>NC_059992.1:0-1335269 GCF_912999745.1 Papilio machaon
TAACCTAACCTAACCTAACCTAACCTAACCTAACCTAACCTAACCTAACCTAACCTAACCTAACCTAACCTAACCTAACCTAACCTAACCTCAGTCACGCGCAGCCCGCCCTGGCGACTACACACGCGCAAAGTCGGAAAAAGTTGCTCCGCGCACCTAAAAGTGTTTAAAATTCAAAGTTGCGGGAAAAGTTTCGAAAAGTTATACGTGTCGCATATCAGCGTACGCGGAAAAATGTGACGATTCTAACGGTGTTATTATTATTAATATTAAGTGCGAAAATAACGAGTTATAACAAAAAAACGTTAAAATTTTACTTTCAAAAAATCCCGCTGCAAAAAGTAAAGCGACGACCCATAGTTTTTATTATATCAATGGATAGCCCTCGTCGAGCTCTACGATCCTGACCTGGGTTTGGATTTTTCCAGTGAGGAAAAGTGGAAAAATACAAGGAAAAACCAAAACCGCGTGGCCACGAGGTCAGTGATCCCGAGGTGGTGGAAGTGCGTGACATAGCTCATTCGATAGCCTGTGAAAAACTGAACCAGAAGACGTTTTCAGATGTAAAATCGGACAAAAGAATAAAAAGTTATCAAGTGTAGAAAAGTGACAAAAAGTGACCCAACTTTCAAAAATTCATAACTCAGTAAGTAGATCTGTGACATATGGTTATTGTTGTATCAGTGGATAGAGGATTTAACGCAGAATAAAACGATACCAAATTTGTAATTTTTTGGACAAGATTTCACTAAAAATAACTAAGTTAAACAAAATTGGAAAATGTAAACAAAGGTTATAAAGTTAACAAGGACTATTTTAAGGACAATTAAGCAAAAAAGGATATAACAAAAGTTGTCAATCCTATTTATTTTGTGCATAGATTAATTTAGAATAAAAATTTTGACAAAAACTTTTGAAATAAAAAAGTTTTTTTCGGAATCAAATTACGTAAATCGAAAATAAATACTTGTAAAAATTTTTCAAAAAAGGGTCATATATAGCCTATTGTATAAATAACACAGTGCTGTCTTAGATTTAAGTATTTGGACCAATAAACCTAGGTTTTTGGAAAAAATTTGTAAAAATTAAAACGCTTTTTAAAAATACTTCTAAAAAATCTAGAACTTTGTAATTTCAATATTATTGTAGAGCTAAAATTATAGTATAAATTTGACACTTAATTTAAATTTTTCGGATTAAAATTCTATTTATTATAACAATTATAAGAAAAATTTATTGTTTTTTGGAAATATTAATTCGGGGTGTTAGTTTGTGTTAATTTAAAAAGTAAAATAGTGATCCTGAGGAAAATCCCTACAAAACGAGCCCAAACTCGACTAATTTTGGACAATAAATAAGGAATTTAGGACGTGAGCGGCCATTTTGGACGCCATATTGGAAATTTTAAAACTTGAATAACTTTGCAATTAGTGGGCCAATTGTAACGGGGTTTTCGGCGGGACACTTGTCACGACTTGGGCTAACGTTTTAATGACAAAAATTGTATTTAGAAAATTTGACAAAAATTGTGACAAAGCTAATAAATTTAAATAGCCCTAATCGAGCTGAGACAGACAAGCCCAAACACGACTATTTTTGGCTACGGGACTCAGGAGATACAGTCGCGGAACTAAAATCCTCCGCCATCTTGGTTTTAATTAAAAAATTTTTTGAATCCCTGTAGCTCCGGCCACACTTGCAGTAGGATACTCGTGTTTGGTATCGTTGGAAAGGACTTGAGAAGAGCCTTCCATTGCAGGCAATAAGACGACTCTAGATAGAGCCAGACTCTAGTAGAGCAAAAAATTTTTGTGTTTTTAAACTTAGACAAGAAATTTGATAAGAAGTAATTGTAGGAGCCTGGCGCTACCGTCTAATTAATATATAGAGACGATCTCTACAAATTGTAGAGTCATTGTAAAATAAGTTAATTAAGCTTTTTAAGCATTTATTTGCCTGTAACTGTCGTCGCGCATCTATTGCGCAACACCTAGGTTAATTGGAAAATTTTATTGACGTATAAAAGTTTTTTGACTTTATACATAGATTGTAAGTTATTAGGAGTATAAGATAAATAGTGCGACAGGGTTTATTGACCCCAACAAAAATAGACTAAAATAATTTTATTGTATATTACTTAGACTTCCGATAATAAATTAGACAAAGACAATATTAGTCCATAAAATAGAGTCAAGTAAGGTTTATTGACCTGAGTCTTAAAAATTTGTAGGTAAATTAATAGTATTGATTATCGACACATACCCCCTGACATAATGTTTGGTTTTCGTACACCGGATAAAAAGACAGATAACACAGAGACATCAGGAATGGAGAAACCCGGAACATCCCGGGTTGACCCATTATCAAATAAGACGTCCCACGTAAGGAAAAGTATTGGAGAATGGGAGAATGGAAAAGGGAAGGCAACTCAGTCCCCGACAGAATCAACAGAAGTAGAAGGGACAAGAAAAAAGGTAACGGCTACTAAAGAGAAAAACGAGAACGTGAGAAGAATGTCATCGGAGATTGTGGTCATAAGCCCACCAAAGAAACAAAGTAAAATAGCTGAGGCAAAAGCCTGCGTTACCAAAGCGAAAATTAATTTAAATATGTCAAGGAATATTAAGACAGAGATAAAGACTGGAGTGGCGGAGGCTATTGACAGGCTGTATGGAATTGTTAAGGAAATGGCTAAAGAACTGGAAAAAGGAGAAGAGAAGAAACCAAATGAGAAAGAAAGAAAAAGAGAAAACTTGGAGAAACAAAAGGAAAAGGAGAAGGAACAAGAACAAGACCTAGAAAAAGAGAAAGAGAAAGAGAGTGTCTTAATCAAGAAGATGGAAGAACACGCAAAATTAATAGAAGAAAGTAATGCAAAAATCAGAGAACTAAACGACAATCTAGAGAAGTACCAAGAAAAAGAAAAACAAACGTACGCAAACGTAGTAACGCAGAACAAAGGGAAATCGATGGAGAAAAACGTAATGCATTCGGTGGTTGTAACTGCTAAAGACGAGAATGAAACAGGAGAAGAAGTACTGAATAGAATTAGAAAGCTGTAAATGCAAAAGATGGAGAAATAGCAGTTGAAAGGATACGCAAGGCGAAGGACAGAAAAGTTATCGTAGGATGTAGGACGGAACAGGATAGAAAACAACTAAAAGAAAGGCTAGAAACTGTAAAAGACCATCTAGAAGTACAAGAGATTAAAAAATAAAAATCCGCTAGTTATCCTGCGAGATGTATTTAAATATAATAGCGATGACGATATATTAGCCGCGTTGAGAAACCAGAATAAGAATATTTTTAAAAATCTAGAAGAAGAAAAGATGGAGATTATATATAAAAGGCGAGCCAGAAATCCACATGCAAACCATATTGTCATGAGAGTGGCCCCTCAAATATGGCAAAGAATGGTCGATGCAGAAAGAGTCCAAGTAGACTTGCAGAGAATCAGGGTCGAAGACCAGTCGCCGGTAATACAGTGTTCGATGTGTTTAGGCTACGGACACCCGAAAAGACTCTGCAAGGAACAGGTGGAAAAGTGCAGCCACTGCGGAGGACCGCACAAAAAGGTGGACTGCACAGACTGGCTCGCCGGGACTGATCCAACATGCTGCAATTGCAAGCATGAGAAGTTGGACAGAGCGGACCATAACACTTTCAGCCACGAGTGCCCGATAAGAAAGCGGTGGGACGCCTTGGCGCGGTCTGCCATTTCATATTGCTAAAGGCGCACCGGGCACTCATCCTGAACCCACTCTCGATATTCGGGGAGACGCGATAGAAAATGGCTGTTACGAAGTAGACAATTGCTCGGTTGCTCTTCTTGAGATTATGCACAATACGGGAACAGCAAACAAGAGGGAATTTCGTAACAAAATGGAAAAAAGATTAGAAGAAAATAAAAATTATAATAATATAGAATTTGGAAAAATTAACGATAGTCGTAATAAAATAGTACATAATTTTATTAAGGCTATAATAAAACTTTTGAACGAAAAATCTAAATTATTACTGAAAGAAAAAAGAAAAAATTTGTTATTGCGGACTAAAACTAAAATTAAAGTACTTACTAACAAAAAACGTGAAGATCTGGAAAAAAGGAATCGAACATCTAGCGCCGCCCCGAGCAGCCGAGAGTGGGCTGCGAAAAAACAGCAAAAGGCTGTGAAGGACATAGGTTTTATCGACGCCGAGACCAGCAGAATAGATAGACAAAATACGCGAAATCAAATGCCGAGTCGCATAATGAAGCATGTCACCCGGCACTTATCAGAGGCGAACTCGAGCGGGCAGCGGCGTCGAAAAGCCCAATAAAGCTCCAAAAATTAGTGGATCGACTGCTGACTTTTGCTGTGCGGCAACAGCACAAATACAAAGTTGTTATTGATACTAGTAAAAAAAATAGAATTACCTGTCTTCCTCACCGCGCAGACAAATCGACGTGGACGTCTTATGAAATTAAAATATTCAGTCCTACTGGATCACTGCCGAGACCGGCAAACCTGAAAAAGAAAACATAACAAAGTAAAAATCAAAAAGGAAAACTAAAGATATTGGAATAGAACAAAATTTAAAGTATTATAAAAATGGTAAAATAGTAATAGTAAAAATCAAGTTGGTGATACTTATCGGCTATTCTTCGGTATTTGCGACGCAAAGCCGCAACTGTTGACGCTTCCTTGAATGTATCCTAGTATACACAGAGAGAAGCGTCACCCAGCCTGGAAATAAAAAGAAAAGCACCAATTAGATAATGAAACAAACAAAATTAACCTATCCTAAAACCTAAATAAAAAAGAGCAAGAAAAATGTAAAAGGAACAATAAAGTCTCTGACCCACTATGTCAGGGGGTATCAGCCGGGAGGCACAAAAGTGGCCTCCCACTACAAAAAAAAAAAAAAAAAAAAACCTAACCTAACCTAACCTAACCTAACCTAACCTAACCTAACCTAACCTAACCTAACCTAACCTAACCTAACCTAACCTAACCTAACCTAACCTAACCTAACCTAACCTAACCTAACCTAACCTAACCTAACCTAACCTAACCTAACCTAACCTAACCTAACCTAACCTAACCTAACCTAACCTAACCTAACCTAACCTAACCTAACCTAACCTAACCTAACCTAACCTAACCTAACCTAACCTAACCTAACCTAACCTAACCTAACCTAACCTAACCTAACCTAACCTAACCTAACCTAACCTAACCTAACCTAACCTAACCTAACCTAACCTTTTTTTTTTTTTTTTTTTTTTGTCAGAGGGGAAATGCAGTTACGCACCCCTGCGCCGGGCCAATATGTGCAGTGGCGCAGGGAGTGTGGGACTCGCCTAAAGTCGTTCGGCCATACCCACTAAAACCCCTCGGGCCCGCCTCATCGCATTCATCCTAACCTGTGCCAGCGTTTGCCATAACCGGGCTTTGGATATGCGCTGTCGCATTTGCGCGACTCTCCTTATGATTCTTAATACTAATATTATTATTCCTAATATTATTAATACTAATACTATGTGTGCTCCTTAATAGTTATTAATAATAATACTATGTATACTCCTTAATAATAGTTAATATATACACGTACATCTATATTTACAATTATATCTATCTATGTATCTATAATTATATCTATATTTATATCTATGTATATATATGTACACTTATTTACAAAAGGTCTGCGTCTATGGCCGGCGCAAATAGGTGCGCCGGCGACGGCCTGTTCGTCTTCTCCGGAGAGGGGCGGATTCCGGATCGGTCTCTCGCTCCCTTTCGGCATTCTCCTTAATGGTCATCACCCGCTCCACAAAGTTTTGGAATGCTCTCCACGCATCCTCGTTTTGGAGAATGTTGTTGAGCACCCCTGCGAGTGATGACGAGTCAAGTCCGGTGATAATGGCTATGGGTCGCCTCTCGGCTTCCCATGCCGGGCATTCAAAGATCGTGTGTGAGACGGTGTCAGTCAATTCTGGGCAGTGGTGACACCTAGGTGTTAATTCCCTACCGGCTATTTGGTGCAGGTATTTGCCGAAACAGCCGTGGCCGGTCAGCACCTGAACTAGCCGGTAGGAAAGGTGCCCCCACCGCCTGTTCAGCCAGTCCTGGAGTTTTGGTCGGATCGCTTCCAGTGTCCACGACCCGGCCCTAGATGTTTCCAACTCCTCTTGCCATCTTTCCATCACCCTATTCAGGGCGTCTATTCTCCAGGTTTTCATTTCTTCAGGGGTAGGTTCTTCACCCTCTGCTCGTCTCCTTGCTCTACGCCAATAGACGTCCGCCAGTGCGGCCGCGTCAAGATGCCATGGTGAGAGACCCGCTATGACGCACCCGGCATCATAAGACACCGTACGGTACGCCCTCGCGACCCTGATCGCCACGGTGCGTTGAGATCGCCTGAGCATCACCTTGTTTTGTGCACATAGATCGTTGGCCCAAACCGGACAACCGTATAGGGCTTTCGATCTAAGTACGCCTGCGAATAGGCGACGACGCTTCGAACTTGGGCCACCCACATTTGGTAAGATGCGACTTAGAGCCGCCGCTGTGGCGTCGAGTTTTGGGGCTAGAGCCGCAAAATGCGGCTTAAAACTCCACCTCGAGTCGAGTGTTAGACCCAGGTACTTCAGTGTACTTCGGATTGGGATTGAAGTACCTCCAACTATGATTTCCAGCCCGGACTGGGGCGTTCTCCCGGAGCTTTGAAAGCAGATCGCCTCCGATTTTTCAAGGGCGACTCTCAAGCCTAAACGGCGGATCTTCGTCGATACTTGTGAGGCACCGGCTGTAGCCCGCAGTTTTGCTTCTCTGAAGTCTGACCCGGTAGCTACGACAAGTGTGTCGTCCGCGTAGCAAATGAGTTGCACCCCGCGGACTAACGCTCCCCGCAGTACCGAGTTGTATCCGATATTCCACAGGAGCGGTCCTAAGACCGACCCCTGTGGAACTCCACACGTTATGTCGTGTCTTTCCCAGCTGTCCTGAGTGGGGTAAAAGATCTTTCTGTCCCGTAAGTAGCAGCTGATGATTCGACGTAGGTACAGAGGGACCTGATGGTGTACGAGTCCCTCCATTATACTGTCCCAGGGCAGGGTGTTGAAAGCGTTTGCAATGTCGAGCGACACTGCTATCGCCACCCCGCCCCGAGATGTCGCCTCTTCACAAATCCTTCTTAGTTTAGAAATCGCATCTATGGTGGATCTGCGACTCCTGAACCCAAATTGGGTATCTGCCAAGTCTGGCCCCGCTGAGGAGAGATGTTCATTGACGCGACCGGCAATTATCCTCTCGAACAATTTGCCGGCCTCGTCAAGCAGCACTATTGGCCGGTAGGCCGACGGGGAGTCCTCCGGTTTCCCGGGTTTCCTCAGCAGGACCAACCTTCCAGTTTTCCAGGTCGTCGGGAAATCTCCTTCTTCTAGACACTTAGTGAGCAGTGTCGCGAGCTGTTCGTCAAGTCCGTTTTGAAGTGCTAGTGCAAGCACCCTCCCATGTATACCGTCTGGACCTGGGGCGGTGCGCTTGCACTGCATTTTAGTCTTGGCCAAGTTTATCTCCGCCTCGGTTACCTCCGGGACAGAACCGGCCGGTATCGAGGCGGAGAAGTCATATTCGGTGCTTCGGGCGCTGAGAGGGAAGAGCGCCGACACAATAGATGTAAGTAGTGCCGGGTCTAGAGTTGAAGTAAGGGGGGGAGCCCAGGGGCGCAGCTTACTCATAACGAGTTTATACGGCCGGCCCCATGGGTCTGACTCTAGACTGCTCAAGAACTCCTCCCAGGCCTGGTCTTTGGAAATGGCGATCTCACACCGCAGGGCCTTTTTGGCTTCTTGATATGCGGTGTAGAGATGCCGTTCCTGAGACTCCTCCCATCCAGGACGTCTTCTACGGTATCGAGTGTACCGGCGGCGGGCAGCCACGCAGGCAGAGCGCAACTGCGAAAGGCTATCCGACCACCAGTACACTCGATTACGTCGCCGCGGCGACGGTTGGACTTTTGTCATCGCGCAGTCCGATATGTGCTCGAGTACCTCGCCTAGCCATTGTATACCGTCGTCGATACATTTATTCTCCATTCTGTAGGACCACGTCCCCACTATGGCGGCGAGTTCCACTGTCTCTCGGTCTAGAGATCTTAACGACCACATCTGTCCGATCTCCTGGGGAATGGCGATGCTCCGACTGGTCGGGGGCGTTGACGAGGGGAGAATATCGAACCGGATGTAGCGGTGGTCCGATAACGTCTCCACCTCAGTCAACACTTCCCAGCCCTGCACGCGGCATGCCAGGGCGGGACTCGCAAGGGTGACATCTACGACAGACCCGCCCCGCATGCGCACGCAGGTGTGCACGGAGCCCGTATTAAGTGGCGCCAGGTCATGTTGCGCCATCCATGACAAAAGTATCTCGCCGCGACTGTCTGAGACCGAGGATCCCCAGGCCCTTGATTTGGCGTTTAGGTCCCCGGCCACTACAACCCCGAGCGGTCTTCCCCACTGGACGAGCGAACTGACCTCTTCCAAGTATTCTTCAAAGTCTGCCAACGGACGATTTGGAGAGAAGTATACGCCAATTAAAGCCATGCCGGCGACTTTGACACCGACACATCCTCTTCCTCTTTTGGAGGAAACAATTGGGGGGTTGCCGCCTGTGTATATCGCGACAAGATGTTCTAAGTCTCCCACCCAATTGTTTCTATCCGGGACCAGATACGGTTCGGATGTCACTGCTAGGTCTATCGACCACTGTGCCAAGCTCTGTATGAACAGATCCTGAGCTCGGGCACAGTGGTTGAGGTTCGCTTGAAGGATTCGAAGGGCCATATTAATTTTGCACGGCTTCCGCTATCTCCATTTCTTCCCCGCTCGGTGGGGGCGCGCTACGTGCTACTTCCGCTAGCGCTCTCTTGGGGACCGTTTTTCTGGGCGCCGAGCAATTTAAACTCCCCAGCCGGTGTTTGGCATCCTTGCCCGCCGCCGTGCACAGGATGCAGTTTGGTTGCGACGGGCAGGATGCGGCCTTGTGGCCTTCTTGTCCACATTTATAGCAGAGCCGGCTGCGGTCCTCCGCGTCGCAGCGACTCGCTGTATGTCCTTGCTGCATGCATCGGTAGCAGCGTAGCTCCCTTGGTCTGCCAATCGTGACCTTGGCAGCTACCCAGCCCACTAAGAAGCGGCCAGTCACTAGCTTCTTTGCTGTTGTGACAGGGACCTGGGCCCAGATGTCGAAAAGACCATATCTGTTCTGGCGGAGTTGGCCAGCTCGGACCTGGTCTGCCGTGCATGCCCCTTTTTTGATTATGGCCTCTTTGATTTCTTCTGGTGTAGTAGAGTCGTCCAGACCTTCGATCTTAACGTCGATCATTTTTTCGGGTCTGGAGACCTTAATGTCGTCACTTTGGTATATTTCCTGGAGCTTTTGCGCCAGGATATCTGCTTTTGGGGCGCTGGTGGCGCCGGGGATGCGGATGATAGTAGCCCCGGTGACCGCCCGACGGAATTGCACCGCTTCTACGCCGATCGCCTCTTTTAAATCGAGCTTCGATTTCGCCTCTTTCAGGACGCTGCTATACGTCAGCCCCCTATTGATAGCCGCTTCAGTAAGTGTAACGACCACGGCAGAGCTCCGAGGCACTTTAAGTCTCTGCGGCCGCGGTGCAGGCGGGGATGTTGATGCCTGCGTGGGAGCCGCTTTCGACTTGTGCCGTTGCGCTTTACCATTCCTCCCTACGGTGACCCAGTTTTCCTCGAGCGCGTCCGGGTTAAGAGGACGGCGAGGAGGGGCATTTGATGGTGCTACGGGGGCGACAGAGGAGGACTTAAGGTTCTCGCCAGTCGACGGCCGAGTTTTCTTCTTCTTTTTGGCTCCTTTTTTGGAGCCTTTTTTGCTCTTCTTGGGCACGGTGGGCGGCTGGCGCGTGAGCCCACTGGGACCGGGCTGTGCTGGCACCAGGGGCGCCTTCGTCCCAGCTGTTTTTTGGGTACCCGAAGATGGTGCGGGTTTGGGCTTCGCGGTCGCAGTCGCATATGTGCGGTCTTCCTTGTTTTTATCCGACGCCAATGGTGGTCGCATATTCCTTTCAGGGAGCAACCTATCCTCTAGTGAAGCCAGGCGGGCGTTGAGCATACCGCCCACCTGGACCATTACCGCCCGACATATGTCCTCTAGGGAGGACTCTGCTTGTGGTTGTGGTGGGGGCCGGACAGGGACGGCCTCCATTGTCGTATCCATGAGGGCATTGGCGGAACCCTGTTTCCGCACCCTCTCCATCTCCTGGCGCATCTCATTTAGCTCCTTGCGGAGGCTGGCCATATCGGCTTGCAGGCGGGCGTTATCTGCCTGCAAGGCGCGTGTTTCATCCGATATCGTCCTCTGCGCAAGGCCAGCAACGTCTTCCTTAATGGCACTAACCGCGTCTTGCAGTGCGCGCACGAAGGTCCCTTTTAAATTGGACGACTTCTTCGCTACCTTCTCAACCACGTCTAGGCTGGACCCAATCCGTTTGAGGACGGTGGTCGCCGTGTCTTCGTCATTTTCCAGTGGCGCGGCATTAGATGGGCCTGCCGCGACTATGGCCGAGCGGGTCTTGCGGGCCTCCAAAACCGAGTCGAGGAGCTCCGCCTCGGCTCGTGCCCTCATCTCCGCCTCTGTCGCTCTTCGTAAAGATTCTTTGGCGGCCGCCAGCCCGACGTATTCGCCGGTAGTTGGCGGACGGCCGCGTCCCCTTCTTTTGTGTGCCCCTTTGGCGGGGGTGTCTGTGGAGCTGCCGCTCAACTCCTTATCTCTGGGCCTCTTCTGGCCGCGGCCCTCACTCCAGAATCTTCCGGCACCTTCCTGGTCAAGGGACTCCATGGAAGCATAGCGGCTGGAAGCGCTTGCCATGGAGCCCCTGCTGTCTGTTGAATCTGAATCAGACAGCCTCCTCACTCTATCCCTCTCTCTCTCCTTCTCTTCTCTACTTCCTCCATTTGACCCTAACCTTCTCTCCTCCTTCACACGGCGAATGGCCCCCCCGTATACAATGGGGCCGATGGGCCGGCTGTCCGACCCACCAAGGGATTCCCCGCGAACGGGACCCTCCCGGGTAGTTTTTTCTTTATTCGTCGCGCTCATTTTTGTTTTTCCCCTTAAAAGCCCCCCCCGGTGTTGCCGCCCTCGCCGCTGGTCTCCCACCAACGATTCATCCCTTCGCCGGGCGGCGATGCTTGGGATTAGGGTGATTTTTTATAGAGGTTTTCTTCCTCGCAGCCCCGCGCTCAGTGCGCGGAGCCCCCGTTCCCGCTCCGTGCGGGTTTACGGTTTGCCCGACGGTGGCCGAAGCCAGCCGCCGCGCGGGGCGTTTCCGCCCAGAAAGGGGTAATTTTTTAGAGAGGTTTTCTTCCTCGCAGCCCCACGCTCAGTGCGCAGGGCCCCCGGTCCGCTCAATGCGGATTACGGTTTACTTGGCGTCCACCGATCATGAAGACCAGTGGGCGACCAAGTGTGGTGTTGCCACCAGGGTAATTTTTTATAGAGGTTTTCTTCCTCGCGGCCCCACGCTAGGCGCAGAGCCCCCGTTTCCGCTGAGTGCGGACTTGCGGGTTTGTTGGTGTTTGGTTCGCGGGGCGAAAAAAGCCCTACCCCAGCAATATGCCGGGGCGTTCCCCTATCCACCACCCGGGGACGCGCCACGTCGGAGTTCACCTCTCCGCCCACTCGGACAACCGAGCAGGTCCGTGGAACCTAACCTAACCTAACCTAACCTAACCTAACCTAACCTAACCTAACCTAACCTAACCTAACCTAACCTAACCTAACCTAACCTAACCTAACCTAACCTTTTTTTTTTTTTTTTTTTTTTTTTATAGTCAGGAAATGCGTTTACGCACGCCTACGCCGGGCTGTGCAATGGCGTAGGGAGTGTGGGACTCGCCGGCCACAGAAGGTGACCGGAATACCCACTAAAACCTGACTGCCCTCTAACGCATTATGGCGGGCGCCACGGGAACGCTTTAGCTTTCTTCCGTGACCCCGCCTGCGTTATCGCCCTGAAGGGGCCTCCCTCTCACGCATGGTTTGTGGGGAGAAGTACGGCGGCGAAACCCCGCCTCCTTCTCCCCACTCTCCTGCGTCTGAGCGGGGGCGCGAGGGGGTTATCCTCGCGCTCTCGCTCCCTTTCCTCCTTCTGCGAAATTACTATTTCGCAGAAGGAGGAAACCGCCTCCCATGACCCCTCACTGCCCAGCATGGCGCGAATTACGCCTGGGAGTGAGAGGTCATCACCAATCGCCGCTACCAGAGTGCGGCGCTCTTCGGACCACGCTGTACATACCTGAAGGGTGTGTTGCGCGGTGTCCTCATCAGCGCCGCACTCGTGGCACGACATCCTCTCCTCTCTTCGTATCCGGTGAAGGTACCGCCCGAAGCAGCCGTGACCTGTCAAAATCTGGGAAATTCTGTATGTTATTGCGCCGTGGCGCCTCCCGCACCAGTCCGAGAGCCGTGGGCGTATGGCCTCTATGGTGCGGGCGCCGTATTCGGCGTCCGCTAGGCCAGCAGCCCACAGCTCTATGGTCGCTCGCTTTCTCTCCGCCCGGGACCGGGCAAGCTCCTCTGGAGCCGGGGCTTCGCCCCGAGCTCTCTGCTCGGCCCGCTCCCGGTACGCTTCGGCCAGCACACCCGCTTCTATCTCCCACGGGGGAGTGCCGGCCAAAGCGCAGGCCGCTGCATGGCCAACCGTGCGGTAGGCCATGCATGCGCGCACCGCAACGATGCGCTGCGGCCTGCGGAGGAGGGCCCTGTTTGACGCGTCAAGGGCTTCTGCCCATATCGGCGCGCCATACAGGGCCATACTGCGAACGACCATGGCGTACAGTCGTCTGACCTGTACGCCCGGACCTCTCAGGTTCGGGAGGAGCCTGGCGAGGGCGGAAGCCGCGCCGACGAGTCGGGGGGTTAGCGTCCGGAAGTGATCTCCGAAACGCCAACCCCCATCGAGGATAAGGCCAAGATATTTGATCCGGGCCTTAACCTCGACCTCGTCCCCGTTGATCCGGAGGGTCGCTCCTGCGGGCACTCTCCACCTCGGCCCTTTGAAGCAAAGGGCTTCGGTTTTGTGGAGTGCCACGCGGAGTCCGAGCGCCTCGATCCTCCGGACCAACAGGGTGGCCCCGGCTTCCGCCCTCCTCTTGACTTTCCTCCAGGTGGTGTCCCGGACGGCTATCATCGTATCATCCGCGTAGCAGATGACAGCCATCCGGGGCAGCACCTCCCCGCGGATGGCCCAGTCAAAGCCGATGTTCCACAGCAGGGGTCCTAGGACGGACCCCTGAGGAACACCGGAGGCCATCCGCCGCTCCTCTCTTCCCTCCCTCCCCATGTAGGACACTACCCGCTCTCGCAGGTAGTGTCCCACAATCCTCCGGAGATAGAGGGGCAGTTCGTGAAACCGAAGTGCCTCCTCTATTACTCCGAAGGGGAGGGAGCCGAAGGCGTTGGCGATGTCAAGTGACACCGCCATCGCCCCCTGTCCTCTCTCGGCCGCATCCTCCGAGAACCTTTTCAGGGCGGTCAGAGCGTCCAGGGTGGATCGCCCGGACCGGAACCCGAACTGATTCTCGGAGAGCTGCGGCCCTTCCGTCTCCAGATGCTGGATGATCCGGGAAGCCAATACCCTTTCGAGCAGCTTCCCGGCCTCATCCAGCATCACGAGCGGCCGGTGGCCGGAAGGAGAGTCGACGGGGTGACCCTCCTTCCTCAGCAACACCAGTCGCCCCTCCTTCCACACCCCGGGGAAACGCCCCTCCGCCAGACAGTCGTTAAACAGTCTGCGGAGGCGTTCCCCGAGGTGTTCCAGCGCAATGTGCAAAACCTTGCCAGGCACTCCATCTGGCCCCGGGGCTTTGCGGGTCCCCCTGAGCCGGCCCGCCGCCCTGGCCATTTCCTCCTTCGTTATCGGGGGTGGGGCGAGAGCGGCGGATCGGTTCAACGGCTCGATGTCCGCCGGCATGTCTCTTGTCATGCGCGGTGGTACAAAAGAAGGGCTATCCGGGAACAGCCCTTCGACCACCGCGCTAAGGACCGCCGGCTCCATCGTTTCCGTGGGGGGCGCCACCTTCAACTTCGCCCGCACCATGCGGTATGGGCGCCCCCACGGGTCTGCGTCTAGGGTCGCCAAGAACTCCGCATAGGCAGAGTCCTTGGCGGCCTTGATCGCACTGGAGAACGCCTTCTTTGCCGAGCTCAGCTCGGTGTGAAGGCGCTCCAGCTCCTCCTCTGTTCTGTTCCGCCGTCTGCGGCACCGGGTGAATGCCCGTCGGGCGGCGTTACTGGCGGAGCGCAGGGCGGCTAGGTCCTGCGACCACCAGTACACACCTTCCCGGGGCGCGAAACCACGTCGCGCCCTGGGCATTCCGGCGTTGCAGACGGCGGTCAAATCTCGACGAAATCTCGCCGCCCTCTCGTCGACCCCCACCGTTTGGGGGGGTTCCTCCGCCCATGCCCGGACGATGGCGGCTTCTTCCGCCAGGTCAGGGTCGAGGCGTGAGAGCTGCCACTTTGGGAAGCCCTCAGCGCCTCGCCGTCCTGCCGTCGCCGTCCGGGCCTGTGACCCCTGGGGCGCGGTGGAGACCCTGAACCGGATGTACAAATGATCGGACAGGGTCTCCACCTCCTCAAGGACACGCCAACACGATATGCGTGCACCGATGCCGGGGGTCGCGAACGTGACGTCCACGACTGATCCCCCTTGTCGGCGCACGCACGTGTTGGCGTTGCCTTGGTTCTCCGGAACTAAGCCGATCATGACGGCCCAGTCCCGGAGAAGCGCCCCTTTCAGGTCAGTGATGGAGGACCCCCACGTTGCGCACTTAGCGTTGAGGTCCCCCATCACGATGACCTGGGCCGGTAATGCTCTCTGCACAACCGGCTCCAGGCCATCCAGGAACCTCTCGAATTGCCGGAGGTTCCTGTTTGGGGAGAAGTATACTCCTATGAGTACTACTTCTCCCCAGTTGACCGCCACGTAGCCAGCTCCTCTCTCCCTGGGGGAGAGGTGTTGCTGACTCGATGGCGGCACCACTATGGCTACTGAGCCCTCTGTGTCCCCGAACCAACTGGGTTGGGGGGGGACAAAGTAGGGCTCAGCCACGACGGAAACAGCAATTCTCCACTCTGCCAGGCACTGCATGAGCAGGTCCTGTGCGCGGGCAGAGTGGTTGGTGTTCGTCTGTAAAATTTCGAAATGCAGGTGTCTAGGCATTAGGACACCTGCATTTCTTCCTCTTCAGCCCTGCGGCTGCCGTGCGGTTGGGGCTGAGTGCGAGGCACTCTGCTCGACGACGGGGCTTTGCCCTTCACCGACGGGGGTGTGCACTTGGCACCCCCCATCACATGTGAGTGTGGGCGCCCCGTCGTTGCACACACGGTGCATTTGCAGGGGGCCTCGCACTCTGCCGACTTGTGCCCTTCACTGCCGCAGCGGAAGCAGAGACGCCCGTTCTCTGCCTCCGCTGGGCATAGAGCGCGAGTGTGGCCCAGCATCATGCATTTATAGCATCGCAATGGCTGGGCCTCCACTGCTTTGACGGTGGCCATCGTCCATCCGATGGCCACTCGTCCCGCCTTCACGATTGCCTTAGCAGCAGTCGCTGGGCACTTGATCAGGGCGGAGCCGCCGCCCCAGAAGCTCGGCCTGATGTTGCCTACTTTCATGGAGCCGGGGGGACATCCGCCGACCGATGCCAGTTGGGCCGCCACTTCCTCAGTGGTCACCGTGTCATCCAGACCGGTGATCCTGAGGACGGCCATTTTGGTTGGGCGGGTGATGTCCGCCCAGCTGCCTACTGCCTCCACCAGGGCGGCGGCAAGGCGGTCAGCAGTTTCCTCGGGGGAGGTCCCCCCGACCTCCATCAGTTTGGAGCCGGTCATGCTCGTTCGGATCTTGACCGACTCCAAACCGAATTCCCTCAGGGATATCGAGGACCTGGCCTTTGCCAGGACCTCGGTGTACTTCGCGTCAGTCGTGGCCCCTTCCGCATTGGTCATGGTGGCCCCTTTCTTGAGGGTCACCACTATGGCCGCGGTTTTTGGGGCCACGATTTTAACGGCCTTTGGTGGGGCCGGGGCGATCTGCCGGGTTGTTCCGGCTGAGGGGGGGGAATAAGCAGCGACAGCGGCATTTCCCCTCTTCTTCCGCCGGACAACCTCGGACCAGGAGTTGCCCACAGTCCCCGTCTGGGCTTCCCCCTCTCCGCTTGTTCCAGCGGTTGGGGGGGGAGGAATTACTTCTGCCTGTCCTGCCCCCTGTTTTCCCTTGGAGGGAGGAGGAGGCGGGGGGGCAGTCGGCCGCTTTGCGGCGCCCTTCTTCGGCGCCTTCTTTACCGCCCTGGGTGTGGGCGCCTGGGGTGGCTGGGCCTCCCCATCCACCTCCATGGCGCCTTCCACGAGCCCCGATCGGGACTTGTGACGGGGCGGCGGCGGCTGCCGTTGGTCGGCACGCAGAGGGGGCCTCATGACGGGCTCCGGAGGAAGGCGCATCTCCAGGTCTTGTAGGCGGGCATTGATCATCCCGCCTACCGACTGCAGGAGTTGCCCCTTCATCTCCTCCATGGCGCATCTGAGCACCTCCTCAAAGTTGGGCTGCTGGGGCCCTGTCGCCTCTCTCGGGGCTGCAGCGGACTTCCGCTGCGACTCCACGTACGCCTGTTTGAAGGCACGCAGCTCGTTGCGGACAATATCCAGCTCCCTTGAAAGGCGAGCATTGTCCGCGCGGAGCCTACGCTGTTCTTCTTCAGGCGTTATGTCGCGAAGGCCCTCGACCGCTTCAACAACACATTTAGTGGCCCGGTTAATTTGCCCCCACACGGTACCCTTTAGGTGGCCGCTCTTCTTAATTTCCTCCTTTATCTTTTCTACACTTTTTAGAGCCTCCTCGGCGAGGGCCTCGACCGTGCCCCTGGATAGGGCGTCGGGGGTCCCGTCGTCAGAGGCTTTTGCTGAAGCCACTATGGGGCTCGCTATCCTCCCGCGTGGGCGGTAACTTGGGTCGGGGTCCTCCCCCTCACTGTCCCCCCCATCAGCTAAGTAGTCTTTAGCCTCCTTGAGGAAGCTGTAAACCCCTACCGGGCGCCTAACGCGGCCCCTCGTCGAAGACGAGGCCACTTTATGCGCCACGGCCGGGGCGTCCTCATCCGCGGATGTAGCGGCCAACGGCCGTTTATGGGTCGTTCCCGTTCGGAACTGTAATTTAAAGCCCGCTGACCGCGGCTTACCTCCCTTGTTTTGCCTTGCAGCGTCCTCGCTGCACGCGGCGCCCGCAGCTCCCAGCCGGCGCCCGGAGGCGCCCTCGTCCTCTGAGCACGTGTAGTCCGACATGGAGGTGTCCTCCCCCATGTCGTAAGCCGCTTTGTTTCGGTCGCTCATAGCGATTGTAGACTTTTCATAAGTAAAGTTCTACAAACACTAAGATACGCACTTAAACACTAAAAACTAAACTATTATGGTCTCTGTCCACCCTAAAAACTATATCGGTCGGCTTGTCTCACTGAGACGCATCTCCCGATATATAACACGTCGAAATCGGGGCACTTTTTGGAATTTGTCGTAAAAGTGCCACGCCCAAAACGACCGTTACAACACTTAAACACTAAAAACTTAACTAATTTGGTCTCTATCCACACTAAAACTATTTCGGTCGATTTGTCTCACTGAGACGCATCTCCCGATATATCACACGTCGAAATCGAAGCACTTTTAGACTTTGACGAAAAAGTGCCACGCCCGAAATAACCGTTAAAACACTAAAACACTAAAAACTTAACTATTTTGGTCTCTGCCCACTATGTATTATATATCACTAGATGCGTCTCGCCGAGGCGCATCTCCCGATGTATAACACACGTAAATCACTTCACTTTTTACCACATTTAAAGATTTTTAAATGCGGAGCGACACGGAAGCGATGCACACGGTACGGCAACCGGCGCGCGACTAACCTAACCTAACCTAACCTAACCTAACCTAACCTAACCTAACCTAACCTAACCTAACCTAACCTAACCTAACCTAACCTAACCTAACCTAACCTTTTTTTTTTTTTTTTTTTTTTTTTTTTTTTTTTTTTTATAGTCTGGAAATGCATTTACGCACCCCCTACGCCGGGCTGTGCAATGGCGTAGGGGAGTGTGGGACTCGCCGGCCGCAGAAGACAAGGCGACCGGAATACCCACTAAAACCAGACTGCCCTCTCACGCATTACGGCGGGGCCACGGGAACGCGTTAGCTTACATCCGTGACCCCGCCTGCGTATGGCCCTTACGGCCCCTCAAAACTTAAGGCGTGGGGAGAAGGGCAGCAGCGAATTGTCGCCTCCTTCTCCCCACTCTTCTCTGCCGGAGCGGGGGCGCTAGGGGATCCCCTTCGCGCTCCCGCTCCCTCTCCTCCTTCTGCAACATGACTGATTCACAAAAGGAGGAGACCGCGTTCCAAGACCTCTCACTTCCCAACATGGCGCGCACGACGCCGGGAAGTGAGAGGTCGCCGCCAATCGCCGCCACCAGGGTGCGGCGCTCTTCTCTCCAGGCGCAGCACACTTCGAGTGTGTGCTGCGCCGTATCCTCGCTGGCGCCGCACCCATGGCAGCGCATCGTCACCTCCCGTCTGATCCGACACAGGTACCGCCCAAAACAACCATGCCCGGACAGCACCTGTGTCAGACGAAAGGTGAGGGAGCCGTGGCTCCTCCCACACCATTCCGGGAGCAGTGGGCGTATGGCCTCTATAGTGCGCACGCCATATTTGGCGTGCGCTAGGCTTCTTGCCCACCGCTCCACGGTCGTCACTCTCCTCGCCTCCCGGGCGCGGGAGACCTCCTCTGGGGCCGGGGCTTCGCCCCGGGCTCTTTGTATGGCCCGCGCCCAGTAGGCTTCAGCCAGCACTCCCGCCTCGATTTCCCACGGAGGGGTGCCGGCCAAAACGCAGGCCGCCGCGTGGCCTACCGTTCGGTAGGCCCGGCACGCACGCGCCGCAACAATGCGTTGCGGCCTGCGGAGGAGGGCCCTGTTCGGTGCATTAAGGGCGCGAGCCCATATCGGTGCACCGTACAGGGCCATACTTTTGACGACCGTGGTGTACAGCATCCTCGCATGTACACCCGGACCGCTGAGGTTAGGGAGGAGCCTCGCCAGGGCTGAGGCCGCGCCCACAAGCCGGGGGGTCAACGCTCGGAAGTGGTCACCGAAGCGCCAACCCCCGTCGAGGACAAGACCCAAATATTTTATCCGGGCCTTGACCCCGACTTCCTCTCCGTTGACCCGGAGGGTGGCCCCCGCAGGTACCCTCCACCGAGGCCCTTTAAAACAGAGGGCCTCGGTCTTACTGAGGGCCACTCGAAGGCCTAATGCCTCAATCCTCCGGGTCAACAATGTGGCTCCGGCCTCAGCCCTCCTTACCAATCGGCTCCAGGTGGTGTCCCGGACGGCTACCAGCGTGTCATCTGCATAGCAGATGACCGCCATCCGGGACAGCACCTCTCCGCGGATGGCCCAGTCATATCCGATGTTCCACAGGAGGGGCCCTAGCACAGACCCCTGTGGAACACCGGTGGCCATCCGCCTCTCCTCTCGACCGGTTCTCCCCATGTAGGACACTACCCGCCCTTGCAGGTAGTGTCCCACGACTCTCCGCAGGTAGAGGGGCACTCCGTGATACCGGAGCGCCTCCTCTATTACCGCAAAGGGGAGGGAGCCGAAGGCATTGGCGATGTCGAGTGACACCGCCATGGCTCCCTGCCCCTTTTGGGCCGCTTCGTCGGTGAACTTCTTCAGGGCGGCCAGGGCGTCCAAGGTGGATCGTCCTGACCGGAACCCAAATTGGTTCACCGAGAGTTGCGGCCCATCCCTCGCTAGATGCTGGATGATCCGGGCAGCTATAACTCGCTCCAACAGCTTCCCGGCCTCATCCAGCATCACCAGCGGGCGGTATCCCGACGGAGAGTCCGCGGGGCGGCCTTCTTTTCTTATAAGGACCAGCCGCCCCTCCTTCCACACCTCAGGGAAGTGCCCCGCTGCCAGACAGTCGTCGAAGAGGCAGCGTAGGCGGTCCCCGAGGTGCTTTAACGCGATGGGGAGAACCTTCCCCGGGACCCCATCCGGTCCCGGGGCCTTCCGCGGGCCTTGGAGCCGGCGGGCCGCCCCTAGCATTTCGTCCTCTGTTATCGGAGGAGGATTAGGGGCGGCGTCGTCCTCGTCGTTGGCCCTCTGCTGCGTCATGCGCGGTGGCTCGAATGGGGGGCTGTCTGGAAATAGCCCCTCTACCACCGCGCTGAGGACGGCCGGCTCCATGGCCTCCGTGGGGGGCGCCGTTTTGAATTTGGCCCGTACCATCCGGTACGGGCGCCCCCACGGGTCCGCGTCCAGGGCCGCCAAGAACTCCGAGTATGCAGCGTCCTTGGCGGCCCCTATGGCGGCTTGGAGCGCCTTCTTGGCCGAACGCATTTCGGCCTGGAGGCGCTCCAGCTCGCCCGGCTCCCGGTGCCGACGTCTTCGGCACCGGGATAGAGCACGGCGAGCGGCGTTGCTGGTGGCACGCAGGGCCGCGAGATCCCGCGACCACCAGTACACCCCCTCTCGGGGCGCGAGGCGTCGAGCCCTAGGCATTGCCGAGTCGCATACAGCTGTCAAGTCCCGACGGAACCTGGCAGCCCTTTCTCCGACCCCCAGGGATTGAGGGGGGTCGGAGGCCCACGAACAAACAATAGCGGCCTCCTCTGCCAGGTCTTCGTCGAGACGCGACAGCTGCCACCTAGGGAAGACGCCCCTGCCGCCCGCCGTGCGAGTTTGACGCCCAGGGGGCGCTGTGGAGACCCTGAACCTGATGTACAGGTGATCTGACAGGGTCTCCACGTCCTCCAGGACGCGCCAACACGAGATGCGCGCGCCGATATTGGGGGTGGCAAACGTCACGTCGACAACTGAGCCACCCCGTGCGCGCACACATGTGAAGGCGCTGCCCCGGTTCTCCGGGACCAGGCCAATAGTGAGGGCCCAGTCCCGAAGGTGCGCCCCCTTGACGTCGGTGATGGGGGATCCCCAAGCCGCGCACTTAGCATTGAGGTCCCCCATCACGATGACCTGGGCTGGCAATGCCCTCCGCACCACCAGCTCCAGGCCATCCAGGAACCTCTCAAATTGCGAGAGGCTCCTGTTCGGGGAGAAGTAGACTCCGATGAGCACTACTTCTCCCCAGTTTGCCGCCACGTAACCCGCACCCCTCTCTCTGAGAGAGAGGATTTGCGGGCCCGTTGGCGGCGCCACCATTCCGACCGAGCCCTCCGTGTCCCCGACCCAATGAGGCTGGGAAGGGATGAGGTAGGGCTCGGCCACGACAGCAACGGCAATTTTCCACTCCGCCAGGGCCTGCATGAGCAGGTCCTGTGCGCGGGCGGAGTGGTTGGCGTTGGTCTGCAGGAACTCCGTATGCAGGTGTCTGGGCATTTATGACACCTGCATACGTTCCTCTTCGGGCGGTTGATGCGGCCCGGACGGCGGCTGCGCTCTTGGCGCAGGGGGAGGGCCGGTGGAGCGGGCCTTCCCCCTTATGGTGGGGGGGGTGCATTTAGTCCCCCCCATGACGTGGGCGTGCGGGCAGCCTGTCCTTTTGCACACGGCGCAGTGGACAGGCGCCTCGCACGCAGCCCTCTTGTGGCCCTCTTGGCCACATCGGAAGCAGAGGCGACCATCCTCCGCTTCCGACGGGCATAGGGCCCGGGTGTGGCCCAGCTGCATGCATTTAAAACACCGCAGCGGCCGGGCCCTCACCGCGGTGACGGTGGCCATGCACCATCCAATGGCCACCTTCCCTATCTGTGCGAGGGCCTTCGCCGCCGCTGCCGGACACCGCACCAGGGTGGAACCCCCACCCCAGAAGCTGGGCCTAATTAGGCCCACTTTGACCATATCAGGGTGGCAGCCCCCGGTTGACGCCAGTTTGGCTGCCACCTCTTCGCGCGTCGTCGTCTCGTCCAAACCAGAGACCCGAAGGTCTGCAAGTTTGGACGGACGCGCGATGTCCGCCCAGCCGCCGATAACTCTGACCAATTCGGCAGCCAGGCGGTCGGCCGTCTCTTCCGGGGTGGTCCCCCCTACCTCCATTAACTTGGAGCCGGTCATACTGGTTCTGACCTTTACCGTTTCCAAGCCTAGGTCTCTGAGGCAGATCGCTGCCTTGGCCTTAGCCAAGACGTCAACGTATTTGGCCTCAGAGACCTGTCCTTCTTCGTTTGTGATCGTGGCCCCCGGTTTGAGGGTGACAGTTATGGCCGCCGTTTTGGGGGCCACGATCTTTACAGTCTTGGGAGGGGGGGGAACCCGCTGCACCCTACCAGGGTGAACTGGTGCAGCGGGCGGGGCCCCGGCCGGAGCCTTCTTCTTTTTATTCCGGGCCTTCCGGCCGACCACTTGGGACCATGGTGTTTCGTCGCCCCCGGGTGTTTGGGGGGCGGGATTGGCGGTTCCGGCTCTGGCCTTTGCAGCCTTCCCTGCGCTTCCCTCTCCGCCAGTAGGTGGAGGGGGGGGAGGGGCGGCCGGTCCGGTCTTTTTTTTTTTTTTTGATTTTCCTCTTTGGCCTTGGGGCCGGTCCGGCTTTGGCCGCTGGGGCCGGGGCCGGTTGTGCCTCTGTAGTTCTCATAGCACCAGCCACTAGGTTTGGCCGGGCCACAGGGCGCGGCGGTGGCGGATGGAGCCTATCCGCCTGGAGGGGTGGTCTGACCACCGGCTCAGGGGGGAGGCGCGATTCCAGGTCTCCGAGGCGGGCGTTCACCATTCCGCCTACGGATTCCAAGAGTTCGCGCCTCATCTCGTCAAGCGCGCCCCTGAGCATTGTCTCCACTCCCTCCTGGGCCTGAGGAGCCTCCCTCGGAGTCGCGGCCACTTTTCTCTGCGACTCCGAGTACGCCTCTTTGAATGCCTTCAGCTCCGCGCGGATGATCTCAACTTCCTTTGCTAATCTGGCGTTTTCCGCGCGGAGCCGTCGCTGTTCTTCTTGGGGGGTGATCGAGCGGAGCTCCTCCACCGCCTCGATCACCTCCTTCGTGGCCCGGTTTATGTGCCCCAGCACTGTGCCCTTTATGTTGCCACTCTTTTTGACCTCCCCCTGAATGGTGGCCACATTCAGGAGGGCTCAACCTAACCTAACCTAACCTAACCTAACCTAACCTAACCTAACCTAACCTAACCTAACCTAACCTAACCTAACCTAACCTAACCTAACCTAACCTAACCTAACCTAACCTAACCTAACCTAACCTAACCTAACCTAACCTAACCTAACCTAACCTAACCAGTCACGTCCCGCCCGCCTTGACGACGCGTAGCGCGCAAAGTGTGAAAAAAGTGCTCCGCAAGCCAAAAACGCTCGAAAAATCAAAGTGGTGGTAAAAGTCGGGTGAAGTTACTAGTGCGACATATCGTGAGATAGGGAAAATTACCACGAACACAACGGTGTGAAAATCGCAGTTATAGGTTGGAAAACCAGGGAGTTATTGGTGGAAAACCACCAAATTTGCAAATTTTAAAACTTTAAAAATTCCCGCTGCGAAATTCAATGCGACAACATATAGTTTTTATCACATCATTGTAAAGGTCTCGACGAGGACTAGGACCTCGAGTTGTCTCCCGAATTTTTCCCGCAAGAAAATCTCGAGAAAATGGGGAAAAACTAAAACGGCGTGACAACGTGGACCTGGTTCCAGACGTGCTAGAAGGACGTGACATACATTGCTGGATAGCCCTTTAAAAGCCGAGCAGGTACCAAGTTTTAGAAGGAAAATCAGGTCAGTGGTTAAAAAGTTATAAACATTTTAAAATTGACAAAAAAGTGCATAAACTTCAAAAAATCATAACTTTGGATTTAAAGCGAGGACATATATATTTTAAATTATAGTTAGATAGTGCATTTCAAGACGAACAAAAAGACACCCTGCTTGGATTTTTCCCGTGTGCAGTTTTCGAGAAAAACAAGTTTTAAAAAAGTGCTAAAATTGTAAAATTAAAATTCAAAATTTAAGTAATAAAGTAAGAGTGAAGCGTGTAATTAAGCTATTTTTAACAATATATTTTGTGTAAATTTAAGAAAATTTTTGGAAACATTTAGAAAAATAACTGGTTAAATCCGGTTAAGTTATTAAAAAGTTTTACAAATCTCGTAAACAAGTGACGTCATAGCGCGCACCTGCAGCCGCGCTCCCCCTCCTCCCCCGCCGCCCGCACCTCACCGCACCTCGCTGGCCGTGGAAGGCGGAGCTTGTGACGCAACTGCACACCTGCGCTGCAGATAAATTATGAACTAGACAATTATCAAACCGACTTGACGATTGAATTAGTTAGAAATATTTAGTAGTTGTATTAATGTGTTGTTATTGTAATATAAAGGACTAGAATAAAAGTGTATAATATTAAAGTGTAAAAAATTAGTAAATAGTAATTACTAGAGTTTTAAAAATTGCATTAATTGATGTAAAAACTATAAAATTCGCAAATTAAATTAAAGTAACGTAAATTATATCATAAAAATAAGTTAACGAAATTGTCTAAACGTGTTTCTAAATTATAAAATAATTAATAAAGATAAAATTTTGTAAAACTGGTCAAGTCGGTAAAAGTCAGAATCAACATATTGACCCGGGCTTTTCCCGACAATATTAGTTATAAGTTAGTATAAGTTTAACGGTTGGCGGAGTTGTTGCCCGCCGCCAATAGGATTAAGATAACGGTCCGGGGTCATTGCCCTAGACGTGAAGCAGTTTTTGACAAGGATCATTGACCTTTGTATTAGACGTAATAACTGTTATTACTGTTATTATTGGAATCACACTATTAAGACTGACACTTACAAGTGTATAAATATTTAATAGATAAAACGACCATAGTAACTAAATTTATTTATTAAATATTTAAATATTTTAAAAAATTGTTTAAAATTTCGCAAAGATTTTTCAAATCTAAAAACTTCAAAATCGTAAATTGAAATAAAATAAGAAATAGTTTGTTTACATTTTAACCAACATTATCTATTGTACACGCCCATTGTTTTCCGAGAGCTCGCTCGCTCGGTCATTAGTTAAACAAAGGAGCGCGGCGGCGGCATTGCTGGAACACAATAGGGCGTAATTAGTTGAAAAACAAGGATAAGACCAAAACATAAGAACTAAGATTTTTATTTTATATCATTTTTAAATTTATTTCAATTAAAATTACATACTTTTTATATTACTTTTGTTATTGTAAGTTAAAATTATATTAAAAATTGTGTAATAGTTCAGTGGACGAGATTCAAAAATTTTCTCAACTTTAATTTGTAAAATAAAATTTTAAATTTAATTTAGATTTAGATCATATGTCAGTCTATTAGAATTTACTCTATTTAATTAACGTAACTTAAATTAAAAATACTAAAAATACGAACTAAATTAAAATTAAAATTCAAGCGTATGGTCTTATCCACATTAATATAAACGATCAGTTCTGAAAATTTTAAAACTTTGTATAGATTCTATTTGTGAATAAGTATTGGTACTTAAAACCCAATACTTACACTTAATACTTAATTCAATACTGAGTCGGGAACAAAGTTTTAAAATAACTATTGGAATAAAACAGGTCGATCCTTATAGTTTTAAATAGACATACTGACTAGACTTTTGTCGTCAGTATTAGAAATAAGTTGCTATTGTTTTTCCAACAGGCGCTTTTGCCTAAAATTATAAAAGAAAATAGTTGTAATTATATTAGTATTAAGGTAATTTAGACAGACTAAGACCGTGTCCCCTACTGGGACACTTAGATATTTTAAACTTAAATTTTAAATTTTTAAAGACTGTTCCCCTATTGGGACTTAGTTATTAGTTTTTGACAGGCGCTTTGCCTAAAATTATATTTTGGGAAAATAATAGTTTTAATTATATTGTATAGGTTTATTGCCGACAATATTAGCGTAAGTTCGTTACAGGTTTATTGCCTATTGTATTGTATTGTATTGTATTGTATAAAATTTTTACAAACTGATACAATCCCCCGAATACAAGATGTTCGGTTTCCGCACACCTGAGAATAAGGTTGGACAGGCATCCACATCGGGTGCAGCACTGCAAACTCCACCTGAAAAAACACAAGGATTAGTGAAGGAAGCGCAAAAGAAATTGACAATAAACAAGGAGAAAGCGGAAAGTTCGCCAAAATATCGTACTAGGGCCATGGAGGCGAAATCATGGGTCGTTAAAGCCAAAATACATTTAAGTCAATCCAGAAATACTAAAACGGAAATAAAAAATGAAGTCACGCTAGCTATTGACAAACTTTACCAGATAATTAAAGAATTAGAGGGAGATAAAAATAGGGAAGGAAAGGAAGAAGGGAAGAAGGAAGAGAAGAACGATAACAAAGAACTGGAAAAAGAGGAAAAGGACAAAATGTATGAAAAAATGTATGAAATGAAAAAATCTTTAATACAGAAAATGGAGGAACATGAGGAGTTAATAAAACAGAGTAATTTAAAAATTAGTGATTTAAAAACTACATTGGATAAACATCAGGAAATTCAAAATCAAACCCATACTTATGCTAGCGCCGTGACGAAGGGAATGAAAAGACCACAACAGACAGCATTGCATTCGGTTGTGGTAACGGCAACAGATGAGATGGAAACAGGGGAAGAGGTCCTCAATAGGATAAGAACAGCAGTTAACGCCAAGGACGGCGGAATATCGGTTGAAAAGATAAGAAAAGCGAAGGATAGAAAGGTTATAGTAGGGTGTAAGACGGAACAGGATAGAAAACAACTAAAAGAAAGGCTAGAAACTGTAAAAGACCATCTAGAAGTACAAGAGATTAAAAATAAAAATCCGCTAGTTATCCTGCGAGATGTATTTAAATATAATAGTGATGACGATATATTAGCCGCGTTGAGAAACCAGAATAAGAATATTTTTAAAAATCTAGAAGAAGAAAAGATGGAGATTATATATAAAAGGCGTGCCAGAAATCCACATGCAAACCATATTGTCATGAGAGTGGCCCCTCAAATATGGCAAAGAATGGTCGATGCAGAAAGAGTCCAAGTAGACTTGCAGAGAATCAGGGTCGAAGACCAGTCGCCGGTAATACAGTGTTCGATGTGTTTAGGCTACGGACACCCGAAAAGACTCTGCAAGGAACAGGTGGAAAAGTGCAGCCACTGCGGAGGACCGCACAAAAAGGTGGACTGCACAGACTGGCTCGCCGGGACTGATCCAACATGCTGTAATTGCAAGCATGAGAAGTTGGACAGAGCGGACCATAACACTTTCAGCCACGAGTGCCCGATAAGAAAGCGGTGGGACGCCTTGGCGCGGTCTGCCATTTCATATTGCTAAAGGCGCACCGGGCACTCATCCTGAACCCACTCTCGATATTCGGGGAGACGCGATAGAAAATAGCTGTTACGAAGTAGACAATTGCTCGGTTGCTCTTCTTGAGATTATGCACAATACGGGAACGGCAAACAAGAGGGAATTTCGTAACAAAATGGAAAAAAGATTAGAAGAAAATAAAATTTATAATAATATAGAATTTGGAAAAATTAACGATAGTCGTAATAAAATAGTACATAATTTTATTAAGGCTATAATAAAACTTTTGAACGAAAAATCTAAATTATTACTGAAAGAAAAAAGAAAAAATTTGTTATTGCGGACTAAAACTAAAATTAAAGTACTTACTAACAAAAAACGTGAAGATCTGGAAAAAAGGAATCGAACATCTAGCGCCGCCCCGAGCAGCCGAGAGTGGGCTGCGAAAAAACAGCAAAAGGCTGTGAAGGACATAGGTTTTATCGACGCCGAGACCAGCAGAATAGATAGACAAAATACGCGAAATCAAATGCCGAGTCGCATAATGAAGCATGTCACCCGGCACTTATCAGAGGCGAACTCGAGCGGGAAGCGGCGTCGAAAAGCCCAATAAAGCTCCAAAAATTAGTGGATCGACTGCTGACTTTTGCTGTGCGGCAACAGCACAAATACAAAGTTGTTATTGATACTAGTAAAAATAGAATTACCTGTCTTCCTCACCGCGCAGACGAATCGATGTGGACGTCTTATGAAATTAAAATATTCAGTCCTACTGGATCACTGCCGAGACCGGCAAACCTGAAAAAGAAAACATAACAAAGTAAAAATTATAAAAGAAAAACTAAAGATATAGAAATAGAACAAAATCTAAAGTACTATAAAATTGGCAAAATAGTAACAGTAAAATCAAGTTGGTGATACTTATCGGCTATTCTTCGGTATTTGCGACGCAAAGCCGCAACTGTTGACGCTTCCTTGAATGTATCCCAGTATACACAGAGAGAAGCGTCACCCAGCCTGGAAATAAAAAGAAAAGCACCAATAAGATAATGAAACAAACAAAATTAACCTATCCTAAACCTAAATAAAAAAGAGCAAGAAAAATGTAAAAGGAACAATAAAGTCTCTGACCCACTATGTCAGGGGGTATCAGCCGGGAGGCACAAAAGTGGCCTCCCAAAAAAAAAAAAAAAAAAAAAAAAAAAAAAAAAACCTAACCTAACCTAACCTAACCTAACCTTTTTTTTTTTTTTTTTAAGTGGAGAATGCGTTCCCGCATACACACCGCGCCTGGGGATGGCTTGGTGGTTATGTTGGGCTCTCTCCCGAGAAGCGGGAGCATACCAACTAAACTCCACTGGTTCCCTCTACCTCACCGAGCACCGGGACGAGGGCACACTTTAAAGTATTCGTCGACACGTCCCGGTGGTGATTGGCTTCTCGCCTCCTCTTGCCTTGATGTTACCTCTCTGCGCGCGGGAACCTTGCGCTACCTCTCTACTCTCTTCTGAGTGCCGGGCTTCCCCTTGCCCGTCACTCGAGTCTCTTTCATGGCGGGATGTTACGGGCGTACGCCCGTCTTCGCCCCCCTGTACGACGCCTACGGGTGGAATCTAGGCTCGCCGCCTCTCTTATCCTCTCCGCCTCCTCCTTGGTACTCATTACCACCTCACAGAAGTGTTGGACCGCATTCCATGCTCTTTCCGATTCCAACATTGTTTTGACTAAGGCCGGCAGTGAGAGGTTGTTGTTACCCACTGCGGCCACAAGGTCCCGTCGTTGTTCAGACCATGCCGGACATTCCTCTAATGTGTGCTGGGCGGTGTCCTCGAGACAACCGTCGCAGTGGTGGCACGCCGCGGACGACTCTCTCCCGATCCGGTGCAGGTATCTGCCGAAGCAGCCATGCCCCGACAGTACCTGCGTGATACGGAAAGTGAGCGCCCCGTGTTCTCTTTCCAACCACTGTTTGAGAATTGGACGGATTGCCTCGACCGCCCTAGCACCTGCCCTCGTCTGACGGAGGTTGCGTTGCCACTTGGCCACGGCAGATCTTCGCCGTTCCTCTCTCACCCTTTCGACCTCCTGTCTTAAGGGTGGTGGGCCATGTGATGCCCCTTCTCTTTCTCGCCAAGCGTGTACAGCCGCAAGAACCTCCGCCTCTAAAATCCATGGCAGAGAGCCCGCCAGGGCACAAGCCGCCTCGTACGATATTGTGCGGTACCCGCGAATGGCCCTGGTGGCCATGACCCTCTGCGGCCGATGTAATAGGCCAATCATCCGTCTATTTAGGGCGCCACTCCATACCGGCGCGCCATATAGTGCCATCGACCGTACAATGCCCAAGTACAGGCGCCGACAGGCCGTTTTTGGACCGCTGAGATTAGGCAGCAATCTGCCGAGTGCGGCCGCCGTGCGCAACAGCTTGGGCACCAACTTCCGGAAGTGGCCCTCGAAGGTCCACCGACCATCGAGCGTCAGGCCTAGGTATTTAATATTAGGCTCGATGTTGATGGTCACTCCGCCGACGATGAGACGGGAACCTGGAGGTGGCCTATTCCGGGGTCCGTGGAAATATAGAGCCTCGGATTTTTGAAGGGCCACCTCTAGGCCCAACGCTCGAATTCTGCCCACAACTTGGGCCACTCCAGCAGTTGCTAGGATGGCACACTCCCTATATGTTCTTGCCCGCGCCGTTACAAGAGTGTCATCCGCGTAACAAGTTACGTCTACTCCACGGATGAGAGCACCTCGCAGTACCCAGTCATAGCCTATGTTCCACAGGAGCGGCCCGAGGACCGACCCCTGTGGAACGCCGCAGGTAACCGCGTGCTGACACCACGCATCACTGCTCCTGTACGTGACCGACCTTGATGACAGGTAGTCGGCCACGATCCGTTGTAGGTACTCCGGCACTTGATGATAGCGGAGCGCCTCTCTGATACAGCTCCAGGGCATGGTGTTAAAGGCGTTGGCGATATCTAACGACACCGCCAGAACGACCTCGCCCCGGGAGACTGCCTCCTCCGCTATCTCTTTCACCCTCAGGATTGCGTGGACGGTGGATCTTCCCGCCCTGAAGCCGTACTGCTTCTCGTCCAAATCTGGGCCGTCTCGCGCCATATGTCTGATAAGGCGATTGGCAATGACACGTTCGAAAATTTTTGCTACCTCGTCCAGAAGCACTATAGGACGGTACCCTGCAGGTGAGTCAGATGGTCGACCTTCTTTCTTAAGGAGTACCAGGGTACCGTTCTTCCAGATCTTCGGGAAGCGTCCTAGTGCGAGGCAGTCGCTCATGAGTCCGACAACTCTTTCCTCGACAACTTCTGCAGTCAAAACCCACGCACGGCCGGGAATGCCGTCTGGGCCTGGGGCCGTTCTCTTGGCACGCAGCCGACGGATCGCAGCCTCAAATTCACCAGAGGTGACAGGTGGTATGTCCTCATTGACAGTAGGTGCCTCGCTATTGGTGGTGGTAGAGATCCTGAAAGGAGGAGTGTGTTCCTCTCTGTGGGGAAATAGCGAGGTCACCACTGCTTCCACAAGTTGGGGTTGGAGACTCTGCGTCAGAGGCTGCGCCCGTGGCCGCAGTTTCCCTCTCACCATAAGGTAGGGACGACCCCACGGATCTCGATTTAGGGTCTCAATCATTTCTTCCCTAGCCTTATCCTTGGCTTCACATATGGCGACGCCGAGAGTGCGTTTTGCGGTCTTGTACGCCTCACGCAACGATGCCTCGGCAAGCTCGTCTCTTTGTCTCCTTCGACGTTGCCGTAGGTACTGGCGGCGTGCGGTAACGCAAGCCTTGCGCAGTTCTGCAATTTCCGCAGACCACCAGTACACTTGCCTTCTAGATGGTAGGGGACCTTGTCTCGGCATCGATGCGTCGCATACGCGGGTCATGGATTGACGCAGCGCAACAGCCCTATCGTCTACACTCAGTGTGTTATCCGGAGGCAACCATGTCTCTACTTGGGCGGCTTCAGTAAGAACGTCCCTGTCGAGCCTTTTCACAACCCACCGTGGACCACCGCTATTTTGTACCCCAGAACCCGAACGGGCTGGTACTGCAGATGGTGTAGTTATGTTAAAGCGGATGTAGCGGTGGTCCGACAGCGTCTCCACATTCTCAACCACTTCCCAATCAAACACTCGGCGGGCTATCGCGGGGCAGGCAAAAGACAAATCGACGATAGAGCTGCCCTGCGGCCGGACGCACGTCGGTCGTGAACCCCGATTTAAGAGGCATAGCCCCGTCGTCAGAGCCCACTCCTCTAGCACTGTACCTCGTGCATCTGTGACTGCGCACCCCCAGGCAGAGTTTTTGGCGTTAAAATCACCCATCACCAGCACAGAGACTGGGTGATTTCCGCCTAAGAAGGATCTGATTTGATCTAGGAGATCCTCAAACTCCGAAAGACTTTTACTGGGGGGGCAGTACACGCCGACGACCGTGATTCCTCCTACAACGGCCGCAACGCAGCCACGACCTCTCCGAACCCTTTCGAGTGACGGGGATCCCGTGGACCTAGGCACAATCAGCGCCACGAGACCTTCGTCGTCGCCTACCCAGTCATCCCTGTTAGGGGGGACGAAGTAGGGTTCCGAAACAACAACCACTTGCGATGACCACTCAGACACACTTTGCACGAGCAGATCTTGGGCCCGTGCGCAGTGATTAATGTTGGCTTGTAACACCTGTAGCGCCATTTGTATTTGCAACCTGGTCCGTCTCCATCTCTACCTCTTCTGATGTTTGGTGTGCTGGTTTTGGCTGCGGTGCAGTCCCCCTCCTGCTGATTTTAGGGGTTGGGGCGGAGCAGTCCTTGCCCCCCAATTGATGGTCCGCCTTTTTGTTGGCCGCTGCACAAACCGAGCAGTGCGGCTTGGCCGTGCACTCCTTAAATTTATGGCCATTTACACCGCATCGGAAGCATTGCTGGCTTCTATCAATTTCCACAGTACATTGGGCCCTTACGTGTCCCTTTTGGAGACATCGGTAGCAGCGTAAGGGCCGGGGCTCAAGTAATTTTACGGTGGCCGACACCCACGACATCGTCAACCGGCCAACCGCGGCGACGCTCTTTGCAACCGCTATAGGGCACTCAACCCAAGCGTGCCCCACACCGAAAGGGTCCTTAACGACACCGCCGCATTTGAGGCTAGCTTTTGGACAGCCCCCTACCTCGGCAACTGCGTTTATAACCTCCTCCACAGTTGTCGAGTCATCCAGGCCGGAGACTCTGATCTCCGTAGTCTTCACCGGCCTGGAGATGCGAACCATATCTCCGTTCAAGACTTGGACCAGCTTGTTCGCTAGAGCGTCGGCCTGTGGGCCGCTATCTGTGCTCAGGATCTCAAATCGCCGCGCTCCCGTAGCACATACGCGGAATCTTACTCCGGTCGTTATTCCTAACTCCTGCAGCTTAATTTTGGATTTAGCCTCGGCAATGACCGCATCGTATGTAACGCCTTGTGCGATGGCCTCCGGCGTTAGTGTGACCACCACTGCGTCTGTTTTTGGTGCGCTTATTCTTGGCCCTGTCTCCTTGGCAGCCCGTGGTGGTGGTGGTGCCTGCTTCTTCTGCTGTTTACTCTGTTTTTGTTTAAGCCCCTTCCTAACCACGACATTCCAGGGCGTTTCAGCCGGCGGCGGCTGGTCGGCTGGCTGTGCCCCTGATGTCTGGGGCTGGGGCTCTGCCGTCTTTTCTCCGGGAGCTATGCCCGGAGTTTGCCCGCTCTTTACCGGTTTCTTCGCCTTAGGGGGGGCGGCCGGTACACCGCGACTCGCAGACTTGGGCCGGCTGTCCGCCGCAAGGGGGGGACGTAGGCGCTTCTCCGGCAACAACCTGTCTTCCAACGCCTCAAATCTGGCACTAATCATGGTGCCCACCTGGCATAGAATAGTGCGCATCAGCTCCTCGTTGAGCAACGATACGGGTTGCGGTTCGGGCTGTCTTGCCACGGGGGCCTCTGCTTGGGGGCTCGGGTTGAGCATGCGCTCTCTCATTTCGGCCACCTCCCTACGTAACTGTTCGACCTCTTTTTGTAAACGAGCGTTATCCGCCTGCAAACCTTTTGTTTCCTCCGATGTGCAGCGGCTCTGGAGAGCCGCGGAGACTTTCACAATTTCTTCAGCCGCGTCCTTTAGGGCTCTTACGTAACCTCCCTTTAAGTTCTTGGAGGACGTAGCCACTTTCTTTATGATCTCCACATTTTCCTTTATGACTTGGCTCAGAGAGCCTGCCCCTTGGAATTCCTCATCTTGAGTGGACGACTCCGACAGCCTGTGGACCTTGGCTCTGGCCCGGGCCTCACGGGAGGCTGCCACTACTTCCGCTTCCGCCCTTCTCTGTTCCTCTTCCCGCTCGGCCTCTATGAGCGCCAATTTCGCCTTTGCCAGACCGATGTAATGGCCTGTGGTTGGCGGTCTCCCTCTCCTCTTTATGGGCATAGGACTAGCCCGACGACTGCTACTTCTACTTCTCCCCGACATCGACTCCTCACTGACCAACATGCTCGTATCACTCTCCCCTCCTCCACCTACTTCCATCGACTTATTTGTTTTTGTTGATTTTACCATATTTGTTCCCACGAAAATGGGACGAAAGGAGTCCACCCCCGGGTGACGCCCATTCCGGAAGGCGGGGCTACGTACTACAGAGGTCGCCTGGTGTCTGTAGGTTTTAACGACTTGACTGTCGGGTTTTTATAGAGTTTTCCTTTCTCGCGGGCCGGCCGATGAAGGCAAGCCCTCCGGTCTAGTGCAATTCACCAACGTACCCCATGGCGCCGTGTGGATGGGGTCTTTGAAGGGGCACTAGTTACGGATGCTAGGGGGTCGGCGTTTCCCCCCTAGTTTTGGACGGTTGGTCCCCAACGACGGTGTTAATGCCGCCGGGGCCGCCCCCTAAAACTAAACTAAACCTAAGCAACTCCTCCGTCAATCAATCGGCCAGCAATCAAAACCTACAAAACTGTCACCACTGACTTTCCCTCTACACAACTTTCCCTCACCGCTGACTCGACCGACCTTTTGCCCGACCGGGTGGCCGGGTTGACCAACCCTGCCGCGCCGCGAGCCTTGAAGGCCCGCCATCCCACGACCCTACAGGTCCACCAGTGTTCCGCGGGCCTGCCCGGTATGGGTGGCCCTATCCGGTATAGCCCCGCGGAACATCCCTCAACAAACAGGGTAATTTTTTATAGAGGTTTTCTTCCTCGCAGCCCCACGCTCAGTGCGTAGGGCCCCCGTTTCCGCTCAGTGCGGACTTACGGTTTACTTGGCGTCCACCGATCATGAAGACCAGTGGGCGCCAAGTGTGGTGTTGCCACCAGGGTAATTTTTTATAGAGGTTTTCTTCCTCGCGGCCCCACGCTAGGCGCGGAGCCCCCGTTTCCGCTGAGTGCGGACTTACGGGTTTGTTGGTGTTTGGTTCGCGGGGCGAAAAAAGCCCTACCCCAGCAATATGCCGGGGCGTTCCCCTATCCACCACCCGGGGACGCGCCACGTCGGAGTTCACCTCTCCGCCCACTCGGACAACCGAGCAGGTCCGTGGGACCTAACCTAACCTAACCTAACCTAACCTAACCTAACCTAACCTAACCTAACCTAACCTAACCTAACCTAACCTAACCTAACCTTTTTTTTTTTTTTTTTTTTTTTTTTTTTTTTTGTAACGAGGGAAAATACACTTCCGTACCCCTGCGCCGGGCAGTGCAATGGCGCAGGGAGTGTGGGACTCGCCTACAGTCGTTCGGCCATACCCACTAAAAACCCTCATGCCCACCTTAACGCAATGACCCGAGCTTTGTACCAGCTGAGCCATAACCAAAGCTCGGGTCGCGCGTCTGACGCCGAAGCGCCTCTCCCTAAGTGGTGAAAGCCAGAGAGGCAGGATCTTTTTTGTCCTACTACCCCAGCCCCCACCGGCGGAACCAATCGGCCCGCCCTCTACCCTACTCTACGTGCCGCAGAGGGGACTGGAAAACCAGTATCCCCCCTCGGCCTCGCCATCACACATTCATCCCTCTCCTCACATCTGGCCATGAGGGCCGCAGGGGGCATGGTAAACCAGTACCCGCCCACAGCCCCCACGACCTCACCCCACATCCGGCCACGAGGGCTGTAAGATGGGCAGGATAAACCAGTACCCACCCACACCCCCCGCGGCCCCACCACGTCGCATCTGCCGGTGCGACCCCGGTTGGGCATGGTCAGGGCGGAGTCACTGCTGTGACCCACCACTGACGGCCCTCTCCAGGTGGGTCGGTCATGTGCAACACCCAACACGATGACCGACCCTAGAGTTTGGTTCGCGGGGCCGAAGCCCTACCCCAGCCGAAGCCGGGGCGTTCCCCTATCCACCACCCGGGGACGCGCCACGTCGGAGTACTCCTCTCCGCCCACTCGGACAACCGAGCAGGTCCGTGGAACCTAACCTAACCTAACCTAACCTAACCTAACCTAACCTAACCTAACCTTTTTTTTTTTTTTTTTAAAGAGGGGAATGCTTTATGCATACGACATGCCCCGGGGGGGACACGAAGTTATGCGAGATTCTCTCCCCTAGTGGGAGCATACCCGCTAAACCACCTCTGTTCCTCCTGCGCATTGGTGACGGGGCTACGGGCACGCTTTCGCACTCCTCCGCGGCCCCGTCTGCGCTAGCCGCCGAAGCGGCTCCACCACTGGGGTGGGTGAACCCACCATCCATCCTTTAGGGGAGGCGCGCCGGAACGATACGCGCCATCCTCCTTGCCCTTCGAAGCGGGTGACAGGTCCCCCCGAACCTGCCACCACGGGGCTATGGAAGCCGGAGAGACGAGGTTTTACCCCTGCCTCCCCAGCCACCATCGGCGGGTCCGATGTCGGGCCCCGCCGTTGACCCTACGGGCCGCGGAGGGGCTGGGTATGCCAGTACCCCTCCGCAGCCCCACCATACACATCCGGCCACGAGGGCTGCAGGGGGCAGGATAAACCAGTACCCACCCGCACCCCCCGCGGCCCCACCTCCAGGCATGCTCCGAAACGGACCCCACAGTCCGCCTCTGGCAGCCTCCTCCGGGTGGGTCGGCCCTGCACGCTAGACCAGCCCAGTCCGGCCCAAGACAGCCGGTCCTGCACGCTAGGCCGACCCTGGTTCCTCTTAGCTTCACCGTGGGAGGCAGCCACGGTTACTAGAGCCCCACCGCCACGACAAGGCGGGAACCGTTGGTGGGGAACCTAACCTAACCTAACCTAACCTAACCTAACCTAACCTAACCTAACCTTTTTTTTTTTTTTTTTTTTTTTTGTCAGAGGGAAAATACACTTCCGTACCCCTGCGCCGGGCAGTGCAATGGCGCAGGGAGTGTGGGACTCGCCTACAGGCGTTCGGCCATACCCACTAAAAACCCTCGTGCCCACCTAATCGCAATTATCCTAGCCTGTACCAGCGTATGCCATAACCGGGTTTTGGATATGCGCTGTTGCATTTGTGCAACTCTCCTTATTCTTAATACTATTCCTAATACTAATATTATCATTACTAATATTATTAATAATACTAAGACTATGTATACTCCTTAATGGTTAATATATATATATATACACATAAATCTATATTTACAATTACAACTAGTACTGCATTCTATAAACTACGTATATATATATGTACAACTATTGATATATTTACAAAGGCCTACGCCTGGCGCAAATGGGTGCGCCGGCGACGGCCCGTTCGTCTTCTCCGGAGAGGGGCGGATTCCGGATCGGTCTCTCGCTCCCTCTCAGCATTCTCTTTGATTGTCAGCACTCGCTCCGAGAACTCGTGGAATGCCTTCCACGCGTCCTCGGAATGGAGGATCTTATTGATGACCTCTGCGAGTGATGACGCGTCAATTCCGGTAAGTACGGCGATGGGTTGCCTCTCGGTTTCCCATGCCGGGCAGTCAAATAGGGTATGCGCAACAGAGTCGCTGGCTTCCGGGCAGTGGTGACACCTAGGTGTTGGTTCCCTACCAGCAATTCGGTGCAGATACTTGCCAAAACAGCCGTGGCCAGTCAACATCTGCACTAGCCGGTAGGAGAGGTGCCCCCACCGCCTGTTCAGCCAGTCCTGTAGCCTCGGGCGGATCGCGTCCAATGTCCACGACCCGGCCCTGGATGTTCTGAGCTCCTCTTTCCATTTGTCTGTGGCCCTATTTTGGGCACGGACTCTCCAGACTTTAATTTCCTCCAAGGATGGTTCTTCGCCGTCTTTACGCCTACCAGCTCTATGCCAATAGACCGTCGCTAGGGCGGCCGCGTCCAGGTGCCACGGCAATAGGCCCGCGATGACGCACCCGGCATCATACGACACCGTGCGGTATGCCCTCGCGACCCTGATCGCCACAGTACGCTGCGACCGCCGTATCATGGCTCTGTTCTGTGTGCAGAGGTCGTTGGCCCAAACCGGACAACCGTATAGGGCCTTCGACCTCAGCACTCCCGCAAATAGGAGGCGTCGTTTCGAGCTCGGGCCACCGATGTTAGGTAAGATGCGGCTTAAAGCCGCAGCTGTGGCGTCGAGCTTCGGGGCTAGTTCCGCAAAATGCGGTCTAAAAGTCCACTTTGAGTCGAGGGTAAGACCTAGATATTTGATGGTGCTTCGGATGGGAATCGAAGTACCCCCGACTATGATTTCAAGCCCCGACTGGGGCGCTCTTCTACTATCATGGAAGAGGATCGCCTCCGATTTCTCGAGGGCGACCCTTAGGCCCAAACTGCGGATCTTTGCCGAAACGTGTGAGGCCCCGGCAGTGGCCCGCAGTTTTGCCTCTCTCACATCGGAACCTGTGGCTACGACGAGCGTGTCGTCCGCGTAGCAAATAAGCTGGACTCCGCGGACGAGCGCTCCCCGCAGCACCGAGTCATAGCCAATGTTCCACAGGAGCGGGCCTAAGACCGACCCCTGTGGAACTCCACAAGAGATGTTATAGTTTTCCCAACCATCTTGTGTGGGAAACACGATCTTCCTGTCCCGCAGGTAACAATCGATTATTCGTCGCAGGTACAGGGGGACATTATGATGTTCTAGTCCCGCCATAATACTGTCCCAGGGCAGGGTATTGAACGCGTTGGCAATATCAAGCGACACCGCTATCGTTACCCCGCCCTTGGATTTCGCCTCTTCACAGATATCTCTAAGTTTGGAGATAGCGTCGATTGTAGAGCGCTGCCGCCTGAACCCGTACTGGGTGTCGGCCAAGTCCGGTCCCACTGAGGATAGATGTTCGTTGATGCGACCGGCAACTACCCTCTCCAGCAGCTTGCCGGCCTCATCAAGTAGCACTATCGGGCGATAGGCCGATGGAGAGTTCTCCGGTTTCCCGGGTTTCCTCAGCAGGACCAGCCTTCCCGTTTTCCACTTCGTAGGGAAATTCCCTTCTTCAAGACATTTGGTTAGTAGTGTCTTGAGTTGTTCGTCAATGCCGTGTTGAATTGCAAGAGCAAGCACCTTCCCGTGTATCCCATCGGGTCCTGGGGCGGTGCGCTTGCCCTGCAGTTTTGTCTTCGCCAAGTAGATTTCCGACTCGGATACCCCCGGGACAGAACCGGGAGGTATCGAGCCGGAAAGGTCATGTCCGGTATTGCGGGCGCTGGGAGGGAAGAGTGTCGACACTACAGATATTAAAAGTGCTGGATCTAGAGTTGAAGTAAGTGGGGGAGCCCAGGGGCGCAGCTTACTCATAACGAGTTTGTACGGCCGGCCCCATGGGTCCGACTCTAGACTACTCAAGAACTCCTCCCAGGCCCGGTCTTTGGAAGCGGTAATCTCACACCGTAGGGCCTTTTTGGCTTCCTGGTATGTAGTGTAGAGATTCCGTTCCTCCGACTCATCCCATCCTGGGTGCCTTCTACGATATCGGGTGTACCGGCGGCGGGCAACCACACAGGCAGTACGCAACCGTGAAAGGTTTCCCGACCACCAGTACACTCGATTTTGTCGCCTCGGTGACGGCCGGACTTTTGACATGGCGCAGTCGGAGATGTGCGCCAATGTCTCCGTCAGCCAGTTCACGCCGTCATTTATCTCCTTATCGTCCATTCTTTGCGACCAGGTGCCGACAATGGTAGCAAGTTCGGCTACTTCCCTGTCCAACGATCTTAAGGACCACATCTGTCCAATCTCCGGGGGAATGGCGGTGTTTCGACTAGTAGGGGGTGTTGGCGAGGGGAGAATATCGAACCGGATGTAGCGATGGTCCGATAGCGTCTCCACCTCAGTCAACACTTCCCAGCCCCGCACGCGGCATGCCAGGGCGGGACTCGCAAGGGTGATATCTACAACAGACCCGCCCTGCATGCGCACACAGGTGTTTACGGAGCCCGTATTGAGTGGTGCCAGGTCATGTTGTGCCATCCATGATAAAAGGACCTCGCCGCGGCTGTCTGAGACCGAGGATCCCCAGGCCCTTGATTTGGCATTTAGGTCCCCGGCCACGACAACCCCGTGCGGTCTTCCCCACTGGACGAGGGAACTTACTTCGTCCAGGTATTCCTCAAAATCGGTTAAAGGACGATTCGGTGAGAAATATACTCCGATCAGTACTATGCCGGCAAGTTTGACGCCTACACAGCCTCTTCCTTTCTTGGTAGAAGAAATTGGGGGGTCGCCGCCTGCGTATATCGCGACAAGATGTTCAAGGTCCCCTACCCAGTTGCTTCTATCAGGAACCAGGTATGGTTCTGCTGCTACTGCAAAGTCTATCGACCACTGTGCCAAGCTCTGTATAAACAAATCCTGTGCTCGGGCACAGTGGTTGAGGTTGGCTTGAAGAAGTCGTATGGCCATGTTAATCGTGCTCAACTTCCGCTATCTCCATTACTTCCCCGCTCGGTGGGGGCGCGCTACGTGCTACTTCCGTTAGCGCTCTCTTAGGAACCGTTTTTCTGGGCGCCGAGCAATTTAAACTTCCCAGCCGGTGCTTGGCATCCTTGCCCGCCGCCGTGCACAGGATGCAGTTCGGTTGCGACGGGCAGGATGCGGCCTTGTGGCCTTCCTGTCCACAGTTATAACATAGCCGGCTGCGGTCCTCCGCGTCGCAGCGGCTCGCCGTATGCCCCTGCTGCATACAGCGGTAGCAGCGCAGCTCTCTTGCTCTGCCGACTGTTACCCTCGCCACAACCCAGCCCACCAGAAACCGTCCGGAGGCTAGCTTCTTCGCCGCAGTAATGGGGACATAGGCCCATGCACTAAACATGCCCGATCTGTTGGGCCTTAGTGGGCCAACTCGGACTTGGTCCGCCGTACATCCTCCTTTCTTGATGATGCACTGTTTTATCTCCTCAGTTGTAGTTGCATCATCTAGCCCGTCAATCCTGATGTCAGTGGACTTCTCGGGTCGGGAGATTTTGATGGTGTCATCTTTATATAGCTCTTGGAGTTTTTGGGCCAGTATGTCCGCCTTTGGAGCGCTGGTGGCCCCCGGGATGCGGATGATGGTGGCCCCGGTGACCGCCCTGCGGAATTGGACCGACTCTACTCCTATGGTCTCTTTGAGATCAAGCTTCTCCTTTGCTTCTTTGAGGACGGCACTATATGTGAGGCCCTTTTTCATCGCGTCTTCGGTCAGTGTGACGACTACCGCCGAACTGTGCGGCGTTTTTAATTTGCGCGGCGCAGGTGCAGCAGTGTTCCGCCGTTGAGGTGCCCTGGATGTCGTGGGCACCTTTGGCGCTTTTTCGGCCTTTCCATTTTTGCCCACTCTCAGCCACGCCCAGTTCTCCTGCAATTCGTCCGGGTTAGTGGGGCGGGTTGGCGCGGCGGTTGCGGTAGCCGATGGTGGTGGTTTTGCGACCGTCGCAGGCCCTTTCTTCTTTTTCTTTTTCTTCTCCTTCTTCTTCTTCTTGGGTTTTGCAGGTCCCCCGGGGGTCGGGAGAGCCGCAGTGACCGCCCGAGACGGGCCAGCTGTGGGAGCCGCAGGTGCCGCGGGAGCCGCAGGAGCCGCAGGGGCTACTCTAGATGGGCCAGCCACGGGGGCCGCAGGTGTCTCCTTCTTCTTCTTCTTGTTGTCAGACGCCAATGGTGGTCGCAAGTTCTTAGCGGGAAGCAACCTGTCTTCCAAGGAAGCCAGGCGGGCGTTGAGCATACCGCCCACCTGGACCATTACCGCCCGACATATGTCCTCTAGAGAGGATTCTGCTTGTGGTTGTGGTGGGGGCCGGACAGGGACGGCCTCCATTGTCGTGTCCATGAGGGCGTTGGCGGAACCCTGTTTCCGCACCCTCTCCATCTCCTCGCGCAGGTCCGTCAACTCCTTGCGGAGGCTGGTCATCTCGGCTTGCAGGCGGGTGTTATCAGCCTGCAAGGCACGTGTCTCGTCAGATATCGACCTCTGAGCGAGGCCGGCAACGTCTTCTTTAAGGGCGCTCACAGCATCTTGTAGTGCGCGCACGAAGGTCCCTTTTAGATTGGATGACTTCTTCGCTACTTTTTCTACTATGTCTAGGCTAGACCCGATCCGTTTGAGGACGGTGGTCGCCGTGTCTTCGTCATTTTCCAGTGGCGCGGCATTAGATGGACCTGCCGTAACCAGAGCCGAGCGGGTTTTGCGGGCTTCCAGAACTGAGTCGAGGAGTTCCGCTTCGGCTCGTGCCCTCATCTCCGCCTCTGTCGCCTTTCTCAGAGTTTCTTTGGCGGCCGCCAGCCCGACGTACTCGCCGGTGGTTGGTGGACGGCCGCGTCCTCTTCTTTTGTGTGTCTCCTTAGCAGGGGTGTCTGTGGAGCTGCCGCTCAACTCCTTATCTCTAGGCCTCTTCTGGCCGCGGCCCTCACTCCAAAATCTCCCGTCCTGGTCTAAGGACTCCATGGAAGCATAGCGGCTGGAAGCGCTTGCCATGGAGTCTCTACTGTCTGTGTCTGAATCAGACAACCTCCTCACTCTATCTCTCTCCTTCTGTCTATCTCCTGCTGCTGAACCTAACCTACTCTCCTCCTTCACACGGCGAATGGCCCCCCCGTATACAATGGGGCCGATGGGCCGGCTGTCCGACCCACCAAGGGATTCCCCGCGAACGGGACCCTCCCGGGTAGTTTTTTCTTTGTTCGTCGTGTCCATTTTTGTTTTTTTCCCTTGAAGCCCCCCCCGGTGTTGCCGCCCTCACCGCTGGTCTCCCACCAACGATTCATCCCTTCGCCGGGCGGCGATGCTTGGGATTAGGGTGATTTTTTATAGAGGTTTTCTTCCTCGCAGCCCCACGCTCCGTGCGCAGGGCCCCCGTTTCCGCTCCGTGCGGACTTACGGTTTGCCCGACGGTGGCCGAAGCCAGCCGCCGCGCGGGGCGTTTCCGCCCAGAAAGGGGTAATTTTTTAGAGAGGTTTTCTTCCTCGCAGCCCCACGCTCAATGCGCAGGGCCCCCGGTCCGCTCAGTGCGGATTACGGTTTACTTGGCGTCCACTGATCATAAAGACCAGTGGGGCCAAGTGTGGTGTCGCCACCGGGTAATTTTTTATAGAGGTTTTCTTCCTCGCGGCCCCACGCTCAGTGCGCAGAGCCCCCGTTTCCGCTCAGTGCGGACTTACGGTCTACTTGGCGTCCACCGATCATAAAGACCAGTGGGCGGCCAAGTGTGGTGTCACCACCGGGTAATTTTTTATAGAGGTTTTCTTCCTCGCGGCCCCACGCTCAGTGCGCAGAGCCCCCGTTTCCGCTCAGTGCGGACTTACGGTCTACTTGGCGTCCACCGATCATAAAGACCAGTGGGCGGCCAAGTGTGGTGTCACCACCGGGTAATTTTTTATAGAGGTTTTCTTCCTCGCGGCCCCACGCTCAGTGCGCAGAGCCCCCGTTTCCGCTGAGTGCGGACTTGCGGGTTTGTTGGTGTTTGGTTCGCGGGGCGAAAAAAGCCCTACCCCAGCAATATGCCGGGGCGTTCCCCTATCCACCACCCGGGGACGCGCCACGTCGGAGTTCACCTCTCCGCCCACTCGGACAACCGAGCAGGTCCGTGGAACCTAACCTAACCTAACCTAACCTTTTTTTTTTTTTTTTTTTTTTTTTTTTTTTTTTAAGTGGAGAATGCGTTCCCGCATACACACCGCGCCTGGGGATGGCTTGGTGGTTATGTTGGGCTCTCTCCCGAGAAGCGGGAGCATACCAACTAAACTCCACTGGTTTCCTCGTGTCACCTTTCACCGGGGCATGGGTACACTATAAAGTATTCTTCACATGCCCCGGCAGTGATTGGCCTATGCCTCCTCGACCTTCGACCTCAGCTGTTCGCGCGGGAAACCGACGCGCCCTCGTCTACTCTTCCTGAGTGACGAGCGTCCCCTAGCTCGCCACTCGAGTTCTATCAGGGTGGGATATGCCGGGCGAATGCCCGTCTTCTCCCTCCCGTGCGGCGGCTGCGGGTGGCGTCTTGACTAGCCGCCTCCCTTGCCCTCTCCGCTTCCTCTTTAATGTGCATTACCGCCTCACAAAATTCTTGGACGGCCTTCCAGGCTCCATCCGATTCCACCATTAATTTAACTGTGGCCGGCAACGACAAATCATTGCCCACTGCGGCCACGAGGTCCCGTCTTTGTTGCGTCCATGCCGGGCACTCCGCCAGCGTGTGCTGGGCAGTGTCCTCGGGGCAATCGTCACAATGGTGGCACACTGCAGACGGCTCCCTCCCGATCCGGCGCAGGTAACTGCCGAAGCAGCCATGCCCCGACAGCACCTGCGCCAGCCGGAAAGTGACCACCCCGTGTTTCCTCCTCAGCCACGCCACGAGAACTGGACAGATTGCCTCAATTGTCCTGGCACCAGCCCGCGTCTGGCGGAGGCGGCGTTGCCATTTGGCAACCGAGCAGGTCCGTGGAACCTAACCTAACCTTTTTTTTTTTTTTTTTTTTTTTTTTTTTTTTTTTTTTTTTTACGAGGAGAAACCCGTTTATGAGCCGTCTACCCGCTCGGGGGGGAGGGAGCGGGCAGGTGTGTCGGACTCAGCCGCTCCCCCGGCCCGTAAATGACCGGAGGGGCTACTACCGACCAAAACTCCTCGAAACCGCCATCCCGCTTGTGCCGGGGCTAAGGTGACAGTTTCCCTTATCCTTGTCCCGGCAGAGCGTTTGTCCTTTTAGGACCCACCTCTCGTGGCGCACATGGCCACATTAACCACCTCCGAGTGGGTGACGGAGAACTGCCGCCCTACTCCTACCAGGTCCCCCAACCCGGCACCGACCAATACGTCTTTGTAAAATAAAAAACTATTAAGACGCCTGGGCAAAAGCCCGGCGTCGGCGCATCGGTCGGCGGCGGCGCACGGGATCCTCCTCCGGATCATCCTCCCGGCGCCGCTCGTCCTCTTCCTTTTTCTTCATCACCGCCTCGCAAAAGGCGGCGACGGCACTCCATCCGGGTTCACTGCCGACCATCGCAGAAACGACAGCCGGCAGCGAGGTGTCAACTCCTATTTGGTGCACAAGCACGGCTCTCTCCTCAGCCCATGCTGTGCAGAACGTCAATGTGTGATCCGCGTCGTCTTCCGCGGCATCACAGAATCGGCACTGCGGAGTGCGCTCCCGTCTGGCCACGTTGCACAGGTACCTCCCGAAGCAGCCATGCCCCGAGAGGACCTGCACTAGGCGATATGAGAGCGCGCCCCACCGTCGCGTTAACCATCCTCGTAGGACGGGGCGGATCGCCGCAATGGTGCGATGACCCGCTCCCGGCTGGCTCAGATGTTCGAGCCAGCAGCGCTGGACAGTGTCCTTTGCGCTTCTTCTCCACTCTTCGATCACTTCCATGCTGGGGACCTCCCCCCGACCTTTGGCGTCGGCGGTTTTCCAATAGACCTCCGCCAACGCCGACGCCTCCAGTTCCCATGGGGGAGTCCCAGCTAGCACGCATGCCGCCTCCAGCGACACGGTGCGGTATGCACGAGCCGCTCGGAGCGCCACTACCCTCTGCGATCTGCGCAGTTGGGCTTTATTGCGGCGCTCGAGGGCATCCGCCCAGATAGGGGCTCCGTACAACGCCATCGACCTGACAATTCCGGCATAGAGGCGACGACAACTCGCGCTCGGTCCGCCCAGATTAGGCAATAACCTGCTCAGGGCGAACGAGGTGCGCGCGAGCTTTGGTGCCATCTGCCGGAAATGTTCTTGGAAGTTCCACCGGCTGTCGAGTACAACTCCCAGATATTTCATTTTGGACCCGACGCCGATGGAAACTCCGCCCACAATCAGATGAGCGCCTGGCGGTGGCGCTCGGCGAGGCCCGTGGAAACACAGGGCTTCGGACTTCTCCAGGGCCACCGTCAGGCCCAGACTCCTAATCCTGCCCACTACTTGGGCTACTCCGGCAGTAGCTAACACACTCGCTTCCCGATAGCTACTGCCCCTTGCCAACACCAGTGTGTCGTCCGCGTAACAGACGACGCTAACGCCACGGAGAGTCGGGCCGCGAAGGACCCAGTCGTAACCGACGTTCCACAGTAATGGCCCTAAAACGGAACCCTGTGGGACGCCGCACGACACTCTTCTCTGTCCCAATCCGGTAGTTGTGGGATATACCACTGTCCTGTCCGATAGGTAGGCCTTAATCGTCTCACGCAAGTACAACGGGACCCCATGAAAACAAAGGGCCTCCATTATACAAGCGTGAGGCAGCGTGTTAAAAGCGTTGGCGATATCTAAAGATACCGCCAAGACGACGCCGCCCTTAAGGACCTCCTCTTCGGCGACGGCCCTCACCCGTGCAATAGCATCGATGGTGGAGCGGCCGCGCCGGAAACCATACTGGCAGTCTGCCAAATTTGGCCCTACTCGGTCGAGGTGTTCTGTGAGGCGGGTCGCAATAACGCGCTCAAAAAGCTTACCCGCCTCCCCGAGCAGGACTATTGGGCGATACGCCGAAGGTGAATCCGCCGGTCTCCCTGCCTTTCCAATCAGTACGAGTTTCCCCGTCTTCCAGTCGTCTGGGAAAGTATGTTCCTTGAGGCACCGAGTAAGGAAAGCTCGGAACCTGTCGTCCAGTCCGTTCTTTAGGGCCAGGACCCATATGCGTCCGGGGATCCCATCGGGGCCTGGGGCGGTGTTTTTGGCCTGAAGCCGTGACACAGCCGCCCACAGTTCCCTTTCTTCCACTTCCGGGACTTCCCCGTCCACATCGCGATTTGAAGTCGCTGGCGCAAACACCATTGATGGCGGCACAAATTCCTCCCTCATCGAGGGGAACAAGGTCTCCACTACCCTGACCAGTACTTCTGGGTCCATGCTCGCTGTTAGAGGTGGGGCCCAAGGCCTGAGTTTGCTCATCACGAGCCGATATGGCCGACCCCAGGGGTCGACTTCAAGCGACGCCAGCAGCTCCTGCCAGGCCTCCTCTTTCGCAATAGCGATGGCCACCCTGAGGGCCTTTTTCGCGTCCTGGTAGGCGGTGTAGAGGCGCCTCTCCTCTTCCTCGGTATGCCCGCTTCGTCTACGGCGACGACGGTACCTGGAGTACTGCCGCCTTGCTGACACGCAGGACACACGAAGACGACCGAGATCTTCCGACCACCAATACACCGCCGTCCGAGCCGGAGGGCGCACCACGCGGGGCATCGCGACGTCACAAATGTGCGTGACCGTTTCGTGGAGCCACTGCGACTCGGACTCTACTACTGTCTCGTTCGGTATTGGATTCCAGCTTGCGACCAGAGACGCCTGGATCGCCGCTTCCCCGTCAAGTTTTTTGAGGGCCCACCTCGGGCCGATCTCCGACGACGACGCAACACGCCCAGGACCGGAGCCGCCAGGGAGGGGGGAGACGTCAAACCGAATATACCTGTGGTCAGACAAAGTCTCCACACCCTCCAGGACTGCCCAGTCCCGGACGGTTCGTGCCAGGTCCGTACTGGCGAAGGACACGTCTACAATTGAGCCACCCTGCATCCGCACGCATGTTTCCGTGTTCCCTACGTTCAGGACGACCAGCCCATTCGAGGCAAGCCACTCCTCCACCAATTCTCCCCTCGCATCCGTGGTAGGGCACCCCCAGATCGTGGACTTAGCGTTCAGATCGCCAGCCACGACGATCCGGTTTGGGCGGCACCAGGCCAGGACCGAGTCCATTTCCACGAGGAACGCTTCAAAATCAGACAGAGGCCGGTTTGGCGAGAAATATGCCGCGACTACCATCACCTCGCCGCACAGAGCCGCGACGATTCCTCGGCCCTTCCGCGACCTCCTTATCATGGCGTTGTTTGACACCGCGATTGCCGCCAGCCCATCGTCATCGCCCACCCAGTTGTTCCTCGCGGGAATGAAGTAGGGCTCAGTCACCACCGTAACATCTATCGACCACTGCACCATGCTTTGAATCAATAAATCCTGAGCTCTGGCGCAGTGGTTGATGTTGGCTTGCAGGTATTTATTATTAGCCGTCGTCGTCATTTTGTGGTGTTTTCTGTCTCCATCTCTACTTCTTCACCGCTCGGTGGTGATTGTGCCTGTTGCGGGCTGGCTCTGCTCGCAACAAATACTCTCCTAAGCATCCTTTTCTTGGGGGCCGAGCATATCTTGCTCCCCAAGAGATGGTTAGCTGCCTTCCCAGCCTCCGCACACAGTGTGCAGTGGGGGGCAGCATTACACTCTGCGGCGCGGTGTCCCAACTGGCCGCACCGGTAGCACTGAAGCCCCCGGTCGACCTCCGCAGTACACCGCGCCTTGACGTGGCCAGAGTGAAGGCACCTGAAGCACCTCAGCTCCCTTCGTTCTAGGAGCTTCACTCTGGCCGAGACCCATCCGACGAGGAGCTTCCCCTCAACCACCCTCTTGGCGGCTTCAACGGGGCAGGAAACCCACACGGCAAATAGACCGGACCTCTCCTGGCGGAGTGTGCCAACTTTGATACAGTTTGCCGCGCATCCGCCTTTAGCCGCGACCGCGGCTGTGACTTCTTCTTTTGTGACGGAATCGTCTAGTCCCGCCACTATCATCTCCGACATTTTAGTTGGACGGGAGACGGTGATGTCGCCTCCGTTCCCGAAGACCTCGCGAAGCCTCTCCGCGAGGAGGTCCGCCTTTGGCGCGCTAGTGGCACCGGGGATTTCGATGATGGACGCCCCGGTTGCCGCCCGCTTGAAGCGGACGCTCTCAATTTCTAGGTCCTTGAGGTTCACCTTTTGTTTTGCCTCAGCGAGAGCCTTGGCGTATGTGACCCCCTTCTCCACAGCCGTGGGATGTAGAGTCACCACGACTGCCGAGGTCTTGGGGGCCCGCAGCTTAGGCGAGGACCTGACCTTCTCTTGCCCCTTCTTCTTCGTCGTGGGCGCCGATCTGGTGGTAGTCGGCGCCTTTTCTCTCAGGCCCCTCTTAACCACCGACGCCATGGTCTCCTTCATGGAAGCAGGCGCCGGCGGGAGGGGACGTCCCGTCTCTGGTTTCTTGGCCTTGCCCTTCTTTTTAGCGGCCTTCTTTTTTGTCTTCGCCTTTTGGCCCGGATGGGCAGATTGGGCCGCGGCGGAAGAAGAAGAAGCGACGGCCGGCGCCAATGTAGAGGTAGGCGCCTTCTTTTTTCCTTTTGCGCCAACCTTGATCCAGCCCGATTGGACTGTTTCAGGGAGGCGCACTTCAGGCAATTCCGCCTGGGTAGTCTCCAGTGTTTGGCGTGGACGGCTTGCCGGGGGTGGTGGTCTGGCTTCCGCCTCGCGCCTGTCATGAGCCAGTGCCGGTCGCAGGCGAGGCTCCGGATTTAGGCGCGGCTCTAGCCCGTCTATTCGGGCGTTGAGCCGGTCCGAGAGCCTGCTCAAGATCCGGTTTTCTAATTCCTCCTCCGTGGGTTGCGGGCATGCCGCTGTGACGGGTTTGGGTGACACCCCCGCCTGCGACACGCACGCCTTCAGCTCAGCCACCTCTTTCTTTAGTGCAGCCATCTCCGCCTGTAGGCGGGAGTTGGCCGCTCGCAGGAGCCTCGTCTCCTCATTGACGTTCCGTGACGTTAGACGTTTTGCCGCCGCCCGGATCTGCGCAACCGCCTCCTTAAGCGCCTTTTTAGAGGTCCCTTTTAGGTTACTTGATTTGTCGCAGACGGCCGCCACTGCCGCTGCGCCAAGCTCAATTTGTCCGCCGAGTTCAACTGAGCCCAGCTCATCTTCGTCTTCTATTTCAGATGCGGAGGTCTCTGAGAGTCGGACCCCCGCTCTGGTCGATCGCAGCCCCATCGTAAGCTCGGCGACGTCCTTCTCCGCTTCCCACTCGAGTTGTCGCCGGGTGGCCAATGCCAACTCCCGTTTCGCTTTGGCGAGCCCAACGTAGTCTCCTGTTGTAGGCGGCCGCCCTCGGCCCTTCCTTGTTCCTGCCACTTTGGGCGAGGGACCCGTCTCTATATCGCCTGCCGCGGCGGCTAGATGCCGCTTCCGACCAAGACTCCCCCATTGTCCGGGGTGCTGGTCTGCACGGTTCTCTGGTGCCTCAATCTCCATGTCGGATTCCGACGTGTCACTGAGTGTCGGTATGCGCTGTTGTTGGGCGCTAGGCGCCGCAATGGGAGCGCGCTCCAGCCGCACTCTCACTTCCTTTAGTTCGACGCCTTCTATTGAAGGGCGCCTCGTCACCTTCGAGTCCAAATCTCTTGCTATCAGTTCCATAATTCTAGCCTGGGTCGTCGTTGTGTTTGTATCTGAAAGGCAGTCCTTGCCCCCCCCAGAGTACGAGGGGCAGCCCGCGGCCGAAGCCACGGGGAGGGATTCTCCCCCGGCGGTGCCGGAGGTACCCTCCTGGGGTAGTTGTGTTTTGGGAGATGCCATCATTTACTTTTACTTTTTCCAGTGTTGTCGGACACCGGAAACCGCCTTTGGTACAGGGTGGGGTCCCGCACGGCCTTGAAGGCCGTCATCCTCCGACCGAAGTCCGCTGCAGTTTATAGTGCTGCCGCACTCCGATGTTTGCACGACCTGGCCTGATTTGGCCTTACGGAAGACTCAAACCGACCCTGCCGCGCCGAGGGCCTTGAAGGCCCTCCATCCTACGACCCCTCAGGGTCCACTGGTGTTTCCCGCGAGCCTGTCCGGTATGGGAGGCCCTGTCCGGCGTAGCCCCGCGGAAGAACACCCCACCACTCCGCACGGCGGCACCTCGGTGCACGTCGCGCCCTGCACCGCCCTGAAGGCGTGCCCTCCTCCGGGTGATTTTTTAGAGAGGTTTTCTTCCTCGCAGCCCCACGCTCAGTGCGTAGGGCCCCCGGTCCGCTCAGTGCGGATTACGGTTTACTTGGCGTCCACCGATCATAAAGACCGGTGGGCGGCCAAGTGTGGTGTTGCCACCGGGTGATTTTTTAGAGAGGTTTTCTTCCTCGCAGCCCCACGCTCAGTGCGCAGGGCCCCCGGTCCGCTCAGTGCGGATTACGGTTTACTTGGCGTCCACTGATCATAAAGACCAGTGGGGCCAAGTGTGGTGTTGCCACCGGGTAATTTTTTATAGAGGTTTTCTTCCTCGCGGCCCCACGCTCAGTGCGCAGAGCCCCCGTTTCCGCTCAGTGCGGACTTACGGTCTACTTGGCGTCCACCGATCATAAAGACCAGTGGGCGGCCAAGTGTGGTGTCACCACCGGGTAATTTTTTATAGAGGTTTTCTTCCTCGCGGCCCCACGCTCAGTGCGCAGAGCCCCCGTTTCCGCTCAGTGCGGACTTACGGTCTACTTGGCGTCCACCGATCATAAAGACCAGTGGGCGGCCAAGTGTGGTGTCACCACCGGGTGATTTTTTATAGAGGTTTTCTTCCTCGCGGCCCCACGCTCAGTGCGCAGAGCCCCCGTTTCCGCTCAGTGCGGACTTACGGTCTACTTGGCGTCCACCGATCATAAAGACCAGTGGGCGGCCAAGTGTGGTGTCACCACCGGGTAATTTTTTATAGAGGTTTTCTTCCTCGCGGCCCCACGCTCAGTGCGCAGAGCCCCCGTTTCCGCTCAGTGCGGACTTACGGGTTTGTTGGCGTTTGGTTCGCGGGGCGAAAAAAGCCCTACCCCAGCAATATGCCGGGGCGTTCCCCTATCCACCACCCGGGGACGCGCCACGTCGGAGTTCACCTCTCCGCCCACTCGGACAACCGAGCAGGTCCGTGGAACCTAACCTAACCTAACCTAACCTAACCTTTTTTTTTTTTTTTTTTTTTTTTTTTTTTACGAGGAGAAACCCGTTTATGAGCCGTCTACCCGCTCGGGGGAGGGAGCGGGCAGGTGTGTCGGACTCAGCCGCTCCCCCGGCCCGTATATGACCGGAGGGGCTACTACCGACCAAAACTCCTCGAAACCGCCATCCCGCCAGTGCCGGGGGTAAGGTGACAGTTACCCTTATCCTTGTCCCCGGCGGGCGTTTGTCCTTTAGCAAGACACATCTCTCGTGACGCATTTTATGGCCACATCAATCATCTCCGAGTGGGCGACGGAGAACTATCGCCCTACTCCTACCGGGTCCCCCAACCCGGCGCCGACCAACACGTCTTTGATGATAAGACTATTAAGACGCCTGGGCAAAAGCCCGGCGTCGGCGCATCGGTCGGCGGCGGCGCACGGGATCCTCCTCCGGATCATCCTCCCGGCGTCGCTCGTCCACTTCCTTTTTCTCCATCACCGCCTCACAAAAGGCGGCGACGGCGCTCCATCCAGGCTCACTGCCGACCATCGCAGACACAACGGCCGGCAGCGAGATGTCATCTCCGATGTTATTCACAAGCACGGCTCGCTCCTCCGCCCATGCTGTGCAGTATGTCAGGGTGTGTGCCGCGTCATCCTCCTCAGCGCCACAGAATCGGCACTGTGGAGTGCGCTCCCGTCTGGCCACGTTGCACAGGTACCTCCCGAAGCAGCCATGCCCCGAGAGGACCTGCACTAGGCGATATGAGAGTGCACCCCATCGTCTCGTCAACCATTCTTTTAGGACGGGGCGAATCGCCGCTATGGTGCGGTGACCCGCTCCCGGCTGGCTCAGCTGTTCGAGCCAGCAGCGCTGGACTGAATCCTTAGCGCTCTTTCGCCATTCTCCAATTTCTTCTCCACTTGGGATCTCTCCCCGATTTTTGACGTCGGCGGACTTCCAGTAGACCTCCGCCAACGCCGACGCCTCCAGCTCCCATGGGGGAGTCCCGGCCAACACGCATGCCGCCTCCAGCGACACGGTCCGGTATGCTCGTGCCGCTCGGAGCGCCACTACCCTCTGCGATCTGCGCAGTTGGGCTTTGTTGCGGCGCTCGAGGGCATCCGCCCAGATAGGGGCTCCGTACAACGCCATTGATCTAACAATACCGGCATAGAGGCGCCGGCAGCTCGCGCTCGGTCCGCCCAGATTAGGCAATAACCTGCTCAGGGCGAACGAAGTGCGCGCGAGCTTTGGTGCCATCTGCCGGAAATGTTCTTGGAAGTTCCACCGGCTGTCGAGTACAACTCCCAGATACTTCATTGTGGACCTGACGCCGATGGAAACTCCGCCCACTATCAATTGAGCGCTTGGTGGTGGCGCTCGGCGAGGCCCGTGAAAACACAGGGCCTCGGATTTCTCAAGGGCCACGGTCAGGCCCAGACTCCTAATCCTGCCCACTACTTGGGCTACTCCGGCAGTAGCTAGCACACTCGCTTCCCGATAGCTACTGCCCCTTGCCAACACCAGTGTATCGTCCGCGTAGCAGACGACGCTAACACCACGGAGAGTCGGGCCACGAAGGACCCAGTCGTAACCGACGTTCCACAGTAGTGGCCCTAAAACGGAACCCTGTGGGACGCCGCACGACACTCTTCTCTGTCCAAGTCCGGTAGTTGTGGGATATACCACTGTCCTGTCCGATAGGTAGGCCTTAATCGTCTCACGCAAGTACAACGGGACCCCATGAAAACAAAGGGCCTCCATTATACAAGCGTGAGGCAGCGTGTTAAAAGCGTTGGCGATATCTAAAGATACCGCCAAGACGACGCCGCCCTTAAGGACCTCCTCTTCGGCGACGGCCCTCACCCGTGCAATAGCATCGATGGTAGAGCGGCCGCGCCGGAAACCATACTGGCAGTCTGCCAAATTTGGCCCTACTCGGTCGAGGTGTTCTGTGAGGCGGGTCGCAATAACGCGCTCAAAAAGCTTACCCGCCTCCCCGAGCAGGACTATCGGGCGATACGCCGAAGGAGAATCTGCCGGTCTCCCTGCCTTTCCAATCAGTACGAGTTTCCCCGTCTTCCAGTCTCCTGGGAAAGTATGTTCCTTGAGGCACTGAGTAAGAAGATCTCGGAACCTACTGTCTAGACCATTTTTGAGCGCCAGGACCCATATGCGTCCGGGGATCCCATCGGGGCCTGGGGCGGTGTTTTTGGCCTGAAGCCGAGACACAGCCGCCCACAGTTCCCTCTCTTCCACTTCCGGGACTTCCCCGTCCGCATCACGATTTGACGTCACTGGCGCAAACACCATTTTGGGTGTAACGAAATCCTCCCTCATGGAGGGGAACAAGGTCTCCACCACTCTGTTCAGGACCTCCGGATCCATGCTCGCCGTTAGGGGTGGGGCCCAGGGCCTGAGCTTGCTCATTACGAGCCGATATGGTCGACCCCAGGGGTCGACTTCTAACGACGCCAGCAGCTCCTGCCAGGCCTCCTCCTTCGCAACAGCGATGGCCACCCTGAGGGCCTTTTTCGCGTCCTGGTAGGCGGTGTAGAGGCGCCTCTCCTCTTCCTCGGTGTGCCCGCTTCGTCTACGGCGACGACGATACCTTGAGTACTGCCGCCTTGCTGACACGCAGGACACACGAAGACGACCAAGATCTTCCGACCACCAATACACCGCCGTCCGAGCCGGCGGCCGCACCACGCGGGGCATCGCGACGTCACAAATGTGCGTGACCACTTCGTGGAGCCACCGCGACTCGGACTCTACTTCTGTCACGTTCGGTGTTGGGTTCCAGCTTGCGACCAGAGACGCCTGGATCGCCGCTTCCCCGTCAAGTCTTTTGAGGGCCCACCTCGGGCCGATCTCTGACGACGACGCAACACGCCCGGGACCAGAACCGCCAGGGAGGGGGGAGGCGTCAAACCGGATGTACCTGTGGTCGGACAAAGTCTCCACACCCTCCAGGACTACCCAGTCCCGGACGGTTCGTGCCAGGTCCGCGCTGGCGAAGGACACGTCCACAATGGAGCCACCCTGCATCCGCACGCATGTGTTCGTGTTCCCCGCGTTCAGAACAACCAAGCCATTCGAGGCGAGCCACTCCTCCACCAGTTCTCCTCTCGCATCCGTGGCAGGGCATCCCCAGACCGTGGACTTTGCGTTCAGATCGCCAGCCACAACGATCCGGTTTGGACGGCACCAGGCCAGGACCGAGTCCATCTCCACGAGGAACGCCTCAAATTCGGAAAGTGGCCGGTTTGGCGAAAAATATGCCGCTACCACCATTACATCGCCGCACAACGCCGCAACGACTCCTCGACCTTTTCGCGACCTCCTTATTGCGACGTCGTTTGACACGGCGATTGCCGCCAGCTCGTCAATATCGCCCACCCAGTTGTTCCTCGTTGGAATGAGGTAGGGCTCAGTCACCACCGTAATATCTATCGACCACTGCACCATGCTTTGGATCAATAAATCCTGAGCTCTGGCGCAGTGGTTGATGTTGGCTTGCAGGTACTTAGTAGCCGTCGTCGTCATTTTGTGGTGTTCTCGGTCTCCATCTCTACTTCACCGCTCGGTGGTGGTTGTGCCTGTTGCACGCTAGCGCTGCTCGCAACAAACACTCTACTAAACATCCTTTTCTTGGGGGCCGAGCACAATTTGCTCCCCAAGCGATGGTTGGCTGCCTTCCCGGCCTCCGCACACAGTGTGCAGTGGGGGGCAGCATGACACTCTGTGGCGCGGTGTCCCAGCTGGCCGCACCGGTAGCATTGAAGCCCCCGGTCGACCTCCGCAGTACACCGCGCCTTGACATGGCCAGCGTGAAGGCACTTGAAGCACCTCAGCTCCCTACGTTCGAGGAGCTTCACCCTGGCCGAGACCCATCCGACAAGAAGTTTCCCTTCAACCACCTTTTTGGCGGCTTCAACAGGGCATGAAACCCACACGGCGAATAGGCCGGACCTCTCCTGGCGGAGTGTGCCTACTTTTATGCAGTTGGCCGCACATCCACCTTTGGCCGCGACCGCAGCTGTCACCTCTTCCTTAGTTACGGAATCGTCAAGACCCGCTACAATCAACTCCGACATTTTCGTTGGACGGGAGACGGTGATGTCGCCTCCGTTCCCGAAGACCTCGCGAAGCCTCTCCGCGAGGAGGTCCGCCTTTGGCGCGCTAGTGGCACCGGGGATCTCGATGATGGACGCCCCAGTCGCCGCCCGCTTGAAGCGGACGCTCTCAATTTCTAGGTCCTTGAGGTTAACTTTTTGTTTCGCCTCCGCCAGAGCCTTGGCGTATGTGACCCCCTTCTCCACAGCCGTGGGATGTAAGGTCACCACGACTGCCGAGGTCTTGGGGGCCCGCAGCTTAGGCGAGGACTTGACCTTCTCCTGCCCCTTCTTCGTCGTCGTGGGCGCCGATCTGGTGGTAGTCGGCGCCTTTTCTCTGAGGCCCCTCTTAACCACCGACGCCATGGTCTCCTTCATGGAAGCAGGCGCCGGCGGGAGGGGGCGTCCCGTCTCTTGGTTTTTGGCCTTGCCCTTCTTTTTAGCGGCCTTCTTTTTCGTCTTCGCCTTTTGGCCCGGATGGGCGGGTTGGGCCGCGGCAGAAGAAGAAGCGGCGGCGGCCGGCGCTGAAGAAGAGGTCGGCGCCTTCTTTTTTCCTTTGGCGCCGACCTTGATCCAGCCCGATTGGACCGGATCCGGGCGACGCTCGTCAGGCAGTTCTGCCTGGGTCTCGGCCGGTGTGTGGCGTGGACGGCTTGCCGGGGGTGGTAATCTAGCTTCCGCCTCACGCCTGTCGTGAGCCAGTGCCGGCCGCAAGCGGGGCTCCGGATTTAGGCGCGGCTCTAGCCCGTCTATTCTAGCGTTGAGCCGTTCCGAGAGCCTGCTCAGGATCCGGTTCTCCAGTTCCTCCTCTGGTGATTGCAAGCATGTCGCTGTGGCGGGTTTAGGTGTAGCCCCCGCCTGCGACATGCACGCCTTCAGTTCTGCCACCTCTTTCTTTAATGCGGCCATCTCTGCCTGTAGGCGGGTGTTGGCGGCTCGCAGGAGCCTCGTCTCCTCGTTGACGTTTCGCGTCATCAGGCGTTTTGACGCCGCCCGAATCTGCGCCACCGCCTCCTTAAGTGCCTTCTTCGAAGTCCCTTTAAGATTACTCGATTTGTCGCAGACGGCCGCCACTGCCGCTGCGCCAAGCTCTATTTGTCCTCCTAATTCTACCGAGCCCAGCTCGTCCTCGTCCTCTATTTCAGATGCGGAGGTCTCTGAGAGTCGGACCCCCGCTCTGGTCGACCGCAGCCCCATCGTAAGCTCGGCGACGTCCTTCTCCGCTTCCCACTCGAGTTGTCGCCGGGTGGCCTCTGCCAACTCCCGTTTCGCTTTGGCGAGCCCAACGTAGTCTCCTGTAGTAGGCGGCCGCCCTCGGCCCTTCCTTGTTCCTGCCACTTTGGGCGAGGGACCCGCCTCTATATCGCCTGATGCGGCGGCTAGATGCCGCTTTCGGCCAAGACTCCCCCATTGTCCGGGGTGCCGGTCTTCGCGTACTTCCGATGGTTCTATATCCATGTCTTTGGGCGACGCGTCGGAGTCCGACGTGTCGCTTAGCGCTGGTAGACGCCGTCGCGGGGTGTTAGGTGACGCGATCGGGATGCGCTCTAGCAGCACTTTCACCTCCTTGGTTTTTGTGGCGTCCAATGATGGGCGCCTCGTCTTATCAGTATCCAAATCTCGTGCTATCGTTTCCATTATTCGTGCCTGGGTCGTCGTTGTTTTTGTAAGAAGACAGTCCTTGCCCCCCCCAGAATACGAGGGGCAGCCCGCGGCCGAGACCGCGGGGAGGGATTCTCCCCCGGCAGTGCCGGAGGTACCCTCCTGGGGTAATGTACTGTTTAGGGATGCCATCATACATTTTTCCAGTGTTGTCGGACACCGGAAACCGCCTTTAAGGGGTCTGGTCCCCATGACGCGCGGCCTACGAGGCCGCCATCCTCCGACCCCTCAGGGTCCGCTGGTGTTCCCCGCGGGCCTGTCCGGTATGGGAGGCCCTGTCCGGCATAGCCCCACGAGAAGACACCCCTCCCCTCCGCACGGCGGCACCTCGGTGCACGTCGCGCTCCGCACCGCCCAAAAGGCGTGCCCTCCTCCGGGTGATTTTTTAGAGAGGTTTTCTTCCTCGCAGCCCCACGCTCAGTGCGTAGGGCCCCCGGTCCGCTCAGTGCGGATTACGGTTTGCTTGGCGTCCACCGATCATGAAGACCGGTGGGCGGCCAAGTGTGGTGTTGCCACCGGGTAATTTTTTAGAGAGGTTTTCTTCCTCGCAGCCCCGCGCTCAATGCGCAGGGCCCCCGGTCCGCTCAGTGCGGATTACGGTTTACTTGGCGTCCACTGATCATAAAGACCAGTGGGGGCCAAGTGTGGTGTCGCCACCGGGTAATTTTTTATAGAGGTTTTCTTCCTCGCGGCCCCACGCTCAGTGCGCAGAGCCCCCGTTTCCGCTCAGTGCGGACTTACGGTCTACTTGGCGTCCACCGATCATAAAGACCAGTGGGCGGCCAAGTGTGGTGTCACCACCGGGTAATTTTTTATAGAGGTTTTCTTCCTCGCGGCCCCATGCTCAGTGCGCAGAGCCCCCGTTTCCGCTCAGTGCGGACTTACGGTCTACTTGGCGTCCACCGATCATAAAGACCAGTGGGCGGCCAAGTGTGGTGTCACCACCGGGTAATTTTTTATAGAGGTTTTCTTCCTCGCGGCCCCACGCTCAGTGCGCAGAGCCCCCGTTTCCGCTCAGTGCGGACTTACGGGTTTGTTGGCGTTTGGTTCGCGGGGCGAAAAAAGCCCTACCCCAGCAATATGCCGGGGCGTTCCCCTATCCACCACCCGGGGACGCGCCACGTCGGAGTTCACCTCTCCGCCCACTCGGACAACCGAGCAGGTCCGTGGAACCTAACCTAACCTTTTTTTTTTTTTTTTTTTGTAACGAGGGAAAATACACTTCCGTACCCCTGCGCCGGGCAGTGCAATGGCGCAGGGAGTGTGGGACTCGCCTACAGTCGTTCAGCCATACCCACTAAAAACCCTCATGCCCACCTTAACGCAATGACCCGAGCTTTGTACCAGCTGAGCCATAACCAAAGCTCGGGCCGCGCGTCTGACGCCGAAGCGCCTCTCCCTAAGTGGTGAAAGCCAGAGAGGCAGGATCTTTTGTGTCCTACCACCCCAGCCCCCACCGGCGGGGCCAACCGGTCCCGCCCTCGCCCTACTCTACGTGCCGCAGAGGGGACTGGAAAACCAGTATCCCCCCTCGGCCTCTCCATCTCACATTCATTCCTCTCCTCACATCTGGCCATGAGGGCCGCAGGGGGCAGGATAAACCAGTACCCACCCACAGCCCCCACGACCTCACCCCACATCCGGCCACGAGGGCTGTAAGATGGGCAGGATAAACCAGTACCCACCCACACCCCCCGCGGCCCCACCACGTCGCATCTACCGGTGCGACCCCGGTTGGGCATGGTCAGGGCGGAGTCACTGCTGTGACCCACCACTGACGGCCCTCTCCAGGTGGGTCGGTCATGTGCAACACCCAACACGATGACCGACCCTAGAGTTTGGTTCGCGGGGCCGAAGCCCTACCCCAGCCGAAGCCGGGGCGTTCCCCTATCCACCACCCGGGGACGCGCCACGTCGGAGTACTCCTCTCCGCCCACTCGGACAACCGAGCAGGTCCGTGGAACCTTTTTTTTTTTTTTTTTTTTTTTTGTAACGAGGGAAAATACACTTCCGTACCCCTGCGCCGGGCAGTGCAATGGCGCAGGGAGTGTGGGACTCGCCTACAGTCGTTCAGCCATACCCACTAAAAACCCTCATGCCCACCTTAACGCAATGACCCGAGCTTTGTACCAGCTGAGCCATAACCAAAGCTCGGGCCGCGCGTCTGACGCCGAAGCGCCTCTCCCTAAGTGGTGAAAGCCAGAGAGGCAGGATCTTTTGTGTCCTACCACCCCAGCCCCCACCGGCGGAACCAATCGGCCCGCCCTCTACCCTACTCTACGTGCCGCAGAGGGGACTGGAAAACCAGTATCCCCCCTCGGCCTCTCCATCACTCATCCATCCGTCTCCTCATACTGGCCATGAGGGCCGCAGGGGGCATGGTAAACCAGTACCCACCCACAGCCCCCACGACCTCACCCCACATCCGGCCACGAGGGCTGTAAGATGGGCAGGATAAACCAGTACCCACCCACACCCCCCGCGGCCCCACCACGTCGCATCTGCCGGTGCGACCCCGGTTGGGCATGGTCAGGGCGGAGTCACTGCTGTGACCCACCACTGACGGCCCTCTCCAGGTGGGTCGGTCATGTGCAACACCCAACACGATGACCGACCCTAGAGTTTGGTTCGCAGGGCCGAAGCCCTACCCCAGCCGAAGCCGGGGCGTTCCCCTATCCACCACCCGGGGACGCGCCACGTCGGAGTACTCCTCTCCGCCCACTCGGACAACCGAGCAGGTCCGTGGAGGTCCGTGGAACCTTTTTTTTTTTTTTTTGTAGCGAGGGAAAATACACTTCCGTACCCCTGCGCCGGGCAGTGCAATGGCGCAGGGAGTGTGGGACTCGCCTACAGTCGTTCGGCCATACCCACTAAAAACCCTCATGCCCACCTTAACGCGGTGACCCGAGCTTTGTATCAGCTGGGCCTTAACCAAAGCTCGGGCCGTGCGTCTGGCGCCGAAGCGCCTCTCCCTAAGTGGTGAGAGCCAGAGAGGTAGGATCTTTTTTGTCCTACTACCCCAGCCCCCACCGGCGGAACCAGCCGGCCCGCCCTCTACCCTAACACGCCGCAGAGGGGGCTGGTAAACCAGCACCCCCCCTTGGCCTCTCCATACCTCTCCCATCCATCCATCACCTCATCTGGCCGCGAGGGCTGCAGGGGTTACCCACCCACAGCCCCCACGACCTCACCCCACATCCGGCCACGAGGGCTGTAAGATGGGCAGGATAAACCAGTACCCACCCACACCCCCCGCGGCCCCACCACGTCGCATCTACCGGTGCGACCCCGGTTGGGCATGGTCAGGGCGGAGTCACTGCTGTGACCCACCACTGACGGCCCTCTCCAGGTGGGTCGGTCATGTGCAACACCCAACACGATGACCGACCCTAGAGTTTGGTTCGCGGGGCCGAAGCCCTACCCCAGCCGAAGCCGGGGCGTTCCCCTATCCACCACCCGGGGACGCGCCACGTCGGAGTACTCCTCTCCGCCCACTCGGACAACCGAGCAGGTCCGTGGGAGGTCCGTGGAACCTAACCTAACCTAACCTTTTTTTTTTTTTTTTTTTTTGTAACGAGGGAAAATACACTTCCGTACCCCTGCGCCGGGCAGTGCAATGGCGCAGGGAGTGTGGGACTCGCCTACAGTCGTTCAGCCATACCCACTAAAAACCCTCATGCCCACCTTAACGCAATGACCCGAGCTTTGTACCAGCTGAGCCATAACCAAAGCTCGGGCCGCGCGTCTGACGCCGAAGCGCCTCTCCCTAAGTGGTGAAAGCCAGAGAGGCAGGATCTTTTTTGTCCTACCACCCCAGCCCCCACCGGCGGAACCAATCGGCCCGCCCTCTACCCTACTCTACGTGCCGCAGAGGGGACTGGAAAACCAGTATCCCCCCTCGGCCTCTCCATCACGCAACCATCCGTCTCCTCATACTGGCCATGAGGGCCGCAGGGGGCAGGATAAACCAGTACCCACCCACAGCCCCCACGACCTCACCCCACATCCGGCCACGAGGGCTGTAAGATGGGCAGGATAAACCAGTACCCACCCACACCCCCCGCGGCCCCACCACGTCGCATCTGCCGGTGCGACCCCGGTTGGGCATGGTCAGGGCGGAGTCACTGCTGTGACCCACCACTGACGGCCCTCTCCAGGTGGGTCGGTCATGTGCAACACCCAACACGATGACCGACCCTAGAGTTTGGTTCGCGGGGCCGAAGCCCTACCCCAGCCGAAGCCGGGGCGTTCCCCTATCCACCACCCGGGGACGCGCCACGTCGGAGTACTCCTCTCCGCCCACTCGGACAACCGAGCAGGTCCGTGGAACCTAACCTAACCTAACCTAACCTAACCTAACCTAACCTAACCTAACCTAACCTAACCTAACCTAACCTAACCTAACCTAACCTTTTTTTTTTTTTTTTTTTTTTTTTTAAAGAGGGGAATGCTTTATGCATACGACATGCCCCGGGGGGGACACGAAGTTATGCGAGATTCTCTCCCCTAGTGGGAGCATACCCGCTAAACCACCTCTGTTCCTCCTGCGCATTGGTGACGGGGCTACGGGCACGCTTTCGCACTCCTCCGCGGCCCCGTCTGCGCTAGCCGCCGAAGCAGCTCCACCACTGGGGTGGGTGAACCCACCATCCATCCTTTAGGGGAGGCGCGCCGGAACGATACGCGCCATCCTCCTTGCCCTTCGAAGCGGGTGACAGGTCCCCCCGAACCTGCCACCACGGGGCTATGGAAGCCGGAGAGACGAGGTTTTACCCCCGCCTCCCCAGCCACCATCGGCGGGTCCGATGTCGGGCCCCGCCGTTGACCCTACGGGCCGCGGAGGGGCTGGGTATGCCAGTACCCCTCCGCGGCCCCACCATACACATCCGGCCACGAGGGCTGCAGGGGGCAGGATAAACCAGTACCCACCCGCACCCCCCGCGGCCCCACCTCCTGGCATGCTCCGAAGCGGACCCCACAGTCCGCCTCTGGCAGCCTCCTCCGGGTGGGTCGGCCCTGCACGCTAGACCAGCCCAGTCCGGCCCAAGACAGCCGGTCCTGCACGCTAGGCCGACCCTGGTTCCTCTTAGCTTCACCGTGGGAGGCAGCCACGGTTACTAGAGCCCCACCGCCACGACAAGGCGGGAACCGTTGGTGGGGAAAACATACATACACCACCCCCACCCCGGGAATCGAACCCGGGACACACACGTCGCGTGTACATTTCGATCCACCGATACGGTGCCATCGAAATGCGCCACCGACGCTCAACCTAACCTAACCTAACCTTTTTTTTTTTTTTTTTTAAAGAGGGGAATGCTTTATGCATACGACATGCCCCGGGGGGGGACACGAAGTTATGCGAGATTCTCTCCCCTAGTGGGAGCATACCCGCTAAACCACCTCTGTTCCTCCTGCGCATTGGTGACGGGGCTACGGGCACGCTTTCGCACTCCTCCGCGGCCCCGTCTGCGCTAGCCGCCGAAGCGGCTCCACCACTGGGGTGGGTGAACCCACCATCCATCCTTTAGGGGAGGCGCGCCGGAACGATACGCGCCATCCTCCTTGCCCTTCGAAGCGGGTGACAGGTCCCCCCGAACCTGCCACCACGGGGCTATGGAAGCCGGAGAGACGAGGTTTTACCCCCGCCTCCCCAGCCACCATCGGCGGGTCCGATGTCGGGCCCCGCCGTTGACCCTACGGGCCGCGGAGGGGCTGGGTATGCCAGTACCCCTCCGCGGCCCCACCATACACATCCGGCCACGAGGGCTGCAGGGGGCAGGATAAACCAGTACCCACCCGCACCCCCCGCGGCCCCACCTCCTGGCATGCTCCGAAGCGGACCCCACAGTCCGCCTCTGGCAGCCTCCTCCGGGTGGGTCGGCCCTGCACGCTAGACCAGCCCAGTCCGGCCCAAGACAGCCGGTCCTGCACGCTAGGCCGACCCTGGTTCCTCTTAGCTTCACCGTGGGAGGCAGCCACGGTTACTAGAGCCCCACCGCCACGACAAGGCGGGAACCGTTGGTGGGGAACCTAACCTAACCTAACCTAACCTAACCTTTTTTTTTTTTTTTTTTTTTTTTTTTTATAGTCAGGAAATGCGTTTACGCACGCCTACGCCGGGCTGTGCAATGGCGTAGGGAGTGTGGGACTCGCCGGCCACAGAAGGTGACCGGAATACCCACTAAAACCTGACTGCCCTCTAACGCATTATGGCGGGCGCCACGGGAACGCTTTAGCTTTCTTCCGTGGCCCCGCCTGCGTTATCGCCCTGAAGGGGCCTCCCTCTCACGCATGGTTTGTGGGGAGAAGTACGGCGGCGAAACCCCGCCTCCTTCTCCCCACTCTCCTGCGTCTGAGCGGGGGCGCGAGGGGATTATCCTCGCGCTCTCGCTCCCTTTCCTCCTTCTGCGAAATTACTATTTCGCAGAAGGAGGAAACCGCCTCCCATGACCCCTCACTGCCCAGCATGGCGCGAATTACGCCTGGGAGTGAGAGGTCATCACCAATCGCCGCTACCAGAGTGCGGCGCTCTTCGGACCACGCTGTACAAACCTGAAGGGTGTGTTGCGCGGTGTCCTCATCAGCGCCGCACTCGTGGCACGACGTCGTCTCCTCTCTTCGTATCCGGTGAAGATATCGCCCGAAGCAGCCATGACCTGTTAAAATCTGTGATAATTTGTAATTCATCGCGCCGTGGCGCCTCCCGCACCAGTCCGAGAGCTGTGGGCGTATGGCCTCTATGGTGCGGGCGCCGTATTGGGCGTCCGCTAGGCCAGCAGCCCACAGCTCTATGGTCGTTCGCTTTCTCTCCGCCCGGGACCGGGCGAGCTCCTCTGGAGCCGGGGCTTCGCCCCGAGCTCTCTGCTCGGCCCGCTCCCGGTACGCTTCGGCCAGCACACCCGCTTCTATCTCCCACGGGGGAGTGCCGGCCAAAGCGCAGGCCGCTGCATGGCCAACCGTGCGGTAGGCCATGCATGCGCGCACCGCAACGATGCGCTGCGGCCTGCGGAGGAGGGCCCTGTTTGGCGCGTCAAGGGCTTCTGCCCATATCGGCGCGCCGTACAGGGCCATGCTGCGAACGACCATGGCGTACAGTCGTCTGACCTGCACGCCCGGACCTCTCAGGTTCGGGAGGAGCCTGGCGAGGGCGGAAGCCGCGCCGACGAGTCGGGGGGTTAGCGTCCGGAAGTGATCTCCGAAACGCCAACCCCCATCGAGGATAAGGCCAAGATATTTGATCCGGGCCTTAACCTCGACCTCGTCCCCGTTGATCCGGAGGGTCGCTCCTGCGGGCACTCTCCACCTCGGCCCTTTGAAGCAAAGGGCTTCGGTTTTGTGGAGTGCCACGCGGAGTCCGAGCGCCTCGATCCTCCGGACCAACAGGGTGGCCCCGGCTTCCGCCCTCCTCTTGACTTTCCTCCAGGTGGTGTCCCGGACGGCTATCATCGTATCATCCGCGTAGCAGATGACAGCCATCCGGGGCAGCACCTCCCCGCGGATGGCCCAGTCAAAGCCGATGTTCCACAGCAGGGGTCCTAGGACGGACCCCTGAGGAACACCGGAGGCCATCCGCCGCTCCTCTCTTCCCTCCCTCCCCATGTAGGACACTACCCGCTCTCGCAGGTAGTGTCCCACGATCCTCCGGAGATAGAGGGGCAGTTCGTGAAACCGAAGTGCCTCCTCTATTACTCCGAAGGGGAGGGAGCCGAAGGCGTTGGCGATGTCTAGTGACACCGCCATCGCCCCCTGTCCTCTCTCGGCCGCATCCTCCGAGAACCTTTTCAGGGCGGTCAGAGCGTCCAGGGTGGATCGCCCGGACCGGAACCCGAACTGATTCTCGGAGAGCTGCGGCCCTTCCGTCTCCAGATGCTGGATGATCCGGGAAGCCAATACCCTTTCGAGCAGCTTCCCGGCCTCATCCAGCATCACGAGCGGCCGGTGGCCGGAAGGAGAGTCGACGGGGTGACCCTCCTTCCTCAGCAACACCAGTCGACCCTCCTTCCACACCCCGGGGAAACGCCCCTCCGCCAGACAGTCGTTAAACAGTCTGCGGAGGCGTTCCCCGAGGTGTTCCAGCGCAATGTGCAAAACCTTGCCAGGCACTCCGTCTGGCCCCGGGGCTTTGCGGGTCCCCCTGAGCCGGCCCGCCGCCCTGGCCATTTCCTCCTTCGTTATCAGGGGTGGGGCGAGAGCGGCGGATCGGTTCAACGGCTCGATGTCCGCCGGCATGTCTCTTGTCATGCGCGGTGGTACAAAAGGGGGGCTATCCGGGAACAGCCCCTCGACCACCGCGCTAAGAACCGCCGGCTCCATCGTTTCCGTGGGGGGCGCCACCTTCAGCTTCGCCCGCACCATGCGGTATGGGCGCCCCCACGGGTCTGCGTCTAGGGTCGCCAAGAACTCCGCATAGGCAGAGTCCTTGGCGGCCTTGATCGCACTGGAGAACGCCTTCTTTGCCGAGCTCAGCTCAGTGTGAAGGCGCTCCAGCTCCTCCTCTGTTCTGTTCCGCCGTCTGCGGCACCGGGTGAATGCCCGTCGGGCGGCGTTACTGGCGGAGCGCAGGGCGGCTAGGTCCTGCGTCCACCAGTACACCCCTTCCCGGGGCGCGAATCCACGTCGCGCCCTGGGCATTCCGGCGTTGCAGACGGCGGTCAGATCTCGACGAAATCTCGCTGCCCTCTCGTCGACCCCCACCGTTTGGGGGGGTTCCTCCGCCCATGCCCGGACGATGGCGGCTTCTTCCGCCAGGTCAGGGTCGAGGCGTGAGAGCTGCCACTTTGGGAAGCCCTCAGCGCCTCGTCGTCCTGCCGCTGCCGTCCGGGCCTGTGACCCCTGGGGCGCGGTGGAGACCCTGAACCGGATGTACAAATGATCGGACAGGGTCTCCACCTCCTCAAGGACACGCCAACACGATATGCGTGCACCGATGCCGGGGGTCGCGAACGTGACGTCCACGACTGATCCCCCTTGTCGGCGCACGCACGTGTTGGCGTTGCCTTGGTTCTCCGGAACTAAGCCGATCATGACGGCCCAGTCCCGGAGAAGCGCCCCTTTCAGGTCAGTGATGGAGGACCCCCACGCTGCGCATTTAGCGTTGAGGTCCCCCATCACGATGACCTGGGCCGGTGATGCTCTCTGCACCACCGGCTCCAGGCCATCCAGGAACCTCTCGAATTGTCGGAGGTTCCTGTTTGGGGAGAAGTAGACTCCTATGAGTACTACTTCTCCCCAGTTCACCGCCACGTAGCCCGCTCCTCGCTCCCTGAGGGAGAGGGGTTGCGGGCTCGAAGGCGGCGCCACAATGGCGACTAATCCCTCTGTGTCCCCGAACCAACTGGGTTGGGGGGGGACAAAGTAGGGTTCAGCCACGACCGCAACAGCAATTCTCCACTCTGCCAGGCACTGCATGAGCAAGTCCTGTGCCCTGGCAGAGTGGTTGGTGTTCGTCTGTAGTAGGTCGAAATGCAGGTGTCTTGGCATTAAGAAACCTGCATTTCTTCCTCTTCAGCCATACGGCTGCCGTGCGGTTGGGGCTGAGTGCGAGGCACTCTGCTCGACGCCGGGGCTTTGCCCTTCACCGACGGGGGGGTGCACTTGGCACCCCCCATCACGTGTGAGTGTGGGCGCCCCGTCGTTGCACACACGGTGCATTTGCAGGGGGCCTCGCACTCTGCCGACTTGTGCCCTTCACTGCCGCAGCGGAAGCAGAGACGCCCGTTCTCTGTTTCCGCTGGGCAAAGAGCACGAGTGTGGCCCAGCATCATGCATTTATAGCATCTCAATGGCTGGGCCTCCACTGCTTTGACGGTGGCCATCGTCCATCCGATGGCCACTCGTCCCGCCTTCACGACTGCCTTAGCGGCGGTCGCTGGGCACTTGACCAGGGCGGAGCCTCCGCCCCAGAAACTCGGCCTGATGTTCCCTACTTTCATCAAGCTTTGGGGACACCCGCCAACCGATGCCAGTTGGGCAGCCACTTCCTCAGTGGTCACCGTGTCATCTAGACCGGTGATCCTGAGGACGGCCATTTTGGTTGGGCGGGTGATGTCCGCCCAGCTCCCTACTGCCTCCACCAGGGCGGCGGCGAGACGGTCCGCGGTTTCCTCGGGGGTGGTCCCCCCAACCTCCATCAGTTTGGAGCCGGTCATGCTCGTTCGGATCTTGACCGACTCCAAACCGAATTCCCTCAGGGATATCGAGGACCTGGCCTTTGCCAGGACCTCGGTGTACTTCGCGTCAGTCGTGGCCCCTTCCGCATTGGTCATGGTGGCCCCTTTCTTGAGGGTCACCACTATGGCCGCGGTTTTTGGGGCCACGATTTTAACGGCCTTTGGTGGGGCCGGGGCGATCTGCCGGGTTGTTCCGGCTGAGGGGGGGGAATAAGCAGCGACAGCGGCATTTCCCCTCTTCTTCCGCCGGACAACCTCGGACCAGGAGTTGCCCACAGTCTCCGTCTGGGCTTCCCCCTCTCCACTTGTTCCAGCGGTTGGGGGGGGAGGGGTCGCGTCTGCCTGTCCTGCCCCCTGTTTTCCCTTGGAGGGAGGAGGAGGCGGGGGGGCAGTCGGCCGCTTTGCGGCGCCCTTCTTCGGCGCCTTCTTTACCGCCCTGGGTGTGGGCGCCTGGGGTGGCTGGGCCTCCCCATCCACCTCCATGGCGCCTTCCACGAGCCCCGATCGGGACTTGTGACGGGGCGGCGGCGGCTGCCGTTGGTCGGCACGCAGAGGGGGCCTCATGACGGGCTCCGGAGGAAGGCGCATCTCCAGGTCTTGTAGGCGGGCATTGATCATCCCGCCTACCGACTGCAGGAGTTGCCCCTTCATTTCCTCCATGGCGTATCTTAGCACCTCCTCAAAGTTGGGCTGCTGTGGCCCTGTGGCCTCTTTCGGGGCTGCAGCGGACTTCCGCTGCGACTCCACGTACGCCTGCTTGAAGGCACGCAGCTCGTTGCGGACAATATCCAGCTCCCTTGAAAGGCGAGCATTGTCCGCGCGGAGCCTGCGCTGCTCTTCATCTGGCGTTATATCGCGGAGGCCCTCAACCGCTTCAACAACGCATTTAGTGGCCCGATTAATCTGGCCCCACACGGTACCCTTTAGGTGGCTACTCTTCTTTATTTCCTCCTTTATTTTTTCCACGCTTTTGAGAGCCTCCTCGGCGAGGGCCTCGACCGTGCCCCTGGATAGGGCGCCGGGGGTCCCATCGTCGGAGGCTTTTGCAGAGGCCACTGCGGGGCTCGTCTTCCTACCGCTTGGACGGTAGGTTGGGTCGGGGTCCTCCCCCTCACTATCCCCCCCATCAGCCAGGTAGTCTTTTGCCTCCTTGAGGAAGCTGTACACCCCTACCGGGCGCCTAACGCGGCCCCTCGTCGAAGAGGAGGCCACTTTATGCGCCACGGCCGGAGCGTCCTCATCCGCGGATGTAGCGGCCAACGGCCGTTTATGGGTCGTTCCCGTTCGGAACTTTAATGTCAAGGCCGCTGACCGCGGCTTACCTTCCTTATTTTTCCTTGCAGCGTCCTCGGTGCACGCGGCGCCCGCGGCTCCCAGTCGGCGCCCGGAGGCGCCCTCGTCCTCTGAGCACGTGTAGTCCGACATGGAGGTGTCCTCCCCCATGTCGTAAGCCGCTTTGTTTTGGTCACTCATAGCGATTGTAGACTTTTCATAGGCAAAGTTCTACAAACACTAAAATACGCACTTAAACACTAAAAACTAAACTATTTTGGTCTCTGTCCACCCTAAAAACTATACCGGTCGACTTGTCTCACTGAGACGCATCTCCCGATATATAACACGTCGAAATCGGGGCACTTTTTGGACTTTGTCGAAAAAGTGCCACGCCCAAAACGACCGTTACAACACTTAAACACTAAAAACTTAACTAATTTGGTCTCTATCCACACTAAAACTATACCGGTCGATTTGTCTCACTGAGACGCATCTCCCGATATATAAAACGTCGAAATCGAAGCACTTTTTAAACTTTGTTAAAAAGTGCCACGCCCGAAATAACCGTTAAAACACTAAAACACTAAAAACTTAACTATTTTGGTCTCTGCCCACTATGTGTTATATATCACTAGATGCGTCTCGCCGAGGCGCATCTCCCGATGTATAATACACGTAAATCACTTCACTTTTTACCGCATTTAAAGATTTTTAAATGCGGAGCGACACGGAAGCGATGCACACGGTACGGCAACCGGCGCGCGACCAACCTAACCTAACCTAACCTAACCTAACCTAACCTAACCTAACCTAACCTAACCTACCTACCTACCTACCTACCTACCTACCTACCTACCTACCTACCTACCTACCTACCTACCTACCTACCTACCTACCTACCTACCTACCTACCTACCTACCTACCTACCTACCTACCTACCTACCTACCTACCTACCTACCTACCTACCTACCTACCTACCTACCTACCTACCTACCTACCTACCTACCTACCTACCTACCTACCTACCTACCTACCTACCTACCTACCTACCTACCTACCTACCTACCTACCTACCTACCTACCTACCTACCTACCTACCTACCTACCTACCTACCTACCTACCTACCTACCTACCTACCTACCTACCTACCTACCTACCTACCTACCTACCTACCTACCTACCTACCTACCTACCTACCTACCTACCTACCTACCTACCTACCTACCTACCTACCTACCTACCTACCTACCTACCTACCTACCTACCTACCTACCTACCTACCTACCTACCTACCTACCTACCTACCTACCTACCTACCTACCTACCTACCTACCTACCTACCTACCTACCTACCTACCTACCTACCTACCTACCTACCTACCTACCTACCTACCTACCTACCTACCTACCTACCTACCTACCTACCTACCTACCTACCTACCTACCTACCTACCTACCTACCTACCTACCTACCTACCTACCTACCTACCTACCTACCTACCTACCTACCTACCTACCTACCTACCTACCTACCTACCTACCTACCTACCTACCTACCTACCTACCTACCTACCTACCTACCTACCTACCTACCTACCTACCTACCTACCTACCTACCTACCTACCTACCTACCTACCTACCTACCTACCTACCTACCTACCTACCTACCTACCTACCTACCTACCTACCTACCTACCTACCTACCTACCTACCTACCTACCTACCTACCTACCTACCTACCTACCTACCTACCTACCTACCTACCTACCTACCTACCTACCTACCTACCTACCTACCTACCTACCTACCTACCTACCTACCTACCTACCTACCTACCTACCTACCTACCTACCTACCTACCTACCTACCTACCTACCTACCTACCTACCTACCTACCTACCTACCTACCTACCTACCTACCTACCTACCTACCTACCTACCTACCTACCTACCTACCTACCTACCTACCTACCTACCTACCTACCTACCTACCTACCTACCTACCTACCTACCTACCTACCTACCTACCTACCTACCTACCTACCTACCTACCTACCTACCTACCTACCTACCTACCTACCTACCTACCTACCTACCTACCTACCTACCTACCTACCTACCTACCTACCTACCTACCTACCTACCTACCTACCTACCTACCTACCTACCTACCTACCTACCTACCTACCTACCTACCTACCTACCTACCTACCTACCTACCTACCTACCTACCTACCTACCTACCTACCTACCTACCTACCTACCTACCTACCTACCTACCTACCTACCTACCTACCTACCTACCTACCTACCTACCTACCTACCTACCTACCTACCTACCTACCTACCTACCTACCTACCTACCTACCTACCTACCTACCTACCTACCTACCTACCTACCTACCTACCTACCTACCTACCTACCTACCTACCTACCTACCTACCTACCTACCTACCTACCTACCTACCTACCTACCTACCTACCTACCTACCTACCTACCTACCTACCTACCTACCTACCTACCTACCTACCTACCTACCTACCTACCTACCTACCTACCTACCTACCTACCTACCTACCTACCTACCTACCTACCTACCTACCTACCTACCTACCTACCTACCTACCTACCTACCTACCTACCTACCTACCTACCTACCTACCTACCTACCTACCTACCTACCTACCTACCTACCTACCTACCTACCTACCTACCTACCTACCTACCTACCTACCTACCTACCTACCTACCTACCTACCTACCTACCTACCTACCTACCTTAGTCGCGTGCCAGACGCCGTCGCGAACGCATCGCTCCCGCGCGGCTCCGCAGTAAAAATAACTCGAAGTGGGAAAAAGTTCTCAAATATTGAAGTGTTATATATCGTTAGATTCGCCTCAGTGTCACGAACAAAATGGTGCAAAAATCTTTGTAAAATACAATCTGTGTGAAAAGTTATAGTGGAAAAATTGTAAATCTTTTCAGTGCAAAACTTCAAATTGAAACGCCTCGAAAACAAGATCGAGAACATATCTGTTTTAAATTATAATTCGGAGCACCGATATGAAACCTTGCTTCTAGTGAACAATCTAGATTTTTGCCGATAGAAAATAAATTTCTACAAAATTTTCCATCTTCACACACGTATAAATTAATAAACCGAATGTTGTGAGTGACTTGTTATATATCTATTATTTCAATTTAGTGCAGTGAACAAAATAACAATAGTAAAACTAGTGTATATAATAGACTCAAATAGCAACATAACAAAAACAAAATTTTCATAATATGAAAAAACTTCTCGGTCTACTGGTTAATATTATAAAACCACAGATAACAAGGACGACAACTACTTCGCCAGCTGATTCTAACACCGTTTGAATCATCAAAATCGGACATTTAGTTCCGAAGATATCAAGAGAAGAAAATTGTGTTGCGTAATTACAAATCAAAATTGACTTATTTATTTATTGACATTTTTCAAATATAGTAATTTTGTATAATGAAGATCGCTCTAAAAATACCATCTAGTGTAAAAGACATTACATTAGTGTAAAGGATATTTAATTCCGAAGATATTTAGAGAAGAAAATTGTGTTGCGTAATTACAAAGCAAAATTGACTTTTTTTTTTATTGACATTTTTCCAATATAGCGATTTCATATAATAAAAATTGCTCAAAAAATGCCATCTAGTGATAATGTATGTAAATATTATTTAGTTATATATATATATTTAATAGTGATGCAAAATTAATTCTCTAATATACAATGCCTATCAACAATACACCACCCCCTCCTCTCCCTGCTGGAGTGGACGACGTTGTTGACATTACAAGTTTTGTGGACACTTTAAATAAACTCAGTGAGTGTATATCCTTGGCAATCTCGGAAGGGAAATCGGTCACGGCCAGTAACAAAAAACTCATTACGTCCGCCGCCGACGAAATAAAACGTTGCGGAAACAAACTCGCAGGCATGCCCCAACACTCTCTTCAGCCACCTAACTACGGGGGTTTAAATGACATCAAGGAAGATATTGTGGCTTGTGTGCGCGAAGAAATTAACAAGCTGAGAAATACTGCCACACACCGCACAACCTATGCCCAGGCCCTTAACACACCGCGCCGTGCACCACCTTCAGGGTCAGCAACACCGATCCTTCCTACAAGCAAGCCGGCACTTATAATCAGTACTGTACAACCCTCCAAAACACGTCAGGAAGTCGTGACAGCATTCAAAAAACAGGCATCATTTAAACAGCATAGTTATGCCCCAGCATGTATACGCGCGATTTCCAACAACAAATTAAGAGTAGAGTTCAACTCTGTAACCCAACGCGACGACACATTGAGGCGCCTGGAGGGGTGCGCAGAGGTGAAAGCGGAGCCGGCTCGATGCCTGAAACCAATGTGCATCCTGAAGGGTATATCCGTTGACACCCCCTCACACGAGCTAGTCGAAATTATTAAAAATCAAAATGAGGAAGTTGCCGCTCTTATCAGCAGCGAGGACGACCTTAAACTCCGATTTAAAAGGAATAACCGCAACCCCAACTTATACAATGCGGTTCTTTTAGCTCACCCCAGAGTGTGGCGCCAAATCCTCACCTGCGGCCGCCTCTGTGTAGACCATCAGCGGGTGCACGCTCAAGATTTCTCACCTTTCCTTCAATGCTATAAGTGCTTACAATTTGGACATACCAAGGCTAGGTGCCCCTCAGAGGAAAGCCCTTGTACCTACTGCGCCGAGACCGGTCACCCCATAGACTCCTGCTCCACCGGTATAAAGAAGGGAGCCCCCACCTGCTACAATTGTAAGGCCCATAACGCAAAATTTAATTCTAATAATGACACTAAACACAAGGCCACAGACTCACGATGTCCAATATTACGTTCTATGAAAGCCAAAATAACTTCACGTATCGACTATGGTTCCAGTTAGAAACATAAAAATTATACAGTGTAACTTAGACAGATCTCGCAACAGCACACACGAATTCCTTGTGTACTTTATGGCTAGTAATCACCAAATCGCGCTTATCTCTGAACCATACCTAGGTACTGGCAGGGAAGTCCAACCTATACGCGGTTTAAACATCTTCCAGTTTCCAGGTTCTAGCAACAACAATGTCAAGGCCTGCATATTTACCAAACCACTGTTAGGCGATGTAATGGGTGATAGCGAACACTCATCTCCCAACTTGAGCGTTGTCCATATATGCCTGGGACATCGTAGTGTTTACTTCGCCTCGGTCTACGTTGAACCTGATAACGATCAATATAACACACTAGAGCGTTTAGATGACTTTCTCAAGGCCAAGGACAAATCACATCGTATAGTAGGGGGGGACTTTAATGGTTGGCACTCCACCTGGGGAAGTGCACGGACAAATGCTAGGGGTCACGAAATTATTGAGATAGCCAACGGAAATGACATGGTTGTCTGCAATCGGGGAAAAACACCAACCTTTGAAACAGTGACACATGATAGATATCGCTCATCTATTATTGACCTTACCCTCTCCTCAGCCTCTATTTATGACCACATTCTTGGCTGGCAAGTCAACCTAGAGGCTTGCCCCTCCTCCCAACACAATGCAATAGACTTTTCACTTGATTTATGTAACAGAACCGTTGGAACTACCAACAATTCTACATTCTTATTCAACAGCAGTAAAGCTAACTGGCCCCTATTTAAAGACTCCATTCACCTCCGCATGACCAACACTGACATCCTGGATCGCGACATCTCGGCTCTTAGTTCTGAACAGTTAGAGTCACTTATTGATGATGTCACTAACATTATACGCTCTGCTTGTACTGACTCCATGCCTGTCAAGGGAAAAGGCCAGGGTAAAACAAAGCCCCCATGGTGGTCACCGTCCTTAGAGGAGCAGAAAAGATCCATTATACAACTACACCACCAGATCCATCGAGCTAAATCCCTAAATCAACCCATCGCAGACTTGGCGGCTCAACAACAACTTCTTAAGTACCAGTATTCACGAAATCTGCGCTCCGAAAGTACTAAAAACTTCAGAGAATTTTGCCAACTCCAGAACAAAGAGAACGTATGGTCTCTCACTAATCGTCTTCTTAAGGACACCGCTCCGCGTCGCCCCCCCACCACACTTAAAATAGGCAACACCTTCACTAAGGATGCTCACGAGACTGCGACGGCATTACTGCATCACTTCTACCCAGATGATGGCCCAGACACAGAACCCTCCCACCACAATCTCCGTTCTCACGAAAAAGACAGCCCCAATACCCCTGACGACATCCCATTTTCCAAGGAGGAAATGCTTGAGTATCTAAAACAGATGGACCCCAAAAAAGCACCAGGACTAGACGGACTGACTGCTGACATCTGCTACCAATTCGCGTCTGACTATCCCCAACTCATCACGGATATTTTTAATAAATGCCTCGAAGCTCGACATTTCCCTAGGCAGTGGAAGGAGGCTTACGTCAAAATCGTCCCCAAACATGGTAAACCAGACAACACCCAACTAACTTCATTCAGACCTATCGGGCTCCTCCCTGTTTTCGGAAAACTTCTTGAAAAATTATTCATCAAACGAGTCACATACATAGCTTACAAAAATGATAAACTCAACACGAGACAATTCGGATTTAAAGAGCAGACCAACACAATATCAGCCATACACAGCGCTTTGGATATAATTAAAACTGCCAAATCAGAGAAACGTCTTGTAATAGCGGTCTCTCTAGATATTAAAGCAGCGTTTGACAATGCCTGGTGGCCGGCACTCTTTCATCGTCTCAGATCACTTAACTGCCCTAGAAACATTTTTGAACTCATCCAAAGTTACACACAGAATCGTAAAGTCACTATGGAGCATGCTGGAGCACGAGTCACCAAAAGCATGACCAAGGGATGCGTCCAAGGCTCAACCTGTGGACCCATCCTTTGGAATATAATCCTAGATGAACTTCTCGATCTACCCCTCCCCCCAGGATGTCATATACAGGCGTTTGCTGATGACGTCTTCCTAACAATTACCGCAAAAAACGTCGAAGAGATAGAACACCATACAAACAGCGCCTTAGACACAATAGTTAAATGGGGAAGGAGCGTTAAACTTGAGTTCGGCCCATCTAAAACTAAAGTAATTTCATTCACACCCAGATCTAAAAGAGCCATTATTAAAATAGACAATCACAACCTCATTTTTGATAAAGAAATTAAATATTTAGGCTTAATAATAGACGAGAATTTGACGTTTACCAGCCATGTGCATTTCATTATAAATAAAGCGAGTCGAATTTTCAATAAACTTTGCCTTTACACAAGACCCACTTGGGGCGCACATCCAGAGAACATCAGGACCATCCACAATCAAGTAATAACACCTATAATCACTTACGCGGCGGGTATTTGGGGACACATTGCCCATAAACTATATATAAAAAATGACCTACAGAGATTACAACGAGGCTTTGCAATTAAAGCGATCAAGGCATTCCGCACTGTCTCCACAACCGCAGCGCTAGCGCTCGCTCAGTTCACTCCTTTTGACCTAAAAATTTTAGAACAACATGCTATAGAAACCACCCGACTCACAGGTGCATCCCCCATTATACCCAACAATATCCCCTTAGAACGTCCTACCCCACCAGGCAAGCTTCTTCACCCTGCACTCAGAATAAATACTGAAATCAGTAAACTAAGCAACCAGGAGGAAATCGACCAAATTTGCCCCCCACACGCCTGTCAAATTTACACTGACGGCAGCAAACAAGAGGACGGGGCGGTAGGTGCAGCATTTGTATGCTGGGACCCACATACCAATAGATCCACACCCAAAAAATACAAACTCCACCACACTTGCACAGTTTTCCAGGCAGAACTTTTTGCTATTTCAGAAGCATGCAATTGGGCACATAATAAAAAATTCACATACACATATATTTTTACTGATTCTCTCTCATCCATACAGGCCATTCACAATAGGAGTAACACCCATCCACTCGTCACCAAAATTCATTACATTATACACTCACACAGAGATATAGGGAAAATCAAAATTTTATGGGTCAAAAGCCACACTGGTATTACTGGAAACGAGACCGCAGATTCTTTAGCCAACTCAGCAGCCACATTACACAGAAGCCCCGATTATGCCTACTTCCCTCTTTCATACATCAAACAACAAATACGTCTTCGTCATCGTCAGTCTTGGGAGATGAGATATCAGAGCGCGCCTCAAGGGAGTCACACACGTACTTTGCTCCCCACTTTAGACAGCGTTGACAATCTATGGTCTGCTGCTAAGACATCTTTTCAATTCACGCAGTATCTCACAGGGCACGGCTTTCACAAGTCATACCTCTACAGATTCAAAATCACAGATAACGAAGCGTGCCCCTGTGATGATACTACTGCACAAACTCTTGATCATTTAATTAAGGACTGCCCACGCTTTCAAAATTATAGATTAGACCACAAGCTCCTTTGCAGGTGCCTCAAGGTGTCACCATACTCCCTGTCCGAACTCCTGTCTAAGAGATCTGCCCTTGATTCTTTCACTAAATTCATCACATATATAGTTGACCATTTAAAAGCGTTCAACAATCCCAACCCTTAAGACTCAAATTGACCCTTCTTGTTCATTACATTTACACATGTGTCATATCCATTTATATGTTTTATTTTGTTGTATAAAATTATTCTATAATAGTCTAGCTTTAGGTTTAATTTTAAGTTAGTCTTTATTATGAGCACTGTGTCCAGGCAGCAGTCAGACAATAGTATCAAATCGCTAAGGAAGAATGCTGTCTGGACCACGCGAACAATGTTATATAATTTAATGTGTAAGATCATGTATAAAATTTTGTGGAACATGACAATATACTCCCACCCGGGAGGGTGTACTCTCGGGTGGAAAATCAAAAAAAAAAAAAAAAAAAAAAAAAAAAAAAAAAACCTACCTACCTACCTACCTACCTACCTACCTACCTACCTACCTACCTACCTACCTACCTACCTACCTACCTACCTACCTACCTACCATAGATTAGACCACAAGCTCCTTTGCAGGTGCCTCAAGGTGTCACCATACTCCCTGTCCGAACTCCTGTCTAAGAGATCTGCCCTTGATTCTTTCACTAAATTCATCACATATATAGTTGACCATTTAAAAGCGTTCAACAATCCCAACCCTTAAGACTCAAATTGACCCTTCTTGTTCATTACATTCACACATATGTCATATCCATTTATATGTTTTATTTTGTTGTATAAAATTATTCTATAATAGTCTAGCTTTAGGTTTAATTTTAAGTTAGTCTTTATTATGAGCACTGTGTCCAGGCAGCAGTCAGACAATAGTATCAAATCGCTAAGGAAGATTGCTGTCTGGACCACGCGAACAATGATTTATATAATTTAATGTGTAAGATCATGTATAAAATTTTGTGGAACATGACAATATACTCCCACCCGGGAGGGTGTACTCTCGGGTGGAAAATCAAAAAAAAAAAAAAAAAAAAAAAAAAAAAAAAAAAAAAAAAAAAAAAAAAAAAAAAAAAAAACCATAAATCAATGTAGGATGTATATAACTGCCCAGATAAATTACTTACAAGCGTGATTAACTATTCATACAGCGCCATCTGTGGTGTGGTGTAGCGGAAACGATGCAAACACCGATGATATATATATATATTTTTTTTTTTTTTTTTTTTTTTTTTTTTAATTTTTTTTTTTTTTTGGCCCTTGTATGCACCACGAGCCGTGACTTGGCTTTAGCCGCGTACCCACCTAGCACACAGGCTCACGCGGCAGCCTCGGTGTCCGGATCGCGAGCGATGGCTCCTGCGGCAGCCTCAGTAGTTTTGTTCCGCGTGGCCGTGGCCGCCTCGCGAGGCAGGCTGAGCCATCATAAGTCCGCGAGTATTCGTAATGGACAGTCGTGTATTTTCATCTGCAGCTATTTTCCTAGCTGCTTATTGTTTAAAGAAACGAAAGCAGTCATGTATCAAAAAAAAAAAAAAAAAAAAAAAAAAAAAAAAAAAAAAAAAAAAAAAAAAAAAAAAAAACCTACTGGACTCCTTCTGACTGCCCATGATATCAAAATTACAGAAGACAAACACGGCACGAGACAAAACTTGAAGTAGCTTCGCGCGCGAGCCAAAACATAACCGTCCCCACCTAACGCACAGCGCTCACTGAGGCACCTTTGAGCGCGTCAACTTTACCGACAACAGATGGCTCGGGGCCGAGCCGTGCTCGGTCGAGCAAACGCGCGCCCACACCAGCCGAGCCATTGGCTCGCGAGCCTGCCGCGCGAGCCTGTGCGCTAGGTGGGTACGCGGCTAATAATGTAACTAACAGGACTTTCTTTTATATATATAAGAAGATAAATGCGAATGTTAGGATGGATTGATGGACGGATGTTTGTTGTAAGGTACATGTATATACATGTATAACCTAATATAACACATAGGCTACTTGTTACCTTCTTTTTATATTCGCGGCCGACAGCTAGTGTACATGTAGAAAAAAAAAAAGAAAAGTCTAACTTTGTTTTTGTTTTTATTTCATTTTACAACACTATTTAACAACAGAATAAGCTCATAACAATTTTGGCAATTGTTCTATGACATGTCCGGTCTTCATGTTTTTTAAATGTCTTTCTTTACAAATAATATGTATTTACAGATTCGGGCTCATTAGGTACACTTTTTAATATAAACTTTTTAAACAATGATCATTTTTAAGATAATAAGATATACGTAAGAATATCTTGTATTTATATATGTTTCTTTTAAATAACACATTAACAAGTAAGTGATGACCAAATAAAAAAAAATAAAAAAAACATCATAAATTTAAGTTATTTGACTATTTACATAGTTATCTTTTACATAACCAGAACTTATAATTAGTAGAAAAAATATACATACATATTCAATGGGTTGAGTTAGTTTAAATTATCATAAGTTAATAATTGTTTGTGAAAGTGGTGTCTCGTGTCGGCGGCGCGCAGTACTCGCTCAGGAGGCAAATCTAATAAATGAACGGCTTCGGCTTCGGGTTCGACATTTTCGCTTTCGAGTTAAAAATGTGTGGAATGAAACAAGTAACAGGTTGTCGTTTATATTTCCCATCTTCCGCTAAAAATCAAACATTGTTTTATTTCCATCGTGTAGATGCTGGCCTTGCTCCTATTCATGATCAAATCAACAACAAGTGAGTATCGATGAGACGGACGCGGCGGGCGCCGAGGCAGCAGACGTGGGTGATCAGCGCTTGTCGCGGTGGGTGCGGGGGGTGCGGGGGGCGCGGCATAGGCGATGTCGCGCGGCCCACAGCGCGCCCGCCGCGGCCGCCAGTAGCAGCGCCGCGGCCGCCGCGCCCGCCGCCACGCCGCGCATCCGCGTGTACTGCGGGACTCGCAGCGCCGCTCCGCCGCGCGCGCCGCTCGCGCACCACACGCGCGCCAAATACTCCGCGCCCTCTTCCACTTCGCTCACTGTAACATTAAGTTTATATTGTGATGAAATCAATTTGTCTGATTAAATTAAATGTTATGTATTAAGTAACTAGTTAAAATTTGTCAGTCAGAAAAAAAATCACGGGATATCTCATTTTTACAGCATCCTTGTGAAGTTTCGTGATTTTATTTCGAAAAGGGAGGCATCTCTTTTCAAACGTCAAGTGAGTAATGTAGGTAGGTAGTAGGGGAGGCTGACCGAGCAGGTAGTCGTGGTGTGTGTGGGCGGCGGCGAGCGGGTCGCGCGCCTCTCCGCGGTACCACCGCACGGAGCAGCGCGTGTGGTCGTGCGGCGCGCGACTCCAGCGCACCAACGCGCCCTCCTCGATCAGGCGCACGGTCACTTCCATCTCCTCGCCGTCGTCGCCGACGTCGCCGACTTCGCCGACTTCGCCGCTCGCGGTGACGTCGCTCTCGGTAATGGCCGCCGCTGACGCCGTGCCGAGATCTTCACTTATCTCTGAATCTGTCGCAATAAAGCTACAGTAGAGGAAAATCTCATAAAAAAAAAGAATACTACATTTTAGTTAGGTTCCCAAGACTAAGTCGGGACTAAACATGTATATATATTTTAATTATTATACCGTACTTCATATTTGGTTACATGCTAATATTGGCCTACATTGTAATCTTTCACCATTTAAGGATTTCTAGAACTAATCAAAATACAGAGAAAGAACTTTAAATCCAAGTACAATTTCAAAGGTTTTAGTATCCAGACCTTTTAGCTGACGTCCTAAGGGCCAGAGTGAATAGTGCATCGAAATTGGCGGTTTAAAAAAAAAATTAATGACACTATAGAGGAGCCGTTGGCCGAGCCACCGGTCACTGGGGAGCTGAACCCACACAGACTCCGTGGCAGTCCGAGATATCGCTGGATATATGTGGCGACGGAAAATCTACGGGAGATCCGTTAATAGGCAGGTGCATCTTATGTGAACTATATAAGCACTACAATAAAAAAAATGTACCAAGCGTTCGAACGACAAGGGGTTTGCTGAAAAGGCCATCGCCTAAGTGATCCTGCGCCAGCACGCGCAGCTCGTAGTCGGCGGCGGAGCGCAGACCCAGCAGCGTGGCCTCGGCGACGCCCCGCGACAGCAGCCGCATAGTGCGCCACTCTCCGCCCGCGCCGCGCTCGCGGTACCACACCGTGTACTCCGCGTCCACGCCGCTGCCGCCTGCCGCACACACACACCTTGCACTCGCTACCCACCCCCTTCCGTACCGCCCACCGTGTTCGCTCTTGATGCTATCATATGATGATGTCATAATTTTTGTCAAAATCTTATTCTTATTTCGTTATAGTCACTGGCTAGGTCCGCGAGGCTAGCTCACCGGGCACCCAAGACAGGTGTATGGTGCGCGAGGCTAGCTCACCGGGCACCCAAGAGAGGTGTATGGTGCGCGTGGCTAGCTCACCGGGCACCCAAGAGAGGTGTAAGGTGCGCGGGGCTAGCTCATCGGGCACCCATGAGAGGTGTATGGTGCGCGAGTCTAGCTAACCGGACACCCATGAGAGGTGAATGGTGCGCGAGTCTAGCTCACCGGGCACCCAGGAGAGGTGTATGGTGCGCAAGTCTAGCTCACCTGGCACCCAGGAGAGGTGTATGGTGCGCGAGTCTAGCTAACTGGACACCCATGAGAGGTGAATGGTGCGCGAGTCTAGCTCACCGGGCACCCAGGAGAGGTGTATGGTGCGCAAGTCTAGCTCACCTGGCACCCAGGAGAGGTGTATGGTGCGCGAGTCTAGCTAACCGGACACCCATGAGAGGTGAATGGTGCGCGAGTCTAGCTCACCGGGCACCCAGGAGAGGTGTATGGTGCGCAAGGCTAGCTCACCTGGCACCCAGGAGAGGTGTATGGTGCGCGAGTCTAGCTAACCGGACACCCATGAGAGGTGAATGGTGCGCGAGTCTAGCTCACCGGGCACCCAGGAGAGGTGTATGGTGCGCAAGGCTAGCTCACCTGGCACCCAGGAGAGGTGTATGGTGCGCGAGTCTAGCTAACCGGACACCCATGAGAGGTGAATGGTGCGCGAGTCTAGCTCACCGGGCACCCAGGAGAGGTGTATGGTGCGCAAGGCTAGCTCACCTGGCACCCAGGAGAGGTGTATGGTGCGCGAGGTGGGGCGCGCCGTCAGGTTGTATGGCGCGCGCGGTGGCACGTTTTCGATTAGCAGCTCGGTCTCGGCCACGACGTCGGCGGCCTCATTGCTGGCCGTGCACACGTACACACCGCGGTCCTCCTCCGCCAGCTCGCTGATGGTCAGGTTTCCGTCCCGCAGCGAGTGCCGCCCCTCCGGGAGCGAGCTACCGTCTTTCTGCAAACCATTGTTGAATTTGTTTGTGTGTAAGATAACATTTGCAGGTGCAGCGGCAGCGAGCGCCGTACCCGCGTCCAGCGAAGTGCGGGCGCGGGTGCGGCGTGATGCGGCGGCTCGGCGACGGCGCACGGCAACGTGAGCGTGTCGCCGAGACGCGCCACGTAGAGCGGCTGCGGGCGAGCGCTCAGACGAGGCGCGCGCAGCACGCGCACGCGCACGCCGCCCGACGCGCCCTCCGTGCCGAGAGCGTTATATGGCGTGCACGAGTACACTCCCTCGTGCGACTCGTCCACCTGCAACAGGAGGGACCGACTTATACGGGGTTGCGCGACGTGCGGACCGACTTGCACCGGGGGAGTGTCGTGAATCCGAAGCTCCAACGCCGCCCGATGTAACACCAAACCGGACGTTGCGGTGCACGTTTTCTTGTTTTTCGAAATTATCCCTTGTTTATTTATCTTAGATGTATAATTAACACCGTCTAAACGGCCGGACGGATCTTAAAGTGATTTTGACGGGAAGGTAGCTTGGGTATGCGTGAGTAACATAGGTACGTCATTTGTTCTGAATCCACGCTGACGAAATCGCGAGCAATTGCTGGTTTAATATACATTATATTTCACACAAATAATGTAACATTGTGCTGTTATACGTGGGCTCTGAACCGAATCCGGGCGCACGTTCACACAGCTACCTTTACACTTCACAGTACGAACTACACATAAAATGAATTCAATTCTATCAATGTTCGATGTTAACACGAGTGTAATTTGCAAAGAGATATCGCTAAACAAGACACAAAACTTAAAAGTAATAAAAGTTAAGGTTTTGTTTTATCTGAATCGAAACTAACCAGGTACAGTATTCATTATAGTTGTAGAGGGTGCGGCGGTGGCGAGATGCTCATTAGTCGTGTCGGATCAACTTACCCGGTTAAACAATAAACTGCCGTTCATGCTGTAGAAGACGCCGGGAACATTGTAAGGGTCGAAGAGGAAGCCGTCTTTCTCCCAGCGCAGGTTCGTGAGCGGTGGGTTGGCGCTGAAGTGGCAATCGAGGCTCGCCGCCTTGCCCGCGGCCAGATATCTTTCCTTAGGTGAATACACAACTTTCGCTTTATCTGTAAAATGAGTATAAAACGACACGTAAAGGAGTTGAATACGTACAATAATATTTAAAATGTGAAAGTAAAAAAAACAATAGTAATAACAGAATAGAGCCAATGGAAACAACCTATTTTGTCTCCCTCGCATCCGCCGTCGGGATGTATGCGCAGTTAGACGCCCGGACCTTTTCTCCGCCCTACTACGCTGCCTTTACTTAAGTAGCGTGTTATCTTTGTATAATTCTACGATTTGTCAGCGGTGCAAAAACTTTATTGGGCTTTCGATAACCGGAGCAACGGACGCGGGGGCGCCGGAGGCCACTCTACACCGGGGGCGCCACCAGGTCATTTGCTCTTTCTCTCTACATGTACATGATGCGCTCACAGTGCACGTCGAGGAATGCGCTGGCGGTCTGCAGCTGGCCGTCGGGCGCGCGCACGAGGCACTCGTACTCGCCAAGGTCGGCGGCAGCGGCGTGGAGCAGCACCAGGCTGCCGTTAGGTGCGGCCGTAGGCGCGTCGCCACCGCCCGCGCGCCGCCATTGCACGTCGGCTCCAGCCGCCCGGGGCGCACATTCCAGCTCGGCGCGCTCCCCCTCCACCACAGTCGTGTTCATGGGGGGGGTCACGATTAGGTTTCCTCCTTCATAATAAATCAAAACCGTACATATTATTTTGTATAATTCTTCAATGATCTCTTTTAATTTAGCATACATTCTTGAGAACTCGAAGTTTTTTTTTATATAACAGCAGCCACCTGAATTCGCGGGAACAGCGAAGCGACCGCTGCCCATAAACACCCGCAATTGCAAATACGTTGCCTACCTTTAATCGACAGAAGAGAGGACGCATAGAAAGATTTCCCCTTCCTATGCGACCCTCTTTCTGTCAAATCAGCTTCTCCTTCCCACCTTATCCATATAAGAAAAGGGTAGGAAAAGAAAGAGGAGTAAATTTAGGCCTCCGGCATGAACACTCCTTGGACGAGCAGCGGAATTTTTTCCACTTCACACCTGTTTTCTGTGTGGTCGTGGAATTGCAGCGAGCGTGTTCGCCCATGCAAGTAACAGCAGATATTATTATTGCTGGCATCTACAACTATTATTATCTGCATGATGGTGTTACTCGTTATTTAATTCGTTAGTTGCAAGGCAGGAGTTACCTGCAATGTTTTTTTTATATGGTTAAATTATAACATCATCAGCTGGCCAGACTTTCTACATGTGTGTTTATGCTAGAATTTGAGTAGGAAGGATTTAGACAGGAATTTTAGGTGTTTACTGATTACAAACATGTGTATGTATGTTTTGGGCACACGCACCATCCACCTCTAGATAGTAGAAGGTGCCGTTGTTACGCGCCGGCGGCGAGCGGTTCGGGAAGAGCACGCGGCAGCGGTACAAGCCGGCGTCGGTCTCCCGCACGGCGCTCACGTTGATGGAGCCGCGGCCGAGCCCCGCCGGCCCGCCGCCATCGCCCACACGCCGCACGCGTCCTCCCCAGCGGTCGGCCACGCGCACCGCGCCCTCGCCACTCAGCCACGACAAGATCGTCTCGCCCTGCAACACCGGCGTCACCGAGTTTACGGCGTCCTCACTACACTGCACCGCACCGCACTGCACTCGCGCACATTTGGAGCGCTGCGCTCTGACCGAATAATAGGAGCTGCGAATGCAGTGCGCATTTTCCTCAGAATTAATCTATTGTCACATCGCTTTGAAACAATCCAGAGGGGAGAGGAACAATTCCGCAGCAAGGCCGAGGGCGCCGCCGCCTTCTCAGTGGATGCCACTGATCGATTGTAAACGTCGTCATTACATAACCGGACTACAAAAATATTACAAAGAAAACAAACATGTGATAAAGAAAGTTTATACTATTAAAACTAAAACGTTATTGTGGCCTATATGTCTATAATGTAATTGTAATGTAGTATAAAGCTATGATAATTTTTTTATAACTAAAAACAACGTAAGAATTGAAAAAGTTGCTTTTTCATTATAAGTTATAAATGTTAGTATACATCATGTGCCCAGTAATTGTCATTTTTTTTCAAAATTTCCAGTTGTGGTAACTGTATAGACTATTTTAAATTAGTCTATTTAGTGGTGGGAAATGGTCCTCTTTATTTGCAACACGTGCATGGCGCAGGTGGGCGTGGGCACGCGGGCAGTGGAGGGCGACACAATCCTCGCGGCCCACGCGCACCAAATTAACATGATTAAGGATCTGGAGCGCCGCAAGCCGCGAGCCGCGAGCTGCAGCCGGCCGCAACTCGCCGCCACTTGTACTATAATACTTTAATCTCTTTCTCTAATACCAAAGTTCCCGCTTTCGAAGACGCCGAATTATAAAGCACAGACAAATAACCTACTCATATTATAAATGCGAAAGTTTAGAATTTAGATGGATACATGTTTGTTAGAAGATTTCTCCGGAACGGCGGAACGAATCTTGATGAAATTGGGTACAGATATAGAACATATTCTAGAAGTACATATAGGCTACTTATAATGTATTTTTAATTGCGAGCGGACAGAGTCGAGGGCGACAGCTAGCAGGCTATAGATGGTGCGTTTCATACAAAGATTGACGTCTCGTCGAGTCGTTTGTCTAAATGTCATTACTGTTTGTGACGCAATTTTACCTCAGTAAAGGGAATCCTTTTTTCGTTTCACTTTTGAACGGTATAAAATTGTAAAAAAAAAGAAAGATAATAATGATGTTAAGAGACAAAATAATATTAAGAGCTAGAATATAATTGTGTATTTTAGATAGGTAGGTGTAGCGTTGCCAGGCGTCCGGATAAAGCCGGATATAGGTAGGCTTTTTGATTGCGTGTCCGGCCAAAACAAACGGTTTTCCGGCTTTTGTTAGGCTTTTTACATTTCCCAAACGTGAGTGTACCTATTAATACTGAGACATAATCCTAAATAATATAGGGTGTCCGATCTTTCTACCCAAATGTCCGGTCAAACTGGCTGGTCTGTCCGGCTACTAGGTTTGGCGACCTGGCAACTCTAGGTAGGTGCTATACGAGTCACACATCATCACACAAATCTCATCGCTCGAGACATTGCTCACGTTACCTTTAAGTTTACCACAAAAGGCATGTGTGTGTGTAAACATACACCTAACATTAGCTGGATAAACCTAGATTTATCTTCGACAGATTGCTTATTGTTCTTATGATGTACTTAAACATTAAAAAAAAACAATGACTCATTTATACTAATATCATAATAAGGAAAGATTTAATTGTTTGCATTGAATAGGCTCCGATACTACTGAACCAATTTGAAAAATTATTTCACGGTTAGGAAGCTGCTCTATCCCCGGCCCAGCCGTTTTGAAGTAAGCAGTCGCTCTCGACTTCGTTGCCGTGAAATAAAAAAAAAGATTTAAAAGTAGCCTACAATACTCTCGCACACATTAGCTACCTTCCAGTGAAAATCCCGTCAAAATCGGTCCAGCCGCTTCAACGATTATCCCGAACAAACTATGTCGCGTAAACTACATAACGAAATACATCAGGTACACGAAATATGCTTTTTTTCGTTATTAAATAAAGACACTTAAATTTTGTTAATTGTATAGATTATCGTGTGATGAAAGTCCATCGGCAATATGAACCCCAGAGTGGGCAAATGCGTAATAGCCTCAAAACTTACGTCTTTATCCCATTGAAGGTGGTAAGGTATCTCGTTGCCGAACGGGAAGTCGAGATGACAGTTCATAACGGCGTAGCCGCCGACCGTCGCGCGTAGCCGCTCCGTCTCCAGCGGCAGGAGCGATGCGGCAGCGGCCACCAGCAACGCGGCACACGTCACAGTCCTCCAGGTCAGTGCCATTGTCACCACAGCCCGCAACACGCGCTACGCGGCCTGAACGAGCGGCGCGACTGGCGGCCGTTAGCGGCAGCGAAGCGCACCGACCGACGACTGCGCCGCGCCGCCGCGTGCGCCGCGCTGCGGAAGTGCCGAGGGCCACGACGACGGCCGACCGCTCCTCCAGGCGAGTCCGACTCCCACCGTCATACGTACAAGTTAAATAATTGTGGTGGACGTTCGACTCGTATACCATTTCTTTGTCCAGTTTACCGATTTTATGCGGCCGGCCGAATTGGGAGCATACGCCGTTACCGTGGCCCGCCAATTGATGACAATGGGTACGGTGGCGCAAGGGCGGGAGCAAACGACGCCTTGCGGGCGGTTTAACTAATTACATCATATCCACAATGACGAGTCATTGAAATGATCGCTCCACTTAGGGCGATGACGCGCGGACACAAGTTCGTAAGACGGCGGTAAGTCTCTCTATTCAGCATCAATTCCAACCGAGATTGAAGCTAAATTAACAAGAAGCTAATTGTGTGCGCATACGCTGATGAAACATCATTCCACAATGACAAATATATCATTAATCTTCAATACAAAGGTTCGCCAAAGATTTTCGTCAGAGCAGAATAAAAAAAATATTCCAGCGTGCCTCAGCTCAGCTGTCCTCCGTCAGTAGCTATCGTCCGCCTATAGATTGCGAGTTTAGGAAAAAAGTGCACAAGTGCGAAAAAATATTGAGACATTACAGTATACCTATTGTTTATTGAAAATCAAATTCTCCGAAATCGCTAATTACATTCGTATTGATTTTCATACACCGATAGAGATAAATTGACAATATAGCTATAAGTGCACATTTGCACGGGCGCTTTTTTAACGCTGCGTAAAACCTCGTCTTTGGCGGCTTTCGAGTCGAGCGATGGACGCTTCTTGTTACGTTCGTCCAGCGCTCTAAATGTAACACTACGTGATAGAAGACTGACGTGTTTTACTTCGAATGTCTAAATTGACCGGACTATTTGTCTAGTACTTGAGAAACAAATACCACTAACTGACTATAGGTTCAATTGTTAGATTAAATTATTTTGTTATGTTTAACTGTTAACGATTAACTTTAACTTGCGTTAAATTATCGAGAATTTAACGCTTTAACGATGTTAAATTTTTAATTAACGATTAACGAAGTTAACTTTTCGATTAACTGTGCCCACCTGAGTGCGAGACATTGAACACAAACGTTGTACTTCACGCTCGATATGATTTAAATCTAATATGTACACAATTTGTCGATGACGTTACGAAGACGCTTGTAGCAAATATCAGTGCTAGGCCCTCTCTATCTAAATATTACACTTTAATATTTTTCTAAAGCATACAGTTGGTTTAGTTTAAAATTTAAGCTTCACGCGAAGTCGCGGGAAAAAGCTAGTGTTCAACAGTTATATGAAAGCGCTTCACCAGAAATATTTTGTAGTTTTCGAATTTAAGTTCAGGTTGACTATTATTTGGGTTAGGTTTGGAAAAGTCCCTTGCGGGCGGGCTAGTGATCTAGTTGTTCCGGATCTGATTGAAACACAAATTTTAACTGAAAATATTTTATTTTAACTGGTCCCGTTTATAATTCAAGTGTATTTTGGCAACTATCAACTTGTAACATTACAGGAACACTGGCCATTAGACAGCATAAATACACAGCCAGTTGTCAACAAAAAGCCGACAAGGAGGCGAGTGCTTCGACATGATGATCACCTCTGACCACAACTTTGACATACATTTAAATTGTTTAAACTTTCGTGAGACATCATAATTAATTAATTAAGAAACGGCTTAACTCACGTTTTGATCGTCCGGTGGCGGCACCGACTAGTTTCGGACCCATCGGGGGTCCATCTTCAGGGCGAGTGTTTACTTCGAGGACTTCGCGGTCGCGTCGCGTCTCGCACTGCGGGCCATAGCGCGTAGCGCGCGGCTCGAGGGGGCGGCGGGCGCGGGGGGCGCGGTGGCCGTTGCGTGCGTCGGCGACGGCGATGTCGACGAGTTCAAAATTGACGAGTCACTGTTGTTGTTAACATTAAACGGGGCGCAAAACGTACTGACGATGTCCGACACGTATTCAACACCATCTTCGTTGTTCTTCTGCTTCGGTCTCAGCAACACGGGTTCCCACGCCGGAGACAGAGACCAACCCTTATCTCTATTAAAATTAGGTCGACGTCGGATTTCAATGGCTTCGAGTAACTTACGTGACACGAAGTTTTTGTCACGAGCCAAGACTTTCACTCGGTCGAACCTAATGTAATGAGAGTTGGAGGTAAGGGCGTGTTCCGCAACCGCTGACGTGTTGCTGTCCAGTTTGCGCATGCAACGAATGTGCTCTGTGAGCCTGGTATTAATGTTGCGCCCCGTTTCCCCAATGTAACTTTTGCCGCAATCGCATGGAATTTCGTAGACGCCTGGGCCATCTAAGGGGGTACGATCTTTCGGCGAACGTAAAACTCTCCTTATCTGCGTAAGGGGCCGGAAAATTGTCTTGATACTATACTTGCGGCGTAACAAGTGTCCAATCTTATCCGTCACCCCCCGCATATAAGGTAGATATGCCGGGACTCGCTCCACAACCTGAGGCCGTGTCTTACCGGTCGTGTTTGCTAGCCTAAGGCTTTGTCTCCATTTGTAGCCATTGTCCTCAAGAACTCGTCTCACGTGCGTCAGTTCCGACTCTACGAACTGAGGATCGCATAAGCGAAGTGCACGATTGATGAGAGTGCGTGGCACGGACGATAGGTAAGACGGATGATGATGGGAATCCGCCTTTAGGTACCGATCGGTGTGCGTCGGTTTCCTGTACACCGTGTGCACTAGACACCCACTCGATTCACGCTTCACTAATACATCCAGGAAAGGGAGGGTTCCATCTTTTTCCTCCTCCGTCGTAAAGCGTATCCTAGGATGCATTTCGTTCAAGTGATCCAGTAGCTGCCCTATGTGTCGTCTGGAAACTATAGCAAACACATCGTCTACGTATCTCAGCCAGTATCTAGGTTTGACTGGCGCACTGTTCAACGCTTCCTTCTCGAAATTTTCCATAAATATGTTGGCCACCACCGGGGCTATTGGCGAGCCCATCGCCACTCCATCCACTTGTAAATAAAAATCCCCTCGCCAGAGGAAATAGCCACTCTTGAGGCAAAATTCTATCAGACTTATGTACTCAGTAGGTAAGTTGTTAACAATAAGGTGTTGCTTTATTATATCAATAGTTTCCGCTACCGGTACGTTAGTGAATAAAGATGCCACGTCAAAACTGACCATTGCCTCGTCATCTTGAATTCTTATATCTCGCAATAAGCGAATGAAGTGTGTGGAATCCCTTATGAAGCTCGTCGTTTTCCCAGTCAAAGTTTGCAAAAAATCCGCCATGTGACGTGAGCACTTATACGTTGGCGAGTCGATTTGACTAACAATGGGACGTAGCGGCCAATTTGGTTTGTGGATTTTGGGTAAACCGTATATTTTTGGAGGTGTCGGGTTCAAGGGACGTAGTCGTTTTCTCTCTCCATCTGACAGCGAGGACAAGATCTTGTTCAGTTTGGACGTAACTCGAGCTGTCGGATTGTAGTTTACCTTTTTATATGTACTGGTATCACTAACTAGTTCATCGACTTTTTGTTCATATTCAGCTGTATCTATTATGACAGTCGCGTTGCCCTTGTCCGCCGGTAAAACGAGAATATTCGGATTATTGCGAAGAGACATAAGCGCCTGGAACTCTTGCCTAGTGATGTTCTGTTTCGGACTCTTGTGTCTGCGTATTAAAGCAGATATATCTTGTCTAAGGCATTCAGCGTCCGGTCCAGGCACCTTATTGCGCATGAGACAGCTTTCGACACTAGATACTATAGACTCCACTGGAACTCTGCTAGGTGTTATTGCAAAGTTTAAGCCTCGTGATAGCACTTTCTGCGCCTCAGCTGATAAGGCGTGTGAAGATAGATTTACTACACTCCCATCCGATCTGCCAAAACTATGTTGGTTTTGGGTACAAACTGAACTTTTGCTATTATTTTCCAAGAGGCGTTTTATTTTATGAGCGTGAGTACTTTTTGTTGATAACTTTATTCTCTCAGCTCTAATGTAAGTCATAGTATCTAAGCGCTGCCATATATCTAACTCTAGAACGCTGGACAATTCCATATGTAACCAATATAATTCATTGTTTACGTACGCAATCTTTCGGCGGTAGTCATTAATAACTCTCTTCAATATTTTGATGCCCGTCGTTTCGAAGAATTCCTCGTAACCCCGAAAGCACTTCACTTGTTTGGGTCGTGCAAACTTCGGTATAACACCATTATCACGACACTGTATAACAAAGTGTAACCCGCACTCGAGTTTATTACGTTTGATTCTTAGCGAAGCGAACTTTTTTTACTCGCGTTTGCCCTACCTCGCCGTAACGGTTAGCAATTAAATTGTTTAAACTTTCGTGAGACATCATAATTAATTAATTAAGAAACGGCTTAACTCACGTTTTGATCGTCCGGTGGCGGCACCGACTAGTTTCGGACCCATCGGGGGTCCATCTTCAGGGCGAGTGTTTACTTCGCTCGAGTGGCGAGGGGATTTTTATTTACAAGTGGATGGAGTGGCGATGGGCTCGCCAATAGCCCCGGTGGTGGCCAACATATTTATGGAAAATTTCGAGAAGGAAGCGTTGAACAGTGCGCCAGTCAAACCTAGATACTGGCTGAGATACGTAGACGATGTGTTTGCTATAGTTTCCAGACGACACATAGGGCAGCTACTGGATCACTTGAACGAAATGCATCCTAGGATACGCTTTACGACGGAGGAGGAAAAAGATGGAACCCTCCCTTTCCTGGATGTATTAGTGAAGCGTGAATCGAGTGGGTGTCTAGTGCACACGGTGTACAGGAAACCGACGCACACCGATCGGTACCTAAAGGCGGATTCCCATCATCATCCGTCTTACCTATCGTCCGTGCCACGCACTCTCATCAATCGTGCACTTCGCTTATGCGATCCTCAGTTCGTAGAGTCGGAACTGACGCACGTGAGACGAGTTCTTGAGGACAATGGCTACAAATGGAGACAAAGCCTTAGGCTAGCAAACACGACCGGTAAGACACGGCCTCAGGTTGTGGAGCGAGTCCCGGCATATCTACCTTATATGCGGGGGGTGACGGATAAGATTGGACACTTGTTACGCCGCAAGTATAGTATCAAGACAATTTTCCGGCCCCTTACGCAGATAAGGAGAGTTTTACGTTCGCCGAAAGATCGTACCCCCTTAGATGGCCCAGGCGTCTACGAAATTCCATGCGATTGCGGCAAAAGTTACATTGGGGAAACGGGGCGCAACATTAATACCAGGCTCACAGAGCACATTCGTTGCATGCGCAAACTGGACAGCAACACGTCAGCGGTTGCGGAACACGCCCTTACCTCCAACTCTCATTACATTAGGTTCGACCGAGTGAAAGTCTTGGCTCGTGACAAAAACTTCGTGTCACGTAAGTTACTCGAAGCCATTGAAATCCGACGTCGACCTAATTTTAATAGAGATAAGGGTTGGTCTCTGTCTCCGGCGTGGGAACCCGTGTTGCTGAGACCGAAGCAGAAGAACAACGAAGATGGTGTTGAATACGTGTCGGACATCGTCAGTACGTTTTGCGCCCCGTTTAATGTTAACAACAACAGTGACTCGTCAATTTTGAACTCGTCGACATCGCCGTCGCCGACGCACGCAACGGCCACCGCGCCCCCCGCGCCCGCCGCCCCCTCGAGCCGCGCGCTACGCGCTATGGCCCGCAGTGCGAGACGCGACGCGACCGCGAAGTCCTCGAAGTAAACACTCGCCCTGAAGATGGACCCCCGATGGGTCCGAAACTAGTCGGTGCCGCCACCGGACGATCAAAACGTGAGTTAAGCCGTTTCTTAATTAATTAATTATGATGTCTCACGAAAGTTTAAACAATTTAATTGCTAACCGTTACGGCGAGGTAGGGCAAACGCGAGTAAAAAAGTTCGCTTCGCTAAGAATCAAACGTAATAAACTCGAGTGCGGGTTACACTTTGTTACACAGTGTCGTGATAATGGTGTTATACCGAAGTTTGCACGACCCAAACAAGTGAAGTGCTTTCGGGGTTACGAGGAATTCTTCGAAACGACGGGCATCAAAATATTGAAGAGAGTTATTAATGACTACCGCCGAAAGATTGCGTACGTAAACAATGAATTATATTGGTTACATATGGAATTGTCCAGCGTTCTAGAGTTAGATATATGGCAGCGCTTAGATACTATGACTTACATTAGAGCTGAGAGAATAAAGTTATCAACAAAAAGTACTCACGCTCATAAAATAAAACGCCTCTTGGAAAATAATAGCAAAAGTTCAGTTTGTACCCAAAACCAACATAGTTTTGGCAGATCGGATGGGAGTGTAGTAAATCTATCTTCACACGCCTTATCAGCTGAGGCGCAGAAAGTGCTATCACGAGGCTTAAACTTTGCAATAACACCTAGCAGAGTTCCAGTGGAGTCTATAGTATCTAGTGTCGAAAGCTGTCTCATGCGCAATAAGGTGCCTGGACCGGACGCTGAATGCCTTAGACAAGATATATCTGCTTTAATACGCAGACACAAGAGTCCGAAACAGAACATCACTAGGCAAGAGTTCCAGGCGCTTATGTCTCTTCGCAATAATCCGAATATTCTCGTTTTACCGGCGGACAAGGGCAACGCGACTGTCATAATAGATACAGCTGAATATGAACAAAAAGTCGATGAACTAGTTAGTGATACCAGTACATATAAAAAGGTAAACTACAATCCGACAGCTCGAGTTACGTCCAAACTGAACAAGATCTTGTCCTCGCTGTCAGATGGAGAGAGAAAACGACTACGTCCCTTGAACCCGACACCTCCAAAAATATACGGTTTACCCAAAATCCACAAACCAAATTGGCCGCTACGTCCCATTGTTAGTCAAATCGACTCGCCAACGTATAAGTGCTCACGTCACATGGCGGATTTTTTGCAAACTTTGACTGGGAAAACGACGAGCTTCATAAGGGATTCCACACACTTCATTCGCTTATTGCGAGATATAAGAATTCAAGATGACGAGGCAATGGTCAGTTTTGACGTGGCATCTTTATTCACTAACGTACCGGTAGCGGAAACTATTGATATAATAAAGCAACACCTTATTGTTAACAACTTACCTACTGAGTACATAAGTCTGATAGAATTTTGCCTCAAGAGTGGCTATTTCCTCTGGCGAGGGGATTTTTATTTACAAGTGGATGGAGTGGCGATGGGCTCGCCAATAGCCCCGGTGGTGGCCAACATATTTATGGAAAATTTCGAGAAGGAAGCGTTGAACAGTGCGCCAGTCAAACCTAGATACTGGCTGAGATACGTAGACGATGTGTTTGCTATAGTTTCCAGACGACACATAGGGCAGCTACTGGATCACTTGAACGAAATGCATCCTAGGATACGCTTTACGACGGAGGAGGAAAAAGATGGAACCCTCCCTTTCCTGGATGTATTAGTGAAGCGTGAATCGAGTGGGTGTCTAGTGCACACGGTGTACAGGAAACCGACGCACACCGATCGGTACCTAAAGGCGGATTCCCATCATCATCCGTCTTACCTATCGTCCGTGCCACGCACTCTCATCAATCGTGCACTTCGCTTATGCGATCCTCAGTTCGTAGAGTCGGAACTGACGCACGTGAGACGAGTTCTTGAGGACAATGGCTACAAATGGAGACAAAGCCTTAGGCTAGCAAACACGACCGGTAAGACACGGCCTCAGGTTGTGGAGCGAGTCCCGGCATATCTACCTTATATGCGGGGGGTGACGGATAAGATTGGACACTTGTTACGCCGCAAGTATAGTATCAAGACAATTTTCCGGCCCCTTACGCAGATAAGGAGAGTTTTACGTTCGCCGAAAGATCGTACCCCCTTAGATGGCCCAGGCGTCTACGAAATTCCATGCGATTGCGGCAAAAGTTACATTGGGGAAACGGGGCGCAACATTAATACCAGGCTCACAGAGCACATTCGTTGCATGCGCAAACTGGACAGCAACACGTCAGCGGTTGCGGAACACGCCCTTACCTCCAACTCTCATTACATTAGGTTCGACCGAGTGAAAGTCTTGGCTCGTGACAAAAACTTCGTGTCACGTAAGTTACTCGAAGCCATTGAAATCCGACGTCGACCTAATTTTAATAGAGATAAGGGTTGGTCTCTGTCTCCGGCGTGGGAACCCGTGTTGCTGAGACCGAAGCAGAAGAACAACGAAGATGGTGTTGAATACGTGTCGGACATCGTCAGTACGTTTTGCGCCCCGTTTAATGTTAACAACAACAGTGACTCGTCAATTTTGAACTCGTCGACATCGCCGTCGCCGACGCACGCAACGGCCACCGCGCCCCCCGCGCCCGCCGCCCCCTCGAGCCGCGCGCTACGCGCTATGGCCCGCAGTGCGAGACGCGACGCGACCGCGAAGTCCTCGAAGTAAACACTCGCCCTGAAGATGGACCCCCGATGGGTCCGAAACTAGTCGGTGCCGCCACCGGACGATCAAAACGTGAGTTAAGCCGTTTCTTAATTAATTAATTTTGACATACATTAGTTAACTTTAATTTTAAATAACCACAGTGTCGCCAGAGTCTGCAGAAGCATTGCCGCTGCCGAATACCACGACCGTATCAACAGCGACAATCATGATTACAAATACAATTTAAAAAAAGTTTCTAGGATTTATTTTTATTGATATTACACGGTGACAGTATATTGCAAATGTTCAGTTGACGTCACGTCTCATCCATGGCATCGTGGTGAGGCTGGTGAGACTGGTGAGGCTGGTGAGGCTGGTGAGGCTGGTGAGGCTGGTGAGGCTGGTGAGGCTGGTGAGGCTGGTGAGGCTGGTGAGGCTGGTGAGGCTGGTGAGGCTGGAGCGGCTCGAGCGGCGCGTCCAGAGGCAGGTGGAGCGCGTGCGCGGGCGGCGGCGCGGCCAGCGCGTGCAGCGCGGCGCGCAGCTCGAGGAAGCAGCGCTTGAACTGCAGCCCGCAGCCGCGCGACCGCCGGAACTCCAGCATGACGCGCGCCTCGCCCGCGCCCCCCGCACCCCCCGCGCCCCCCGCCGGCGCCGCGCGCACCGCCCACACGCGCATGCGCAGATCGCCGCCGCACTCGACGGCCAGCAGGCGCGAGTGCAGCTCCCGCCAGCGGTGGCCGCGCGCCGCCAGCGCAGCGCGCAGCTCCTCCAGCGCGCGCTCCTCGTCGCAGCTCACCCACACGCGCGTCATGCGCCGCACGAGACGTTGCAGCACGCCCTGACGACACGGACAGATTTATGTTTACACATTCAAAGCAGAGAAATAAATAAAGAGGCGGCAGTGTCGCGTCACCTGGCGCGGGGTGTGCTGAGTGAGGTCGCCCGCGGCGCCGGCCGGCGACACCAGCAGCTCGTCGGGGTGCGCCGGCTGCGAGAGGCTGAGCAGCGCGCGCACGTCCGCCTCGGCGGGCGCCACGTCCCACGCGCCCCCCGCACCCACCGCGCCCCCCGCGCCCACCGGCTGCGAGCACCACTCGCGCCGCCCGCCCCCCGCGCCCGCCTCTGCAAACATCCCCCGCACTGAGCACTAGTCTGCAGTAAAGAACCAACATATCTTACTAATATTACAAATGCGAAGATGTTTGTCAGAAAGTGTATTTCCGTAACGGCTTAACGGATCTTAATTAAATTGGCACAGATGTAGAACATAGTTTGAAAGACCACTTATGCGCGAGGACGGAGTCGCGAGCAACAACTAGTACTGATATGGCTTATAATTTCACTAGTACAGTGCGGTTGTGTGCATATTTACAGTCAAATAATTACATTAGCTTTGACCTGATCTTACAACCGACTGGTGTGTGAATAGACGCGTCGACGGCCGACCGACATACGGTCAATGTGAACGACCTCTTATAACTAGCTGTCGCCCGCAACTCTGTCCCCATGATATTAAGAAACGTATTATGTAGCCCATTTATTCTACGTCTGTGTCAAATTTCATCGAGGTCCGTCCCATCCATACTCAAACTTTCTCATTTATAAAGTTAGTAAAATAACAATTAGCAAAAGTTTGATAAAAAATAAATAAAGTCTTGTGTTGTATGTGACATTAGAATGTGTCGGAAAAATTTAGGCGTATTCTGCCGGTCCCAAACACTGTTTTCATTCATGTTATTGACTGTAATATGGCAGATGGCAGAGGTAATGAACTCACCGCTCAGCTTCCCTGCGGCCGCGTGTCTGCGCACGACGCGGTGCTTTGGTAATCTAGCTTTATGAGCACTGGCACACGTCATGGAGCTAAATCGCCAAAGTACCGAGTCGCCGCTCTCGCTGACGTCGCGCCGTGTCGTGTCGTGTCGTGTCGTGTCGCGTCTTGTCGCGCCGCGCCGTGCTGAGGCACGAGGCATCTCTGAGACCGTCGCCACTCAGAGTCACCTAGTACCTGACACGGAGCCGCCGCCGCCGCCGCCGCCGCACAACTCGCCATAAATATCGTATCTTACGTCGACTTCTTCCCGAATTTTAACACGAATGCATACAAATAATTTTACAGCGTATGTTAGAAAAACCTATTTATTATTATCATTTAAACCGCCTTATGTCCTACAATTACTGGAATAGATCGTCGGCCAACAGCCTTCTGTTGCACACTAACAACGTTGAAGGTGTTTACCGGTGTGGTGGCGAGACGCGTCCGGCGCGTCGCTGGTCCAGTGGTGCAGCAGCAGGCGCGACAGTGAGGGCCGCGCGGCCGGCTGCGGGCTCAGCGCCAGGCGGAGCAGCGCGCGCGCCTCGGCGCCCAGCCTGCGCCACGCGCCCGCCGCGCCCCCCGCGCCCGCCGCGCCCACCGCGCCCCCCGCGCCCTCACTCCGGCACCACGCGGCGTAGCGCGGCTCCGACTCGCAGGCACGTTCCCAGGGTAGTTCTACAAGTACCAAATTATTGTTTGTTACAAATTACACTTTATCTATTGTTGACTAGCGGTCGGCGTAATGACTCCTGAGTTACTGAGTTATGATACAAAATTGAATTTTATTATCATCACTATTATCATCAGCTCACTATACGTCCCCACTGAGGGGCTCGGAGCCTACACTAAGTTAGGTGTGACTGATCACCGTAAGAACAACGGATAAATGTACATATGTCAGTCAAAAAAACACATTGATACTATATATATTGTATGAATTCTTAACTTAACAACAATGAACCTGTCCTTAACCAAAATGTTTTGATGTCAAATAGAATATATATAAAAATAGTGGCCTTCAGGAGCCAGCGAGCAGAGCCAACACACGGCGGCAGCGGCGATAGCTCGGTTTCCTGTCCCCATGAACTTCAGGCCATGGTTTCCGCAGAATCGGCAAAGTAAAGTATATAAGGGCGCGTAGGATGAGCGCCCTCGTTCCGGCGTCCCTTTCCTGCGAAGCAGGGGAGATGGCACGATAGCGGGGGCGCGCGGGCCGTAACTTCGGTACCGTAACTTTAGGGCTGGCACGCCTACAGCTAGGATACCAAAGACACGGCCCGCCGCGAATCCAACTTCTTTTCCATGCGGCATTTATTTCCTAATAGTTGATGAATAAATATTACAATACCTTATTGTATCCACATGACATCGTCACGATACAATAGAGGCAGACTGACCTCCGAGCAGCATGGCGTGCAGCACGACGGCCGCGGACCAGACGTCGGCGGGCGGGGCGCGGTAAGGCCGGCGCGCCGCCGCCAGCACCTCGGGCGCCGCGTACGGCACCGTGCCGCACACGCTGCTCAGCAGCCGCTCCCGGGCGCCCTGTCTGCGGCACCAGCACACGTCACCGCACGTCACCACACGTCACCACACGTCACCTCGCCACACAGACCGCAGCCTCGCCTCACCTGAACACGGTGGCCATGCCGAAGTCGGAGATCTTGAGGTTGTCGTGTGCGTCGAGCAGCAGGTTCTCCGGCTTGATGTCGCGGTGCGCGACGCCGCGCGAGTGCAGGTAGCGGAGACCGGCCAGCAGCTGTCGCCAGTAGCGCCGCGCCGCCGCCGGCGCCATGCCCGCGTCCGGCTCTGCGCCACCACACGGGGCTCGTACACGACACGGCCGCACATTACACAGTTACATCGAACAGCCCTCGAGAGCGACCGAGCGCGAGTCGCACTCGACATTCTAATCGGTCGCGACGTAGGGAGTGTGAAAGTGCAAGAGACCGATGCGGTCGAAGAGCTCGCCGCCCTGCGCGTACTCGAGGAACAGGTAGTGTTTGTCCGCGTAGAGACGCTCGCCCATGCAGCGCAGCACGTGCGGGTGACGCAGCACGCGGTGCAGCGCCGCCTCGCGCGCGCCCGCCGCGCCCCCCGCGCCCGCCGCGCCCCCCGCGCCCGCCGCGCCCCCCGCGCCCGCCGCGCCCCCCGCGCCGCTCCGCACCGCCTTCAGCGCCACGCAGGCGCCGGAGCGCGCGTGCACCAGCAGCCGCACCCTGCAGCGACAAACACAAAACCTCGTATTATGAGTCGCTGTAAGCTGTATTCAGAGCGCGAGGAGGCAATATTATAATATTAAAATGTAAATAAGGTGTAAAGTCTTACTATTATTATAATTATAAATGCCAATGTTTGACAGAATGGATGGATGTTTGTTGGAAGGTATCTCCAGAAGTCCAGATCAGTTCAACGGATCTGCATGAAATTTGTCATGGATATAGTAAATAGTCTATAAGAAAGCGTAGGCTACACGGAGCTAGTTTACTAATAAATCCTGCTTGATATATTAAATGCGAATGTTTTGTTTAATACGTTCTGTTGTAGTTTTTTAAATATTAATTATTTTTTTTTTTAAATTGCTGTAAGTTTGAATAAAATACAACAAAAACAACAAAAAAATTCACGCCCGGAAGCCAAAGGGGGTAGGCAAAGTTATTTAACTTTTTTCCTCGTCCGAAGATAATAATTATCTCTAAGATGTAACTCAATTGGTAGGAACGATATTTCCTATTTTTGGCGTAATAATAATTTTATTTTGAAAAAAAATAGAAGCTATATAAAAAAGAGAAAATTTAAATTTTAAGCAGCCTCCAAAAAACTCATCTAATAAAATGTATTCGTTCATCGTTCATTTGATTCATGTAACTTTATTAATAGTCATCGAAAAACTCTTTTCGCAGATTTTTGTGAACTCATAAAATCTAGCCTAGACAAAAAAAAAAATTTTTATACCAATTTTTCTTCTATGTTTTCACTTCATTCTTAACATTAGTAGCATAAATAGCTGTGTAAAATTAGACGTTTGTATTGTGTTGTGTGTTTATAGTGCCGCGACCTGCTCCATCTCCATCATCAGAACGACTAGTTTTTACTTTCAACACGGATGTACCATATACTCAGAGGAAGCATTGCCGACGAAATAAACACAAAATAAAGCAGAGAAGAAAGCGCAATTGACCTTTAGAGTGATTTTTTCTATCAGAAGATCGTGTACAAAAGTATATTTAGTTTTTTTTCTTTTGCTTTTTACTAAAGTAGTAGCAATTTAAAAATATTCTTCCTAACTGGAGCCGAAGTCGGCACTGCTACATAGTCACATCTTCAACAAAAATAGAAAACACATTTTCTTTGAAATACAACATTCGTTTATCTTTATCTTTAATTAAAACTTTTAGGCAATATTTTAATATCTATTTATTTGTACCCATATATTAATAATAACTACTCGAATCTATGACATGTTTTTTTTATTGTGGACAATAATTAATCTTACTAATATTATAAAGATGAAAATTTAGATGAATGGATGTTTGTTAGAAGTTTTTGTATCTGGAATGGCTCAACAGATCTTGATAAAATTAGGCTCATAGTAGTCATAGTGTGGGAGAACAAATAGGCTACTTATTTTTTTTCATCGAGGGTGTTGACAGACTGAGAGACACACAACGAGGCATTTTTTGTTAAAAGCGACTAGATATTCAAGTTACATACATTCACCACACCAATTTTATCTGTATGAATACAGTAATATGCACAAAAGGCTACATGTTACTAGCTGTCGCCCGCGACTCCGTCCGCGCGCAATTAAAAAAACTTAATGGGGTATGAAAAATAGATAGTAGCCGATTCTCAGACCTTCTGAATATGCGTATAAAATTTCACAGAAATCGGTCAAGTCGTTTCGGAGGAGTACGGTAACTAACATTGTGACATGGAAATTTTATATATACCATATATTCCTGTCAAGACGAAATGACGGAAAAGTTCGATAGTGGAACATTTGCGCGACACATGGTTTTCTTTAAACTTTTATTACCTTTGAATTAGTTATGAAAGTGGAATAAAAAAAATTAAACGACACTTTAACAACTTTTAAAATACCAAAAAAAAAGAAAGATTATTTTTAAAGTCAATCACATATGCAATTAAAAGAAATCATACTAAGGCATATGTTCTGAAATGGAGACAAGTGAAAATCCATAATCTGTCTCTCCTGTATACATATCTAGCGACAGCGAAATCAAAGTGCTTCTTTTGTAAGTAACGAGAACGAGTACTATAAATATATAGTATAGGATGGATGTATGGATTAGTTTGAATGAACGAATAGTCCCCGAAAATGTAATTTTCTCGTAGGATCAGTTTGATTTTTACATTGTTACACTTAACTACATAACTACATTTGTTTTTTATAATTCTGATGAAATCGCGGTCAACAACTAGTTGATACACAGCCGGCAGCGCCTCCGCCGCGCCACCGCCGCCCGTCAGACGTGGAGGGGCGAGGTGCCGGGTGCCGATCAGCACGACCTAACTTTGCGCGGTGTATTATACGAGCGTTAGCCGAAATTATTAAGGCACATAAAAACATGCGGCGACAGCGACCGCGCGAGGTGGATAAACTTTCAAGGATGGCGGCGGCCGCGCCGGTGATCGTGTTTTTGCCGCGCATCAGTTCCGCCCGCGAGCGCACACTTCTTCAATCAGGCTACAGCAGATATAAACCCAGTGCTCCCCTAACAATTAAATATTTTGTCTATTTTATTGGGTGCATTAAAAAGGTTTGAAATGAAACTTATGTAATATATAAAATTCTCATGTCACAGTTTTCGTCACCGTACTCCTCCGAAACGGCTTGACCGATTCTCATGAAATTTTGTGAGCATATTCAGTAGGTCTGAGAATCGGCCATCTATTTTTCATTTTTTTTTTTTAACTGCGCGCGGACGGAGTCGCGGGCGACAGCTAGTTATATTTATAAAACAATAGCTGACAACGACTCTGTCCGCGTGGAAAAAAAAATTAACTAGTAGCCTATGTGTTCTTTCAGACCTCTATGGAACCTCTACCTCTATGGAAAATTTCATAGAGATCCATGCAGCTGTTCTGGGAGTACCTCCAAGCTAACATTCATTCATCCAAACATTCACATTTATAATATTAGTAATATATACTAGGTTACCTACTTCTATGCTTTCCTTAGAGAAAACCCCAATTTGAATGACATCACCCTAAACAAAGAGGCAGTGCCCGTGGGCCGGCTATAAGCTTGAATGATGCAATACCTCGACCTTGCAGAAAGTAGATGTGATGTTCTTTGTCACACTCAACAAATGAGATGCTGCAGTTTATTACTGATGTTCAAGTGTGATGGTCACTTCACTATTTTAGCTATTAAAATTTCCTTCCCAATTTTTGCATTTCTGTTATAAGAATAACAATAACATCAACACCAAATGATCGCAACTGGCAGGTAAGAATGTGGCCAAAGAGCAAGATAATAATCACCAAATACATACAAGGCCAGGCACATGCTACAAGCTAGAATTGCAGTTTGTTATTGTTTAGCCTGCCTTCACAAATCACGAGGATGGACACAAACACAAAGATTAATAATACATTTTTCTATTCATCAAAACCTCTTTCCGATAATTCTTAATATCAGAAAAGGTATTCCCTGTGAATATGTACAGACTTAGTCCACCAGAACCTCAAGGTTGTGTTCCACTCTACACTTTAGACAAGTAAATAGGCAGGCTAGATGTGCACGGTAGAATGACACCATATATTACTTATTTATACTGTTTTTACAACATGTGTCACAATTTCTTATTTAAGTATGATAGCAAGCAAATATAACAAGCAGTAATTCACTTAACTGTGAATGCATTGCTGGCCTTTTCATCCTAAATAATTTATAAACTTTTTGTCTTTGCTTATCATACACAAGCCAAACTATTATTTTGTAAATGTTAATGTCTATGCAAACTTGACGTTGAATTTAGTTTTACGGACTTCCCAAAAGCAACATTCATTGATCGGCGTACAAGGCCTAGGCTGCGGCTCTCGCAATTTTAACGGAAATCACAATGTGCACTTCAGTAATAATGTTGTGGCTGACGAGTGTCACATATAATATAGAGTTAAACAGACGAGACGCCGGCTGATAGATAAACTACGAAACACTCACTCTCCGTAAGAGCCTTCCCCGAGAACTTGCGCCACCAACCATCCCTCGACGAATTCTCCGCAGGTCGCCATCGTTCTCCTGCGATAACAAGCACTGTTAGCTGCTTATACTCCACGACCACGCCGCTTCGTTAATCTGGCGCCGTTCGACACACACCAGTCGTAATAGTGAACGTATTGTATAATTGTATTTGTACAAAAAACCAAGGAAAATTGTGGCACTCTAGATTAGTCTCCGAGTAAAAATACCTTGACGTACAAAATATCTCTTAAATTAGCAATAAATTGTGTCTAAATGGCGGAAGGCACGTGGAGTTCGGCGAACAAAGCAAATGCCGAACATCGCCGTCACTCTGTAGTCTCCACCCGATAACGGTAATCGTTCATCGAAAATACAGTATTTGTAGAAACAATTCTAATGCAGACATTAAAATACAATATAATTATAATACGAATTAAAGCTTTTCACTAACCTTTCAACGACATCTGCACCATTTAGCCATTTTCCTTTTCCCTTCCTTCCACAATTCGTTCACCAATCGCAGACCAACCCGACCGCGCCATCATTCCATTGAGCTCAATCGGCAATTTCAAGGCAATTTTTTTTTCGAATGAAAAAGATCAATGGCTTCTTGCGTTTAGAAACACGGTTGTTTCTAGTTATTTATCAAAAAAAATATTTAAATGTTCGTTTTATGAACATATAATTGGTAAATTGGTTTAAGAACAGTTGAACAGTAAACAGTTTTTTTAATATAAATCTATTTTTACAAATTACAAAAAAAAAAAATATTTGACGACAAAATAATTATTTTTAGGGGAGCAATACATCAGTTTGCATCAGATCAAAAAATATGAGTTTTAAAAAACCTTTTGTCGTAGTCGTACTCAAAAAGTTGGGTGTGCTGGACCTGCTGCTCAAAAAGTTGCAACGGAGCAAAGAGGTATTTCCAGCCGAGCCACCGACTTCAGCTTTATAACACACGGAACACTGCTCGCATCTCTGGGCAGGGTCACCCTAATTCCAGCTTCTTTATATTCAACCGTACGGTTTTACGAAACTGCCTCGCATTGCCACGTTATGGAATGGTCTGTTGACGGCGGGATTTCCAAGCCGCTACGACTTAGGACCCTTCAAGGAACGAACATATCACATTTTCAATAATCGGCAACGCATCTGTTGTTCCTCTAGTGTTGTGAATGTCCATGAGCATCGATGATCATTTCGGTGTTCCTGCTCGTATGTACCCTTCTTCTACAAAGAAAAAGACAAATTTAGAGTTTAACCAAAAACATTTAATCGTAACCCCAATGTCGTTGATTAATCACAAATTAAGACCTTAGTGGAACAAACAGACCATACTTCACTAGTAAAAAAGTATATCTAGCACTAGAATTAGTTAGATAATTAGTTTACCCATTTTTGTTTCAATTTATTTAATTTTTACTTGTGAAATTGCTATTCCGCAGAATGACGACAAATTGGTGTTGTAGTAAGAAAATAATTTTTATCTTTTTCTTTATGTGCCGCCAAATTTTGAAATCGTTAAATATGTGCCGACACAAAAAAAAAGGTTGAGAAACACTGATGTAGATCATAGGCTGGAAGAACACATAGGCTACTTATTGTGCTTTTCTTTATTCCGCGCGAACGGAGTCCCGGGCGACAGCTATTTACCTAATAATTGTTTAAATTTAATAAAACCATACGACATTACATTCCGGTCCACACTTACGATACTTTACAATCCGGTACGGTAGTATTCCCTTGCACAAAGGATATGTTCTCTGTAAGAACGTTGAGTTGATCGTTGCAAATTGTTGCTGCGGGATATATACTCTTTGCTGCTTGTTTTGTCGATATGACATGATGACCGAAAGGTCTATGTTACCAGGTCATAAAATAAAAAATAAATGATATGACATTGACGTTGACGTCGTTTCGTTTGACAGAGGCAGACGCGAAGTATATTTTTATTTTTCAATTCTATTGTTTGTGAATCTACTTCTACATTTTGACCCTTGCAATGGTATTTATCGATACTAAATGATTGTGTATACAATAATCTAATTTAAAAAAATACTCAGTAATTAATATTTTTGTTCTAGGCGGGCTATTCCGAGGACCAGTTAGCAGGTGAGTCATACATTAAATAAAAATGGTAATCATTAATCACGTATTATTGTGCGCATACCTGCATGGTGTGCAACGGATGAAATTTACGACTATTGTAAACAAAACTCTTTTAAGCAAAATAAATAATGAGTAGAATAGGATAGTGAGTTAGCAAGCAGGGTAGCAAGGGCGGAGCGTCGTCGTCGTCGTGCGCTGTGCAACTGTGACTCATGTCAATCAGCCTTACTACCGAAAGCGTCGACTTTTGCAAGCGCCCTAGTTTCCTTATATGGTTCGTATTTTAAAGTAATTCTGAAGGAGTGGGCACGCATTGCTGCGCCGAGCGTCCGCCGAGCTGCTCCATCATGTTCATGTACGAGCCCCCTACTAAACTCAATCTCACTTCTGTGGAAGGTACATTAGTCTCACTTTTACATTCATTTAAAAGCAGTTCATTTTCTCAACCTTATGGTGATTTCAGAATTCCAGGAAGCATTCCAGCTGTTTGACTCGCGTGGCGATGGCAAGATCCACGTCGCACAGATCGGCGACGCGCTGCGGGCGCTAGGGCAGAATCCCACCGAGTCGGATGTCAAGAAGTGCACCCTGCACCTCAAACCCGATGAGAGAATATCTTTTGAGGTCTTCTTGCCTATTTATCAAGTATGTACTATTTTTTCTGTTAGCAATGCAAAATCAACTTATTTGTATAGTTCTCATTGTTACTTTATAACTCGCATACTGTCCCAAGTACTCTTGTCTACAATAATGAATCCTTCTCTGATGGTAGTGCAATCTGCGAGGCGTTCTCTTCCTTTTTCTACACGTCTTTTCTTAATCCCTGTACCATTAACAACCAGTCAAAACAAAATGATAATTCAAACTTGCCCTCATTTTCCCAGTCAACATCGCCGCAATCTGATATATGTAGTGTGGAAGTTAAAGTTGACAAAGTGAAAAACATTCTTCGTAACTTAGATCTATCGAAAGGAGCTGGGCCAGATAACATTTCACCCAAACTTCTTGTAAATTGTTCCTCGACTATATCTTTGCCTATTTCACTTCTTTTCCAAAAGTCCCTTCAAATGTGCGTATTTCCTCGTATCTGGAAATCTGCGTACATCACGCCTATACATAAAAAAGGTCCTAAAAATGAAATAAGTAATTATAGACCTATCTCAAAGCTTTGCGTCATCGCCAAAGTCTTTGAAAAAATTGTTCATGAGCAATTATATTCGGCCGTAGCTTCGTCTTTTACTCCATTTCAGCATGGTTTCTTACGAGGGCGATCAACAGTCACAAACCTCGCACTGTTCAATGATTTCCTTAGCGAAGCTATGGACAGAGGCGACCAGGTAGATGTAGTTTATACAGACTACAGCAAGGCATTTGATCGTATAAATTATGACATCCTATTACATAAGCTCTGTAATATAGGTATAAGGGGTGACCTACTTCGGTGGTTTTCATCGTACATTGACAATAGATCTCAGGCTGTCGTACTAAATAACTACATTTCTAGTTGGATTACTGTGCCTAGCGGTGTTCCCCAAGGCTCCTTGCTCGGGCCCTTATTATTTGTGATCTATGTAAACGACATTGCTTCCTGCCTTGAGTCTTCAAACCTATTGTGTTTTGCCGATGACATGAAAATATTTACCACAATATCATCGTTTGATGACATGAAAGCACTTCAGGCCGATCTCTGTCGATTAGAAAATTATTGCGTCACTAATAAACTCGATCTTAACCCTTTGAAGTGCTCGGTAATTACCTATACTCGAAAACGTATGATATTTAATACTTCCTATACGCTGGGTGGTCAAAACCTGCCTAAATGCACAAATACCCGGGATTTAGGCGTTCATCATGACAGCAATTTGCTCTTCAATATGCATGTTGATACTATTGCCAAAAAAGCCTCCAAGTCGCTCGGGTTTATCATGCGACTCGCTAAATGTTTCACTGAAGCTAAGACTCTTAAAATACTCTACTGTACCTACGTCAGAAGCCATCTAGAGTATGCGTCGCAAATTTGGAATCCCCGATACCATAAATATATTGACAGGTTAGAAAATATTCAGAAACGATTCATTAAGTTCCTTTGCTTTCACCAAAGAATTCCTTACCACTCTAAAGACTACATCTCACTTTGTAAAAAATTTCATTTATTGCCGCTTATCAACCGTCGTGAGACTGCCGATTTTATGTTCGTCCACAAAATATTAAAAAATTATATTGACTGTCCGGAATTACTATCCAAAATCAACTTTAGCGTACCTAGCAAATCCCGTCGATACAATCCCATCATAAGCGTACCGTATGCGTCAACCAACTACAGGCAGAATACGTGTGTGGTGCGTGCGAGCTCCAGCTTCAACATACTGTGCAAGAAGCATGATATAGACCCATTTGCAACTAGTGTGTCCTCAGCGAGGAGTTGCCTTAGCCGAGCTTTTTTCAAATAATTTGAGCAGTAAATTTAATTACTTACTTTTATATTTCCTGTGCTGACTGACAAATTAACTAAGCCAATGCTATAAGTGTGGACTTGTAATTAGCTGTATGTTAACTATCTTGTTTATAATACTGTTGTTTTCTAGCTGTAAGTCTGCCATGTAAATAAATAAATAAATAAATAAATAAATAAATAAATACAATTCTTTACAAGATATGTGTAGTCGAGAAAACCAGTTTGTGTTCAATTACAAAATTACTTTTCAATGAGTCATTAAACAAGTACTGAAACTGATAACACTAATAACTAAATGTATCTTTATAAAATGTTCCAAATACTCATTCCCCATATGTTCCAAATTGCACAATTTTATGTAGCTTTGTTTTTATGTCGAAATTGTCAAAAACATGTACAGTGTGTGTGTGCGTGTGTGTATGTCTACAGGCAATATCAAAAGCACGCAGTGGAGACACAGCCAATGACTTCATTGAGGGCTTGCGCCACTTTGACAAGGACGGCAATGGCTTCATATCATCAGCAGAGCTACGCCACCTGCTGTCCACACTGGGGGAGAAGCTGAGCGATGATGAGGTTCTCTAACATTTTAAATTTTAACTGATGTTACTGCTTTTTCTAATTATGATAATTTGCATTGGATCACACAGACACTGAGAAATGTAGCAAATAACACCTTGTTAATGGGATAACCAGTTAATATTTGTATCAATTAACATATGCATCTATTCACAGTCATTTTGTGATAACCAGAATAAATAATGTTAACTGTTTCCAATACTAATCATATTTGAAGAATAAAAAAGGTATAAGTACAAAAAAGGTAAAGGAACACTTGTAATAATAGTTTCATCTTTCTATTCATAAAAAGCCGCAAAATACATTTACCTGCTCCCGGCTCACTCATTTCAGTCCACATCAGCCTAGTCATTTTCATTAAAAATTACTTGTAGTATTTTTATGCATAAAGTATTTTTTATATGTTTTTACAGGATTTTTAAAAACAACAATGTGTTAATAACTTTATCATTGTTGAGTAAAAAACATAATGACTACACATTTAAGATCTTATGTGTTTTACATTACCTGTTTTTTTTTTCTGACAATTAACAAATTAATAATTATTACAACATGAAGAATGTTAAATGTCAAACAGGTTTTTTCTTTGTTTTAATTTTGCTCATTTATCAAAATTCATATTTTAGATAAAATAATAATAATTCATTTAAAAAAATAAAGACTATAAAGGTAGAGGAAGACCAAAGAAAGTATGGATGGATTGTGTGAAAGAGGATATGCGTAAGAAGGGAGTAAATTCAGATATGACTGCTGATAGAGATGTATGGAGGAGTAGTACATACTGTGCCGACCCTCCATAGGGATAAGGGCAGGTTGATGATGATGAATAATAATTCATTTGTACATTATTTATTATTATGAAAATATTTACATATTTGATTCATTTTCTTTAAATAAAACTTTGATATTTTTGTGACGTACGTTCTGAGTTTCCATTGCTTCAATATGTGCTTCTCTCAATGTGTACCGTCCACTCTGTGCAGTACATGTACTGTCCGGGCATGTGCTCTGTGTGACAACTCACTGTATATACACTCAGGTGACATTAATGTGTTACGTATCTCCATCAGAGGTCATTGTCATCAAATGTAACAGTCAAATTGTGCAAAGTTGAAGTAAACTGTCGTAAAGAAAAAAAACATTAACTTAGTGTGCGATGCGCGCGCGCGTGTCTGCTGCAGGTGGAGCAGCTGCTGCAGGGTCAGGAGGACTCGCAGGGCAACGTCAACTACGAGAACTTCGTGCACCTCGTGATGCAGGGCTAGGCCCCCCCGCCCCCCTCCCCCCCGCCTACACACACTATTTCTATTCAATTCCATCATCTCTAAATATTCCAAAATATGTTTATAGACTTTTATATTTTAACGTAGGAACATAATTATTATTTGTATAAATGTTTGTATAACAATAAAATTATATCATAAAAAATAGATTCAGTTTTCTTTATTACACCTGCATTCGGTTGTCTGCAGTTTTCTGCAGACCGCAGAGAGACTCAACTTACACAGTATTTGCCGCGATATCAAGAAAATGGTGACTAACGGCACTTTTCTGACTAATTTTTCAGTTCCTGTCTAATGGCTAATGCACTCTCTATATCTGTGTACGAGGTTATTTTATAAATACCAGAAGTAATATAGCGTAGGTACCTGTTGCCGTTACCTATCATTTTGTAAAAAAAATGTAAATTATAATCGAAGAGAGGAAAGATTTGATTGTTTGTTTATGTTGTATTTATTGTACTTTTTTGACTAAACCATTAGACATATAATATTGATGTATCAAAGAATTGTATATCTCAAAAAGCTCTACAAAAAAATCAGCGATGACATATCTTTTACGGTTTTGTCACAAAAACAACTTTTTTCTTTAGAAAAAGCAATATAATATTAATGATATTTTATTTGCAGCGCTATATTTTCGACGTTATCCTTATCAAAATAATGTGTTCGTTATCAGGGAAATTTTATGTAGATTATAATTGCGTTTTGCAGTAAACAATTCTGACAAATAGTTTAGAAGATATCGCAAACAAAAACAATAAGCGCTGTTAAAAATTCAACTCGCGCGCCTTTGTATATAAGGTTTTTACGGGACGGGACATCTCGGATTGTGTACTACTGATATGACTGAAAAGGGGGTTCACCGGGGGGGTGAAGCCGGGGTGGGTCGTTATTATTTTTATAAATTACTAGCTTCGTCCGAGCTCCGTTTACCCGTTCTGGAGATACCTTCTAACAAAGATCGATTTATCCATCTAAACATTCGCTTTAACCATTATTCATTTATTAAATTATTATCTATATAATACATTTTATAAAAAAAAAATACAAAATATATTAGGTTTACAAAAACAAACAAGATCGATTAACAACTGGTCCCACAGTCTGGCGGCTGGTGCGGGGCAGCGGGGCAGACCACGAAGCGACTGATGGTTCTGCCACAAAAGTTTTAGCTGCAAGTGGCAAGACGACAAAAGAGCAGACTTACCTCCACAAAATCATAAAATAAAAACATTACAAACTTAGTGTACACAAAATAAAACTTTGAAAGATAAGCAATTTTGAAAGATCACATTTTCGCCAATGAAAATAGTGAAATAAAGCTATCATCAGTAGACAATGATTAAAACATAGTATGAAATAACACAAATATGACCGGCTTAATAAGACTGAAATTTATTTTAAAACAAGGTTATGCAGAAGTAATCAATATTACACATCCGGGATTAAAATAAAAGAATTTATAATAAAGGACTGATGTATTCGTCTTTGATTCGATGATGCGCGGGCTATAGTTCTTGTGTCACGACCGATGTATGGTTTTTGGTTTTGAAGGCGGCTCGTGTTTGTGGGAAAATAAAAAAGAATTTCTAGTAAATCATTTATTACAAAATTTCAATCATTCGGCAGAATCTTGACTAGGCTCTTAGACTAATACGGTACGTACAAAATGTAGAAGAGACTCTTGCCACTAATGCAATTAGCCGCGCACAAAATTCTGTTCGCAGAACAATTTCGGCGGTCGTGCGGCCGCTGGAGTGGCGTAGGAAAAGGAAGAGAAACAAGCAGCAACAGTAGGTACAGTACAGCGCGTGCGACATCACTTTGTATCCTTTGACTTTGATTGTAAGTCGGCTCCGGCCTGTTTCAGAAGTCAGGGGGCACACAGCGGGCGAGTGCGGTGGACAAATTCTACTATACTTCAACCAGTCGTGAAACATCGCTAAAGGAATGGTTAAGGAATGGGATCATCGGGGCGTTAATGAATGGACACGTAGGATATGTCGTTCGCGCGGCGCCTTACATTTATATATTTTCTAATATCTACATACAGGTATTCTTATAAACTAGTCGTAGGCGCTGCTGGAGCAGGCGTGCCTCGCGTGAACACTACCCGCGACTTGCAGAGCCCGAGACTTGCTGAGTATGCCGAACGTGACTTGCGGAGCACGCTGCACGCCGGCTTGCGGAACACGCTGCACGCGGCTTGCGGAACACGCTGCACGCAGCTTGCGGAGCACGCTGCACGCTGCACGCCGACCGGCGCCGTACAGTCTCACAACACTCAGACTATTAACTATGAACTAAACACAACAGTCTGGGCGACACCTCCGCGCGGGGGGGGGGGGTGCTTCAGTTGTTTTCGTAATCTACAAAGTCTTCGCCTTTTCTAACAATTCGTTGATAAATTTCTGAAAAATATAAAAAAAATGACAAAATTGTGTTTGTATTTAAGTGTAACATAATTTTTCTATCATAATCTTGCTCTAGAAAGTAATTTTGTAAGCATTTCAGTTTGCACTATTTATTGTTTGTATTAACAATGGCGGCCTCCGGGTCCGCATCGGACGATCTGGCGATACTTATATAATAAGTTGATCCATTTATGTAAATTTGCGATCCACGAGAGATGGAGATCAGCAGCCGGCTCGCGGCCGTGACCGGGGCTGTGACAATGCATATGTAAGGGCTCACTAAAACAAAGAAAACGGTGGCGGGCGAGAACTGTATCTATCTATGTGTAAAAAAAACCCACTACCGCACTACCTCACTACCGCACCACCGCTCAACGGACCATTGCCACTTGTCCATAGACAGTTCTAAAGTTGACTTCACTTTTGAACATCTATGAAATACTCCATGATAACAAATTTGAGGAGTTTTATCTACTAGCACTATAATTGTATCATCTGTACATGCATCTAATAGATACACAAAGACTAGAGCCGACCAGCGGAGCGACCCTGTCCCTGCAGCAATGGTCGCATTATCATGTCACTCTCCAAGACTATCCGTATTAGATTATGTTTTCCTTTGCCTCGAGCATCGTTTCGGAACATGAGACGTGTGTGCGGTGGTGCGACGTGCGGCGTGCGACGTGCAGCGTGCGGCATGTTTCGGTCCGGACTGCCGTCACTTACGTGGACATCCTTTTGCGGTTTCCGGGCGTCCGCGAGGAGCGTCTGCGAACAAAATGATATTTAAATTATCCAAAAATGTCTGATAAAAGCACATGAAACTACGAACCGAGGCAGGGATTGCGAACCTTTACGTATCAACGTGCCCTTTTTTTCTAAAGAAATGTTAAAGTAAGTCTTAGAAGTTTCATCAAACATATTGACTTTGTGATTATCGTTCCATTCCGGAGCGAAGGGATCACTGGAATATCACCTTATAGTACTTACTACACATTTTTATTCATTTATATTCATATTTCATATTTTAATACAAAAAAGTGATGCTCAGTCAAAGTGTTAAGTCAAAAGGATTGATATCGGCGCGGTACAAACACCACTACGCTAATGTCATTTTTTTTTTTTTGGAATGTTATATAAATAATGAATCCATTTACACACAGGTGGGCACAGTTAATCGAAAAGTTAACTTCGTTAATCGTTAATTCGTTAATTAAAAAATTAACTTCGTTAATCGTTAAGGCGTTAAATTCTCTAAAATTTAACGCAAGTTAAAGTTAATCGTTAACAGTTAACCATACCAAAATTTTACATACTAATTTCACACTTTTGTGGCGGCGCTTATTTTAAAATAGTAATTTGACTATATATTCTATAACACATTAGTATTAGAGACAAGAGACATAGTATAAGAGCATTATAGTATATTTCATTACAAGTGCGGAAAGCCTGTCATTGCAAAGAGTTCCGACAAATGTCTACCCAAGCCGAGGCGCAGCCGAAGGTGAGGGTTGACAGTTGGAACAAGTTCTAATGACAGTTCCGCACGTTCACTGAACAACTATTTTTAATACAGTTGCGAAAAAATGAAGCAATTTAATAGAATAATAAAAACACAATAAACTCAACTAACTAAAATGTTTGAAAAATGGCGCCATCCGTAAAAGAATACGAACAGAGATTTTTTTTGTTTTATTCACCCATTCTGGGTAGGCAAAGGGAACTATGCCCAAACGGCCAAGTTTTCAGTAGATTATTTTTATTGATATGAAATGAAAATGAAATTTAATGAGATGAAATAAAATGAAACCTAACCTAATTCATTGAATAAAATCATTAAATCTGACACTGTAACAAATTAGGAGCTTCTTTTTAGCAATATTTGCATGAATCATAAAAACTTCAATGATTTATTTTTGTAAAAATTCGTGGTTGGTTTTTTCTTTTTAATGGACATTATTTTGACAGTTGGGAAAGAGAACGCACGAGATTGGAAAAGCTAAAGAAAAAGCACGAGTAAAAAAATGTTTTAATACAGTTGCTCAAAAAGGGATTGGAGGGTATTGTAGGGACGAAGAGCGTTCGGAATGTGGGCTATTACATACTCTTGCTTTTATATACTCGTAATGAAATATACTACTTCGAACATTCTTTTGATTTTGTCCTGTTGGTCACGTCTTTCCCGGACGCTCTGATGTATCACAGTTGCACGCGAATTTCACATATATCAATTATCAACTCGTTCGTTCACCATTCGAGTCGCCGACAGTCGCTCAACGCAGTTGAACTTACGAATGTGGCGTGGCGCGTAATTTAAACAAAATGACAGCACGTCTCCAAGTTTCTAATTTAACGATTAACGGACTTTTATTAACGGAAGTTGAGTTTAACGGAAGTTAACAAAAGCGTTAACACTTTTTGAAGTTAACTTAAAAGTTAATCCGTTAAGCAAAATGTTAACTTCGTTAATTAACGATTAACGGATTAACGAGTTAATGCCCAGCTCTGCATTTACATCTATATTATATCTATAAAGACCAATAAATAAATATAAAAAAAATGTTGGAAGGGCAGCGTTGTTGCCTGAGCGCGCGCTGGGCACCTACATACCGTGAGGTGTCGCCGGCGCAGCTCGTCGCCCTCCATGTCCAACAGCTCGTCGATGTCGACCTCCACGTCCTGCGCAGCGCCCCCCGCGCCCCCCGCAGCGCCCCCCGCCGCGCCCGCCGCACCGCCCGCGCCGCCTTCCTGCAACAACCAAGAGGCGACCTGAAGGCGTGTGTGCGGTGTCGTCTGCGCGGACAGCGGGCGCTACTCACGGCCGACTCGTACAGCTTCTGCAGCTCGTCGTACAGCCACATCTCGACGGCGAGCCTCTTGCGAATCAACGCCATCTGGTGGCTGCCGTACTTCGCCGTCAGGAACTTCTCTCGGCGCTCCTTCACCTGCACCGGAGTTTACTTTACCTTTATAGGTACACTTCGAGGCAATTAACCGTAGAAATCCACTGCCGTGACACTTGTTTTGATGCGAATTCATATAAAGTTCATATAAAGACACATCAAATAAAGTTTGCGATCTCTTGAAAAAGCTAATCAGTATTTAATGCAAATTTTAATTAATTAAGTATAAATATTTTAGTAATCACATTTTTATATTTCAAGATACTTAAAACTAAAATTTTATGACATTAAATCGGATTTAACTAGAACGTGGAGAGGTCGTAGGTACGTCTTTTCGTTAGTTCACATCCTGAGGGTTCGCTTGTGACATGGTCACATTGTTTATGAAAAAGAAAAAGCAGGTTACTTTGCCTCTTTTACAAGAGGGCAGAACAGTGAAACAGAGCAGTAGACAGTACAGTAAACCCAGTACTGTTTTGTATCGGCGCGTGCGTTTAAATCAAACAATAGCTGCACTACACTCCTCTACGTCACTGTGCTACCCTCCTAATTAAGGTTGAATAAATAACAACAAAAGACGCTAGTCCTACGCTGCACCTAGTATAAAATTAACATGAGGACAGCACTGCAATGTAAAAACATTGTGTACAAGTACAAGAGTGCAGAAAGCATCTGTAGTTTTTAATAGACAGTAAATACATTATTTATAGTTGCTAAGCGAGCACACCGGACACCGTTGCAACGACACTAGTCACTGCTCGGGCTCGGGCGCATGCTCACCTCGCCCTTATCGCTGAAGTTGACGTGCAGTCCGGCCTTGGCGGGCGAGCGCTCGGTGGGCGAGAGCGCGGGGTGGGCGGGGTGGGCGGGGGGCGCGGCGGACTGCGCGCGCGCCGCGTACGCACCCGCCGCCGCCGCGACGCCGCACTCCATGGCACCGCCCGCGCCGCTGCGGCTCTGCGCAGACACCGAAACTTGTTCTTACTAATTAGATTACACAAAGGCATACTAATGCCACCGTTTGGATGAAACAATGAACTGAATTCAATTTATCAAAATCTCAAATTTTTATAAATTGAATTCAGTTCAAAAGAATTTTTTAAAGTGCAACTGACATAAACATAAATATGTTTTTGATAATAATTTTGGTGCTTAAGTATATGAGTTCAATCTAACAAATCTTTAATCCTAAAAAAGTTAAGCCTAACAACATTAATCCTAAAAAAGGCAAAACGTATAGTATAAGGCATCATATTTTGTAAATACAATCGAAATCCGACTTAAAAATTACTTTAGATCGATTGACAGTCGTTGAACAATACTTTTTGTAATTTCCTTACTAGGAAAAATAAGTTTACTTTTTTGGTGAATTGAAAGCACATTCTAAGCCCACATTCGCACGGGCGTTTTACGGAGAGATAAAACGCGTTCAAATAGAACAAAATGCGTTTCCCATGTATCAGTTGATATGGCAACGGTTTTAAAACGCGTCGCTTTTTATCGTGTTATGTTGCGTTTTGAGCACTGGACGAAGGTATCAAGAGTGATTTTAAAGCGTTCATTGCTTAATGCCGAATTTAAACGATGCGGAAAAAAACAGCGCTCTTGCAAATGCGGTCTAACGCCGTTACAATCAATATGCGAGAATTATTTTTTGCTATTTTCGCGTATTACATACTATTATGCTTATTTATACCCATTGATATCTTGTATGTATTATATGTCAGATTGTTATTTAGGATATTTATAGGTTTCCTAGGAATTGTATACAACGCCGGATTACATACATTTCCGTTACACTTACACATGACATTAACATATTATGAAGTATACTATGTGTTAACTGCCGCGGATTTAGACCCCGTTTCCACAAGCGCGCCTTTGCCATTTTAATGAGCAATGTACGTATTTATACCACATCTCCCAAACTATTTTTCAAAGACTGTCATGCCGCAAGGTATTAGATAAAAAATATATGCAGGTGCTATATCAGTGGCGGGCGGCAGCGAGCTGCGAAATTGATTAGCGGCGATATGCGATGCGCTATCGTCGTCGATGGCTGGTGGCTGGTGGCGGCCCTGAGCGGGAGTGGGGCGCGCCGGGCGGCAGAGAGCGCAACGCCGCGCCGCCGCGAGGTTAATTATTATTTATTATTATCCTTGACGTAGCGGTGTCCGCGCCATCGACCGCGACGCGGAATCACGAGCCATCCGTGTCATGTTCGGGAAGCCTTTCTTGCTTCATCGGGGCGGGTCAGTAGGTAATTACGGCCGCGACTTAGCGGAACGTTCGTAAACTGCGGCCCCGGCGATGCGAGGCATTTAACACGTACCGAGATGATGGCACGGTCAGCGACCCCGGGTCCGGCAAGAGCGCGGTCGGATGTGTTCCTGCCACAATATTCGTATATGCACACTGCACGTCTTTCTTGTTTACCGCACCGGGCAAGTCACAGTACACTCGCGCTGTAAACCGCGCATGTGTGTATTACCGAGTGGGCGCGCGGCCGACTACTGAAACAGATCGAGATCGAGACTGACGGCCTAACGGAACTGACTGTGAGTGCGACGCGTGCGGCGCGACGCGACGCGGTGGGGATGGTGGGGCCTGGGAGGGGGAGGCTTCTTATTTTACTAAACTGACACTAGCAGTGATTAGACTATACAATAATTAGGGCTCTCTCTCAGTTATGCACAAGTGTAATTTTTGTTTTACTCTCACCTAAGCCTAAGCAGGTTATCAATTTGAATCGGCAGTTGCCGTTCACACTATGTTTATCAAAATAACAAGGTCATTTGCTCTCGCGGCCGCAGTCGGGTCAATAATAATGGGGAATATTTTATTTTTTCTATACTTTTAGATCGAACCTATGAATAACCGCATGTAGCGTACTCGTTCTTATCTAGCGCCGTGCATTTAGGATGCTGATTCCAAGCCCGCACCCGCACCATCACCCGTCCTAGCCGATTTCAGTGCCCCGGAATGCTGCCACAGTACAACATTATTTAGCTAGTTAAGTGTAGTATCCATGATTCATTACACGAACACCCACACCTATGGCGTGTACAACACTTAACACATAATATAATGCTATTATGTATGTAAAATAATCTTTATATTTCTTGCTTATTTCTTTCTTTCTTTTCTGATATATAAATGAGTCGTTTTTCAGTACCTCTGTTTGACTGAATGCTCTGTGACTTTCATGAAACGGATTGAAATAAGGTTTTCACCATCATGTAGGTTAAGTATTCTTGATGGTTTGTGTATTATATTTAAATGTAATTAAAATTTTGTATACATGAATGCACGGCATATTTCTGAACCACTTAAATGTTGCCTTTTTTGACTTATTCTGGCTAAACCATTAGATTAGACATATACTCGTATAAAAATGATGTATGAGAGGATTCTACAAATAAGTGAGCGATTGCGCCATTTTACGGTTACGGTTTAGTCACAATAATAACTTTCAGCTTTAGAAATGCAATTAAATGTTATAATGTTGGCAATTAAATGCTATTTGCAGTGCTATTTTCTCAGTTTTAATATTAATTCTTATCCAAATAAACAATATATTCGCTGATACTGCGAACACAAACAATAAGCGCTGTTGAAAAATCAGCTCGCGGCTCGCGGCTCGCGGCTCGCGGGCCGCGCGCGCATTTCTATGAAAAGTTATTGTGGACGGGACATCATCGGGATGTGTACTACTGATATGACAGAAAAGAGACCTTTGCCACTCGGGCGAAGTCGGGATAGGTTATATTTTAATGACGGCTCTACATTGTCAGCATGAATTCAAGGTACAAGTCATGCCCTCCAATTTCGCGGTTATTTCACATTCGTACGTGAAACCCGCCCCGAACTGAACGTGGAAGCTGCTACTGCAATAACTTTGTTTGCTGTGGCAACACATCACTATTTAGATGTCCAAAATTATCATAATTCTTAATATCAATATAATTATTAAAAAATAATTAAAGAGGCACTAAACCGTGAATGTGGATGATTTACCCGTAAACGCCGAGCGAACGGGGCGCGAACCTTTTGTCATATGGGACAAAATAATGACTCTGATCGGAGAACAAGGCGTGACGAGCGTGAACACACGCGAACCGCGCTAAAACCATCCACATTCACGTTCACGCCTATTCGCGGAACTTCATGGCACTAATGTGGAACCGTCATAATACTAGCGACCGGCCCCAGCTCCGTCCGTATGGCAAAGGATATCTTTTCTCGTAATACATTTTCAAAAATTATATCGTGTGCAAGTCATAATTCTTCTATTAAACGATGTTTGTCTCTAAAATGTAACTTTTATAGTCTAGGAGTAGGTAATTACAATTTTAAAATCGTAGTAGGTATGTACATTGTACATAGCTTCTTTTGATGCAATTGACATCTGTCGCTAGCGCCAGCTAGCAGCTAGCAGATATTCAAGATGTGAAGTCGGTAATAAGTAGATATATTTTACCGCAGATTTGCAACGCATGCTCTGCGTCTCATGTAACATGTTCCACCGCCGACAAAATGTCAATATTTTCATACTAATATAGACAATTGTTATAGCTTCGTATCCATTGAACACGAACTTGTATGAGCATCATGTTAAACAAAAGATTTTACCTAACTTACTTCATACTAATATTATAAATGTAGGGACAGAACAGCCTAAAGGCTGTCGCTGAAATTTGAGATCGATGTAGAAAATTGTCTGGAAGAACACATAGGCAAGCTTCTTTTTAATATCGCGCGGACGGAGTCGCGGGTAAAAGCTAGTAGTTAGCATTATATTGATGAAGGGGTGGCTGTTCGTAGAGGGCTAAGGGCGACCGAGTCGATGAATCCACCGCTGACGACAGTGGAACATCATGGTAAGATTTTTTTAAATCTATTTTCGTTTTTTTTGTAGTGTTACTAGTTTTTATTACTTTTTTCATTTCATTATGACTTTGTGTACTTAAAGAGTGCCATGTTTGTAAATAAAATAACTGATATTAGATATTGTGCGGTTCAGGCACTAGTCGGAGGCACGTTACGCGCAAACGACGTCACGATGAAGATGGGGATATGCCGTGTCGGCTCAAGTGAATATATTATGCTTGCTCGTAGGTGTGTATATGCGAGATAGTGTGCGTGCAGGCGTACTCACGTTACTTCTGAACTTGAAAAATAGAGACATCCAGATGCAGGATGAGGACTGCGGCTGTGGACGCGCTCGTGCCGGCGGACGTGCGCGTAGCGGGCGGCGGCGTGCCGCGCGACGGTCACGGTGCGGTTGCCAGCGGGGACGCACCCGGTCTGCCGCGCGCGCCGCCGCAGCGCACCGCCGCCCGCCTCCGCCCGCCTCCGCACGCCTCCGCACGCCTCCGCCCGCCGTACGCCACCTCTGCCGCGCACCTGTCAGCCTGTCACATCGATTCCGGCGAAGTAAAGTCCTTCACAAATGTTTTGGGGTGCTCGTTTATTAACACCGCATCTCTCACAAATCCGCTCAAACTGGATACCACCTCATCTCAGCCAGTAAAATTTTAATTAACATACATATTTTAGTAAAAGTTCATTAAACCTTGCAACTTGGAGTCAGTGAAATAATAGTTATACATATACAGTTGCCCGGAGTAGATGTGTATAACGAAATACCACAGAATCCTCGATAAAATATGTTTTAAACAAACTTCTATGCATAGACCTATCTATTTGTATTCCTTGTATTTGTTTGTGTATCTCGGATTCTAGAATCACTAGACTGAAAAAAGTTGTATAATTTACAAAAAGAAACGAGATTGCTATGCAGTCACTTCCGCTTCAAAATCTTGTGAGATTTCATGTAAAATAAAGTAAATGTTGTTAGTATCTATTGTTAAGTCTTGGAAATAATACGACACCTGTCTACCTCAGATATTACAACAAAGTATTGAACCAACTCAACACTTCTGAAACCCGCAAAACTTGCCTTCTTTGTGCTCTTTCAGTACTCTTTCAGAGTGCCGGCGGGCGCGGGTGCTAGCGCGGGCGCGTGTAAATCAAAATGTATGCAGACGCCATTTGCGTTCACAGTGCTCCCGCGAGCTGTGCGTCTTCATGAGGCGGGCGCGGGCGCGAGTGGCGCGGGAGTTTCTAATGGCTCAGTCCGCCCGTATCGTTCACAGTGATATAGCGTCTGTTAGGCGACTACGCGTGTGGTTCTAAACCATTTTGATTCACCCGCCGAAGCGTCGTCTCGTGTATTCAAAGAATTTATCGGGATACGTCCGTAAATCAGCGTATAATACATAAAATTCTCCAAACTTTTCTCTTCCTTTATTTAAATCGTGTGTGCCAAACTTCATATATTGAAATTTCCATTTCAAGTATGAATTTTCCATTAATAAAAACAAATCTTCATCCATGTCTTCATCATGTACCAAAGTTTGAGAACGACCTATCACATGTGCAATGACACTCCTAGCTCGATCGCCACTGTGAATACGCAGACGCCAAGACCCAAGCGCCCGCGCCCGCCACCGCACCCGCTAGTGCAGTCTGAATAGTACCTTTGGCTTTTATATGGTAAACCGTTTTATGTATATAACTAACCGGAATAAACTAATAACTATTATCTGCATGATGGTAAAAACAGTATATTAAATATATATGTCTCTGAAAGTCGCCAGTGCAAATGGCACACCATACCATACGTCCTTATTAGGGTTGTAATGTATCTTCGCCTTCGCCTCTGCATGTGCGGAACATCCGCTTAAAATCATACTTCAATATCCGCATTTTTTGTGTAGTTATAACGTATATACCTCATATTTATGTTGTCTTACAATACCAGAGGTATGGAAATCGCTTTATTTTTTTTAGTCTGTCAATTAAACTCAATTGACTGAAAATGTGAAATGGCTTATTGGTTGCGTGACGTGGCTTCGTTTACATAATTTCGGTGTTCTGTTGAAACAAGATATATGTATAAACTACGTATTTACACTGGTCATCGAAATAGCAGACGCGCGGTTAGGCGCTTAGTGGAAAGTGGTCCTAAGTTTCAGCGGGTCCCACAAGCCGCGTAATGCAGGACGGGCCAAGGCGCGCATGCTCGCGGCCAGGGTTCGGCGTATCGAACTGGCGCGCGCACCGCGTTGAGAGGCGCGGAGTGCATTCCGCCGCGAGCCCTAAAGCGCGCGGACGTGACGCGTGCAGTGCCAGTGCGAGTGTCGGCGGCATGCGCTCGTGTGCGTGGTGGGCGGCGCTCGTGCTGGCGGTGGCGCGTGCGCGCGAGCTGGACCCGGCCGCGTGCTCGGCGCGCTTTGACGTGCAGCGCGACAAGATAATACGCACGGAGGAGTCGCGCGAGATGGGCGCACGCTACCTGGCCGAGCTGGACGTGGGCTCGCGCGCCGAGTGCCTTCGGCTTTGCTGCGAGACAGACGCTTGCGACGTGTTCGTCTTCGAAGAGAAGGTCGGTGTCGAGGGAAGGCGCGTGGCGCCGGCGAGGTCGCGGACTGCGCCTCGGGCGCGCTCCCGATCGATAACATATTGCATCGCGTTTCGTCGTTGCGATACATTTTTATCTGATTAGTGTCTATTTCCACTCAGAGAATGGGGAGGCGATTCTGTCGTGTGTGGCGCATGGCTCTCGTTTTGCACAGCAGTCGGGGAAGCGCTAGTGGAAACAAAACAACCATACAAAGGCCACCAGTGTGGCTCAGCCTCATAATAAAAAAAATATTTTTTCTCTTTTCTATACTCTTTTTGCTGTAGGCGGCAGACGCTAGGCTAATGGTTTTCGCGGAAATGTATTGTTATGTGAGTGAGTACCTATTTATGTACATACTAGCTGTCGCCCGCGACTCCGTCATCGCGAAGATAAAAAAAACATAACAAGTATCCTATGTGTTCTTCCAGGCTATGATTTACATCTGTGCCAAATTTCATCAAGATCTGTTGAGCCGTTCCGCAGATACCTTCACACAAACATCCATCTAAACATTCGCATTTATAAAATTAGTAAGATATCTATCTATCTAACTCTTCTCCAGTAGTCTAAACGAAGGGAGTTTTATACTGCGTTAGTGTGGAGTAGAGTCAGTCGAACGAGTTTTATTTTGTAATTTAAGTACGATTTAACAGCAAAACTTTCCAATTCGCAAGAACTTATGCGTTCGTCTCGTGATAGTGCGTTGCGGTGGTGTTGTGCAGAGCCCGGGCAGCTGCTACCTGTTCGCGTGCGGCCCTCCCGAGGACTTCCGGTGCAAATTCACGGCACACGGCAACTTCAGCAGCGGCGTACTGGCGCTGAGCCGGAGGCTTGCCGAGCGGCAGGACCGGCAGCGACACGAGGAGCAGCTGGCGCGCCTCAGGTGCTCACCGCTCACACGCTTCTTCGGCAAATGTGGCCCGGGGACCAGTTGTAACTCTTTTCCGCCGCCTACCGCTTTTTAATGCGGCAAGGATCGAAAGGAGCGGAGGAATCGACAAAGTAGTGGATGAATTAAAAGGAAAAATAAATTTTCAATTTACGTTACACATGATTACATTATTGATTAGAAGTGAAGCTACAAGAAGAGCATAGAGCTGAAAACTGGTAGAAATATTCGGTACATCATTACATGTGAAGCCTGAAAAGGTCCTATCGATCCCGCATTTGGAAAAAAAAATAGGTCAATGTAGCAAAAATGGGTTTTGATAATTTACAAAACACGTTTCAACAAAAAGAACGGACTATCTACGACTATCCTCTTTCGGGTTTTATTATCTTTCACCTAAGCACAAAGCCGTGGTCGCTGGTGATTGAACGACTACGACTCTACGACTTTCTCAACTGTTTGAACTCTAATATTGCAGAAACGACAGATCGTTAAAAGTGATTTTATGATCTACAATTCGTTCATTTTTGATAAAACTTACTATTTCGCCGAAAAAACGCAATAAACCCATTGTTGTTACCATTGGCACTCAATTTTATTTTCAAACGTGGTATCAAGAGGGACTTTTCACAGTTAACATATAGTGTGGTTCCAAACATTCCTACTGATTTTTATCTCCATTCGAATTATTGTAGCTTCGTCGTCTTCCGGCTAGTCAGGTAAAAGAATTTCAAAGTGAAAAAATGATATTGTTGTAAGTGTCGAGTCAGACCAATTTTTTTCTTACATTTAAATTGATTTACGCAGAAATCCGTCAACAACAAGCAGGCCGGCGGCCACCGCAGGGCCGTCCCCGCGTCCTCCTGGCCCCCTGGCTACACCGCCGGGGCTGCCGCAGCCGCAGGCGTCGCCCACGCAGCCGCAACAGCCACCGCCGCCCCGTATTTTATTTATTTTTTCTTTAATGAGATTAAATGTGGATGCCTACAAAGGTCAAGAGGAAGACCAAAGAAAGTATAGATGGGTTGTGTGAAAGAAGGTATGCGTTAGAAGGGGATGAATTCAGATATGAAGGATGATAGAGATGCATGGAGGTACATACTGTGCCGACCCTCCGTAGAGAGAAGGGCAGGATGATGATGAAAAATTACGTTGCCTTGTGTATGATGCGCCTAATCTGTTTGGCATGATCGTTGTCGTCGCTGCAATTTTCAAGATGGCAGAGCAAAACAAGCAGTTGACATTTAATCACAATGTTTGTACTAACCGGATAGAGGACTCGTGTCGGCAATTCAACGTTGTATGCACGGAGCGCACACAACTCGATTTTCTAACCAATTAAAAAGTCTAAAATTTTCTACAAACGAAAAGGGTACAGCTGGTGTCGGTGTAAGGTGATAGCTATAGAATCTTCGTCAGGCCATTTAAAAATGTATCTTAAATTGTAAGATCACATAGTGTATTGAAACTTTTAAGTGGATCTTGCAAATAGCGTCTCACTCCGGTAATCCTATACACTGGTCGTGGCAGTGACGGTTTTAGCGCTACAAGCGCCCAACTCGTCAATTTCTACAGCTTCCTCTTTTACACTATGCATTTAAGGGAGGGGGGGTAACCAAGTTACGTGGGACTTTCTGTCCAGCGCCCTGGGTGGTCTCGCTACCACACCCTACCCTAACGCCGCTGCTGAGTTGGCATAGCGCTGTATTCACCATGTGTACAAGGGATGTGTCGCGCAGGACGCTGCAGCCGCTACCAGTTCGAGTGCCGGCGCGGCGGCGAGTGCATCGCCGTATATAACGCTTGCGACGGCGTGCCGCAGTGCGCCGACCACAGCGATGAGGCGCCCGAGCTGGGCTGCCCCGCGCCCGTCGCGCCCCCTGCGCCCGCCGCGCCCCCTGCGCCTGCCGCGACCCCTGCGCCCGCCGCGCCCCCTGCGCCCCGTCCGCCGCACGCGCAGGTACGCATCTCTCACCGCGACTGCACTCCAGCCTTTCACAACTCTCTTGTGACCAAATACTCCAATCGATGTAACAGATAAAATCCAAACCGAATTCATTTTAATTATTTACTTTGCACGTAAGCGTAATACAAAATGTATCAAACAGCAGACTAGACCTAGGTAAGGACCTGCACATGCTGTATCGACCGCCGATTGCCTTATATATATATATTCTCTTAATCAACTTATCAAGCATAATCCTTTACACGATTTATATTGAGTGTGTGTTCTGGTTTCCGATTTTAACTAGGCTACAATATGTGCGTTACTCGAGTTGTCCTCAGTCTCATGGACATCCTGCCAACAGTATTATTTACACAAAGCGCACGTTTTACAAACTATTGTCTTCGTTCCGCTTACCTGTTGTTCAGGCTTCTTCGGCCATGGTCGTAGATACGAACAGGAGCACACAAACAAATATGGGTGATAACATTTGCGTGTCCGTACGGATTACGTTTGTATAAAAACGTATCATTCATCTTGTGCGTGGTTTGACACATCGTGAATAACATTCTCTTGTAAAAATCATATATGTGACAAGTGATCGTTGAAAAGGTTGTGCAGGCGGCGGCGGGTGCAGCGGGCGCAGGGGGCGCAGGGGATGCGACGGATGCGATGGGTGCGGGGGGCGCGGGGGCCGCGGGACAGCCGGACGGCGGGAATGCAGGGGAGCTGTGGCCGTGGAGACTGACGCAGGCACAGCGCCGTTACCCCGGTATCTACTTGTTATTATCAAAATATAGTTTGTAAGTGCGCAGATGTTGCTCGGGGGGTACGACGAACTAACGGTTCGGATTTGGCGATCTTTCGGACGAAAATTTAATTCTCAAAATAACCACATAACTTTTCGGGCTTTCACCAATACTAGTTGCTAAATCGTAAGTTTTAACGGAACATTTGAGGATTAACCGCAGTTCATGCTTTTACAGTAATATAAATAATATATATTCAATAAATATTCGCTACTGAGAAGTATTCTATTCAACGTGCGACGTCTACAAACCACTTAAGTGGTTTGGCGAGAAAATTCTGTGTAACCATGTTATCACACTTAAAATTAAGTGATTAAATTAAAAAAAAATTGTAATCGAAAATGAAACATTGAATGACGAGCTGCAGCGTACTTATTCATTAATTGTTAGGCGTAACGGGGCCGGGGGGTGCAGCGGGCGCGGGGGGCGCGGGGGGCGCGGGGGACAGCTCGCCGCACATCTTCAGCCACCAGGGGGGACTGCTGCAGACGAGCGCGCTGGCGCCGGGCTGGCCGCGGCGCGCGTGGCCCCTCGGCCCGCAACCGGACCCGTCGCACAGCGGTAAGCGCACACTTTGACATCTTAGGCTATCATAGACCCAGCGACTCCCGGTCGAGAACCGGAAACGAAGTTTTGAAAATAAAAAATAATTCAGACTTTGACAGGTCACGGCTAGAAATCAGACCGTCACGTCAGTGTCAAAAACTACTTGCCTACGTTTCCCCGCATTTTTATATATCCGGTCGAGCTATATATGAAATAACTTTGATATTTAGATGAAGAAAAAAAAATGCATTATTGTTTTTTGAATTTGTAATTTGAGAATATGAATGTTACAGCAATGGATAGCCTGGAGGGTGATGGCGATGGCGAGGTCGAGGAGGCAGTGCGCGGGCCGGCTGTGGCGGAGGGCGCCGGCGAGGGAAGGCGCCGAGCGCGGCCGGGAGTGTGGCCGGAGGAGCGGCCGGCGGTGTGGCCGGAGCGACGACCGGGGCCGTGGCCGGAGGAGCGGCCGGGGTCGTGGCCGGAAGAGCGGCGCGCCTGGCCGGTGCCCGGGCGCCTTAACTCGGTGCGTCCCCTCTCTCTTTAATTATTATCCTTAAGGCCTCGATATTCGAGTGCCGCCGTCGATAAACAGATATATGCGGAGCGGTTCACAAAGATGTATGAACGTGGCAGGAGGCGGCCATTTACGCGCCCGAGCGGACGATGCCGGAGTTGCCGCTGTACGCCGCCGCGGAGCCGCAGCGGCCCGCCGCGCCCCACGACGCGCCTAAAAAGGGCCTCGAGCTGTCGGCCCCACCCCAGCGCGTACCGCCCGCCGCCGCGCCCCCGCCAGACCGCACCGAGCCTCAGTCCCAGCACCAGCCCCAGCCCCAGCTCCAGCTCCAGCCTCAGCCCCAGCCCCGGCCCGACGTCAAAGACGCGGAAAAGAAGTCCTTGAAACAAACGGTACTGTGCCGCTTCTTCACTCATACTGTAACTGTCCTGTTGGAGACCTTCTGTTACTTCTGAGGCCAGATGCCGAGGGCGGCGCAGTAAGGAGAGTAGTGACAGTGCAGTACTGGTTTTGTTTGAACGCACTCGCTCACACAGAGCAGTACTGTTTTGTAATAAGTGTAGGTTGAAACAATGGCAGTATTGCACCGTCTTCTGCTCCGCTTACGCCGTTGGAAACAAAACTGGCATGGATCTGTTTCATATCGTACATCATTCAGATGGGTCGACTGAGCGAAACGGAATCTGTACACTCTTCCTATAACTAAAAAGGTGGCGCTGGGGCGGCAGGCGGGGCCGGGGGCGGAGGCACGCGACGGGCCCAGCGAGCGCCCGCCGGCGGCCGTGCTGCTGCTCGTGCTGGGTGAGCTCTCTTCCTCGGGGTTTCGCTGCTTTTACAACTTTGTACATGGACGTTGATACATGTCACCTTATCGAGTTTATAGATATTATATTTTGGGATTTTGTATGTGTCTAGCGCCGGACCGCATCGAGCATAACTACAACTTGGAGAATCGTGAAGTATTGTTTAACCCCTTGACATACAATGACGTCTCTGAAACGTCATTCATGTCATGTGCCATTGTACACTTTGACATCTCCGAGAGGTCAAGAACTGTCTTTGGCTAACATCGGGCAGTATATTATTAGATTAGCTGTTTCGTTCGTGCATCGATGTTGTTTTGCTTATACTGTTGAGGATACATTCCCCTCTCTCAACAATACCGCAATCGCAATGAAAACGGCATTTAATTAACACATTTTATTTGTATGTCAAGGGGTTAAGTTCATGAAGATGAGGGATTGCATTTGTTTTTGCCGTATCATAGTGCCGTACTAATCATAATTAATTATGATTAGATGACTTCGTTAGTCAGCGGCGTCGGGGACGTATTTGTACATGAGTACTGTATGTGGTGTATGTGCTGGTGTATGTACACAGGGACGCTGATGACGGCCGCGCTGGGCGCGCTGCTGGCGTGCCGCGCCCGGGCCGCGCGCTCCCGGCGCCGCGCACACCCGCGCCTCTCGCTCGACGCCGACTACCTCGTCAACGGGATGTACTTGTAGCCGTCCGAGCAGCTCTCTTTCGCGACGTTTATTTGATATAAAATGACTAAATTAAAAATAATGGTGGCACTCGTCGACGATGCGAAATGGCCGCAAGTAACTAGTTTACGGGCGTGTGCGGACGCGAGCACGAGACGGCCCGAAATCCGCGCCGGACTTCTGTGCGGTCTCGCCACCATTCGACAATTTCATTGAAATACAATATAACATAAATAGTCAACGTAACATCAGCGAGGCGCGATGTACAAGGGAGGTAAATCTGGCGCAAGAGATACAGCTCATGGTATAATTTAAATCTGTAATACATTTGTGATTAGTGTTTCTGAGTAGGAACATATTATTCTGAACATTTATGTAGTACTCATGATTTTTATTTATGATACAAATAAATTTCTTAAACCCGAAACGAGTTTTGTTTACATCACAACAGCGGGCGGGGGGCGAGGTGCGGGGGGGTGAGGTGATCCTGGACAACCCTTTGAATAATGTTCAAAAGTAAGTAATACCGAGGACTAAAAAATTAATAAATGAATAGAGCGGCCGGAAAAAGATTGTGTATAAAGTATAAGTTTATTTAACTATCAGAAAAATTGTGATTGCGTACTTTAAAGTCAGCATCAGCAGCAACAACAACAACAGCAGCAGACGACGACGACGAGTTCTTGATTATTAAATAGAAACGCATATCTGTTATACAACTTAATAAGTATATGTGTTCTTCCAGACTATGTTCTACATATGTGTCAAATTTCATCGAGTAGCAGAGGGTGTCGGAGGGAGGGAGGGGAAGGGGGAGGTGGGGTTGCTTTAATAAATAATACATTTAACGTTTGCGAAATTGTTATTATTTACTTGTGAGTTAGTAACATGACAGGAACCTTATCACATTATTATGGAATTAAATTTTGCATTTAGTTTATGTTCGCCGTCGCCTTTATCTATATATGGAATAACAAAGGTACAAAAACAGATTTTTATTTTATTAACTATATAATAAAATAAATATAGCGCCGGAGAGGCCGTAGTTAATAACTACTTTATATAAATCACCTTCAATGTTTAATTTAAAATGTCAACAATTATGAAGCTGCAGAATTTGTTCTATAACAAGTAGATGTTAACTGCAGCAGCAACTGCTCTCATGTGTCACTGTGTTTATACAAAAATCTCGTGTCACAGTGTTCGGGATAATCTCTCAAACTACTAATGCCACATATCGATGGCACCTATGTATAAGGGCCAAAATAACAAATTGATGATTTTTACTTATTTGTGTTAAAAACTATCACTTGGTTTAGTTAACAACATGCAACAAACATAATACACATTTACAGTTGTAAATGTTATTTTTTGCAGAAGTAAAAGGCCCAATACGGCTTATTTTCCTATATATTTGAGGGTTTAAGGGTCTCTCCTGAAAATTTGTCAATTTGCACATTGGCCCTTATTCGTAAGAGCTAGCGACATCTATAACTGAATGCTAACTCAGACAACAACTGCATGTACCTATATAAAGGTGTATTTTATGTAATGGGTCAAAATCTTTGTGGAGGTTGACATCCTCTACATCTATCTGACCTCAATTAATTTTCAGCGGTTTTCAATAGACCTAAAATTTAATGATCTTTAATTAAAAAACAATTACTTAACACTTTTTTATACAAATTATACACTATACAAAGAAAAAAATAGGACGAAGGAATTAATTACAGCATGTGAAATCTTCATAAATGCATTTATAACAAAATTAACTTTATTTCCTTATTTTGTTCTTATGTGAGTTACAAAGATTATTGAAGAAAAAAATGACCTCAGTAAACACAATATATTTGGACTTTCGGGACTATTTCGGTCGAAAATATTATTTTTATAATTTAAACGAGAGAATTAACTCGAGATAAACCTCCACAAAGCTTTTGCTGAGTCGCGTTACGTCATAACTTTCTTATACAACACGTATTTAAACACCACGTACATGATGTACTGTGAATGTGAATGTCACAATGACGTCACATGACGTCACATGACGCACACAAATATCACATTTATACTTATATTTACACATAACTTTCTATTCATTTATATATTTAACAAGGCACTTGAGCGAGACATTTATCGTCTCGCAATGTCCGCTCTCGCCGCTCTCGCCGCTCTCGCCGCTCTCGCCGCCGTCGCCGCTCTCGCCGCTCTCGCCGGTGTCGCCGCTCTCGCCGCTCTCGCCGGTGTCGCCGCTCTCGCCGCTCTCGCCGCCGTCGCCGCTCTCGCCGCTCTCGCCGGTGTCGCCGCTCTCGCCGCTCTCGCCGGTGTCGCCGCTCTCGCCGGTGTCGCCGCTCTCGCCGCTCTCGCCGGTGTCGCCGCTCTCGCCGCTCTCGCCGGTGTCGCCGCTCTCGCCGCTCTCGCCGCTCTCGCCGCTCTCGCCGCTCTCGCCGGTGTCGCCGCTCTCGCCGCTCTCGCCGGTGTCGCCGCTCTCGCCGCTCTCGCCGCTCTCGCCGCTCTCGCCGCTCTCGCCGGTGTCGCCGCTCTCGCCGCTCTCGCCGGTGTCGCCGCTCTCGCCGCTCTCGCCGGTGTCGCCGCTCTCGCCGCTCTCGCCGCTCTCGCCGCTCTCGCCGGTGTCGCCGCTCTCGCCGCTCTCGCCGGTGTCGCCGCTCTCGCCGCTCTCGCCGGTGTCGCCGCTCTCGCCGTGTCACACAGACTGTGAGCAAGGTGCCACGTACCTGGTGCAGGTCACGCGGCGAGAAGGCGGCGCTGGCGCACAACAATGTAACGATGCTGTCGGTGTTATTTTATCAAAGGGCCCATTTATTATCCAAAATTTGATTTCCACAACGAGGAGAGGCTGCGGAGCGCCGAGGCTTGGGGTAGGCCAAACGGCAGCTTTGCTGCTGTCTCCACTGAAAGTTATCAAAATTTGCATGATTTATACTTCAATATGGCACTTAGCAATTGACGAGGGACAATCGAAGGACGGGAGCGTCGTGTCGGAATACGCTCCCCAACGCTTCCCGCTAAGTCCGGCAGCGGCCGCTCCGGGGCCCGCTTGTACGATTGGCACAAAATTATAAGTACAACAAGCCCGGCCGCCAGTCGGACCCGAATGTCATGTTGACACAAATATAAGGAGGTCCTTCGACCCTCCGCTGACTTGTTGTGTTTTTATTTATCATAAGGTGGTAAACGAGCACGCGGCCGCTTGAATAGGACTAAATATCAAAGCATACGTTGGCCATAGATATCCACGATTACAAATTCGTTGCCCACCTTCAGTCGACAGAGGAGGGGACGTACAGAAAAAAGATATATCACCTTCCTATGCGTCCCCTCGATCATTAAATCCACTTCCCCTTCCTATCGCTTTCTTATAAGACAAGGATGAAAAGGTAAAGAGGATTAAAATTTGTTCTATTTTCTTTATTCTATTCTGGAAAACTTTCGCAATAGCAACGTAATTAGTTACCCCGTCGGCGATGCGAGGCGATGCGAGGTCAGGGCAGCCGCGGCCGGTGTGCCAGCCGACAGTTCTCCAGGTACAGGTCCTTGACGAGCAGGTCTGCGGCGGCCAAGCGTGCGGCCAGGCGCTGCGCCGCGCGCTCCGCCCGTCCGGCGCGCGCACGCAGCGCACCCGCAGCGCACCCGGACCACCCGGAGCACCCCGCGCACGCCGCGCACACCGCGCACACTGCACAACTCTGCAACCACAACATGTTCTGCTCGGTACGGCTGCCTCTCTGAGGTTTCTATCCTAGTGATGACATATATGTCAGAAGTAAGAGAACGTGTACTGACGGCGGCGGAGGCGGAGGCTGGGGCGGGGGCGGGGGCCGGGTTGGGGGCGGGGGCGTTGCGGCGCTCCAGGTCGGCGAGGCGGCGACGCAGCACGGCCAGGTCGGCGGTGCGGGCGGCCAGCCGCGCCTCGGCGTCGCGGCGGTAGGCGGCGAACTCGTCCTCGAGCGCGGTGACCTGTTGCTCGAGGGCGGCGCGCTCCTCTATGGCGGGCAGCGGCGCGCGGGCGAACTGGCGCTCGTACTCGCCGATGCGCGCCACCAGCTCCGTCAGCCGCTCGTCCGCCGCGCGCAGCTCCTCGCCGCACGCCTCGCGCTCCTCCTCCACCTTGCCCGCCCAGTACTCCTCGCTCTGCTCGTACTCCCTCTTCAGCTGATCGTACGACGACTCCAGCTCGCTGTCGACGTATATACCATGTCAATTTCGTTTTATCGATTCCTACCGACTGCTCAAATCCTCTCTCTCTCTCTCTCTCTCTCTCTCTCTCTCTCTCTCGAAAGAGGGATTCAGAAGATATTATGTTAACAGCTTATGAGATGTAAAATAAAAAAAAATATTTAAGTAATAAACACAGTGAGATAGTTTTGTACGTCAATACATAATGATCATCAGCGGACATTGCGGAACACAAGCCAACTATCTATAAGCCAGCTTACTTTACCTTATAACAGCCAGTAGTTGAGCTTTCTCATCTGCATCTGCTTGTTGCGGACTATGGGATGGTTCATCTGCGGCGGCGTTGTGCGCGCCGGCGCAGGCGTCGGTCTGCACACCGGTGTCTGAGCGCACCGCATTCGCCGCTGTGCCCTCGATTGACGCAATCATATCCGCAACTGCCCGACACGATTCACATGTACTATCTTTAGATAAAGATAAACCTTTAATACGAGCCAGAGTTTCTTGAAGGGTTTTAATCACGGTGCACTGAGCATTTCCCTCGGTAACGTATGAACCCTGAAAACCAAGGCACTTGATTAAATACATTCTAATTTTTCTTCTACAATAAAAAAAATGAACTGTGAAAAGTCTTACATTGCAGGAGTCGTTGAGCGAGAGTGAGGTATCGAGTGGCGCCTCATCTCGCCAGGAGAGGCCGAGATCGGGCGCGGGACCGGGGCTCGGGCCGTGGACGGGGGCGGGGGCGGGGGCGGGGCCGCCGCGCGCGCTCTGTTGCGGAGCCACCTCCAGCTCAGCGCACAGCTCGTCGTTGCGGTCGCGCAACCATTTATTTTCTAATCGTAGCTCTGCCAGCGCCGCCTCTAGCTGCAGCGCGGAGCTGCGAGAAGCGTCAGCGGCGACTGCGCCGGCCTCTTCTGCGGCCTTTAAGTCGGCTGCGAGGCGGGCTCTTTCTCTTTCCGAATGCTGTGCTTTTTCCTCTGCAGTAATAGCACGCATCTCCAAATCCTTTACTCGCTCGCACAAGGTCGCAGCGTCGGCCCGCAGGCGCACCTCGACATCTGCACGACGCGCGATCTCTTCCTCGAGGCGCGACAGGGTCGCTGCAGTTTTTTCGCGCTCGCGACTCATTTCGGCGGCAGCCGCGCGCGTCGCCTCGTTGTGGCGCGCTTCTACCTGGCGTAAACTCGCTTTTAATTCGTCCTCAATACGAGCATGGTTGTCATCGACGTCCTGGGCGAGAAGGCGTGCGCGACGGTTTGCCTCTGCTAAATCCACTCGTAATTTATCACGCTCTGCAACCGTAGCACAGATGCATTGCTGCGACCGCTCTAGCCTCAATCGCAAAAGGGTAAGCAAAGCTAAAGAAAGAAAATCGCGAGCTTCCGGTTGACCTTCGGGCGAGGCGGTCAGCGCTTGCAATTCATCGTCAAGCGCACGCTCTAGGTCCGAGGGACGAACCGTAGCGGCCGCAAAACCTAACTCTAGAAGCAATCGACGCGGTCTGCGGACGCCGGAGCGCTCGAATGCTTCTACTATCATTTCGCTCGACATCTCATCTGGAACTCGATTCGCTACCTCAGAGTTCGGAAGGATATTATGCGAGGAAGTACTCACGCCGTCGATAGACGCAGCTATAGAAGTGCTTAGTGATGCATTTAACCGATCAAAAAAGTCACCTACTGTGATCTCGTCTGTGGACACGGTTTCAAAGACTCCATCGACGATTCTGCTGTCTATGCCTGTCATCTGAAGACTGCGGCACAAGGACAAGGCGTGTTCGCGATCCACGCGCCTGTCGTGTTCGAGGGCTTCCGCTGTGACGTCACTGTCGACGGTCGATGGCACTCGGCTCTCCATAGCAGATGCGCTACGTTTGCACCTCATTCGTTCCCTGGAACGTTCACCGTCGAGCCGCGAGTCAGAGGCGACTCGCGGTCTAGGCGCCTCCTCAGACGAGACGTGCTGCGGCCGCGATCGCCGCCCGTATTTCTTTGCACCATATACAAACTTGGGAGCGACCTCCCGTCCTGAAGATTCGTCGTCACTATGATGCGAGAGGTTTGAGGCGGCAGTGGCTGTGTGGGCAAGAGGCGACGAGTCTCCCCCTCCGAGCACGGACAGCAGCCCGTTGCGGAACTGTGTGAAGGTAACTCGACCGGGGTGGCGCTCGAACAACGACTCGATTAATGTAGCGCCACGGTCTTCGAGCTGCAACGCGTCACATAACTCTTGTACGGCAGACTTCTCTAGGGCTTCCTCGTTATCTACGTCGAATGTTTTAAAGACAATGTACAGCTGTTTTTCATAGTGATTCATGTCTGCACAATCCATAGTTAGTAGCTAAGCAGCTATCATGCACACAGTTGCGAAATAGAAATTTAGAATTTACTACTATTTACATGATCACATATTGTGTAATTATAACAATTAAGTAATAACGATCATAAAAAGGAAACTTATTTGATACTAAAAAGTCTTGCTAAAGGCAGGCCCAACGACCAGACGGCACTTGTCATTGTCAGTCATGTCAACTGTCAAATTTGGTCAAACGTCAAATTTGTGTTATCCCTAAGATCAAGAAATAAAACAGACAAGTCATAGAAATAAATTACCACAGAGGTTCAGAGAGGCATGGACAGGTCGTTTGCCGTGATTTTTGTACTTATTTGATTTTCGCCAAATGATGATAAGTTTGACAACTGACGCCTATAACGTATGGAATCATTTTGTATGCGGATTAATGTTGTACTTAAGGACGGTTGTCATAATTTCTGACCATACGCGCATAACGAACAACGGGCATGTGCTACTTTAACGCGATAAAAGGGTTGTAAGTGGGGGTGGCTATTGGATGGAAATTTCGTCATTTTTACAGTTAGAAGCTTCAAACTTATTTTTAGTACGTTAATTTGATGTTGATAAATATGATATTGAAAGTTTGTGAAAGTTTTTGGCCTCAAGGGTACAAAATGACAACAGGAAGAGGGAATGAAAGTTCGTGTGGGAATATGCAAAGTTTATGAGAATCCTATATTTTTCCTTTTCTTTTCTTCCGAAAGTCGTCCATCTTGCTTACTATTTAAATTGATAAAAAAAAATCTACTAGTCTTCTAGTTATTTAAAAAAAAACAAAAAAATGGGACCCATCTGCAAGCACTTCCTTTCGATTAAAATATTTTTTATCAAAATCGGACCACCAGGGGCGGAGATTCGCGGTAACACACATAAAAAAAAAATCAGTCGTATTGATAACCTCCTTCTTTTTGAAGTCGGCTAAAAATATGAGCCGTCATGGGACGCCTGGCAGATGTGAAACATCGTGTGTGTACAAATTATGCATAAAAGATAATATTATTATGATGATGATATAATATTATTATATACATATATGTATACCTCAGTATAGCGTGGCGACCCGTCGCCACGGCAAGCGTCACCACGCCAACAATTCGTTTTACAAGTGAGCCTATAGATGTTTCACATCAAAAAATCAAATACACATTAGCAAATTAATCTACACATCATAACATTATGCGTCACGCATTTTTTTGGAATTACATAATTATTAAAATGGAACTATTTTGTTCAGTTGTTGGAAACAAATAATAATGAAACTATCGTGTTCAAGTTCTAGGGGAACGAGGTGTTCGAAAATTGAAAAGATTCAGAATCGATTGCGTAGTACATCCCTATACCAAATGCCTTTGTTGTCAGTCGGTGTCAAGACCCGTTGTCAGTTGTCAATTTAGAATTACAGCCAAAATTATTTTTTGTTGTAACTGTAAACAAAAGGGCAAGACTAAGTTTTTAGTAAACGCCTATAGAAACAAGTCGTATATATCTATGGTCGATACAATATACAAACAACAATATTACGCTTTATCTAAAATTATACAAGTAACAAGATAAGCAACTTACTTCTAATGTGCAAGATGGCTTAAGTGTAAGGAAAATTGTTTTGGGTGTTTTATTTGATCTACGGGTAACAAAAACAAAATATGGGGGCCAACAAGACAAGCAAGGAAAGTGATGAGGTTGTGAAATCGTTCAATGCCGACTACAAACAGAAGTTTGTATCGTGCAATAATGAAGCAACAAATGATGGTTTGTTCACTAAACTAAACGAAAACGACCGCATATCAAGCACGATTTTTTTGCGAGTGCCATTGCGCGTAACTGTGTTACTGTTGTTAATTGCGTTACTCTTCATTTACACTATGTATATTGAATTGAATCTGCCGTCCTATGATACTGCTAGTTTTGACACTAGTGAAGAAATAAATATAGAATCAGGCGTTGCGTTGAAGGTGAATAAGGTAGTGTCATGCTACTACAACACGCCCAGCCCGGGGCCCACACCTCAGCTGAGGCCCTCCGCCATCCACCCACACCTTTGTACACATATCAATGTTGCTTTTGCACAAATTAGAAACAAAGAAATCTATTTAGATAATGAGCAATATGAATCTTTAACTCAGGTTGTGTTGTTAAAGAGAATGAATCCCAATTTAAAAATATTGCTTTCCATTGGAGGTGCGGGAAATGACACCGGTTTCCCAAACATGGTGATAAATCATGCTTCTAGAAAAACATTCATCAAAAGTGTAAAAACTGTGCTTAGAACATACGGACTAGATGGCATAGATTTGGACTGGGAGTTTCCAATGGTTAATGTTGATATCGACATTTATAAACGCCAACGACAACATTTTTCACAGCTGCTTCGGGAAATCAGGATGGAGTACATCAGAGAAAATAGAGATTATCTGTTGACCATGGCTGCAGCGGCTCCGGAGACAATTGTGGACATTGCCTATGATGTTGATCAGATCAACTTGTATGTAGATTATGTGAATGTCATGACATATGACTTCCACGCCTTCAGTAAATACACTCCGTTCACTGGACTCAACTCTCCGTTGTACCATAGGAGTATGGAACAAATGTTTCTGGCCACCTTAAATATAAATTACACAGTACATATGTACCTGAACAAGGGCCTAGACCGGAGTAAAATAGTGGTAGGTATACCTACATACGGACATACCTTTACATTGGTCAATGCTAATAATGGACAAGTTGGTAGTCCCGCAGCCGGCTACGGCACTCTGGGAGGTCTAGGGTTTGTGAATTATCCGGACATATGTAAGTTTATAGCTAAATTCAGAAGTGAGGTTGTTATAGAATTAGATCCAGATGCCAAGGTGCCATATCTCCACAAAGAATTGGAATGGATATCTTATGACACACCTCATAGTGCCATGGAAAAAGCAAATTACATAAAAGAACAGAATTTACGTGGTGCAATGATTTATTCCCTGAATGCAGATGACTATGAAGGAGTTTGTGATGAGGAAGTAGAAGGCAGCTTGAAGTTCCCATTAGCGGTGTCAGTGAAACATGCGCTGGCCGACAAAGTGAAATCGAATTAAAAGAATATTAGAGCATATAATTTCACCTGTTGCAACTCGTCATGTGGCATGTTTGATGATAATAAAAATATACCTTTTTCCTCTTGGCCACATATGTAATTTTGTACATGGTGCAGAACTTCATATTGCGGCGTGGCGACTGCGGCGACTGCGGCGATGGCGGGAACGCGGCGCGAGTGACGGGCCGCGCCGCCGTCACCCGCAGCTCGCAGCTCGCACTCCACTCACACGCAAGCCTTTACTTGCCTTATTCATTTTATAATTGAAAAAATATAGTTTGCGGCGCCGCTTCGGTTGCTGCGTATGTTTCCACTCGGCCGCCGCCGCCACCGCCGCCGCCGCGCGCTCCTCGAATACATTATAATGCATACTTCTCTCCCGAGCGCGTTTTTTATCCGCGCCCTTGTGTGTATAGCTACTGCAGTGGGTACATATAGTCCTGTCCAAATAGGCTACTAGTACTTCACAGTAGCTTAAAATTAGTACCAAATGTTAAAAATCGCAATTTATCCCACCGCTGTTTAAAAATATTCGAGGTAGAAATTCGAGCATCGTTCGAGTCGTTTCTTAAACGTATCTAGTAAATATCACGTGCAATAAAAAAACCATACTCTTTTCCCACGAACTGCAGTTTCTACGATATCGTAATACAAAGGCACAAGTAGTCTTTACTTGTATACTAGTTAACGTTAAAATCTTTTTAAACTTTGATGGTTTGATGGAATATTTTCACCACGGTCGGGCGCAGTATCGGAAGTTCAAAAAGGCCATTCGTGGTAATGATCCCGGTAGTTTCAAACTTTATATCGGTTAGTTTTGAAAAACATTTGTGGTCTTTTTAACTAGCGATTATTTATTGTTACCGTTATATTTTACATTATAATAATTATTTAATATGTTTGAATTGGCTGTGATATAACTTTGTGGGAATTTTAACTAGCACATAAGTCTGCATGTTACGGCTAAAGATAGATGTAAACAGAAGATAAGCCGATGAGCATCAATGAGCATTTAATGTCCGTTTCCTCTATCTGTAGCCGGAAAAACTTAAGTAAGTGTAACCGCTGAGGGTAGCCCTTAGCTAAAAATGTATCTTACATGCAAGTTAAAATCAATAAAAATATGGGTAAATTGATAACCTCTTTCTTTTTGAAGTCATTTATTAAATTTACGAATACTGTTACACAGCGAACTTTTTTTATAACAAAAACAAATAACGAAACATAAATGACTGTACTTCAATTATCATGTATCTATTATTGTTACTTATTCGCTCAAAGTCTACCATTTTAATAAATAAATAAATATGTTACCTATTTAAAGTTACTTCACCAGGGGCATTGCATTCACATTTCTTTAATAAAACTTTTCACTTCACGATAATGTCGCTGTTGTTTTGGATTAACGAGCATTGGTATCAGAAGTTGGAGCAAACTGGAAGAAAGGAAATGGGAAATCGCAGAACTATTGCTCCTTGTTAATTCTGCTTATCTTAAATCCAGCTCTCTCCAATCATACACCAATGATTTATTATTATTTTTATTTATATACAACTAGCTGTCGCCCGCGACTCCGTCAGCGCGGAATGAAAAAAAAACTTAATATTTAACTTATGTGTTCTTCCAGAGTATGTTCTATATCTGTGCCAAATTTCGTTAAGATCCGTTGAGCCGTTCCGGAGATACATTCAAACATCCATTCATCCATCTATACAGTCGAATTTATAATATTAGTAAGATATAAAAGATTATATAGTTTGTCGCGTTGTCTATGTGGAGCTTTACTTCCTGATTATCACATACAGCTCGTGGGCAGTGGCGTTGACTCACAGCAGTAGCAGTGGGCGATGCTTGCCGAATTCGGTAGTGGTTAATGATGTGTTTAGCAACATGGACAACAGCTTTTGCTCGAACTTGACCATAATAGTTTTTTTTTATGAAGTTCATAAATTATTTATTCAATGCAGTGTTTCTGTGGGCAAACAAGCAGGTAGTCTGTTAGTCGTTTGTCGTCGAGGACCTACTATAAAAAATATCAACAAAACAACTAATGTATATTAAAAAAAAACATATTTAATGAATTTCAATTCATGTATGCATAAGTCAATATTACTAATATAATAAAAGCGAAAGTTTGGATGGATTGATGGATTTTTGTCAGAAGGTATCTCCGGAACGGCTCAACGATTCTTAATGAAATTTGGCACAGATGTAGAACATAATCAGGAAGAACTACTTGACAGAAGCTACTTGTTAATTTTTTAATTCCCTGTGGACGGAGTTGCTGGCAAAAGCTAGTCTTTAATATTTTTAATGTTATTTTATGACGTACAATTAGGGCTGAGGTATTTTTTGTTAAACTTATCATTTCACTGTAAAACCCTAAAATTTTTGGACCCTTGGACTTTGAAATGTAATAGTCGCGGACACCCTAGGATATATAGGTTTTGAGATAACTTTAAGGATGTCAAAATACAAGGACTTAGATGGATCATAAGTTCTATCACAAACTTTTATGTGTATTATAATCAATGTAATTAATGTTACACATTTTGTTAATCATTCAGAAAATATACATGAAATTAAAGCTAATTAAATGTAGATTACAATTTTATTTACTTTATTGGAAATGCTTTCAGTCATTTTAAACACATGCCCTTAAGCGACGCAGGCAGTCATAGATGGCAGCACGCACCACATTCATATCTATTTCAGTTGCTGCTTTGGTCGGAGATATTCGAAGAGACCCTGATGAGGTCTAGCGAAGATATTCTCCTCCAAATGTTGCCAAACTTATAGTTTTCATGCCAGATAAAGTGATTCCATGGGCAGTCAACCAGTTTTGCGTGCTTCGCGCCCTGTGAGGTGGCGCAGAGTCCTGTAGGAATACCCAATGTCTGTTTTACATCTTTTTCACAAAAAAAGAACGGCAAGCAGCTCGGTTAAGCCTGAATATGAGGCTAAAAGACAAAACATGAGTGGTGAAGGATAACACCCTCGTTGAATCCTCCTCGGAACACTTACATATTCGGAAAGCACAAACGTTCCATTTTTTAAATTAGTAGAAGAAAATTAGGCCAGTATTCGCCATTTATAAAAAAAAACAAAAGTTTTGACAGAACTTGTAACCCGACTAGGTTTACTTATAACCTACGAGTTTATAGTTGTGTATATCAGATTCCAAGCTGAACTAAGTTGACTGGATTAGCACTCGCCAGACGCGCAGGCATCTCGCATGGTGCACAGACTCCTTTATTCAGTGCGCATGCTTAACTATTTGGGTTATGGATCAAGATGAGAATATAAATAAAAAACAACATTAAAAATAGGAAGCTCTTTAATATGGCACTACCTTACAGTACCTAAACTATGCTTATGCTACATTTTGTTAAAGGCACGCGGCCTTTGGAGTAAAGATATAATGTTCAAACGTTTAATGTGATCTTGATGCGAAACCAATAAGCCATTATCGATTTATTTCCATATATTATAATTTCTCGCGGGAATATTCATTAACATGTTATGATATGACAACAATTTATTTTAGGTTTAATTTATATCATGGAATATTTTTCTTTAAACTCCATTCAGGAACTGCCTCGAACAGGAGCAACTGTGGACAGCAATAATGTTAAAGCTGTAGGGGGTGGGCGAAGGCCGCGCGCGGACGTGGGCGTGGGCACGGCACACGCCTCGCACAACTGCTGTCAAGAGCACTTATGGCTTTGTTTAGCCGACTTCATTTTTTTAGGTTTTGCATCTTATTATTTGCTTCAGACAATAAAAGCCCTCAGTTGCTTACTTAACAATTACTTATATAAACATAATTCCTAAAAATTACAAATTAAAATGGCTAAAAAATTTTCTAAAAAATTATAAATATGACTGAGGATCAATTCTTGACACAAGCATGGCAAATGTTTAACATAAATATTTTATTATTTATAGGTTTAGGTCAACTTTGACAATTATTTAGTTCCACTTTTAGAAATTGCTGAAATATAACACGTTATATTGTAAATAACATCCTTCGATGTGCTATCGTAGTTTTGGAAAAATGAAAGAAGAAAATGTATCCCTAGGTAAATTACAAACGAACGGCGTTACTATTTGCTAGGGATAATTACAAAACAACGACATTAAATGTTTTTTTTTTGAATTTTCAAAAATGTTTATCATAATTGTGGCAGAGTTTACTTTGTATTTATAGTTATTGTTGAATGTTGTAATGCAAACAATTTAAATTTTCTATACAACTGCAACATCAAACGCACTAATTATTGTACGCACTTGTGGGAATAGCCATTATGAATATGTAAAGTAATTAAAAAAATAATAACTTACATGCTAAAACAATATTGTAACTATAACAAAGCACTTGTTTACAGATACAGTTTAAATTCGATGCGATACTTAATCTAAGGACAAAGATAAGACGCTTTTTAGAGCAGACCTTACCAAAGAGAGCATCTTCATATTGTTGAGTATTACTTAAATGCATAGTTTGAATATTTTGATCAAAATAAAACAATTGATGCCACACTCAGAACCCTTTCAAGGTCACCCTTGATGTAGAACTAAGAAAATACATAGTTTGTATGAAGACTGGGGGCCCGGCTTGTAGCCATGGCAGGATGTGATTGCCGCAGGGCTATTTTTATAAAACTATTTTACAGGAGTATTCAGCTGCGGCTGAACTGAATCATTCTCACAGTCGGCTAATGATTCATAACCAACACTGCGAGTGGTAGTAAGACATAAAAACAGCAGCAGTACTAACATTGTGCTCAGTTTGTTGCTGTACAAGTAATGCAATGTGGATGGAGGGAGATACTGCTCTGCAGTGTGTCTGAAAAACTTATTTATAATTTGATGGTACATGGCAACCAGTTTGTTTGTTCAATTGCTAGAAATAAGTGTCTTCCGAATGGGGCAATCAAACTATAATTGACATCATCATACTCCTACATTAGTTACAACTGTTCTTTGTTACATTCACGTCACATTGTGACATTGCCAATCTTTACAAAAATGTGACCACCATTTCAGGACTTTTGACATCCTTTTCACAAGCAAGTCTACTTTCAAGCTAAAAAACAATACTAACAGGAATTGTCTGGCTTTATCAACTGATTCATTGGATTGCTCTGCCTTGAGAGAGTCATGTGGCCAAAAAGGAATGTTTAAATGTGCTCCTCTCTATGGAGCTGCTCAGCCCGGGTGTATGTTACACACCACACTGCAATCTCAATTTTCTTACCCTATTATTAATTACAGCTAATATTGTAGATTTCACACAAAATGTAAATTCTTCCATATCACAAACTATATGTAAACATATATATATTCTATCCATTTCTATATGCATATATAATATATGTATAGTTGAGTATCTAAATATTAGGATATGGCAACTTATTGTCTAATGGAACCTTCTATCAACTATAACTCCACGCTCAATGGAGTGGGAGCGTTGGTCTCGCCCCACGCTGGCATCCCCTGCCCCGCACCACATTTATATTATACACATTTTGATAATCTTTTCAACACTTTGTGTTATGAGAAAAACTTTCACTACCTTCAATAAATGCAACAACTTCTTATACTACTCTGTACTGAAGCAAAAAACATAATGTTTTAAAGTGACTGTGCATGGTAAAGTGGTGAAGTGGTGAGGTGCTCAATTCCAGGACCCTAGGCCCTTGCATCTTGCAAGGGATGCCAGTGCATTATTAGTTTTTTATCTTGCAGGAACATTTGAGTGCTATTAAGATGGAAAATGTATATATCGATGCTGGAAAGCATAAACGCTGTAACCCTTGAAATAGCGATTGATATGTTTTTCACATGTTAATAATTTCAATCATTATCAAACGATAATGATTGAAATTATAGGTTAGCACAAACTACACAACATTGCTAAATACCGCATGCTTGTAGGCGTATCAGCTCACGAGTTATCATTTTTTGGCTCTCCTGTAAAGTTCATACTTTCGGGGTTACAGCGTTTACGCTTTCCAGCGTCGATATGTTACAGTCAAAGCAATTTATGTAGGCATTGTATAAATGTGATCAACAAAGGCAGATGTGATGTGTGCATGTATGTTAAGGTCATTGGACAAGATGAGAATATTCTCTGACCTCTGTATATATACTGGTATATTCTGACAGCCTCATGTCATGTACGCAGTCTCAGTCTGCATTGTCACAACAACCGGGCATCCCAAACTATTGCCTACAACTGCAACACATGTAACACTACTGTTCAATGGAGTATAATACCAACTCCTGCAATCAACCCACTCCATTCTCTATCCCTAACTCCTATATTGATTAAAGTACCTATGTTTGCTCCTTAAGCAGCAGGACGGTTCTCTTAGCTTACTATGTGGCAATGTGTATGGTACAGAGGCAACAACCCAACTCTGATATGTGTTTAATATCTGTTCACAGCAACTCGCTTTCAAGTCTTTTATACTTAGTTGTTTTTATTTTGTGTTTTTGAATGAAATAAAATACTGAAATATGTATTGCATTGTTTGAATATGTTATGAGCCAATGAAGAGGTGCAAGTGTGTAAATGAAATATGAGAATGTTACGTCTGCAACCAATGGAACATAAGACTGTGCACCGTTGGGTAGTCCAGCTCTGCGTTGGGAGAGCTCAGAAACTCTTTGAGGTTGAGGGCCACGTTACCGGAGAGCACCGCCTCTCGGAGCTCGCCGCGCTCGCCGGAGTGCGCCGAGTTGTCATCCGAGGCGCAGTCGGGGGAGGCGCCGCGTTCCCGCCACTTGTCGTCGTAAGTGAGATCGCACAGGGTGGGCGGCTCGTCGAGATCGCTTAGCTCGTCGTCAGGTGTCGGCCGCGGCTTGGCTCGCGCGTCGTCGGAGCCGTCGCCTCTGCCTTCGTGCTGCCGCCGAGCACTCTTCAACGCGCGATAACGCCGTGACCTTTCCCGTTGTAGACGACGTTTACGTTCGTCTGCCCGTTCTAACTCTTCAGGCGTCTTCTTACTCGAATTTTTGCCAAAGAAGTATCGCATAAAAGACTCGTCGCAGTTACGCTTTGAAAGATAACTTGCCATCAACTTGTAATAATATTGATTATCCATCACTGGGGTCTACGTTTTGTTCGTCGATTGCGAATTTTAAGAACTTAAAATTAAATCAGAGATGATATTCTGGAAATTGCGAAATAAAAATAATGGGAACGCGACTGTCGCTGACGTGACGTCATTGACAATTGACATTTCGTGAATTCGTTCGAAAATGTTTCCTATTACAAAACTTTTACAGAATATAAGTTAAGAGTTCAAAATATGTTGTTGGTATTGACATTTCAAATCATTCAAGGTCAAAGGTCCCAAAAATGGGGTTTTTGCGATTTTCAGCGAAATTGTAGATTTAATGAGTAATTATCTTAGACAAAACCTTATTATATGTGAAACCTGAAAAGTCCCATCGATCCCATATAGAATGCGAATCAAACCTTATGAGTTAAATAAATTCCCTATATGAATAACTAGTTAATTCAAGTTCAGATATATATTAAACCGATCAATTCAAACATGTTCAGCTCTTTGCGAATTACTGTAGATTCAATATTTAATTTGACTGGAAGTTGAATTTGTAAAAACTCTGATTAGAAGTTTAGTTAGAAGGGTTTGAAAAACTAAAGAATAAATAATAGTAAAAAAACAACAATTTAATGTAGTAAATTTCAGAAGACGGGTATATCTGTTTTCTTGAGAGCAGAGAGGCCGTCGTCCCAGGTGAGCATGGCGTTGAAGGAGCAGTAGAGCGCCACAGCCGACAGCAGGTGCCACAGGTCGTGGGAGTCGTAGAACTGCAGCACCTGCACACGTTACGTCACGTCACCGTACAGATTCGCTTCGGAGCTTTGACAAAGCGACAGTCACATTTACTTATTTATAGCGTCAGTGTCGTCGGCAAGAGGAGTGTGTCGCGAGGCCTAGCGGCGGGGGCGTTACCATGCAGTGGTGGTTGTAGTGGCGGGAGAGCGCGGGCGCTGTCGACCAGTCGGAAGAGCCGGACACGAAGAAGTAGAGCGCGGGCGCCCAGGCGGCCGCCGCGCCCGCCAGCCAGCACCACGCGTACCAGCGCAGGCGCTCGCGGTGCGCCAGCTTGAGCGCCAGGTACGAGACCATGTGCAGCAGCGTGTTGCCCAGCAGCACCTGCAGCATGTGCCCCGCGAAGTCGCCCGACTGACGCACCAGCCTGCGGCAAGGAATGACATCACAAGGCTGAGCCCCACAAGCGGCTCGGTATGGACGCGGGCGGTGCGCAGATGGCGGAGGTCTCACCCGTAGATGGCGAGCAGCCAGTTAAGCGCGTTGCCGGCCAGCAGGATGGCCAACCGCGCGCCGTACAGTGGCCGAGCGCCGCGCCGCAGCTCGCGCGCCGCCTCCTGCAGGCTGTGCTTCTCTGCGGACACGCCGATATCTCTCAGCGACATTTACTCTTCGCTCGCGACTGTGGCTTGTGTCATTTATGTCTTAAAACATTTAGTTGAGTTTTTCTTTGTCATATAAGGCATTGGAATTTGGAACACATCGAAGCTCCTTGAGCCATGTTTTTTCAATCAACTGAGATTGTTTACGCTGATGGAAATGCGCCGTGTGATAATGTTGTGGTAATGTCAAAAGAAAATAAAAATGCGTGAATGATGAAAAACGAATGAATTGCGCGTACCGAGGCGGAACTGTCCGACGTAGTAGATACGCAAGGAGAGCAGCAGGAAGGTGAAGACATGTAGCACTGTCCACGCGCCCCAGAAGAGCGCGCCGCCGCCCAGCACACCCCACACCACTGCAACAACAACATTTCTTTACTTCTATTCATTTACTTTATAACTACTTCTTCTTTTTTCAGAACAATTTTTTGTTAATAACTTGATCGATATATTTAAGTGTGCTGTTGGCTCGATATATCTATGTTAAAAATTACAGATAAAGCCGACGTGTTGTACGTCACTCACCCAGCGCCATGAGCACGGCCAGCACGCCGAAGGTGGCGTGAGCGCGCGCGTTGACGTCAGGATGTCGTGACTGGTAAATCTTCACCATGCTCAGCACCGCCAGCACGTACATGAACGCCGTATCTGGGAGAGATACATCAACTCCTACAAGCCGCTCGTCGCGTCAGAGGCGCTGGAGACGCAGCGGCATACCGCACAGGCGAGGTACGTTACCGAACTGGAAGTTGATCTTGTTGGGGCAGACGTGGTAGGTGGCGGAGAGCAAGGCCACCATCATCATGGCGACGCCGAGCGCGGAGAGCAGGCCGTGGTGCGGCGGGATGCCGTACTCTGGCGCGCGCGGGCGTGCGCGGCGACGAGCTCGTCGCAACTGCACCTGCAGCGCGAAGAGCGCGCCCAGCAGCAGGTAGCCCAGGTTGGACAGCACGTGGTTGAAGTCGCTGAGAACGCCCGCCGGATGCGCGCACAGGAAGTTGTAGTAGCAGATGTCGAGCGAGCCCGACAAGTTCAGGATCTGCGCATACGGCCGTCGTTCTGACACAAGAGATGGAGCGCGGACTCGTTACAACAGGGTAGAGAGGGAAAATGTTGACTAGAATTGGACGAAGGTAGAGCACTCGTAGTTGACGCCGAGCTCTAGCAGGTCACGGTACTCCTCCGGCGGGGCGAAGAAGCGGGGCACTCACGATCTTGACGACGGCGACGAACTGCAGCACGGGCAGGGCGTAGAAGACGGCGACGGTGAGCAACGTGTACAGGTAGCGGTCGGAGCGAGCCCGCAGCGTGCGCTCGCGCCGGCGCGCCAACTGCGCCAGCCGCAGCCGAGCTGGCAGACCGAATGCGCCCTACATTTATATTTATTTATTTATTTACATGGTAGACTTACAGCTAGGAAACAACAATATTATATACAAGGTAGTTAGATACAGCTCTTTGCAAGTCTACACTTGTAGCATTGGCTTATATAGTTTGTCAGTCAGACTAGAAAATAGTTATAATAAATTCTTCATTATAGTTATAATAATAATAAATTCAACAACAGCTCTATCAAAATTATTTGAAAATGTCGCGGCTTATGTAACTCCTCGCCTTGTGCAAACACACTAGTTGCAAACGGGTCTATATCATACTTCTTGCACAGTGTGTTGAAGCTGGAGCTCGCACACACCGCACACGTATTCTGCCTGTAATTGTTTGACGCATACAGTACGTTTATTTAATAAAAGGCTAAAAGGTATTTTGGAGAGCAGAAAATATAATTTAACAGACTTGTCCACCATCTAACGCCGTATGTCCGTTGGCGGGCGTGGTGGGGGTGGCGGTGGTGACAGTGGTGGCAGTGGTGGCAGTGGTGGCGGGGGGCTCCTCCTCCTCGGACGAGCTGTCGTCGCTGCTGTCAAACGTATCCACTGAAATGTGTCAATGTTTTGTTACATATATATATATATATATATATATATATAACGGCCGGGGTGGCTCGCTATCAGAATTATTATGGATTGAGATCACTTGTGGGCGGCTATGGGTAATATCGGATTCAAGGAATACACTGCTTATCACTTCTCAACTCGTTATAATGGATTCACAGGCTCATGTACAACGAACAATGCTTTAGCTACGAACCATATTTCCAGAATGACTAATGTCAGACGCGCATCGTACAAGAAGTCTCTTCGAACACAGCTCGTGTTCTAATTTCGATTTATTAAAGTTGATTTCTTCTTCTGATTGCGACACGGCCGTCCTGCGAACACCCGTCCTCGGGTGATGTTAGATTACAAACACCGGTCTCAGTGTGCCCTTAGCATGTGAACATTAACTCAAGGAAATATTTTGTTACGCTCGGCCACTCCTGGCCCAACTTCTGTTATCTAACGGGACACCGCCGTTAAAATCAACTTAAATACTCTACAACGATAGTTACTCCCAATCTCCCAGAAACCCACCGAGTAAGATCTCTAACGCCACGGCCTCTCGACCGAATTTCACTCAACGGCTCTCTGGCCGACCAAACACGTGTGTTACCGTGATATCAAACCACCGATCTGTACAAATGGATAGGCTATTTGTTTGGAAATAATAGCTTTTGCTTAGTTCTGCCCTAAAAGTGCATGTTCACGTTAGTAACAGTTAATTCTATTTCTATTATTAGTTTAAATCATCACCACCGCTACCAACCAACAATACATTTAACAACAAAATAGCGAAAATCAAAAATCAAATACACAAAACACCACGTCTTTCAACCTGTCCATTTATAGAGGTCAGTGCATCACACACACTGCGGTCCTACAGACCTCGATCTCTGCCCGTCACCCTGTGACGTGGCAGTTCCACATCACGGTCCTCGAGACCTCTGCCCGTCACTCTGTGATGTGACAGCTCCACACCACGGTCCTTGAGACCCCTGCCTGTCACCCTGTGACATGACAGTTACACAAACCGGTCCTCCTGACCCCGACCTCCGCCAGAGTAGAACGCGCACCGCTCACCCACGGACTACTTGAGCTGCCCCAAGAGATACCGATTTCCACAGGGCTACGGTTACGACGTAATAACTACTGGTACGGTCGAACACAATACGGCCGATAGAGATCTTTACCCGAGTTTCTGTTACAAATTAGCTTTACTAAATATCACCAAATTCATTATCAACTCCACTTATCTTGCATCAAGCTTTGCAATCCTGCAAACGTCGCTGGTATCCACCAACCGCTGCCACGCAGACGCTACTGCAGTGGCTTAAACCCGCCAGTCTCGGCCATACTGACATTAGCACGTCCCCGTGCTATCCTCATAACAGACTTCCTTCATATTGTACATCTGCAAAAACAAAACGAAACCGCAGAGATTACTGTGTCACACCGCTCGTCTTATTCTGACATCATACGTATCATTACGATTTACGAATAGTTAATAATCATATCAATTAACTGTAAGAATGTTTGACCTTAAGGACATTAATATCTCCAATACAAAATTCTCTCCGTTACTAACTCATGGCAACATGGCTCAAACAATCAAACCATCTGCACCAAATGTCATTTCGTACGATAACGTCGACAACATCATTTCAAAGATTTACTTCATAAATTTAGTAGAAGTCAAACTTCCTTATTCACAATTTACAGATTTTAAAGTTTTGACATTAAGTAAAGGAAAAATAATAGGTAAAGAAACAACAATAATATTCGTAATAAAAACATCCTGTAATTACATGCCATATTTTCATTCAGTTAGTAGCAAACTCTAAAAGCTCTTTTTTTCTTAGCAAGCATAGCTCCTAGGCACCAGATTCAAATTCTCGTAAGCATATTGTGATTACATTAAAACCCAAAGATTTAATATCAATGCCAACCCGTTTTTATCGATTTTACTGAATTGCACTTGTTAATTCTTACTAACATCTTTACGACACCCACATTAACACCTAGACACAGAACCGTTTGAAGTAGTCAATGTATCATTTGTTTACTTGCAATAGTAACTTAAGACCGAAGGCCCAATCCGCTAAGGGAAAGCCATAAACAAGAAAATGAATTTAATTGAACTTTCTTAAGTTTACCGTTTACCGAGAAGAGTTTACTATCTGTTAAATCTAATCACGTCTAAACACATTTTCGCTTTTAAGAAACAGCTACACGATTTAATTCATTTCTGTTTAAATAATTTTCATTAAAACTGTCAGGTTATGTCAGTTGACATTCAAAGAAATCGCTATATTTTTAAATTTTGACAATCAGTTTTATTTTTCTGAAACGTCAATCATTGAAAACAACATCCTTTAATTACAAAATTGACATGACATTATTGATTAATGAAAAATAAAAATCCCAAAATGTAAAATAACCGACTCACTAAATAACTCCGAACATAACTGCATTGCACAAATAACCGAAATACTAATTGAACTATTATTTTGGTGCCACACATTAAACCAATAGTTTTAAATTATCGAATTTTACTAGAATACGTCACGACTAGTGCCCAATAGCATAACAGCTAAAACACACAAAATAGTACAGAAACGAACTCACCGGATGATTAAGTGAAGACACCACCTGTAGGATGATTATGAACTGTTGATATGAAAGAACACACATTCACGCAGAATGCATTCAAAGCATTCAATAGGTTGCACGACCCAACTACTTTTGGGAGACCTCTAACCCCTTGCGTCATCTTGCTCTTAAAGCCATCATTCTTTCTTTTCAATTTCAATTCGTTTCATTCTGATCTAGAATATCGTTTCTTAATTGTTGATGATCATTTTGGACTTCCGTATTAACCCGCATTGAATTATTTTGTCCTTAAGATTGGTTGAGGTGGATTTCGGCTATCCGGTTTTATTCACCTCTGCTCCAAATAGTGATTCAATGCCCATGCCGAACCAATGTCTAAAGTGGCTTGTTATTATTAATGTAGCAATACATTTTTACGTAATCGTTCTGCAATATCAACGTTATAATTTTTCAATTATTTTCTTTTGACATTTGGTTTCTCGAAGCATAATGTCATGAATCCACGCATGCGCGTTGGATTTTTCTTTCTTTTCTCGTAATTTATCTTCGAAATAGTTTTCTTCAAATTATTGTGTACCATAGGATTCCCAAATTACGTTAGCGGCTCACTTGTATCGGTCTGCGTATACCTCGTACTGCTGCGTAGCGACCCATGCATACTTCGTTTACGTATTTAGTTGCTGAAACTTCTAGATCGTACACAAAATCAAATAATATTCTCATAATCTTCCACATCAATGTTTCTTACTTACGTTCTACCAAATTAATTGCGTAGTCGGAATAATTTTCTTTAATGACGGACGGAAACGTCATGTTATTTCTTTTCTTTTCTCAATGTCATTTTTCACGGAGAATTTTACAAATACCAACTGAAAAAAATTGCGCTCATCTCCACTTTCTCAATTACGACTTGAACCGATATGTATCCCACTTCTGATAACGGCCGGGGTGGCTCGCTATCAGAATTATTATGGATTGAGATCACTTGTGGGCGGCTATGGGTAATATCGGATTCAAGGAATACACTGCTTATCACTTCTCAACTCGTTATAATGGATTCACAGGCTCATGTACAACGAACAATGCTTTAGCTACGAACCATATTTCCAGAATGACTAATGTCAGACGCGCATCGTACAAGAAGTCTCTTCGAACACAGCTCGTGTTCTAATTTCGATTTATTAAAGTTGATTTCTTCTTCTGATTGCGACATATATATATACATATTACATACCTATATATATATGTTCGAAACATATGTTGTTGTTTGAAATTTAAATGTATGTAACATTTTTACCAGAAGTGCGACGGCGTCGGCCGGCGGGCGGAGCGCCAGGCGGGGCGGCGCCGTCCGTGTGGCCCTCGCTTGCTGCAAATTGAATAGTGTAAAGCTTAAAATAGTAAATAACCAAAGCTGCGCACTAACTCGTTAATCCGTTAATCGTTAATTAACGAAGTTAACATTTTGTTTAACGGATTAACTTTTAAGTTTTCAAAAAGTGTTGACGCTTTTATTAACTTCCGTTAAACTCACCTCCATTAATGAAGTCCGTTAATCGGTACATTAGAAACTTGGAGACGTGCTATCATTTTGTTTGAATAACGTACCACGCCACTTTCGTAAGTACAGCTATGTTGGGCGATTGTCCACGACTCGAATGGTGGACGAAGGAGTTGATAATTGATATATGTGAAGTTCGCGTGCAACTGTGCATGTCGCATACATCACAGCGTCCAGGAAACACGTAACTAACATGACAAAATCAAAAGAAGGTTCGAAAACACTTTACTGCTTTCATACTTTTGTACAATACTTGAGATACATATACCACTAACAGACTATAGGTTCAATTGCAATCAAAATAATCAAGTGTGAAATGATCGAATTAATGTGTTAAAGAATATATATTGAAATTAATATGTTGAAACAAGTGTCGCCACAATAAGTGTGAAATTGTAAATTCAATATACAAAAGTGTGTGCAGTTCGTGTATATTATCAAAAGTCATCAAAAGATCTTATTTTTACTTGTTTAACTTATTTCTCTCAGCCCCAAAAGCAGTATAATTTTGTTCTGGTTAACTGTTAACGATTAACTTTAACTTGCGTTAAATTTTCGAGAATTTAACGCTTTAATGACTAACGAGTTATTTTTTTTTATTGTCGAATCAACAATTAACGAAGTTAACTTTTCGATTAACCATGTGACCATCTGTGCAAATAACACTAACTGGAAAAATAGTCGGTGACGACACCGGACATATATACGTGAGTGTTTTAGCCGTTTCTATATAAGTTAGTGATAATGTCTCACGAAAGTTTGAATAATTTAATAACTGGAAAAAGTTCGGGCTATCACTCCCTAATATTATTTCGATCCTGTGTATTGCAGCGCAAGCAAAGCTAAACCTTTTCGCTTTAAAACTCTTGAGTTCGCTACTAGAGTTGTCCGGTTTATTTTAAATACTGCATATTAAATAGAAGTAAAAATTATAAAGGTTTGAGTAGTTGCTACCGTGGTCTGGGGGCGGCGTTGCCGCGGGCTGGGAGTCGAGTGCGGGCGCGGCGTGCGGCCGCACTAGGCGCGCCCAGGCCGGCCAACGCCGTGCCAGCACCAGCACCCCGAACGCCACGTAGAAGGCCAGGAAGAGCGCCGCCGTGACCGCGATGGCCGTCACGTACTGCGCGCGCGTCAGCGCCGCCTGCTCGCGTGTAAGAAACACGAGCGCACTCAATACACTGCTTCTAATTACTCACATGCAGTGGAAAAGGCATACTGTCTGATTCCCTCTGCATAATTTATCTTAAAACATTTTTTACACACAACATATTTGTAAATGGCGACAAAAACAATATAATAAAAGTCTAAGCGGAATTCAACAGTTCAGTTATGCTACTGATATTTAGAAAATATATTCTGGATCAGAACGTTGCATCGCAATGACAAACATATTCTAGCTGACCTCTGAAAAATAAGAAATCGAATACCTCAATGGTGACGGTGAACTCCTTCGTCCTGGCGGGCGACGACGTGGCTTGCGGCTCGGCGCCCAGCACGGCGTCCGCCCACAGCCAGTCGGCGGGCGCCCCGGTCTCCGCCTCCGCGCCGCCGCACGCCGCTGGCGAAGGCTGCACGAGCACAACAACCACGAACCCGCGCGGGAACTGCCGCCGCTGCAACAGTCACCGTTACTCCTACTTAATTTGTAGATATAGAATCGGAAAGAAAGACGTGTTTTTACGGAGATAATAATAAAAATAAAGTGTAACAAAAGTTTTTCGTTAGTAATAAAAGAAAAGTGATAATGTTTTGAGTAGGTAGGTATAGATGTAGCGGCTTGCTGTGTGGGCGCTCACCGACAGCTGCACGGCGGCGGAGCGCTGCATGGTCATGCGCAGGCCCGGCCTGCCGATGTCCGCCAGCGACTGCGCGATCGGGCACTGCGGCACACACACGGCGTTAGTTGGCGCTCCGCAAGCCCGCCCCACGCACCACGCTCCCCGCCCCGCCCCCACTCACAGAGTAGTCCTGCACGGACACGGACACACACACGTCGTCCTCGGAGCGCAGCTCGAGCCGCACACTGTGCTGCACCTCCTCGAACTGGTAGTGCACCACCTGCGGCGCCGTCTGCACAAACACGCCGCATCAGTGGCCGCGACGCGATATGACGTCACGGGACGTGTGACATCAGGGAGCGGGGATGAGCACGTTGCATACCAGCGAGGCTGCCAGCGTGACCGGTTCCGAGAAAGGTAGGCGCCAGCGGTGTGTCAGGCGCACTTCCACCTGTACGAGAAGCTGCGCGGCGCACGACGACGACACGTGCAAAGAGAGCCCGCGCGCCGCACCCTCGCCTTCACCTTCTGCACCGCGACAACATTCGCAATACACGCCACATCTTGTCGCTTGTTACTTTAATTAGTTAATATTTGACGTGATTTTAAGCCACAGATATCAATATAAAGTACAAATATGTAAACAAATTAATTCATGAAATAAGAACTAGGTAGGAGAACGGCGTACCGTCGGCGGCGCCGCAGCCAGAGTCGTCGGGCGCGCGCGCCGTGTCCGCGGGGCACAGCGTGCGCTGCAGCTGTAGCGGTGCCGCACCTCCCGAGCCTCCCGCATCGCCCACCTCGTACGGCAGCTGCCACGTCGTCACGCCTATGTTGAAGTGTTTGTATACTGTTTGTACACACTGGTATACTGCACACTGCTCGCGGTATCACAGGAGTAAGTCCGACAGACTTACTGCTTTTTAAAATAATTCCTTCTAGATATTAAATATCCTTTAAAAGTTCTTTAATGACTTGGAAAAATTAATAAACTCCGAAATCGATAAAGCCGTTTAGGCTGCAGGTTACTGATTCCGGGGGAGGTTACCGGCGGGCTGGCGCACGGTGAGCAGCACTGGGTGAGCGGCGTCTCCACCCGAGCTGGCGGCCCACAGCACGCCCGGTCGCGCTTCGCCCTCTGCAGCCTGACACACACTTGTTATTATATTTAACAACGTTTAACATACAGTTATGAAGTTATTTGTCGGGAGCTCCTGACATTCTTTCTATGCCAGCTTTTAACAATAATGATCTAGCAATATAATTTGTATTTCGTATACTTTGTAATTTACTGAGGAACTAAAGGACACGGCCCGGCTTCACACGGATGTCTCACCATACGTGTGAATTGTTTAGAGAGGTGGTGAGCCGTGGCTTGCCACCGCCCGGCGCGCGAGATACGAAAGCGACTCACCCCCGGCGTCGGCGGGAACTCCAGGATGTACTCGAGGGTGCGGTTGAGCGGCAGCTCGTACTGCGTGTCGTACTGCGCCCTGCAACATCCGCGCCCACCGTTATGTGCAAACATGCATACAATCGGTCGACATCACATAAAAGTAGGTGACATAAAACAAACAGCATAATATTGATGAACAAATTTCATATCTCGTACATACACATGATGTATTTGCGATACGCCTAATGAAAAATCAAAATCTGCAAGGCCACGTTTGTTCAGAGTTACCTCCAGAACGGCTCGCCCAAATTTAACGGGAAGGTAGCTGATGCATATGAGAATCTTATGGACTACTTTCTTTTTATTCCACGCTCAAGAAATCGCGGGCGACCGCTAGTTAAGTGTAATATTATTGTTGAAACATGTGTTATTTTTCCTTTGACGACTACAAAATCTAGGACCTTGTCAGTTTGGCCCGTGCTCGACATAACTCACATGCTATCTGCTCCGTGGTCCAATAGCAGACCTCGTTAAACCGAATATAGTACAATGTATGCTCTGTATGTATCTGTTAAGTTTTGTACCAAAAACATAAATGAGACTATTAAATTTGTGATGTCGCCGAATGATAAGCAAGTATTAAAGTTGTCCGTGCGGCGGAGACTTACCTGAGCTGCACGACGGAGATGCCGGCCGCCGCCGCGAGCGTCGCCAGCGTCGCCAGCGCCGCACATGCGCACCACATTACTCGCGCACACATATTTAGCAGTACCCAACTTCTTAAATAAAACTTCAATATTTATCTATAGCAATCGAATCACGGAAGGAGCTCAAACGCACGAGCCGAAGGCCGGCGAATCTAAAGCGACGTCGTCTCTCCGATAACCTCCGGTCGTTTAATTCATATTACTTAGTGATTTTCTGTAAACAAAGACGAATTCGATCGTGTTTTATCTCATGTATTAGACTGAACACGAGCAGTGAGCGGGCGCCCGGCCGCCGCTTATCGCCGCTATCGGGGCTCATCGATAAGCGCGCTCGCAGCTGGCCGATCATCGGTCGCGCGCTCCGAATTCGTCATCGCGCCCGGCGGACTCTGCGGGCTCGGCGGTGACACACTCGTGTCCGCTGATAAAGTGGCCGAACTTAAATTCGGGACATTTCGGGCTTATCATGGCTAGCGCACATCGTGGGAGCACATCCCGGGCTCGGCTAAGTGTGTCAACTCCTGCTGACTCGAGGTTCCCCAATGAGCGCTGAGCGCCAGTTCTGAATCCCATCCATGAGAAACGGAAGGTGTGATCGTTGGGGTAATTCGTAATTTTTGCATCTACAGTGGGCCTAGCACTAATATTTGTGACAATCGTCTTCGTATTTTTGGTGTACTTTACGTCAGATAGGTGGCACTGCACAAATTGTGGCGATAACGATATGATAGCGATTGTCAGAAACAATCGTGAGAGTAGCACAGAGTGGTCAGGTCACAAGTTAGTCATCTTAACATCGCAAACATGACAAAAGCATCAAACGTTCAGTATTTTGACAAAAGTTTTGTTCCTCCACAGAATGCTTTATCGCTATTATTATTGTTAAACCAACAACGAGTGCAAACTTGCGACTTCTAATATAATTTTACTTTCCTTGTTTAGAATAAATATATTATATATATTAATATGCTTATTAATTTCATGGTGATGAGATAAATGCACATTTGGATAAACAGTTTTTGTGAACCGTGTATGTTAATACATTTAATAATCTAGCAGCCGGAAGGTGGGGAAGGGAGGGGGGGGGGGGAGATGGTGTAGGAAAAAACATCGCCAAGTTGTATGAAAATAATTTATTGAACAAAGTAATGCAGCTGAAGACGCGGAGACTCTCGCCACAAATAGAGGAGACTCTCTACTACTTACAACAAAACAAAACATAACAAATAGTAAGGAAGTCTAGCGACTACTTAACTAGGGGCGATAAACATATAAATTAGAAAACTTATGTTTATTAAAACGTGTAAATAATAAAAAAAATTGTTTCTAATATTGATTTAATTGTCATGCGTAAGATGCATCATGTTGTGTTCTTCAACTGTGATCGAGTTGAAGAAGTAATTCAAACTGCAGCAACAGCAAGTGAGATGTAGTGAGGAATGTGTCGGCGACGTGAGTATCGCGCTAGCGGAGACGCGAGTAGCGCAGCCCGAGCTCGTCGACGACCTCCTCGATGGCGACGAGACATCGCTCCAGCTGGTCGCGGGAATGCGCCGCAGACAAACAGAACCTGTCACATTCACAATTATTGTTTTCAAACAAAACGAACCGTTAATGGCGCTCAGAGAAATTACGATGTAATATTTATCAAAAACGTAACATTTATATTAAAAAGTTATGTACTGATAAGGTAGAAAATTGTAGATTAATAATTATTTAGGTAATAAATAATAATGTGGATGAATATTAAATGAGAAGCTGGACATTGAGAATGTCATAGACAAATAGAAATAAAAAAGAAAACGACGAGAGTGAATTTGGCGGGAAACAGTGCGAGATGTCACAGTGTTTTATTTGTGGTTATACAATTTTGTTTATAATTGTAAATAGTTTATGCGTTAACAAGGAATAAAAGTAAGATTTAATCAATTGTACAAGTTTACATTTGTACGAGAGGGACTTTTTTATATTCCACAGAACGGTTCGCGGACATGTATGATGAATGCTGAATGTTGTAACCTGATGCGGGCCTTGTTGAGGGGGGTGGCGGGGAAGCCGACACCGACAGTGGCGAGGCCGCGCGCCGTCAGCCGCTCCACCACCGCCGCCATCTTGCTGAACGTGTACACCAACATCGGCACCACCGGGGAGTCCGCGTGCCCGTATGTCACCACGCCCAGGGCCCGCAGTCTGCACATACAAAACTAGCAACAACATTCGGACACCGGACTCGCATTCGCGAATGTATGGATATATTGATGGATGTTTATGTCCTGTAGAAATTTGGTACTAGTATAAAACACAGTCTCCAATAAGACGCAGTACTACTATTCATCCTATTTTTCGTTAACTCGCGGGAAAAAGCTGATTTTTGATAAGTAAAGTCCAACTGTTTGTTTCTGAGCGCTGCGCACCTTTCGCGGAAGTAGTGCGTATTGTCGCGCAGAGTGCGCACGCGGCGCAGTCCGGCGGGAGTGCGCAGCGCGCGCATGGCGGACAGGATCTGCATGCAGACGGGCGGAGACATGGCGTGCGCGTACGCGTGCATGTGTCCGTGTGTCCGCAACCATTTTATTAGTTTCGCCGAACCTGAAAAACGTTTTAACTTTCGTCAAACGAATATTTTTCGATTTCACGTCCGACATGATAACTTAATGAGCGTGACGCCTTTTTATCCCATAAATGTTACGATTCAAACTTAGTCGCTCGAGCCCACAAGTATGGTAGTGGGGGGGCAGGAAGGTACCGGCGATGTATCCGCCGGCGGCGCCGAAGCTCTTGGTGAAGGTGCCCATGAGCACGTCGACGTCGGCGGGGAGCACGCCGCAGTGGTCGGTGACGCCGCGCGCGTGCGCCCCCAGCGCGCCCACAGAGTGCGCCTCGTCCAGGTACACCTGCAGCCCCAGCCGCTTCTTCAGCGCGATCACAGCCTGCAGCGGCACTATGGACCCCTCCATGCTGTACACGCCCTCCACCACCTGCACACACCCCGCCCTCGCCCTTCAGCTTACTGCTCGGATCACATTTATAAATCAATTTAACGATAACTGAATTTTATTTAATAACAGATTCGGGTTTAAAGCTTCGGGCGATACTACTATTAAGAGGTAAGGATGAAGAAGGGAAAGGGAAACTCACAATCACGATCTTGGTCCAGCGGCGCTCGGCGATGGCTTCACGCGCGAGGCGCTCCAGATGGCGCAGGTCGTTGTGGCGGAAGACGCGCACGGTGACGCGCGACAGCCGCAGCCCGAGGATCAGCGAGGCGTGGTTGTTCTCGTCGCTGAGCACCAGCGCGCCCGGCCCCAGCAGCCCCGGCAGCCCCAGCGCGTTCGTCGCGAACCCCATGCCGCACACCAGCGCCGCCTGAAGTCCGCGCGGATTGTATAACGAGTGCACGCTCTCGTTTCGGTTGTATAAGAAAAAAGGAATAGAATTGAGTACCTCGACGCCGAGGAAGCGCGCGGTGGCCTCCTCGAGCTCGACGTGCAGCGGACAGGAGCCGAGCTCGGCGCGCGAGGAGGCCAGCGCCAGCCCGTAGCGGCGCGTGGCCTCGGCCGCCGCGTCCGCGCACGGGCCAGTCGGCTCCGCGAACCCCAAGTAGTTGTAGGATCCGAGGTTAATGCAGCGCCGCTCCTTGCCCGTGAACCTGGCGACGGACGAGGCGATGAAGCCGAGGTGGCAGCGAGCGGGGAGGGCAGCTCTCCGCTCGCTGCAGGCGACGTGCACTCACCGGAAGGACCAGTTGTAGTCGTCGGTGTGGCGCTCCTTGAGTGTGAGCTCGGCGCCGGGCGCGGAGCAGATGGGTCGGTTGAAGCAGTGCCGCACGCGCCGGTACACGTACCGCGAGAAGAACTGCTCGAAGGGGTTGTAGAGCGGCGCGTAGCCCTGCAACGTGCAACGATCTCTCTATCTCACCGCACGTCGCTACTTTCCATTCTTATAGTCTAAAACTTCTTTTCCACTAATGTACATACATATCAAAATCTCTATAATGAGGTAACATCGGTGATCCATTTTTATTTGGTGAAAATTTTTGTTTTTGCATTTCCTCATTTGCGCCACGGTCTTAAAACTCCTTATAATAGCGTCTAGCCATGGTGACACGTGTAATAATAATTATTTGTCAATTAACCGGCGGCGCGCAATGACGTGTAGTATGTTAGCGGATTCAGATATTAGGACATAACAGCGTTCCAATAGAATCGTAGTGAAGGTTCTGTCACTTTCAAGCAACTACACGCTAGGAGATCGAGAAGCGAGAGTGCCAGGGCGAGGTATTCACCTCCAAATCTGTCGGCAGGTGGCAGGCGGCAGACAAGTGTGCCGGCGATAAGAGACATTTCCTATCGACGTCTCACCGATGTGCCTTATCGGTGTAGTGCCGCCCGATGACTTATTACAATTACCGGTTTTACTGCATAAATTCCTGCTGCGATAACATTACGGTACTTTTGATTATTGCTCGGCGGAAATTACTTATTTGTATAGGAGGTAAACGAGCGCTTACATCACCTCCGCAAGGAAGTGAAAAACAAAACTAGCAGCAGTAAAAACAAAATTTAGCAAAAGAGAAAATTTATAAATGAATCTCTTTCTTTCTTATAAATTAATAGACGTCTCAATGAAGAAGCAAAGTTGAAGAATGAAGTCAAGCAATTGAAGCCGTTCTCCACCACCCGAATGCAGGGACAAGTCAATACCATTCGGCAAGCTTTGTGAATATGTCATGTACTGTTATTGCAAGTATTTAATGGTTCCACAGCTAATACAGGCCAGGGTCGAGTTGTTCAGATCAATTATATCTATATACTAAACAAGTTTGCTTCGGTTCCGACTGTAATGTGCGAGGCACGACGCTCGCAGTGCAGCGGTGGGGCCGGAGTAGTGCCGACACCGGCTAACTATTCTTAATTAAAATTGTATGTACCTACGTGTTACCATCCTTGAGTCAAATCGGTGCGCGTGCGCGATACTCAAGTGACCGTACTGTCAAATTCTTGACCTATTTAGCTTCATCCGAGTGGATTATCGGGATTGCGAGGGACGCGGCGTATTGCGTGCGTCGCCGGCGAACCAGTGACCCAGTATTCGAGGAAATTGTCAACATTTCCAATTTTATGTTATTAATTATTAAGATTTAATTATAATATAATAATTCAGAATACCTTATTTCGAATAGATTCTATTTCAATCTATACTATTGTTGTATGAGAGAGAACACAAAAATAAATTGATCATCATTTAAACGATAGATTTTTGATTACTATTCCGATTGCCAGTTAAAATTGTAAGCAAAAATGGTTCGAGATTAATTGGTTCGGTCGTAAAACAATAATACAATGCAATATGTACTGTTACGGTGTGTGTGTGTGTGTGTGTGTGTGTGTGTGTGTGTGTGTGTGTGTGTGTGTGTGTGTGTGCGCAACCGCGACCTCAATATGTTGCGGCACTTCTTAATCCACTAGTTCTGTGAGCGCTGGCGCTATGGCGTCCTGGCGCCTGACAGCGTCGCTTCGACGTCGGCGCACAACAACGAGTCATTCAATCATAATGATGATATTTGGTTAATGTATGTTAGCGCCGGCGCCACCACGCTGCCATCGCATCGAGTATCAATTTCAACATGGCTCTACACGTGCATACTCTCATACATACGACATCACAGTTCAGGACAGAGACACCTAATCACGTAGAAACTAAATTGTTCAAGCGTTACAGACAAGGTTTTAGTGTAGTAGTTTTTGTTTCTAAGTTTCCCAAATTGGATAGTTTCGTTGGCTATGTTGTATTAAAATAATGTTAAATTGTGCTAAATAAATAAAATTTGAAGTGAACATTGTATAAGGAGAGGAGATGCGTGTACTTGGGCGTGGCGTACCTCGCGATTGCGCTCGGTGGCAACCTTGGGCCGGAAGAGCAGCTGGTTGACGAAGCCGAGCAGCATGAGAAGGTAGAGACCGAGGTGCGTGAGCGCCGCCGTCACCAGCGAGCACTTCTCGAAGGAGCCGGGGAAGGTGTCGTACTGCGCCCAGTCCATGGGCGGCAGCCCCGCGTAGTTCCCGCCCATCTTCTGCAAAGCCCGATCTCACTTTAAAATATTTATGACACATCTGCTGCTGTAATCACTTTTGCTTATTTAATAATTTTCCTATTTGTTTTCAGTCATCTAGAAGTACTGTTAAGTATCAACTGTTACCACAGTAAAAAGTTAATCGAAAGACGTCAACTACTTCACTTCCATTAGTGTTTCCTTCAGGAACAATATTCGGGTCCCAAAAGTGAAGTCACTAATGACCCAAATTAAAATAACGACCACCTCAATATTATACAAGTAGTAGATACTGTGAATACAAACACACACGCACATGAATTTTTATATCGGTTTTACTTTCGAACGTATTTGCCATTAATGTTCCCAACACTGCATATGGAGTCTCCTTCAATGGAGTACAATGAATAAACTTACGCAGAATTATATATTGTATAAATTAACAATGCGACCAGCGACCAGCGACCAGCGACCACATCGGGCGGAGACTATACAAAATATGCGAACGGTACCGAGACTCGGCGGCCCAAGCTGCGTGGCCAAAGATACGCACACGAGTTGACACTCAAGGAAAATAACATAAAATTATATGAACAAATAAGTTTATTTACTAGCTAATTAATAACTAACAATCATGAAGCGATGTAAACAGGTAACAATTACTTGAACAAATATATGTATTGTATGTAAAAAATCTATGTTTCTGTTTTTCCTTTACGCGTTCCTAATGGACAGTAGGAACCGATTGCGAAGAAAATTTTGTAGGACATTATTGAAATGAAAGGGGAAATTTCCGACCTTAAAATATATATATGTAAAACACTAGCTGTCGCCCACGACTCCGTTCGCGCGGAATTGAAAAAAAAAATGAGGAGCCTATGTGTTCTTCCAGACGATGTTCTACATCTGTGCCAAATTTCATTAAAATCCGTTAAGCTGTTTTGGACATACCTTCAAACAAACATCAATCCATCCATCCATCTAAACATTCGCATTTATAATATTAGCATGTTAGTAAAATTATCGTCTCTCCTGATCGTTGCAGATACTTATAAACAACGCAGCGGTCACTTGCATCAGGTGACAAATAATGTGGTTCACAGCGCGATGTAACTCTCTGATGGGGCGGCGTGCCTGCGCTTTGCTGCACATTGTCCCGCAGAGGGGACACGCAGCGCCTCATCGAGGATATCGTTCGATCTATCTATACAGTTATAAAAATTGTAGTGTCGGTATGTAATATTAAAAAAATCACATTTCTCGAACTTGATGTATTTGCGTTGCCAGGGAAAATCACAGTTTTGTGTGTCCGCAAGTCCGCGATTGTACCGGGTAAACCGTGAGTTGTATTGTGTGTGTGGGTTAGATGTACGCGGGGGTAAGATAGGCATTTTTTAAATTCCACGCTGACGAAGACGCGAGCAGCGTTAAGAATATTTATAGGAATAGACGACAGAGTTACTACTGCGCCGCCTGTGGTGCGGTCTGGCATGACTGCGCCATAGCCAAGTGCTTGGGCTTGTGTAACAACAGTTCGCCGACGGGCGACGGGCGACCGCGCGTGACGCCGCCGCGTCGTGACAATGCTGCGAGTCACGCGCATCATTAACGACTTTACATTACTATAAAGTATACAATACTAAATAAAGATTTCATAAATCGCAATTTCACGAGTTATACATGAAAATAATAATTAAATTAATACAACTTTAAAACATACATACATGTATGTAAGTATTATACATGTGTTGTGACACACCCGAGTGCCACAACTCAATCAGAGAAAGGAATCGGTGAATGAGACAATACTAATAGACTTTACTAAAACTGTAAAAGACAAGTAAATTACGATCAGTCATTAGTACATATTATAGACAAGGATTGACACTATAATGACTTAGTCATCATCATCATCATCAGCTCACTATACGTCCCCACCGAGGAGCTTGGAGCCTACCCCAAGTTAGTGATGGTGACTAGGCCATAGTCAACCACGCTGGCCCACAATGCGCCACCCTGTTCCTGACCAAAAAGAAAGGACTAAATGACTACATACCGCCAGGTAAAGAACTCGAACTCCACATAACATACCCAAACACACCACATCCCTCTAAACAAATCAACGCAAATTACGAACTCCTGGAAGACACGAGCACGGAAACACTCCGAAAACACCAAATAACCGGCCCTCACATCTATACGGACGGCAGCAAAATAGAAGGAGGAGTCGGAGCTGCCCTATCATGGTGGGAGGAGGGAAAAGAGTCCAGTAACGCAGTCTTCAGTTTGGACCCCCGTTGCACAGTCTTCCAGGCGGAGCTGTATGCGCTACACAGCGCTGCTAAGGCGATAAAATCAAAGGACGTTCCGGCGGCAAATATCTTCAGCGACTCAAGATCTTCGCTAGATCTCCTGAGCAACCCGAAAACAAGTCATCCTTTGGCACATACCATAAAACAAACAATAGCAGAAATAAACAAAGAGGGAAGAAAACTCCGTCTATTCTGGCTCAGGGCCCATGTCGGAACACCGGGCAATGAAAGGGCCGACGAGCTCGCGAAGTCGGGTGCACTAAAGAATGCAAGCTCTACGGACTACGATAGCATCCCGATTTCCTACGTCAAAAGGAAGATCAGAGAGGAAACTGTTCGAAAATGGCAGGACAGATACACAACCTCTACCACAGCGTCGGTCACAAGGAAATTCCTTCCGGATGTCCATGAGGCATTCGGAATAATCAGAAAAACAAGACCATCCCCGACCTTAGTGCAGGTTTTGACAGGACATGGTGGAATAGGGGAGTACTTACACAGGTTTAAGATAAAAGACAGTCCTGGCTGTGAATGCGACCCAAGTATCAGCGAGTCCGTATGGCATCTGGTCATAGATTGCCCCCGCTTCGCAACAGCCCGCTTAAACTTAGAATTCGCATTAAACAAAACACTAAGTCTGAACAATCTCCACGAAATAATAAAAAACGAAGACCATAGACAACAATTATTTGCATTTACCGAAATGGTTTTCCGTAAAGCAGCAAAGAGACACACCACAATAAACACCAATACAACAATAACCCCACACACACAAGCACAACCAACCAACCCGAATCCACAAAAGAACCAAACACAGTCACTCACAATATCACAACTCCTAACCTGGGGAGAAAAAGGTGTGGCTGGAATCAAAATTCGAGGAGTTGCACTTTTTATGGACAACCCCTCAGAAAAGCTGGGTATAAGTTTCTGCATAGCAACGGCCAGCAAATATATCAAGATCTCACCTGGCTTGGGTGTCCTGCTGAACGGCAGCACAAACAAAGTGAGCATGAGACGCAAAAATTACGATGCGTTAACGGTAGCTGAAGTCGCAAACCAACGAGGAAAAGTAGTGAGAGTCCGTAACAAGACTATACTACTGTTCTCATGGAATGCAGATGAAACACCGTTCTCACAAGCATGCTCGTTACTAAGAAAGCTCGGCCCCTCCCACTCAGCAGCTGTATCTCGCAGGGTGAGTGTGGACGCTATGGTGGTGCAGCACGAAAAAGGGGAAGTTGCAGATCGCACGGGTTGCTTGATGGCCTCGGAACATCACGAGATCATCGTATATGAGGACAGGGGTGAAAACCTCAGTTACCTACTTAAATACGACTCAGCAACAGCGACTAACCAAGTGGATGCTTGGGGCCACCCCATAGCGAACCTATCAACCCTGAGCGGCTCGGAACGCCTACAGCTAAGAACAGTGAGCGAACGCACGACAGCTATAGACGAAACCAGACAGAGGAGAAGCCAGGAAAGATCAGTGACAGGAGGAATGGTTAACGAGCTCCTTAAAATCATTAATGCTGCAGCCCAATCAATACCCGGAGCCAGAAATCAAGAAAGGAGCCACAGCCAGATAACAAACAAAACAACAACCACTTACTCTCCACCGAAAACACCCACCACCCTAACCAGAGCAGACAAGGGAGAAGTCATTCCGCCTCGGCTTCGGCCAGTGAGCGAAGCCCGGGACCACTATGTAAACGCCTTCCTCGAGTTTCAAGCCCTCACAAGAGCAACGAGGGAAGTAAACCTCGCCACCTGCAAGGAGATATTAGACGCATTTGCAGGCAAGAACGAGACAATCTTAAAAACCAAGCTCGAGGAGTCAGAGGCTGCCATATACAACAACATCACGTCCGAGACAATCCACGGCACAATGAAGACACATATGGCGGCATATAGTAGGTCAGCGGGCTTCGTCGAGCTGGACGAAGCAGAGACGGAAAGAAAAGGGAAGACAACCTATAAATCTCCCCCCGATGACCCCATTGTTGTTGTAGCCAAAAGCACAAAGGTCGTTTTAGAGCATAAAGTTCTCGAGATGGCGGAAACCATTTTGAGCGCCGAGGACCTAGACAACTGGACTGTGCCGACAATAAGGTGGGTCAATGGTGTCCCTGGGTGCGGCAAGACAACCTGGGTGGTCAATAACTTCAGCCAACAGGGAGACATTGTCATCACCACAACAACAGAGGCGGCTAAAGACCTACGCGAGAAGCTCATGAACCGCATCGGTCCCAAAGCGAAATCCAAAGTGCGCACAATGGCCTCGCTACTGGTGAACGGGCTTAGAGATCACAAGACCTGTTCCCGACTCATCGTAGACGAGGCACTCATGAATCACTTTGGAGCAATCGTGATGGCCCAGCGGATCAGTGGCGCCAAGGAAGTGCTTCTGTGTGGTGACAACAATCAACTCCCCTACATAGACAGAGAAAACCTCTTCACAATGGAGTACACTCGCCCCAACCTCATAACCGGAGTAAGTCAGGAATTGCTATGCACGCACCGAAACCCGTTAGACGTAGCATATGCGCTAAACGAGATCTACAGCGGCATATATTCGTCTAAAACCCAAGTGCGTTCGTACAAGATCGGAAGATACACAGGAGCGAAAATACCTACATCAGTACCCAACACCCTTTTCCTAGTGTTTACCCAAGAAGAAAAGGAGAATCTACACCATCTTGGTTACGGAACTGGTGAGGGATCGCGTCTGCTGACGGTACACGAAGCACAAGGGTTAACATACGGGACGGTTATCATCTTGCGTTCCACAGCGCGGAAGCTGCAGCTGCACGACAGCGTACAGCACGCTGTGGTAGCGGTATCCAGGCACACGGCCGAATGTGCGTATTACACGGACGACCGCCAAGACGCAACAGCAAGGCTTATCCTGAGGGCAACGAACGCGCCAACCGACAAAATCATCGCCTATAATACAAAAATGGCGATGAGAAACCGAGACGCGGCGATCGTAGAAGGTCTCCTAAAAATGAGAAACACTACATCCGTCGCCACAGTTTAAATATAAAAAAAAAAAAAAAACAAGTAATAGTAATAAGTATAAGTAATTTAGCAAGTAAGTTTAGTATAGTAAAGGGTAAAAAAAAAAAAAAAAAAAAAAAATTGTAATTAAGTTAAATTATATGTATTTATAAGTAAGCAGGAACAAACAATGCAGCACAGGGATATTAACAAAAAAAAAAAAAAAGATAACTAAAACCTGTGCAGGAAAGAGTACGGACCAAGCGTCTGTAGATGTAAAAATATTAATAAATAAAAAAAAAAAAAAAAAAAAAAAAACCACGCTGGCCCAGTGTGGCATAGGTCGCATCACAATGTTTTCCTTCACAATTGAAAATCGAAAAACACATTGGTACATGGTGGGATTTGAACACAGAACCTGCAGATTGCAAGTCAAATGATAATGACTTAGTGGTAAATATTATGATAATGTTAGTTCTATTTTTAATCAATGAGACTAGAATAACATTTTGTGCGCTGCCAGCTTTTTGCAATTTTTAAATATAATAGTTTGAATATTACAATTTTATTTATTATATTTACATTATCTGATGCCTTGAGAACATCCCACCAAAGTTTCATCAAAATCTGTTCATTATTGCCTTCCTAGAGGACTTTTAAAGTTTTAAAGTTATAGAAAACTAAATGTTATTTTGTTGTTTGTAATAAAATAAAATAAATAAAGTTTTACTATTCCTATAAATTTGTTTCATAATATTTACTATTGAGTAGTGAGGGACTAAGTCTGGTCTACAAGATTCCATCTTCTTTTACTTTGACCATTAAAACAATAAATATAATAATTAAGAGATATTTGACAGAATCCTATCAAATGAAATCATTCAAGTATATGCAATTCAAGTATAAGTACTGTAGTAATGTACTTATGGGACAGAGTGATTAATCTATTATTCTATTTACCAGGTATAAATTAAACCTTTACTATCTCTAGATCTAGGCTAGTAAAGAAAAAAAAAAATAATAAGAAATAATGAAATGCGGCTGAGTGAATTATTCGTTTTAATTCAATAAAACCGGAAAGTGGACAGTGTGCTTATTCATCCGCGATATTATAACGGCCTTGATATAGATCTCTGTTTCGTATCACCGAAGGCCATGTTATGTTACATTGATACCAGTACTTGGTCTAAGAGACGAAGACAAAACGCGGGCGTGTCAGTCTTACAGAACCAAAAAGTTAAATTTTTGTAGACAATACAAAACATTTACTCACAGTAGTTTCATTATTTATATTTGCTGTTTTTTGATAACCGTTTTTCTGATAATTGATCTTTCCATTCAATATTTTCTTCTCATTTTCAAAATGTTCTTGTGTTTGGGTTAATTCAGTATCAGTCGAGCGGGCACATCCTCGCATTGCAACTCCCGCCATCCTTACACTTATGATCTAAAATAAGTGATATCGAAGAACGAAGAACACGCGATATGCGTTATCGCCACTTCATGAACATTTATAAAGTAAAAAGCGCTGTTGTTCAGACAATTATAAATTAACGTTCGAGGCGCTATAGCGCTGTTATCATTAACAAGGAAATGTCAATGTCATATTGTTAAAGACTGTTTTAACCACATAACCACATTTTGTTTCTGAAGCCCTGTTGCCATATATTTTGCAATGAAGCAAGTGTTTACCTTACACAGGAACTCCACTGCAGTGACACTTGTATAAATACATAGGGTAAATTCCGCCCAAAGTAAAGTAAATGCTCACTTTGGCTCAATTCATCTGATAAAAGAGATTTTCTATTTATGTGGATGTTACAGTAGTTATTATTTTAATGTGATTTGAAATAGGGTCGACGAAGTTTTCTTCTTCTTTTCAGCCCTATTGATTCAAATTGTAAATTTTTTCTCATTAAGAATACATTTATTTTATAATACAAAAGGCTAACAGATATGCCAAAAATTATTTTATTAAAAATGAATATAATTGTAAAGGTGGGCGGTAACTGCGCCCTAGTCGCGGTCGCGACTACTGTCTTGTGTGGTGTGTGGGCAATAAATTACTGTGTTTAAAGGCTTTATTTTTGTCGGCCTATTATATTTATTTTTCCTTAAATACGTAGTTTAAAACCGTATTTTCCTCAAGGTAAAATTTTATTATATACTTTCAATCATTTTAATTTTCAGCAAAGATTAAAAAAGGATTTTGTGTCTAAATTCCTAAGATTTTGTTTTCCTTCACATTTTCTAAAAAAAAACAGCCACAACAATGATGATGTAATCCCGGCCGATATCGGCCACGGCGACTGTCTTTAACTCCGGTTGCTTTCAGCTCGTCGCGTCTGACATCTAGCTCAAGGAGCCGCCGGTTGACACAACAATATGTGTCAATACAAGGGTCTCCGCCTACCATGGACCTATCCAAACCTACTTCGAGTTTTTTCGAGTAAAAAACATGGCAGTACATATTATAATATGTTCTCTTAAAAGTAGATCATTTAATGGAATTTTCTTAAACCGTATGTATTCATAATAGTTGAATCAAATCAATGTTGTACAATTTACATCTAATACTAAAACTCCACTGCAGTGCTATTATTAGTTGAAATCCTCACCGCTATTCAGCCAGCGCCAGAATAGCGATAATCAAATAGTCACAAAATAACACACATATAGCCTGTCCATGGATAGAGGTCAGTGTCTTTGGTCAATAACTTTGTCTTTGCATCTTTGTATTGCATATGTCGGTAAAACAGTTCAAAACTATTCAGTCAATAATTTGATGAATTTGTTCAAATTTGGGTTTTTGCCACCTTATTATCAAGTTTTTCAGCGCAGTATTCGTATATTCGTACATTAACTTATTTTTTACGATTACTTCACCAGTATAATAACTATTTACATATTTTATTTAAATATCGGTGAAGTGCCGCCTTTGCTAAATTGGTGGGGCTGTTTTGCGATGAGTAATCCCGTTTCTCGTACAGAGTGACGTCGTGCAGCGGTAGCCGGCGCGCAGCTCGTAGACGTCAGTACGTCACGAGGAGGAGGCACGACAAGACCCCTCCGGCACACCCTATTCGCGATCCTACCGCGCCCTTTATCGATTGTCGTCTCTAGTCTCGACCACGACTTTATTTTCAAAATACAAAATGGAAACTACAGATCTCCTCGGAGATTTTGCCAGCGGCGACGCCGTACCGGCGGGCGAGGCACCTCCGCCTCAGGCTCTCAAACGCGACCAGGACTCCACTGACGACTTTGAACATCTAGAGCGCGAGGGTAAGCGAGATGAATTTGAATCACCGAGTCACCAGCACGGAACCGCGCGAGCTGCGACACAGAACTTCCTCGACATGGAGCGCGACGAGTTCGTGGACACGCCGCGCGCTCCGTCCGTCACTGACAAGCTCGCAGACCACATAGCCGACAAGTTTACAGACAGCGAGTCGGAGGCCGACACAGCAGGCGAGTCGCCGTTGCACCGCCCCGAACCATCGGTGCATGTGGACAGTGTGCCCACTCCTGAAGTTCCCAAGCAGGAGCTTCGAGCGCAGCCCGAACCCACGCCGCTGCAAGCTGCGACGCCGGCCGCTACTGCCGCTCCGCCGCCGACCCCAACACCTATCGTGCATTCGAGTACCTTGCCGCCGAAGCCTGTGGCACTGCCCGAAACTGACATTAAGGCTAAAGTTGAACCGGCTACACCAGCTGCTGAGCCCGTGCCCAAGGCCCCGTCACAGCCAGCCGCGCCCAAGGCCCCGTCACAGCCAGCCGCGCCCGTAACTGCAGCGCCTGTACCCGAAAGGAAGCCCGAGGCCGTGCGAGCACCGACTGCACACGTCATCGAGGCCGAGGTCATCTTTTGCCAGATGGGATTGGGTAAGCGTTTTACTTATGACTTTTTCTCAAATTTAATATTGTATTGAGTACAATACATCGATTATATTACGGAAAGGACATTTTAGGTGAATAAAATTCAGTCGATTGGCAAATATTGCGAAAATTTGCCCAAGTAACGGCGACCCTCCGCTGTCAATAGACCTGCACAAAAACCTATTGTCATCCTTATCATTCTACTTGAAGTAACAGAGATAACAATAGTATGTTTTTGTACAGGTGTGTCGTCAGTAGAAAGCCATGTTAAGAGCGGCCATACACGTTCTGCATTGTACAGTTTTTGAAGGTCGGCGTTGAGTGGCCTGCAACCTGCAATAGGAAAAATACAAAGTTGAGGTAGGGAGCGCAGCGCAGTTAGCGGTCACCGCTAAAATGCAGCCTGTGCAAATCGACCCCTGAAACTTTCGATCCGTGTTGCGCAATGCACGGTAAATGGCGAACTTGAGTTTGCCCTCTATTCACGTCGGCGGGCGTGACTTCACGTGGCGTGCGCTCGTTCTTTTGCAGCTAACACCCGCTGACACTAGCCGAGCCGAGCCCGCTCAAACGCTCTGCAGAGTGGAACTTTCGATCGACAATTATGCGACATTTAACTGACAATATGCAATACTTACACTCTTTCGGACATTCTTTTAGCGAGCATGAGTCACAAATTTGAAAAAGTGAGTCATAAATGGAATACCAAAATAGATATACAGAAAAATACATGAATTAATACTATAGAATAGATAGGCATAGTCGTGCGTTTGCATTTGCCACGGCTGAACCGCGGCGCGGCGGCGCGGGCGGGGGCGCAGACGGGGCTGCAAAGGTGGCGGAGCGGCAAGAGCGATGACCGGCGCGGCCGGCGAGGCGCGGCGCGGCGCGACGCGGTATCAACACAAAGACCTCGCTATCAATGCACTCGGGATACATTTTTGACACGCATCTCTCTGCTTAAATTCTATCGTTCGAGTCCTCGGACATGCTGGAAAAAAGAATGCCTCACAGGATTGATAATACTTCAGCATCAGAAGATGTAAATGTTTCAACATGTTGACACTTTCTACTTTCATGTGCTTCTTTTATCTCGGCGCAACGTCCGTCAGTCGGAGCCGGTGTTATCAATTTGCAGATGCGTCAGCTTTGCGCTCTTATCGCAGTTTGTACAAGGATCGTAAACAGGATAAGGAGTAAAACATTCTTGAAGTGCTTTGTTTATCATCGCAGTACACGAACATTCAGTTTTGTTGGTTTCTTCTTTTTGTAAAAGTACGAGAGATCCGCGGGGCGGCGGCTAATTTTAGCGAGTGGTGGCGCGTGGCAAGCGGCGAGCTTCACTCTAGTGCCGGCTCCCTCAGCGCGAGCTGATGTTTCACCGTGCTCTGGCCGCCTAGTGCATCCCGTCGCGCCGCCCGCTCCGGCCGAGGCGCGAGGTAACCGCCGCGCGCGGCCATACGCCTAAGAAAACTCAACGCGGTCAAAAGTGAGTACCATACCAGATCCGAGTGCACATACGCCATTCTCTGTTCTGTGTGTGACAGAAAGGAGCTTCGCGTCAAACAACACCCGGCCGCAATGAGCTATGACCTCATAATCCTATTAATAATGCGCCGTTTGTGTATTGACGTAAACATTGGTACCTTTCCGTGTATGATGTGATCGCATCTGTATTCTGCATATTCCAAAAAGTTTTAGCAGTACATCGGCAGCGTCTACTTATTTTCGCGGGGTCTTGCCACGCAGCGCCCCGCAGCGTAGCGCAGCAGCCACGATGTAAGTTTATTGCGGTAAAACGTTTAACTAACTGCCACCATTGAAAGCTATATATCTGTAAATAAACATGATATAAACACAGTCGCGTCACCTAACTGCCTGCTTCATCATCATCTGATCCCATTCATTTGAGGTCGTCTTCACTTCTTAAACATCGGTAAATAACTTCTAAAGTACCTGAAACTATTTGTTAGTATAGAGTAATATAAAATTACGTTAAATATCAAAATAATTTGGTAATTGTTATTCCTTTCATTATTTACATCCGAGGCGATGAGGCGAGACAACTCAATGGTCATGTGCCCGCAGGTTTATGAAAGGAAAGGAGATTTGTGAAATTACCCAATAGGCTTTGTTAAGTGCTGTATCTGGTGTTTGGACGATGGAGTTGGGCAAAATAAATAATTTTGTTTAAAATTTTTTGTTTTGATTATAGGCAGGCAAATTTTAGTGAAATGGTAAAGAATTTGTCGAGCAACAATAGTTTTCTTGCGGTCGTCAAGTTGAAAACGTTGAAAACAGTGATAAAGATCTCAAAAATATAATGTAATGTATCTAAAATAATCTATCTATAATGTAATGTAATGTAAATACAAAAATATAATATATTAATCTTAAAAATGATAATATCTAATTGTGGAGCACCAAGTTCAGCGGTGATCATCAAATAATATTTTTTTATTTTTTTTATTTAATAATTTAAGAGGCTTTGTCGCAATGCGACCATATCGCCCCATAAGCCTTCCAATAAATACACCTTACATCTAATTATTTACATTGTTTCTTAAACACATGTCGGTCAACTTAAACATCATCCTGGCCTCGTCAGAAGACGGGTCAGCCAGGATAGTGTTTATCTGACCGACATTATACCCGAACACCTTAAAATAATTACGTCTAAGCCGTTCGTTCCGAGCACACTCCAAAACAACATGGTGGATGTCTTCCACTACCCCATCAAATAATATAAACGAGGTTATGTCTACAGCTTCGTCCATATTTCTCATTCTTTCTTGCTGCAAATGCAATTTGATTTCACGTATAATTTCTATACTAGATAAAGTAATGTATCTACTATCGCGAGATCCACGGCCGTTACTCATTGTTATCTCTGTTTGTTTAAAGATAACAGAGAGGGGTGACTATATAGGGTATGTAGGTACTTGTACAGGACAAACTAACTATTGTCACAACAAGTAACGTTGCAATGACAATGGCAACAGATAATACAAGGGATAGTTTTATGTACAAAAATATGGGAAGGATCAATAATTCTAAAATATGTAATCCAATCGAATGACAAGTTTTTTTCAGTTTGCAGTAAAACAAAAATAATGATATTTTACTTGACAAAATCGGTAAACCCATTTAAGTTCCAGAAAGTCCGGTGAATTTAGACATTCAATGGTACAAAATTTCGCATAGAGTGAAACCTGTAAAGTCCCCATCGATCCTTTGTGACCTATGACCTTGAATAACTTTTAGGTTTCATATACATAAATGTAATGGTGGTCCTAATATTCGTACTAATTATTAGGTCTTATTCGACCGGACTGTGATCAGTCTTATGGACAATAATTACGACGCCGAAAAATGTTACTTTATCGAGCGCGGTATAACCTTGAGTCGTCGACAGAGTAATTTGCAGACTGTTCACATGTCGCAAGGTTTGGCCGACTCGACGCCTAACGTCCGCGTCGGCATCGATCGACCCGGATCCCGCTTCGATTTCGTATCGTTCGTGGATTTTCCAGAAAACTGAGACAGGGCGCGAGGTGCGGGGATGGTATCGATCTCGTCCCCCCGCCGCCCCCGCCCCCGCCCCCGCTCCCTCCGGCGCCCGTCTGCCGCGAGACAGCCGCCTGGTGGAATTGTCAAATGTAATACACCACCTTGTATGGTACTACAGCTTGCTCGCATGCGGCCGGGAAAGTTCTTTATTAACTCAATTATTCCATGAAAGCTGATCTGTACCTCAGTTTTTACAACAAATTAGGTTTGAGTAAGTGTTCGTGTTAGAAGCGTTATAACGAATAACTATAGGACTATAATTAGCTATCTTTTACTTCTATTTAGAGAAGATTTAACTGATTGTCTGATGTATCATCACACAGCCACAACTACTGGGCCAAGAGTGTTGCAAGTTTTGTATTGAGGTATCTGCTTTCGTCTATTATACGCAGGCGAACTTTAAGAAAGGATTTTATGAATAAATGTCTAAAGGTGGGGATGAAATTTTGTATGGAGGGGTGTTATTCCTTCAACAGAAATACTTGAAAATTTCCTTAACCACTCTTCGGAGTAAATAATATGTGTTTAAGGCTTTTTACAAAAATTATCGTAAAGAAAATATTGGAAATTTCATTTTTTAAACAAAGTGAACTGCATGATAAATGGACTGACACCCTGATATCTCACGCAATGGATAATCTTACTTCTTACTAATATTATAAACTAGCTTTTACCCGCGACTCCGTCCGCTTGGAATAAAAAATAGAAAACGGGGTAAAAATTATCCTATGTCCGTTTCCTGGTTCTAAGCTACCTGCCAACCAATTTTCAGTCAAATCGATTCAGCCGTTCTTGAGTTATAAGTGGTGTAACTAACACGACTTTCTTTTATATATATATACTAGCTTTTTCCCGCGACTCCGTCCGCGTGGAATAAAAAGAAAAAAAAAGAAAACGGGGTAAAAATTATCCTATGTCCTATTCCTGGTTCTAAGCTACCTGCACACCAATTTTCAGTCAAATCGATTCAGCCGTTCTTGAGTTATAAATGGTGTAACTAACACAACTTTCTTTTATATATATAGATAGATACAAAAGTTTACATGGAGGGATGGATGTTTGCTAGAAAGTATCTGGAACAGCTAAACGTATATCTTGATGACATTTGAAACATATGTTGTAGAACATAGTCTGGAAGAACACAGTTGTTTTTTTAATTCCGCGCGGAAGGTTTCTGGTTTAGTTTAAGGTATTTTTACATATTTACAAAAACAGTACATTTATATTCTTATTTTACAGCCGATTTTTGATAGTTATCCAAATTATATCAATATCTGTACAAAGGTTTAGGATTTAGAAATGCAAACGGGGACAAACTACACTAACTCACAGAGAAGAGTGACATGTACAATACGAGATGTTGTGCTGTTTGCGTGACGTCACGACAAGTGAAATGTACATCGCTTCATTACAAGTTCCCATTAAAAGGCGAGGAAGCGAGGCTGACTCATGGGAAACCCCGCCGCACCGCTGCTCCGCCTCTCCGCTGCCCCTCGGCAACATTGATGTTTTACCTAGTTGTGGTCTCGGTTGCATCGCCTTTGATACAATTATTTTAAACTAATTGTCACTAAAAAATAAAATACTGTACGGACAAATTGAGACCTTCTTTTTACGTTTTTAAGTCGTTTAAAAACTCGGTTAGCGTGACGTCGCCGTGCTCCGCTCACCGTGGCCCGCGCTATTTCTGTCTGTCGTCGCGTCGCCGTTCCACTACCCGCACTCCGCCGCGTCGCCACCCGCTACCCGCTACTCGCTGCACAAAAGTGCTGATTCAATACAAAGCGCGCTACGTGCTCTTCATAAATGTTTGATGTTTGTATGTAGCATAGTTCGCTAATCCAATGAAAAAGGGCCAATATATAAATTGACAAACTTTTCATGTGAGACCTTCAAAGTTTCAGTTTGTTATACCTTTTTTAATGCTTAAACGGATGTTTCTGAAATTTTGCGTAATTACTATGACATATTACTGTGGCTTTAGCGGTTCAAACCTCTTTCGATGGATGTTTGACTAATTCTACTTTTGAGCAGCGCAAATAGCCAGCGCTAGGACTAGGTTGAGTAAACACAACAGTACAGTACATCTCACTGGTCACAAAGCTACGACGTGATTATGACACATTTGTGGAGTGGCAAGGTCTCGGGCCCGCCGCCGGCGCCGCGGTGACTCACCAGCAGGCTGCAGCGCGCCCGCGGCCTCCCGCCCACGTGCCTGCAACTGCGATGCGAGCCTTTGCCGGCGCCCGGCTGACTCATGCGTCAGCGTCACGCCGCAGCATTACATAAAGACTACTAACCAAACAATGTGTGCACCGTCGTCGCGTCGCCGCTCGCCGAGACACACCAATACACTATCATGTATGCATGATAACCGTAAGTCATATTGTCGAAGGATCTGATCTTATTTCGGTGTCGGGTACAATTAAAGCTTTTCTCTTATTTTTTATCATACTAATCCTAGATATCTAACCGAGAATGCTGCCCGCACCCCGCACCCCGCGCTCTGGACAGCCCGTCGCGGGGCGGGGGAGGAGGAGATTGGGGGAGAGGGACGGGGAGCACGACGCATGCGCGCTGCGGGGGCGGGGGGCGGAGCGCGGGGCTGCGTCTAGGCCCAGTATCGACGCGACAGTCGGGCGCGGTGCTCGCACTTTAGCCGCCTTGGGCCGTGTATTATTACGTAAAGTGTCACAATGCCGGAGTCCGGGCCCTCTCTGTGCAGCGTCCTCGACCCTCGTGAGTGTCTCCTCGACTCCGCTAGGCCGCTTCGCTTCGTATCGCGACTAACCAGCTAACCCGCAGCCTTCTATTGCAGATGCTTGGTTCGACCCTCAAAGACTGCACCCAGAAGGTGAGTGGTGGTGGTGTCGGTGGTGGCGGGAGGAGACGCACGCGCCCTGCGACTGTCTCCGCCCCAGCCACCGCGACGACCTTGACTGACTCGTCGCCGCTTCTTGTACCACTAACCTGGCTTGTTCGTTAACGTTCGTCCGCCGCACGGTCCAAGACCGAGCAATAACGCAATCGTAAGTTGTAACACTAGTAAGTGGAGCAGCGGCGGCTGTCGCAGAACGGCGTCTACGGGAGGTGCGCTCATGTTGGCAGGTATGAAAACAAACGGTAGCTAGTATTTCACTGACGGCTCGCCCGTTCCGGAAGCTTAGCTCGGAGGCACCTGTCGACGAGGGCGGTCTGTGGCCGCAGCACGGGTACGGCGGGTGGCGGCGGGCCCGGCGCGGCGACGCGCGCAGTCAGCGTCGCTGCCAGGCTGGATTTAGATCGTGGCGCGCGCGCACCACCGTGGCGACGGCACACTGATCGCGCCGGCTGCCGCTGCCGCGTCACCTTGCCACTGCATCTCACTGATACTGTTAACCATACAAATATATACAAATTATAATCACTGTGTCATTGTTGGTTTAGAATACATTTTGAGGACTCGCGCTGTGATTTTGACGTATCTACATTCTTTGGTTTTTCTTTTGAAGCCGCCTTTTTGACGCAAAGATACCTCGATTAGTACACAAATTAACATCGTGTCCTTGCTCGCGATTAGATCCTCGGTAGAGCGCGGCCGCGGTGCGCTCATGACGGTCCACTAATTGACCCGGAAGGTTGGCGTGCTTTGTTTTGCCGCCTCACAAGAAATCGGAGCAGGCACTTTTTACTTGAAGGCAAACCGGCCGACGGCATTGTGTCGCTCACGTTACTCGCCACCAATCGTAGTCCTTCGGCCGTAGGTTCGGCACGAGTGAACGCTAAACGCCATTTGTGTCAGAGTCCCGTGTCCTACTGACCCAGATGAGACTCCAGTGCTAGTTGACAGCTCGTTCTGTCAGTGCAATAAGGTTTAGGTGGACATCTTGATATTCATCGGCGTCGTATCGTTATCTACCTTATCGCGTTTATCTTTAGTTGATTCCATACGTACATAATGACAATGTAAATGTAATCACATGCAACATTAACTATCTATTCATGATTCAGAATGACATACATTGCAAATTTACAATATTGTTCAATACAATGCTTCAAATGAAGTTGAAACAAGTCATTGTCACATGTCGGAGGTAATCAGTGGACAAGCACACCCTAGCGGTCGTTGTATACACTGAGTGAGTGGGGAGGTGAGGGGTGATGGGGGCGCAGTGTCATTAGAGCCGAACTGGTCGACATAAGACATTATTTCAACGCTCCACCAATGGTACATCTTTGTATGGATAAGTTACTGTAAAAGTTCCGACTACGGCTAATTCTAAAATTTACTTTAAAACCTAGGATTTATTAACCAAATATGGTGTCCAAATAAGTCCGACTAGCTATGTTTATTTCAAGAGTTTACCACCATTTTTTTAATAAATAAGTTCCTTCGTACACAAGGCAATGTAAATCTTCGAAACTTATATTGCATCCTTGCGTCGCGTCGCGAGTATCGCGTTGGTCGCGCTCAGTACACATAGCGTTGAAACGTCGACGCCAGTAGTGTATTCGGTCAGTACATGTAGTAACTACATGTCAACAGTATAGATTTGCTTCGATACCTTGAAAATGACGGAGACATTTTTGCGACGATCTTGACAAACAGGTTGCATGCGCTTGGTTTTGGCTATGAAACATCAGAACGTCAACGACGCGTGCCTATGTACAAAGCTCTTTCCTGCTTTTCAGAGTTTACCGGTAAATCTCTGGACTGACCGAAGTTCGCGCATTTACAGTGACATATAACAGCGTAACTTCATACGTCAAATCGAAAAAGACCCATCGTGATATGACATGGTGGGTCTTTTCTTAATGCTCTTTAAACTTTTACCATTTTTTTAATTATCCTTAGGAAAATATCACTCGATTTTTTTATAATAAAATAATAAATCGATTATTATTTATCTCGGAAAGATCAATAAGCTTTGAGTCTATAATAATAAGGAAGAGGGTCATTGGGAATAGGGCATTAGGGGGGCAAGACGTTAATGTGACAAACAGGTTTGTTTATCGGTCAGTTGATAAGCGAGGCGGCGACAATGGCGGTAGTATAACGTCGCAGGTGCACAACGGATCATTTGCATCGTTGCCTTCACTTTGTATGTTACCCTTGTCATGACCCTAGAGACCTTGATCTAGTCTCGATACAGTGTTAGTGGTTGTATGTAATGTTTTAGATAGTTTAGGGATGTCGATCGCGAGGAGGGAGATTGGAGAGCGTCTCTGCCTGCACTGCATGCGTGTTGGGGGGGGGGGGGGAAGCGTGTGCGACATCGCACATGCCGAGTGCCGACAGGAATAGAGTCGGCAGTCCGCACACGGCTCTCGGAATGTCGCCAGCCTCGTCTGACTAATGATTTAGGCAGCCACTGTGCTGCACAACAATACGCCACCTATTCTGAAATTTCTTATGACAGGAAGAAACTAAACATTCTCTCAGCCAGTAACTTGTCTTGGTCTACAGGAGCAAACCTAGGACTACTAGTAGTTTATAGTGAATTGTAATACCCGAGCTGTATTGTAGTCTATTGCTGCCTTGTCTTCTTAACCTACGTATTCTAGTGCCTAGGGGTGATAAAAGTTGACCAAATTGCAAATCTTGATAAAATTGACGACGTATAGACTAAATTAATCAAAAAGAGAAATATAAGAACTCTGTCTAAACTGTTTTAGTCTTATAAAGATTTAGTCGCAGATTTTTTTTAAACAGACATGTTTGTATCATCGATGTAACTCTCAGAGCCTAACCATTAAATAAACTGTATTAATACAAAAAAAAAAATACTATTAGACACTGTTAAGTTAAACACGTTTTTAACCCATTGATCGACGCAGATTGATATAATCGAGGGCAAAGTTAACCACGCTTTACCATAAATATGCATAACCTCAATGCTTTCGGTATAAGAACTTCATTATTTACTGGTAAAGATCGCATTTTGCAAACCTTCGCATGATAATGCTTCAATAACCATGATCTCTCAAAATACATTTTAACTTTAACATTACCAATAGACATTACCAGAAATCTTGAATAATGAATTATGAATATTATTCCGGCTTCCGAAATTGACAAATAAATAACCAAGTACCGGAAGTAATTTTGGATGTATATATATATTTATAGTGTCTATTTAAGGATGATTAGTTTGATAACTGACGTCTATGAAGTATCGAATTAATTTTGTATGAGGATTAATGCTGTACTTAATGTAATATTCTAATTCAAAAACAAGAATCACAAAATTTTCGATTGTTGTTCAGTTCAACAGTTGTTCTCATAGACCAATCGAATTTTGAAAATATTCAAAATTAATTTTACTCAACCCATTTCTAGCGAATTGTCAAACTAATCATTCTTAAATCTTACTAATATTATAAATGCGAATGTTTCGATGGATGGATGGATATGTGTTTGAAGGTATCTCCAGAACGACTCAACGGATTTCTATGAAATTTGGCATAGGTGTAGAATATAGTCTGGAAGAACACATAGGCTACTTATTTCGTTTTTTTAATTCCGCGCGGACGTACTCGACCCCATATAAAACCCCATTGACGTTCATAATACCAGACTGCGGTGGTTAAAGGTTTAACTAAACAGTGTCTGTGTATTTTTTGGGATAATACAGTAAAAAAGGAAATTATCTGCATGTGAAACGTGTCAATAAAATTTCTTTCTAAGTCTAAGGCAAGTGACAACACTTGCCTCGTCATTGTGTCGGTCGGCAACGAGACGCCGACGGGAGTGGAGACGCGGGCGGGGACGGGGGCGCTGTGGGGTAGGTCGGGGTGCGCACCAGTCTCTGCGCCCATCTCAATTTACGTAATACACAAATATATTATGTTTATGGTGCTTCCCTTAAAATCAATATAGGTATAGGGAGCAACTTTTTATAGTAACAATAATTTCGGAATCAAAAACAGTTATTTTAATGCGCAGATTTCACACAACTAAATGATACACTTTGTTGTTACTTCAGTTTTATCTCCGACATTAACTATAACGATTTTGTTGACTGCCCTCAAAGGTCTCGTTATCAACATTAATAGGGTTGCCGTACAGTTGTGCAGCCAGTGCCCACGCGGGCTACATGGGGCAGGGCTCGAGCCGAGTTATAGAGAAAGCGTTTTCTCTTCCACTTCATAACAACTGAATCACGTTGCATGCATTTATAAAGTGCATCGTCTTCCAGGCAGAAAAAAAAAATCATTAAGAAAAGAAATCACAATGTCGGCGTCGGCGCAGCCTACAGCTGACGAAAATAACTCCTGCCAGACTATTTTGGCAGAGGCGCGTAAGTGACTAGTGAGCGTCGGGTCTCGTCGGCAGGCGCTCGCGTGTGTGCGCTCGCCCCTACACGGTTGTCGCACTTTCTTTTGCGAAAGTTAAGCTTAGGCGACAGGAAGCAAAATAATTGTAATTTTGGAGTTTTAATTTGTTCTCAATAATTTGAATAGAGGCCAAGAGGCACTTTAGGTCGCTGCGCCAGCGTAGTAAGTAAGTAATATTTTAAATTAAAAATAAAATGAGTGCAAAGACTCAGCTTTTCAAGTGCTCGTAGCATTATAAATGCTGCAACGTGAAGCTGAGGTAAAGAGGGAGAGCTAAGAGCAGTCGGAGCAGAGTCATCGCATACTGCTGGCTGTTGAAAAATACAACTTTTTAACTGTTCGAATTGTAATGTCTTAGAAATTCTTGGGAAGAAAGTAAATTTTTGGGCCAAACTTGCCTTTTGGCTGAAAGGTGTGAAAAAAATAGTAACCTTAAAAATATATGTATTCAAGGTCAAAAACTTGAATATTTTTTCCCAAATTCGGGATCGATGGAAAATTCACACATAATGTCGTTCTGAACATTCATACCAATTTTCAGGTCTTTAGGAAACTGTAGCTTTACTTTTAATAATTGTTCTTATTTGACCGCACTAATAAACAATTCAATAAACATTCCAAAATGTTTATTTAGTTATAAAAATAATATAATATTATGTTGGTGACTTGCTGAAATAGAGATATATTCCTGGATACATACATTAGATAGAATAGATACATTCCTGGGTGAAGTACTGGGCCATATAAATAGCTCACATTTGACACTTAATCAATATCAAACAACGTAACTTTGTAACGGCGGACATAAAACATTATTAATATTTTTGAAGTTGGACAGCACAATTGCTTACCTGTTTACAAATTTCGATTATACAATATTTATTGTAATGATGTCAATCGAACGTCGTTACAATATTGAGTCAGTGAACTCTTTTTAGCCGACTTCAAAAAGAAGGAGGTTATCAATTCGACTGTATTTTTTTTTTTATGTGTTTTACCGCGAAACTCCGCCCCTGGTGGTCCGATTTTGATGAAAAATATTTTAATCGAAAGGAAGTGCTTGCAGGTGGGTCCCATTTTTTTTTTTTTTTAAATAACTAGAAGACTAGTAGATTTTGAATATAGCTCCAAAATTTGTTGCGAAAATTAGGGACATTTTTGCTTTCAGCGTTTACGTAGGCTAATCTATAAGACCTACATAAAAATGATGTATGGCGAATTGTAGCTCTTTAAATATCCTAAATAAAAGTCCGCGATAGCATATATCTATCTTTTATAGTTTTCTCACAATAACCATTTTTTTCTTCAGAAACATCAATTAAATTCATGCCATATTTCCGACGCTATTATTCGAGTTCAGTATTAACCCTTATGCAAATAAACATGTTCATTATCAAGAGAATTTAATGTAGATTATATTTGCAATTGAAACTATATCATTCTGTCTAATAGTTTAGGAGATATCGTAAGAATAAAATTACGCGGAAACGAAAAATGCTACATCGCGTTACAATGAATAGCACAAATTTGCTTTCTGGGCTTACGTAGGTCAAACTATATGACTTACATAAAAATGATGTATGGAGTAATTATAGATCCTTAAATTTGCTAAATAAAAGTCTTCGGTGGCATATATCTATCATCTATGGATGTCTCACAAAAACCATGTTATTGTGAACAAACTTCGATTAAAACGCACACGAAAAACAGCGTCGTAAGCTTACGGCGCTATTATATTATATTCGATATGAATCCTTATCCAAATAAATATGTTTGATGGCTAGAGCATTAAATGCAGATTACGTTAGCCTTTAAACTATGTAATTCTGATCAATAGTTTGGGAGATATTAAATAATTAAAAACTACGCGCATTCGAAAAATGCTAGTGCGGCGCGCGGCTGGACAAAATTAAAGGCACGCTACGATGTATTAGTTCGGTAATTTTCAATTTGTATACCGATTTCGATAATTATTTCATTGTTTAAAGGATAAGTGGTTATCTGCTGCATTCTAAATTAGTTTTTGAATTGAAGTACACACATATCAAATAGGAAAGTCCTTTTCTTTATTTGTCTTATTTATGTCTTTATATGTATTAAGGAAATTTGTAATTGAACTTCAAATTCACTAAAAATTGTGAAATAAAACAAAAATTTTAAGAAAAAAAAATAGCCGACTTCAAAAAAAAAACAATCTCAAACAAAATGCACTCAAAAGTAACCTAAAAAAAACAATTTCAAACAAAATGCACTCAAAAGTAACCTAAAAAAACCAATTGCAAACAAAATGCACTCAAAAGTAACATAAAAAAAAATTTCAAACAAAATGCACTAAAAAGAAACAAAATAATGTCATGAAAACTCTCAAAACTCTAGTAGTTAGTAGTAGGGGCTCAGTTTTCCGCAACTCCACGACAAGCGCGTATTTTGCGTGTCTCTAAACTCTAAAGAAAGTTCTCTTCTTTCTTGTAACATGTCTATATTGTATAATTATTGTTATTTTGGAGTCGGTATCGGCCTAAGTAGGGACATAAACTTAAGTATGTCTAATACATCTCAAATATAAAATGTCACCTATTTACTTCGGCCGACACCGACTGCGAAATAACAATAATTATACAATATAGACATGTTACAAGAAAGAAGAGAACTTTCTTTAGAGTTTAGAGACACGCAAAATACGCGCTTGTCGTGGAGTTGCGGAAAACTGGACCCTACTACTAACTACTAGAGTTTTGAGAGTTTTCATGACATTATTTTGTTTCTTTTTAGTGCATTTTGTTTGAAATTTTTTTTATGTTACTTTTGAGTGCATTTTGTTTGAAATTGTTTTTTTTAGGTTACTTTTGAGTGCATTTTGTTTGAGATTGTTTTTTTTTTAAGTCGGCTATTTTTTTTACATTATAAACTATGGATGTTACAAAAGAATCAATAATGTTAAATTTACCACCTAAAATAGTTTACTTAACTTTCAATATGCACCTAGATCAAAACATACTCTTGTTGTTGTTACAATAACATGTAGATAAATAATTGATACTAAAAGTGTACACAATAAGAAGTGACTGATAACTAGGTTAGTTAGTTAGTTAGGTAGATGTCAACTTCTATAAATAAGTCTTTAATTGTGTTGACCTTGACTCTCGCTGACGTGACGTATGGCAGCCGCCCTCGGGATACGGTTTGATATCGATGTTTTCGGGTCAGAGTAGGTGGTGTTAAGGAAGGCGAGGCAAAGACGTTGTTTTTTAGGAGTCAAGTTTTAACAAGTCCATGGTCGTCTTTTCATTCTTTTCACCGCCAATGGTCGTACCTAGATTTATTGAAAGGTGGCAGCCCTAGGCTGACGTTAGCCTATTGACATGACGCTGGGTTCCACGTAGAGCGGCACGCGGCCAGTCCGAACGAAAGCCGGCCGCGTGGCCACCGCGCGCGCGGGGCTTGCGAGCCGGGGCGGGGAGCGACGATGGCGCTCTGCCGCTCACTCCGCTGCAATGGCGCGTCCCAGGCAGTCGCCGCGTCATGCCGCGCAGTACACCGATTTGCCCCCTCGCGGACCAGGTACACGAACAAAAGTTTCGCTAAAACGTAGCTTTTTACTATTCATATTTACAGCCACTGGAGTTGTTTGGTTCATTTTCGTCCCAAAAACTTAATTCAGAAAAGTGTAACTTTAGTGCGACTTTGATGATTGACAGTTGTTGACGTGTTATCTAGTGAGAGTGAAGAGCGCGGTGCCCGAAGCCCGAAGGCAAGTGGAGGCTTGCGGTGCGGGGCCAGCTGGCGCACATCGGGTGACGCGGCAACAGGAGCCTCGAGCCTTGCAGCTCACGTGGTTGCGCCATCTCGTGTGCTCTCATTATTCTTCTGTGTGAAAATTGTATTTGTTGTGTAACACCGGAAACCTCGACGCCCGTTTCTTTCCATTAATAACGATAAACAGAAAGCGTCCCGGTCACAACTGTCAGATATTAATGATTCATCGAAACAGGTTAAAGTTACGTATCGGATTCGAACTGCGCACCCGACATATGTTTTAATAGGTGACGTCATGGAAATACGCTGTAAGCTCTACTTTAATGAAGTATTGATTTCGAACTAGTTTAAAAACTGCGAATTATTTATAAAGTAATTACGGTCAAGCTTTGCATTTAGTTCGGGTAATTAGCGTTGTTATAAAATGCAAACACAGCTCAAATTCACGTCGCGTTGGCGGATATTTTTTTTTGTTTTTATGACATGAAAACAGTTGAGACAGCGTTAGCGAACACTATGCCTGTTGACAAAGTGCGTGGGGATGGGAATTCCCACAAATTGCCAGAGATTTAAAACATAATAAAATTAGTCCATCACATGTGCTGTATGCGCCGGCCGCAGCGAGCTGGAGCGCCATTCCGAGCACTGCCCAAATGTGGTATCGTTTTCTTCGTCTCAATTTTGTTCTCATGATTTTGTTACAATTACGATCACAGTCGCACGCACACGGTCTGTGAACACATCACCGCAACCACATCCGAACTTCTGCCATGTTTAGAATTTCTTAATCGATCTCGTCATTAATATCTATATATCGAACTGTGTCTTGAATATAAATTGTGAGATAAAGGTAGTGGTGCAGCAAGCAGTATATGAGCGCAAGAGGTGATTGGTGGGTTACGTGTCCGCAGTGGAGGCGCTGATCTACTGGCGGTGCGCGGCGCGTTCGGGTGCCGCGCTGGGCGGTGGGCTTGCGCTGCTGGTGGCGCTGGCCAGCTGCTCCGTGGTGTCTGTGCTGGCGTACGCCGCGCTCCTGGCACTCGCCGCAGCCCTCTCCCTGCGCATCTACCGCAACGTGCTGCAGGCCGTGCAGAAGACCAACGACGGTCACCCCTTCAAGTGAGTTCCGACCATCTGTGCCATATCATGCATAGGAGAGAGCCGACCCCGAGCGTATAATTTTATTATACCTAGGGAATCCAAGGTATTTGCCAAAACTGAATGCAAACTTCTTAGGCGCAGAAAGACATTTAAAACGAGACACGATGGCTACGTTAATTTCTCTTTTATCTAACGAGTTGGATATTTTTTTATAGTATAAGGTGGCAAGCGAATATCTAAATTCGCCAAAATAGTGGAGCGACCGCTGCCCATATATGTACTTCTGCATGTGTAGCCTATCTTTAATCGACAAAATTGTGGCATTATTCGTAATTTTATTGACATCTGTCACCGAAGCTCGAACTGGGGGCATTAGAATGTATGAGGTGTAGGATGTCGCCGCCCGCGCGCTACGCGCCTCGCCTCGCCTCGCACGCAGGTCGTCGAACCGTCACCATTGCCCCCCACCCCCCACCCTGCTCCCCGGGCATCACCTAACGAAGCCTTCGACGCTATATAGACCATAAATTTAAACGAGTCGCGGACGCAGACAAAAATTATTTAATGCATAATATAATGAATACAAATTCTTATGCTTTGTTTCAAAAGAATTGTTTGGGTATGTTAGCTAACCAAATTAATTGTTGTATTATAAGATGTATCGTACGGGCTATTTATTTAATGCACGTTGTGGGCGCGTCGGTTGCAGGTGGCTGCTGGAGAAGGACATCAGCCTACCGGCGGAGCGCGCGCAGGAGCTGGCCGCCGCCGGTACTGCGCATCTCAACGCCGCTGTGCACGAACTGCGCAGGTACACCACGCGCACTTACAACAACAATTATACTTTGATTAGCTCAAGTGAAAATGATTAATGCATGTGCTTACACCTTAGGATAACCGTTAGGGTGTATGATAATCGATCAATGAGTTAGTCAAATAAAAAGTGTTGGTAACTATGCACTATGGCTATGGCACACAACAGTCCGCCTTTAATAAAGTGTGAAGAAGTCTATTGTAAAAACAGTTATCTACCAGCACATTTTGCAGTCCAGCGATCAAATTCGAAATATTTATAAATGCACTGGAATGTCTGATTAAATTTTTCCAGTTGTAAGGTAGCGTTGTATTCGCCCACTGGACTGGAATAATGTTAAAATGGGCATTAGCGCTAGCACAGGCCGCCGTTGACTTAGAGTTGTGCATTGCAGACTATTCCTGGTTGAGGACCTGGTGGACTCGCTCAAGTTCGGAGTGCTGCTCTGGTGCCTCACCTACGTCGGCGCCTGCTTCAACGGCATCACGCTCGTCATACTCGGTCAGTGCTCGCCTGCCTCATCTCCATACACCACTCTCATTGTTACATCTCATTGGTACATTGTTTTGTAAGATAATCATCATCAACCTGCCCTATGTACTACTCTTCCATACATCTCTATCAGCCGTCATATATGAATTTACCCCCTTCTTACGCATATCCTCTTTCACACAATCCATCCATACTTTCTTTGGTCTCTTCTTTCCTCTACCTTTGTAGCCATCCACATTCAATCTCATTACTTTTTTGTTTATTTGAACATCATCTCTCCGTATAACATGTCCAAATCACGCTAACCTTCTGCTCCTAAATTTCTCGATAACTGTAAGATAATGTAGTAAGTAAAGACAATGTAGATGTGGTTGTACGTCGTGTTTCAGGATGGATAGCACTCTTCACGCTGCCGAAGGCGTACGAGATGAACAAGGCGCAGGTGGACGCCAACCTCGAGCTGGCGCGCGCCAAGATCAATGAGATCTCTGCCAAGTGAGTGTCCTCCTCCTGCTGCTGCTGCCAGCGCCTCATCGCCACATCTACACAACATCTACACAACATCTCCATTACTCGGACCATTTTCATTCATCTTTCTTTCCGAACTTTATTATAAATTTGTTAAGTGACCGTCCCATGAAAGTGACGCATTAGTTGTACAAGTGGAAAGGTGTTAAGTAAATGTATGAACATGTTAGGGATTTTAAAATACATTAAAATGACGTCTTTTTATGTTGAATGCAGAGTGCGCGCGGCCGTGCCGCTGGGCAGGAAGGCGGACACGGACAAGGACAAGTAAGCTGTGCGCGGTCCCTGCGGCGCGGCCCGAGCGGCGCGGAGCTGGCCGAGCGCGCTGGAGTACTTTCCCTGTTTGTTATATTTATTATGTACTATTAAAGATACCTTACGTGTAAAGCTTTATGAGATGAGTCATGCGGAGATTATTGTATTTGCTTTTTGAAATTTTAAATTAAAATAACTATCGAACCGATTATGAATGTTTTCTTTACCTTTACCACTTTACCATTAAGTGTATTGTTTTTGTAAATAGTTTCCGTAGCAAGATTAAAACTGTAAGGACTTATTTTTTATAAAGTACGTACGTACGAGAAGGGAATAATCGTGTTGTACTAATGTCAGTAAATTGACCAGTTGTCTGACAGATCAGTGCATGTCAGCATTTATTGAATGTGTCAAACTGAAAGCGCAATAGAAACATTTTCCATCACTTGATATGTTGATATTTGTGCTGCTGCAATATTGCTGCGGCGGAAGACAGATTGACAACAATATGTCAACAAGTTACAAATATGATGTGATTTCTTAAATTAAGACAGGTTGTTGAAATTTGGTGACGGAGCTTTGTGAAGAATCATGAAAATGATAAAGTCGAATTGAAATCATCATGAAAATTCAAAAAATCCAAATTCAAATTCTTTCGAAATTGTCCACAGTACATAAATTAAAATTCCTCCATCGATTGTAATGGCCTGACCCTGTGCGCATATGCGAAACTAAATTATGATAGCTCACTAGCGTCCTCCTGTCACTGACAAAAAAGTGTCACAGGGACCTTTTAGAACTGTAGATGTCATGTCATTTTTTACTTTTGAGCAATTTTCTATGCCCATGTCTGTTCTATCCATTTTCTGGCAGAACCAATTGCGATAGCAGCGCATATCTCGTCGGGCCAGATATATTATATCTCTCCTTCTAAATTAGAAGAATTTCCAAAATAAAAAATGGCAGCATTTACCCATACAGTTGTCACTCTCTCATTGGTCAAAATGTAACGCTGTCAAGATGACATTGTTCGATCTGTCACTTCATCAGTTACTGCCAGTGTCAGTATGACATTGACATGTAGATAATACATTCACATCACGATCACGTCACACACGGACATTGTTCCACATGTGATGGTGGATTTATTTAATTTCCCTGGGAGTTGGACGAAAGTTTAATTATGTAATTAATTTGAACGAAAAACAACAATACGTTTTTCAGTGGTACATTTAACCATATGATGATTTTAATATATAGTTATTTAAATAGATACTTGTTTTTAATGCAGTGACCAAAGTTCATTACGTACTTGAATTTTGAAAATTAATTAGTACAAAAAGTCTCCAAGTTGGTGAGACAGGTATGGAATGTGTAACTTTTTCAAAGTTATACTTTTTTGATTAATTTATACATTTTTAATCTTTAGCCAATATTTTAAAGGATGATTTAAAAGCGACTTTAACTTTTCATTTATTTCGTCATCTTGTTTTCTTTTTTCAGTTCCCGATATGGTTGAAATGGCAAGGTCAGTTTTATTTTTACAATATTTAATTAATTATTATATAAACCTCCACCACAACAATGATACACTTATGATCTAATATTAAATGTTGCACTAAAATGGAAGTCACAAGCACACACCTCTATCCCATACTAGCCCGAGTTGCCTGGGGCACCGGTCGCTACTTGTTTGGCTTGTAGATCTTTTTCGTTTATTTATAAAAACGCTTTGTGACCTACATTTATTCATAATGTCCGCACAATACTTGGGGTGTACAGTGTTGTAATTTTTTCAGATCACTCAATTGACTGCCAGTTATTGTGGAGTCTATGCACCATATACCTCTAGGTAGTTATTAATTTAAAATTTTACGTACCAATTTTGTATTCATATTAATTACTTTAGCTTAGCTTTTGCTTAATTGTAATTGATGAAAACTATGTAAAATGCTAAATTGTGTTAGTTAGGACATGACACAATTTTGTTGATGAATTGTAAAAGCTGAGGTGGTTTATAATGGATGCATAATAAATCTAAAATTTTCCATAGCAAACATAACTAACAAAAACATTTATAGTGTGATATACTAATGTGGTCTAAACCTAAAGTAACATATTATTTTATCATTTATATCTCAGTATATCTATGATAGAACTCTGCAATAACAACACCAGGTCACACCGGGGGTCAAATGAACATGGGAACCTTTTTATATGAAAAAGCTTGTAAAACTGACATTAACAACGGACATCCTCAAAAAGCTGAGTGTGCATTCATTATTTTAAAAAATCTGTGTGCTCGGAACATCTTAGTAAAGATTCATCATAATATGTTCAGGAATGCAATAAGCAAATAAAAAAAACAGTGACTTGTTAAAGATAAAAGCGGAGTTAAGCAAATAAATTGTTAACTTTTTTTTTATGAAAGTACATAAGAACTCACACCTACAGTTCATATATCAATATTCATGTCTATTAACTTTGATACATTCCAGTTTGTAAGAAATTAAATGGAGATAACAAAACATATTACACTAGTAATTAGTCAGGTGTGTGCCGACACCGACACACACACAGTCATGGTGTTGACTTAACCTACATATGTTCACTTGTTCTTATTAAATTTTATATATAAATAGTAGTTGCTTCATATCTAAGTAGAGTGAATAGATTAAAATTATAGTAAGACTCTCACAAACATTGTTATCTGTCACCTTAATGGTGGTAGCGTCCCTGGCTTGGTTGGCATCCATGGTTATTATTACTGCAGTGTGTTCGCAACAATCCCTGAGCACACCAGTGTGACAGTGAACACTGCTTGTAGACAATTTTACCTTGAAAAATAACTATTTATTCTTGTGTGATCAGATATAAAAGTAATAAAGTAAGGTTTGATGGTAACTCTGTGTGGTAGTGCCGGTGGTAGGGGCGAGGCTGAGGCGGAGGCGCTGGGGCGCGCCGTATGTCTGGCGATCGACAGGTTGCACTCTCACCATCATTATTGCCTCACTAAACTTAACTTGGTCCTTGGTTTTTAACCACATTCTATAGTATTTCTTGCAAATGTTTTTTCCAACCGACTGGTGGAAGCACAGTTTATACAATTCAAGACAAAATCGTCATTTCCTTTACTTGCGCGTCAATAATGACTGACACAACAAACAGGACACGGGTTTTCCTACCGGCAACAAACGTGACGAGTTTCAAGGAAATGACGTAAAACAACAGCTAGTATTAAAGTTCATAAATTGATTTATGTTAAGAGTGACGGCCGCGCATCAGTTATTGAATCAATTGAGCATCTGTGTTCTCCACTTTACTATGATTAACTAACGCATTCCGTCGATTAAAGCGGCGTGCTGAGTACAAATTGTTGCGGAATTTTCATCATATCTTCGTCCGGTTTCAGGATAACCGAAGAGAAAGAGCGCGTTCCGTGTCTGAGCGAAGGCGAGGCGGGGGGCGGTGGGATGGTGACCCGGCGGCGTTGCGTGGCGCTGGACGCGCTGCTCGCGTGCTGGGGTCTGGGCGCCTGGCTCGGCGTCAACGGGCTGTACGTGCAGCTGCCGTTGCTCGTGCAGGCGCTGCCGGAGGGTTGGTCGCTACCCTCTGCCATGGCGCTCGCGGTGCAGCTGGCCAACGTGGGTCTGCTGGCGTACGCGGCGCTGCGCCGCCTCCTGCCGCGCGCGCCCGACGCGGCCTACATATACGGCCTCCTCACTATCGGCACCCTCGCACTCCTCCTCAACTCGTTCCTGTACACCGCCACGACGCCGGTCGCCGGCGCCGACCGCTCCGTCGCCTTCCTTACGCTCACGTTCTTCGCGGCGCTGGTCGGCTGCACCAGCTCCGTTCTATTCTACCCGTACCTGCGGCACTTTCGGGAGGTCTACCTCGCGACGTACCTGGCCGGCGAGGGGCTGAGCGGCTTCATACCGAGCATCCTCGCGCTGGTGCAGGGCGTGGGCGGCGAGCCGGAGTGCGTGCCGGGCCCGGACGCGGAGACGCTGGTGCCCGTGCACCCTCCGGCACGGTTCGACACCTCGGCCTTCCTGCTGATGCTCGCCGGGCTATCGGCCCTGAGTCTCGTCAGCTTCGTCGGCCTGCACAACCTGAGGGCGTTCGATTCGGAGCGCGTGCCGCGGGCGGCGGTCGCCAAGGAGGAGGAGGCGGAGGCGCCGCGGGGCTCGCGGACGCTGTGGGCCGCCGTGATGTCGCTCACGTTGCTGCTCAACGCGCTCTCGAACGGCGTGCTGCCCTCGGTGCAGTCGTACTCGTGCATGCCGTACGGAGTGCGCGCGTACCATCTGGCGACGTCGCTGGCCGCGATGGCCAACCCGGCGGCGTGCCTGGCGGGCGTGTGGCTGCGGCCGGCGAGTGCGCGGATGTTGGCAGCGCTGCTGGCGGTCGCCGCGGTGCCGCTGGCGTACCTGCTGGCCGCGGCGCTGCTCAGCCCCGCACCGCCGCTGCACCGCCATCCGGTGGGCGAGGTCTTGATCGTAAGTTTTATCACTTTTCATTTGTACAATAAACACTGGCTACATTTATCATTGTTTCAAAACCAAAATCTCTGTATTAAACATTCATCCCTCTCATTATGTTTAGTAAAACAGAGCTAACATTATATTTTAAACGGGGTTCTTGGTATCAGAAACCAACGATTAAAGTCGAATACATATTATAATCGAATATATATTTAAACTTCGTCTTTGCTGAATTAAAAAAAGGGTGCAATGTATCTCATGCGTTCTACATCTATATGTCAATGAGAACTGTTGCGTAGTTTTCGAGTAAATATGTAAATCAAACTTATCCCACGGGAATGGTACACATTCAATGTACTGACTGAACGACTGAATGTCGTTCTCGGGATACCTTCTAACAAAGATCCATCCATCCATCCAGTCATCCAAAGAGACGTGAGTGTGGCAGATGTAGGAAGTGTAAGCGTGGTGCAGGTGGTGTCGTGGGTGTGGGCGGCGGCGAGCGTGTCGTACGCGCGGCTGTGGGTGTGCGCGTGGGCAAGGCGCGGGGGCGCACGCGGCATGCGGCTGTGCGGCGCCGCCACACAGCTCGGCTCCGCGCTCGGCTCGCTGCTGCTGTTCCTGCTGGTCACCCGCACCGCGCTGTTCACGCAGCCCGCGCCCTGCCCCAACTGACCGCTGCTGAACTCAACTGGAGCCCAGTGCAAGTCCTCCTCGTCTCTTATCCGAGTACTTAAAACTTTAATCGGTGCGAACTCGACCCTTTCTGTTCCGTATACTTTTTCGCCCTGTATTAGGTAGTGTTTCTACGTGTTGTTACAACATTGTAAGTGTGCACTGCGGCTGTGGGAGATGTGCTAATATTTTAGAAAACAATGTATAGCAGTTCCTTGTAATGAAATATACAGGTTGATTCTTAATTGACGAATCAAAAGCACTGTACAGTTAGAGGACCTCAATAGTTCTAATCTTGTTTCATTTTTTGTATAAAAATCGTAAAAATCACATTTTAGACTGAAATTTGTCCGTATCTTCATTTTATTGTGATGTGTTTTTTTTCTTGAATAAGCCTAATATTTTTGGGCTTTCGTATCTTTTTAACCTTTTTTAGATTTTTCACATAAGAAAAAACAATTGTTTTTTTTTATTATTATTTTTACACTAACTTTTCTTTGTACGAGTTGCTCTCAACTATTTCAATACGTTTTTATTTACATAAAAAACAAGACGAATTTTAAAGCTCTAGAAAGACGTTACATTTCGACAAAATGTTAAATAATTTTAGTTTTTTCGTGTGTGATTTAATCTAAAAAAGGGTACTAAAGTCCAATCTATAGGCGTGTAAAAAAAAAATTATTATTAAAATATTGTCGGGCAAATTTCATACGAAAATCTGATTATTATGATTTTTTTTACAAAAAAAATAAACGACTAAATCTGTTAAAAATCGCAGAACATAGTTATCACGTGGCTCTACCTACACATGGCTTTTGCTTCGTTCATTAAAAAAAATCACCTTTACAATAAAGCGGCAGAGAGATATTCGGAACACCGAATAATGGAACATCTGCCAATCACTGTTTTGTTTTTTGTAAATAAAAATTTAATAGACAAATTGACTTCTTTGAAGATTTAAATTTGATATTTATTATTTGACTCGAAAATTTATTTAAAAAAAAATGTACAGGTTTATATTGTGACGTAAGTTAGTGGTAGATATGTGCTGTGATACTGTTGCAATAGTTTTGTTTGCCAACAATGTGACAAGACGCGGTCACTGCGCTGCGGAGAGAACTGCGGAGAGAGCAGCGAGCAGCGCGAGTCCTGCAACCAGCTGCTACTTGTTCATTGTGATGTTTAGATATAATAGATAATACGAAGTGAACATCGCACAGATTTGCGTCTTAAAATGTTGACTTATTTATACATTGTATGAATTTGAATGTATTTAATAATGAGTACTTAATTTAAATGTCAGCATGTCGCGGGAAATAATAATGAATGTCAATAAATTATAAGTACCTACTATGAGAGAAAAACAAATTTTTTTTAGATTAAAAGTCTCCATTTCGTTTATTTTAAAAACTTTTATACAAATACTAAATTTCGTAGCTAAAATTTTTAAAAAAGGATATGTGTTTGTAGAGATTATGTTCTATATCTGTGTTCTTTACAAAATTTGTATTAAAATTATCTGGTGTAAAGTACATGTAAAAATCTCATAACCATTTTGATATAATTGAAGATGACGATACGAAGGAGATTGTCACAAATATTAGTTCTAGGCCCACCATCAACATCCATGCAGCCGCTCTAAAGATCACCAACATCATTTCATCCATCCATCTAAACTTGGCGTAAGTAATATTAAAATATTACTAATATTATAATTGCGAATGTTTAGATGGATGTTTGTTTAAAGGTATCCCCGGAACAGTTCAACGGATCTTGATGAAATTTGGCACAGATGTAGAACATAGTCTGGAATAACACATAGGCTACTTTTAAGTTTTTTTTACAGCTCGTTAATAATAAGTAAGAAGTATGACTGAAACAACACATTTCTAATATGTAAGTAATAACAAAAGGTTGGTTTGAAAAAAGGTGACAATGATTGTTTTCCCGCGGAGTGTCCACGTACTGTTCGAAAGTGCTGTAACTTAATAATAATAAAAAATACTTAAAAGTATAAATACTAATGTGTTTGATTTTATTGATAATTGAACAATCGAATAGATTGAGAACGAAAGTGTACGTTGTTGGCTACCATGAGCGTTCACTGCTGACACGCCTAGATACAAGTGGTGCCCTACACCGACTGGTCTCGCCTCCACATTATCATACTTTAACGAGCAAAGATGGAGTGTATGCGTGTAGCGCATCGCCGTAGTGAGCGTGCGCGCCGGGGCAGTCTGGCGCCGGCGCCTGCGTGAAGAGGTTCGTGAAGTTGACCAGCAGGAACATGGTGACCGTGCCGAGGATGGAGCCGAGCTGGCCGAACGCCCCGCAGGCGCGCATCGTTCGTGCGCCGCCGCGCCGCGCGCGCAGCGCAACCCATAGCCGCGCGTACGCCAACGCCGCCGCGGCCGCCAACCACGACAACACCTCCACGACAAAAACATATTGAACAACATTTTAGACTCTATAAATAAAAAAAGAAAGCCGACTTCATAAAAAACAATCTCAAACAAAATGCACTAAAAAGTAACAAAATAATGTCATGAAAACCGTCGAAAGTAAGAAAGTTCTTTTCTTTCTTGTTACATGTCTATATTGTATAATTTATTTTGTTACTTTTTAGTGCATTTTGTTTGAGATTGTTTTTTATGAAGTCGGATTTCTTTTTAGTGAAGTTAGATTGTTAAGTGTGAAGTTAGTTTTAGTTAGATTTTTAGTGAATTTGAAGTTCAATTATAAATTTCCTTAATACGTATGAGGACGGAAATAAGACAAATAAAGAAAAGGACTTTCCTATTTTCTATATATTAGGTCCTTACATATGAAATTGGCGTTTTGTATGGGAGGAACAAAAAGTTGAATATTTTTTAATATAATATATTTAATTAATCAAAGTATGAACCATTATTTTCTATGCACTTTTGCCATCTCATAGGTAGTTCATTGATCCCTTTACTAAAAAAACCAGTCGGACGGGAATAAATAAAATCTTTGAAGGCGATTTGGACTGCCCCATCGGAGTAGAATTTTTTCCCTTGCAAGAAGTTATCCAAATTTCGAAAAAAATGGTAATCTGTTGGAGCAAGGTCCGGGGAGTACGAGGGATGTCTTAGACTTTCCAATTGAAGCTCTTCTAATTTAGTAGCCGTCTGTTGCGCAGTGTGTGGTCTAGCGTTGTCGTGAAGCAGCAGTGGCGTGGAGCGATTGACCAGCCTAGGTTGTTTAGCCGCTAGCTTTTCCATCATGGTTTGCAATTGCTGACAATAGACATCAGCCGTAATAGTCTGGCCAGATTTGAGAAAACTGTAATGAACAATACCGGCACTAGTCCACCAAACGCTTACAAGTAACTTTTTTGGGGTTAATTTTCGCTTGGGGCAGGATTTGGCTGGCTCGGGACGGACCTCTCGCTGCCTGCTGTCGTCAACGCGATGGTGGGTAGCGAGAGCTCCTGGAACGCTGTCGCCTCCTTCTGCGAAGAGGTGATGGCGCTGAAGGAGGCGGCGGAACGTCGGCGGGAGGAGGACGCAGCCGCGGACCCTCTTCGTCGTCGTCGCGACGGGCGCAGGCGGCAGGCGCACACCCGCCGTCTGCCTCCGTAACAGAAGAGCTCCGGGCGATGGACGGCCCATTGCCCTATCGCCCGCCAAACTTTCGGGTGTAAGGCGCTCCCTAGCATTGGGTGCGCCTTTAAGACGTGTGTTGTGGGGACTCCTTACATCTTTGTCCCCACAAGAGGAGAGTCCGAGTGGACAACGCCGGCTGGGTCGCGGAAGATTGCGCAAGTGTTCCCGTGACCCAGCCACAAGGCGGAATGGAGGGCCCGAGGGGTTTTAGTGGGTATGGCCGAACGACTTTAGGCGAGTCCCACACTCCCTGCGCCACTGCACATATTGGCCCGGCGCAGGGGTGCATAACCGCATTTCCCCTCGTAAAAAAAAAAAAAAAAAGGATTTGGCTGGCTGGCCAGGATCCAACCATTGCGCTGAGCGCTTCCGATTATCGTAAAGAACCAATTTTTCATCACAGGCAGAGCTGGGCATTAACTCGTTAATCCGTTAATCGTTAATTAACGAAGTTAACATTTTGCTTAACGGATTAACTTTTAAGTTAACTTCAAAAAGTGTTAACGCTTTTATTAACTTCCGTTAAACTCAACTTCCGTTAATAAAAGTCCGTTAATCGTTAAATTAGTAACTTGTAGACGTGCTGTCATTTTGTTTAAATTGCGCGCCACGCCACGCTCGTAAGTTCAACCATGCTGAGTGACTGTCGGCGACTCGAATGGTCAACGAACGAGTTGATAATTGATATATGTGAAGTTCGCGTGCAAGTGTGATGCATCAGAGCGTCCGGGAAAGACGTGAACAACAGGACAAAATGAAAAGAAGGTACGAAATAGTATATTTCATTACGAGTATATAAAAGCAAGAGTATGTAAGAGCCCACATTCCGAACGCTCTTCGTCCCTACAATACCCTCCAATCCCTTTTTGAGTAACTGTATTAAAACATTTTTTTACTCGTTGCTTTTTCTTTAGCTTTTCCAAACTCGTGCGTTCTCTTTCCCAACTGTCAAAATAATGTCTATTAAAAAGAAACAACCAACCACGAAGTTTTTACAAAAAAAAATCATTGAAGTTTTTATGATTCATGCAAATATTTCTAAAAAGAACCTCGTAATTTGTTACAATATCAGATTTAATGATTTTATTCAATGAGGTTAGGTTTCATTTTATTTCATATCATTAAATTTCATTTTCATTTCATATCAATAAAAATAATCTACTGAAGATTTGGCTGTTTGGGCATAGTTCTCTTTGCCTACCCAGAATGGGTGAAGAAAACAAAAAAAATCTCTGTTTGTATTCTTTTACGGTTGGCGCCATTTTTCAAACATTTTAGTTAGTTAAGTTTATTAAATTGCTTCATTTTTTCGCAACTGTATTAAAAATAGTTGTTCAGTGCATGTGCGGAACTGTCATTAGAACTTGTTCCAACTGTCAACCCTCACCTTCGGCTGCGCCTCGGCTCAGGTAGACATTTGTCGGAACACTTTGCAATGACAGGCTTTCCGCACTCGTAATGAAATATACTATAATGCATTCATAACTGTGTCTCTAATGTGTTTTAGAATATATAGTCAAATTACTATTTTAAACAAGTGTCGCCACAAAAGTATGAAATTAGTATGTATAATTTTGGTATGGTTAACTGTTAACGATTAACTTTAACTTGCGTTAAATTTTCTAGAATTTAACGCTTTAACGATTAACGAAGTTAATTTTTTAATTAACGAATTAACGATTAACGAAGTTAACTTTTCGATTAACTGTGCCCACCTGTGATCACAGGTAATGATTCGGTTTAAAATACCTTCATTATTGTGCCGGTTTAGTAATGTAACGCAACAGTCGACGCGCGTTTGCCGGTTTGCTTCAGTCAATTCGTGAGGTACCCACCTTTCAAGCTTTTTCATCTTCCCAACTTGCTTCAGGTGAATTAAAACAGTTTTATCACTAACATCGCAGCTTGCAGCTAACTCGGACGTGGTTTGCGATGGATCCGCTTCCACAATAGCCTTCAACTTGAGTCTCAGGCCGTCCACGGGGCTTGTTCTGCAGATCGAAATTTCCAGAACGAAAACGTTGGAATCAAAAACGAACTGTGTTTTCTTTTGCAACACGACCGCCATACACATCATTCACCCTTCGAGTCGTTTCCGCAGCACTAGTGCCACGGCGGAACTCGTACTCGTAAATAATGCGATATTTTAAGTTTTCCATTTTGTAAAATGAGTGACGCAAACAGAAAAAAACAGAAGAAAAAAAACAAATGAATGACGGTCATCGAACCACAAATACATGAGTCTATAGCTGTACAAATTTGAATTTGGAATTCCTTACCAAAGAGGAGAAATTCGTGATTAAAGTGGCCAGTACGAAAAACGCCAATTTCATATGTAAGGACCTAATATATAAAAGAAAGTCGTGTTAGTTACACTATTTATAACTCAAGATCGGTCGAACTGATTTAGATGAAAATTGATGGGGAGGTAGCTTAGAACTAGGAGACGGACATAGGAACTTTTTTTATCTTGTGTGTTTTTATTTCGCGCGGACGGAGTCGCGGGTAAAACCTAGTTTAATATGTTTAATATGTGTGTATTTCAATTCAAAAACTAATTTAGAATGCAGCAGATAACCTCTCAACCTTTAAACAATGAAATAATTATCAAAATCGGTATACTAATTGAGAATTAACGAACTAATACATTGTAGCGTGCCTTTAATTCTGAGCAGCCGCGCGCCGAAGTAGCATTTTTTGGATGTACGTTTTTAATCATTTGATATCTTCCAAACTATTGGTAGAATTATATACCTAGTTTGAAAGGCTAATGTATTCTGCATTTAATACTCTCTAGCCTTAAAACATATTTATTTGGATAAAGATTATATAATATAATAGCGCCGTAAGCTTGCGACGCTGTCTTTCGTGTGCATTTTAATCGACGTCTTTTCATAATAATATGGTTATTGTGGGACATCCATAGATGCCAGAGCTGTAAATAGGCGATAAAATTGAATTTACCTAATAAGTAATTAAAACGAGTAAGTCATGCAATGTACATGAGGGTGCAGTAGGATATGTTACGGATCGTTATACGCAGCGGCGGTACGTACCACCAGTGCCCGTCCGGCGGCTTGGTCCTGCAGTGGCGGCGTGGGGCTGAGCAGGGCCGTCGCCAGCATGTACGCCAACGGTCCTGCAGCGGCTGCCAACATCGCAGTCAGCGCGCGTACCGACAGCGGCGCTAGCCACACCGCCGCCAGGCATACTGCAGGATCCGCGGCCACCTTCAGCGTCGCCGCCAGGTGGTACGTGGTCGCGCCGTAGGGCATGCACGAGTAGGACTGCACCGCATTCAGCACGCCGTTGTTGACGCAGTTAAGCGCCGCCGACGCCACGAACAGACACGCCCAGGACTGACGCACCGGGGCCTCTTTCCGTAGCTCTTTATTCTCCGTTGGCGATTTTCGCTCGGAATCGAATTGCGACGTATTGTGGATATAGGTGAAACTAAGGAGACTCACGATTGCTAGACCTCCAAGAGTCGACAGGAATACGTCGGTATCGAAAAGCGGCGGGGGATGGACGGTGGTCCACGTCGAACCATCCGGAGACGGGACGCACTCAGGTTCGCCTCCGACGCCCTGGATCAACGCCAGGACGCTCGGCAGAAGGCCGCTTAGACCTTCCCCAACCATGTACGTGACCAGATACTCTTCACGGAAATGTCTTAGATAGGGATAGAACAGCACAGAACTGGTGCACCCGACTAGCGCCGAGCAGAAGGCCAATGTAAGGAAGGAAAGTGATCGATCTGCGCCGACCCAGAACACGGTCTCTGCGTGTAGAAAGGCGTTGAGAAAGAGCGCGGCAGCGCCCGTCGCGAGTAGGCAGTAGATGTATGCGGCGTCGGGTATGCGCGGCAGCAGGCGCCGCGCGAGTACGTGCACTACGATGCCGACGTTGCCAAGCTGCACTGCCAGCGTGATCCAAGTGGGTAGCGCCCACCCCTCGGGCAATTGGCGCAGCAGCAGCGGTGCCTGCAGGAACGTGCCGTTGACGCCCAGCCACGAGCCCAGCCCGAACGCCGCCACCGCCAAGTCCAGCGTGATTCGTCGCTTCAGCTTTACCATTTCCTTTAACTTTAACACTTGCAACTTTAACACGCTGTACAAATTTACTCACACTTGTTCGGTGTTAACTTTACAATATTGCACATTAACAAGACAGACATGGGAAATTGTGACGGCAGCGGGCACGTGCACACTAGTACGGATAAGTCGTGTCTCAGGTGGCAGCGGTGTTATACTGAAGTTAATGTAGTTTTGTTTGCTAATCGCGTATTAAACGCGATAACGTTATTTTAATAAAGTTATATCAACGCTATAATAGTGTAACGTCATCGATATATTGGTAAGTTCAACGATATAGATATGTATATAAGTAGAGTCTGGCCATATTATGACTGCGACACACTGTGACTCAGTGAGGGTGGCGCTGATATCGCGGTTTGGTCAGAAAGTACACTCGTACTTAGCATTTAAAATATATTTTTTTTATAACACCTGATAGCGAAGCGACCGCTGGCCATATACATCCGCAATCGCAGATGCGTTGCCTAACTTCAATCAACGGAGAAGGAGACGCACAGAAAAAATATTTCCCCTTACTATGAGTCTATAAGAAAAGGGCGGGAAGATGACAAAAATTAGGCCTCCGCCCGACACTCATCTGTGTGATGTCTTCTGTGTGGTTGTGGTATTGCACCGGGCGAGCTGACCAATCCTTGCAACAGACGTTGTTGTTGCTGGCGTCTATCACTGTGTTAAAACAATAAATTATAAAGTATAACTACAGTTTTTATAATTTTTACATAAGTTTTTCAATTGCAAAGACAAATATAATTTATGTTCCACTGCTTTCAAGATTTTTAATTTGTAAAATCAATATGCAATAGGTAGGCTGTACTTTAATTTTAAATGTAGCCGCAATCATAGGTCTATAATGGCTGTCTCTAACCACTCGACAAACAACCATTATACACTTTTCCTCTTTTCAACCGCGTAACTGCCAACTTTAAAAACGTTAAGTTAAACGCTTAGTTGTTATCGAGGTAAGAGCGTTGGCTTCCTGATATGTATTAGAGCCACATCAGCTGTTGCCTTAACGCCCATGTGACAAGGGCAGCGGGGCGGCATGGATCTGCCGGGCTTCGTGTGCGTCTTCTTCGCGGCCAAGAACGTACACTTGCTCACAGCCTTCCTGTGTTGGAGATCAGGTTATTTTAAATTTCTGGATAAAATGTTTTTTTAGTTGATAGGTATACGTCGTCTATTGCAGTGAAACACTTATAGGTGAGGTCGTGGGTATGTGGCGCGAGTGCGCGGCACGCGGCGTGCGAATGCGCGTTGTCGGGTGCTGCCGGCTCCCGCCGCTGCCCGCCGCCGGCGCACACCGTGAGGGCGTGCTGATAGACGTCCATTGTCCTCATACTAAAATGCTGCTCGACAAGGTAAACGGGGAAATAGGAGAGAAAAATACAATTGAAAAATATAAAAACATCCATTTTCGGTCAACAAAATTTTGGTCGTGTAATTTTCATTTAGGCATCGGTCGCGCACGCGTTTAATCACCGGTACTCCTGGCTATTACTGGACACGGCGGCGTCGGAGGCGAACGGGTCGACGGCTTGTGGAGCGGAATCAAGGCCGCAGACCATGTTGGGGACCGCCGCTGTGCTGCCCGACGCGGACGTGGTGTGGGTTACGCGGGCAGCGGCACTCGACGTGTACCGTGTGGCAGTGGGCTGGCCCCTCGTGGGCACCGAACTGCCTTCGCCAAGTGCCTCGGCGCTGGCAGAGTGGACCGCGCTGCCCGCTTCGGCCGCGCGCCGTCGAAACCTTGCCGGCGTGCGCCTCAGCGCGGCCACTGTCGTCAGTTCTACTCTAAGCACCACTTCACTATGTATTAAGGAATTTTAAAAAGTTAGCAAGAAAAACAGCATTTATGATTATTATTGTAATTAATGCTCTAACGAGAATTCAATTTTTATGGCAACTGGGGGCTAACGAGCGAGCAGTTACCTTATTTTGTTAACATAACAAAGAGTCCGCTGCCCATAGACTATTTCTCCATCGCATACGTCCCGACCGAGGATGATTTCATGCGAAGGGGAATCCAAGCATGCATTTCAAAAGTAATGTGTTTCATAATGGCGGTATGATGGCGCGGGCACGGCGCAGGTCAGCCGGCCGCAGCAGTTCTCCGGCTGGACGGACGTGAGCAGCCGCGCGGTGGACACTTTCCCCAAGCTCACCTACCCACTCATGATGCTGCTCGCCGAGGACTTGAACTTTCGGTGAGCGTATATTGAACCCGTTTGTTGTTGTTGTAGGTACTTAAAGTTGTTATAAAGTTGTTGGATGAGATGTGTGGCGGCGCGCGGTGCAGGTACGACTTGCGGCAGGTAGATGCTTACGGCGAGGAGCGCAACGGCACCTTCACCGGGCTGGCTGGCCTACTGGAACGCGGGATCGACATCGGCGTCGCCTCCATGTTCATGCGTGCGGACCGATGGCGAGCGCTGCACTACGCCGCCGAGACCGTCGAACTCAAGTCAGCAAAACATCCAAACCTCTTAACATTGTCCAATTCTTTCAAACTGAACTAAAAGAAAAGATTAAATTGAATCGGATGAACGTCAGATATAACTTACATATTTTGAGTGTGTGTACATTTTCCGGGCAGGGGCGCGTTCATATTCCGTCAGCCATCGCAGTCGGCGGTGGCCAACGTGTTCGCGCTGCCGTTCAGCCGCGGAGTGTGGGTAGCGGCCGGTTGCGCGTCGTGCGCGGCGGGCGCGCTGTTGGCGGCGCTGGCAGCGCTGGCACGCGTAGCCGCCGCGCCCGACCCTGCACTCGCCCGCCTTACGCTGCCGGACTGCTTCACCTTCGTCGTCGGCGCCATCTGTCAGCAAGGTGGGTGCGGCGCCGGCGCTGCGTCTGGTGCTGCGTCTGCCGCCGTCCCCGCCGCATTTAAACTTTGCGCCGACTCATTGTTACTCTCTGAATCGAAGGGATAATCTATTTAAGCTTATAATATATTTCTTTTTTATCTCTTATCGTTTCACATAATAGGTACCTACGAATGTGGTAGGTAACATAAATATCTACGATTTATATCTTCTATATTTATTAAATTACTGTTAATATATGACTGATATGACCGTGACTTATCCTAATTTATCTAAATTATTATTTATCTGTCTATCGTTATGAAGTCTTGATAATTTCACCGTCGTCGTCGTTTTTATCTTGTGCATGTAATACGTAATAGGTTTCGCCTCATACGTGTTATACAAGCGTGCAGCTTGCACCGGGCAGCCTGTAGGGTGCAGGATGCAGCGTGTGGCCTGCAGTAGTGCGGTGCGCAGGGTCGGAGCTGGCGCCGCGGCTGTGGTCGCTACGGCTAGTGATGTTCTGCGCCCTGCTGTCGTCACTGTTCACATTCACCTCGTACGCGGCCAAGGTGGTGGCCATCCTGCAGGCACCTAGCGACACGCTGCAGACCATCGACGACCTGACCGACTCGCCCTTGGCGCTGGGCGTGCAGGACACCACCTACAAGAAGGTTTACTTCGCCGTAAGTCTAGTTCGTCCTGGCGAGTACCTAATGCAGTGTAGCCGTGTTGTTGACGATGGGTGGTGTGGGCGCAGGAGAGCGAGGAGCCCGCGACGCAGCGGCTGTTCCGGCGCAGGCTGGCGCCGCTGGGCGAGCGCGCCTACCTCGGCGTGGCGGAGGGCGTGGCGCGCGTGCGCACCGGACTCTTTGCTTTTCAGGTGGTCACGCTGCACGAAAATAGTTTCGTGTTCGTCGCTTGATATATTTTTTAGAAATATTTTATGCTCAAATTATTTCAAAAAATCCCGGCTTAAACAACTCCTTGCCGATGACAGTTATTGAGCATACTCATATTACACGCAAATTACTGTGGTGGTTTTTCGGTACGGGAAGGTGGAACAGGGGTCAGGGTACGACGTCATCAGCAGGACGTTCACGGAGCGCGAGAAGTGCGGCCTCAAGGAGATCCAGGCCTTTAAGCTGCCCATGGTGGCCGTGCCCATCCGCCGCCACTCCGGCTATCGAGATCTGGTGGCCTCCAGGTGACCGCTACACGTATTCACAGACTAACTCTTAGCTTAAATGTTTAAATTAGTAGACTTTCTTGAAAGAAACTACAAATTTGATCCATCAACTAGTTTGCCGGTGGGCGAACTTAAAAATTTTTGGTAAATAAAAGCTGTTAAATAAAAGGATCAGTTCTATTGATGTCGCTGCAGGTTGCGGTGGCAGCGCGAGGTGGGGCTGATGTCGCGCGCTCGGCGGCTGTGGATGGCGGAGGCGCCGCGCTGTGGGGCGGGCGGCGCGGACGCGGCCGGCGTGGGGCTGCGCGACGTGATGGGGGCGCTGCACGCGCTGCTGGCGGGCGCCGCCGCCGCCTGCGCGCTGTTGTTGGCCGAGCGGCTCGCGCACGCCTCGCGCCTCTCCCGACTACGTAGAGAAAGAACGACGCCAACATTCAATAGTTAAAAGTCAAAATCAAAAAGTCAAAAAGTCTTGTAAATCAGCAAAGATTTTCGTAGAGCTTCGTTGCTAAGCGTATAACGATAGGCGCATGAGTATTTTATTAATTACTTTTTACAGCAATAATTATTATGTAGAAAATAAAAAGAGAAATAGGAATAGGACTTGACTTGTAATCTGCACATCTTGGTTCGATTCCCGTCGTGTTTTTTCTAACGTACATAGCTGTCGCCCGCGACCACATCAAAAACAATCCATCCATCCATGTAAACATTCGCATTCGCAGTAAGATTTATCCTACGTTTTTGTAGTACAAGAAAATGACGTAAGAAATTCAAGTTTTAATGAAATGTACTTCGCTTAGTTTCTATAGTATTTTTAGTTTAGTTTTTACTGTGTTTGTAAAGCATTTTATGTAACATGTAGCTTCTAATAAATTTTAGTACAAAAAGTGTCATTAGTTTATTTGATCTCTTCTCGACATCTTCACCTCACATAACAGCGGTTTGTCGCGACATGAGCTCCAAATCATGGAGGGGTGGCAGCTAACAAAGAAAACTTCGGCAATAATGTACTTAATATTTTATTTTAGTCGTATGTCGAAAATAATATGAATCCTAGTCTAGAATCTATACAAACATACTCGACAAACTATCATATCAATGTTACTTAACATTATAACATTGAGTCTGAGATGGCCGCAGGTGGCAGCACCGGGCTCAAAGTGCACAGAGCGGCCTCGTTGCGGCCGGCACGTCCTTAGCTAAGCATTGCACCTAGTGCGGGCTGCAGAGGACTGAAGGGGGGCTGCAGCTGGCTGCAGCTCAGGCGTGGGGCTGCAGGCACTACAGGTACAGGCAGAGGATGATAAAGATCGCGACTGTGAGTGCGGCCCGCAGCGCACGGTCCAGCAGCAACGCGGCCGCCGCCCACGCACTCGCGCCACCTCCTTCACTCTGCAACACAGCACAACTTATTGACAGATGCACGAAAATGTTCTTCAATATTTACCTTTTCCCTTAGGAAATATCCACGTTTCAAATTACTTTTCTACATGACTGCATATGGAGTAACCGAGGTTTGAGTTCCATAAGTAAGTCGGGCGTACCTCCGGTGCGAGGCTGCAGAGCGCGGAGGCGGCGGCGAGCGCGGTGCGCAGCCGGCGCGGGGGTGTGGCGGTGACGGCCGCCAGCCGCCGCGTCAGTGCCGTGCACAGCGCTGCCAGGCCGCCGCAGATACACAGCGCGCCCGCCAACTCCACCGCGAGCGGCGTCGTCGCCGACCCTGGCAGCCGCACCAGTGCCGATATCAACCTGACGAGTTGTTATATTAAACTCTACCACATGTGACGTCACGTTGCGCACCTTTCTTTTTGGGATTGTTGATGTTTTGTTTTATTATAATTTTAACAATATAAAAACTATGTAATTTTTAAGTATACATATGTAAAATGAGTACCAGATGGCGGCAGTGAAGGAGGCGCAGGCGCAGAGCGGGGAGCGCGCGGCGGGTGGCAGCAGCAGCGCCGCCAGCAGCAGCAGCGCTGCGGCGGACAACACGGCGGTCGTGGCGAGAGCGTGGGAGGGCGCGCGCCGGCGCAGACTCAGCGCCCAGGCGACAACGCGCCGCTCGCCATCGCCGCGTCGCCACGTCTCCGTCGAATGCGATACGCTGGCCAACTCCCAGGCGCCCGCCTCGAACACCGTCTGAGCCTGCGAACGACGCGACGCGGATATTCTTTATGTTGGTTAGTATTAGATAGTATTTTGTTGAAATAGTACATAAAGCATAAAGGTACCTATATCTTAAGTTTATAAGCCAAGATTAAGCATGACGCATAGAGATAGTGGATAATACGGACTTCGGCGTGCGCGACGGTGAGGTCGAGCTGGTCGGAGTCGTGGTCCCGGGAGGCGAACTTGAAGACGGCGGTGTGCAGGTCCCGCGGCCAGTCGTCGAGGCGCAGCGCCAGGGGCGCCGAGAGGTCGAGTCGCGAGGTCCACTCGACGCGGCCGTCGCTGGCGAGTCGCGCGCGCTGTCCGGCGGACGCGGCCGGGTCAACACCACGCGTGGCCGCGCTCACCACCACTACGTCGGGCAGCCACAACCGCTCGGCTGGCACGCCCGCCCGTCCGCAACCCCACACCGACGTGTTCCACTTCAGCCGCGAATCCTCCCAGCTCTGCTCGATTTATTAGTACAACTTTGTGTTCAATAGTTTTTCAAGTTTATGCTGTTGGCGTGATTAAATAAATAAATATATATATATATATTTAATAGTCTTTGTATGGTAGGTATATAGTATAGACAACTAGACACTGTTTTTGAGGAACCAGGAGCGCAAAACTGTTTTGGCGAATGGAAGCGTTTAACGCAATACACACTTCAATGAGGGCTTCTGAACAGGGACGAGAACAAATAAAAAGCCGCTACCTACGTACTATATCTTTCAGTCGACGTAAACTAATACGTTATGTGTGCTAAATGTGCGTATACCATTTGCAAGTCGGCCAGCATGCGCACGGCGGAGTGGCGCTCGTCGAGTGCGGCGTGGCGTACGGTTAGCGCGAGGCGTACGGGCAGGCGAGGCGCAGGCGACGCGCCGCGGTCGTACTCCGCCAGCAGCGTGTCCAGCCGCTCCGAGAGCGCGCTCGCGTTGCCGCACGCCGCGCGCGACACTCCTACATCTGGGTCAGCGTTTCACTAATAACACATCTGTTGAATTTTCACTGTCCGCCAATCGTAGCAATGCAGGTAGGTACCTTCTATGATTAAGTACGCTGTTAGATCCACCGACTCAATTCGTCGCGGTCGCGGTGGCAGTGGCCGGCGCCACGTAAATCATTGTTTACTTATTACCTGGTGTTGTATTAAGCTAATCATGTCGGTATTTATTAAAATTTTAACGAAGTCAAGTTCAACTTTTTTAAAATTAAGAGGAAAAGTGGCCGGGGGTATACATGTGAGGCAGAATAAAGATGTAGCTGCTTACATAGGAGCAGGAGCAGCAGCGGCAACAGCAGAGCGTGCATCGCGGCTGCACGGGTCGCCATCTCGCACAGAACTGGTCGTGCAGCGCCGTGCCGCCCAACGCTGCGTCTCCAGAGGCCCGCAACATTGCTAACTAACTTTACCGACCAGTCACCACTGGTATATACTTAACTCATATCTTATTTTTTGTCCTCACAATCTAGCAGATTGCTTCTAACTGAAAATTGTAATTTCTATGAGCAACGTACATATTTTCGATTACTACATATTTTCGCTGCTGCTCATAAACCGACAGAAATAGCAGTATTTTTAAAATGTTTGTTGAAAATGCGAAAGGTGACGCGGCCCTGTCTGCAGTGCTGCAGCGGGGAGTGCGGGGCCGGCGGCGGCGCGTGGGCGCACTATCGCTGTATCGCGGGCATCCGCCGTTTCAAGGGCTTTTTCCCATCACATTACAACACGACGCCATGATTATTTAAAATAATAAAAGTCAGAAGACATCATAGAGGAACTTTATTGCTATTGACAACTTGTAGTTAACACTAGACAGCTCATGCGAAAAGCGGCCATACACCGTCTGAATTGTACCGATAGCTCAAAGCGCGCGCTGCGAAAATGCCATTTTAGAAGTGAATGAAATCTTCGGTTAAGGTATGCAGATAGTCCGTGTACGGCCGCTATTAGTGGCACGGTCATCGGGCTTCGAGTCCCTATTAGCATGGCACTGTCGTCAAACAACTGTTGTTACACATTATCAAACAAACATTCTATACATAGGTACAATTTAAACACAACCGAAATAAACAACTGAGAAAATAATAATATTTTATAATAGTTTACTTATCGTATCATATGTAACGGCACGGCGGCGCACAGGAAGTCGGTCGCTTACTTCTCACTCGGTCCTACAGCAAATTATTGTCTAAATAGTAATATACGAGGAGAACGCAACGCCATTTGAGCAGATTTACATTTCATGGTATTAAGTGGAGTTCCTATTCACATTCTTTAGTAAAACAGAAAAACTAAAATTAGAACTAAATAGAACAATCAATACAATATAAAACAATAAAATAAACAATAAGAAATTAACAAACAGATCGACAAATAAAAAAACCCGTTATTTATTGTTACAAACACTATGTTTAAACTGGCTTACATTGAATAGTTTACGATCATAAATGTATAATACAACCTTCTTCTAAATATTAATTAAAATAACAATGTCGAATATGTATTTATAATCAATATAAAATTAATAGGAAATTCATAACAACTTAGTTTATTTTCTATCTTAAGTTAACAATAACTAAGCATAATCCTATACTAATAAGTACGTAATCTAAACACATTTGATCAATTACATTGTATGTATCTGTACACTTCAGAAAATCCGATCAGCATCAGTGAGAACAAGTACACCAGGAGCGAGAGCCGCCGTCACCGGCCGAGAGCCCATACTCGACCTAGAGACCTCCACTATCTAGATTCTACTCATTTCTTCTTCAAATGTTAAATTTTCCAATAAATCTTTTTTCTTAATTCTTTTTTCACTCATTTGTTCAGCTGACAGCTATCATCCAAATGCACGTATTTACCACGGCCGCTAGCCCGTTCGCGCGGCTTCCCCTAGGGTACTGCGGGGGCGATGACAAATCTATCTCATTATATACTGTATTTTCATTTTTTTTCTTGAGAAGGTCTATGTCGACTTGAAAGTCGTCGTTTTGATCGTTAGGTACTGAAGCGCATTTGGATCAATGTTAGCCTGCGACGGTTTCAAAGCCTGTTTTAACTTGGGAGTTCAATGAGAGCCGGGCGCGGGCGGGGGCGGTGGAGGTGCCGGCGGTGGCCAGTCGGGCTGGTGCGGAGGAGGGCAGCGCCAGTAGGGCGATGCGTCGCCAGTCTGCGCTTGGCACGCCGCCGCCAGTCCCGCCCAGCAGAAACGGTACGCATACCTCTTGCCATGGACCTGAATGCGACAAAACATCCCATTTAGGAACAAATGTATTGTACGTGGCGTGTTCCAATACCGAACAATAAAAGATTTGAGGTGGAAACATACTGCAGGCTGCACTGCGCGCTCTGTATCACACGGGCAAGCAGTCAGTTACCTTGGTCATGATGTTCTTGTCGTAGTAGTAACGCAGAGCGCGCGACAGCTTGTCGTAGTTCATGTTGGGCTTCTGCTTGCGCCGACCCCAGCGTCGCGCCACCTCGTCCGGGTCGGCCAGACGGAATTCGCCTTCGCCCGGAGCGCCCTCGCACACCACACATAATACTTATTTAATGAACAATCATGAAAATAATTTTGTCAAATGAAATTGATACATGTTTCTTATTAGTGACTATAAAGGTGTTTACTAAGATAAATAAGCGATTGTAAAAATTAAATGTCTGAGCGCGACACTTATGAATACAAGGGATTAGCAAAACTGTTCATAGTAATTTTTAGTGGGATGTATCGTTGCAATAAAAATGATTGAATTAAAAATAGAGCAAGCTACCTCCCAGCAGATGCCGGGCGCGCCGGCCGCCAGCTCCTCCAGCAGGAACTGCCATAGCTGCACCTGCCCGCCCCCCACGCCCGACGCTCCCGCCCCGCCCCGCGAGCACCCGCTCAGCGACGCGTACGGCTCTGAATACGAATATAACAGTGAAAAATAAAAGTCTGAAAAACTGAAGAAAGAACTGTTAGACACCGTTGCTGGCACGGCGACACAAGCTGCTGAGATCGCGACTCGCGACATTCGTATTGTGTACGACGTTAATATTGCTACTAAAATATTTGAGGACCTAAGCTCAGTTACGTTGTCAACTCTGAACTAGCAGGCGACTTCTTCAGCGTAGAATAAAAAAACAGACAAAGTACATGCTAAAAATAGTACATACTAGCTTTCGCCAGCAACTCGGTCCGCGCGGAATTCAAAAAACATGTAGCCTGTGTACTTTCGCATTTATATTATTATATTAGTAAGATCTAGTAACAGTAGGATTTAAAATTATGCGCGTTAGTCGAACATTGCTGGTGCAAGGCGGCAGAGCCACGCACCTGGACAGAGGCGCGGCACCAGCTGCAGCCGGCGGTCTGCGCTCAGCCAAAGCATGGCCCCGGGCACAGCACCGCGCTACGCGCTGCTTGCTCGCAACGCCGCATTTTTACACTACACTACACTCATTAATTTTGTTTCACGACACTACGTACTTATTCTACCACTATGTATTTTTAATAATAATGCAAATCCAAAAATGTGTGGAAAAATTGAGCCAGAGTACAAAACGTCCGGACGTGGCACCGGAAGCGAGCGAGTGCCGGCGGCCAGTGCGGCCGGGGGCAGGGCGCCGCCCCGGCCCGCCCTCGCGCCCTCTGCGAGAGACTCGCTCCTAGACATATGTCGCACCTCCATTTGATTTTCTCAAACGATAAAGGAATCTTAAAGTATTTAAAGCTATCCCAGTTTGTTAAGAAAATCTATTTGTATATTTTTTATCATTTAATATAATAAAATAATTTAATATGATTTTTTAATTTTCAAGTATATCTTGCGATTAGAATATTCACACTTTAGACATGACTCGGATTAATGTACCGATGCCAGTTCGGTTATAAGTAAGAATTGTTTTGAACAATACCATGTCAGAAGACGCGCTTGCCGCCGCACCGCACCGCAAAGCTCCTCACCGCTCAGTGACACAAGTAAATCAATGTTAGTTGAGAATCATGTAGATTCTAAACTCTGTGTGATCCCTACGGATTTTATGGAGCTTAGAGGCCGGCGGGGAGCCGCGGGGGGCAACACGACAGTATCTCGCAGTACCTATTTCTTTGTAGCGTAAGAGGCAAGAATTTGGGAAAGGTCTAGTCTAGATCGCCTCTTTCCATGGAGCAAAGAGATTCAAATATATTATATAAATATATTTTAAATGTCTTTGGGTTAATTGCATCAAAGTGTTTGTCGATGGTGCATGCTCGGCTCCCAAGCTTCTAGCCAGCCAAAGTAGAAATGTGAAATCACTTCTACATAACACTGTGTAAATGTCTATAATGTTGCTGGCGACGTAATACAAGGTAGGCTGAGCTCCACTAACTGTTTATTTATTTATTTATTCCTTTATTGCATGTTACAGTATTTCTTGTTTAGAACTTACATGTAACACCCTGTAAGGGCATAGCAATATACAGGTGCATATGTAGGTACCAGAGTGTTTACAATATTAATTAAATTCTTTTAAACATTTTCCAGTTTACATAAATAGTAATTTCACAATCTATAGAGAAGGTTAACACGAAGCTAATTATACAATACTTTAATAACATTTTATTTCTGCTAATATTATTTTACAAAAATATAAATTTAACATTCTTTTAAAATATTTTCAATCAGTATATTTAAATTTTAACGATTTCCCTATTCTCTTTTTTATAAATTTTAATTTGACATTTTATCATTAAAGAATTCGCTCAGGCTATAATAACTTTTTTGTATGAGAAATTTTTTGAGTTCTTTTATAAATTTAATAGTCTTTGGTATATCTTTTATGTAGTTAGGTAAATGGTTATAAACTTTAATTAACATTGTATGTGGTGAGGTTGTCACTAGAGTCATTGTTGAAAAAGGAATATTAAGTTTGTTTCTATATCTATTGTTACGTTTAATTGTTTTCATGGGTGAATATAAATGAAAATTATTTTTAACAAATTTACTGGCCTCAAAGATATATATGCCGGTCAATGTAAGTATCTTAAGTTTTACAAAATATGGTTTACACGAGTCGCTTTGTTTTATATTTGCCAAAATTCTTATGCATTTTTTCTGTATAATAAATATTTCTTGATTATCACAACTATTCCCCCACAGTATGATACCATAAGCAAGTCTGGAGTGAGCATAAGCATAATATGCCGCTAGTGCTGTTTTCAGGTTTGTTACTCTTTTTAGCTGATTGAGGGCGTATATAAATGAAGATAATTTATTTGAGAGTGTTTGAATATGTTGCTTCCAGTTCATGTGATTGTCAATATCGATTCCTAACAGAGTAGCGGATTGAATGAAATCTATTGTTGTTGATTTATATGAATAGTTTAATATAAGTTGAGCTTTTTGATGTGGTCTAAATTGTAAGAGTTTAGTTTTTTGTAGGTTTAATTCTAAATTATTTCGGGACAACCAGTCTGTGGTTAGATCAAGTATACTATCTAAATTTAACTTTAATTCCTCGCGGTTTGAACAGTGGAATGCCAATGAGACGTCATCTGCGAAACAAGTGCACGAAACACCAGAGTGCTCCAGCACCTGGGGAAGATCGTTAATGTATAGTAAGAACAGGAGACATCCGAGGACACTCCCCTGTGGTATAGAGCCAGTGACGGATACTTGGTCTGATCTTATTTGCTTTATCTTTCCGGTACAGAAATCGGTATGTTCTACTTCCACATACTGCGAACGGTTCGCGAGGTACGATCTGAACCACGAAAAGGCGATTCCTCTAATACCATTTCCATACATTTTGTTTAATAAAATTTTATAGTTAATCCTATCATAAGCTTTGCTCATATCAAGCAGTACTCCGATTGCGTATTTTTTATCGTTTATTATATTTAATATTTTTTGAGTGAATTTATAAATTGCAAGGATAGTAGATCTTTTTTTTCGGAAACCATATTGCTGGTTGTGGAGAATGTTGTACTTTTCGACGAAATAAAGCAACCGTCTTGCCATTGCTGTCTCCAGGATTTTTGCCATCGTTGGTAATAATGCGATTGGACGATAATTGTTCGGATCCGATTTTTCACCTTTTTTATACACGGGCTTAACTAGGGATACTTTTAAAGCGTCAGGAAAACAACCCTCTTGAAAGGACTGGTTTATAAGCCTAGTTAAAGGATTTAATAATTCTATCGCACATTTTTTTACTAATGTTGGAGGGATTTCATCTATTCCAAAACTTGATTTATTTTTTAATTTTTTTATTATATTATACGTTTCATTTTGTTCAATTGGCTTTAAGTACAATGTGTTAGGAATAGTATTCAAAATTTTAGAATTTTTCTCACATTCAGAGTTACACGAATTACTTATCGATGTAAAGAAATTGTTAAAAGCATTTGCAACCTCCTTAGGATTCTTGAGACATGATTTTTTGTAAACTAAGTTAATATTTTGAACTGTACACCGCCCGAATTAATTTATATTCAATTTCTGTAAAAATACGTACTCAAATTTAAAATATAGAAACCAGTATTGTATCCACTTATCAATAGCAAAAACCGAATGAGATCAGATTATTTTTATTATCATTTGTGTTTGGGAGTGTTGCATTATGCAAGACGCCCCGCAGCGCCACCCTTCGCCCCCTCGCCCCCTCGCCCCCTCGCCCTACAGGAAGACACAGGGCACATTTATATCGCTGACAAGTGTTTATTCGGTGATTTTATTTAATCCAATGATTCCATGGAAGGAAGGGGAAACTTAAATTTTGATGCTGTGTTAGTTTTGTTAAAGTGGAAGAATATGCGGAGATGTGAAGATTACTAACACAAAGCTACATTTAATAACATATAGTATACATCTGTTCTCAGTGCACTTTGTCGGTGAGAACAGGTAACAAGGTGACGCCCATCCGACTGTGTGGTTTCTAATTTTTGTCAGTAAGCATGTGTTCAAACACCGCACCTAACAGCACTGCCTACGTGTGAAACAATTAGCAATGATTGCAGTGTAAGTAGTTGCTAGGTGGGTATCGCTAAGCCATGCTGTAATCACATTATTTATTTCCTTTGCCGTTTGATAATCGATAACAAAACTACATGTAGTTCTGCTTAGCAGCGCGATGCGATGTCTCGACAAATTTTAAGGCTAGCGCGTATTCATCAATGTTAATGTATGTATGAGCGACTGAAATCTGTAGAATACAATATGAAACATATAAGCTACCTTTGATGCCGGTAATGTGTACGGTTTCCGTGTAGGTACGGTTGATTTATATATTTACTGGATAACTTCGCAATGCTTCAATGCATGTTATTGAAATTTGGCACAGACATAGAACATAAACTATAGTAACATATGAGATACTTTGCACGGACGAAGTCGCTGGCAAAAGCTATTTTATTAATAATTTTGTATTTTATTTCATATGAATTGTAATTTAAATATTAGCTAGGTATCTTCCTATCCAACAAAGATGAACAATGATAATAGAAAACTGAAACAGAATTAACTATTTTAAACATAACATTTATTGCAAAAAAATCTCCTGAATAAAGGCAGTCGATACGTGTAAAAACGTCAAATACAAATAAGCAGGCTAAAAAAATATTCTAGCTGTAAAAATGACGACACTTTTTTCGCATTAAAATGTAGCCTATGTCCTTTTTTAAGGCTCTAGACTATCTATGTACCACATTTTATTTAAATCGGTCCCTTAGTCTTGGTGTGAAAGTGTTACTTTCGCATTTATAATATTAGTATGATAAATGATATGATTCACACGCACTCAAAGCGAGTACCATGAAATGACCACGAGCGGGCCTAACTAGGTACAAACCTAAGTTTGGAGGTATCACGGGTGGCCCTAGGTATCGCTCGGAACACCACACATAGTCCGAGTTTCGGCCGCAATGCAAACGGTGTTTGTTTTGTGATAACATTTATTTGCAACTATTTGTATCTGATAACTTAATTGGATTGATTTTTCCTCGAACTCGAAGTTAGGTTAGATTCAGCAAGGCGCGGCGCGGCGCCGCCGGCCGACGGCGTAACGACAAATTATTTTTTGTCTCTTTTGCGTTTTGGTTATGCATGCGACTATATTATTTATGATCACAATACCGAGTACATACTTTATAGAGCGCTTCCGATATCACAATCAAGGAAACAAACATCGCGGATAATTGTACTACAAATGTAAAGTACCGACCTATAATACCAATCTAGAAAAAAATAATAACTGCCGAGACTACTGACTGGTCAAGCCGCTTAGGACAGGAAGCCACAATACTTACCGAGGGTTTCTGAGACCAAATTCATCGTTTAAAACATATTGTTATCTCTGTTTTGTCAAAGATAATGACAGGGATGACGATATGTTTCATACAGAGATTTTCGTCACAAAAACACATACATAATTACTTATGCTTATAAGCCACCAACTCTTTAGTATAACGGAGTTTATTTGTGTGTATTTTTAGTAAACATTGGTGCTGTTTTAAGATAAAGTAGTCAGGGTTTGTGAAACGTGTGAACGTTATGTCGCGATACTATCTTTAGCTATCTCCTGTATTTAAGTTTATCGCGAAGCTTTAAGTGGGTTGTGTGGAGGAGCGGGGGCGGGGGCGGAGACGGAAGGCGGCGGCCGCGCAGGCCCCGCCTCGCCCGTGCGTGTGGCTACGCCAATTCACTTCAGTTCTGGAAACTCTACGACCAGAATATATCGTGTTGGAAAAATTGGTAACAGCCGTTGATGTAAAGATATTTATGTCCCAAGTGTATACAATATAAATCGTCAAATATAAAACAAGAATATCGTCTATGTGTCCGGTTGTTCATAAGTTCATAAGTAAGTTTGCTTATTTCAATAACGGACCTCAGTTTCAGGATCTCAGTTACGTATTACTCGTATAAATCCACCAACTCGCCCTTCCGCAATAAATCCAATAAGCTCCGAATACTGTTAGGTTAGACACAAATCTCAAATGTGTGTACGCAGTAGGTGATACACATTAGTAAGGAGGTAATAAAACAGAGTGTACACATGGTCCTGGGTCTGAATCTCTCCATTCGACTATCTTCTATATGGCTCCGAGCGATCTATGACCCAGTACATATCTAGAGCTGGGTTGAAATGGTTACAAGAAATAAATAATTAAAAAATTATAGAAGTTGTCCGCGAGAATGATCAACGAATTTCTAGTTTTTATGATACATCCTTTGCAATTTGTTACGCGAAGCGAAAATTGCCGCATTAAAAAGAGTAAAATATGGTAGCTCCTCGGGCCGCATTCCGAATGACTCAGCGCGGAATGTGAAAGCGCGGCGGTTCCCAGGCCGGCGGCGGTGACACGTGCCCGCTCTGCGCGTGGCTAGAGACTATCCCGGACAACACCGCGGCTGATATTGCTATTTAGGGACTCGCCTAAGGGAAGATACGGAGTGCTAAGTATACAAAAACTACTAAGTTAATATGTATGTATATTTATTGTACAGTCCGTAAAGATAATTTTTCAATGCTTCCCTTATTAAAGACTATAAAAATGCATTTAATATCTACCAAATCGCCTAAAAATAACACAAGTTGGCCCAACCTACCATGATGGTCACACGTCGTGCACAATCATCGTTGGCCTAAACATAATTTCTTTTCTGGAGAATAGGTGCTAAGATTCATTTAATGGTAATAACAATTTAGGTAAAAAAAAAGTAAGCAACGAAGAACTTAATGGACACCCGAATGGAAGATTTAATTATCCCCGCAGGCGTTTGGATTGATTGTGCAAAACTTCGCGCTGTGCAGGCCGAAATCCGCGGGGCTAAGCGGCGGAACTGTAGCGGGTAGCCTCCAGCAAAAATTTCCGTCTTATGGGAGATCGAGCTTTTACACGTGTTTAACGTTTATTAGGAACCTCAGAGCGGCCCAGGCACAATAACCAGAATCATCGTTGATCGTTGTTATAACGTGATAGTTGTTGTAACAGTCAATATTTCTCTTTTTATTCGACTCCCAATAGTGACAATGGTGTCACGACTGAGGTCTCGGGCCTGATGAAGGGAGCGGGGGATGCGTGGTCGCTCTATGCGCACGTGACGCGTTGCCGTGACTTATGAAGAGGCCTGCATGATGTTTAATTGTATTCTGGGAGCTTTTCGCCGGTAAGCCGGGTCTCGGCGCGGGCTCGCATTGACTTGCTAATGCACCCCCGCGCTCCCGCTGCGACCACCCTACTACTGAACGTCGTCGTTAGAAAAAACAAAACGCACACAATTTTTCACTCAAAAATCTCTGAAATAGTTCAAAAATACTGCTGTTTTTAATGTCCAAATATTACTATAAATTCAAGGGTAAATCAGTCGTTAATGGCCAATAATTACCTCACGTGAACTTACAACAAAAAGAAAGAATCTGAATGTTAAATCATAAAATCGTTGATGAAACGAACGATATGTATTTAATTGTTTCATTTCAATATAATATTTATAAAGATCTATTATTTATAATTGGTTATCTTAAATATTTCGCTACGAAGAAAATAAGGTAGCGGTTCAGACAAAGATTCCAAGCATTAACCGAATGCAACGGTGGCCCATAACCTCGTTCACAGAAATAGTTGACTGTCAAAAGCCAACACAAATTGTAAAAGCGGGTTGAGTTCCAGTGGTAGGGGTCGAGGAAGCAATATTTTGCAAGAGGTCGCGGGGTGGCGGAGTCGCTAGGACAGGTCCCGGGGGTAATTGCTCTTTATTTCCGCCGCATCTTCAACCCCATGGCACCCTGTTTCTGCGGCGGCGGTCAGAAACAATTGAGGGTTTTTAACTTTGATCTTTTTTATGACTTTGTTATGAAGTGACATCAATTATGTTTGAAATTGCGTAATATAATTATACATTTAAGGTAAAGTATCAAATCCCAGACCAAAAATGAGAAGAGATGAAGTAGAGAAGAAAAACGTTTTATCAAATACATATTAAGCATAATGGTACCTACTGTAGGTGTAGGTGTGTCGTGGTACTCAACTATCTCACGTTCAGATTATCCGTATTCGTACGACTACGTATTATGTTGTTAGCCAAATTGAATTTGCACATGAGGCGGGTCAATTCAACAGCGGGGCGCCAGTGTGGCGGGGCTCGCCTGACCCCGGCCGACTATCTTGGGAGCGTTGCTGCCGAAATAGTCAGTCGATAAGAGTGGTCGGGTGCGGCAGCCGACCTCGTGCCGTAGACCCCCGCCACCGCTCGCCGCGGGCTCCGAGACCAAGGGGGGTGAGGACATCAACTAATAAGGACCATGTTAGATGAGCAGATGATGAGATGTAGAGCATGTCCCACATAAGCCAGGCCTGAGCTCACGGCATAGCGCGGCCGCCCCGGGCGTGGGAGTGGCGTGTGACGGCCAATCGCGACTCAACGCCCGACCTCAGCATTGTGATTTAACAACTTGAGTAACAGGAAATTCCGAAGCTATTTTGCGGTTTTGCAAAAATGTTGCCGACATATCTGCATCTTTAAATCAAATAAACATTTCCTCGAAATTGCTATTACGTACTTTTGTTATTATTCCAATAAAAAGTCAAGGTAAAGCAAATTACTTAAAAAGCTGGTAAAGGGTATTTTTTTGTTTTTTTTTATTAGCATGTTCAACTCTGATTAACACTATCTATGACAACAAGATATCGGCGTGTTCCTTGTAATCTACAGATTACGGTGATAATGTAATTAAAAGGTTTCTATCGGGGATATATGTTCTGAGAATTGGACAATATATCATTTTGAGGTTATCAGCAATATCTAATTAATACTTATATATTGACCCATAATGTTCATCAAGAAATCACACGATTTCATTTAGATTTTACATAAAGAAAATTAATGCAATAATGTATACATTTATTTGATTATTATTAAGTATAGGTACGCTACCATATTGTGAGCACTTGCCACTATGCCACACGGCAATCAGTGAGATTGAGTGAGTCACACAGTGCCGTGCGGCGCCTCTCGCGGCAGACGCCTGTTGTTACAGATTCGCGAGCTGAAGTAATGATAACCGCAAGGCCTCATCGATACGGAACTATGATTCACGCTTCCTAGTGTAGTGTAGTCGTAGTGACTCACTTCCGTTCGGCGAGTGGTTAAGATATTGCAAGACAATGTTTCTTAGTCACGATTTCCCTCGCTGGTGGGATCCGGGGGCCGGATCTGACCTGACCTAAACGCAGCCGTGCCCAGTGCTCTCTTTTGCCGAATTGAATTCCTATACAGGATCATACCAACAAATATATGACGTGTTTCCTTCCATATTCAATTATTATTTTTGTCTCAATTTAATATCGTGTTCAGAGGGTCTAACACGAATATTTGCGATATACGTTTTCGTAACATCATCGACAAAATATGTTAAAATTTGTATTAGATTTATCGTTGTAGTTTACGTCCGATACAAATCTTCTACAAATTTTGTCAATGTCAACGTTACGAATACTTTCCCGCAAATTTTCGAGCTAGGACCCTGGTCCAAAATGAAATAATATCGTAAAATCCTTACGTTATATAATCCATGTTCTTCGTTAGAGGGATTTTAGGAATACCTTGCTATAGAAGTAGAGCTAACAATTAACGTAGGTGTTTAATCTCACGGCTCAGTGAGACTTCTTTGGACGGCATTATTATTACCGTAACAGCTTTTAGGAATCGTTCAACATTTTCATAGTTTTGTTTGTGTACTGATCCCGTTTTTCGTATCAAATCTAATTTAATCACATAAGATAGATTGTATCACACATTGAATGAATACATATGTTATCATGACATTTATTATTCTATAGATAGATGTTGTTATCTATTATTGGTATCGAGTACGCGCCGGTGAACCGGTCTCATTTCTGGTGAAAACTTTATCTGGCTATTTGTGATTAGAGATATAATAACTAAGCCATGTGCCCGTACGGAACTGCGGGCTGCAGCGCCGCGACCGAGCAGCTCGCTAAAGCGATGCCTCTCCAGCATACCCATAGCATGGCGCCACACACGTCCCCAATTCATTCACACGCGAACTAGTAACTAGCAAAATTTAGTAACAAAACACAATCCTATTTGATAACTGTAACCTTTTTTGTGTAGCCTCGTCTGTGCCCTGCGAGCGTCCGCCGAGCGCGCTCCTGGTGCCACATAGTTACAATCACACGAAATTTACTATCGGTTATCGATTCTATGAACTTATATCTTTACCGCCAGCTGGCCCCGACGACCGGATTACTATTCTATTTAGTTTATTAATCTATGCAAATAATATCACCGCAAAATATAAGATAAGGCCGTTTTGACGTCAGACTGCGCGTCGTTAGCGCAAGGGGGAGGATGCGTTTATGTGTACCTATATCCGTCTTATTTTAAACTAAACAGAAGCGTAGATACCTTATATAGCCCTTGGCGATGACATAAGGCTAACAGCCTGGCGTGTGCTTCAATTACGCACTTCGCGGACCCCTTTCCAGCAATCTGTTCTAACGAGCGCTTGTACATATACCATTGTGATAATTGCATATACATATATACATATCGTGCCATGCCATGGGACATCGAGCACTGTATGTAGCACGACTCGCTGGGAATCGCCAATAGTCTGTATCAAGCTATTCTAGTAGCTAAACTTAAATTACAGTGGGCAACGTTTGTGAACCGTAACGTGGATCAAAAACTTAAGGGAAAAATGATTAGGGGCGTCCAATTAAAATCAGCAGAATTCCGTGAAAAAAATGTCGCCTATAAGCTTCCCTCGCAACGAAATCTTGTTGTGGCCAAAATTGAATGAGTGTCAGTACACTGGATGTATCAAAAAAATGCCCAACTTTTTATATCAATTTATAAATGGTTAAAAGTAAAGACATGTGGTGTTTTTGTTGCAATGAATCAGCAGCAAGCTCTGGGAGCAGATGGAGCAGCGGCTAGTGTGCTCTGATCACTATAAGATGACTCAAAAAAGTGAGTAACAAAATTCCGCAATCGGCGGCCGAAATGTGGCGCCCGTCGCCGGTACCGCGTCGTATTGCACTGCGTGGGACATTCGCAATACGGAGAAAACTCTGAAAATGTTTGCTAATTATTTTTATGTCTCTATGTGTATTTAGGTTAGTCGCACATGCACGCATGGATGCATGAATGTAGAATAGACGTGCAAATGCAAGGAAAATCCGTCAACTCAGCCTACCCTTCTGGGATCAAGGCGTGATTGTCGGTATCTCTCGTATGTCTCTGTATTTCTCTATCGCGACCATCGCCCTGCCCGAACTCCCTCTCCAAGGAGACAGTCAATGCGGTCCGCACTCCCGGCGGCTCGGTGGCCGAGACTGTTGCTGGACTCATTTTTATTACAAAATGTACTTACTACTAAAATTACTATTATAAAAAATTCTAGTCTAGCAAGCGTTATATTAATCATCTCATATAACAATTGTTTAATTTGAAAACTAAATAAACCAAGTCTTTGGTCATCAATTGTGAAGTATTTGGTTGATGTGCATACATATGTTTATGTATTTCCCTAATTCGCCATTTGTATGTACGATGCGCGAAATATATTATCATTTAACGTTGGATAACGATGACGATAATCAAGCAACTATTGAAAAACAAACTATACAAATCCCGTGCTAACCAGTAGTGTTAGCAATAGTAAGTACCAGCTCAACTTCCTTACTAATCATCACTTAGTAATTACTGAAGATAATATTCAACATGAGCTGTTTTCTTCATCAATAATGTTAAATAATTTTATCAATAAATGTCCCGGTTAATATGTCGCTTTTGGCCGCCCTACGTCGGCAGCATAATTTCGTCGTTTGGTGAATTGAAAGCATTTGCCGGACAATTTCCCGGCTCGTTCGCCGAGTTGACCCCCCACTTTGATAATTCTCCAGATAAAGAGATGTGATGCCAATCTACAGACTTGATAAATGTTATTAACACATCAGTATGTTATTATTGTCTCATTGCATGAATGTTATTCGAACATATATTGCGATATGTTTAAGAAATTGTGACTAAAATCAGTTGTAAAAATAAAACACGAGAAGTTAGGCCAATTAAAAACATAGCATTAATTTATTTTTAACAAAAAAAAACGTAACAATGACAAAAGGTATAATTTATTTTTTCATTATATTGCATTATTAGACGTTATTGCATTATTGCGTTATGTTTGGTCGTCGTTGCCAGCAAATGAAATAGATAGTCAATTGTAGTTCGGTACTAATGTATGGATGGATGTGTGGATGAATGTTAGAAGGTATCTCCAAAACAGCTCAACAGATCTCGATGAATAGAGCATAACCTGGAAGAACCCATAGACTACTATTTATGTTTTTTTTTGTAATTCCGCGTGGACGGTGGCGCAGGTGACAACTACAGTAGTATTAAATAAAGTTGAAGTTACACTATAGATTTTTTATAATAGTGGGTTTCGAAACATATCGCCATCTCACATATTCTGTTTGACAGAACATTAACAACGATATATGCTACTCCAGGCGAAACCCACAATAAGACAGAGTAGGTACTGATGTAATGTTACATTAGAGAACATTAATAGTTAATCAGTAATAGTAAAGTGTGCTTCGGCCGATCGTCAGGCGGCAGTCGCTTTGTATTCCGAGAAATACGTTGAATCAACTTCATAGCGCGAGATGAATGGCGCGGGGGGCGCGGGGGGGCGCGGGGGGAGCGGGAGGCGATGACTCAGCGTCGTCGACGCCGCTACAAGCTTCATTCACAGGATTTGGCGCGCAAAAAGATAGCGCCACCTGAAGACTCTCAGTCGTCATGAGGCGTCTAATACATTATGTATGATTGATGATTATTAGAGAGACTATAATGTTCGTTTCATCCTGACCTGGTAGAGAAGTGTCGTTGCCGGGCTGCGGGTATGGGGAGGACGTGGCGGCTGCCTGGTGCTCGGGCAGCGGTGCGGGCGGCGGGCGGCCCGTGGCGCTGGCGTGCGCGTGCGCAACATACGCGCTGAAGATGCGCGCCGACGCCGAACATCCCTCGCACACCTACGCACATTACATTTATTACTCCTTACTAAGGCCTCATTACATCTACTTACAACTAGTAACTTACAACCACAATTCCACTTTGATATCGGACCTTTAAAAAGTAGTGGCAATGTAGTGCGAAATCTAATTTTTCTTCGTCCTAGTCCTAGATTTTGTTTTAAAAAGCAAACGAGCGATGAGTCGTTGATTGTTACATGCTTATGACAAACTTGGGTATGCCTTAATTTGCCATTAAATCACAAAATAAAAGTAAAAATATTCGACAGTAAAGCCATTGCACAATACGATAGTTGTCTGACCTCGCCACGCTCGATGTTGGGCTTTCCTCGTAATGTTCGAGTGCGGGGCATTACACAGGACGCAATCATACTCAATCGGAACTATACTAAGCAATAGCTTGCAAAGATTGCAAATGAGAAAGTTTAGATGGATGAATATTTGTTAGAATGTATCTCCGGAACGGCTCAACGGATTTTTAATGAAATCTGGCACAGATGGTTGCTTTTAAGTCCAAGCGGACGGAGTCGCAGACGACAGCTAATTTTTCTAAAATGTAAGTAATTCATGCAAGTCGAATTTGTTCTGTAACGTTTAAAACTTATATTCAAGAAACGAAATATAAAAAGGCTACACAAAATAATTATACGTCACGACAGTGAATCAGAAAAGAATTGCCAGCACGACCTCGCGTAGTCATATTTTCACCAAAAAAATACTGTGATTCACAAGTGACGATTTAAAACGAAATTTTTGGTTCCAATTCGTACATATGTATATGTTTTGTGCATGAAATATAAAAGATTACACTCAGTGGACTGTCATCTCTGGACAAAAACATACCTGCAGCCAGGCGGCGTCGTCGAGCGCGAGCAGCTGCTGGCCGGTGCGCGGCAGCAAATGACGGCGGGGCGCCCGCACCTTGAACGTGCGCGCCGCCCAACGCACGCAGCGCACCACGTCGCGCCGCTGCCACGTGCCCGGGTCTGCGTGCATTACACACGTGTGTTTATTGAATAATATTATCTAGGGTACCTATAGCTATATTATAGGGTACCTATAGCTATTAGTAACAATTTGATTACTTGGAAATGAAGCAAGTTTAAAAACTCTGACTTTAACATTATAGACACATACACTCTGCATGTTGGTTTTGTAACAATATCAATAACCATAATAAGTATTTCCAAAATCAATTAAATCAATTAAATATTGGTTGACAACTTAGATTTTGTTACAAACTAGTGCTGGGATGGGCACTAATATAACTAAATTGTGTTGTGTTGTGGCACAATAGTATTTAATAATACATAATTATGTACTGAACTGTTCATATAAGTTTTCAAAAAGTATGTGATTAGAGTTTTCTCTATAAATGGTAGATCTTGTGATCACTACTGCTTTATACTATACGAGTAGTAAAGGTTGGCAGGTTTGTGTGCGGTTTGTAGAATATAACCATTTCCAATGCGTTCTACCAACGCAGCGTGTGACGCTCGTAACTATCTTTCTCTGCCGCTTGCCTCGTTTACTCTTTACGCCTAAGATCGAACCGGGACCGGACCAGGACCGGACCTTACCTATTTACTGGACCATACATTTTCTAGTCATCTATAAATTTAAGACTCAATGATTGGATTTGAAAAAGTTAACCATTCAATCATTCTCTCGTAATATAACTTATTGTGTTTTTAATTTTACGATTACTATTTATCATTATGGTGCAGGATTAATTATTTTAAAATGATGGTAAATAATATATTTACAAAAAAGAGATATAAGAAAAAGAAAATATTCTTGATTTTCTATATTTTTTTTTAAAGTTAACAAAAACATTGCTTTTAATGATCATGGAACATTTGCCACTTTTTAAGAGTTTGGTTTGTTCTCAAGTAGGCCTAAACTGCCGACGCTCCTGCGACACCCGTCGCAGAAAGCTTTCATTAAAACAATGCACCTATAGTATACATATCGAAGTAAAAAAATACACTTGTGTAATATTACTAACTAACTTATATTAATAAGAATTGGAATATTGCTGTAGTTAAATGCCAAAACATTTTACAACTTGAGTGAAGCACAGGGATGCTGTAACAGTCATTTTGTAGGTTATGAACATCTTATATTGAATATGATTTATCGTTAATATTTACAGTAAATAAACATTTTCAGATCTTTAAATGAAACAGAGTATTTCCTACGTATCATCATTCATCATTAGGTACAGCTTTTTTTCAAAAACTTTATGTGCTGTTTTCAACTTTAAACTTTAAAATGTGGACGAATAATGCTTTATTTTACATCCCAACATAGGGTACTAATATTTCAAAATATAAAGATAATTCCAAAATAACCTGCTGGTAGTTATTTTATGTTACATTGTACTGTATACTGTGGCTGCGAAGCCTGAATTTTGCATTTATGTTGGAGATTGTTTGTGCCACCATTCGGCGACCTGACCCCACGAAGCCTCACACAAACACACATGGTATCGCCTATAGAATGATTCTGAGCAGTCCACCGCCCAACATCACCAAAACTAAACAAAATGCACACTATCACAGGCAACCTCACGAGAACCCACTATTTAAAATCTTGTAATCGCACTGATCCTGAATGAATGCACTCGTTTTATTGTAGTTAAAGACGTGTCACTATTAAAACTTTAAAAAGCACAGGAGGTTACCGGCGGGCACGGTGTCATCCCCCGAGTCGGAGCCGGACTCGTCGGAGGAGGAAGATGCGCAGGGCGCGGGCTCCATACAGGCATGGCTGGGGGCCAGTGTGGCGCCGGGTGCTGCGGGTGCTGCGAATGCTGCGCCGGGGCGCAGTGCGGCTCTCGCGGCCGCGGCTTCACTAGGGCCGCCGGCGGCGCCCCCACCTGCTTTTTATCGCGGGTGAAGCGTCACAGATGACGTCGAGATTCGTCACCGCGCCGCGCTCTGACGAGGAAAACGCTTTCCGAGAAGCTGCGCGCTCGCCACGCGCTCGGTTACGCCGCGTCTAAGTATATCGCTGGCCGCGCCGCGCGCTCACTGTGTCCTCGCCCACTGATTGTGTTATCGTGCGAATCGCGCTCAGAGCCACTAATGAATAGCGCACCCCGAGTCCGCTGCAAATCCCATTACAGCTCTAAGATTGACCACAGCATACTCGCTCAGAGCCAAGAGATTCGCGCACTGCCGATTGGGATCCTCCCACTTTGGAACTGGAACTCTTTTAGATTCAAAGGAAGGATAAGATTAATAAGATTCAAATTCTTTATTGTTTTACATTTATTTTAACTTATATAAATTACAATAAAAGAAGTTGGCCTTGAACCTGAATTTCTGTTGTGAATTAGTGAATACGTATATAGCACCGGCATAAGCAAGTGTTACCGGTGTCAGTCTGTCCGGCTCCGTTATAAATAAATATATAAGTTTTTGTTTATAAAAGTTCCAAAAAATCACTTTATTTTATTCGCAGAGTATAGTTAAAAGATAAACGTATCTGTCTTTGTTTGTATAATATTTAGATAAAAAAATGATTATTACAAAATGAAAATAGTCAACTCCTACAACGAAGAAAATTTTTATTTCAATTTCACTTTTTTTATTTTTACCCGACTGACAAAGAAGGTAACGTTTTTCGAGCGTTTGTTAGTTTGTTTTTGTGTATATATGAGTTTGTAATTTGTATGTATGTAAATTTGATTGTGACAGCCTTGAGCCTAAACAACTGAACCGATTTTGAAGAGTGTGGTGTCACTACATTCATCTTCTTCCCTGAAGTGTCATTAAATAGCACAAAACACATAAAGTGGTCTTGACAGACAAAATTCTAAAAAATAGCCACGAACGAGCTCAACTCAAATCTCAATCACCATAACTTTTTCATTGCTAAATCGATGTTTTCCAGTACATTCTAAAATAAGTGTTCAATTATTGTTGTTGTTAATTACAATTTATTTAGTTTAAATTAAAAAAGTATACAAAAACACAGCACACTTATTTCATAACGCTATTTATTGACTGTGTTGTATTTATTATCTTTTAGAGCCACAGTTGGTTGGTATTGTTTTTTAATTGGGGTAATTTATTTAATTTCTTTCATTCTGACCAACTATGACTATTTTCGATATATTAAATATGGCCAATTATAATTTAACTAAATCGGTTAACAAACACTATTTAACAGTGATCTACTGCTACGGACTCTGTAGCAGCATGTCACTGAAGCACCAATGGCCCCCTGACCCGGTGCAACACCACGACACCGGTGCAACGCCTGCCCGAGGTCAAATTCCAGTCCTCTTCCCCCTTCCATTTCTTTTAAGGAATGTAAGCGAGGGTGTATTGGACACGACGCGAAAAGGGACGTAAAGGACGTATTTAACATTGGTAACGCATCGACAACCTTCCTACTTGTTGCAGATGTGTATGAGCAGCGGTCACTTTGCTATATAAACGAAATCGGGCGACTTCTCGTTCACTATAAATTTGAAATCAATTGTTGAGTCTTACGCAAAAAGCTACAGGAATATACTGCACATTCAAAAGTAAACAGGATACACTTAGTGCAATACGCCATACGCACAGTCTCACTCGCCGCTCACCGCATACGTGAATTCGCACGGGGAAATCCAGCGTTGCAGCCTCACTTCCTATTTGCACTTAGCGGCCAGCAGTGCGACTGTGGTCGCGCGTGGCTTTTGTTTTGTCTAGCAGTCGCCGCCAGTAGTAATACCGACTCCCCATACAAACCTCCATACAAAAGGCGGCCGCTCGCGGCTAAACGCTGAGTGGAAACACCATTTAAGTATACTGTGAGCGCGCATATCGCCGCGCCAACACATTTGGGTACTGCTTTATTTGTTTAGTGTAACCACAAGGACTGGCTTTACTTATGTTTATAAACGAACTGCCGTAAAAATACATACAGATTCCCAACATTTTGACTTAGAATTTTATTCTTTTTTCGTAACATTGTTTGATAGCAGATAATTAAAAAAAAATTGCGAAAATAACTGTCAAGTCTGGGCGTAGTTCCGGGTTCAGTTGTTTACAATAACATCACAGATAATGTCGACAACGTCATCGAATGTTACATGTGTTTAAGTAAATAACTTCTCATATATAAAATTCTCATGTCACAATGTTAGTTCCCGTACTCCTCCGAAACGGCTTGACCGATTCTCATGAAATTTTGTGAGCATATTGAGTAGGTCTGAGAATCGGTCAACATCTATTTTTCATACCCCTGTTAAGTTTTTTTTAACTGCGTGCGGACTGAGTCGCGGGCGATAGCTAGTATGTATATGTATAAGTAAGTAATCTTGTACAAGTTATCTTGTATAAGTTACCACCACTATACAGTTACTCCCCAATGTAAACTAAGATCTAATGACGGATCGATGTCTGAAATATCCGATGATAATGACCCAAGTGAGTAACCATTCTTAAAAACTCAATTAAAACCCACTATTCGTTAAATCATACATGCGATTAACCGCGCCGCCGTAAACTGGTCATTGTTTATAATTCACGCTTTTAATACGTCGGTTAAATTAACTAGAACGCCTACATTTAGCAGCCGCCCACCGCACCCGACACAGCACGCCGCAACAGCTGACGTCGTCAAATGCTATGGCGTGCGGCGCGGCGTCGCGTGGCGTGGCGTGGCGTGGCGTAGGCTAAAATGCTCCTGCTCGTCATAACTCGTAACAACATTCCTTCGCAAAAACAAACGCTAAACATTTTCCAGCTCATGAATCAAACGTACACCTACTAGTTTCAAATCAGTCGTAAACATGCGTGTAACTTTCATCTATAAATAACTACTTTATTATCTCAATGTTTAGATGCAATTTCTATAAAAGGTGTAACGTACAGGAAAAGTTTACAACATTGAAAAAATCATGTGTTATAAGATTCGTTAATGACACAGAGCTTTGTCTCCTACCATTGTCGCTCGACTTCTAGACGTGAATTTTTTTTCTTATTTCAACACAAATTCGTAGTCAGAAATATATTTTGTTACACCATTTACTTATTCGGTGACAAATGATGTTTCTGACTATAAGCTGCAATTGTTAAAAGGAAATGCTGGTAATGTCCTCTCTATATAACATTTGATTCACTTTGGAAGAAACATAATTTTCACAAACATTGAAGCCATCTAGCGCCCAAATTAAGAAACTTTATGCAGAGGTAAGTTGTTGGTGTTGTACAAATCGCTATTGTTTTGGCCAAGGAATCTGTAAGTGTTGTACCAGCCTTAGCAGACACTTGTTTAAGGTTTGCAGTGACTACTCTGAAAGAAACGTAAAAATATCAATTGATTCTTTCATGGTATGCTTGAAGTTCATGCTATTATAAAATTTGCCTTATATAATAAATAAGCCTTTTATTATCTTCTGTCTGGCTGTCACTGTCACGTCAAGTTTCAATTCAAAATATCTGTCAACATTTCTTTGGAAGTGTTTACAATTTATAATTTGTGTTAACAATAAATGGATTTAAATAGGAAATAATTAAGATTACTCGAAAATGGTTATATACGGAGTTTATATAGTGAGCAAATCTGGCGGTTTGATTTATAACTATGATCACAACATACCGAAAGTAGAAACGGAAAAAACATTTGGCTATCCGCTGGATATAAAACTCCAGTATGAAAATAAGAAAGTCGTCGTTGTTTTCGGCCAAAGAGATGGAATAAATGGTAAATCAAGTGTTACTATTTCTATGCCACCATTTGTGAAATTATTATAAGTTTTTTCATATCATAGACGCTTATTAACTATACAATATAAAATTGTAGTGTCCGAATGTAATATAAAAAAGACATAGTGAATAATATAGACATAATATATTTACGTTACTTATGACGAAAAACCAGATTTTAATTGTTTTGTCTGTCTGTTCTGGGTAATCTCCGAAAGGCTTAACCGATTTTAACAGGACTAATTACAAGGTAGCAGGTGTTTTGTGAAGATAAGTTAGACTATTTTTTTTTAATTCTATGTCACAGCAACCATTAGGCTAATAAAAATTTGTAAAAATATTGTATTTTGTTGAGGGAGAGAGACAATACATGTACATGTTTCAGTTGGGCACATGCTGCTGTCTGTGAATGGATCACCAGTAGCCGGCCGCACCACTGAAGATGGTAGAGATGTCTTTGATCTCATTGAAGCTAAGGTAAATATCTATTTAATGCCAAACTGCAAATAAATCACAATTCAGATTGTAATAAACTAAGTGTTTATACTTAATAAAGTTATTACCATTAAATTTACTTCAATACAAATAACCTGCCATTAATTCCAGGAAAATTACCCTCTAAGTTTGAAGTTTGGTCGTGCTAGAGCAACAACAAATGAGAAGATAGTGCTGGCTAGCATGTTCTATCCACTGTTTGCATTGGCCAGCCAGCTCAGCCCCGTGCCCAAGTCATCTGGCATTGAGCTCCTCACCGCCGACACTTTTAAGCTGGCCTGCTTCCAGACATTGACAGGTTAAGTGTTTATATGTTTCATATTGATACAAAAACATATTGTAAACTCAGTTTCTTTAAGGAAATGTGAGGGATGTCAACAAATTTGTATGGTTGTTTTGCTAAGAGTCTGTAAATATTGTTAGGTGTGAAGTTCATTGTGGTGACGGAGCCGGGCATGGCAGGCGCGGAGGCAGTACTGAAGCGAATCTATGAATTGTACTCAGACTATGCGCTCAAGAACCCCTTCTACTCCCTGGAGATGCCCATCCGCTGTGAGCTGTTTGACACATCTCTGCACACCCTGCTCGAGCTTGTGGAAAAATCAGGGACAGCCAATTTATAGTCACAGTTAATAGACCTGGAGAGATTCAAGTCATTTCGCTGTAATAAGTCTCAAGTGACATCAAATTATCATTCAGTTTATAGAAGAGTGTATCTGGTTTTATAAATGTAGGGAGAGAGCTTAATTTCTTTGTAACAATTAAAATATCTCTTATGGTAACACATTCCCTGAGGACTTGCCTCTTGTATAAAGTTAAAAAATTGATGCTCATTCAAATTGTTGCAAAAAGGGAAGATTTGATAGTTTGTTTGCATTGAATAAGCTCCAAAATTGAACCAATTTGAAAAAAAAAATCACTGGCTACACTATTCCCGGGTGACATAACCTATATTTATTACGAGATTGTTTTAATTCCGCGCGAATAAAGTCGCGGGCAATTGTTAGTTCACCGATATATTAATAGGAAACATATAATTCTAAGATAAACATGGAAATTAAAATAAGCGATAACCTAAAGACATATTTGAGTTTTTAAGTGTTGGTGTAAACGAGGCTTAGAACAATTGTTGCATTTCATTGAGTGGTGAGTGTTGCCAGTACAGTACAGAAACAATTCTCATAACATCGGCGCTGCGGAGTGTAAATAATACAGTGGCCACTTTTTAACTAGTATGGCATCCTCATACAGATAATGAATGTTCCCTAAAATATAGTTATTTAAGATATATTTAATGTTGCACTTAATCTTGTGTTAAACGTTTTGGTTAATTTGTTATATTATTAAAATTATATTTAATATCTCGTTATTTTTTTTTATGATCAAACTCCAACTAAAAGACTTACTTGCTCATTGAATATTTTAGCGACAAAAAAACAGTCACCCACAACCATATGACTGTAAAAAGGGATTAAATAAGAAATAATGTTAATTTACAATAGAAAATTTATTGATATAATAATTATATTTATAACAATCGGATCGAGATGTCCCCCCCCACGCCCCGCCCACCTTCCACCACCCAGCAGTGGGCAGCTCCTCGAGGAAACAACGGTTCACGTTTGCAATTTACACAACGGTTTATTTTCCGAACAAAAATCCTAATCAGCAGCACTCTACTCTTAATAAATAAAATCAACGTTTTAATATTTTGTCTGTATGCGAGTGTGCATGTGTCCTAAACTACTGGACAGATTTTAATGAAACTTATAGCATTTTCTGAGGACGCCACAGATTTTTAACCTTAAAATCAAATTGTTTGTTATATTTCGACATTACTTTATTTGACATTACGACGGATGTCAGTTTCGGCTAACTCAGGGACCTACTCTGGCCGAAATACACTCATATGTCCAGAGATCAAACCGACTGGCGGCTGCCAGCTCAGCTCTGTCGTAACGCTAAAATAATTCAAGCCCGTGCGAGATTCATTGGCCGGTACAAAAATAGAGCCTATCTCGACGATTAACTTATTTACGACCACTAAACTTAATTAATTTTAACCCAAATCTATCTCTAGCTCGTAGCGTGCGGCGCGGGACACGCCCCCACACAATGAAAACCTGCTCAGACAATTTAAATCGATTATTAACTGCCCAGTACATAATTAACGCTTTATTAAATCTCTTAATGTTCCGTGTTACGACATATTCCTAATCAACTCTCAACACTACTCTAACCTTAGTCTAACTAACCTACACGCCCCCCGCTAGCCACTTTACAACTATTTCTTACGATAGTCTTTCTTCATCGCGCGTTCTTTAAGATATGCTGCTTATATTTGCCTTCACTAAAATCCAGTCCGTATAACAAGTAAGAGAATGCGGTGCAAAGGTTGCCCGCTGTCCGCTGACTCCGTCTGCATATCTGACTGCAGTCAACTCTGCTTCTTATTACACAATACACGGCACAGTCACAGCGCGCTACCAACTACCTAGCTCTGTGTCTAAACTGACGTATTCAGACAATATAATACAGTCCAATATGACGGTACACCGAGACAGTAGCAACTTCTATACGGCCATAATGCCCTGACACAATCATTAATTAATCTGTGAATCCATCCACCGTCTATTATTCAGAACACAAATTATAAATTTCTTCGGATGATGATGGAAATAATACTTTTTAACTGATTTTATATAATTGCAATGATCTGAACTACGAGTATTTCAAATTGTTACTTTATTATCTCCCTAGCCTTATACCAGTCACGTGATGTCGGCTAACAAGTTTTTATATACCTGAAGTTATTACTTTATAACAAAATAAAACAGAGAAATACCGAGACATTTATATGTTCCATGTGAGGAATTCAATGTATATTTTCACCTTATTAAGAAACAATTGCTTCGCTTTGTTTGCCAAACTGAGTAAACACTAGGGAACCGGCTTTTTTGTATATACATTTAGAAATAAAACGCCGATTGTTCGTCCGATTTGTGAATTAACATCGTAAGCACGCAGCCCGCGTATGAAAGGATTATTTACAGAGCAGTAAACCAGTCCAGCAGCGCAGCAAGCCAGTCAGCGTTCTCGTCGCTGGTCGCGCGGGATGGGGGCGTGTCGTCACATGCGGCGCATGATGAGCGTGCGCAGCGACAGGGGCGTGCGGGGCGGGGCCGGGGCCGGGGCCGGGGGCGGAGTCGGGGGCGGGGTCGCGGGGCAGCGTGCGCGGGGCACGCGGCGCGCCAGCTAGGAGCGGGGGTCGCGCGGACCCCACAGGCGCAGGCTGAAGTCGTCGGAGGCGGAGACGATGACGTCATGATGCACGGGGTTCCAGGAGACCGCGTTGACGCAGCGCGTGTGCCCCGACACCACCGCGATCGGCTCCTCGCCGTTTATGTGCCAGATATATACCTGCATGTTACACCACAACATACACACACGGTCTCATCGTAAATTAAACTCGAAAGTTATTTTTTCAGTAATGGACACTCCTTCCGATGCGTCTCCAGCGATCTCCGGAAGCCTCTCCCGTTTTGCTCGATAATGACTCTATTTCCGATATTATACCGGTTCAAAATCGTAGAAGCACAAAGTTTGAACAAATCGTACACGTAATGAGACCTGTTTTGTACCAGACAGAGAAGCCTAGTCGAGGGGGAACAGGAGGAGTTACCTTGTTGTCCTCGCTGCCCGAGGCGATGAAGTCCTGCTGCGCGCCGCCGAAACACGCGTGTATGGTGAAATGTCCCTGGCTGAGGCCGCGGAAGCGCCGCACCAGCGCGCGGGCCCCTGCTCCACGACCAGGCACACACACGTCGCAATATTAGTGTGAAAATAAGAAAAGATTTTAGCAAAGTACAACATTTGTTTGATAATGTTGAAGTGTAGCCGGTTTGAGTTTGTGGGTGAGGAAGCGGGTGTCGGGTGTGGCGCGGTGTGTGGTGCGGTACTCACGTATGTCCCAGAGGTGCACGCCCTGGTTGGCGACGTTGAGCAGCAGCAGAGTGTCGGCGGCGTTCAGCGTCATCGCCATCACCGCGTGCTCCTCCTGGATCCTGCGCACATCACACGCTCATACAGACCTGGGCCGACCACGTGGTGGTAGGGAGGGGGGCGGGGGGTGAGATACTGACACGTTGCGGTCCGCGAGCTCGGTGAAGTCGTACTGTCGCACGCGGTGGTGTGTGTCGGCGGCCAACACGCTGCGGCCGTCGCTGCGGCAGGCCAGCGCGTTGACGCGCACGCCGTCCCAGCTGTTGAGCAGCACGCCGTCAGCGGAGCAGTGGTAGAACTGTCCCCGCGCGCCGCCGCACACGAACTTGTCGGAGGAGGCGTGCCACGCCGCCGCCGTCAGCGAGTCCTCCGTCGAGTGCGACATCTTCACGTGCAGCCGCTCAGTCTGCGCACACGCAGACAGGTTTAATGTTTATGAATTATTAAATAATTTGTTGCAGGGTAATGAGAGAGAGACGCGCGCACGTTGGCGAGCGAGAGGTACCTCCATGTTCCAGATCCAGATATCGGGGCAGTCCTCGTGGCCGGCCGAGAGCAGGTAGCGACCGTCGGGGCTCCAGGCCAGGAACGAGACGCCGAACGAGTGCCCCTCGAACGACTTCCTGCAACAACCACCGACACCACTCGTTTCAATAACATTTATAAACAACTACAGAGGCTATAGTTTACTGTAACCTCTGTAAACTTAATATCAAAGTATTAAGTTTGGCCAGTAGCGAAATGAGGTCGCTGTGGCCGTGAAGACTAGCGATACCTGAAGGTGAGGCGCTTGGCGACGGGGTCGAAGTCCCATATCATGACGGTGTTGTCCTTGGAGCCCGAGGCCAGCTTTGAGCCGTCGGGGGACCACTTGCAGTACCACACCTCGTCGCAGTGCTCGTTCAGCACCTGGACACGAGGATCATTGTAACTCGTCGAGACTGCAGAGGGTCCGCAGACCGAAGGTGGCGGGCGCGGCCTACCTGGAGCTGGTGTATGGGAAAGTGGTCGGGCGAGCAATGGTGGTCGGCCAACAGTGTGAAGGGGATGTGCGTGGCGTGGGGCGCGGGGCGAGGCGCGGCGTGAAAGCGGCAGCGCGACGCCTGCTGGGCCGCCGCCTGCGCCAGCAGCGCGCGCAGCCGGCCCGGCGCCATCATGAGGGCCGGCGGCAGCACGGCCTGCACGCGCGCCAGCACGGCGGAGCGCGAGAGCGGCCCGGCGCCGGGCCAGCGCGCGCGCGCCTGCAGCTCTGCCGCGTCGGCGCACATCATGAGGGCGGAGAGGCGGTGCACGCGCGCCGTGTCGTGCTGCAGCGGGGTCAGCTCGTTGCGCAGCACGTGCAGCGCGTCCAGCACGCGCCCGCCCTCCAGGTGTTCCAGGTACTTCTGCTCCAATACCACGAACTTCATCTCCTGCGAACGCATACATTTATTTGTTTAATTTGATGTGTGCTAATGTTTCATTGGAGCATGTAATGTGAAGGCATGATATTGATATTGCATTACGGCGAGGTTATGGGGGTCGACGTGCGGCGAATCCTGCAGCAGATCGTGCAGAGCGCGAAGGTCGTGATCCGCCTTGAGCCAGTCGCCGGCCAGCACGTGCTGTCGGAAGGTAGCGGCCGCCGGGTGCTCCAGGTGCAGTCCCGATTCTTCCATCAGCAGCGCCGCGCTCCGCCTGCGATTGCGCATACAAGCAAATATAAACCCCTCACAGGTAAAAAGACACGCTATTAAAACCTAATAATATTGACATACTTAATCCTTTTGATACTAGATCTTTAGATTTAAGTATTTTTTTGTTAACCACTCTGATAAAGTTATTACGATACTATAATATAATGAGTGCAAGTGTGACAGGTGAGGTGTGGTTCATCGATCCAGGACTCCCCGCGGCCCGACGGGAATAGCAGAGGCCGATGACTCCGCCACTCGGGCAGGAGGGAGAGCGGGCATTGTTTACATATACACACTCGCTTGCTTTCAGTTAATGCCATCTCTTTCATGAATCATGACAACTTATATGTACGTAAAACAATTTTTTATGAAAACTATTGTAATAAAGATTCAAAACAAAAGTTGATTTGGTTCTCAAATAGATTTCACCGAGTCTAGCTTGAGTAACACAATACATTGCACTAAGAAAAATGGCAACCGTCCGTTCGCCGTCCAAAATAACCACTGTCAGAAAATGGCAGCTGACATTTTTGCACCCAAAAATTAATATAACTTATCATTGCTGTCTTAAAAATCGATTGCGTCGCCGGTTGGTCTGCGGTCGTTGATCAGAACGTCCGCCAGACGGGCAGACGGGCAGAGGGCGGGCCTCACAAAGTTCGAAACCTATTCGATTGGGGAGTCGAAGTCGACGCACTCTATCAGAGACGTTTCTTTGTTTAAGTTTACGTGTACCCAATAGTACCCGAAAACTACTAATAACAAATGTTAAAACTACTTAACGTCAAATTTCACACAGACATTAGGTTGCTTTCATTCGCACGGGCGCTTTTATAATGTGTTAGAACTCGTTGTTGGCGTGTATCGAGCGACGAACGCTTTAAGAGCACTCTTGTTCCGTTGTCCCAACGCTCAAAATTGCATTGCGTGATAAAAATCGTCGCGTTTTAAAACTGTTTCCGTATGAACTGATACTTAGAAATGCATTTGCTCTATTTGGAGGTCATAAGTTTTTTTTTTTTTTATGTGCAAAATTATTTTTTAATAAATTATTGTCATGTGCAAGATCTTATGGCATATTCTTGTTGTATGGATACAAAATATCTTTTATCTGTTTCCGTGCGGTCTTTAGCTTCGCCGCCGAAATCGCTAGTGTGTAACTGGTCTTATACTCAATATCAAAGGCAAATTAGAATCAAGTATGATAATATAAAATGTTTACTTAATGCTTTATCAGTAACTAGCTTTTACCCGCGACTCCGTCCGCGCGGAATAAAAAATAGAAAACGGGTTAAAAATTATCCTATGTCCGTTTCCTGGTTCTAAGCTAGCTGCCCAATTTTCAGTCAAATCGATTCAGCCATTCTTGAGATATAAATAGTGTAACTAACACGACTTTCTTTTATATATATAGATTAACCAACACACCTAATAAGTTGCAATTAATGATAGTTAAAAGCACTATATATAGTCTGTTTATTTCAATGACACAGAGTAACAGTCAGTATAAAATGCAGCAGCAATAAAAGCATACAATGGAACTTTGTTGTGTAGCAAATTGGTCTACAAATTTCATTTGTACATTAAGTTAACTCAGGTTGATATACAAATGTATAATTAGGCTAATCTTTCATGTAATAAATGAATAATAAATATTTTTTTAAATATGGAATTGTTGCCAGTATTTTATTTTAAAAAAATCTGTGTAAATTAAAAAAAAATCTGATAAATTAATGCATACAATTTAAATCAAATCCCTACTAAATACTCCAATAGAATTTTATATTATAAATGTTAATTATGTCTTTTACTCACTGATGAGTGAAAATAGAAACAATTAATAAGTTAATGAAGTTGACAAATCAGCTGACTTTTAATTTTCAAAATAAAGATTTATGTTCATAAAATGTGCACAATTTATAATAGCAGACAATGTACTAAAGTTATAATGGGTTAGTAAACTGTTTATCTTTGTTCAAAAATGTTAGATATCCTTAACAAGTTATTAAATGGAAGCATCTCTGGTCATAATGTCTTTTACCAATTTTAAGTAGTAGATAGTCAATGAGTCACCAACCTCTCGGTGTGTGACCACTACCCATATGCATCCCTAAAGCTAATTAATACAACAAGTGTTGCCTCACCTACTCACCATTTATGGACAAAAGAACGGAAACAATAAAAAAAGAAAATATTATTATCTTTATCTTATTAGAACAGGATGGCAGAGATCTGGAATTAGGCAAGCAATCCTTCAATGTTTACACAAAATGTAAAATTATTCAGCTTCTTGCTGGTATTCTGTCAGGTTCTGAGATTAGACCAGTTGAGCTAGTCGACCAACTCATTAAGCATGTTGGCGGTGCAATCTCTACCACATTATTTTGTAACAGCTACAGACTGTAACCTAATTAAACAAAACTAAAAACTCACTCCAATCCAATGGAGAGCAAGTGTTGGCCGATCAGACGCACGATCTCCTGGTCCGTCTGGCTCATGCGTCGCCCGGGTGGCTGAAAGTCGCCGTTCGTGGCGACTGCATCACCGTTGACATGGTGCTGAGCGCCCACCGCGCCGTTGGCGCACGGCTGGTGCATGGCCGTGGGCTCCGGCGACAGCCTGCGGGTGCGCTTGCGCGGCGGCCGCTGGCCTGCGCCCTCGTCGCCCGACTCACTGGAGGCCAGGCTGGCCCTCTCGGCTGCGCGTGCTCGCCGCGCTCCCCGTAGCGCCGAGATCACGAGCGCACTCTCCGCATCCGCCGCATCGGCCTCGACACTTCGCTCTTGTGACGTCACGGCCGCCCGCTACGCACCACCCGAACTCAATGGACCATCTCCCTTTGTTCGTGCCTACAAAACTACGCTTCTCTATTGTTCGGCTTTGCTGCTTAGGAAGATTATTCAATCGATAAAGATTGCTCTGAAATTGATGCAGTAACTCAACACAGTGCTAAGATATGTACTCAGGTTCACAATGATCTCTAGCGTATACAAAAATCAGCTGAAAATGAAACGACAGCTGTCTATGTGCAACATCGCCCTTCCTTTCCGATTTAGATGACGTTCGTTTTATCGTTTGTTATTCCGTCGCACATCGGGAGGAATCGTTTTCAATGCAATGACCTCAAAATAAAAATTATTGTGACGCAAAAAAGCGAATTTCTTTCACGATTTTTGAGTTTTTATTTTTGTACTATTATTGAAATATCTTCAGAAGTGTGTTAAGAGTGATTAACATAAAGTAAAAACGTTTATAATGATTTATATCTACAATAATATTACAACCCCCAAAATACAAATGTAATTTAAAAGTAAAACGGAACGTTACGAGAAAAATGATAACTTTGACAAGACAGATAGATATTTGAGTTTGACGTAAATGCAAGGAGAGAAAATCACAAAATACAAATGTTACTATTTCGATATTAGCTTAAATAAAAACGATTCTTTATCTTTTTGAACAAAAATGCGTAATACCCTAGGCATTTGCAACAAAAACAATGTAAAACAATTTACAAAGAAAATAAAATAAAGCGAGAATATACAACATACCAACAAGATTTACTCAAAGGAAACGAACCCAAAAAAATTATTGTTATGAAAGTATTGATAAGAGGAAAATGCAGTTGTATACAAGTGTTATTTTTCTTTACACTTTAGTCCAGCCAATAAATTTACAGTTGCTGATTAATGTTAAGAATCAAGTATGGACATTTATATAATCCAATTGCCAATGCATGTGAACTTATTTATTAAATTATTAAGTTCTACAGGGTGGCGATGTTATGCAGGAGAACATAACAGCGAATGTGTCGGAGGACACTGTCATACTTGATTTTTTGCGCTTGGATGGAGTTTATGTCTCGCAACTTGTCGACTTTACAAATGTAAGTGACACATTGATGGTAGGGAAATCAAGGAAGTGTATACGTAATCTGATGTTTCATTTTATGTTAATTTTAACCTCACCTGCTGAAAATATTATAGCTGTATTTATCTTCATTTAAGGAGGTGGAAGCTATGAAAGTGGTGATACCAGCAGAGGAGGAGTTAGGCCAAAGTGGGTACCAAACACTCTGCTTCCTGACCCACGCTGCACAGGCTGATTTTATTGCACCAGATGCAATGGCAAAACTGCGGCAGGTTTGTTCAAAATAATGATTTAAAATTTTTTACTCTCATGTCTCCTGTATCACTGATCACCCTTGACCTTGTACCCGAGTGCTATTTATTATCTCGCCATGCCACTGTGTTTTTATATGAAAGGTTATCATTATTGATTTAATATTGAGGTATTTTGTTAAAGAAAAACCCAGGAACAGTGCGTGTAGCAGAAGAGGACAAGGGCTGGCGCCAGACAACGACGACGGCGTGGGCGGGGCGCGCCGCTTGGCTGCTGTCGCCCGCTGCCGCGCGGCACTGCGCCCCCGCCAGGGATCATGTCTACTTGAGGACTGCTGACCTTTCCAGATGGGCACCGAGGCCAGGTAACTTTGTCCATTTTGTCACTTTTAAAATAAAGTGAGTTTACTTCATTATACCATAAGATCTAGTGCCACTGTAAAATATGTATTCTCTCAGTATTCTATGTTTGCAATATCTTTCCAGGAATGTCTCAGTTATCATATTCAGCAGAAGTAACGCCGTTTCCAGCCAATGCTCTGTCACCCGACACATCTGATGGCAAGCCGGGTGTATCTCCATGTGTGGCAGAGAATGATAGTGTAAAAGAATGTATTTGTCACATAGAGGTATGCTAAATTATTATTTTTTAAGTACAAAAGTCATCTGTAATGTTTTTATGCTTTGGGGAGTGACTACTATTGTCCACAGTTTTGAACACGTGGAACAAACTAAACATCTTTTAAAGAATGTTCAAGAGTTCATCTTGGCTAATGTATTTAGTGTGTTATGTCTACACATACTACATCCCTTAAGAAATCTATCATGTAAATACAAAAATTGCATAAATCTACCTACGATAGTGGATCATACATATAAATTGTATCTCAAATTACAGGTATGTGTTAACTGGTACCCCTGTGGCCTGAAGTACTGCAAAGGCAAACCGCAGGGGGGCATGAGCTACCGCTGCGGCATCAAGACGTGCCACCGCTGTTACCGCTACCACTACTACGTACCTCGGCGCGATGCCTGCCTCAGCTACACGTGACAGTGCGCTCGCTGGCCACAGCTCATTTATCTGTGCCAAATTGTCTCTTGTCTCACGCCCAGTGCAGCTTCCTGACTTTAAAGCAAGAGTATCTACAGTTTTTTATTGTGTTCAGTACCACAGACTTGCCCTGTGAGTTCATGTTAATAAATAGAAATGGTAGTGGCACTGAATGTGTTGAAACTGAATTTCCAGTGAACTTACAACTTGTGGCTGACTAGATGATTATTAAATGATGCTATTCTAAATCTTGTGATTACTATTTTCTAGATATTTAATTGTTTGCTTTTAACAGACTATTAATTACCATCTTATTGAGTTTTTCTTTAATACCAACCAATAAAAGTAACTTTTGATATTTTTTTCTTATAATATTCATTTATACTGTGTACATCTATATCGACGCTGGAAAGCGTAAACGCTGTAACCCCGAAAGTATGAACTTTACAGGAGAGCCAAAAAATGATAACTTGTGAGCTGATATGCCTACAAGCATGCGGTATTTAGCAATGTTGTGTAGTTTGTGCTAACCTATAATAAAATCATTATCATTTGATAATGGTTGAAATTATTAACGTGTGAAAAACATATTCGCGATTTCAAGGGTTACAGCGTTTATGCTTTCTAGCGTCAATATGTTGATGCAGTGAAAGTAAGTGTAAAATGTATCTTTTCTATTATATTGCAGCTATAAAGTTCTTGAATGTTAAATGCTGTGGAATTGGATTCCTGTAAATTAAGAATAAAACTTTTTGTATGACATTTATTGATTTCTACATCATTTGTTTTATTTTATAAAAAATACCATTATACCAGTAGGTTATTTTAAAACTCTAACTATAAAACCAAACATTACTTCTTATTACTCTCCACTTAAACTTCTAGACCGTATTCAGTTCTAGAATTTATTTATAATGATCTGGTAATTTTACAATAACACTTATTTCATGAGGGCAGTTCAACAGAATTACAAAGAATATTGATTGAATATTTTTATTACACATTACAATATAACATTTTGTTAAATAATGTAATCTTTATAATTTAGATTTCCTAACTACTATTTGTTAAATCTAGTATTTAAAATTTTAATAAACTAAGTCATCAATGACATCCAGGGAATGGCTCGTGTCGGTTTTTTCTAAGCACAAAGTGGATTTTTCTTTCCATATCTTCATTATAAATTGCCTTACATTTCTCATGGTTGACTCGTCGCCTTGTCTGTAATAAAAAATGATTATGACTATTCATATCTCTACTATATATTGTATGAATAACAAATTCAAAAACAATTATATTTCTTAATTATTACTTGATATTTAAAACCTTAAGATTGGGCGTCTGTTAATGAGAATTTCAAAATTATCAAAACAGTCTTACCTGGAAAGGTTTTTCATAATATCTCGTGAGACGAAACTGCTCCAGGATGCCTTCCTTGCCAAGAATCCTGTTCACGAGTCTGCATGCGTCGTCTACGTTGTTGTTCTTTACAAATACTGTTCGAGCAACGAACGAAGGATGTCTGTTAGCAAGAAGTTTAAGTGTTAGGAACATCTTTGTGATTTATGTTTTAGTTTAGTTTAATATTTTATTGATTAAGGAAAGGTTAGTCAGAATTATAAACATCGAAAACAAATTTGTCAAAATGACATAACAGCTGCGTTCTACCGTTCTACTGAGTTTTGACAGTGACAGGCAGTGACAGGTATGTGAAAAAATAGAAATAATAAAAATGTTAAGTAAAATATTGTATACTTTCAATTACTTGAAAGTTGGTGAAAAATAAATTTCTTAATTTCTTATTTCATTACATTTTCAAGTATTCGAGGAAAGGGCTTGTTGGCCCTTTTCTCAAATCCTACCTTCATCATGATGAAAAGTATATTTTATTAATTATGAGAGGTAAAATAACAGATGGAAAGTAATTATCTCCTAATCATCTCATCTATACTAAAAAAAATATTCTTATTTAATGCAAGCTCTACGATTGCTGTAATTTTATGTGAACATGTACTTGTAAATGAAGACCTTTGAGTTTAAATAATCGATATACAAACTGTTTGCTTTAATAACTTCTCACCTCAAACCTTTGATATTTCATATCATTTATTTGACAACAATAACCAAACATAAATATGTCATTTTTGTTAATAGGAAAACAATACATCCCAATCAAATAGATACATACTTAATATTAATTTTTAATAAGTTTGCATTTTATAAAAATTATACTACTAAGAAGCGAAAATGGCAAACGATAGCGACATGAGGTCGCTGCTGACGATGTCGTCGAGTATCGACGGCAGCACCTCACCGCAAGTCCGCAAGTGGAGGAACATCCCGCTGCATGAGCGGTGCTCCATGAGCGACATGGTTAAGATAAAAGAAGTATTCGAGACGACTTATGGAAATAAGCTGCTACAAAATGAATTCAGAACTCTCTTAAAAACTTTACTAAACGTAGAATACGATGACGAAGAATTTAAAATCCTTTTTATGAAGGTATTTCTTAAGATTGTATTGAGTAGATCAAAAACGAGTTCTTAAAAGTATAGTTATCCTAACGTTGAGAAGAAATGTACTGAATTTCTATTTTAAACCATTAACCATAGTCTATACCTATATTTGATTTCAGGCCTAATTTCTCAGAAGAATAGTAAATTAGTCATACCCTTATTAAAATCAAAACATACTGTTTGCTAAAGATTGGTGATAATATTAGATTACACATGAGTTTAATATTTTGTAAGATAAACACGAGCCGTGACGGTGAGATCAACTGGGACCAGTTGGTCTCGCATCTGCTCCTGGGCTACTTCGCCAGCGATCAGGAAGATCAGGGAGAGTCTCTCCAGCTGCCTATCATGGGCCTACCGAAGATCATGAGGTCGCAGCATCGCCATCCCATCTCTAGGATTTGCTTCTGTCCAGATGTTGCTAAAGTACATTTATTTACAAGTATAACGTCCTTCGTAATAGGCTTCGGTGTTTTACGATGTTCTTACTGCTCTTGCTTTAGGTAGCTAGTAATATGATAAACTAATACTGCACTAACATTCGTATGATGAAAGGTGGACATTTACACCAATAAGGCAATTACTAATGCAGCTCTGCGACGTTTGTCGTTTTTTTTTAAATTTTCCATCAGACAAAATATGAATTTATGAAGAGTAATTGTAAAGCGTTGTACCGCGTCAGGACCGCAGCACGGACCCCATGCAGGGCTGCTACATCATGGCCAGCCGCGATGGTATGATCAGCTGGTGGTCGTTGGACATGGTGCGCCTGCGAAGCGCGCAATCCACCTGTCGTACGTATCTATACCCGTATTGTTTGTTCCACTTTGAAACATTTATCGTTTTTCACTTTATTTTCAATTTAATATTGTCTGGAATGTACCCTAGTACCAAAATAATTTTTATATCTAGAATACGTGTACTTGTCAATTAAAAGTAAAATTCATATGGTGAAAGCAAAAGGCTCAAATATATCAAGAGTTAGTTTGTACGGGACACAGCGGCGCTGAAGGTGCGCACCACGTGGGTAACGGACCTAGCGTGTCTGCCGGACGTCAACATCGTGGTGACCAGCTCGACGGAGCGCGACTTGCGCTTCTACGACTGCAGCGCAGGCACCTTCACGCTCAAGATCATCATCTCCAGCTGGGAATACATGGTGACGTGCACTTGACGTAAAGTTTCACTAACAATTCCGCTTGTCACTGACGATGTTATACTTAGTTGACAAAATGCAGAGCAAACCAGCACAGGATTACGTAACTACTGTTAAGTACTTAGTACCTAAGTATATAAATTAAGTGAGTCTTATGTAGTGATTTAGCAGATTATCTGGACGTGAAGAAAGGACAAAAACGTGCAAGAAGTTATTAAAATAGTATAAAAAGAATCTATGAATGTACCTATGCCATTGCCGTATCGGTAATAGGTACATATGGGAAAATCTACTAAATGAAAGCAATGTTTGTGTGTCAGATAAGTACAATGTACTACCACTTCGATAAAGACGAGCACGAGGATTGTCTGTTGGTCTGCGGTGACGTTGGCGGATACGTGCGCGTGCTGCGCTTCTCGCCCGTCATGCGCGGCCCCTTCCGCAACCAGCCCGGCCGCGCGCTACAGCAGCTGCGCCACGTCGACCTGCAGAAGCGGGTGCGCCGCACACAGACATGCACACACCATGCCGTTCAATCAGGTGAGCGTGCGCTGTAGCGGTTCGTGTTGCAGCCGGAGCTGCTGCCTGAGCTGCAGCTGGTGGAGTTCCCGCGCGCGCACACGGATTGGGTGCGTCAGGTGTCGTACTACTCGTCGCTGCATTGCATCGTGTCGTGCGCCACGTGCCCCGACGCGCTGCTCATGTGCGACCTCGCCGCCTCCCGGACGCATAACACCTTCCATACAGAAAAGGTTTGTTTTCCCTAACATCAATTTTCCGAATACAGAGTGGGGTAACCGATTCTGGGATCGATGAATAATTTGGTATTTGACTTATAATGTGGTGCTAAAAGCGTATAGTTGGAACTTCAATATTGGAACACTTATATGTCAGTGAATTCGTGCGGCCAGGGCATCCAGTGCTTCGCGTTCGAAGAGGAGGCGCATGTGCTGGTGACTGGCGGTCCTGACTGCTGCGTGCGCGTGTGGAACTCGTTCGTGGCGACAGCACCGAGCGCGCTCCTGCAGGGGCATCGCGCCGGCATCATCGCGCTCGTGCTGCAGGACCACGCGCGCCGCGCCTACTCACTGGCCCGGGACCGTACCATCAAAGTGTGGGACCTTCAGGCACAGGCCTGCCTGCAGGTCTGATTAATCTATAACGAAAATTAATTACATATTCTCCAAAAACTGTAAACTTAAATGTACATTATACGTTAAACTAATTATTTCTGGCATTTCTTTTTTGTAATGGGACATTCAGATAAAGGAAGATATGGTAGTTTAAGTTAGAGTGTACTATTTTATTTTACCGGTTTTATTGTGATCCTCGAGAATGTCTGATCGCATTTACTATTATTTTCTTTCCCGATTATAAGTACTTAAGTAAACTGTTATCGGTTGGTAGACTTACATCGACGTGCCGCCGCAAATCGGTGAGCGCACGCCGATCTCGGCAGTGTACAACCCGGCGACGCGCGAGCTGCTGCTGGCGGCGGTGAAGCTGGCCGTGCTGGTGCTGGACGAGCAGCTCAACCCGCAACATACTGACGGGTTCACACACTCGCGCGCCGTCTCCAAACTGCTCTACAACCCGCTCTTCAAAGTCATTATCACCTGCGGAATGGACAGCATCATCATAAACTGGGATCCTCTCACCGGTGACGCTTTAACAAACGCGATACATTTTTTTATTTGTAAAAGGAATCCTTCAAATAACAGTTTCGACCTCACTTCAACGTAATTATTGAAAGAACACAAAAATGTAAATAAACAGGCAAACGCAATGTGGTGATGCGGTCTGCGCACACGCGGTTACTGCACGGCGAGCTGGTGCCGGTCGAGATCACGGCTGCCTGTTTCGACCCCGCCAACCAGCTGCTGCTCACCGGAGCCCGGGATGGCACCCTCAAGGTACCACCCGTAACATAACTCATGCCCGTCATCCAGATGGGGTAGGGTGAGACCACGGACCTCCATTTATGCATACATGCTAGGTAAATATAATATGCTATATATTACTTCATATATTTTATATATAAAATTCTCGTGTCACAGTTTTCGTCACCGTACTCCTCCGAAACGGCTTGACCGATTCTCATGAAATTTTGTGAGTATATTCAGTAGGTCTGAGATTCGGCCAACATCTATTTTCATAACCCCCCCCCCCATTTAGTTTTTTTTTATCTGCGCGCGGACGGAATCGCGGGCGACAGCTAGTGTATATATATATATATATAAAAATGATACGATAGAGTTTTGCTTGACAGACGTGGAATTTCAACACTGGCGTGAGTCTGCGGTATTTGGAGATCGAGCACATGTGCGAGGTTACCAGTTGTTTTTGGATCGAAGGAAGGTAGTAAAATTCAAGTTTTTAATTTTAAGGGAATATATCATTACACCACGGCGGCGTTAAGGTGGGTCACGGTTGGGAGGCCGCGCAGGGCGCTAGACAGAAAGGAACGCCACAGTTCTGCGAATTACCCACCCTTAAGCCCCTAAAATATACCCTTATTTTGGAAGTTTTCCCCTGATAAAAAAAGTCTTAGAAATCTCAATCAGGGCGCTAGTAGTGTTAGAAAACAGCACTTGACTAACAAGTAACTTGACTAACTTATATTTGAATAACAAGAACTAAAAACAGGACTTTAAGACAGAAATAGTCCTAACGTTTTTGAAAGTACATAAGTTGGAAATTATTTTTCTGTAGATATCAGATTATGGACACTAAGTATCGTGTTAGGATTCTAGCGGTGGGGTGGAACCGGCACGTGACGGAGTTCGAGGACCAGGGGCTGGCGACGCAAGGCAAGAGCTGGGAGACGCGGCACCGCGACGACGTGCTGGCGGCGGCCGTGCGCATCCCGCTGACCATCGCCACCGCTTCCTACGCTTCCGAGCTGCTGCTCTGGAAACTGGAGACCGGCCAGCCCTACAGGTATGCTCGACTCGGCACCGTGCCGTGCAACTGCCCCACTCTGTAAGTAAATCTTGTCTTCAACACTGACTTTTTTCATTCTTAGGAGGTTCTCGTGCACGGAACCGACGCTGCGCATCAAGATGCAGTACAGCAAGCGAACCGCCTCGCCGCAGCAGCCCGCCGCCGCCGCCGCCGCCTCGCCCCACACGCATAGACCCTCCGCAATTTTCCGTCCAAGGTTATCTATATTTTTTACTATTTGGAAAGACTGAAAACATAAAAAAGTGATTAGACGCAGATTGTTGTATCATATGCGATAGTACGGTCGCACGCTTGTGCAAGTACAAATATTAGCGATTTGGCTCTGACGGATGGCGCGGTTGAGCATTGAAAAAAGAAAGAAAGAAAAGCATTTATTGCCACATTGAAAAAGCACATACATAGGTACAATTACATAAAAAACCTTGGTTTGTGCATTGTCAGCGTGAGCGGCATCCGGCAGGGGCGCGCGCGGCGCGTGTCCACGGTGGCTCTGCCGGCGCAGGCGCAGGTGCTGCGTCAGCTCGCAGTACACGCCATGATCTTTCTCGAGACGCGCCCGATGAGCATGCACGTCGGTGAGTCACTCGCTCTTATTCGTTCCCATAGGGTGCACATTCTATACTCATCATTTAAAGAGAAACAAATATAATCTCGCCATAATCGATGAAAACTTTGCAGCGTCGATGATGCTTTCCCTGGAAAACGGGCAGGTGCAATGCTGGTCCGATCATCCGGCGGGCGGGTACAAAGGATCGTTCCAGGGAATCCACACGGCAGGGGACTACGTGTCGGCCTTCGCCACCGACGTCGGCAACGAGTTCCTCTTCACCGGGACAACCGTCGGCTACATCAAAGTCTGGCTTATGACGAACTACCTCACTACTGAGAAGGTATACTCGTTATACTCGGTAGAACACGTTTTCGCTATGTTCGTATGTCCGTACGTCAATTAGTGTGTGTTCATTCGGTTTTACATCATATAAGTACCCAACGAATTCAAAGTGTAATCTAATTCGCTGGTGGCATCCCGTGCGCCAGGTGCACGTGAACATGCCACGACTGCGTGTGGAGTTCCCGTTCCTGTGGCGCGACCGCATCGAGGGCCGCGCCAAGCGCTGCGTGCGCGACCAGCCCCTGCCGCTCCTGCTCAACAGCTACCGCGCGCACCTGCGCTGCGTCACCTCGCTCGCCTATATCGACGACCAGAAGCTTTTGTTGTCGTTAGTTTAACAACCGACTTGAATGGCATGTCTTGCAGTTTTAGAGTAATAACTCATTCTAAGGCAGTCCGGGAATATTTGACAAATAGTATTCGACAGTGCCCAGACAGCATCGTGCCGAGAATGTTGTGGTGGTGCAGTGACGCGGTCCTCTGTGTGTCCGCAGCGGCAGCTCGGACTACAGCGTGCGCGTGTGGCGGCTGAGCGGTCAGTACGTGGGCACGCTCGGCAGCTTCGTGCCCTGGTCTCTGGAGACCACGCGCTTCCCGCCCGACGTCCAGAAAGTGGCCAGTTTTACCACTTTCAAGGTCGGTTACTACTTCATTGATTTTATTAAGTAATGTCACCGTAGTAAAATAAAAACTAAAAATTGTTCGTCGTCCGGTCGCGGTGCAGGTGTGGCGCGGGGGCTACGTGTCGCGCTACGTGCCGGGCCGCGTGGCGCCCGACGTGTCCGACGTGACGGCGGCCGAGCTGCGCACGCGCACGTTCGGCGCCGCGCCCGCGCCGCCGCTGCTGGGTCGTCACACCGCGCTGCCGCCGCGCCCCGAGCCGCAGGCCGCGCCGCGCCTCGACGACTCTCTGCCCACAGTTAGCGGCCATCTCTACTACGATCACTGATCCGATACATCATATTACTTCTAATTATATAGTCACAATTTCTTTAAAAGAAACCTTCAAAGGAGATTTTTTAGCGTTGATAAATAATTTACGCCAAGGTTACGTGTTATTAGAAAGTGTTTTATGATGTATTAGTGGTTGAATTAGGTTAAGCAAAGAGCTGTTTTATGTCCAGATCCCGCTGTACACTCACCTTCGCGTGAGCGGCACGCAGGCGGTGCGGCGGCCGCCCACGCCGGAGCTGGTGCGTGCGACGCGACTGCGGCGGGGCGCCGCGCGGCGCACGCGCTTCGGCGTACCTCCGCGCCGCGACACGCAGGGCGACCGCCCGCATGCGTCTCAAGACCAGCACCGCGACCGCACCGCACACTAACACCATCTTGCGATGGTGATTGCTAACCGAATCGTAGCTTTGCACCGTACTTAGGTAACACGTATCGAAGCCAAAAATTTGAATTCTAAAGTTTTACTTTCTTACAAGTTCGTTCTGTTCGGCTGTTGTCGCTACAGTTGTGACCGCTTGTTGCATGTGACAGGGCTCCGGCGACCGACGAGCGCGGCCGCAGCAGTGGACTACAAACACAATATGTCTGCGGGGAGACACACTCCGGTCTCTACTGTACCGGAAAACATTTTTAATTCTTGTATACTATAATTTTTCAATTATAATAAATTAATCAAACTTAATCATGAAAGTGTGTATGGTTTTTTATTTATTACTCATATTGCTATATGATTACTAATCAATAGTATATAATATTAATTTATAAATCTATATATCACTTCAACAGTGGTAGATCCCGCAACAACAATATTGAAGGGTGCACGAATTGGTCGGGTCGACCGGTGCAATACCACGACCACACAGAAGACAGGCGTCAAGTGGAAGCAATTCCGCGTACAGTCTGATGAGTGTGGTTCCGGAGGCATAATTTTAGTCCTCTTTCCCTTCCCATCCTTTTCTTAATAGGAAAGGAGGGGAAGTAGATTTGGCGGAAGAGGGGACGCATAACCAATTTTTGTAATTTTCATCTGCCTTTCGGCAAATCTGTGTTTGTTCCGGATAATCTCCGACACGGGTGAACCTGAGCTGATTTACGAGAGAATATCATAGGCTATTTTCTAAAATTTTACGCTGACGAAGTCGAAGCAACAGTATTACATAAAAAAACAATTTATTTATTATTAAAATCTATTTTGAACTTAAGAATAAAACAATATGGCATGAGTGGAAAAGTAATGAAACATGTAATGTAGCAGTATCTAATGTTGTGTTGATGCCGAGTTGTTTCTAATGCTTGTGTGGATGGTGCTTGGGAGCGGGCTTCCGCCGCGCGGGCCGCTCCTCCCTGACGCTGAGCGCGCGCTCCAACAGCGTCTGCAGCTCGCGCAGCTCCGCACTGTCCTCGGCCACGGGGTTGCCATCGAGCTGAACGCGCAGCAACCCGCCCTCATCATGCCCGTATCCTTGCACATGTACGTGCGACTGGAAGTGAGCATGTGCGTGTCCTTGCGCGTGCGCATACGCATGCGCGTCGCGCCAGGCCGCCTGCTGTGCCAGCACGCGACAGAGCAGCGCGACGCTGGAGCGATCCAGTCTGTTGTAGGCCAGGTTCAACGAGGACAGTTTCATGTTGCCGAACGAAAACACTATTCTGTAACAAAGGTTTACTAATCAATGTGCTACTTACATTTATGTTAAGATTACTGATATTCGTACTTAAAAATCATACGAAACTCTGTGACAAGGAAAGTGTTCACGTCTTAACAAACTGTATCACTTTAATTATTGTACAACGATTACACTTGCTTTGCCTAGATGGCGTTGTTTGATTTAAATGCGTGGTATGGTTACGTTTTTGTATTGTCAATAAGTGATTTTGATTAATTTGTAATAAATGTCTTCGTTCTGAGTACATGTGGTTTTATTCATTGGTGTGTTAAAAGTGCTGTGTTGTGCTGCGAACAAATATTCTCGACCCTGAAGGCATAGACATAAGGTCCATCGATCCGGATTTCCGAACTGAGCGGGGATAGCGGTCTACAGCGACGGAGCTGAGTGGTCAACGGAGCTGTACGGCAACGAAGCCGTGCTGAGCGACGAGCGGGTCGGCTGTGCTGAGCCGAACGGACTGCGGTCGGCGAAACGGATCGGAGCAAGTAAGAGAAGTTATTAATAGTGATCAAAGTGCACGTAAAAGTTAAATAACATGGAGGCGCAGTTAAGATTATTGGAAGACATTAAATGTCGTATTCATAAGGGACTTATTAATTTCAAAAAGTCTCCAAAAGAGAGGGTAAATCAAGCATATGTAGAATCTCGATTGGAAATTTTGGATAAACAATTCGAAGATTTCACAAGAAAACATGAAGATCTTTTAATGAAATACACTGAAGCGGATTTAAACTCAACAAGTTATATCAAAAATGACGTGTTTGAAACGGTCACGGATATTTTTATAACTTATAAGGTAGAATTAAAAAATGCTTTATCTAATAGTTTACAGTCATGTAATAAAAGTGAGGCTTCACCAGATAACGATACGAAAACAAAATCGATTGCTAAATTACCTAAAATAGCCATTCCCATTTTTAGCGGTAAATATCAAGAGTGGTCAACATTTAGGGATTTGTTTTTGTCATTAATTGATGGTAATGAAACTCTTGATGATGTACAACGACTACACTATTTAAGATCTCAGTTGTCAGGTGAAGCCGCACAGCTCATAAAGCACATTCCTATTACGCATGCAAACTATAAAAAATGTTGGTCCCTATTAAATAGCCGTTACAACAATAAAAGGTTCTTGGCGAATTGCATTCTCAAGCGTCTACTTAACCAAAAACAAATGACCATTGAGTCATCTATAACTCTCAAGCAACTTTTAGACACAACAACCGATTGCTTACACGAGTTATCAAATCTAGGGGTTCAAGTGGACGCTTGGGATATTATTGTTATTTATTTGATTGGCTCCAAGTTGGACGTTGAGACTAGGAAGCAGTGGGAACTCCAGGTTAGTCAATCTTGCGATGAACTTCCTAGCTTCAAAACTTTTCGGGACTTCTTGGAAAAACGTTTTCGAGCTCTTGAATTTTTAGAACCACAGAGTAGCAAGTCCAGTAGCAGTACTAAAGCATTGCATGTAGTTTCAAAAATATCCTGTCCACTTTGTTCTGAAGAGCATCTCTTGTGTCGTTGTAAGAGGTTTATTCAGGAATCAGTCGATCAGCGTCGCCAGATAGCTAAAAATCACGGTTTGTGTTTTAATTGCCTTCGCTCAAGTCACTTGAATATTAATTGTCGGATGAATATTAAATGTAAAACTTGTAACAGGAAGCATCACACTCTTTTGCACAAAAAATTCGATCCTAATACGGAGGCGGACTCTTCCGCACCCCTCACCAGTGCTAATAAGGAACCACCACAGAACGAGTCCAAGGCTGAACCTCATATTTCAACCCATTTCTCGAAAAATGTACATAGTCAGGTTTTACTAGCTACCGCCGTTGTTAAGGCTAGGTCGAGAAATGGGTATTCTCAAGTTTTGAGAGCCTTATTAGACCAAGGCTCTCAAGCTTCCTTTATAACAGAATCTGCAGTTCAGTTATTGAAGTTAAAAAAAATAGCCGTTAAAACTACTATTTCAGGATTGGGGGGAGGTCATAGCGACCTGACTTCAAAATACATGGTTCAAGTTAACATTCAATCTTTGATTGATTCTAACTTCAATTTTCAAATAAAAGCTTATGTGCTGAGTAGGGTAACTTCTATTTTACCAGAAAGGAAGTTTACATTGGTGGATTGGCCAGAACTTCATAGTGTTGAGTTGGCTGATCCAAATTTCAATAAGCCCAGCAAAATTGATATTTTGCTAGGTTCAGAAGCCTATACTAAAATTTTAAAAGAAGGCTTAATTAAGGACCCTACAGGTAAAACAATGGCTCAAGATACTTACCTTGGTTGGATAGTGTCTGGAGAAGTAGAGGATGAAGGGCAGTCGCATCATAAGTTAACTATTAGCATGCATGCAAGGGTTGAAACAGATCTAATCCTAAAAAGATTTTGGGAGTTAGAGGCAGAGCCAACAAACTCTGAATCATCAATACTTAGTCTTGAAGAACAAGCATGCGAAGATTACTTCGCTGCCACAACGCGCAGGGATGAAAATGGTCGCTACATTGTAAAGCTGCCATTTCGGTCAAGTAAGACTCCCTGTAACACAAAGGAAATAGCATTAAAAAGATTGTATAGTCTTGAACGGAAGCTATCTAAAAATAGTGAGCTTAAATCCCAATATACATCAGTAATTAATGATTATTTATCACAAGGTCATATGGAAGAAATTACCAATGAAATAGAAAAGAATAAAATTGGCGCTGTTTACTTACCGCATCATGGTGTAATCCGCGAAAATAAGTCGACCACAAAATTAAGGGTGGTATTTGACGCATCAGCTAAAGGATCCGATGGTGTTGCTTTGAACGACACATTAATGGTTGGACCACCCTTACAAGCTGACTTACGCCATACTGTTATGCGATGGCGACTACACCCTATATGTCTAGTAGCCGATATCATAAAAATGTATCGGCAAGTGAAGGTGGCTGGTGATCACGTAGACTATCAAAGGATTTTATGGCGAGAAGACGTTCATTCTAACGTAAAGGAATATAGGCTTTTGAGAGTTACATTTGGAATATCTAGTGCACCTTACCTGGCAGTGAAGGCATTGCAGCAAACTGCTTGCGATGAAGGCGAATCATATCCATATGCTGCTAGTAGAATCATGACAGACTTTTATATGGATGATCTCATGACGGGTTGCCAGACTGAAGAAGAAGCTGTAAAAATCTATCACGAGTTTAATGAGCTTTTAAATAAAACCGGTTTCACCTTACAGAAATGGACAAGTAACCGAGAAGAACTACTTAAACAAATAGAACTGGATACTGGAAGAAATCTAGAAATAAAGGAAGATGAAATTACAAGAATTTTAGGACTTACCTGGAACCGTAATTCTGATGAATTCCATTACACTGTAAACTTACCTTTTTCAACACCGTCGTCACCGGCACCTGAAACTAAAAGAAGTGTCATATCAGAGATATCACGTTTATATGACCCATTAGGTTGGATCGCACCATGTATAATTACCGCAAAGATCTTCATCCAAAAACTGTGGATCAGTGGTTTAGATTGGGATGACGAACTATCTGCAGAGCTTCTAGCTGAATGGCAGTTTTACCGTTGCGAGTTACAAAAACTCAATGGATTTAGGATTCCGAGATGGCTGCAAAGAAAAAACAATGATCAAACGGTAGAATTGCATGGTTTCTCTGATGCATCAAGTGTGGCGTACGCCGCGGTTGTTTACATGAGAGTTATTGATAGTGAAGGCCAAATAAACTGCAATTTGGTAACTGCAAAAACAAGGGTAGCTCCCATAAAACAGGTTTCAATACCAAGACTGGAGTTATGTGGAGCAGTTTTAGTTACCAAATTACTGTTAGAAGTAGCTCGAGTTTTGAATGTTCAAAAATCAGACTTACATGCATGGACGGATTCAACAGTCGTGCTAGCATGGTTGAGCGATCATCCGAGTCGGTGGAAAACCTTCGTTGCAAATCGGACATCTGAAATCCTTACTGCCCTCGACTCCACTCAATGGCATTATGTGGACACAAAAAATAATCCCGCAGATATTGCTTCGAGGGGAACAACACCCACATCTTTATTAAATGATTCTCTTTGGAAACACGGACCACCGTGGTTGCTAGCTGACACCATAGCATATTGCAGACCTAAAGCTATAATGACCAAACTGGAACAGAGATCTGTTAAGGTTCATGCGGCAGAGGTAACCGACGATTCGATCGAATTAATATGGTCCAGATTTTCATCTTTCCGTAAGTTAACCAGGACGTTAGCCTATTGCAGACGATTTTTGAATTTAAAGGTGGCTAAAGCATTACGGACACAGTTACCGCCTTACCTAACAGCTTCTGAAATCTCAGATACCATCCATCGCTGTCTCATGCTCTGTCAAATAGTGTGGTTTGAGACAGAAATAGAGGCAATACGAGCTGGTAAAAACGTTAGCAAGAACAGCGGTTTGATTTCTTTGAATCCTTATTTGGATGATAGGGGCCTCATGAGAGTGGGAGGAAGAATCCAAAATTCTCAGTTAGATGACAATATGAAGCACCCTATCATTGTTCCTTATCAGTCTCATTTGACGAAACTGCTCATATCGGACGCTCATCAACGCGTACTGCACGGCGGGCCACAATTGACATTAAATTTCCTTCGGTCAAAATATTGGATTGTGCGAGGTAAGCAGTTGATTAAAACTCATATCCACAACTGTGTACCATGTATTCGTCATGCAGCTGTAACAAGAAATCAACTGATGGGGCAGTTGCCGTCATGCAGGGTGACACCTAGTAAACCTTTTCTTCATTCAGGCGTCGATTATGCGGGTCCAGTTCAAATGAGAACAGCTAAGGGTCGCGGCCATAAGTCCTACAAAGGATATATATGTCTTTTTGTTTGCATGGCAACTCGTGCTGTGCACATCGAAGCGGTCTCTGATTTGACATCTGAAGGCTTTCTTTCAGCCTTTAAACGTTTTGTCGCCAGACGTGGTCACTGCAGTCATCTTTACAGTGACAACGGCACCAACTTCGTTGGAGCTTCAAAGGAGCTTAAGGCAATGTTTCACAATGAATGTGCTTCTCTTCCTCGAGAAATAGCGGCTTTATTGGCCAAAAATGGAACAGAATGGCATTTCATCCCGCCTCACTCTCCTAACTTCGGAGGTATGTGGGAAGCTGGGATAAAAAGTACAAAACATCACCTTAGACGAGTTATTGGTGATTCTACTTTGACTTTCGAGGAGTTGAGTACAGTTTTGTCACAAATTGAGGCATGTCTGAACTCAAGACCTCTGTCACAGAATAGTGCCAACTCGACAGATCCAAACCCTTTGACACCAGGACATTTCTTGGTCGGTCAGCCACTGGTGATAGCACCAGACTATAACTATGAGCATACGACAGTGAGTAGCTTGAGACGTTGGCAATTGACACAAAGAATGATTCAGGCTTTTTGGAAACGTTGGTCTCAGGAGTATTTAACTATGTTCTTTCAACGACATAAGTGGGCTAAACGTATCCGCGATCCAAAGGTTGGGGATATTGTGTTGGTAAAAGAAGACAATTTACCCCCTGCCAAATGGTTATATGGGAGAGTAATTGAAGTTCATCCTGGTAAGGATAATTTAGTTCGCGTAGTTACCCTGCAATGTAAGGATTCCCGAGTCAAACGTCCAACTTCGAAATTGTGTATCTTGCCTGTTAATGATGAATGATTAGTAGAATTATTAGTTAGTTAGTTGTTAATTAGTTGATAAGTAGTAGAATATGTAACTTGATTTTTTTTCTTTCACTTAGCACTTTAAGGTAGAAGTTTCTTAATTTTTTTGTTCTTATCTTTTTTACTTTATATACAGTCCACTGCGATAGTAATTACAATTAGAATTTATTTGGTTAGTATATTTAAATTTTTAGAAAATGTTTTGAACTATGAATATTGTCATCTCCGATCACCTAGGATTATAGTAATAAATATATTGTTAGAAATGTCATGGTGGGCGGTTTGAAAGGACTCGGTCCTTGGTGGGCGGAATGTTCACGTCTTAACAAACTGTATCACTTTAATTATTGTACAACGATTACACTTGCTTTGCCTAGATGGCGTTGTTTGATTTAAATGCGTGGTATGGTTACGTTTTTGTATTGTCAATAAGTGATTTTGATTAATTTGTAATAAATGTCTTCGTTCTGAGTACATGTGGTTTTATTCATTGGTGTGTTAAAAGTGCTGTGTTGTGCTGCGAACAAATATTCTCGACCCTGAAGGCATAGACAGAAAGTGTAACAACACCATTACAATGTTTGTAAGTTAATGATTAGTGGTTTAAAACGTCCGAGTTGCTCCATTTAGATAAAAGAGGCGTCGCCCTCTTGTGGATCAACGTCGACAACGCAACAACTCGTGTTATGTTGGACAATAATTCCGGGTCGTAAATTACATTACAATGAGATGACGGAATACATTTACAAACCCAGTCCGTACGAACGTCTTGTATTTGCTAAGTGGGTCTCGCTTCAGCTGCAGCAGGCTGAACCGGCGCCCCGCCGCTGCGGCGTCCGGCACGCGCGGCGCACTGGCCGCACCCGGCAAGCTCGAGGGCACCGAGAGGGACGACAGCGTCTCTTCCGCGCTGAGCGACTGCCACGAGAGCACCGGCGCCAGCAACGCCTTGCTCGCCGCCTTGCTCATCGACCTGCTCCCCTGCTTCTGCTTGCTTTTTATAGGAACCACGTTCTCTTTGTTCGCGTCCGGGGACAGCTTTTTCGTTGAGTATCTGGCGGATAACATCGTGCTTCTCTGTTCTATCTTCGACAAAGCTTTCGAAAGTTCCTTGCGATGCGGAAGGAAGAGCTCATTCCGTAATTTCAAATACTCGAAGCGACGCCGATTTCTCCCCAAAAGTTCATCGTCCGACAGCTGAAACTCGCCGAGGATTCGTAATATGTGAGCGGCGCCGGCGGCGGAGAGCGCGTTGTCGGCCAGGTCGAGGTGCCGCAACGCGCGGTTAGAGCGCAGCGCGCCGGCTAAGGCGGCGGCGCCCACCTCCGAGATGCGGTTGGAGCTGAGTGTGAGCGCCTGCAGCGAGTGCGCGGCGGGCAGCGGGTAGTGCAGCCGGTCGGCGAGGAGGGCACACGCCTCGTCATCGAGACTGCAACGCGCAAGAGACAAATACCGCAGCGACGTGCTCGCTTCGAGCAGCGTGTGGACGTCGCTCCGAAGGATCGGCGAGTCGTCCAGGCAGATCTCGGTCAGGTAGGATTCCGGAAGAAATTTTACGATCTCCTTTAGGCCAAATCCTCGCGAGGGACCCCATCGAACCGATATTTTGTTTAAGTTCGGATGAAAGGGGATGCACAGAGAAATTATCTTAAGAAGCAATGAAGGAATTATTTTACAGCGCCAAAATATGAGCTCAAGGACGTGGCCCAGCAGGTCCTCAACGACGATGATGTTGATCGGTCCGCGCCGCCAGCCGGACGAAGCCGCCGAGGCGGCCGAGCTGCGCGTCATGCTCGAGCTGCGGCGCGAGCGCCTCCTCCTCAGCGAGGGCTGGACTGTACGCCAAACAAAAACTTTGAAATACAATTTTTATTGGAGTAGCATTAATCACTTACTCACATAAGGAAATATTTTCGTGTCAACTCGTAATAGCAAACTACTTATGGAGTGTTAAAAGATTTGGTAAAACTTTACAATGACGAACTGTCTTTTTTGGGGGTTATAATTTATTTCTAAGAAATAAATAAATTGTTTCTTACTTTTTCATAGTAACAGGTATATTCAAACGCACCATTTTAGAAATAATCACATTTGAATTTCAAAGATCAGGAAGGGGATATATATTACAGGCTTTATTGATGGTATTATATAGGTGACAACTGATATAGGGGTAACTACGGCTTGCTAAAGCAGTTCTGATAGTGACAGGAGGGTAAACTGGGATGCTTACGTCGTTTGTTCTTAAATGACGATGGTTCATAAGAAAGTGTTGAGTGTACACGTAAGGTGATATGTAACGCACATAGCTGTCGGGCAGTGAGTACTGAATTGTCTTAGTCGAATACCGATACGGTTTGTGGAGCAGGTCTTTCAGAACAGCTCTTTGTGACCTCTCAAGGCGAAGTAAATATGTTTTATAGGTGCCAGGTGTTTACCAACCCATGCAGATATGCATTAGGTAAGAAGTGACGGAGCTAAAGCAAAATTTTTAGCAAAGGGCCTGCAGTTACATTTTTTAATTTTTTCATAGGGAACATAATTTTGCGAACACGCGACACAGTCACATCGATATGTTTCTGCAAACTCAATGTGCTATCGATGTAAACGCCTAGATATTTAACACAAGAGTTTCTATGTGAGGAAGGACAGTGGCAAGAGGTGCCTGTGGAGTGGCACCTATGTGCTTTTACATCCGGCATGATAGGCTGTAATGTAGCCTGGCTGGCTGTAGGCTGATAATGTTCCAAACCTAACCTATCCAGTTTCTTATTTTTTTCTTTAAGTTACGACCCCAAAAAAAACTTCGAAACAATGTAAATGAAATCATGTCGTTTACGACCAATTTTATTAAAATTTGGAATTATTAGCTTGTGTAAAGTATTACCTAAAATTTCTGCTGCTATATAAATAAATATTGATAAAAACTCTCAGCTGTTACATAAAAAACGGAGCCGATGCAAACTGACACGACACCACGTGCTAATTCCTACTAAACCTGCCCATACTGACATTGGGTGTAGGGTATGATTTGCAGGTCGAAGGGCGCCTGCAGCTGCTCGCAGGCGTACGGCAGAAAGGAGAATAGGTTGAGTGGCTTCGGAGGTTCGTTTTCCTGTTCCTCCTCCATTTTTTTCTATTCAGCAGCAAAAGTTATTTTTAAAATATAAACGAAATGACTAGTAACCCGACTGACTTTTGACAGGAGACGTCAATGCTTTTTTTTTGTTTATGGCCCACAAATTCCTAAAAGATTAATTAGTACCGGTTTCCTATTTCTTTATATTAAATACTTGTCGCCCATTGGTCGAAACTCGAACCTTAATTCATAATTAAATAATTGTGTTTTATTAAAAAGGAGGAGGCGGCTTCGAAACGAGACGCGGAAACGGTAACGCGCAATGCAAAAAATGTTACCATCTAGCTCTATGGATGGGGGGGGGGGGTTACGAAATAAAAGCTCATATTGTGTACAAATTCATATAATATGTTTTATTTTGTTACTATCCAAAGTTAACACTGAAACATAGATTATTTCAGACTCTAAAGTTCTGTCTTGTATCAAGAATATTACATAAATAAAAGGCTACATATTGTTTAAATAAGGACAATTTACTGTGTTCAAAATCAAATCATAACTGCAATATATAGTTAGGGATTGAGGGATGGTGTCGCGGTGCGCAGTGCGCAGTGGGGGGTGCGCAGTGGGCAGTGCGCAGTGGGCGGTGCGCAGTGGGGGGTGCGCAGTTGGGAGATGCGCTACTTGTGCTCGCGCTTGGCGCCGCTGAGCACGACGTAGGGCGAGTGCGTCTCGCGCTGCTTCTCCTGCAGCATCTGCAGCGTGCCCAGCGGCGTGTCCGTCGAGCTCATCTTCTTCATCAGCTGCAAACGTATAACAGTTGTAGTGCTACATGCAGACGAGCGACACGAGGCGGGGGCGGAGGCGGTGCACTCACCCCCTCCTGCACGGCCTTCTTGATGCGCTTCTCCTGCTTGTTCTTGCCGGGCCCCTTGCCGTGGAACTTGTGTGAGAGGTAGCGGAAGGCCTCCTTGGGGCAGAGCGGGCGGCCCTCGTCGTCCACGTACTCCAGCTTGACGTGGGGCCGGAAGCCGGCGCGCTCGCGGAACTCCTGCAGCGGCCCCGAGTGTCCGCCGCGCTCGCGACGTCCGTACTTGTCATCCTCGCCTCTAAAACAACATCCACATCCATTGAATACGAGAACTGGATACAAACAAGTATACAGCAAGTGCGGGATGCGACTGACGCGTGGCTCTTGTCCTCGATGGAGTAGTGCCTGGCGGCGAGCTGGTGCGGCGCGGTGCGGGGCGCGGGGGCGGCGCCCGCCTTCTCCAGGTATCCCTTGCTGAGCGCCAGCTGCAGCGCGCCCGCCACACCACCGCCCAGCGCCGGCTCCGCGTCCAGCGCCACCGAGGACCCTGTCGGCACACACATACCGCACAATGCTTTACATGTCACACGATACATACATTGTAAACCAAAAATGAATGCTCACCGGCGGCCAGGTCGGGCGCGCGCTCGCTGTGCACGTCCACGCGGCTCCAGGCGCCCGCAGCATCCGCCCCACCCGCCCCCAGACCCGCCCCCGCATCACTCTCCGGGTCATCGCGCTCCATTTCCTGCACACACAGGATATACATCATGATTAACAAATGTAAAATACTAAAATATGTTCTTCAAAAAGAATAACATTGTATGACAGTGACCATGATCTCGGCGTGGTGGTCGCGGTTGCCGGCCTGCCCGTACGTGGGGATGTCGCCCAGCGTGCGGCAGAACTCCGCGGTGGCGTCCAGCACGATGGCCCCGCCCCCTGCCGCCTCCTCATCCCCCGCCTCCCCCGTCTCCTCCTTCACCCGCTCCAGCAGCTCCTCCACCTGAAGCATGTCATGTGATCGCTACAGTTAATCACAATACACAAGACGGACACAAGACAGACACAAAGACGGACATACTTTGGGCACAACGTTGGTGTGGCGCAGTTCTGCGAGGCGCAGACGTCGCGCGCGGGCCAGCGCCGCCTGCAGCTCGCCGTCAGGCTCCACCTCCTCCTCGTCCACATCCACCTGCAGCGTCAGCTGCTCCGGCTTCACCTCTGCAACAGGCAGCACAGCGACACGCTGCTGTAACCGCTGTGTCCTTCCACTCGGCGCCTCCACTCCAATACTCACATATATTATTGCAAAACAACTTGTAACACATTTTACGCATTCGTTATTAATAAGGGGATGGATAGACTGTTATAATTTGCACTAATTAATGCGTGTACACATGAGTTTGCGAGGACGAGGTGGGCGAGGTGGGCGAGGTGGGCGATGTGGGCGAGGTGGGCGAGGTGGACGATGTGGGCGAGGTGGGAGATGTGGGCGAGGTGGGCGACTTACCGGTGTCGTCGGTGTCGAGCGGCACGACGCCCGCCTCGTAGTCGTCGACGTCGATGGGTTCAGCTTTCGCCCTCTTGCGCATCTTGCCCTGCGACATCACATACAACTCTTTACTTTAAACTTATCACTAGACAAAGATAATTAAACTTGGATCATATACTTAGTGTGTTATACACACTAAGTATATGATAGTGTTGATTACATGAATGCTGTGTTTGCCTGTAATTGAAATATGTTTAAGATTACGCTTAGATGAAACTTATGTTTTAGATTATGTATAACTGTGTGTAACATATTTTGTTGGCAACCCTAAATAAATAAATAAATAAATAAAATAAAAATACCTTTTTCTTGGGCTTCTTGAATTTGGCCTGTATCTCGTGCTCGTCCAGGTAGTCGGTGGCGGGGCGAAGCGCCGGCAGCTGCAGCGACTCCAGCCGCCGCCCGGCCGCGTTCGCCACTCGCTCCTGACGCTGGCATTAAAAAAAATACTTATTTCATGGTGACAATTAACAAATGACATGTATAGTTATGTTTGAGAACCGCATCGTGACTGCACCATGAGGTCTCTGAACTTGTTGGCCTCGATGGAGTCGTCGTCTCCGATGCGGAAGCCCTTCATCTTGTCTCGCTTGTCCTTGTCGATCTCGTCGTCGTACTTGGCGAGCAGCGGGCGCTCCAGGCCGAGGGCGGCGGCCACTTCCGCCTCCTCGTCGTACGCCTGGTATCCCGCCGCCGCCTTCTTGCGCTCCACTATGTTCTGCAACATTCACAACATCATTGTATTACTGACGTCGCTCTCATATACTTTACTAAATTGTATGTTTATTAAATTATTTATTGCGTATTGGGTATAATATTTGCATATGAAATGCAGGGATTAAACGTTTAAAAAAGTCTGCAGTGCGCTGACCTTCTTGTAGCGCTCCTCGTCGAGCATGTTGACGTTGACGAGCACATCCTCTGCGTCCTCGGCCAGCACCGGCGCGTCTGCCAGCGTCAGCACCACCTCCCGCTCCTCGCCCAGCTGTAACCAGCAATCGACACATGGTGACATGTCCTCCGCCGCACACATTGTTTACAAAGTTATCTAAGTCTAAATAAACTTGTACTACAATAAATTTCGGCTTCTCACTCACCTTCTTGACTCCTTACAAGATATTTAATATATTCTGTTGTTGTGTAAGTACAAACAGCAAACAAAGCAAAGTGCGCGCTCACCGCGTCAATGTCGTGTGCGACGCGCAGCCCCCTGAGGTGGGCGTGCGAGTAGCGCGTGCGGCGCTCCGCCTCCTGCTCCTCCTGCACCAGCGCCGACACACCGAACACCTCGTCCATCTCGTCCAGCAGCGCCGCCTGCACATCCACACACCTCCACATTTATACATTTTTATCCGAATGACATGAGGTATGTTCAAAAAGTCCAAAAAATTCTAAATACAATGATAGATATTTTGTTTTTTATGTTTGCGAGTCGAACGTTTTAATACTTAAAATGGTGTCATCATAGGTGTCACTTACCCGCTTTTCGGCAGCCTTTTTCTGCTCCTCGATCTCTCGCGACTTCTTCACCCAGGCGATGGCGTCCTCGTCGTCCGACTCGTCCGCCAAAAGTGTCGTCTGCAGTCTGACAATAACCACAACATACATACAACTTACAACTAGTGAACATTGCATGACCTCACAAGGATGAAAGCACAGCACTTACTTCTGTTCGAGCTTCCTCTTCTCGCGGCGCACCTCGAGCTTCTCCCGCAACTTGTCCGCCTTCTTCTGGTGCGCGATGTTGTCTGCCGGCTTGTGATAGAACTCGCCCAGATCATCCTTGATCTTGCCATCATCTGACACACACACAATACATTATAAACAATACAATAATATACAGATGTCATATACATCAGTCTTTACAGACTTTCAAAACACCAATATTTTTAAATCAACTCTCCTCTATCTATGTTTAAAAACTGTCTGACAATGTTTGGCTCACCTGCTGTCTGCTCAGTGACCTCCAGGGGTTTGAGGCCGAGCTTGGCGCGCAGCCTGTTGGTCTCCTCGATGGAGAGGCTCTCCTGAGCCGCACCGCCCGGAACAGGAGAATGCTCTTTTTCATGTTCCCTGTATAATTATTAATATTTGAATATAACTTTATTGTTGTTTATGAATTCTATGTAATATGTCTAACTGTGGGTAAAACATGTAGCAAATGACAGGGATGGCAATATGTTTTATACAGAGATTTTGGTCTCAGAAACTAACGGTAAATGTTTTAACACAGATTAATAGACAGTTAGTTATACCTGGAGGTGTGGCGGTGAGTGCTGGAGCTGCGGCTGCGGCTTCTGCTGGAGGCAGCGTCCTCTGCCGGCTGCAGGTGTGAGTCCACCGGCACCTCCTCCACTGCAACAAAAACACACATGTTACAACTGCACTCGCACAAATCATCACATCTACCATTAAATCTTCCTTTCCACCATCAACACACATATGTTTTCGTCTCTTTTTATCTTTTTCTGAAAATGAAAGACAGCAACATGTTTTAATGCAAGTGGTGGAATTTTACCCTAATACAAACAAATATCGAACTCAAGTTAAATATTAAAGTTGTCTGTAACATGAAACTAGTCTATTCTATATGAATACATAGGACTATGAACATAGTATATTAATTCCTTTTTACTATACAATCATATATCCACATTAGAATATTATTAAAAACAAATCTAAATCTTGCATTAAAACATACCGACGCTGGAAAGCGTAAACGCTGTAACCCCGAAAGTATGAACTTTACAGGAGAGCCAAAAAATGATAACTCGTGAGCTGATACGCCTACAAGCATGCGGTATTTAGCAATGTTGTGTAGTTTGTGCTAACCTATAATAAAATCATTATCGTTTGATAATGATTGAAATTATTAACATGTGAAAAACATATTCGCGATTTCAAGGGTTACAGCGTTTATGCTTTCCAGCGTCGGTACACTGTCTCATAACCCCTTAAGATAAGCCACTTAAAATATTACAAATACAAAATACTAGCTGTCGCCCGCAACTCCATCCATGCGGAATTACTTATACCAATGTGTTCCTCCAGACTATGTTCTATATCTTTGCAAAATTTCATCAAGCCGTTCCGGAAATACCTTCTAACAAATATCCATCCATTTAAACATTCACATTTATAATATTAGTTAGAAGTAAGATGACTACATATACAACTGTTCATCTCTCTGATGAGGGTAATTTATTTTTCACATATAATGTATGTCTACTATATTTTAACTTGACTGGTTTTTTACTAAACTTAACTATGGCTTGTTCAATTTAAACTTCTAGTTTTTATGAATGTACTTTAGGAGTGTGCAGTCAATGCTTTTTATTATGCTATGATCTTTAATATTTTATGTCATGTTAATTGATAACTATAGCAAATGAACAATAATGAATACCTCTAAACTACAGGACCAATAAGCTATTATTGTTTCAGTCAAAAATAAATATGAATTAAGTGAAAAATTTCAATTTTACATTATTTTTATATGATTACTGTACCTCATGGTTAGTATTGATTGCTATGTGATCAACACATAAATAAATATTCATACATTTATCAAAACATTGTACTTCTTGTTAAGAAAATTGCACAAACAGATGAAAACAAAATTTGACATAGTTAATGCGGCCAACTGCATAAAGTTTTTACTATGAAGGACATAAACTTTGAATGAATAATTGTAGAATTTAAACTAAAGGGCGACCACAAGTATTTTTAAATCTTTAAACAAGTGTGTGATCAAGGTCACTGATTGTCTGAAACCAGTCTATAGCTGTAGTCATCTTCTCCATACTGGTCAGTTGGCGAGAAATCACCTAACAATACCCACCTCATTGGACCAGCACTCGGGATGCGGTTAACCGTCTTGAATGCCACCATGTCTGAAATGATGACCAGAATATGCCATTATCTCGTCAACATAATGTGACGCCTTCACTAGTGGTATATTCCTATTCCTTTTTCTTCTATAAATATCTGACCGTTACTACACAATTAAATCCATTTGCATCGCAAGAAAGAAAAGGAAATTACCACCCGTGTAAAGCGTTTATATTTACAAGATATTTTTGTTTGTACTGACCATCAGGCGACCGATCCTTCTTGCGGTCTTTGTGTTTCTTATGGTGGCGTTTTCTTTCACGTTCTTCGACATCCAAAGGAGAACGCGAACGACTCCTATGCTTCTTCTTTTTGGACTCTTTCTTATGTTTTTTGGATCCCATTGTTTATTTATATTTTAATAAAAATACTAGTAGTTGAAGTTGGATAATACAAAATGCTAGATTAGCACTAATATATTTAGGTGTGCAATGGTTGTTTCCGAAATTTACACTAAGGAATGCCTTATTTATTTAAATGAAGCAATAATTAAATACTTTTATATTATTTTGCGTCCTTATTTCTTACTTTTAATCGTAATTGACAGATTATAACTGCATCACGTTGTCTGGCGTCCATTAAAATTTTCAAAGAGTAAATACCCTAAAAGTAGCACATAGAGTGTTTCTAATGGTAAGCCAAAAACGATTTTTTAATTTTATCTTTTATGGTTTCTTTTTTTTGAGAAAATATAACATGTTTTAATACAAGCAACCGAATACAACTATTAACTATTGATTATGTTATGTACAGTAGCGCAGTACAGTATATAGTCAAACCTGGCCCGGTGACAGAAGCGCTGCTATCGCGGTTAGTTCTGTTAAAAAATGTATAAAACCTACTTAGGCACAGAAAATTACGTAAAAGAAATATGTATGCAGTACTACCAAGTATAATACAGTGTTATAAGGTCACTACAACGTATAACAGGGCAACAAGGATCTTTTAACACTTTTTTCACATTGACAAGAGGACGCTAGTGAGCTACCATAATTTAGTTTGACTTATGCTCACCGGGTCAGTTTGAGGTCATCAGATATCGTTGTCTTGTGGCTTCAGATAAAGAATAGACCTGTATAGACTATATACTTGGTCCTAGCTTATGGCAGTCGAGAAATATATGAACTAACAAAGTTATCTTGACAGCGTCACGAGTGAAGTCTTATGAGAATGTTTTGGCAGCATAGAACAATAATATGCAACGCTTGGGAGATAAATAAATAGGGACTTTGGAACAAAACTGCTATGTTATATAAAAGTTATTTATTTTCAAGCTTTAACAAATCTCCAAACCTTGAATACATATAATTTATAGGATATGTCACAATATTGAGTAGATGAGCGTCAGTCACACGATAACCATTCACTTCATGAACTTTCTTCAACGGTTACAGTATCCAATAAATATTAAGGCAAGATAACATTTAACTTAACAAATAAATGTGTAGTCACAATAACAAGTTTTTATTGAGCAGTACGCAGAGGAATGTTTTATTAGTAAACATGACTTTTTATTAATTGATATGAAATTTTGTCTAATATTTTACGAGCACCAAATATTTTAATTAAAGTTGGTCAAAAAATAAGCAATATTTGTGGTTATTAATGAAAGGATATAGTTTCATATATGAATTTATAAATATTTCTTTTCTATCCATTCTCTAACTTTATGATAATAAAATAAATGACTGGAACAGTGACCGGAGAATAACGTAAAAAATAATCCGATTGTCGGAGAAGAAAAAGGCTTCCTGCCTAAATAAGTAGTTTCCGACAACTCGTATGGAGGACGCGGGCAAAGTGCCGATCGGGTATATTTTAAAACATAGAACAATTTATTAATGGACAAAACTCTTACAAAACTAGACATTATCATATTTACAATATTTAAATAGTAATACAATAACATACATTTATATAAACTAGATTGTATTGGGGGTGTACATTCAAACAGACTCACAAAATATTGCTTTTCGGGAAGACTCTGGTTTACATTAAGAAATAGAATAGGTAAAATATGTCTCTGTCATGATAAATTATTGGAATTACACAGTACAATGAATTCCATCGCACTTTATTTTATATCTAAAAGTTTAAACGTATACTTTATATTTTGGATTTGTTTATAAGATTGATTTGTCATAGTTAGAGATGGTGAGTAGATGATGCAGACGTGTAGTGTCAGAGCAGGGCGGTGGCGAGCACGATGCGCGGGGGCTGCGCACGCGCATGCGGCGACTCCCAGGCCAGCAGCAGCCCGCCCGCGTGCGCCGCAAACAGCACCAGCGAGTCCTCGCTGTACGACAAGCTGCAACCACAACAACGGACACTTTGACTCACTTCATATCCAGTGCTGGCGCGCACACACGTAATGCACACGCAATTGCACACACCTGAGTAGCGGCGCAGGCGCGGCTTGGGGCGCGGGCAGGCTGCGCACGAGCTGCAGGTCCCAGCTGCTGTAGAGGCGCACCTCGCCGGAGCGGAGGCCGGCCGCGATGCAGTTCACGCTGGCGCCCTCCGGAGCATTCGAGTAGCAGATGCAAGTCACCACTTCCGAGACTTTCACGCTGCCTGAGAATATATTTATGGATATTAACGACTTAAAACTTTAACAACGTCTAACTTATTATGTCAAACGAGGTCGCTCACCAACAAAGCGTCCGTTGACGGTGTGCACGCGGATGAGCGACTGGTACTTGTGCGGCGCGTCCCGCTCGTAAGCGTCGCCGTCGGACTCGCGGTCCTCGGGCGCGGCGTCCGCGGGCTCCGGGGGCTCTGCGGTCTCCGCACATTCGGCGGTATGGTCGGCGACACGAGGGCCAGCAGGTTGCAGCTCGTGCACGGACGCCACGTCGCTGAGCGTCTCACTGACCGCGACTTGCGTCACCGGCAGCCGCTCGCGGTTCGGCAGCGTGCGGATGTATGACAGCCTGTCCGCATTCAATGTCGGTTACTCTCGTGTGACAACATACTCGGCAGTCGAAGCGTCGTACGAGCAAGCACACTGACCGGTTGAGGTCCCACAGCAGCAGCAGGCCCGTGGTGTCGGCGGAGACGAGCAGCGTGGCGCGCGCGCACACGCAGAGCGCGGCGATGGGCGCGCGGTGTGCCAGCAGCTGGCGCACCGAGCAGCGCGCGCCGCCGCCCGCAGCGCCCGTCGGCCGCAGCGCCAGCACGCGCCCCGAAGACAGCCCCACGAAGGCCGGCCACGACCACGACCCCACCGTGCAAGATGTGCTCACTTGAGTCACCTGTGTCCGAGCAAAGTATCGATTTTTCTAATGAACTCGAGGCCTTTATACTGTGACTTAAAAATATAATAATATACAATACAATATAAATATTGTTAGGAGTGTTGAGGGTAGTCTCACAAAAGGTTTTATAAGGAAGTATGCGCTGCTGCTCGTGGCAGTCTCTTTCCATCCGTCATTGCGGAACGTCTGACATTTTTGTTTATTTACGTTCGGTTTGAGTTTATACTACAGCGAGGATTATTATGAAGTAGAGTTAAATTCATTATTTCGCTGTTAGTTTAATTCTTTTAAAATACTTTTGCATCAAATATCTTACATCAGAAGTGGGATAGGATCCACGTGATTCTATCCACTTTGCTCACTCTGTGTTTGTGTTTGCATTTTCGTAAAAAATAAATGCAAAGAGAAAAATGTCAGATCGTTACCGTGATAATTGTTGTAGTCGTAGCAAGTTGAGTCGAAATCAAAGGCGTACCAGTGTTCGCAAAACAAGGGTAGCGTGGACCAAGCCGTTTATTCTGCTTGGGAATATGTGAGTAGTGAGGCTCACGCGCTGTCTGTGTATTTCACAGCAGACAGGATTGTCGACGCGATCTATTCAATTTGTACTGCGGTAAGATTGAACCAATATTTTTATATTTCAAGTTTTAATGCCAAATAAGTCAACATCAGACTTTTCATTTAATTTAAAGATGTGTTCTTTACTAAAGACTGAAATTGAATACCTCGATCAGTTTATTAGTGAGGGTCAGGTAAGGCCGAGTCGTGGCAAGTTTTAACACGTTACATGCCAACATGATTTTTTTCATTTTAAAGTGAACTTGTAAGGCTAGTCGGTTGCGCTGAGCGTGTTAAGTCCTACCTGAGTCAGACGTATGTCATTATGTCATAATAGTCATTGATGCCCTTTATTAGTTCAGTTTGCTTTGTCCATGTATTGTCGAGATGCTCTGCGTTGCGTAGACTGCGGGATACCCAACTGCAGAAGTGAGATTGTGAACGGAATGTGAGACGTTCTGTATCAAGAGATGCTTCTAGGGTATTTTCAGGACTGACAAACTGCGGGTTGCCATTAATATCATGTAGAGGACGGACTGCGGGACGCTTGCCCTACATGGTGCCACGGTGAGGGGAGTAGACTCCCGAGACATGCTCTGCTTTTTTTTTAACGGTGAGACATCTTATGTTCGTATGACACGCAAACGTCGTGCCTATGTTATACGAACGATTGTGTGATACTACTTGCGTATAATAAGCGAACGTCGTGCCTATGTTATACGAGTAGTTCTGTATCTGACATGTGTGTAATAAGCGAACGTCGTGCCTATGTTATGCACATGTAGATGACACATGATATGCGAACGTCGTGCCTATGTCATGTGCTGAAGTCATTTGTGTAGATGAACTATGCAAACGTCGTGCCTATGGTTCACTATGTTGTTGTAAACGAACTATGCAAACGTCGTGCCTATGGTTCACTATGTTGTTGTAAACGAACTATGCAAACGTCGTGCCTATGGTTCACTATGTTGTTGTAAACGAACTATGCAAACGTCGTGCCTATGGTTCACTATGTTGTTGTAAACGAACTATGCAAACGTCGTGCCTATGGTTCGCAAAGTTGCAAAGAAGTACAAGAGGACGAGGACGTCCTCCAGTCAGGAGAGGCCGTGTTAGGAGTGTTGAGGGTAGTCTCACAAAAGGTTTTATAAGGAAGTATGCGCTGCTGCTCGTGGCAGTCTCTTTCCATCCGTCATTGCGGAACGTCTGACATTTTTGTTTATTTACGTTCGGTTTGAGTTTATACTACAGCGAGGATTATTATGAAGTAGAGTTAAATTCATTATTTCGCTGTTAGTTTAATTCTTTTAAAATACTTTTGCATCAAATATCTTACAATATAATAATAAATTCCTATACGCTGGGTGGTCAAAGCCTGCCTAAATGTACAAATACCCGGGATTTAGGCGTTCATCATGACAGCAATTTGCTCTTCAATATGCATGTTGATACTATTGCCAAAAAAGCCTCCAAGTCGCTCGGGTTTATCATGCGACTCGCTAAATGTTTCACTGAAGCTAAGACTCTTAAAATACTCTACTGTACCTACGTCAGAAGCCATCTAGAGTATGCGTCGCAAATTTGGAATCCCCGATACCATAAATATATTGACAGGTTAGAAAATATTCAGAAACGATTCATTAAGTTCCTTTGCTTTCACCAAAGAATTCCTTATCACTCTAAAGACTACATCTCACTTTGTAAAAAATTTCATTTATTGCCGCTTATCAACCGTCGTGAGACTGCCGATTTTATGTTCGTCCACAAAATATTAAAAAATTATATTGATGTCCGGAATTACTATCCAAAATCAACTTTAGCGTACCTAGCAAATCCCGTCGATACAATCCCATCATAAGCGTACCGTATGCGTCAACCAACTACAGGCAGAATACGTGTGTGGTGCGTGCGAGCTCCAGTTTCAACATACTGTGCAAGAAGCATGATATAGACCCATTTGCAACTAGTGTGTCCTCAGCCGGAGGAGTTTTTCAAATAACTTGAGCAGTAAATTTAATTACTTACTTTTATATTTCCTGTGCTGACTGACAAATTAATTAAGCCAATGCTATAAGTGTGGACTTGTAATTAGCTGTATGTTACCTATCTTGTTTATAATACTGTTGTTTTCTAGCTGTAAGTCTGCCATGTAAATAAATAAATAAATAAATAAAACCATTTTGTATATTAGTTTAACACCACGAGCGCTGCATCAATGTATCGCACAAAGTAATGCACACGAAGACGCCGGTCCGTACTCGACAGCACGAGCAATAACGTACCTGTTCTAGCGGCGGCAGGTGCAGCAGAGGTGTGGGCGCGGCGTCGCGGCGCGTGCGCAGCCGCAGCGCGCCGTCCGCGTGCTCCCACGTCAGCAGCGCTAGCCCGCCCCCCGCACCACTCCCGGACCCCTCCTCTATATACACACTTAAGTTTACCACCACAATTGTAATATTTCTAGATAACGTATTATGTCTGCGAGCGAGGGATATGTCGCCGCGCAGTGAACAGTATCGCAAGGTTTAGTTCACCGACCGAAAGGTAGAGGTGCGCAGTGTTGTGCGCAGGCGACGGCGGTGCGCACGTGCGGCGCGGGCAGCGGCACGAGTCTTGCGGCGCCCGCCAGCTGCCGGCGCGCGGCGACCGCGGGCGCGCCCAGCTCCGGCGAGCCGCAGTACCGGCCCCAGCGCACGCCGGACACGCCCGCCATCACCTCCGTCTGCCGACACAGGAACGGGACGTGCAGTAGACACAGTTGTGTAGTGTGGGCGCGCGTAGTGTGAGCGCGGCGGTGGTGTACCTGTGTGCGCGGCGCGAGGTCGGGGGCGGGTGCGGGGCGCGCAGTAGACACAGTTGTGTAGTGTGGGCGCGCGTAGTGTGAGCGCGGCGGTGGTGTACCTGTGTGCGCGGCGCGAGGTCGGGTGCGGGTGCGGGGCGCGCAGTAGACACAGTTGTGTAGTGTGGGCGCGCGTAGTGTGAGCGCGGCGGTGGTGTACCTGTGTGCGCGGCGCGAGGTCGGGTGCGGGTGCGGGGCGCGCAGTAGACACAGTTGTGTAGTGTGGGCGCGCGTAGTGTGAGCGCGGCGGTGGTGTACCTGTGTGCGCGGCGCGAGGTCGGGTGCGGGGCGCGCAGTAGACACAGTTGTGTAGTGTGGGCGCGCGTAGTGTGAGCGCGGCGGTGGTGTACCTGTGTGCGCGGCGCGAGGTCGGGTGCGGGGCGCGCAGTAGACACAGTTGTGTAGAGTGGGCGCGCGTAGTGTGAGCGCGGCGGTGGTGTACCTGTGTGCGCGGCGCGAGGTCGGGTGCGGGGCGCGCAGTAGACACAGTTGTGTAGTGTGGGCGCGCGTAGTGTGAGCGCGGCGGTGGTGTACCTGTGTGCGCGGCGCGAGGTCGGGTGCGGGTGGGGGGCGCGCAGTAGACACAGTTGTGTAGTGTGGGCGCGCGTAGTGTGAGCGCGGCGGTGGTGTACCTGTGTGCGCGGCGCGAGGTCGGGGGCGGCGTGCGGGGCGCGCAGTAGACACAGTTGTGTAGTGTGGGCGCGCGTAGTGTGAGCGCGGCGGTGGTGTACCTGTGTGCGCGGCGCGAGGTCGGGGGCGGCGTGCGGGGCGCGCAGTAGACACAGTTGTGTAGTGTGGGCGCGCGTAGTGTGAGCGCGGCGGTGGTGTACCTGTGTGCGCGGCGCGAGGTCGGGTGCGGGTGGGGGGCGCGCAGTAGACACAGTTGTGTAGTGTGGGCGCGCGTAGTGTGAGCGCGGCGGTGGTGTACCTGTGTGCGCGGCGCGAGGTCGGGTGCGGGTGCGGGGCGCGCAGTAGACACAGTTGTGTAGTGTGGGCGCGCGTAGTGTGAGCGCGGCGGTGGTGTACCTGTGTGCGCGGCGCGAGGTCGGGTGCGGGGCGCGCAGTAGACACAGTTGTGTAGTGTGGGCGCGCGTAGTGTGAGCGCGGCGGTGGTGTACCTGTGTGCGCGGCGCGAGGTCGGGTGCGGGTGGGGGGCGCGCAGTAGACACAGTTGTGTAGTGTGGGCGCGCGTAGTGTGAGCGCGGCGGTGGTGTACCTGTGTGCGCGGCGCGAGGTCGGGTGCGGGGCGCGCAGTAGACACAGTTGTGTAGTGTGGGCGCGCGTAGTGTGAGCGCGGCGGTGGTGTACCTGTGTGCGCGGCGCGAGGTCGGGTGCGGGTGCGGGGCGCGCAGTAGACACAGTTGTGTAGTGTGGGCGCGCGTAGTGTGAGCGCGGCGGTGGTGTACCTGTGTGCGCGGCGCGAGGTCGGGTGCGGGGCGCGCAGTAGACACAGTTGTGTAGTGTGGGCGCGCGTAGTGTGAGCGCGGCGGTGGTGTACCTGTGTGCGCGGCGCGAGGTCGGGTGCGGGGCGCGCAGTAGACACAGTTGTGTAGTGTGGGCGCGCGTAGTGTGAGCGCGGCGGTGGTGTACCTGTGTGCGCGGCGCGAGGTCGGGGGCGGGTGCGGGGCGCGCAGTAGACACAGTTGTGTAGTGTGGGCGCGCGTAGTGTGAGCGCGGCGGTGGTGTACCTGTGTGCGCGGCGCGAGGTCGGGTGCGGGGCGCGCAGTAGACACAGTTGTGTAGTGTGGGCGCGCGTAGTGTGAGCGCGGCGGTGGTGTACCTGTGTGCGCGGCGCGAGGTCGGGTGCGGGTGCGGGGCGCGCAGTAGACACAGTTGTGTAGTGTGGGCGCGCGTAGTGTGAGCGCGGCGGTGGTGTACCTGTGTGCGCGGCGCGAGGGCGGGTGCGGGGCGCGCAGTAGACACAGTTGTGTAGTGTGGGCGCGCGTAGTGTGAGCGCGGCGGTGGTGTACCTGTGTGCGCGGCGCGAGGTCGGGTGCGGGGCGCGCAGTAGACACAGTTGTGTAGTGTGGGCGCGCGTAGTGTGAGCGCGGCGGTGGTGTACCTGTGTGCGCGGCGCGAGGTCGGGTGCGGGGCGCGCAGTAGACACAGTTGTGTAGTGTGGGCGCGCGTAGTGTGAGCGCGGCGGTGGTGTACCTGTGTGCGCGGCGCGAGGGCGGGTGCGGGGCGCGCAGTAGACACAGTTGTGTAGTGTGGGCGCGCGTAGTGTGAGCGCGGCGGTGGTGTACCTGTGTGCGCGGCGCGAGGTCGGGTGCGGGGCGCGCAGTAGACACAGTTGTGTAGTGTGGGCGCGCGTAGTGTGAGCGCGGCGGTGGTGTACCTGTGTGCGCGGCGCGAGGTCGGGTGCGGGGCGCGCAGTAGACACAGTTGTGTAGTGTGGGCGCGCGTAGTGTGAGCGCGGCGGTGGTGTACCTGTGTGCGCGGCGCGAGGTCGGGTGCGGGTCGCGCAGTAGACACAGTTGTGTAGTGTGGGCGCGCGTAGTGTGAGCGCGGCGGTGGTGTACCTGTGTGCGCGGCGCGAGGTCGGGTGCGGGTGCGGGGCGCGCAGTAGACACAGTTGTGTAGTGTGGGCGCGCGTAGTGTGAGCGCGGCGGTGGTGTACCTGTGTGCGCGGCGCGAGGTCGGGTGCGGGGCGCGCAGTAGACACAGTTGTGTAGTGTGGGCGCGCGTAGTGTGAGCGCGGCGGTGGTGTACCTGTGTGCGCGGCGCGAGGTCGGGTGCGGGTGCGGGGCGCGCAGTAGACACAGTTGTGTAGTGTGGGCGCGCGTAGTGTGAGCGCGGCGGTGGTGTACCTGTGTGCGCGGCGCGAGGTCGGGTGCGGGGCGCGCAGTAGACACAGTTGTGTAGTGTGGGCGCGCGTAGTGTGAGCGCGGCGGTGGTGTACCTGTGTGCGCGGCGCGAGGTCGGGTGCGGGGCGCGCAGTAGACACAGTTGTGTAGTGTGGGCGCGCGTAGTGTGAGCGCGGCGGTGGTGTACCTGTGTGCGCGGCGCGAGGTCGGGTGCGGGTGCGGGGCGCGCAGTAGACACAGTTGTGTAGTGTGGGCGCGCGTAGTGTGAGCGCGGCGGTGGTGTACCTGTGTGCGCGGCGCGAGGTCGGGTGCGGGTGCGGGGCGCGCAGTAGACACAGTTGTGTAGTGTGGGCGCGCGTAGTGTGAGCGCGGCGGTGGTGTACCTGTGTGCGCGGCGCGAGGTCGGGTGCGGGTGCGGGGCGCGCAGTAGACACAGTTGTGTAGTGTGGGCGCGCGTAGTGTGAGCGCGGCGGTGGTGTACCTGTGTGTGCGGCGCGAGGTCGGGTGCGGGGCGCGCAGTAGACACAGTTGTGTAGTGTGGGCGCGCGTAGTGTGAGCGCGGCGGTGGTGTACCTGTGTGCGCGGCGCGAGGTCGGGTGCGGGGCGCGCAGTAGACACAGTTGTGTAGTGTGGGCGCGCGTAGTGTGAGCGCGGCGGTGGTGTACCTGTGTGCGCGGCGCGAGGTCGGGGGCGGCGTGCGGGGCGCGCAGTAGACACAGTTGTGTAGTGTGGGCGCGCGTAGTGTGAGCGCGGCGGTGGTGTACCTGTGTGCGCGGCGCGAGGTCGGGTGCGGGTGCGGGGCGCGCAGTAGACACAGTTGTGTAGTGTGGGCGCGCGTAGTGTGAGCGCGGCGGTGGTGTACCTGTGTGCGCGGCGCGAGGTCGGGTGCGGGGCGCGCAGTAGACACAGTTGTGTAGTGTGGGCGCGCGTAGTGTGAGCGCGGCGGTGGTGTACCTGTGTGCGCGGCGCGAGGTCGGGTGCGGGGCGCGCAGTAGACACAGTTGTGTAGTGTGGGCGCGCGTAGTGTGAGCGCGGCGGTGGTGTACCTGTGTGCGCGGCGCGAGGTCGGGTGCGGGGCGGGCAGTAGACACAGTTGTGTAGTGTGGGCGCGCGTAGTGTGAGCGCGGCGGTGGTGTACCTGTGTGCGCGGCGCGAGGTCGGGTGCGGGGCGCGCAGTAGACACAGTTGTGTAGTGTGGGCGCGCGTAGTGTGAGCGCGGCGGTGGTGTACCTGTGTGCGCGGCGCGAGGTCGGGTGCGGGTGCGGGGCGCGCAGTAGACACAGTTGTGTAGTGTGGGCGCGCGTAGTGTGAGCGCGGCGGTGGTGTACCTGTGTGCGCGGCGCGAGGTCGGGTGCGGGGCGCGCAGTAGACACAGTTGTGTAGTGTGGGCGCGCGTAGTGTGAGCGCGGCGGTGGTGTACCTGTGTGCGCGGCGCGAGGTCGGGTGCGGGGCGCGCAGTAGACACAGTTGTGTAGTGTGGGCGCGCGTAGTGTGAGCGCGGCGGTGGTGTACCTGTGTGCGCGGCGCGAGGTCGGGTGCGGGTGCGGGGCGCGCAGTAGACACAGTTGTGTAGTGTGGGCGCGCGTAGTGTGAGCGCGGCGGTGGTGTACCTGTGTGCGCGGCGCGAGGTCGGGTGCGGGGCGCGCAGTAGACACAGTTGTGTAGTGTGGGCGCGCGTAGTGTGAGCGCGGCGGTGGTGTACCTGTGTGCGCGGCGCGAGGTCGGGTGCGGGTGCGGGGCGCGCAGTAGACACAGTTGTGTAGTGTGGGCGCGCGTAGTGTGAGCGCGGCGGTGGTGTACCTGTGTGCGCGGCGCGAGGTCGGGTGCGGGGCGCGCAGTAGACACAGTTGTGTAGTGTGGGCGCGCGTAGTGTGAGCGCGGCGGTGGTGTACCTGTGTGCGCGGCGCGAGGTCGGGTGCGGGTGCGGGGCGCGCAGTAGACACAGTTGTGTAGTGTGGGCGCGCGTAGTGTGAGCGCGGCGGTGGTGTACCTGTGTGCGCGGCGCGAGGTCGGGTGCGGGGCGCGCAGTAGACACAGTTGTGTAGTGTGGGCGCGCGTAGTGTGAGCGCGGCGGTGGTGTACCTGTGTGCGCGGCGCGAGGTCGGGTGCGGGTGCGGGGCGCGCAGTAGACACAGTTGTGTAGTGTGGGCGCGCGTAGTGTGAGCGCGGCGGTGGTGTACCTGTGTGCGCGGCGCGAGGTCGGGCGCGGCGTGCGGGTGCGGGGCGCGCAGCAGCTGGCGCGGCGCCTGCCCGTACGTCCGCACCATGGCCTGCGCCGCCGTGCGATCCACCTCGTCCTCGTGCACGCTCGGGTCGAAGCCGTAGTAAGTCTGCGGACATTAGTACGGCATTCTAGCGATACTCCAACAATAGATGGCGACACAAATACGAGTTCGAGAATACTGACGCAAGCGGGGAACACGTTGATGGCGTCGACGGCGGCCTGGCCGGTCTGCTTGTAGCCGAACACGAGGTCTATCCAGTGCGGCAGACGCTCGGTGACGAGGGGCGCCTCGAGGGCCTGCCGGTGCGCCAGTGTGAAGAGACGCGCGTCGGCCGCCCAGCGCGGCAGCTCCACCGCGTCCACGCGCGCGCCGCACTGCCGCACGCCCAGCTCCAGACCTGCTCCATATCACTATACTTTCACTATCTTTGTTGTAGCGACACAAGTTTGTCGATGTTCTAAACTATCTTGTTATGAATATTAGTATGTGCCGATATCGGTAGCGCACCTTCATCGTTGTAGAACATCTCGGGCAGGTAGAAGAGCTCCGGGATGAGCTCCTTGACGTCTGTGGGGGAGTCGTGTGTGATGAGACGCCACGTCGTCGCCAGAGAGTGGAATGTGCGGTCCGGCATGTCGAAGTTGTTGTCTGCGAACCCACGCCAAATGTTTACTCATGGTAACGAGGTCCATGGCTTTAGCGTAAATGTAATTTGTAAAAAACGACAAAAGGAAAGGCCTATTGTGGTGTAAATGTGAGAGGCTCCTCTTGTGCCGCGGTACCTTGGTAGTTGAGGAAGAGCTCGGTGAAGGGCGGCACGCGCACGAGGTAGTGCAGCACGCCGCCCGAGTTGGAGTAGAGCGAGGCGTAGTGGTGCGGCTGCCGGGACAGCAGCGGGCTGCAGCCCTCGCGCCGCGCCGCCTTCAGGTCCTGCGCACCCCGCAACCGCACTCTATCATGTTTGTCTCCACACACACAATACCACACTACTGTCTGTTCACTCACGTTGTAAGTGTTGATGTAGTGCTGCTCCCTCTTCTTGTTCTGCACGGCCATGGGCTTGCTCAGGTCGCGGAATGAGGCGGGGTCGTGCAGGTCCAGCATCTTGGAGGTGTAGTCGGCGATGATGAACGGCAGCACGGGGTACTGCATCAGGTCGTTGTAGGACCGCCCCGCCAGCCCGTTCAGCGCCATCAGGTACTCCCAGTTGGTGATCGTGCCGTTGCGCCATTGATTCATCACATCCGAAAGACTTTCCTGCTCGGTTCTGCAGCATGATATTAATAATTAAGTAGGTAGTTGGTTACAAAGATCAAGAGAAAGTATAGTTACCATGGTACCTGTTGGGCAGATGTGCGGCGTCGAGCGCGCGCAGGAAGGCGTCCCGCTCTGCGGTGGCGGCGAAGGCCAGCAGGTGCGCGTGTCCCGACAGCAGGAACAGCTCGGCGGCGCGCTCCTGCAGGCACCAGCGGCGCGGGCACACGCGCGACACGCTGCCCAGCGCCCAGCTCTGCGCCGCGCACGACGAGCCCTCGCCCTCGCCCTCCGCGCCCTCCTCGCCCTCCTCGCCGCACCACTCCGGCACGAAGTGGATGCACCTGCGTTTGCACAAAAAGTCCATCGCTATCCGATACTGCATTCTGCAGCCTTGTCACCCATCCCGGGGAGCAGTAGCAGAGCTATGGCACGGACCGGTCGCTGAGCAGCAGCTCGCCGCTGGTCTCGCGGTCGACGGTGACGTGGTGCACGCGCGCCATGAACGCCACGCTCTCGGTCGGCTGCAGTCGCGCCGCCAGCCCGCCGTGCCGCGCGCCGCTCAGCAGCGGGCCCAGCACGCTGCGCAGCGGACCCGGCTGCGTCGCAGCTTCTGTTCGTCGAGGACACAAACATGAGAATACCTCTACGATGTTATACAAGAAAATGTCGGAATATACTGGTAAGAGGAGTGCTCACCGGCCTTGTAGCGCGCATGGGGCTGGAAGCAGCGCGCGGGAATGCGCAGATGTGCGCGCCGCAGCCGCACGCGCACTCGGCCCGGCCCCTCCGTGCTGTCCAGCTGCCAGGCCGCCGGCCAGCCGCTGGGATTGTGCCACACGCCTAACGAGCAAACATAGTATATAGATAGAGATGTAAATTGGAGATCCAGCTGCAGCGTCTCCCGCGTCGTGCACTGACCGCGCTCGTGCGTGTGCGTGTCGATGAGGCGACGCCAGCGCGCGGCTGCGAGTGCGGCGGCGGCGTGCGCACGTCGCAGGTGCTCCAGGAAGTGCTTGCGCTCGCCGTTCTGAGCCTCCACCACGCGCCGCGTCACCGCCATCGCGCTCTCCGTGCACCGCGCCGCCAGCACCTCGCGCGTGAACACCGCTCTTAAACGATTATTTTGTTAATTACATTTTCAACTTTTAAGAATATGGAAGCCACATTTTAATTAAGCTTTTGCCGTCTAAAACGTTGCCTTAGCTGTAAAAAGATTTGAATCGACGGAAATGCGAACTGACTTGCCGACGGCGGCGCGCTGGCGGGGCCCGTCGCCGGCCTTGGTCCAGCGCTCCTCGTCCTCGGCGAGGAAGCGCTCCGCCTCCGCGGGCAGCGCGTCGCACGGCAGCCGCTCCGCCAGGCCGGCCTGCGTGGCCACCGCCCAGTCGCGCGCCCAGTCCGTTATGGCCAGCTCCACGCCCGCGCCGCCCGCCGCGTGGATGTGCTGCAGCATGATCAGCAAGTACGCCGACAGCTGAAACACAAACGTTTGTAGGGTCGACTTCAAGTGCCAAAAAAATCCGAAGTTATTACAACGTCGACCGCGGCGGGGACGTACTTTGTGCATGCCGGTGGGGTCCTTGGGCGCGAGGTGGGCGAGGGCGGGTCGCGGCGCGCGGTACAGCGCCCGCAGCAGCGCGGGCTGCAGAGCGCGCGTGCCGGCCGCCGGGCTGGCCGCCCACCAGAACAGCTCCTGCAGCTGCGCCGCGCACTCCGCGCCCCACCCCGCCCACCACTTGGCGCGCTGCTCGCCCGACCCGCTCGCTCCTGATACGAGATCACATTTTAATGAACACGTGGACTACAAGTTAGAAGTAAAAACGTGAAGAAGGCGAGATGGATGTATCAGCGCTCACCGAGCAGGAGCGTGTCGAGCAGACGCCGGAAGAGCGGCTCCTCGGCGTGCAGCGCGGCGCGAGGCGAGCGCGCCAGCAGGAAGGCGAGCGCGCGGGCGAGCGTGCCGCTGTAGCGCGCGCACAGCTCCGACCGCGCGCGCCCGCTCTCCGCGCCGCCCAGCACTGCCCGCATACAACGATATTACTATGTTTCATACAGTTGCAGAAGATATTCGTGACGTTTTGATGCGAGATTCTTAAGTCAAAAAAGTAATAGAGAGACGTTGAAGATGTGACTGTCACCGTTGGCAAAATAGTTGGTGTGTTTGTTGTGTGTGGCGTAGCAGTGGTCGAGGTGCGCCTCCAGGTGGTCGAGCTGCGCGGCGAAGAGTGCGGCCTCGGCGGCGCGGGCCAGCCGGCGCACGCCCGCCGCGCCCCGCCCCCGCGCCGACCCCGACACGTACCGCAGCTGCTGGTGGATGTCCACCGCGCTCTGCACACACAGCCGGTTAAAATTATTATTTATTATTTTGCAGCTAACATTTCTTATTTCCAACACATTCGTTTTCATGGTCATCGTATCAGATTTGCTATTTTAAAAATAATAAATCCAAAAAAGAAATGCGGCTTCAAAACAAAATATTCTAAAACAAAATTGCACAATGAAGTAAAAATTGAGATCAAATTGAGATCGATTAAGCGAGTCGTTTACCTGCATGGTGTGGTTGTTAGCGAGGGCTTTGACGGCGAGCTTGTTGAGGAGATCGAACAGGTCCTCCAGCAGCAGGTCGCGGCCCTCGAACTCCTCGTCCATGCGACCCAGATCTCGTACCGCCCGCACCACCACCTCCGCCAGCGCCACCTCCGTTAGCGCCTTCAGCGACACCTGCCGCACCACACACGTTCGTTCAATCTACGTCCCCAGTCCACTCGTAGTAGGTCCCCGCGAGCTCTCGGCGGCGGCCACCTTGTGCACGAGGCGGCGCAGCAGCAGCGTCACGTTGTGCGCCAGCGGCACCGAGTGCAGCGAGACCGGCAGCAGCGCCAGCAGCGGAGCGCCGCGCTGCGCCGCTTCCTCCCCCAGCTCCACCCAGATGTCGTCCTTCAAAACGAATATAATTGTTGTAATAGAGGTTTACAATAACAAAAAATAAGACATATAGACGCCAGCACTCACGTCGAGCTGATCCTCTAACGGCACATCACACTTGGTGAGCAGCGCGGCGCACGCCGTCGCCAGCTCCCACGACCCGGGGTACAGAGATATCTAAAAGAAACGTATACACATTTAGCGGTCGCTATTTTTTTCATTTCAGGCAGCCGCTTGCTCGTTTGCCACCATATTAATCTGTAATGAAATATTATAGTATCAGGACCTGATCGGCGAGGTGTGTGTAGTAATGTGCGCCGGCGGCGGTGTGGGCGAGGGCGCGCGGGGCGCGGCGCTGCAGTGCGCACACGCAGCGCACCACGGCCGCGCGCACGCACGCCGTGCGATGGTTGGCCAGCACCACCAGGCTCTCCGCCAGCACCGGCCCGCACACCGTCTGCTGCCGCAAGCGCAACACTCGTCAAAGTAACAAAACATCTGTCACTGGATATAATATTAGTATCGGCAATTCCGTAGCGAATTGAGTATGCGAAGTGATGTTACCTGAGCGAGCAGATGGTCCGGCAGCGCGGCCAGCGAGTCGCGCAGCAGCAGCAGCAGGCCCGCGCACGCCGTCCAGCCCGGCTCGGCGCCCGCGCGCACGCGTCTCTGTGCAACGGAACGTTCAACGTACAATATGGTCTACGTAGAGGAGACGTAACGCGGACACATGAGCCGACCTGGTGGTAGATGCCGCCGGTGTACAGCTCCACGGTGGTGTGGCGCAGCTCGTCCTCGTCCACCAGCACGTAGCCGCTCAGCGCGTCCGCACCCCCCTCACCACCCTCACCCCCCTCACCACCATCACCTGCATTCACCGACCATGTCATTGAAACTTTCTCTACAATTTATATCTCTACTGTAAAAATTATGTACTTTGAAAAGTTAATTTATGAAAGAAACGAAAAGATGGAACTCACCTATAGAAGTTCCGTTGGTTTGCGTCGCCGCACCATTTTCCTTCCTGTTTCAGAGATAAACATTTTTATTATTGGTAATTTTTGACAAACAACAGATGTACTTTGAAATAAATATGTTATTGTTAAAAATAAATGTAGTTAATATGAATCGAACAAATATCGGCTACCTGCTGTCCCTGATGTGTGCGTTGATGATGCCCTTCATGTGCTTGGTGTTGTCGGCGCCCGCGTTGCTCTCCTCGGGAGGGTCGTTGAGCGCGAGGCTCTCCAAACTCTTCCTAAGTTTGTTCTGCTTGTTCTTGCGCTTGTTCATGAAGGTGAGGAAGTTGAACTCGCTGGCCTCCGGCGACTCCGCCGTCAGCAGGAAGTAGAAGTTGGCGCGGGAATGCGTCACAAAAGTATCGCTCGCCTGAAACATTATCCGCTATTCATATCTCTATCTCAAGTATCGTTTCCGGCTACTCTTAGATATTCTCGAGGCTTTTGATCATGTAGTGAGGCAGACGGCAGACGGCTGACCTGGTGCATGAGCAGCAGGAAGTCACACAGCAGCGCGAGGTGAGCCGGCAGCGGCGGAGTGCCGACCAGCGCGCGCACCAGCTCCACCAGGCTGTTGCTGGCCGACGTGCTCAGCGGCCCGCTGTCTGAGTTCAGGAAACGTTCCTGCGCAGACAGAACACACTCGGTACACTTGTAGGATAGGTAGATAGCTAGATCTTATAATCGGGCCATAAAATATAAATTGCTCAATCGCCTATATTTAACCGATGGAAGAGCTGACACACAGAATGAAGATATTTCCCCTTCCGATGCGTCCCCTCCTCCACCAAGTTCGCTTAGTGTTTTCGAAGTGATCGCAATAAGGATTTTATTAAATATACATTAAGAAATTAAATTGCATTGTTGTCTATATTTACATTATTTTTATTAATGACATACCTAATGTTGACACATTATTGATTATAATCTCACTGGCTTACCGGCCAGTAACTTAATTATGAAAGAGGTGATACACCACAGTTTTTATAGACTTAATTTGTGTTGCATTGTAGGCGTAGTCACCTTGCAGGCGAGCAGGAGGTGCCGCAAGAGGTGCGCGCGCGCCGCCTGGTGCTGGTTGAAGGCGCGGCGCGGGCCGTCGCGCAGCAGCGCGCAGATCGCCTCCAGCGCCAGCGCCCACAGCGACCCGTTCTCCGTCACCTCGCCGCCCTCCACCTCCCACGACACCTGCACGGTGTGGAGGTGCGGCCAGGCGCGCAGCAGCAGCAGCAGCAGGCGCGGCTCGCGCAGTGCGCAGTCTGCGCGCGCCGCCAGCCGCACCGACTGCCCGCTCACGCTCAGCAGCGGCCCGGTGCACGCCACGTCCAGGATTTCCTGAGGGCCACGTTACATGTTTCCTTGTTTTACAATTGCCGCAGTGGGAAGTGGACAGTGGGCAGTGGGCAGTGGGCAATGGGCAGTGCGCACCTTGAGCATGTGGTGCGAGACGCGGCAGGCGGGCGCGGCCAGCACGGGCAGCAGCAGCTGCAGCGCGTCGCGTGCGTATAGTGCGGCGTGCAGACGGGCGTCGATGCGCCCCGCCCGCAGCGCCACGCCCAGCGCCGCCGCCTGCTGCTCCGCGCTGCCGCCCGCCTCCACCACCTGGTCAGTGTCAATACTCTTGTTATATTTTTGAAATAGGTGTTATAAGTTGTTGTGGTTGTGGTTATGGTGTTATAAACGAAAGACTAACAATTGCAGTGTATGCTCGCCAACAGAGAAAACAGCGAAAAAAAGCGCATCACGAGTTAACTCGTGACCGGTCAACAAAGTGTTAATATTATAACCGAGAACGATAATAAAGTTTAAAACGTGGAAGAAACATTACTCTCGCAAATAAGTAGAGCAGTATTTCGGGTCCGCCGAGCAGCAGCAGTGCGGGTGCGAAGCCGCGGTGTCGCTGCACGTGCGCGGGGCCCGCCCACTGCACGCGCAACGTGTCCGCCACGCCGCTGCCCGCGCACCCGCCGCCCCGCCCGCTGAACCCTGATACTGATGCAGTCAATGTTGACAATTATAATGAAAACAACTACCTTAATAATTTTATGTCCTTTAAATACATCGATCTGAAGCTTATTATATCACCTGTCTGCGGCGCGGACACCTGCTGGTAGAGGTTGATGTGTTGGTGCGCGTGCGCGGAGTACGTCGCCAGCAGCTGGTCGTGCAGCTCGCGCAGCGCCGCCGCCGGCATCTCGAACACCTGCCCGCAAACGACACCTCGCTCACAATATTCATATCACATCGATTCCAAATATTTCCAACATTACCACGAATCAATGTCACGCGATGCGTCGTTGCTTAGCGAGTTAAAATAACTTCCGGCTTACCTGTTCCCAGTCCACGTTGATGTCCAGCACGTCGGGAGTCAATATAGCCGAGTAGTTGGGCTCCTCGCACATCACCTGGTACATAATCGACAAAATAGATAAGACTCGGCCGTGTCCACTTGATCGTTGTCAAATAAATATTTGTAATGTCAGTATGTCGGTGCGCACCTGACAGGCGTGGTCGGGGCCGTGTGCGGCGAGGTGCAGCGCGGCGGGGGCCGACAGCACGGCCGCGCGGTACAGCGCCAACGGGCCCAGTCGCCACATGGCCCCCGCCCCCGTCCCCACCCCTGCCCCCGACACCTGCCCCAGCGACACGCTCGTCGCCGATATCTTGCGCACCAAGATGCCTGCATTGACGTAAACGTACCCACATTATTGGTATATGCCATTTTTTTAAATGTACTCAAGTTTGAAAACAGTCATTAAAACTATGTTCACCTTGTAAAGGCAACGACACGGTGTCGCACTCCCGCCCGTTCAAGTAGAATGTCACCTGTAATCGAAACATGTCGCAATTTTTTATTGCACGCTTTTATTATACGTTGGTACGTCAAACGGTATTTAAATCATAAATAAAGAGAGTACCTGTATGTGTATCTTGCGGCGCAGCACCGCCTCGCGCACGTTGAGCGCCAGGCAGGACCAGCGCGCGGGCCGCAGCCGGCACGCCGCGCTGCCCTCGCACAGCACGCGCGCCCCGCCCCCGCCCGCCTCCGCCCCGCCCCCGGACACGCCCCCCGACACGCCCCCGGACACGCCCCCGCCACGAGACAGCCGCACAGACGGCACGCCTGACACCGCACACAACATTATTGGCAACATTTCTTCTAGCATACTTAGTGTAATGTTACGTTTTCTTACTAATACTTCTAACTAAAAATAGGGCAAAATAAATATAAGATGGTTAGTTACCGGTGGCGACGTTCAGCCAGAGCTCGAAGGTGAGCGAGTCCTGGCCCAGCGACAGCACGTGCACCGCCGCCGCGGCCGGCACCCCGCACACCTCGCCCGTCTCCTGCCTCATCGGCACAGCTCTGTCCACCTCATCGTAGTCTTCATTCTTAGCCTCTGTTGACGATCAAAGGACATACTTTTGTTAAATTCACTTCGAGATGCATGTATTTCTTCATAATTATGGTAAAGATGCAGTAAGTTTATCGACCTGGTAACGGCTGCAGCCACAACACGAGGGCGAAGCCCTGCAGCCAGGGCCCCCAATTGGCGCCGTCTACGACGCAGCGCGCCGCACCTGCACCCAATGACGTCGTCGGTTCTGTTGTGAAAAGCGAACGCTTTATTATGTGACCACTTCTGCTTGTAACGAGTCTGACTGTGAACTTATATTTTAGCAGACTCACCGTCGGAGGAGTGGGGAGACAATTGTATGGGGAATTGTAGCGCGAAGTCCGGCGTGCAGGGGTCTGCGTGCGCGAGCAGGCGCTGCAGCGCTGACAGCAGCGCGGCCAGCGGGGGCCGGTCCGCCGCCGCCAGCTGCAGCAGCGCCGCCAGCTCGCGCGGCTCCACGCTCTGGGAGGCCACCACGTGTATTAGTTCCAAAATGCTGTGTTGCAGTTCTGATGGAGGATAAAAATATATCGTAAGTAGCTTTCAGCTTTGTTAGTCCTTACAATGTGTCTGGTACTTCCGAAATACCAAAAATGAAGCTAGTGTTACCTGCGAGGCGAGGGTCCGTGCGGCGCAGTAAGGCGGCGGCGGGCGGGGTGAGCAGGCGGCGCAGCAGGCCCGCCGGCGCTCCGCCGCCCGCCAGCCTGGCTGCCAGCGCCCGCGCCAGCCCGCCGCACACGCGCTCCAGGCTCTCCTGCGTGCCGTTGTTGCTCTCCTCCTCCACCACCCTGATGCAAACGACACGCTCATCGATCCGGACCTCACAATTGACCTACAGCCAGTATGCATATACAGACCTCTGTAGGAGCTGCGAGAGAATGTCGACGACTACGAGGCAGAGCTCTGGGTGCGCCAAGCCGGGGCCCGGGGCCGCGTGCCCGCCGCACAACGCCTCCATCGGCGACTGGTATTCTGAAAAGTATGACTCACTTTAAACAACTTGGACGATAATGGATGTATATCAGGTATAAGAGAAGCACAGTAGCTCACCGGAGAGTCCGCCGAGCACGGACATTGTGTGCGCAAGGTCGGGGGGCGCGCCGCGGGCCGCCGCCAGCTTGCCCGCCTCCACGTCCGCCTGCAATAGAGTCCCGCGATGATTATATTATACCACACAACTCATTATATGGAAAATATTTCATTTAGAATCATTTCAAAACACACATTCCTTAGATTAATTATTATTCAAAAGTTTCGATTCCTAAGTCCTAGAATGTGACATTAATTTTGTGCCCTCGTTGAGTAACACGTTGATCGAGTGACGCGTACCTCGTAACCGTCGTCGTCCAGTGGGTGGGGGTCGCTGAGCTCGCTGGCGTAGGGGCTGGCGTGCGAGCTGCCGAGCGGGCCGGCCTCCTCGCCCGACGAGCCCTCCACGGAGCTGCCGCTCGACTCGCACTGCAGCGGCGGCACCTAATACAATAAAGGAGCATTTTCATTGTAAATCATGCGAGAATCATATTTATATATCTCTCTTATGCAATTTATTAGTCTTAGATCCTTCAAGGCAACGTAAATCTCCGAAACGAATATTGTATATTTGCGTCGTAAATATCGCGTAGCGCTCGCTCCGTACCTATCGTCGAGTCGTCGATTCGTCGACGCGAGTTGTCAGTCCAGTCAGTACAGGCATAGCGACTACACTGCTATCACCAATTTACAAAATGTCAACTGTATAGATTGCTTTGAACATTGCAACGCAACGCATATTTCTCACGACGTTCTTAACAAACAGGTAGCTAGCGACGAACGATGAAAATGTCAGCGAACGCGTGCCTGTGTGTGACTTCTACGACATTGTATTACGTAAGCCGCTTAGCGGCGGATTTACCGCCGGGTTGCGAAGGTTTACGTTGTCTTGTGTACGAAAGGCCTTAAATATATGAAACCTTTGTTTTAGTTCAAACGTGAAGTTAATAGTAACATAAGCGGCATAGTATAATCCCCAATAAAGCGACTTAATCGCGGGCGTCGGTCACGTGTCCCGCCTTACAGCCGGCGCACCGTAAGTTTTCACGGTCAAAAATTGTGTACATCAACGTATTGGTATCTCTGTTATTTCAAAGGTGTAGAAAGTTACGGCGGGTTCCAATTTACCACTGTGTTAAGGATTGCCGCGGGAAGCCATTTAACTGCGACTTGTGCCAACAAAAATTATTTTACGTCTAATCAATTTCTTTGATACCTACCTACTGCCACAGACATCTTAAGTAACTGTGATTCTATAGCGGGATATTGTGAATCATAAGTTTTCCAGTAAAAGCGTTTCATAATGAGATTAGTTTAAATGCTTAATGCTCGCGTGTTGTCGCCCGCCGCCGCGCCGCCCGACGCGACAAGCTGTCGCTTGCACATAGGATTACGACTGGAGCTGTCTGACTTGCATTGACTCCTTAAAGCATACCATTGAAACGTCAACAGCCTTCAGAGTCTTGGAATGAACAAGCAATAGTTAATGTAAAGACAACAACATTTCGACAACTCCTTACCCTCCGGAGAAAAATACGTATTGTATGACGCCTCAATTTACAAAAGCGGTGAGGTCTTTTCGGCTACAAAAGGTTACAAATTTAAGGATATGCCAACCGCTAAAGGTTGTACCTTGATGTCCGTCGCGCAAATATATAAATATGTCTTTATCTCATTCAATTAAATTAAGGTTCAAAAATAAAAAGATTTCTGTGCTGATGTTCGATACATTTTTACTATATCTTACTAATGTTATAAATACAAAAGATAAGATGGATGAATGGATATTTGTTAAAAGGTATCTCCGTAACGGCTAAACGGATCTTGTTGAAATTTGGCACAGAAGTAGGACATAGTGTGGAAGATGACATAGGCTACTTATTAAGTTTTTTCTTTAAATTCAGCGCGGATGGAATCGCATGCGACAACTAGTATAGCATAATTCTAGGCAGTTTCCTGTGATGCACTCAGATGATGACGTGCATGAAATCAAATAAATACAAAAAATGTGCATCAAAACTGAACGGAAGTTAATGAAGGCGTTAATGTATTATTTGGAAACCGGTGGACCTTTAGCAGTGACTGATGCTACTGATCCAACGATCATTAAACTTTAATGGGCTTCGTCATTATATAAGTACAGTGAGCTTTGTTAGCAGTACATTAAACGCGACAATAGTTTGAATGTCTTGCGTAAAAGGCGTAACTTATAACGATAAATATTGCAAAACGTTTCAAGAGTACAAGTCACATACATTATTTCTAATTTGATCAAAGCATGTTTAAGTTAGTTGGGAGGTGCATGGAAAATGTTCTGTAAATGGAACACCGCGAACAAAGGCAACTGTACTTACGTACTTTCACAATATCAGAGTTAGATATCAAATGACATTTATACAAACATTTCATAAACAAAAGAAAAAACTTTGTGTATATAAATTGTGTATATATATACATGTATATGTGTGGATAGGTTAATTATTAACGAACACGTAAAATGTGGAACGTCCTCCAATTTGTAGTATATGTTGGAGAGGTAGGCTGCGCTAGTGTATGATTATTAATGTAATTGCAACAGTGCGTTTCCTTTTATTTATGGATATTTAAGTGCCGCAAAAAATACGCGTTCACCTTTATAGTAATATTGTAATTATTTAATTTAATATGAATAATATAATTTGTTATATTATTGTAACACGACACAAAAAAATGTTTAATTTTATATTTGAGTTTAGAATGTACTAACCACTATTAGGCGAACTGGGAAATTTGAAACATGCTGTACTGTGATATATCGTTCAACTTGAACCTTTTTTCCACAATGATGTACCAATCCTTGTGTAAGATTTTTTACAAGTAACAAATTATGTGAAAAAGTTCTCAGTTCTCAAAACATGTAAGTAGATAACCACGACGATTTGCCGAGCTCGTTATCAGCGAGCAATCGTCTTGCAGCAATTAGCTGCCGGATGGCGGGCAGCGTCGCTTGCACAGTTCACCAGGCGGACATTAAGTCACAATCGAAGTCGTAAAACTGTTAGAAGACGTTTATCTATGTCAATTAATAAATTAATAACTGCGTATTTGATAAATGTGTAATATAATCGGCAGTTTCCACTCGAAAAACATCTTTAAAAATATATTGATATACTATTTTTCATAGATTGGAGGACAAAATGTTTTGTACATGTGTTTCGATAATTCAAAGTAGCACAAATAAACACATACAACGGGTTACTTTTTAATGTAGACGTTCTATAACTGTTACTCATTTATAACAGTTTAAAGACATCGTTTTTTGCATATAAGTTTGTTGTTTGTTATTTTGTGTGAAGCACATAATTAAAAGTTATAGAGGTAAGGAGCCAAACTTGGACGTGTCGTAGTGCGTTTTGTTTTTAGTTTGGTCGTGGGCGAGGCGGCGCGGCGCGGGTGGGTCACGGCGTCAATTTTACATAATTAACGCATAATTAGATTGTTACCGATACGCAAATGGAGACGACAAAAATTCTAAATATTGCAAAGAGCACCGGCGTCCTTTAATTAAAATGAGCTCGACAAAAGAGATATCAAAGAGGCCGCAATAGATTATATTAAAAGTGCCCTGTATAAGTTACGGAAACATTTTTGAAGTAAACAATTTTTTGGGGGCCGTCCCAGAAGTACCTACTTCCACCATCCAGATTGATGTAATACCTACTCAAGAACTGAAGGGTGGTATCAAGTGCTCCAATGTGCATGTATGCGTACATGTATGAATGTAGATGATTCGAGAGGACACAAGTATCAGAACAGTTACAAATGGAAGTTCATGGTCTCTGCCTACCCCTCTGGATTACGGGCGTGAATTGTTGAAGACATTTTGAGTATGTGTATTTCCAGTGCTTTATATTAGTTATTGAAAGGACATAATATGATTGTCAGCCAAAGAGTTTGTCGTGATGTTGCGATTCTCTATGTTCTAGAATACAGCCAGCCAGCGCGGCGGCGGCGGCGAGGTTCTACCACAACGACGTCATATCATCACACGAATATATTGATACATTCAATATCAGATAGGATTTCACGTAGAGTAATGACTTATGATTACTCTAAGATAATATTATGACCTGTCACCACAGAAAATTATTTCATTATAAAAAATGAAGAAACACCTAATTTAAACATTCACCTTTCCGCCCATTCGTAAATAACAAGTTTTGTCGAAATTACAGAGCAGACAACTTATTATAACACACATGAAAACTTGTATGTGTACAAGTTTTCATGTGTGTTATAATAAGTTGCATGCAGAGCCAGCCAAAGCCCTCACAGTACAGCCAGTGGATACGATACTATTATATCTATAGATATTATACTATATTACTTTTAATATTAATTTTGTTCATACCTGGGATGAAAATGTAGATTCATTAGTTAACTAGGTTGTGACTCTAAATAAAAAAGATATTTTTGTATGCAATGTTACTAGGCTATGTCTAAGGATCGAACTTGTGTTTCCGGACGTAACAATCGCTCATTCAAACTATTGAGATACACGAACGTTCAAAAGAAAGCGATAATAAACAACTCTAATATTAACCTACAAAATTTCTTATAGTCTCATCATGAAATATAAATGTTCATTTGCGTGCTGGCTGCTTACAATCAAATGAGATTTATTTCATTTAAAATAGCACCCACAAAAACCTATAATTAACTAAATAAAGTCCGTAGGCGATTATTGCCAAATCTTACGAAACTCACCGGCATGAGGAACTGCCAATTAAGTTTGAAGGCGAGCGAGCTCCGGCATGGACCTTCCGAATTTATTGTGAAATAACACTAGCACTTTACTCAGGAGCACAACAGCTTTCCACCACTGTCACTTTCACCTGTTCCACGCGTAGTGCTTCCTATACGCGATCGGATAGCGCTATTTTGTTTTGATATATAAATATTTGTAATAGAGCCAGTGGTCTACTTGGTGGTTAGCGGCGATGTGAGCGCGGCCGCAGAGGGAGCGGACGCCGCGCGAGTACAAGCGGGCACCACACGACACGCGGCTCTCGGGACATGTTTTACGATTCTCGTTATAACCGACTTACGTCACAAACTGTAGCACATCAAAGGCTCAAATCAAATAATCTTTATCAACCCCTATAGTTACAGGTACATTGTTGAGGTATTCATTATTATTTTGTAACATTAATGCCAAGTTAAAGATAATAGCATATTGAATTATGTAATGGTTAGAAATTAACAGGTTACTTCAATTTAGTAATTGATTGTGATTAAGCTATTTCTGATGTTTGGAATATAGTTTACATATAATGGGTTATCCGTGAACTTTAACAAGTTCCATAATTTAAATCTTACTAATATTATAAATGTGAAAGTTTAGATGGATGGATGTTTGTTTGAAGGTATCTCTGTAACGGCTCAACAAATCTCGATCAAATTTGGCACAGATTTAGACCATAATCTAGAAGAACACGTATGATAATTACCTGTTTTTTTAATTCTGTGCGGACGGAGTCACGCGCGACAGCTAGTAATGTATAATTCGTAGGAGCTATTACGTTTTATTAATGGAACAAATTCTAGAAATTTCATTCACCAAACAAGGTATAATTTACTAACTCTTTGAGTACACGCGAGTATGTAGAATTGATTTAAAATAGAAATAATAATAATTGTAAAATAACTAAGCAGTATTTGGTTGTTATTATCCTACATCCAGTGTGGTGATGGTCACCGCGCAGAGTATTACAGTCGCGACTACCAAACCGGTCTGCTGCGATTAGATCGAATGTTTCTACATATTACATTCTTCCGGATGTCTAGGATTTTATTTTTATAAACAAATTTCATTTTAATAATTTTCATTGAGAACGTCTATTAGATTAGCAATTATGATGTTGAATATTTTTTGTATAATTTATTCTGGCACATATTCTGTAGGTTTTACAAAATTATGCAAATCGACTTTCCTATATTTTGAGAGAGCGAGGCGGGTGTAAGATGTTGTGATGATTCTAAGTTAAACTATGTGTGTTACATACCTACTAAAGATATATAAAAATTCTTACAATGTAATAAATATATTGTTAATGTATAATATTATTCACGTTGTTGTCATGATGAAATCATGTCTCAATATTTATATGGATATTCTACTGTCTTATGTTATCATGTATATACTTATATCTTTAAGAATATCGGGTTATAATATATATATATATATATATATATATATATATATATATATATATATATATATATGTATGTATGTGTGGGTATATGTGACAAGTGCGGGACAGCGTGTGCTTTAGCCCCAATCCGCACCTCCACATTCCGATACACGCTCATAATTCTTTTTCTTTAGCTCACCTTTTAATATTCCTCCTTAACATAACTATTGTATTATATATCTAGACTAGCCGTAGCTCGCGTCTTCGTCCGCACGGAATTTAAAAAAAACATAATAAGTAGCCTATGTGTTCTTCTAGAATCGAGACTATGTTGACTATGACTATGTACTATATCAGCGAGATCCGTTGTGTCGTTTCGGAGATACCTTCAAACAAACATCCATCCATCCATCCATCTAAACATTCGCATTTATAATATCAGTAAGATTAAGTAAGATGTATGTTGAAAGTAATCAGTATGAGGAATATTCAGCGTCCAGTCTATATTTAGTTATAAATTAGAGATTCAATGATATGTCCAGTATACAATACCTTAGCGGGTGCGAGACGCGGCATTGCCAGTCTGCGACTGGGGCGGGCCACAGCAACGCCGATGAGGGCGTCGCACAGCGCGCTCAGACCCGCGCCGCTGCACATGGCGGGAGTTGTGTTGGCAGTGGCGGCTGTGGCGGCTGTGGCAGCTCTCAGCGCGCTGCGCACCACGCCGCAGCTGGCAGTGCGCGAACGTCCCTTTGTCGGGTCTGACATTCAACACCAGGCACTTCATTATATCAACTAAACTAGGCCATTATATTGAACCGAATAAAATAGAAATCTTACTAATATTATAAATGAGAATGTTTAGATGGATGGATGTTTGTTAGAAGGTATCTCCAGAACTGCTCAAGGGATCTTGATAAAATTTGGCACATATGAAAAACTAAATGTAATATAAACGAGTCTATCTTTATTCTATTTGACTGCGTCCTGCGTTTACACATATGATAGGTATCTAGCTGTCGCCCGCGACTTCGTCTGTGTGGAATATAAAAAAATCTTAATTAGTAACCTGTGTTTTTTTAAGAATCGTTCTACATCTAAGCCAAATTTCATCGAGATCCATGAAGCCGATCTCGAGATAACTTTCAATATACATCTAAACTTTCGCATTTATGATATTTGTAAGATTTATATTGTGTGATCTCGCAGCTATCACGCCACATCGAGGTGGCATAAGAAACCCGATCCGCTGTAAACTGCTACACATATTTATTGCGGATCAATTACTCTTAGTATTATGTGGAGTAAACTTTTCGCTTGCTGCCATTATATAAGTTTGATAAGGATGACTATTTTTTACTGTGACAAAATATTTAAATAAAATAAATTATTAGTGAGAAGCAAATTACCAGACACCGCGAACTGCACGGTGAGCAGGGCCTCCATGAGGGCGACGAGCAGGCGGGTCTCGGCGGGCGCGGCGGAGGGCGCGGCGGCGGGCGCGGGCTGGCACAGGCGGTGCAGCGCCAGCTTGAGCAGCGCGTAGCTGTGTGCCAGCAGCGGCGCGCGCGACACGTGCTCGCGGAATAGCGGACACAGCAGGCACAGCCCCGCGCACGACTTCCAGAACGTACCGATGGTCTTCAACGCCTCAATGTAGTCCTCGCTGGATTCCTCGGCTTTGTCGTTCGATACTAAAGTGTTATTTGTCGTCGAAAACCTTTCCTCTAGTTCGGTGTTCATATCGAGTATTTCCTTCTCCTTCGTGAGATCGCACAGCTCCTCGAACTTGTCGGCGGGCAGCTGTAGTTTATACATGTTGTAGCATCTCTCGGTCACCTCCGACAGACATTTGAACAACATCTGCACGGAGGCCAGCGAGCTTATTTCGCGGAAGTAGGTGAGCTCCGCGTTCTCCTTCATCAGTTTGTATATTTCCACGATTATGGCGATTTCCAGAATCGCACAGCACTGGTTGGAAAATTCGGGTAACGATACCAGTTCGAGAACGTAGCTGAGGCCACCTTTTTGTATAAACTGTTCTGCGAAAGATACCGTGTTCAGGAGACTCGCAAAGATATTGAGACAAGACACGGTCAGGAAGTAGGCGGACTCCTCCCGCTTTATGATGTACCGATGCTTGGACACGATGAAAGTAGGATAGATGACGCTGAACAGCAGCTCGTACTTCATCTCCATTCGACACTTGGGAGTCACTTTTAGGAGGTGGCTGACGGCCGCGTGCAATACATTGTTGTGGTTGTCCAATTGAAGCAACGAATTGTAATGGATCAGAAACGACCACACGCTCTTTCTCTCTATGGGGCTCACTCCGTGGTGGCAATACTTCCTCCCCAAGTCTTTGTTGTCGTCGCACGGCTCGCAAATGGAGCAGGGCAGCTGGTCCGTCACGCGGGGAATGAGTATGCTGGACCCGAGGTCGCCGTAGACGGTGTGCTCGAGGAGCTGGAGGCATCGCGGCGCGACGCTGTTGTGCGTCAACATCAATCTGACGATGCACTCCATCAGGAACCCCGGAGAGAAGCAGCAGCAGACGCCGCACTTGAGCATCACTCGCAATATCTTGGTCCTGAGTTCGGGCTGCGCCGAGACCCGGTCGTCGGTGACGAGGGCAGTCAGGGTGCCGTAGAGCACGGAGACGCAGCAGGCGGAGGGCAGCGGCAGGCCGGGGCCCGCTTCGCCCAGCACGTCGTGGTGGTGGTGCATGCCGGCGGCCACGCGCGGCCTGCACGCCTTGTGCCAGCTCCGCCCGCACGCGGCCGAGTGGATCACCTCGCTCCTGACGCGTTTCATACCGCTCACGAGTTTTCCTATAGATTCTATAAGCTTCTTAATTAATATTACACTAGTTTCCTCCTCCTCGTGAGGAATTCTGATCATCAGCTCTATGCACTCCTTGAGGAGGCCTCCTTTCAGGCACTCCCCGTACAGCTTGAATTGGTCCGTGAACTCTCTGAGCTTGTCGACTGTGCGGCACTGCATCAACAAACAGTGGAAGAAGGCCGTAATAGAATACGCTATACCGAACACATATTTGAGCAAGTTTTCCGCTTCATTCTGGTTTGACTTTTCTACGTCTTTGGGCTGAGAGGGGCGGTCCTCCTTAGTATTATATTTAGCGTTAGTCTTACAAATCACATCCTCCAGGATCCTGAGAAGCATCGGCAGAATGCCGCTATTGATTAGTTTTGCACACAAGCCCGAGTGGATCAACACCTTGTCCAGCGAGACGATCAGGAGCTCAGTGAGGGCCAGTTTGATTCTTGACATCTCTTCACCGTTGTAGTTGGCCTGGGCCGGCAGGGAGCCGAACTGCAGAGAGCAAAGGTTCTTCAAGGAAAAGTTAATGCACTGCATGGAGATCTGCGAGCCCTCGGCGCCCGAGAGGCTGCTCTCCGCCTTGCACAGCTCCTGCAGCAGCTCGGTGATGAGGAGCATGAAGTCGAAGCTACTTATTTCCGTGTTTATAATTTCCTTATGTTTGTCGTTGATGTAGTCGTCAGCTTTGGGTTTAGACTTGCGCGGCGTGTAGAAAGGGTCGGTGTAGAGCATTTCATTTGGGTAGTCGTTGGAGGAGCGCTTCGGCGACTCGAAGTACTCAAACTGATCGCTGGGCGCGCTCACTTTGATGGCCATGGACTTGTTCAGAATGTGCAGGTCGTCGTTGGAGTCCGCGGACTCTGTGGACTGTTCCGTCTCCGCGAGAGAGCGTCTATTGCTCTTGGCGTCGTTGGAATCCAGTTTAGAGACGCCGTTGTGCTTCGTCCTGGTAATTAAATGTTAAAATTGTTTTTCACGTATATAAAGTGTAAATATTATTATCTCGTTCCATACAACGGACTCCAGTCGCTGACATTTTTCTCGGTTCTCGCTGTAGATAAACTGGATGTTTGGTATTGAATTGGATATTTTGCATTATTTAAAATGTCAGAGCTTTTAAGGTAAACATTAAATTTATTTAAATGTTGTCTTTGAAATAAGGATAAGCATTAAATAAATTGAACTGCAATGACAATGATACCTTTGGTCAACATTAATAAAAGTGTCTGGACGTCTGTTAGGTATTTACACAGGTTAGCATTAGCAAGAGATAGGTTGCATTAGCAAGCAGTGTCAATATTTGTGATAACAGTCAAACATTGAACAATGTTCTTACCGTCCAGATGCGGAACTTCTCACTGAGGAAGCGATTGAACTCGTTTTCGGTACTTGATTTAATTTTTGTTTGGTCCAGATTCTGAAAACATGTCGTGTCTCATTACACGTGTTGATTAATATCAAATTTGCAAAATACAAATAATATTTAAATTCAGTTTTACTTAAAATAGAAAATTAGCTTGCTGTGGATGCATTGCAAATATATTATAAAATTATAATTTATTGATACGAAGTACGTCATTATCCGATCTTAATGTTCACTAATGACAAATTAATGTTTTTAATCATCTTTGTAAATTATAATCCACCTAAAATCCACATAAAATTATTCATTTATTGATTTAAATGTCAATTTTCGGATAAAACCTTATCTTAATAATACACAACTTTTGTTTGCAGAATCATATTTACTACCGAAGGAAATTAATTTATTTCTCTCTTTCATTTACTCTAAAATATGTACTTCCAGACTATGTTTTACATTTACGTCAAATTTTAGAGATCCATTTAGCTGTTTTGGTGATACTTAGTAACAAATATCCATCTATCGATGTATGTAAATTCTCTCATTACGATATACGCGATACGTATCTGGTGTTTTTCCGTGCAGCATCAATGGTAACAAAGATAACACATAAAGAATAATATTTGTATTCAAATAGACAAGGAGGTATCAAGCTCTAGATGACTCGGCCATTTGTCCTCGTTGTCATGGCAAAGTTTACAAATAAAAGAAAGAAAACAAAGTATGCATATAATGAAGCCACTTTTATGCTAATGTAATCTTTTCAACCAATAATTTATGACATATTGAACAGATCGCGCTATTCACATAATTAAATTAATCTTTGAATATATTTATACATATATGATAAAATATTAAAATTTATTTATATAAATACAACTTATTTTTGCAACTGTGCACTTTTTTATAACATTTTATAAACATATTTTTAGTATTATAAAAATTCTATCAAACTATTTTCGTATGAAAGGAAATTATTATAAACAAAACAAATCGTTTTAAAATGGATTCAACACGTATAATGTCACCGATTCGCTTGGAATTATTACGAGAAAATATAATATAGTATTTGTTGGTAGTTGTATGAGAACAGTACCTGTGTGAGAAGAGCATGTGTATGGGAGGTGTGTGTGAGGCGGGGGGCGGCTTGGCGCCGGGACTGGCCGCGCCCCCCGCCAGCTCCCCCCACAGCCACACCAGCACCGAGCTCAGCTGACGGCAGCACGACAGACCCTGACCACAAACATATCTTCTAAACACGATACATACAACTTCATATCTAAACGTTAATCAACATCGTAATGTTAAAATTTGTATCAATTACATAAAGTTCAATTTTATTTGGGAAAAATATCTGCTCTGCTCTCTACCCTGGTCTGTGTGAACGGACCCTAAAGGTATTACATTTTATTACCCTCAATAAGGCATGTAAACAAAAAAACTGAGTGCAAAAATCGAAATACAGTAAGCGGTGTTTAAGTTGGCACGTGGAGCACAAGAGTTTTGTTGTTCCCGACGTGCCAAATTGAATAATTACAAAATATATGCCGTTGTAAAGTAATCAATTGTATCGTCATCAAAATAACGGAGCAAGGAAAGGCCGATGATTAGTTGCACAAGCGGGCGGTCAGTGACCCCGTACTTGTGCAACAGGTTTGTGTACACAAATGGGCAATGCAGGCTCATTGCGAAATATATACAGAGTACAAACTGGACAATAACTATGTAACAAGTCTTGTTTGCAGATCATAGTGAAGGAGGATTTCATACAAACATCATACAACCTACAAATGTTTTTACAAACATTTAAATGTTGAAATACTAACGTTATCCTTCATACAAACGAATACCTTTACGATTCTTGTATCAACTTCTTATTGGTTTGTTTATTTTTATTTGAATATAGAATTTTATTTGTTATGTATTGCGGACCTCTACGCCGAGCGTGCGCAGCAGCACGAGGCAGCGCCAGGCGGGGCCGCGCAGCACGTACGCGCGCAGCACAGCGCCGCTAGACTGCGCCTGCGCCTGCGCGCGGCTGAACACGCTCGCCGGCGCACGCGCACCGCACGCGCCCCCCACATCTCCTGTCACAATGTACCACCCTTTCTTACGAAAAACATCGCCACCTCGCGTTTACAAATAAGTGCTTGTATGTATGTACATAGTTGAGTAAGATGACAAGTGAAATAATTGTAGAAATCAATCAAACCAATGAAATTCCGCACAGGTCGAGGAGGGCAGCGATATGCCAGTAACGTCAGTTGATAATCCGTGCGCGTGCGCACTCGGATACATATTAATATTGAGTACTTTGATATATACATTATACATCAACAATATTGTATATTGCAGTTTGATTGAAATATTTCCCTGTTGTGTGTAAGTATGTTATGTATCTTTTAAAATATCAAATTATCTATAATCATTAAAAATACAATACAAATCGCAATAAAAAATTGTATATTCAAATTGCATAATAACCATTGTGGCAATGCATTAGATATAAAAGCATTAGTAAATAATATTTAAGCTTAACTGAAATTAACGTAATCAATAAAATAAGATGAAATAAAGCGAGGGATTTACCGTCATGTCCGTTGGCGATACCGTTGCCCGAGTGGAGTGCTGGTAGAGGTGCGGAGGGTGGGGGCGGCGCGGCGTGGTGCAGGTTGGCGGCGGAGGTGACGCGGTGGATGCCGCACAGCAGCTCGCACCCCACCAGCGTCACCACCCTGCTCACCGGACTGACGACGACCACATCACTTATTACACTTCTCATACAATAAACTCATCCTGTTCGCGCCAATTCGCCCTTGGGATATGCGCCTGCCATTTTTCGACGAGCAACGGCGTAATTTTAGGATTACCGTCTAGAATTAAGAATTTTGTTAATCCAAATTAATTTTTAACTGTGTCATGTCATTCTGTTCGCTGTTATCGATCAACTCGCATTATACGTCTCTTCCCTCTCTGGCAAAAATTTGTTTTATTCCGCATAAAACTCACTAACTTTTACATGGTCAGCTTCGAGCCAAATTATATATTGTTATTAACCAGTGGAGTTAATAATTTCGTCGATTTCTACGGATTTTACGAAGATCTTGAAGAAGACATTAGTTCGTCCGGAGGTCGTGTGAAGGACATCTTGAGAACAAAGAAACGGACAAACATACTCAGCACCGCACAGTGTTTAATGGAAGTTTATTAATATTTTGATTATTTGTGTAGTGTTGTTTAGTTTACTTTAAGATTATTTTTGTAAATTTTCAGATTTTTGCCTTTTTCCATATACAATGACCGAGGAGAGGGAATTAATTAAAAAGCGAGCGAGTTATAAAGGTCGCTTAACTGTATTTAGTAATTACATCAGCGATTTAAAGGAGCCTTTAACTTCGTCCCAGGTTAGCGAATTGAAGACCCGCGTAAGTAAAATTGATATTTTATATACAAACTACGATGAGGTCCAACTACGTTTAGAGTGTTTAGCCGACGATATTGACAGTCAAATTAGCGAACGTACCGATTTCGAGTCAATTTATTTTAAAATTGTTGCAAAGGCGCAAGACTTAATAATGCGTCATGACAATAGTGAGCAAAACAAAAGCGCACTAAGTTGCAGTAGTTCACAGCGCAACGATAATATCGTTAAATTGCCTACTATACAGCTACCTAAGTTTAGTGGTTCATATGATAATTGGCTCGAGTTTAGAGACACTTTTTGTAGCTTAATACACTCGAACGATAGTATAGATAATATAAATAAGTTTCATTATCTTCGCGCGTCGCTCGAAGGGACAGCCGCTGTAGTTATTCAATCTATTGAATTTTCAGCCGGTAATTACTTAATTGCTTGGAATTTGTTATGCGACCGGTTTGATAACAAAAGGCTATTGATACAGAATCATGTTGCTGCAATATTTAACATCGAGACAATTACTAAAGAGTCGAATTATATTTTAAAGCGTACAATTGATACGATAAATAAAAATATTAGAGCTTTAGAATCGTTAGGAGAACCTGTAAGTTACTGGGATACGTTATTAATATACATAATTAGTCATAAATTAGATTCAAAAACGTATCGTGAGTGGGAGGAATATAAAGGTAGGTTGGACTGTAACACTGCCATTTCATTTCAATTATTTCTAACATTTCTACGAAATCGTGCAGACCTTTTAGAAACTTTAGAACTATCTCGTTGTTCTCAACCTACAGAAAAGAGGGCAAGCAATATTAAGAGTATGGTGTCGATTGCACAATGTCCAAAAATTCAAAATAATGAGAAGCCTTCGTTACAGTTATGTCCTAATTGCAAATGCGAACATAAATTAAGCAATTGTCCTAAGTTTTTAGAACTTAATTACGAACAGCGTTTGGAACTTTTACCCAAATTAAAGGTTTGTTTCAATTGTTTACGTTCAGGTCACTATGCAAACAATTGTAGAACTACGGGTTGCAAAATATGTAAAAAGCGACATAATGTTCTAATTCACATTCCAGATCAGAAGTATAAGCCAACAACTAATGTATGTTCTAACACTGAGGACCGCTCCGCACTTTCCCCCGCAAATCCGACACAAAGCAGTGACGAGCCCTCTGGTAATGTCACGTTGTCTGCTCAACTTTCAACCTACTTGCCCAACAGAACGCAGGTACTCTTAGCCACTTCCCTTATAAAAATTATCGACGACCGCGGCGGCGAGTGTCTCGCCCGCGCTGTTCTCGACAGCGGCAGCACTTCATGCCTTATTAGTGAACGATTAAAACAATCGTTAAATTTACCTACAATTAAGGTAAACGAGTCACTTTTGGGTATAAATAATTCAAAATCGCATATAGGCGAAATGTGTTGTTTACCCATTAAGTCATTAAATGAAAACTTTTCGACAAAGATTTTCTGTTTTGTTTTGCCGAATATAACTGACGATGTGCCCAGTCAGCAAATAATTTTAAAAGACTTAAATTTACCTAGCAACCTCTGTTTAGCGGATCCCAACTTCCACACTCCATCTTCGGTGGATTTAATTATTGGTGCGGATGTTTTCTGGGATTTATTAGGGCTACGTAAAATTAGTTTAGGAGCCGGGAAACCCGTGCTATTTGAATCTAGTCTAGGGTGGCTAGTTTCAGGTCCTTTGTATAATAGTGGCCAAGCGCGCTCGACTTCTGACTTTAAGTCCAATTTCGTGTCGGTAAAATCAAATAATAATGTTTCTTCGTGCAATGATTCCAGTGATGACATTCAAACCCTGTTAATGCGGTTTTGGCGCCTCGAGGAGGTCAGCCCTCAGTCTTCATCTTTCTCCGAAGAAGAGAAAGTGTGCGAAGAACATTTTATCAAAAATACATCTCGTCAGGCAGACGGTCGGTTCTGTGTCAGGTTGCCACTGACGCAGTCACCTGATGTATTAGGCGGCTCGCTGCAGCGCGCCAATCATTGTTTACTTTCTCTAAAGAGAAAATTCAAAGGGCAATCCGAATTTAAAAATAATTATATTGAGTTTATGTCTGAATACCTATCATTAGGTCATATGTCCGAATGTTCATTTGATTCACAGAGACAAGCTTACTTTATTCCACATCACTCATTAAATTTAAACATTGGGTCCACGGAGCCTTGTAAAACATTAGGTCTCAGTTGGCTTATCGAATCAGATGATTTGCATTTTTCTACAAATAATATTAAATTAAATAAATTAACTAAGCGAGGATTACTTTCAGTCATTTCACAAATATTCGACCCGCTTGGTCTCTTAGCTCCCTGCATTATTTCTATGAAAATATTGATGCAGAAATTATGGCTTCTTAAACTTTCGTGGGACGACCCACTGCCTATAGAAATTATTAAATCGTGGCAAATAATTGCAGACAGCTTGCATTTGTTAAGTTCTTTGTGTATTCCTCGTCTTGTACTTTGCAATAGTTACGACTCGATTGATTTGCATATTTTTTGTGACGCATCGCAATCTGCTTACGGTGCTTGTTTATACGTTCGTAGTTCAAGTAATAATGTTGTTTTGGTGCGGTTGCTTTCAGCAAAAAGTCGAGTGGCGCCTATAAAGCCCACCACGATCCCGAGACTTGAGCTGTGCGCTGCGCTCGTCGGAGTGCGCCTATACGAAAAGGTATTACGTTCTCTACGAGTGCAAGTAAGATCAGTAACTTTTTGGACAGACTCCACTATCGTCTTAGGTTGGTTAAAAATGTTGCCAAGTAAATTACAACCGTTTGTGCGTAACCGCGCAGCCGAAATATTAGATAAAACGAGTTCGCACGTTTGGCGTCATGTTCCTACTGATATGAACCCGGCAGATTATGTCTCACGCGGTGTCACAATTGATAAGCTACGCGATCTCGACATGTGGTGGTCAGGCCCTCAGTTCCTGAAGAATGATATTTCCTCTTGGCCAAAAAATGTTACGGCAAATGAGTGTTTACCTGAAACGCGTACTGAAATTACTTTAATTAATAATTACTCTAATAGATCTTTAATCAATTTCGAACGTTTTTCTAATTTTGTAAGATTACAACGCACCATGGCGTATGTATTAAGATTTATTAATATTTGTAAAAAACAGCGTCCACCAACACAATTTCTAACCAATGAAGAACTTCAAAATTCTTTATTTGTTTTATTAAAATTATCGCAAATCGAGTCATTTAATGAATACAATATTTTATTGCAGAATAAGCGCTTGCCCGCAAAGAATCAACTATTAAAATTTAATCCGTTTCTAGACAATAACAAAGTAATGCGTGTCGGCGGTCGCTTAGATAATTCATTGTTTTCTTATGAAAAGAAACATCCTATTTTATTACAGTCCACTCATCATTTAACAAAAATACTTTTTAAATATATGCATGTTAAATTTTTGCATGCTGGCCCTCGTTTATTATTGACGTCAATTAGAGAAACTTACTGGCCAATCGGTGGTCTAAATTTAGCTAAACGAACTTATCGTAATTGTCATTTATGTTGTCGATTTAAGGGAAAGGTAGTGAATCCTATCATGGGTAATCTGCCGCAGCGACGTGTGACCGCGAGTGGCTATCCCTTCGAGACAGTTGGCATCGACTACGCCGGACCTATCACGTCAGCCAGTAGACAGGGACGCGGCTGTAAACTTGTCAAAGTTTATATTATTGTTTTCGTGTGTTTCGCTACTAAGGCCATGCACATTGAGTTAGTAGGTGATTTGACAAGTAATAATTTTATGTCGGCTCTTCGTCGATTTATGTCACGTCGCGGCAAACCTAAACACATTTATTCCGATAACGGGACCTCATTCGTAGGTGCGAGTAACGAAATCGGCCGTTTTATTAAAAATTGTAACAATTCGCTGCCTGGTGACCTAGCTCCTGAAGGTATTGATTTCCATTTCCTACCTCCTCAGGCCCCTCATTTCGGTGGTCTATGGGAGGCAGGCGTTAAATCTGTAAAATTCCATCTTAAACGAATTCTTGGTAATTGTAACCTCACATACGAGGAATTAAACACTGTGCTGGTCCAAATTGAGGCAGTTCTCAACTCACGTCCACTAACGCCGCTCTCAGCAGATCCTAGCGACCTGCTTCCATTGACGCCGGGACACTTCCTCATCGGCCGCCCTCTCACCGCGCTGCCGACTGACTGCTACGAGCGACACGTCACAGGAACACTGAGCCGATACCAACATTTGGAGCAACTCCGCCAACACTTTTGGCGCAGATGGAGCAAAGAGTATATATCGGAACTTCAGTTGAGGACGAAATGGCGCTCTGATCTCAACCCTTTACAGGAAGGTGTCCTCGTCATCCTGAAGGAGGACAATCTACCGCCGCTGAAATGGCGGCTGGGTCGAGTCGTGGCAGTCCATCCCGGAGCGGACGGAGTATCCCGTGTGGCTGACGTGCGGACTGCGACAGGAGTCGTACGCCGCGCTTTTAGCAAGATCTGCCCGCTGCCTCAAGACGACATCTAGTTTTGTTGAAGGACGAGCCTTCAACGCCCGGGGGCATGTTCGCGCCAATTCGCCCTTGGGATATGCGCCTGCCATTTTTCGACGAGCAACGGCGTAATTTTAGGATTACCGTCTAGAATTAAGAATTTTGTTAATCCAAATTAATTTTTAACTGTGTCATGTCATTCTGTTCGCTGTTATCGATCAACTCGCATTATACGTCTCTTCCCTCTCTGGCAAAAATTTGTTTTATTCCGCATAAAACTCACTAACTTTTACACATCCAATATCACTTTCAAAGACGACGTTGACGAGTAATCATTTTGACAGATTAAAAATTATTCGTCGCCAAGAATTATTTGAATACGACAGGTCTCGCTTGGGGAACATTATCAGGTAAATTACCAGAACTTGATGAGTTGGTTGGGATCGACGCCCTCTTGCAGCCGCACGAGGAACTCCGCCAGGAACAGCTCCAGCCATGTCGACTTCTGTAACACAATGCCACGACACTTATTAATTTATTTACTGGTGAAACTGTTTTTAATTTTAAAACGATGAAAGCATAATTCTGAAGAATTTAGTTATTTGGTAAGTTGATATGGTAATGGTGTGGTGGTGGTACCAACCTCATAAGTGCCAGTCTCAGCCTTGAAGAAATGGTCCCAATATATTTTTAAGGAGTCTGGTTCCTCCTCTGTTGCCATATCCGCCGCGTTTCAACCTAAACATCAAGAATAGACATTAGCAAATTTTTAACCTTTAACAAATTTTTACAATGGTTTGTTTCGGTTTTAGGTATTTAAATAATGGGCTACTTTTAATTCAAATGTCAAAAAAGAAAAAAATCTCGTTGACGCAAATATGCTATCATATGAAATAAAAATGTCGCAAAGTAAATGTTAACTGGTTATTGAAAAACAACATTGACGTGGTCGTTAACTTTGATTTATAGCGTTACCAGATACATTATGAGAGCAACCGGTTGGTTATCTTAGAGTTACATATATGAAATATTTCGCGGTAATTCTGTACCTGCATGACTATTATTAATAACATTTTACGCGCGAAAATTTTACGCATTGATACTACGTTATATAAATATTAACATAAATGTCTTTTCAGTTGAGCATACATTAAAATAATAATTTATTGACAAATGGCAGAAACGTTTTCGTTTGTTTAAAAAATATAAAAAAAAAAATCCGGTAAGAACCGTAATGTAACAGTAATATCAAATGTTTATCTACGCTACACATTTGGTCACAAAATTTGTCTTTATAAAAAATGACTTCCACAGGCTCGACCTTCCGGTCGATCCGGATAGATAAGGGAGCCTTGTGTGTGTGGCGTTAGAAGGGTGGCGTTACAACACACAAATGAAGCGAGCCATGGGTCTCGGATATAGATAGACTAACAATACTCAATAATATTGGTCAAATAGTTTGACAAGTGTGTTGTATTTACTCGTATTTGATAGGTTGATTACAAGAACTGTAGGAAAATTAAAAAATGAAATTACTTATTTTGTAACATGTCTCAACTAAAAACTAATAAAAGAAAGTATGTATTTCACTGTGAGGTGTCTCGTTTAACAATGACACTAATCGCAAATCCCAGGGCAGTATAACTATGAACAGACACTACGCGTCGCCGCCAAAATATAAAACTAACACAAGAATTATACCACATCCATTTATCATCAACATCATATCACAATTCGTACCAAGATTTAATGTACACTTATTTTGTAGTACCCTCAATAAACTCGGCAGTATTTACCGGGTCCTCGATTACATTATTAACTTCAACAGAGCACCGAGACCATAATGTACCTTTGATCTCGGCTGTAGTTCCGAGAGCCGGAGACAGAGGACTCTGTTGTCGGCTCATGTACTGTTCCGGTTACAGATACCCATTGAATCGGAATAGAGCACAATTGTACAATTGATAAATGGCCCGCGAGTGAGAGACGAGCGCGCTCCTGTCGCGGAGGCGGAGGTGTACTGTGTTGTGTGCGGTACTCCGAGAAACCTTATCTGTGAGGTCATTATGTGACACGTATAGCTCGCGCTGCGACTTCTCTCGTCGCATAACAATATAAACTTATAAGATTTATTTCAAAGGTCCCGCCTTACAACATCGACCATCAAAAATAACATCGGTATTACTATCATAATATAACATAATCTGCGGCACGTATTGTACGCCGAGAGCCGGTGAAACCGAAAATCTTCAAAAATGATAAACCTATTGCTGTATAAATAATACTCTTTTATAAACTTCTCAAAGGAATTCGATAAGCAGAATGAAAATCGCATAAGATATTTTATGCTACTGTTTCAGCATCGTGATGGAATAAGTTGGAGAAAAAAGTTACTCGGTTCGCTCAAGATTTATGTATGAAGGTACCTTTGACTATCATAATAAAGATATAAAGATATACAATACATACCAAATCAACAAACATAACAACGAAGATAAGTCACTACACAGCTACTGTTATTCGCCGTCCAGTATGAATAACTTAATATTTAGATGGATTCGAATGGAAACAGTTACATCAAGAATCATTTGAAAAACACAAATAAAATTATCTTCAATAGATTATTATAGGTTATAAGGTGTTGTGTGCAGTTTGTCAGTAGCATAGTCTGTACGTGACTTAGGTCAGTTCACAAAGACGCTTGCCCGCGATACACGCCACTCCTTCCTACCACTTACACGCAATGTGTACACGTAAGAAACATTGTTTGCAAGCGAATTCGTGTGAGCCTTGTCCACAACAATACTGACACTACGATTAGCGTAGAGGTGATACAAGGTAAAAATGCAGGGCTTGTTCATTTGATATATAAAGTCTGAAAAATCAGGAATATATATTGTTTTATAAAAATCATTCAAACCCTTGGTATAACATAAGTAAATTTTTAGCGTTCGTCACACATGCTATCGTCACAATTCAGAATGGATAGAAAAACCACGATGTTAGTCATCCCAAGATTGGCTTATACTACTTACAACTTAGAGAGGATAATAGATTGTGAAGTACAAAAAAAATATATGTTTTGTGTGTTTGAAGTACAATTTTTTTTTAACATTTTTACCAAATCTTACAATCCAACAGCGAAACTTTGTATTTAAATATAAATGAAAGTCTCGTGTTTATTCAGTGCCAAGCCAGACATCGAGACAAAACATGAATTTCGCATATATTGCGAGTTTATTGTTGTGGAGAGCGGTGATGGGGTGGCGGGGTGGCGGGGTCGCGAGGGGCAGGATTGATAACTTGGTATATTTAACAATGTTATCGGGCGCGAGATAATATGATGCTCACGCGCAGTTAATTGTCAATGAACAACAACAAAACTGAACCCGTTATCAGTTCGAACTAGGCAGCTCTCAACACCGGGCTCTCCATCACAAGCAGTAGACAAAATATCAACCACACACATCACATACAGACAAAATATTTAAAATAATAAACAATTAAATTTAAAACAAAAACTCAACTGACTGGATAATCACCGTTCTTCATTAGCGTAGAATTTAAAAGAAATTACCTAAGCTACTCCTGCACACATAATCTTCCATTGAATGTCCCATGAAAATCCTTCTAGCCTTTGAGAGTTTACCAGGGATAAACAAGGGGTTACTGATAGACAGAATTTTTTTTTCCAGTTTTAATAAAATGTCATTTAAGCTACATCAGGAAGAGATAGAGTAGTCATGCAGACATGGGAAAAAAATTGTTTTCTTTCTCTTGGAACCTACCTACCTTTAAACATGATTGCTTATATTGTAAAAATATATATATTCACATTTTTGAAAAGTAAAACCTCTACATGACAATATACATATAATCTAAGAGGAATTCCTCTAGGCATATAATATACATGTACTTTCATTTTACTTATATAATGAAAGAAATAAACGGTATGATAAATTGAGTGGTTCATATTTAAAAGATTTCATTTTACCTCAGAAGTTCTAGGACAGAAAAATAATACATTATATTTCCCAACTGAAAACTAATAATAATATAAAATAGTAACTGACAGGGAATTAATTTCGTAAAATTTCTTCATAATAATCACCTACATAGTAACAGGAAACCTCTATGCAAAATTTCAAGCCTCTAGACCCAGTAATTTTCACTGTTCATATATTCTGGTAAATTCTAATATTTCTGGTAAATTCTCAGTACATAATTTGCTAGGTTTTGTATTCTATATTGATGTGATATAATGTAGCCTTAATCCAAGAATCAAATGATAAGTACTGTACAAAATATATTTGAAAAAAGTGCTATAATAAAAAAACTTGAGAAAAAAAGCAAATATTGAAATACAGTATGATTAATGAAATGTTTTTTTAATTTAAATTTAATAATACTATAAAAGCAATAAACATTAGCTGTCCTATTGCAAAACTAAAACATACTTACATGAAATGTACACAACGGTATTCAAAAGTTTCTTTTATCTTTAAGAAATCGCTCAAGAATTTCTTACTCTGCTAACGAACATCAAATTAAACTTATATTTAGTGCTATAAAGATGTCTGAAAATACAACAAAGGTTTGGTTTTGCTAATCTAATAAGTTTTACTTTTATTCAACATCAAAGAATTGAAAAGTTGAGTGTTTTGGTTTTGGTTAGTTTGTCTGTCATTTGTTTTCTAAGTTCAGGGTTGCCTCCACTCCTATCGTCTTGACAGTACGTGCATGTCATACTATTCAATAATTAAAGATGAAATCCATTATTAATTTGACGATAATGGGGAGATAGTGAACATTTCCTGATTTTGATTTCACTAAAGAAGTAAATTTTTAACATTTAAATAGTACATTCCATTTTTCAAAATTGTGCAATTTTAAATTTGTCAACTTATTGTCATTACTGTCATATGTCACAATCACGAGTGGAAATTGTCAGTGTCATACAGATATTTCTTCGCCAAGTTTGCCAATAATTTTGAGTTTGACTCAAGTTTATTTATTCGTATTTTTATACTTTAGCTTTAGTTATTATTCATTTGCGTAGTAACAATGATGAAGTCATCAGCGTAGTGGTGAGATAAGTGTTATGCAGTGAATTTCGTAAATTGCTTAGAAAGCCTCCGCGATGTGGGAAGACCTTATAGAATATTTAAATGACCCATTATTAGTAGTTAAGGTTCAAAATTTTTTTGGTGTCATTTATAAAAATATATCTCATGAGGGCTCTGCTGAAAGAACTCATTCGGACAGAATAAATAGAGAAAATGAAGAATTTGATTTAAAGCAACATAAAAGAATTCCCAGCAATATATCAAGTAGCTCGCAATCTTCATATGACACGGATACCTCCACAGAGAGTACCGGCAGAGAGGAGGTGGTGTGTCACATTAATAACAAGTTTTGGTATTGGTTGTTTGTTGTGGGCACAGCACTTGGAGATGAAATTTTCTATGTAACATTCATACCTTTCTGGTTTTGGAACATAGATGGAGCTGTAGGAAGAAGAGTTATCCTGGTCTGGACTATTGTTATGTATATAGGTAAATTATAAATACGAATTTCACATTTTATTTTAATGTTTTAAAGATTATTAGTAATCTAATACAAATAATAATTTTTGTTGGCTTAGATACATCCCCATGGAGGGAGACTTGACTCTACCCTATGTGACTGTGACATATTGATTTTTAATTAATTAATTCATCATTTTATAAGTAAAATTTAATATTGTTACTTCCTTGTAACTCATTCAAGCCATGTTCTATATTACTAATATTATAAATGCATATGTTTAGATGAATGGATGTTTGTTAGAATGTAGCTCCGGAAACGAACTGAAGTTTGGTACAGATGTAGAACATAGTCAGGAAGGCTACATAGGCCACTATTTTTTTTTTAATTCCATGTAGACCGAGTCGTGGGTGATAGCTAGTCAGACATAAATGTAAACTAAGTTATATGGCCATTATTGTTTTAAACACAATTAGAATTAACATGAACCTTGACAGGTGTTCAATGATGTGATTTATTATACAATGACCAGCATTTAAAATTTATAAGTACTATGTGATCGTTTTACTTTGTAAGCTAAAGTGTTAAATGTACTATGTTGTCTAAATCTTTAGATGGCAGATTGGTCTGAAGGGTTTTGTTTGCGACATGCTAAATCAAATGCTATGTTCTATACTAACACCTCCTACCTCCTACCTAACTACCTCCTTTAGTTCGAGATGCATGTTAAGAAGAAGAACCATGACTAGGGTAATTTGTGTGTCTTTGCCCTGCACCTACTACATTGCTCAGTTTGTGGGCATCTATTTTCTGGCCATGATCTCTTTAAGCTCAACTTGCCATTGTATGAATATGATTGCACACTGCAAATGACTTCTCACTAATTTTATTGTATTAACTCTTTCCTTTACAATTAACTCCTTTTTATTACAAATGTTAAAGATAATATCTAAGGCACAAATTCCACAACAATCATTTTATTTGTCACTTATCTTGATGTTGATGAGTAGTTGGACATTTAGTCAAACTACTAAGATTAAATGAGATTAAAAACTTTGTAACTGGCTGACAAATATTTATTTAGTATTTCCTTATCTTGTGACTAAATGAAGCTAAAGGCGGGTTTATTAGAGATTTCGCGTTGTTCACTCATTGGCGTCATTAACGAAAATATCTGTAATGCTCAGTGGTTTTACCTTGGAATTAAAATGACTAGAAGTATGTTGGGATTACATGCTTGTGCCATTAACTTGTTAACTGAATGCAAATAAGCAGACACTCAATTTGTTTGTATGTTTTTTTGTAAATCTTACATTGACAAATTATACAAGACATGATTTGAATATACAATTATATACATTGATAAATTATATTTTACATCAATGAAATTATATAAGAATACTTGTATTCTCTTTGGGGATTTGTTATTTAGAATGCTTGCTGTCTATACAGATGTGAGAAGAGATAAGGTGTCCCGACAGCAGTATATTTACATTTGATATCACAGCTAAATGTCTAAATGTCTTGATATAGAACAGATTGAAGACAATGTTTTTAAAGTGTAAAAACACGCCAGCAGATTTGCTGCCGAGATTAATGTCGTGAGATTATTATTTGTAGTTTTTTATTGTTTTATGTAAAAGGATTGTAAATGCACTTTGTTATTCTTCAGAAAAGTTTTTGTTTTGTAGTAAAAATGAGAAGAAACAAAATAAAATTATTCAAGTCGCATAAATGTGTGTATAAACAATGTGTTTGCATTGTATTGATACTGGTATGCTTAGTTAAATGGTCATGTATGTACTTGTGTTTGTGTACGACGAAATGTGATACTACCCACCTTGTACATACATAAATAATATATGCTAGCTATAATAATGTGCACATTAATAATTACACAAAACTTACATAACAAATTATTATATTTATGACAGTGATCTTTTGTTATTCTGGTTGTGGGCGAAGTTCATTTAAAAATTGCATGATTTCCAGAATATAGGTATGAAACTATTCTTATCAGTCTATCTTTGAGTTTATATTAATCTAACTGTATGTTACTCTATTTTAATGTAGTTAACCTTGTCATTACAATTTTTTACTATCTGATAACGTCGGGTTTTTTGTAAGAATGAAAAGGATTAGATGTATATTTTATAAATTATTTTATTTGATATCAAGCTAGTTTTCGATAAGAAATAACTTGTTGATCATGTCTATTATCATTTGCTCTAAACACGTCTCACCGCGAGTTATCAAATTCTAACTTAGATCACAACTTTGTCAAAGAGTTGGTTCATAAGTTAGCCAGTAGATCAATTTGGTTCCAGGTCAGGGTTCCAAGGATATAATACGATGGCCGCGACCCGGGTACCCGGTGCAGAAGTTGCAGCAGAAGTGGTCGGCGGAGTACGGCATGCCTTCCACCCACGCCATGGTCGGCGTTTCAATTCCGTTCTCCGTGCTGCTTTACACTATGGACCGGTACCGCTATCCGGCGCACTGGGGCCTCATCATCGCCGTCGCCTGGTGCACGCTCATCTGCGTCAGCAGGGTCTACCTCGGCATGCACAGTGTGCTGGTGGGTAAATCAATGATATTTAAGTGACATTGTTCCTAAGTACGAATGCCTATACGATCTAACTTGTTGAGCTATCCTTCTCTCTAGATGGGACGTGGACATAAGAGACAGTTTGTAGTCAGTTTGGTTTAAGTACGATAGATTGAAACATGATCAACGTTGACCACTATATAGGTTGGTTGGTTGCATGTGTAGGACATAGCGGGAGGCCTGGTGCTGGCGGGCGCGCTAATGGTGCCGCTGATACCGCTGGTGGACTGGCTGGACGGCGTGCTGCTGACCGCGCCCTACGCGCCCGTGCTCGTGCTGACCGTCTCCGTGTTGCTTGTGGTGTACCACCCGCACGCCGATAAGTGGACACCCACCAGGTGAGTGGCGCGGCGTCACATACGACCGAACGTTTTGTACTATGTCACCAATCTGATCACTTTAATTAGTGGGCAATACAAGTATATTAGAATATTGGTAAATCTTATTAATATTCAACGAACGTATATTTTTTACCTGACTGAAAAGAGGGTAATGTTTTTCTCGCGTGTGTATGTTGGTTTGTATGTATTTAAGTTTTTTTGTAACAGCCTAGAGCCTAAACGAATGAACCTTTTTACACGAGTGAGGTGTGATTCGATTTGTTTTCTTTCTCGGAGTTTTGTGTCAACGTAATAAATAATAATTTATTACGTCGACGTAGGAGGTAAAAGTGAAAAATTAGTTTGAATGTTACTTGCCCCAACCTTTTTTTTTACATCGCTTAATATTTTTTGGAATTCATCCTAAAATAAGAATGTGTTTTATGTAATATTGTTGTATTTTTAGTTAGGATTTTTAAAATCTTTTTTTTTAAATGAAAATATAAAATACATTTTTAAATTCAAAAAATTAAATAAATTCAATAGAATACACTATCTCATCCATAAGAGGTTCAGTCAGTCGGGTTTCCTGGTTTTTTAATGAAAGTTAGATTATTGTTAAACTGGTATATTTTTACGACCTGCACGTGTCGCGGTGTGCTGCGTGCGAGGTGCGAGGTGCGAGGTGCGCCCGCGCGTGTCTCCTCACACACTTTATGTTGATGTCGTGACTAGTTATCGCTTTATGAAGCGATAACTAAAACCCAATTCTATTTTCTTAAAGCTAGATGTAAACCTTATGTTTGTTTCTTTTATATAAGCCATAAAAAAACTGATTAAACCAATACGCATTATTCGTAAATGAAGAGACAAGGTACTAACTGTTGCTCACCAAATTTGTACATAGACAACAACTTTTTGACAATAAAATGTCCTTCATTATTATACTACACATTAAACCAAATAAGATTGTTAACATTAGCAACAGTAGTTGTAATGTCGATTTAGTTAGTTATTAAAAAATAGTACGTAAATAAGAGCAGGTACTGGCAATATTTTCAGAGGAGACACGACGATGATAGTGAGCGTGTGCGCGGGCATTCTGACGGGCTCGTGGATCAACTACCAGCTGGGCAATCTGTCGGCGAGCGCGGCCGGCCCGCCCTACGACATCATCTGGCCGGGGGCCGCCATGCTGGGCTGCGCTGCGCTGCGCACCGTGCTCGGCCTGTGCGGCCTGCTGGCCACGCGCGCCATCGCCAAGTCCGCCTCCTACGCGCTCGTCTGCGCGCTGCTGGGCCGCGATCTGCGCGCGCTGCGCTCCTCCGAGAACAGTCTGCGCAACACGCACAAGATCCTCGCCGAGCTCTGCTACAAGTACTTCACCTACGCCGTCATCGGCCTCAACACCACCTACGTCTTCCCCAACGTGTTCTACCTGCTGCGCATCAACCGCCCCACATACTACACGGAGATATGATGCGCCCGCGCTCGCCCGCCGCACGCCCGACACATTCCAATATAGTGAGACTATTCAATATTTACTTAGTTTTATTTATGTAGGATTTTAACTTAGTAAAATCTATTTCATTACATTTTAATAAATAAAACAAGTAAAGAACAATCATTATCTTTAGAGTCAATATACATTTATACAGAAAACTCAACATTCGCAATAGAACTCGAACGAAACGTCCTTAATTATTTAATTTGTACCTATATCTTAAATGTAAATTAACTTATTAAAATGTTAATTGAAATTAAACTTATATATAAATATATGTTGTACATTTGGAGCTCAAAAATATGGTAACGAACGTCCAAAATATCTAAACATGCAAATAGATTTAGAAAAAAACATATTCTGTATAAGTGATATTTTTATCAGATGTATAAACTATTTCGTTATAGGAATAATAAATATATTGTGTTGTATAAATGAGGTGGTATTTTGATGGCCTTCACAAAAGATATAAATTTTAAACCCAAGAACAAATTTGATTTCAAAAACAGTAAAACCACGTTTGTTATTGCAAATGTATATTTTAACGCAACTTGTTAAAAATAAATATATCAATCTGTTAGAAGTGAAAGTTCGTGTGTAAATTTTTCAATTTCTTTTATTTTTCGTTATACAAAAATGGCGGAAATAAAGGCAAGCGAGAACAAGTGGTGATCTTAAATGGCGCGGGGACGAGGGCGATTCGCATCGTTATCGCTTTATTTAGCCCGTCATCGACGCACAGGATGGGACTGCCATATTTTAATTGGAGGTTAATGTGTGACGTTGATCGACATACCAACCGGTCCCTGGCAACCCAGGAGGGGTCGCCGATGTCACGCTCTGACAACAGGTTGTAGAGCAGCCGCAGATGTCATGGCCGGAACATCTATCTTTTTCATCTAGATTCAAACGTAACCTAGACCTAAGAAATGAAAGTTATCCTGTCAATGTTAACTCTGTATATGGCAATATGTTAATATTTACTGTATTATATATAATGACAAATTTTAACATTAAAAGGGTGCTAATATAAATAATTTTACATAAAGTGTTGTAAAAATATGAAAATTAAAGCATCCTTTACCTGAATATAATTCACAGTCAATCAAACTGAAGAAAAAGTTGTCAGAGATGTAACTTTTTCCGACGAAAAAAGTCACATAAGAGTGTAACTTTTTACTTGGGAAAGTCGTATTGTATAATTTAACGTACATTATTGTACCTTTGATACATTCTCGTACATAAAAACGAATAATTTTGTAATTTATCCGAGACAATCTATCATTTTAGTTCATAACGTAGATATAACATGGCTATTAATAGCTTTTTCCGCACAAATTAGTTACAGAATTAAATTTTGCAACGCTAATAAAAAAAAACAAGTTTTGATAACTTGTTTTTGTTGCCTAATTATGTTTATGAGCTGTAATATTTGTATATGTAAGATGTTTTTTTTAAATAAATTATTTTAAATAATAGGCTTTATTTTTATATTTTAAATTATCCTTGGTGTTGCTTGTACCTATGTGAACAAAATAATTTGTGGATTATTTATCATCTCGATGCCTCTCACAAGTCAAGTCTGGTTAAATCAAAAGTTGGCGATGCTGCTTCGATGATGCACTCGTATTGCATCGTTAAATATGAGATCTGTAACATTTCGGTTTCACGGCTCTCCCGCCCCCTCCCCGCATATAGTCCCCGCCCTTCAGTACTGATGCGAGTTCTTTTACCTTACCCTCTTGTGAGAGAATCTAGTCAGTGTACCTACATTTGAAATATTGATCTTATGTAAATGGCATCATACTTTGATTACTAGAATATATCAAGATAAAAGTAGATTCCAAGAATCTAATTTGTGAGTGACTCTCGGAAAGTTATCACTGTTGTATTGAAGTCACACAACAGGCAACAATTAATTTAATCACTAACAAAAGATAGTTCTTTCCTAATATCAACTTTATTATGTGGAATCATTTTTGTTATTTTATTTATTGAATGTTTCAATTTTTTAAGGATTTGTATAGATTTTAATGGCGGTAAGTCGGCAAGGACAGCAAACTGTGGAAGGCGTAGGAAAAAATGTGGATAAAAGAAAAATGAAAATATCAATTTATATTGTTCAAAAAACCATATTACATAAAATAAAAGATACATAATTCCTTATCGGTTAGATACGATACATAATAAATTAGACTAAAACTGCACAATAATATACTTTTTATTTCTTATAATATTTAACAAATTCCAAATAATATGATTTATATACAAATTTTGTTTTTCGTAAAATTATCCAACTAGTTAGAGGCAGTTTTACAAAATACATAACTATAGAATTTAACACAAGTAAATACTAGTCTAGACAGTAGAGGTGCCAGCGGCGGACAACTACGACATTTCTCATCGGCGGTACAGGTGAGTGAAAATGCACAGATTAGGTAACAAAATGAGAGAGAAACCTTAACTCCATAAAAGAATAGAAAACAGTACGACAATATGGGGCCTTAGCCGCCACTTTCCTTCGAAAGTTAGGACAAAACCGCCATTTGTCTGATAAAGTTTATACCAACGATGAAAATTATATTTCACCGGGATAAATACGACAGTCTCTCATTGCGCAGCTTCTGTGTCACTTTCACAAACGGGTTATAAAAAATGTTACATAAATGATTATAATATACATAAGTTTAATAATATAATTATAAATATATTTATCTGTTGATATAGGGCATAGTTTAGAGGAAGACGTGACCCCTTTTCCCGCGGCTTCTTGTAATCTATGACAGCTGACAGTTGACGTGAATGGCGGCGGGCGATGTCAACTGTCACGTCAGGCTGACATTCGCGCGCAAATAGACTGAATTGGTATTTGCAATAGTTATGTATACTGGTATGTTAAGAGAGATATAAATTAAACAACGAAAATAGTTTGATTTATAAGCGAAGTTAATGCGCCGTATGTTTGCCAGCTGTTATCTCGTGACCCCGCGCTATCACGTAACCTTTCTGCGGCGGAGGTCACAGCGCTGCGAGTCGCCTGTCTCTACATGAGGACACTACCACTACGCGGTACTCTGATAGTAACCAACGTTATCATCAACCGGTCATTATTTTATACCAACATGTTATGTAGATAGGTAGTTTAACAATGTATTTATATTAATTATATATATCTGTTGTGTCGCGCGGGGTTGGAGGGGGGCCAGGTGAGGGGCTTACGCGACGTTGATGAGGTTCGCACTTTCCTTCAGCTTCTCAAATAGACTCTCCGTGTCGCTGTCAAACATCTGGAAGAGAAGGGATACATTGGTTAGTACTCATGTTACGTACAAACTACACATAACTTGCACGCAAATTGTACGGGCTATATTTAAATAATTTGTTGTATCCCGACAGTAAGTTTATTTCCCTTATCGAGTTTGCATGACGTTTGGTGACGCTTCGTCGGTCGGCCGCTAGTTTTCCTGCGGAGGCGCTCTAACTCCCGTGTAATGGTAGTTCTGAGAATGTACGCGTTGCGGTTGTCGGCCGCGGGGGGAAAAACAATGACATCTGTCGCGTATGGAACGAGTGTACTCGGCACTTTGTTTACTCACTGTTCCAGAAACATCTCACAAAGAACCGCTTTCGTTATCGCAATGTTTTTATAAACAGTCTTGTTTTCATCACATCACATGTGATGAAATAATGTGCAGTTATGTACCACTTCTAAGTCATCATAATAAGTGATTGAACAGAATAAAATGTTTAAGTACCCGCAGTAAAAAAGATATGTTGAGGCAGACTCGGAGCTAACTAAAGCTAGCCTATATAAAGTTTGAATCGTATACAAAGTGTATGTTGTGTATACTGACTTCGTCTCCGTCATCCTCCGAGTCGGTGTCGGTGTCGGAGTCGTCGGTGGGTAGCGCGGCGAAGGCGTGGCGCGCGGCGGTGCGGGCGGCCATGGCGCGCGGCGTGCGGCCGGCCATGCTGCGTGCGCGGGGAGATGCGCCGCGCTGCAGCAGAGCGCTGCACAGCCGCGCGTCCCCGCGTCGCGCCGCGATGTGCAGCGCCGTCCATCCCGCCAGACCCTCCTGCAAATATACAAAACATTACATTTAGGGGGGTTATCGCATGAGGCGAATTTTAAGGGATTTAATACTTTAAAGTTTAAATTTGCAGGAAATGTAAATAATGATCAGATATTATGACTACCTATAACGACAACAGCGACTTGGGGAAAATTAAAGACTGTTTCATAGCAAGTTTGCCACTATCATCAACAATAATTTCCAGTGTTATCTTTACTCTAAGAAACTGAGGTATTTACACAAATTAAGTTATTGCACATTGTTTAAACGTTTGTACATCAGCAATGACCGTAGCATTTTTGTCTAAACGCACCGCTGCTGCATTGAGGACTTTAAACTAAACACCATAGAGTTGATATTGCGAGCGTCGTCGGAGCGGAATGTTAGCGAACGGAGACAAAAAAAACCCGCCAGCTATCAGTACGAGGTATTATCAGCTGATTAGAGAGACGGGTTTCCCGGTGGGATTTTTGTTTTGTGTTGTCGAGATGCGCTCCGAGGTACGTACTAACTTGTCGCACTTTGTCAATTACTTTGATTTGATACAAAATACGAGGGTTCCTTCTTTGGGTTTGGGACATACTCGCGATGTTCATATTTATGACATGTGATGACTTATGATTTCAATTAAATATATAAACGTGAGTTAGAAGCTTACTCGGAGGCAACAAAAGCTTAGCGAAAAGGACAGTTATAGAAGTACAGATTGTTGCCCCGGTCACCATTGCAATATGACGTAAAATCGTAACATTGTGATAGTCGATTGACTAAAATACGATTAATTTCGAACCGCGATAATTTTTTGCCTTACAAAACGGCATAAATATCTAAGTGTGCATTATGCGAAAGCCGGACACTGGACCTACGTGCATGGAGACATGCAAGTTTATCAATGCCCCCCGACAGAGTGACGCCATTCAGTCAACATGTTTATCCAAAGTTCGTTCAAAACCAAGATTTATTTATATTTTAATACTATTCTTCATGATATTCCATTCTTGAACTGCCTCATCGTTATTATAGGTCCATTATTAGCCTTTTAACCTGGCATCGTTTATTATATTTGGTGGGTTGTAAGATCATATGTATCTATACAACATGATGTGATAGTGTCGGAACTCACCGCAGCGTTGAGGTCTGCGCCGTAGTATGCGAGCGTGTTGAGCGTGTCCACGTGTCCAGCTGCGGCCGCCAGGTGCACGCACATCTGACCTGCAACAACAGACACAAAACTGTAGGAAAATTTATCAATTAAAAACTTTAATTTTGTATGGCGACGTATCACGATTTTCGAAGTATATCGTATTCTATATCAGCGTGCAACTTTACAAATGTTTAATATAGATGATGTAATATCTTTCAATGTTAATAACTTATCGAACAAATCATCGTGCATTGACGCCACGCTGTGGGAACTGAACCCCGGAGCGGTCAGTTGGCCATAAGCTCGAGCGGCCGCGGCCGCTGCGGGCCGGTGAGCGTCGCGTAAGTACGTGACATTAGCGGATCTCGTGACGTCACGCCCCTCTCACTCCGCCGCGCCGGTGAGGGTGGAGGCACGTGCATTGCGGGGAGTGGGGAGGGAGTCACAGATGTGACGTGAGCTGTCACCTATCACTATAGCATACTGTTCATAATTAACCCCTCGGACAGATTTGGATAACATAGTTTTAAAATGAAACCTACTGGTTCTGTCAACACTTTGTTAATTATTTTTATTTGACAAAGAACTGAGTCAATAGATAAATGTGTACTGTACAAAAATATTGCGAACGTTTCTTGTTCTCAAAATATCATGTTACTATAAACAGATGGCAAGGTCCATATTTATCAGGACAGCGGTCCGTCTGGTTTAAAGCACGTTTCCTTATTAAAAATATTATGATATATACAAAATGTCGCAATTGTGATATGCAACATTTTTCAACAATCTGGTTAAAACCAAAAACTTTTGTATACTTTTTTTTATTTGTCAAATAGACATTAATGTGACCCTGTATTTATAATGATACTAGTCGTCGCCCGCAACTCCGTCTATGTGGAATTAAAAAAAACTTAATAAGTAAGCCTGTGTTCTTCCAGACTATGTTTGCGGGGCCCCAATGGCGGCGCGATATGCCGCGGTACAACGACGCGACTGAGTGCGATTGGCCTAGATCTCGAGCTATTTCCATCTCGACATAAATAAATGGGCGCACAGCGCGCTCCAAAATATCAGGAGAGGATTTTAAATCTCCCCAGAGTTATTACTCGACGATTTATTCCGAGTGAGAGTGAGCAATGGCTTCATCTATCTAGGGTTCATCTCGTGTTGAAATATAAATTGTTCCAAAAGCCACGATGTATAATAGGATAGAAAAACACGCATATTATGTATAATATAGTCGCTAATTCTTTACTTTTGTTCACTAGTTGTATTTACCACATGTGATGGAATTCATACAAACCGCCAACAGTTACTTAAAAATTAACACGTCTCTCGTAATCATATTTGTATGCATGAGCATATATTTATAAAATTCCAATGTGAAACTAGATTTTATCATATTGAGTATTGAGAGCCATAGCATTTTCTAGAAATACAAAAATTTGTGCTTCGTAAATTAAACCATATAACATAGCAACAAAGTTGAGAATTCTTGTCCAATCTGTAAATTTTACTTGCGTGTTACAACTTGTGTAAACAGTAGGCAGTAGGCATTAATTGAAAAGCGTTAAGTGAATAAGTGATTACAATGAATGAGATGTATGATAATGGAGTGCCGAGACCGGAAACACCGGCCGAGCTATTTCTTGAAAATATCATAAAAATTCCGAGAAAACCTCAGTCTGACTGGTTTTCAACAGATCATCTTCAGATTATATTGAACGTTAAGTTTCGTCAATTTGTGAACGCAATTCAATATCTTAAACAACGCATAATTAGGAAATGTGGTGGTAAGATTTTACCTTTTGATATATTTTTGTTAGTTGTAAGGAATTTTAAGAGTGGGTATAATAATGATGTAAATTTAAGAGATAGGTTGGTTCTTATCTTGATTTTTGGCTTTTCTTAGTACAGTAGGTACTTACTTGCCATCTTTAGTAGTGTGAATTAATTTTTGCGAAACAAGGTAATAGAAATAGTTTTTTCACGGCCAGGCTTTTTGTTATTATCCAATGTATTGTAGAGAATTGTTCATGTACTCGTGATGTCGGTGGAATTTCATTAGCGGGCGAGTGCGGGGCTTGAGGGCGGGAGGGGGGCGGGGCAGGCGAGTGCGGTGCGCGCGGGCGTTGCGGGGCGCGGGGTCGGCGCGCCCGCTGGGGTTTTCCAAGCAATGCGGCGCGAGCGTCGACGTCTCTCGCCTTATAAGGCTAATGGCGATCGTATTTTCACTGTTTCCGTATAAAACATGTTGTGATCATTTGTGCGAGAGAAACACATACAGAAGAGTGCGACACATCTCTACCTACCATATTTAACGATACTAGTTATGCTCCGAGCCACGATATGATAAGCGACGACCGACAAAATAAATGTCAATGCCATGAGTTACATGTAGATATAAGCAAATGACGTAGTTAGGGGCACCCGCGGGCAATGGGTAACACTTGGAATTTGTTACCGCAACGAAATATGATTTATTGCATAGAACTAAAAGTGTTACTAAATAATTGAGTGCGTGGATGAATAAAAACACGAGAATCAAGCAGTGAACCTTAGTCGTAAGCACTTGTTATGTCAACAAGTAATAACTCAATTGCTTCATATACATTTACTGTGTTCGGGGCGAGGTGAAGTGACGTCACGTGGCGCGAGGACATCGGGGAAGCAGGTCGACACTCGACAGGTGGAAAACCCCGTTTGTTTAACAATAAGTGTTTACTGATAACGCCACTTTGCACACGCGCAAACATTTCTTTGATAAGTCACGGATCAAAAGTATATTTTTTGTTTTATTACTTTCAACTTTCATATAACACCTACATTTGAGACCAACATCAATGAATCCAAGTAAGTTTGATTTATCTAAAAGGGACTGAACGTTAAATACAGTTCATGTCTATAAAATGCCTGTCAAATGTATCTCAGTACAAATAGTAAGTACCAAAGTTTCAGTTTCATTGTAGCAGTTTAGGAGAAAGTTTTATAAGTGTACGAGGTAGTTGTACTCGTATAATTAGTGGTTCGGTAGCGATTGTTAGCGGAGCACGTCATCGGACCGTTGACCCATTATCTGTGGGCAAAAAAGAGTTGCCGCACCGCACCGATGCCGGATCACGACCCTCGCAAGAAAACATTGTCATATCTTTTTAACGTTAAGATATTACGTAGAAAAAAATAACATGTTCTATATTCGTTGTGATGAACTTGTTTTTCTGGAGACATGGACCAAAGTGGGTATTAACTTCAACTCTACTGTTTTGATATTCAACACAATAATTATAAAAAAAACACATGTAAATAATTGTCTTAGTTGAGCCTGTGGGGCAGACTGCGTGGCCCATAGAGCGCCAACAGTGCGCTAACAGCGTACATCGCACATGGAAATTCCTAAATGCACACCTTGAAATGTTTCCTATATTGTATAAAGTTACGCTTGAAACCGGATTCGATTTGATTTTCGAGAGATTTCCAGATTATCATCGTAATGTCTTTGGACCCAAGATAGTTACTGTCTCAGATGAGAAAAAATATTTACTTATGAGGTCTAAGCTAGGCTTTGGCACAGGGCCCGAGCTGCGTCCAGTAATGACAGTATCGACAACTGGCGAGACTTTTATCTTATATTTAATCTATTATTACGTGTGCAATTTACCAGAAGAATGTTAACGGTGTTGTCGGAAAACAGGGAATAATTTACATACACAAAGAGGACTCATTTAAAATTATAATTAAGTTGACGTGGATCCAGTCAAAAAAAATTCCTACAAAAACTATGACATTGGAATGCCAAGCGAAGAGCGTGACATAAGTACTTGAAATGACGGAGATTCAAATTAATAAAAGACTGCGTAACAATTGTGTCAACACATTTGCAAGCTAACAAACACCTCGCAAGTCGCAAGTATTAAGGCAAGATGGAAAGTAAGCGATGCAGTACAATGGCGTGCGGCCCGCGGCGGCACCTGCGGCTGCGGAGCGCACTTTCACGTGGGTATAACCCAAAAGGTTCGCGTGGTCATCATTACTTACGAAAGAGCGCTCACGGGGGCTGTTTGTGGTTTTCCTTTAATTGTCATTTGGAATTTTGCAGCATTAAAAACCGTAAAGGTCCCTCAATGTTCGAAGTCGAAGTTCGAAGGATGTCAACCGGAAATTGTTCAAAAGTCGTTGTGGTGACTATTACGTACGATACCGATGGTTAAAATCTTAATTGGAAGCAATTATGTATTGGATTTATTATAAACTGAAAGCTGTTCCATAATCGAGAAATAGAAACATGTTGTGTTTCCAGGATACTCCGTTTAGAATTTTTTTTTTTATATGAAGAGATAAACTCGGTATTTGGATTGATTCTTTTATAAGTTTTTCGTGCTTGTTTGTTTATTTTCCTTATTTACAAATGATACATTTCTAAATATCACTATATTTTATATATTACTGTTAATCTTACTAATATTATAAATGCGAATGTTTAGATGGATGGATGGATGTTTGTTTGAAGGTATCTCCGGAACGGCTCAACAGATCTTGATGAAATTTGGCACATATGTAGATCATAGTCTGGAAGAACACACATACTTCTTACATTTACTTATTAAGTTTTTTCTTTAATTCCGCGCGGACGGCGTCGTGGGCGATAGCTAGTAGTTACATATATTTAAATTGAATATCTGAATGAAATCGTTATATAACTAAGATGTGTACGCGACATCCAAAATTCAGTTGCGACGTAACGCAGCAATTAGCGGCCCCGGTGTGCCGCGCCGGGCCGGGCCGGGCCGGGGTATCCCAACGCCGCTTTCACTTCTGCTCAACGCTAACTTGGGAATACCCGCCGCTATTGCTAGCCGCGGCAGATGGCAGCGCACGCTTCACTTCCTACGTAAAAATTGCTGTAGCAATCTGATGTGGACGTGTAAAACTTGTTGCATTGATATTAAAGCTCCTTGTAAGACAAGTAAGACACATACAGTTTATTTCAGTGGTTAATGTTAACAAAGGGGTCATTTGTAATACATTTTTCCCATGAAAATAAGTAATTATCGAAATATAGAGATAATGATGACCTTAAAAAGACAGATGTAATTGAAACCGGTAGGAGGGAGGCTGGCGCTGGCGCGCGACTGGTTCTCGGCAAGGTCAGGCTGGTGGGTAAAACCGAATGCAAATACGCATTAAAGAGTCCGCGCTGAAACTCACCGCTTGTATAACAAATGGAAAACCCGCGAGAATGTTTAGCGAGCGCTTCGCCGACACTAATCACATTTTAATGTTGTACATTTCGCGAGGTCACAGCTCGCACATAAGTGTCCTACTTATGTGCGAGCTGTTCCAATTCAGTCTTTTGAAATTAAAGCTTCATTTGAATCACACTCAAATGCATCGAAAACAAATGAATGAGATAAATAGAATAAAAACCAAGATGAAAACAATATCTTTTAGTGGTCCGTAGAAGACAATCTTATTTAAAATTGTATTAAGTGAAGACAGAACTAAATAGGAACATAATAAATGTTTAATAATCTAATGAGTTTGAAGATGTTAATCTAATCACGAGACATTATGTAAAAACAATTAACGTTTTTTCTTTTATAATTGCAACGACTACTGTTTATATCAACAGTTGAGAAGTCATTAAATCAGTGCACATCCGTCAACGAGGTTCGCGTCATGCGGCTATCGCCATTGTAGTAAACAAGTTTCATTCCGGAATCCTAGGATTCAATTCATAAATGATGATAGATCCGTATTACTTCTGCAATCGAGTATGCACTACGTAGTTGTCTCTCCTCGAGTCAATGGCTTGTGTTGGTTTACGCTCGAAGGTGAACTGCGTTCGTTCACATCCGTTACTCAACTCAGATTATACAAAATGCGACAGGAAATTGTTTCGGCAGTTCCGGGATGTGGTAGCGAGGTCGCGGACATCGGGAATCGGGAAGTTGATCTTGTGATCGCAAACAAATGATGTTGCGGAACAACACCGATTAGCTTTTTATGCATACACTAAATACACTAAACGGAAACAACGCCCGACTGGCCAGAATTGATTTGATATACCCTTCACTTCATACTGGTCTATTGCTTCGTGCAAAATCTAATTAGAATAATATATGAAATCATTTATCATAGTATATATTTCAACATTAAATATAAATGAGTGAGATATCTCATAAGTAGCTAGTGATTGCGTAACATCTTAGACGTAGTACGCTGACAACGTACGCAGAGATCGGAGTGCCGTATCACAATAATTATCATTGCGGCGAACATATGAAAATAAAGGATTAAGTGCAGTGAGTAAGCTTTGGCAGTACGAGTGATGTCATTGGACCGGGCAAGGGCCTTGGGGGTTTCGCGAACCTCCACATAAGGAATCGACTAAGGGTTTTTTTCTAAACTCGTGACCTTTAGTAGGAGGTAACGGTAACTTCCACTCGTTATGTTTATAACATTTGTGCTAGTAATAAAGTAACTTCCTTGTTTGTGTTGTACCTACTTGTGTATTGTACGATTATGAAAAAAAAAACATAGTTTGCTATAATACTGAATTAATATTAGCAACCAATACAGTTAATAATGCAATAGCATAAATGACAGGACCCAGTTTTAAAACAATAAAGAAAAAAAACTTAAGTTTTTTTATGCGACAAGGATATTTTAAAGTTTAATTTCTCAATCAAAACAGGATGTAAAACATATAAAACTGGTTAAATTATTTACGAAATTCAAACGTCTAAAATGTTTTTTCGCATATACTTGCTAATGTATAGTCGAAATGTTTTAGCACCAGAGTAACATGGTGAGAAATTATCAATCCGTGTACTTGAAACTCTGACAATGTTTAAATCACATGGAACATTGACAACATTTTGATTGGGATTTGAAAAACATCGATTTAATTTGTTAAAATCGATTTTCCCCAAACTGTATTTTGTCACATGACGATTTCCATAAATACAAAAATATTTGTAAACATATTTTAAATATATTTTTTAATTATAAGAGAGAAGTGAACACGTATGCATGTGTGAACTGCAGGTGTGCTAGTGTGAGTTATATACACATGTATAACAATATTTTTGACACGGTTACATTAATATAGATATTACGTCATAACATTAATGCGAAACAATTAACGGTTACGCAGATTTCTTATCCGTTTTCGCTTAGAGTTGAGTTTTCCTATAATATTACTCATTCAGCACTAAAATTGCTTTATTCAGTACTGGAGAGCAGTATCGTCAAATATTCAACTAAGAGACGGAAGATCGTGATTCAAGCTATATTTGGTGTCGACTATCTAAAGATTCAAACAATCTTTAGTAATCATTATGAAAAGATAATTAGTAAATTAAATAGAACCATAAAATATAGAGATACAAAAAAGCGGCTTTAAACAAAGTATCAACGCGGCATCGGTCAGCGCACTATCAGAGGTCAACATTTTACACAAACAATTAAATTACACTCTAAAATTAAGGCCAACAAATGTATTTATTGAAAATGAAGGTAGGTGGATGTGGTAAATAAAGGTGTATATAATACTAGCTGTCTTAAATTAAAAAACCTTAATAAGTAGCCTATGTATTCTTCCAGATTATGTGCTATATCTATGCCAAATTTAATCAAAATCCGTTGAGCCGTTCTGGAGATACCTTCTAAAAAACATCCATCCATCCATAAATCTAAAATTTCGAATTTATAACATTAGTAAAAAGTATGATATCGTATATTGCATGTACTAAACTTTGGACTAGTTATCTTTAACTAGGATAATTTACTATTTATGTTATTGGTGGAAATGTGTATGTGTGTGTATCCTACGTATAACTAATAAAAACTATTTTGCCATGAAAAAAACTCTGCTTATCAATGGAGGACATTACGAAATTTTTAGATAAGCTACACGTTAAATGTCAAACATTTACATAAAAGGTTTCACTTACCATTGGTTTTAGAAACCAATATCTCCGTATAAAACATATCGTGATCCCTGTCATATATTTTTGACAAAACATAGATAACAATATATGTTTTAAAGAGGATTTTGGTCTCAGAAACCCACGATTACATAGTTAAAAAATTATATTATATGTACTTGTAGTACAGTATATGTTTTTTTATGAAATAAAGGAGTTTTAAAAATAAGATAATTACGACACATAGCAACGTACGCTGGAAGTATGTAATTTTAAAGGTTTCAATGTTGGTTGATGATCATTCTATCCTGATCATATTCGCCCATTTATTTCAGCCAATAACCGCAAGACCGCAACACAAAACAATAGAAAACAAAAGGAAAACATAAAAAAAACCATTGAGGTTAATCCGTAGAGCAGCGTTGGCGGGAAAACCCTGGTTTTTACGGAGCGATGCATCAGACGGCATTTTAGTAAGAAATTATAAAATTATAAAAAAAAATATTTAAATTCCTCTGATTTGCCGTTACATATGTACATTTATCCGACGACGTTCTTACGGTGAAGGAAAACATCGTGATGCAACCTGCACATATCTGAGAAGAAATTCAATGATATGTGTGAAGTCAACTAACCCGCACTTGGCCAGCGTGGTTGACTATGGCCTAGTCACCCCTAACTTGGGGTAGGCTCCGAGCCCCTCGGTGGAGACGTATAGTGAGCTGATGATGATGATGATGATTTGCCGTCTCACCTATGAGATGAGACATGGTTGTGATCTATTCAATTTAATCTATGATATTTAACATCCTGATTGTTTTATAATAAACATAACGGACAATGTCAATATATACTGAGACATACTGTATGCTGTAAAATAAGGTGAAAGTAAAACTTACCATTATAATTTTTCTGATTGAGAACCGTGGACAACTTCTGATGTGGCTGGTCTTGCACGGGCGCTAGCAAAGCTTGTATACAGTCTTTGTTGTTTGCAGCCACGGCGAGATGCAGCGGTGTGTCTCCGTTGAAGTCTCTGAGTGCCAGCGATGCCCCCGCAATCACTAACATTCTCGTGACCACAGCATTCCCACTCATAACTGCTAAATGTAATGCTGTGTGCCCATAATCATTGGCCACATCAAGCCAAGATTTCTCTGGACAGACTCTGATGAGAGTACCAACTGATTTCTCACAGCCATGGACCGATGCGATGTGCAGTTGCCTGTCACAAAATAAATACAATTACGAAGGTCCTACAATTAAATATAATTGAATTACGTACTATTACTCCATCACAGTTAAAGACTTCGTAGTTAGCTATCCATTGTTGGCTGTTGGCATTTATTATAACTTAAATTACAATTATTGCAATATATAACTATTCTGTATGACTAAAATTCATCATACTGACTGTTACGAGTCATTAATATCTTGTCATTATACAGGGTTTTTTGCACTGCAGAGGGAAACACAAGTAGTAAAGAAAAAATTTAAGGATATTGAAATTACTGTATTATTTCTGTACATAAAAAAATGTTTTATTTAAAAACAGGATTAATTTTAGTAATATTTTTATTTACCTATCCATCAACATGAATATTATGTCTTCATGTTGATTTCTTTTTAAAAGTTCTCTTAATTAACAGAAACAGTTTGGTAAACATATTCATAAAGTAATAAAGCTGTATCATTAATTAAAATAGAAATGACTAAATGCAATTCAATTAAAGGACAATAATGAATAGACAGCAATGGATTGTTTGTAACTTCAAAGCAATATAAACCTATGTTATAATGTAGCAGAGATTTTTTGGTGTTCTTTACACCTGATTGCACTGCACAAATCTATACAAATTTTGTTGATGATGTTATGAATACTTTGTCATAAATTTTTGTGCTTCTCAATATTTAGATGACAAGGAATAGATATATTAAAAAATAAATAGCATTGAAATTACTTCAAAAGTTGTTTGAACTTATTATTATAACTTATTTTCTGATTTTTTTAATTTTTTTAATTTTGTTTAAGTTCTAATAATACTTGTCTAAGATACTTGATATTGTCACTCCACTTTGAAAAACCCAAGATAACATGTTGTTATCCAGGTATTTCACATGTAAACCCGCAGTATAGTAATATTAGTAGTGATATAAAGTATTGTATTTATAATTACAAATATTGCTAAAAGTCAACATAAAAACTATCCCACTATTGAAGTTGGACCAAATGTTACAACATTTTTTATTTCAAATTTATACAAGATTCTTATAAGACTTTTTTTATTTCACACTAGATAATATTTAGTAAGCTAAGTTTATTGAGTTTAAGGCAAATTTCTTGATTTACCATGTGCATCCACAGATTATTTTATTCAAGATTATCAATTGTTATATTAACATTATAAGAATCCTACAAGAAATAAATCATATTCTCAACTACTTTAAAAGCTAGCAAAACAAGTTAAGAGATTGTATATAAAAAGAGTTATTAAAGCGCTGTATTTCAAGGTCTAAATTACATAGTTCTAAAAGCTTTAACAAATGACTTACGTGTCTCCATCGTCGTCCTGCTCGAAAAGTATTTGGTAAGGTGGGTAGTCCAGGCTTGCAGGTTTCACTGTAATTCTCGGCACCTGCGTGTCCGTATCACTAATCTTAACATTAGAAAGGCATTCAGATAAGTCTAAACCACTGTCTATTTGTTCCTCCGAAAACTGACACACATTTTCACTATCACAAACGGCTCCGACATGTATTTCTCCTGACAGCTGTTCACTACTTATTACTCCTGACAGATAGCCTGAATCTGTGTTTTTGTCTTCAAAAACTTTTGTTTCTTTTTTGGCACTCATTTTGGATATTTGATCACAACGTTACTTTACACTCAAATAATAGTAAATTTACACTTGGCAATGGCACGAAGGCATGTTTAATAAGTAAATAATGTTTTGCTTGCAAACAACCGTGTCGGTTCAAAATCGCGTGTGCAATGAATGCGAATTGGCGAATTGTAAAATGGACATTCAACAGAAACAGAAAAGAACGTCATAACGTCATACGTCATAACAAGTCAGACAAGCCCAGCCTCCTCTCAAGCCTCTACCCCCTCTACCCCTCCCTTTGCCATACCCGTTATAGATTATAAATGGAAATTTCCATAATCGAATAGTCGCAACGACATTTTGTAAAATATGTGATTATTTTTCAATAAAATCCAAGTAGTCAAAAATAAGTTAAAACTATTTAACAACAACTAAATAATTGTGCGCCTAAATGTTTCTTTTGGATAAGTGTTTTCATGTTTCTTGAACGGCAGCAACGTGAAAAAAAAATAACTGCTGAATTTAATAATCAAAGTTACCTATAAAATAAAGTTACGACTAGTGATGGGCAGATGATAAAAACTCAAAAGATATTAACTCGAGTTTTTATCCGAAATGGATAAAAACCCGTTTTTACCCATTTTTATCGGATATTTATCCAAAGCAGTGGATATTTATGTTTTTGCGAATCTAATATTTATTTTTTTGTACCAAAACACACGTATTTCTTTGTTTTCGCTTATCCTGCCCCCACTCCCATTATGCCTATGCCGAGCAGTGCCCAGGTAATCGTCGTAAGAACCGCACGAGCATCTAAGTGCCACTATAAGAGCTCATCTTAAGCTAGTATAATATTTGTTAATTAAAAGCTTAAATTAATAAGTTTTGACGACTTCATATCATACGGTGTTAATGATATTCAAGGATATGAAATCTAAAATACGTCCCATACGAGTATTACCTAATATAACTATTCTTAAAAATGAAGCCAAGAATCATTTTTTAAAATCAAGACGAAGAACTAGAAGCAATGGGTTTTATTAACGAAATGGCATGTTTTTTGTGTATAAAAGTAATGGCAGACTTAGCTGCGTATAAGGCAAAGGAAGGATTTTGGCAAAAACCTTTTATCTGGAAAAGCGTCAACGAAGTAAGCACTTGGTGGAAAGGAATTGTTCTTTAACAAATTTAAATAAAGTTGCAATACACATACTTTCAGCACCATGTACTTCGGCCGCGTCGGAACGATCTTTCAGTACACACGCACACATTCACAATAATAAAAGACATCGCTTGACTACAGAAAAAGCTGCAAAAATTACTTTCATTAAATATAATTGGAATATGTTTCATTAAATTGAAGAGAGTGAAAATTAAACGCAAGTTAAAGTTATTTGTTAAAAGTTAACCATACCAAAATTATACTGCTTTTGGGGCTGATAGAAATAGGTAAAACAAGTGAAAAGAAGATCCCTTGATGTATTTTGATAATATGCATGAATTGCACACATTTTTGTAAATTGAATTTACCATTTCACACTTATTATGACGATACTTGTTTCACTATACATTCTCTAACACATTCATTCGATCTGTTCACACTTGATTATTTTGATTGCAATTGAATCTGGAGTCAGTTAGTGGTATTCGTACCTCAATTATTAGACTAAGTGTAAAAGTATAAATGCAGAAAAGTGTTTCCGATCCTTCTTTTGATTTTGTCCTGTTGTTCACGTCTTTCTCGGACGCTCTGATGCATCAAACTTGCAAGCGAATTTCACATATTATTTCCATTATCAACTAGTTTGTTCACAATTCGACTCGCTGACAGCCGCCGAACCGAGCGTGGCGTGGCGCGTTATTTTAACAAAATGACAGCACGTCTCCAAGTTTCTAATGTAACGATTCATCATCATCATCATCAACCTGCCCTGCATCCCTATGGAGGGTCGGCACAGTATGTACTACTCCTTCATACATCTCTATCAGCCGTCATATCTGAATTTACCCCCTTCATACACATATCCTCTTTTACACAATCCATCCATACTTTCTTTGGTCTTCCTCTACCTTTATAGCCATCCACATTAAATCTATTTACCTTTTTGTTTATATGAACATCATCCCTCCGCATAACATGACCAAACCACGCTAACCTTCTGCTCCTCAATTTCTCGATGTAACGATTAACGGAGTAAATTATCGGGAGTTGAGTTTAACGGAAATTAATAAAAGCCTTAACGCTTTTTCAAGTTAACTTAAAAGTTAATCCGTTAAGCAAAATGTTAACTTCGTTATTTACGATTAACGAGTTAATACCCACCTTTGATTAGATGCTTTTATTTGAACTACTTATTAATATTTTAAATATAGTTTCAAAAATAGTTTTTTGTGCACTAATTATTATTATCATTGTGCTATCACATTACTTTAGCATAAGTATTTTGTCAAATTTTAACATTAATATTACATACGAGGAGGAGGTACATAATAATTTCGCATTAAAAAGTTGTTTTTATCATTAAATTGATTAATAAAGCATGTTAAATATAATTTTATTTTTGTTTTTCTTTTATTACAATCTCGTATATTCGTGAAATAACAAAGTTTATGATAAATTACATTTTTGAAATTGCAGATAGTTTTTATCCATGTTTTTGGATAAAAACTCGACAAAAAGATGGAAATTATGGGTATTTATCCATTTCGAGTTTTTACTCGGTTGAAATCCCAACACTAGTTACGACATGAAACCTGATATGTCATTTTTGGTAAGGATTTTTAAAGCTTAACGTGTATCCGAACACAATTCATTAAAATGTCAAAAAACCAAAAGTCAATGTCAAGCTGAAGCTGATTATTATGTGTGTTTGGTTGTTTTGAATTTCTTTATTATGTTAATTTGCCTTTAAATATTGATTTGATTACATTTTGATTTGATTTACATTGTGTGAAACTCCGATTATAAAAACATATTAAATTAAAGTTTAATTTTATTTACAAATGATAAAGAAAAAACTATTTGAAGTAAAGGGTACCAAAACATTGTTTTGGCGGGAATATTTTAATATAATTTTTCAAGCAAAGAATTGGGACTACATTGTATTATAAGTTTAATCGAGTAGGCAAGCAGGTGCGGTATCTATTTCTTGCGTCAAAAAGTAATTTGCAAGTATAGTTTATCATAAAATCAATATTATAATGAAGGGGTAGTATCGATACTTTTCCAGACCAAAAAGGTGTATCGTCTATATATTTTACTTATCGCTATATGTAGAGGTGAGTGATTCTGTTTTTATTAATTTTATTTTTATTACTCCATTGCCAAGCAGCATTTCATTATATTATGCTGAAGATTTTTACTTACAGAATGTTTGGGGAAAAAGTTATAGAACTAATCAAGGAAGCTGAAAGAAATCGTGATACAATTGACCAGTATAATGTAAGTATTTAGTTTAAAAATATAACTAACTAGTTACTTTGAAAGTAGTTAAATGACATACTTTTCTCATGTACATAGAAGCAAGTCTATTCAAGTCAGTCAAGTTTATTATAGATTTCCTTTATTATAAGTTTTTATTTTGTTTCACCTGTTTTGATGTTTTGTCATAAAGCCTTTTTCAATAAATTTATACATTCTAAATGTAAAGTGCAGTGCTAAATGACCCTCGATGCATTTCACATATTGATTGTAAGCATTACTGATTTTAAGGGTCAGCAAGCATATGCAATGCATGCCGTGTTGAGCTGCTCGTACATATCATAAGTATTACATAAAAATCGGTTGAATTTTTAATCTTTTATATTTAAATTTATTATTTATTCAGGATGATAAAGTGCGTCAGATTATTGAGGAGATGCATGTGTTATTCAAAATGAACATGGCAGATGCGTGAGTTATCATTTTCAATACATATTTAATTATGCAAAGTATTCTTAAACTAAATAGGAATAATAAATAAGACATATAGAGGAGTAAGTTCTAAATAGAGTGAGGTAATGTACAGTGACAGAAATATGAGTGTGATACATATATGTTTATCTGCAAATAAGTAGTAAAATAATATTGCGGAAGTTTCCTAGATTTGATTTTCCTGGTTTGACTTTATAAAACAGCATAAGGGTGCTTATTAGCTGAAATTTTCCTGTTTCGTTTTCTGTAATTTCACCTAATATACACAGACTGTCAAGTTTTCGTAAAATTTCATATATATTAACTGTGGCATTTCAATGAAACGGGCAATGATATCTCGTCCGTAAAAGGAAGTGTAATTTATGTAAGGTAAATCAATATTAGTTCATTTGTCAGTTTTTAACCTCATTAAATGCACTGCAATAAGTGACGAAATCATGATTTTTTTTTATTTCTAAGTATAAATTTATACTAAATGAATTGCTTAAACTATATAGGATGTGTTTTTTGTAGAAATGCAACATCAGAGAACAAATCTCTTTGGACAACTGTGCAAGTGAGACACTCTGCATTGGAACGTAACAAGCGGTGTCTCCTCGCCTACCTCTACAACCGTATGAATAAAATAAGAACATTACGTTGGGAGTTCGGTTCTGTCCTTCCATCAGATGTAAGAGAGTTGCTCTCCGATAGCGAGTATACGTGGTTCTCCAAGTATTCCACAAACCTCGCGGCGTATATGAGGTCGCTTGGCCAAGACATCGGTTATAGCGGGATCGACCTCACAGAGAACCTCAGACCACCCAAGTCCTTGTACATCGAAGTCCTGTGTCTGTCAGATTACGGGAAGTTGGAACTGGAGTATGGTGACGTTATTCTTTTGAAGAAGAACAGCAGGCACTTCCTGCCGACTTCGGAATGTCAGACTTTGATACGTCAGGGCATCTTGAAACAAATTACTTAGTATTCATTAAGTGAGCGTAAGTTCTATTAAGCATCAAAAATCAACCAACATAGACGAAAAGGGGCTGAATCCAAGGATTATTTCGTTTTCTATTAGTTCAGTGCATAGATAAAGTGATGTGGAATGGTTAACAAAGTTACGTTTCGTTGAGTTCTCTTATTATTGAGTACATTGTTGAACAAAATGATTTAAAATCAATAAATGTGTGAAAAAAAACCCAGTGATTATGTTATGTCCTATTAAAGCATACAATAAGGTACATCATGTGGTATGGATTTCCCTTGATGGGTACTAATATGTTTTTTACGATAAATAAAAAGGATTTCTGTCACTAATTGGTATACCTACTATAAATAAATTAAAAACTAACGCGAATGATTACGTATAAATCGGAATTTCGACCTTGCGGCGTCTGTACGAGATGTCTTAATTGATTGTGCCTATGCCAAGATGTTAAATAATGCTAAATACAAAAGTTTTACTAATCCAAAATAAAAAAAACTGGGAAGATATTGATTTTTCGCTATTTCTTAAACTTAAGAAGCGGTGATTACTTGATTTCACCTGCCCCGTTATCGCGTAAAATGAAAATAATTTCTATTTCTATGTAAAACTAGCTTTTGTCGTCGGATTCGTCTGCGCGGAATTGATAAAAATAGAGTGAATGGTATTTCATGCGATATTCGAGACTGTTATCTACGTCAAATTACACTAATATGTTTTCAAACGTATCTCACTTGAAGTGTACACTTTTCCGGAATCATTAGCCTATGTATTCTTCCAGGCTGTATTCTACATCTATACTGTATCGAAAATAATTGTTAAAAAAATAATATTTCCCCAGACATTATTATTTCTGCTGAGGAAAAACCGATGTAAAATTTTAGATGATTGTGATTCACTCAGGAATTCCACTGAATTTAAAGCACCCTATTCCTGTATTACTGCGTAATCATTGTATTGGTAATTAAAATTTATACGAGTTATTAAACATTAGATTAGGTGTTAATTCAGGAAGTAGAAGGAAAAAATGCTGTTTAAATAATTATATTAAAAAAAAGTAAATTAGCCATCTGTTAAATTTCAACTATTTTTTTTATTAATTAAAACGATGTCAGTATAATAAACGTTTCGTAGCAAAATTCGTAACTCAAGCTTTAGGTGAAATTATGTTTATTATGTGTATTTGTTTTTGAGTCGTATATTTTTGAAGCTACAATTTTATAATCTGTGTAAGTGTTCAAATATGTGCGCGAACAAGCAAAGTAATAATACTAGTGCTAGAGTAAATGTACACAACTTATTGTTAGCTCTAACGCTAAAGAAAACTTAATACAACAATTGGATACTGCTCAATAACAATATTATATTACTGCATTTATTACATATTTATAATATTTTTGAATACGTTAAATATAGAAAAAAACTTGAGAGGTGTCAAGGGACACCCGGATGGAACGAAGTTCCTTTCGATTAATTAGTGAAGGAACCAATGTTTATTCTATGAATAAAAAACTTAAGTCTTCACAAGAAGTACATTTTATTTCTATGAATTTTCGTTATATATTGTCACGTCGTTGCCATGGTGAAGTAGACGTTAAAAGTGTCGTGACAACTTTTCGTAAGAATTTTTTCCGTCTAGCCCCCTTTCACAACGCGGGATAAGGAACTTCGTTCCAATCGTTCCAATAATGAGCGTTAATGTGTTAGTTTGGTATATATTCGAGCAGCATGAAATGACCGGACGTAACGAACGGTCATCTACCCGAGAATACCGGACAACAAACCCGCCACTGGTTTTTCCCGTTTTCTGACAGCTCAAATTACAAAGGGTTTATACAAAAGGTTTTTTTTGTGGAAATATTAACCTACATGTGGCCATTCTCATTCCTATATAACTTAACCGCTGAATTTCGTGAAATTATGCGATCGGGAAATTTCGTTTGCAATAATTTGATCGTTTCATATGTGGCACTATCCCGTGGAAACCACACTCTTAAAGTTAACATCTCGCGAAAACGTCACTAACGCGCGCATAATTTCACGAAATTCACCGGTTAAGTGGCTAGCTAGACTAATTTTTTGTGAGGCTATGTTAAGGACAGAGTCTATACAGAGCCAGAATCGATTGCAGCCTTAAAATGCAAAATCCGTGATGTGATTAATAAAATAAATCGCCATTTTGCCAAAAGTTTAATAAAAACCTTGAAAGATTCGACATCTCTCAGCGTGCTCGTGGTGGACATTTGATAGATATAATTTTTCATTCATATTTGCCAACTTTTTTCTTCGTGATACCAAAAAATTTGAATCTTTATCTAAATTATTTTTTTATATTGTTTTAGGAAACAAAGTTCTTGTTGAAAAACCCTTTATAATAGAGATTTGATAGTGTATTTATTTGTGATAAGTTCGCAATAAATAGAGGCGAGGACGGGTATCGGAATGCGAGGATCATGTGAGGAAAAACCCGAAGACGAGGGCACTGCGCCGCGCCCCACCTCGCCCTCGCCGGTCATCATACTACGCGGAATATTGCTTATGTTTACCACTGAATAATGTCGGATAATCCAAAGCAAAACAATAATAAACAGTTACATGTATATAAAAATGTTTGCTTATGATTCACAGAATAACGAAGCACCAAAAAGATTGACAAGGTGAATGAATTAAGAATGTATTGTTGAATTAAAATATGTTACATATGTGAAAATAAATGTATATAAAAAGAAATTCCCAGGGAACCACAATCGCGACCTACAAGTCTTTTGGTATTTATCACTGAGATTTTCGTAGAAATTTCTCACGCTCGATTTATTTGCCAACGAAATGCGATGATATTTTCGGCTAAAGTGACGCATCGGCCGCGTGCTTACAGAAACTGTTGCTAAAACTGGGATTTACATACAAAAATAAACTAGTAATAAGCGTATTTTCCTCGCTTATAGAAAAGCTTTTCATAATTAAAAGAATTTTTAAAATCGGTTTTATAGTTTCTGTGTTAGTAAGTTTAGCTTCTGGTACGATACCATAATTTTTTTGCATTTGTAACATTTAGTACAAATCAAAGACTAATGGCGAATTTTAAAGAGTAAATCATCTACAAATAAAAAACAATGTGTTGCCAATATATTCCGAAGAAGCAAGAGAAGGTGTTCGTCCAAAAAGAATTCTTTGTTGTACCTCATATGAGTAAAGCGGTAATACCTCTGACTAAGGACTAAGGACGGCTGTGCCGGCTGTCCGTACTGTGCCTACAGGCTGCGGTCAATAAAACATACCTGTTAATGATGCAATGTCATTATGTAATAGGAATAATACAAGAACAGAGGTCTAGAACATGTTTCCTCGTAGGCACTAATGGCTCGTGCAACATGCGCTTATGCAGAACAATTACTATCAACATATAATACTTTAGGATCTGTTGATTAGTGTGTATAGTTTATACATATTTAGACTGCATTCATCAAAAGCAGCACGAAAATGAAACACACTTGGTTTCGTGATGCTTTTTTTTAAAAAAGTCGTTACGTCAACCACGCTTTGTCGCAATAATATTTTAATGAAGTGAAAATGGTCTCGCTCAGTACACCGTAGCTTCTGGACGTGTGACAGTAGTCGAATTTCCCCATTAGTCATTAGCTACGGTCACAAGGCTGCCTTAAATTGCTTGGAAAACATTTGGAAACGATATATTATGCGTTTATGCGATTATGCGTTAAGATATGCAAGTAGTAGGACTACGCAAGAAACGAAACAAAGAATGAAATACGTAATATGTGACGTTAGAGCATCGTATTTGTGCAACTGTTTTGAATACAATTGGCATATAATATATAGTTTGTTATAATTTAAGAAAAAGGTGACGTTCATTGAATTCCTGCCAAATTGTGATTATTTTCCGTGTTTTGAATTATTTCGGAGAAATCATACTGGCTTTAATTCGTAAACAGAAACACACAGACTCTGAAAATTATTATTTAATTATCTGTGTCACTTTGAGCAACACTTTAAGCTAAAATTGAAAAAATAATCATAGTACTTTGTTCATTGATGCAATAAAAACAATCCATTCATCATCAGTAACATCGATATCAACAGTTGTTTGGAATTAAATTTTCCCCAGTGTAGGGTATGCGTGATATCTCCGGAATCACCCAGTTTAGCTAGTACTAGTTACCTAGTCGCTTTACTGCCAACATCATCCTATAGATTACTGGGAATCAGTTGTCTAATCGGTTGAGGAAAACCGGCCGCTGTAACTGTAGCGGTGCAAATTATGTTTTTTTTAGTGTTATAAATCGTGGGTTAGTTGGAACCAAAATTTTCCCGTCTCGACCATCAACACGGTGGGTATGTATATTAAATTAGAGAAAGCCTATGTCCGGTATGATTTTTAGCCGACTTCTAAAAGAAGGAGGTTATTATGTTAAAAGTACGTAGACAGGGCATTGGCTGAAATTGCAAAAGAAGGTATATTTTGTACGAATATGCCAGGTCGATCGGTGAAGTAACTTGACCATATAGAAAACAGACAGACAGATATGAGGTGAGGAATTAGCATTACTTTTCAAAGAACGAAATATCCGAACTGATTCTTTTGCATAACAGCAGTATGAAAAGAATGTTGCATAGAATATTCTCCTGTTCCTTGCAGTTATATTGCGGATTTAAGTCTAACCTATAAGACCACTAAAGTTATTACAGTTAATTTAAAGAGACTAATTCCTGTCAGTAGTCTGCCACGTTTGTGAAATGCGCGTACGGCGGACACTTTGCGACTCGTAAAATTTTACGGCTTTGCTCTCGTTGCCTCGGGGCTTTACGCAGCCGCTCGCTATTTTAACGCAAATTGGCGTTATTATTTAGACGCTTTAGTATCGACAGCAGAAATTTATTGCCGCGAATAAAACAACAGGCGCTTGATATTCAAACAATTCCGACAAAATTCTGTCGTGTAGAGTTGCATTAAAAGTTGAAAGTATAACTTGTATGGTTAGTCAAATTAGATAATTAAAAAGTGATAATGGAATCCTAGTAATGAAATAAGAAAAAATATACTGAATACATACATAATATTGATACAAATCTAAGAAATATACCTAGGTGTTGCAAAATGCACATTGTATAAGTTTTGGTATGTTGCAATTAAAACACGCGTCCGTAATCTATTCGTATCGTGTATTGTTTACGAAGGTATTGAGACTAATGTACATGGATTTACCAAGTGAGATAAAATTACAAAAAACCCAAGTTTTCGCTCGCTGATAGTAATTGACACGACTGTGATGTTATCAATATATTTTAAAAGTTACGACAATATTATAAATGTTTCATAACATATTTTTCTACTGATGAAATATTTATATAAAAACATATATTCTCTTGTCCTGTCTATTCTTGTTAAGACGAACCTGCAAAAAGTACGAAATATTTTTAATAACTAAAATGCTATGTATGTCGTTCAGGCGTTGAAATAAAAATACAAGCGTAAGTTAAACAACGGTGTTGTTTAGAAACCATAGCAGGTTAGTCGCTGAGAGCATACAAGTTAAATCTCATAAGAGTATTATAAGAAACTACGGCCGAGCTCAAGTAAATGGGTCGGCTGGTATATTTTAGCGATTATTTCCTGACCTCAAGTCTCATAAAGGTGCGACGTGTCCTTTGCCACCTTTCATACCTAACGTAATGGATTTATTCTGCAAAAGAAAATCCCCGACTTGAAAGAAAAACCCAGAAGTTATGTTTTGTTATTTTACTCAAAGCGATTGTTAAATGAATGTCAAATAATGACATGACGATAATAGATATGTTACATCTACTCGTAGAAGTAGTTATGTATTGTTTTATAACGTTATATTCACAGGTGTCGAAAAATTAACTTCGTTAATCGTTAATTCGTTAATTAAAAATTTAACTTCGTTAATCGTTAAAGCGTTAAATTCTCGAACATTTAACGCAAGTTAAAGTTAATCGTTAACAGTTAACCAAAATTAGACATACTAATTTCGCACTTATTGTGGCGACACTTGTTTAAAATATTAATTTGATTATTTTAATTATAAAAATTAATTTTTATTTATATAAAATTATTTTTTATTAATATAAATTTAATTTTTATTAATATAAAAATTAATTTTAATTGAAAAATTAATCTTAATTCTATAAAACATTAGTATTAGAGACAAGTATGAATGAATTATAGTATATTTCATTACGAGTGCGGAAAGCCTGTCATTGCAAAGTGTTCCGACAAATGTCTACCCGAGCCGAGGCGCAGCCGAAGGTTGACAGTTGGCACTAGTTGTAATGACAGTTCCGCCCATGTACTAAACAACTATTTTTAATACAGTTGCGAAAAAATTAAGCAATATAATATAATAATAAAAACACAATAAACTCAACTAACTAAAATGTTTGGAAAATTGCGCCAACCGTAAAAGAATACAAACAGAGATTTTTTTTTGTTTCTTAACACATTCTAGCCACTATGCCCAAACAGCGAAGTCTTCGGTAGATTATTTTTATCGATATGAAATGAAAATGAAATTTAATGAGATGAAATAAAATGAAACCAACCTAATTCATTGAATCAAATCATTAAATCTGATATTGTAACAAATTAGGAGCTTCTTTTTAGATATATTTACATGAATCATAAAAACTTCAATGATTTTTTTTGTAAAAACTTTGTGGTTGTTTTTTTCTTTTTAATATACATTATTTTGACAGTTGGGAAAGAGAACGCACGAGTTTGGAAAAGCTAAAGAAAAAGCACGAGTAAAGTGGCGTATTGCAGGGACGAAGAGCGTTCGGAATGTGGGCTATTACATACTCGTGCTTTTATATACTCGTAATGAAATATACTATTTTGAACCTTCTTTTGATTTTGTCCTGTTGGTCACGTCTTTCCCGGACGCTCTGATGATGCATCACACTTGCACGCGAACTTCACATATATCAATTTCAACTCGTTCGTTCACCATTCGAGTCGCCGACAGTCGCCCAACATAGTTGAACTTACGAGCGTGGCGTTGCGCGTAATTTAAACAAAATGACAGCACGTCTCCAAGTTTCTAATTTAACGATTAACGGACTTTTATTAACGGAAGTTGAGTTTAACGGAAGTTAACAAAAGCGTTAACACTTTTTGAAGTTAACTTAAAAGTTAATCCGTTAAGCAAAATGTTAACTTCGTTAATTAACGATTAACGGATTAACGAGTTAATGCCCAGCTCTGGTTATATTGATAGACTGAAGAAGAGCTGATGTGACGTGGAAGAGGATGAACGTAGAAGAGAGTGGCAACCTTAGGGGAGGCCTTTGCTTAAACGTTACACAATCTCTAATCTGATATCAATTATTAATACTGTTTATGTTACGTTTTTATTTGCAAGATTGTTGAAATAAAGGCTATTGTTGTTATTACCATTGATGGACTGACTGATAAGTCATACGAGTACATCTCTTTGGATTGCATATTTTTCATCAAAAGTAAGTATGTTTTGCTGCAGTCACCGCTGAGAGTTTTTACTGCCGAAATATCTACATTTAATATGATATATGTGTTTATGTAAAGGTGTCTACAGGCGGTGGTCATTGATACTTATGTTTGCTTTCTGAGTATGTATCAAAAATACTTGTACATAAAAGATTTGCCACTATTATATAGTTGCTTTTAATTTTAAATGGAATGGACAAACAAAACTGTAAGTCGACTTCACGTGAGAGGGATAAGGTCAATGAGATGATGAGACAAACAAAAGATGTTTGTGCGACATTGCCCGCTCGAGAAGTGAGAGCCGGGCCGACAGACTAACGAGAAACTTTCACTAAACCCTCTTCAGAATACCAGCGTGACTAAGAATTCGACTTGTCTAAAATGGCCGTCCTTTTTTCGGAGTCCGCTTCATAAATTTTTCGTGACGGATCACGTGAAACAAAACGCTCGGACGATTTGTCAACCTGGGACCCTTTTCAGGCGTCGGCGAGACCTGAGGCCCGGACATAATTACCTCGGCCGTCTCGCTCACGCACGCACCCCCCGCGTCCTCTAGACTCGCAGCCTTCAGACTCGCTGCGAGTCTTATCTCGCTACTTTTGTCCTGGCTAAGATTATTCGTCTCGTCTCGCTCCTGAAAGAAAGTTCATTTGTAAAGTTAGCGCAATAAAAAAAACTGCACTCATTTTATGTCCGTATTTTTTTTAGCACGGACGAAGCTTTTTATTTTATGGATAAATATTTAAATAGTCTATTACTCTCTTTCGATCTGTAAGAAGCTTTTTGAATAAAACTTAATTAAACTTCTATGATTTATGAATGATAGCGAATGAAAATATGCAAGAGTCCCGAGTATGGCAGTACATGTTTAAATGCTCATCACAAGTGTATGATGAGTATAAGCAGAGTGCGAGTTGTGCGGCGCCCAGGGCTGCGCTGGACTAACTTGTGCCTTGTTTACTTCGCACGTTCCCTCAGGCGATGTTCCCTGTCTGGTATATAATTCTGATATAATATCTGCATAGCGGTATAATCTCATACGTGTAGTTTATAACTAATTCACATACGATAATTTATGTGTTATAATTTTGTTTAACTCTTAATATGAATGTATTGTACCGAGTTGGACTTCAATTATTTGGTACTAGCATTTTCATTATTTTGTCTATTGCAACAAACATACATCATAGCTAAAGAGATTCAAATATATGCATAGAGAGGACATAAGGCAAAAGCAAAAAGCCAAAAGCATGTGTCAAGATAATTTGAAATTTCGCGGCATCTGAAATTTGAACAGAAACATGTTCAGTAGGTTGTTGAAATCGGTGCGCCGTGCACAATGCCTCACGCACCGCTGAGCTACAAGGGTTGCACTCCACAATTGCTGCCTGCTGTATAACAATCCGGTAATCCTGTTCCCAGCGCAGCCAATTTGTGTATGAATACATGTTGACTATGCACCTAATATGTGTAGGTACAGTCATTACCATGCACTAACACGTACCTACGAACTAATTATATGTATGTATTCTACGTGCATGTTCATTTTCATGATTTATTTCTCCATTTTTACTTAATTTGTCCTCCCCTCCACGACAAAAAGGCATCGTCCACACACATTTCAACGGGAATCACAAGTTGAATTTTATATTCAATGTGAGTGAACTGATTAATGGACACCTGATAGTAATATCCAATATTCCCTCTGTCATTCACAAAAGCCGCAGGACGACAAAAGGTTATGACGGAATTCTCGTAACTAAACGATCTGCCAAAAGCGTTTGCCCTTTGAAATATTGTGCGGCATGTTCCAGTCAGGTTAAAAGTCAAACCTATATTGTAGTGCAATGGCCGAAGTCAATATTCGATCGTAAACTATTTTTGCTTAACCGCGGTATTTTAATTAACATTTTAAATCCTTTTGGTTTTAATTTTCAGATTTAAAGATCAATCTAAAACACTGTCTATTGTTAAGAGGGCTATCAAATAATTTTTTTGCTCTGTTTCATACAAAGTAATAAAAATAATTTTCAATTTCGGTCGCTGATGATCAGGATTTTTTACAGAAGTAAGCGGAGCTTTGAAAAAAGATTTTTCTTTTTGTCATTAATTATACTACAAAGGTAAATCCGCGCACAAATATTTGCATATGTTAAGCATAATTGCCATAGGTAAGGTTTAATTTTAAGCTATGTTCGTAGTTGCAGCGCGTGGACTGTGCAAACAGTAAAGTGGCGGGCGAACACTCCACACTGAGCACTAATTGCAAGTTGACTCAAGTTAATCGGCTAGCTATCATATAATGAGATCAAAACACCCGCACCTCATGTTTGAGTTCTCACAACCATATTTTAAATTGTAGCACTTTTAACTAAGCACGATTTAAAGTAATGATTTATTTTACTATCAAATTTTGCTCTCTTCTAAAATACATTACGAACTGCCTACACCATACAGTGAAAAATTCCACCGTTCAATGAAATCTATGCAAATGAGCTCCTATCATAGTAATTTATAAATTTTCGATTCTTATGCTATTAGAAATTAGGCAAATGGCTAAAATTTAGATGTTGCCTAAAGTTTTTAACCCTTTTAAAACATAACAACCGTTAAGCGTTCTGCCAAACAGGTGGCATACTGGCCACTAAGACCTTTGCCTTTTTAGTTAATGGAAAAATATAAAGGAGAAAAGAGCGAATCGCGCGGGAAGTTGAAAAGTGAACAACGAGATGTACTCGTAGGAATGAACAGAGTTTAATGGAAATAATAAAGTAAATATGTAATCATAAGTATTTAACAATGTAATAAAAATGCATTTTGTCTGCCGTGCTGTTTATACAACAACTATATCATTTTTAAATTAACTAAATACAGTATGTGTAGGTCTGTGTGCTCGTCACTATGCCGCCGGGTGCCGTTTGTTTGCGGCCGTCGCCGGGCGTTACAAAAAAGGCTTGTTAACAAATTGCTGTCCGCTGTCAATTAGTTCCGTGGATATTGAAGCTTCGGCAATTATGTTTTGCGACTCTCCTGTTCCTGATAAATTGCTGCGACAAAAATAAAAATTCACATTAACATACAAAACATGCACCGAAATATGTGGTAAAGGCTGTGTGAATTATATTTACTTAATAATGAAAATTCAAATTGCTGAAATAACACCCATCGTACTTTTTTAAAGGTTTTTGGCATGAAATAGATGTTACAACTGTTGTTAATTTAAGCAAATATCTACTTTCTGCATAAAAGCGACTTTGCTCAAGCTAGAGTGATTGCTATTTCTTCAGAAAAGTAAACGTACCATTAAGAGATTGTTAGTAGTATTGCTGTAGGTGGTGTTTAAATTAAATTCTTGGGCCTGTGTATATAATACCATGACCACTCAGAAGACAGCCATGAAGTGGAAGCAATTCAGCGTTTCGTCTGTGCGTGCCGGAGGCCTAATTTTGATCTACGTTCCCTACCAACACTGCTTATCAGGAAATTATGAGATGGGGAAGATTTGGCGGAGGAGGGACGCATTGGAAGGAAAATATCCTATTTCTGTATATCCCCTCATCCGTTGATTAAAGATAGGCATCGCATCTCCAACAGGCATAGGCATAGGCAGTGGCGCTTCCCTATTTCGGCGAATTCAGATGACCGCACGCTCTTTTGCCATCTTACAATGTAGAAAAAAAATAGAGAAGTAAAGATTAAATACATTAAATACGAGACCAGCTAGTAACGTAGGAAACAATGAAGAAAACTGGCAAAAGGAATGGTGTAAAAATAAAAGCCAAGTGTTTGCAATAAAACGTCGATTTTCTTAAGCACTGAGCTGCTCTATTTTTTATTTCTTTATCATGACTAAAGAATTCTTATTTTACATCGCTTTTTTCCTCTAAAAGGTTTATAGCGTTCGTTCGTAAGCAGAAATTTAAACTTGAATCACATGTTTTATATCACAGTATGCGTGCAGAAGATAATGAAAATCGGGCAATCATGAGCGGAGTTACGAAGTAATAAAAAAAACAGACGACTTGAGTACCTCCTCCTTTTTAAAGTCTGCTAAAAGTGTGTGAATATTATTTTAATTTATATTAAAAGTTTCTGTTGCGCGGACTATGTTGGTATTTTTGACGTTTGTGACGTTTCCTCAGACAAGTCGATTCAGTGTTACAGCATGAAATAACTAAATATACAATTAATTATATTTTACGTGTAACACTTGAATAACCGCAGCGGACTCGTGTTTCAATGGGTCACAACTTTCCAATTAAAATAATTATTCGTTGCTACTGAAATTTATGTCAGGGTAACACAAATTTTTGAAATGAATTCTATTTAAAATTTGCGTTAAAATATTCATCTGTTTATTTCCCTGGAGTTTTCGGGGTTGGCTTATCCTATAGAAATCCGCGAATTTGTGGCTGGATGAAATTATTTTTTGTGTTTTTTGAAGAATATTTATACATATCAGTAAGCATAGCAAATAAATTGTATAGAAAATGCGATAGTAAATGCGATAGAAGTTGTGTTTAAAATTCCGAGAATCTTCACTTATTGAAATATTTATATAAATCTAGTGCCCTTTAGTTGCTATTTCCAGTTCAAGTTATTTATTTATCTTTCGTCTCAATAAAGAAATAAATATAATGTCTTTAATATAAATTTCATAGAGTAAAGAATTTGAACAGTATCTATGATTATTTTTCTAAAAAAATTAGCATTGATAGAAAAAAATGAATACAATGTTATTAAATATTTTTCTAGTATATGCACAAAAATGTGATTGTTGTGTCACAAGATATAGTTGATAAACTGCCTGGTCATGAGTAAGACAGGACTCGGAACATTAGAAATGACAAATGACCGCGCGCCTCCCACGGCGTCTGCTAATGCATGTCACTGCATCCGTCGAGATTGAGACAATTATTTAATATTAGAAGTGACCCTGGCGGGATCCAGTGATAAGGTAACTACAGTTATGACTGAGAAAATACGCGCCAACAATTCTTGAGTCACGGCCAAGTATGACACCGTAAACTAGTTAACGTAGGCAGTTTTAATTCTCTCTAGTTGAAAACTAATTTAATGACTAATCGTTTGTAATTATTCAAACGCGGTTATTCCAATTTTAAAGTGTAATCGGTATTTCCGAATTGTATTTACGTTCTGTAAAGATTTAGGATAACCGAGTGATACTGAGAAAATCATTTCAAAATTGGGAAAACCCATATTGTATATGCTTAAAATATTTTTTTTTGTAAGATCGTTAAAATATTGAGTTTAGGGTTTATGATGTATGCAGGTTTTGGCATCCATAAGATACAAAAATTATTATCTGTAAAGAATAAAATTAATGAATAAAATCACAATAAAGTATTTAAAAAATATAGGTGAGATAAAATAAAAAATTAGTTAAAAACTTTTTTATTGTTCTAAAACAAAACGTTTAGCGGTTTGTTAGTTTCGCGTAAACGAAACGCAATTTAAACAACGCAATATAAAACAGAGATGTAAATAAAGCACGCGAATAGCGGACGACTACAATAAATATTTCTACGCAATCCGTACGAATTACATTCGCAAAGTAATTCCCTTAAAAGCTCTACGGTTACGTTAACTGTGAAAAATAAAACACGTATAGTGTGTATACATGAAATGAAGTAACAGTATTCAGAAAATTTGTAATAACTTTAATCCTACTTATAATTTAAAAAGTGATGCAAACATTACCATGTTTTATACAACTTTTTAAGGCTTTAACACTGTTTGTTCAATGAAACACGACACTTTACTTTGATAAAAGAGACTGTTTATTTTTGATACTCAACTTTATAATATATTACAATACACTACGAAACGTTAAATAAAACTTTATACAAAACAAACTCGTTACAACGTGAAGAAAAAACACACACAAGAAAGAATAATGAAAACAAACAAAAGACAACTCTATTCGATACATTTTTTCATAAATAAGTCGCGGCGCCAATATGTGCCAGTTCTGTGCATTATCATTAGTGGCGCCATCTATTGAAACTGAATTGCTCTTAAACATCCCGCCCACCAAAGGACGAACAGTCCTTTACATCTCTATGTAAACTCAAAATCTCTAATACACAAAACAAAATAATCACCGCCCACCATGGCAATCTATGCTTAAGTAACAAAAATATGCAAAGAATATTAATCACAACACTAGTCTCTATATAACAAGAAATATAAATGATAAAATAACACTAAACTCTATACAATAAGATATATGAATGATAAAATAAAACTCGACTCGATATAAGAAGAAAAAAATTAAAGCAAATAAATTAAAACACACAATGAAATTAATAATTGACTCTACTCTGTGTCTTTTGGCAAAAAACATAGCTTATTACATGGTCTTTTACAAATTCCATTTTTAGTTTTAATAGATACGACTCGTGTAACGTTATCTTTTCCAGTATGCTTCTCAATGATTCTGCCCAACCACCATTTGGCTGGGGGTATGTTGTTGTCTCTTATTAAAACAATATCATCGATTTCAGGCTCCTTCTTCTTTGTGGTCCATTTGTGTCTCTGATTCAAGGTAACTAAATATTCATTGGACCATTTTCTCCAGAAATCATTCATCAATTTTTGGCAGTACTTCCACCGCCTCAAATTTGAAATGTTGCAATCTTCATAACTCTCGTCTGGTATAATTCGCAATGGTTCCCCTATTAAGAAATGACCAGGCGTTAATGGCATGGGGTCATTTGGATTATCACTCAGGTAAGACAAAGGTCGTGAATTAAGACAGGCCTCTATTTGCGTCAAGACCGTCGTTAGCTCTTCAAAGGTAAGTGTAGAATCTCCGATTATTCTTTTCAGATGCATTTTTGTTGAGCGAACACCAGCTTCCCATAGTCCTCCGAAGTTTGGTCCATGCGGTGGGCTGTACTTCCATGCCGTTCCCTCGTTTGCTAGAAGATGCTGAAGTTCGTCAGGTAATTTAGATTTAACTCGGTCAAACATTTCTCCTAGTTCTCTATCTGCGCCGATAAAATTTGTTCCATTATCTGAATATAATGTTTCACAATATCCTCTTCTTGACACAAATCTCTGGAATGCTGCAATGAATCCCGAAGAAGTCAAATCTGACACAGCTTCAAGGTGAATCGCTTTGGTTACGAAGCATACGAATAGACAAATGTATCCTTTATAGCATTTGGCTCCTCGTCCTGGCGAAAATCGTATGTTTATAAATCCTGTGAAATCGACGCCAGCAATTTTGAACGGCCTCGTTGGTTTAAGTCTCGCCTCCGGAAGCTGTCCCATAAACGGATTGTTGTTTTTTCGTGAATATCTTAAGCATGTAACACAATTTCTATAGCACTTCTTCACTAAATTTCTTGCTTTAAGTATCCAGTACTTCGATCTTAAATAGTTTAACATCAGTTGTGGTCCTCCATGAAGTGTTTTTATATGTGCGTCTTCAATTATTAATTTGGTGATGTGACTTCCACTGGGTAAAATAACTGGATGACGTCTTGTATAATCAACTTGAGCCTCTTGAATTCTGCCTCCCACTCTCAAAAGTCCAGTTTCATCGATAACTGGATGAAAGGTAAGTAGTTGACTCTTCTGTGATACACTTTGCCCCGCTCTTAAACGATTAATGTCATCTTCGAAATACATCTTCTGTGTCTCTTTTATACAATATTTTAATATAGCCTCTGTTTCCTCTCGACTCACAATTTTGAATGAAATATTTCGTTGTTCCTTTGGTAGTCTCAAATATAAAAACTTTTTGCAATAAGACAACACCTTTAGCATTTTAGGTAATGTTGAAAATCTCGTCCAAATAAATTCTTCCTGATCTTTAGTAGTAGTAGTTAGTGCTTTAATTGGTTTTGCCTCTTCTGTAGTCTCAAAATTATTGCTTGTGTTCTGTTCATAAGTTTCTTGATGTAGCCAATTTGGACCATGCCACCACAATTTGTTATCTATTAACTCTGTTACTTTCAGTCCTCTAGACGCGCTATCAGCTGGATTTTGATCTGTAGCTACGTGTCTCCACTGCTCTGGTTCCAGCATGGTAAGGATCTCAGATGTTCTATTGCTCACGAAAGTCGTCCATCGACTCGGCTCTCCTGCTATCCATGCCAAAACTATCGTGCTATCAGACCACGCGTATATTTTACTCTTAGGAATGTTCATGACTTGGGACACTTCGTATACTAATTTTGCAGCTAGTAGCGCTGCACACAGTTCCAGGCGTGGGATTGATATCTTCTTCTCCACTGGCGCTACCTTCGTTTTAGCGGTGACAAGGTTGACGGCGATGCTACCATCTTTGCTGGTCGATTTTAAATACACCGCTGCTGCATAAGCTGACTGAGATGCATCAGCGAATGCATGCAGTTCTACATTATCTCCGATACTGACGTGAAACCATCTCGGAATGACGATCTTCTCTAATTTTGGTAGGTCCTCTTTGAATTGTTGCCACTCGTGTAATAATTGTGGGGTGAGTCTCTCATCCCATGATAATTTTGCTATCCACAGTTTCTGTATAAAAATCTTCGCTCTAACGACGATTGATGCTATCCAGCCCATAGGATCGTAAAGACGCGCTATCTCAGACAGTACTTTTCTTTTAGTTACGTCTTCTCCATTCTCATTACTTTTAGGTAGTTGAAAATGATATTGAAAATTATCGTTTGTATTGTTCCAGGTAAGACCTAATACTTTTATGCTATCATTAGATTTAAATTGTATTAACTGATTGTCTCTTTGATTCTCTTTACAGATGTGTTCCAGTAAGTCTTCGCTGTTGCTGCTCCATTTTTGGAGTTCAAAACCACCTGCTCTCATTAAATTATTCATTTGCTCATATATCTCTATAGCTTGCTTTGTTGTTTCACATCCGGTAAGTAAATCGTCCATATAATAGTCTTGCAGAGTGATTAGTGCCGCAAGTGGATATTTTGTTTGCTCATCTTTTGCTAGTTGTTGCAAAGACTTTACAGCTAAGTATGGCGCACAAGATGTTCCAAAGGTAAGTCTCAGTAGTTTGTAATGTTGAATAGATTCGTGTGGATTTGATCTCCATAGTATTCTTTGGAAATCTGTATCTTGCTCGTTGACAACCACTTGACGATACATTTTAACTAAGTCTGCAACTATACAAATTCTATGGCATCTCCATCTTATTAGAATATGACGTAGATCACTTTGTAATTTGGGTCCGACGAGAAGATTGTCATTTAATGACACATTGTTCACTCCTTTGCTCGAAGCGTCGAACACCACTCTTACTCGGGTAGTCTGTTTATCATCTCTAATCACTGCATGGTGTGGTAGATAAACGACGTGATTATCACGTAACTCTCTCTCATCAGTTATTTTTCTCATGTGATTTTGCTGTAAATAATCCTCTATTACGTTTTTGTACTCTTCTTGTAGCTTTGTATTTTTAAGTAATTTCTTCTCTAATAATTTGAACCTTCGTAGCGCTATCTCTTTTGATTGACCATTTAGACATTCTGGATTAGGACTTTTAAAAGGTAATCTGACGACGTAACGTCCTTCACTGTTTCTATATGTTGTTTCTTCGTAAATTTCTTCACATCTTAATTCCTCTTTAGTCTTTCTCTTTATGATACTTTCAGGTTCTCTTTCTATCTCCCAGAATTGTTTTAAAAACTCATCTTCCTTTGGTTGTATATGCATGCTGATAATATTGCGATTTTCTTGCACTAATTCATTTTTTATTTTTCCAGATAATATCCAGCCCAATTGCGTGTTTTGTGCAACTGGTCCAGATAACTCAGAATGTTTCAGAAAACCATCCAGTAGAATTTCTCCGTAGATGTCAGCACCTAGAATAATGTCTATTCGTCCAGGTGTACTGTAGGTAGGGTCAGCCAAAGGTAAGTTTGTGATCTCTTTCCAATCATGTATAGATGAGTCTCGGGACGGTATAAATGAAGTCAACCTCTTCAACACGAACGCATTGACTTGAATAGAAAACTCAGGGTTACGTAAAGATACGATCTCAAAAGAAGCCATACTCTTCGCTTGTGTTTGACCTTCTCCGACTCCTGATATAACACCGTTCACTGAATCTCGCTTTAACTTCAGGAATTGTGCTGTGGCTTCAGTTATAAATGACGCTTCAGATCCTTGATCAATCAAAGCTCTAACTATTTGTGAATAACCTGTAGTTGATTTGATTTTGACCATAGCTGTAGCCAGTAACACTCTGCTCAGGTGACTCTCATTAGTAAAATGGGCTACAACATTCCTCTCAGGTTGTTTACTCCTCTCTTTAACTTCAGTTGAAGTGTTATCATTACTTGAAGATTCCTCTGTAATTGATCTCTCTTCTCGGTTAGATGTTCTCTCATAATGCAGTAATGTATGATGTCGTCGGGCACATCGACGACAGCTCGTAGTTGAGTAGCAATTCTTCACGCTGTGATTAGGTGATAAGCAATTGAAGCACAAATGATTTGATTGTACATACTCAGTTCTCTTCTCTGGGGTTTGTGCTGCAAATTGCTTACACTGATACAATAAGTGTCGTCCGGAACACATGACACAGATGTAATCTCTCTTCTCCTCTTCCACTGATGAATGAAATGATCTCTGCTTTGTAATTTGTCTCGTAGTGTTGTTATGTTGTGTTGTTTTAGCTGGTCTGCTGTTATAATGATTTGATGACTCCAACATCTCTAACGTTCTAAATCTAGTCTCGATAAATCTCTTCAGCTCCTCCCAGGTAGGTAAAGTATCTGCTTCACTGTCTGAATGTACTCGGCTCACTTCTAACTCCCATAACTTTCTTGTCTCTGCATCTACTTTTGTTACTACCAAATAAATTATAATAGCGTCCCATGCACTTGTATTTATCTCCAAATTTTGCAATGATTTTAAACACGAAGATGTCGTATCTAAAAGTAGTTTTAAAGCAGCGGGCGACTCACTCGTTAAATTCTTTTGGGAAAACATACGTTTCATAACTTCATTGGTATTGAAGCGTTTATTGTTGTATCGTCGAACCAACTGGCTCCACGCCTCATTATAATTCACATCTGTTGTAGATAGATTTTTAAGCAGAATTTCCGCTTCGCCAGTTAAGCAACTCTTCAAATAATGCAGTTTTTGAGCAGCGGTTAGTGTAGAATTGTTATGAATTAACGATACAAACATATCATAGAAAGTTTGCCAATTTTCGTATCCGCAAGAAAATCTTGGCAAATGAATTGTCGGTAACTTCACATCGCTAGAGGTCGCAACAGTACTGGGTTGATTATTAGACGCTCTCACAAATGAAGTCGGCTGGTATATCTGTAGATCATCTTTTAATTTTATTGTATAAGCTTCGTAAATATTCTCAAACTCTGAATACATATCTTCGGCAAAATAACTAAGTTTAGATTTATCAGACTTGTCTACAGAGGCAACAATCTCGTTATGATTACTTAAGAATGACTCCCACAATTTATCTAACGCCTCTTTTTTTGTTTCAATATATGTCACTGTAAGCCGATCTTTAGATGTCTTTTTGTAATTAATTTGCGCTTTACTAACCCGCTCAAATAACTCCTCTTGTCGCCGTAGACACACTTTTAATATTTCAGACATTTTTAATGTTCAACGTTCACGCAACACAATCACAAAATTAATATTTTCACTTTAGTTCGATTCGTGTTTTCCCGGGTTTCGGCACCAAAATGTTTGTTCAATGAAACACGACACTTTACTTTTGATAAAAGAGACTGTTTATTTTTGATACTCAACTTTATAATATATTACAATACACTACGAAACGTTAAATAAAACTTTATACAAAACAAACTCGTTACAACGTGAAGAAAAAACACACACAAGAAAGAATAATGAAAACAAACAAAAGACAACTCTATTCGATACATTTTTTCATAAATAAGTCGCGGCGCCAATATGTGCCAGTTCTGTGCATTATCATTAGTGGCGCCATCTATTGAAACTGAATTGCTCTTAAACAAACACATAAAACAGCTTGTTTACATTGCTCCAAAACATTCTTTATGTAAATTTATAAACATATGTGCATCGTAGAATATTTATATGTAGACGAATATGGAGGGATTTACCATAACAGCAGTGTATGAAAATCTGAAATTGTCATATTCATTGTGGACTTAGACTAGACAAATCGAAACTGGAATCACAAACCGAACCGAAAATGGTAAAAAGGAAAGCGATACATACCGGAGCTCACGTATTTTAACAAAACCGGCACACTCCGGCTGCGATTTTGATGCATTGGTTATTTCCGCTGTGTAATATAGTTCGTGTTTCCATTTTAGAATTTCATATATGTTGCATATCAAAAGTTTAAACAACACTGAAACATAAATAAATTTAAAGTAAGAAAATAAGTAAAGTTAAACACAAATAGTGCAAATGCGAATGTTTAGATGGATGGATGGAACTATGCAAAGGTGGGCATTAACTCGTTAATCCGTTAATCGTTAATTAACGAAGTTAACATTTTCCTTAACGGATTAACTTTTAAGTTAAATTCAAAAAGTGTTAACGCTCTTGTTAACTTCCGTTAAATTCTACTTCCGTTAATTTAGTCCGTTAATTGTTACAATAGACACTTATTGACGTGTTGTCATTTTATTTAAATTATGCATCAGGCTACATTCGTAAGTTCGGCTATGTTCGGCGACCGTCGGCGAGTCGAATGGTGAACGAGAACGAGAACGAGCGAGTGTGATGCATGTTATACAATACACCGAGCGGCCGGGATAGACGTGATCAAAAGAGTACCACAGAATCCTTGTTAGAAAATAGTGACGATTTAAACAAACTTACCTCTATTAAATATTGCGAATTTTATGCGCTAGACACCTTCAAAGTTTATTAATTATTTCATATTTACACAAATGTCTCGAAAAGTCTTTATTACATTTTATTCACATTAAAACTGGTTTTCATTTATTTAACATCACTTTTTTTAGAACAAGACTTTGTTATAAAATCAACATAAGGTTCAAAAACACTTTACTCTTAATACAATAATTGTTGAACGTGAGACGCAAAATCTATTAAAAAAAATAAACTCTGCGTTGAATAGCAATCAAAATAATCGAGAGTGCATTACTCTTCAACGTCGTACCTAAAATACAACTAAACTTTGTTGCAGACAAAATGTTTATTTTAATTTTGGAGTTTAAAGACAACAAAAAATATTAAAAAAATAGTTTATGGTTCATTTGAAAAAGCGTACAAATAGGATTTTTTTGTCATTGCGTAGATAAGAAACAAGCAATGAAAAATAAATTTAAAAATTCGAAAGACGAAATGTGCACGCAATAAACGTTCCTCAAAAACAAAAGGGATTTAGGTGTTTATTACCGTCGTTTGTTTTTTTGGGGCTTCTTCATAGTCAACGAAAAATATTTTTTCATTTTAAAAATATGAACAAAGGATCAAATGGACGGCCGCACAGAGAATACGATAACGAACTCGATAGATTTATGGCCCCAACCCTTCTAATGGTAGGGGATGCACGTGCGCTGCGCAAAGACAATAGCGAAGATAATTTGTTTGTTTACAAAAAAAGTATACGACAAAACGAGAAAGAATGAGGAAAAAGATAAAATAATTGTGTTAGTGAAATAATGTTAAACTGTGTTATACTAAATTTAATATATGAAATGTCGCCACAAGTGACCTTTACAAAAGACATCGATTTTTTTACGTATATCGAAAGTTTATTTTAAAATTAATCGAATGTCGTTGAAAATAATTCAAAACACATTCTTACTAATTAACTATAACGATTTTATAGGTGATAAGAAAGAGAGAAGACATCACCCGCGATCGGTTGTTTTCGTTATGTCGTGTAACTTATGCTCAATACACTGAGAATAATTTAACTTGATTTAACATATAACAATAGATCGGACGATAGATCATTAGATGATAGAAGTTATCGAAGGCATCTCAGTTGTATAGTTTGATGTGTTGAGACGTATCACTGGATTGGTTAAAAAGTACGTAAAAAATTATAAGTCTGTTCGTGGGTCCTTAGCTAAAATAAAAAAAAAATATTACCAAATTATACATAAAATTAAATGTTCAGTTGTTGGAGTATGAGCAAATGAATATCCGGGTGCAAATAGTAACAGATAAATGTAAATACTGCACAAAAGTTTTGATTGTTTTTTTTAATATTATCACATGTCAACTGTTTAATAGAAAATTTGTGTTGTCTAAATTTAGTTAGCTCTCTAATTCCGTGACGTCGGATTGTCCATAAAAAAATTGACTGAAAAAGTCAATTGTCCATCATTGTCAGTGTAGTATATAAGTGTGTGTAACTAGTGCATGCTATGTCATTATTATGGTACAGGCATTAGTACATCGCTCCTATTGTCTAAATTATATTTTAGTATATTATATAACTAAACTATAGATAGGATTAGCGATCGCCCGAGATTTCGTAAGCTCAGTAAAAAAATAGCCTAAGTTCTATTGAAAGTCTCGACAAAATCGGTCCATACGATTCGGAGATTATTCGCATGGCCATTTCCCGCTTGCGCCTTATACTCGTAATATAAACAAAAATTAACTTTAACTGTTAACTTTAACTTGCGTTAAATTTTCTTAAATTAAACGCTTTAACGATTAACGAAGTTAAATTTTTATTTAACGGATTAACGATTAACGAAGTTAACTTTTTGATTAACTGTGCCCACCTATGGAACTATGTATAATGTTTTTATCATCTTGTAGGTATCTACTTGTTATAACTAAATTGAAAACAAATCTTTAATGTTTTTGTTTGTTAAAGATTCTTCGTATTTAAATATAATGAAGCATGATTGTGTTTTAAATGAAATATTTTCTGATCGGTGTTTTTAAGTCTTCTTTTGTAATATGAGCGAATGTTGTGTGAAAGCAATATTTATTTCAGCCGAATTGTTCCATTATCTAAAAGCTGATGCGATGTGATCGAGCTCAAATTCTGTGAAAGCTTTTAGGGATCGTTGCACTCATTCTCACACTCTCATCGATTACGAACAGAGACTACAAAAAATCTGTAAAAATCTAATGTTTTAAAAATGTAATTATCTTCAAAATATACTCAGTTCGTATTTTTCTAGCTTATTATGTTATTTATTTACACGACATTTGTATTTATATTAAATTCGGATTAGACAAATGTTATCTATGAAGTTCGGATACGTTCCATGGCAACAAAATGATAACATACGTTCCGAGTTGTGTCAGAATTAGTAAATTATTCAAACATCGTCAATGTCAATCCTTACTAATATTATAAATGCGAAAGTAACTCTGTCTGTCTGTCTGTCTGTCTGTCTGTCTGTCTGTCTCGCTTTCACGCCAAAACTACTGAACCGATTTAAATGAAATTTTGTACACAGATAGTCTAGAGCCTGAGGATGGACATAGGCTACATTTTAACGCGAAAAAGGGGTTGTAAGGGGTTGAAAGTGGGGGTGAGAGTTTGTATGGAATTATGGTCATTTTTACAGGTAGAAGGTTGAAACTTATTTTCAAGGCTGATTTGATAAAGATAAATATGAAATTAAATTTTTCGAAAAATTTTACCCCCAAGGGTGCTAAATAACAATAGGGGATGAAATTTTGTTTGGCAATATATTCGGTTTTGGTGAATGTTTTGTTTAATATGCTTTGCTGTAACCCTTACTAATATTTAGTCTAGAGCCTGAGGAAAGACGTAGGCTACATTTTAACGCGAAAAAGGGGTTTGAAGGGGTTGAAAGTGGGGGTGAAAGTTTGTATGGAATTATCGTCATTTTTACAGGTAGAAGGTTGAAACTTATTTTCAAGGCTGCTAATTTGATAAAGATAAATATGAAATTAAATTTTTGTAAAATTTTACCCCCAAGGGTGCTAAATAACAATAGGGGATGAAATTTTGTTTGGCAATATGTGAGATTTTGTTGAATGTTTTCTTTAATATGTTTTGCTATTACCCTTACCAATATTTAGTCTAGAGCCTGAGGAAGGACATAGGGCATATTTTAACGCGAAAAAGGGTTTGCAAGGGGTTGAACGTGGGGGTGTAAGTTTGTATGGAATTATCGTCATTTTTACAGTTGGAAGCTTGAAACTTATTTTTGAGGTTGCTAATCCTTACTAATATTATAAATGCGAAAGTAACTCTGTCTGTCTGTCTGTCTGTCTGTCTGTCTGTCTGTCTCGCTTTCACGCCAAAACTACTGAACCGATTTAAATGAAATTTTGTACACAGATAGTCTAGAGCCTGAGGATGGACATAGGCTACATTTTAACGCGAAAAAGGGGTTGTAAGGGGTTGAAAGTGGGGGTGAGAGTTTGTATGGAATTATGGTCATTTTTACAGGTAGAAGGTTGAAACTTATTTTCAAGGCTGATTTGATAAAGATAAATATGAAATTAAATTTTTCGAAAAATTTTACCCCCAAGGGTGCTAAATAACAATAGGGGATGAAATTTTGTTTGGCAATATATTCGGTTTTGGTGAATGTTTTGTTTAATATGCTTTGCTGTAACCCTTACTAATATTTAGTCTAGAGCCTGAGGAAAGACGTAGGCTACATTTTAACGCGAAAAAGGGGTTTGAAGGGGTTGAAAGTGGGGGTGAAAGTTTGTATGGAATTATCGTCATTATTACAGGTAGAAGGTTGAAACTTATTTTCAAGGCTGCTAATTTGATAAAGATAAATATGAAATTAAATTTTTGTAAAATTTTACCCCCAAGGGTGCTAAATAACAATAGGGGATGAAATTTTGTTTGGCAATATGTGAGATTTTGTTGAATGTTTTCTTTAATATGTTTTGCTATTACCCTTACCAATATTTAGTCTAGAGCCTGAGGAAGGACATAGGGCACATTTTAACGCGAAAAAGGGTTTGCAAGGGGTTGAACGTGGGGGTGTAAGTTTGTATGGAATTATCGTCATTTTTACAGTTGGAAGCTTGAAACTTATTTTTGAGGTTGCTAATTCTATATGAATAAATATAAAATTAAATTTTTGTAAAAAAATTTACGCCCAAGGGTGCTAAATAACAATAGGGGATGAAATTTTGATTGGCAATATGCTCGGTTTTGGTGAATGTGTTGTTTAATATGTTTTGCTATTATCCTTACCAATATTTAGTCTAGGGCCTGAGGAAAGACGTAGGCTACATTTTAACGCGAAAAGGGGATTGTAAGGGGTTGAAAGAGGGGGTGGAATATTGTATGGAAGTATCGTCTTTTTTTACAGTTAGAAGCTTGAAACTAATTTTTGAGGCTGCTAATTTGATATAAAGAAATTAATATTCAATATTTGAAAAAAGTTTACTCTTAAGGGTGCTAAATAACAATTAAGGATGAAATTTTGTTTGGGAATATTTTAGATTTTGTTGAATGTTTTGTTCAATATGTTTTGCTGTTACCGTTACAAATATTTAGTTTAGAGCCCGAGAAAGGATAAAGACTACTTTACAACGCGAAAAAGGGTTTGTAAGGGGTTGAAAGTTAGGGTGGAAATTTGTATGAAAGTATCGTCATTTTTACAGTTAGAAGCTTGAAACTTATTTTTGAGGTTACTAATTCTATATAAATAAATAGGAAATTAAATTTTTGTAAAAATTTTGCCCCCAAGAGTGCTAAATAACAATAGGGGATGAAATTTTGTTAGGAAATATGTAAGGTTTTGGTGAATGTTTTGTTTAATATGTTTTGATGTTACCCTTACCAATATTTAGTCTAGAGCCTGAGGAAGGACAAAGCCTACTTTTTAACGCGAAAAAAGGGTTATAAGAGGCTGAAAGTGAGGGTGGAAATTTGTATGGAAGTATCGTCATTTTTACAGTTAGAAGCTTTAAACTTATTTTTTAGGCTGCTGATTTGATATAAATAAATATGACATTTTAAATTTGTAAAACTTTTACCCTCAAGGTTGCAATGTAACAAAACGGAATAGGGGATGAATGTTTGTATGGGAAGATGTTTATGCGAATATTTTGTAAGTTTCATATTTTTTTGGCATTTTTTATAAGTTTAAGTAAAAACCACAACAACAACATAATTCACGACCCGTAACCCAGAGGGGTAGGCAGAGACCCAGGACCTACATTTGGCGCGGTCCGGGCACACCTCTTTCTATGTTCTTCTACATACATCAAAGCATAGCACGTTGGTTAAATAAAATAATTAGCCCAAAAAAAAATGCTACCCAAAATAGTATTTCACGCGGACGAAGTCGCGGGCACAGCTAGTAAACTATAAAACAAACACAGAACTCTATTAGCCTGGACAAACAGACCAACACAGATAGCGAATGTTTTGTTAATAGTTAATTTGTACTAGATAATGACGAATGTTTTGTTTTGTAATTCTATTGAAGTTTAGGTGTATTTTATATTCCTACATAAACTGGGATGTCATGTCTGTAAAAAAATTTTAAAAAGATTTTTAGGATATCTTCGTTTTCATTTTTCAGTAAAGAAAATGTTTTATTTCCGTAATGTAAAATTTTTGTACTAATGATGCTTTATAAATAATACAAATTGTACATAATAAATAAAAAAAGATCTGCCCTGCCTCCCGTACCCCGCAGCTCGCGTTGTCGCTCGGGCTATACAATCTACAACTTTAGTAATGACCAAAGCTGTGCGGAACCGACTTTTATTTAAGTTTTCTAAATGTTTTACTGCACTTTCTGTTCAACATTGTAAAATTATCTTTATTTTTCTTGTCCACTCTTCTTTTTGTCTTTCTTTAATTCTGTTTAAGATTCTGAAAGTTTATATTTAATTTCCTTTTGATTAACAGCTATGCTAATGATTGGAATGTTTAACAATTGGTCTCTGAGACCAAAATCTCTGCTTAAAATATATCCTCATCAATATTTTTTTGGTTTCAAAAATCCACGGTAAGAGATATTTCTTATCTTTAAGATAATTATTTGTTACATGAAACTGTTATGTAAAACTGCTTGTTTTTATTACCATAAATATGGGTTTTGCAGGCAGTATCGCTTTTTAATAAAACGATAAAAATACGCGTAAAGTTAACTTTGCTGAATCTGCGGTCATCGCGCGACACATTAACCTCACTTTATGACACCACGTAATGGCAGACGATGATAATAAGCTGGTTTTCATTACTTTAAACAAAACATTTTACGGTTACTTGGCAATTTCAGTGAATTCAAGTGGCCGCTTTGTCGTTTGTCACCTTATACAATAATAAAAAAATGGATGTTTGGCCAACAATAGTAATTACAGTTTGACCGAGGATATCATTAACAGTGGTAGAGCCCGCTTTAACATCTTCGCACGAATGGGCCGGCTCGCCCGGTGCAATACCACGACCTCACAGAAGACAGGCGTGAAGTGGAGTAATCTGCGTTTCGTCTGATGAGTGAGGTGCCGGAGGCCTAAAAACAGTCCACCTTCCCCTCACACCCCTTTCTAGTAAGGAAGGGATGAGAGGGGGAAATGGACTTTACGGGGAAGGGGAAGGACTAGGAAAGGGATGAGGGGGTATCTCTCCTTTTTCTAGGAGTTGAGATCACTATTAATCTTAACTCATGCAGTCGATCCCCTGCAATTTAAACAAAGCCTGTTTTGGTAGAGAGGGCGAACATTGTCGATAGGCAGCTGTCCTCGGCTTCTCTGGCAATACAGCAAGGTGATGTGATCTGCCTTAAAGGGCGTCAACTGGGATCTATAATAGTTGGCGGCCAATTCACTGCATCCTGTTTTACCACCGGTCGTTTCAGGCAACTGGCCCATCGGATTATGGTAGCATAGGACGAGAGAGTGGGTTTGCACGAGCGCAACTGCTTACCCACTAAAATCCATTCACGCGCAGATGAACCTTGGCTATAACTCTCCGAATCAAAGCCCTATGGCGATGGAGTAGTGGTGGTGGGAAACCGGATCACGGTGAATCCGTTTCTTAGTCATTTCTCTGCACATAGGCGGTCAGACGAGAGTGGTCGCTCCCGGACTTGACTTAGGCGGAAGTACGGGTTCGGCAGCACGTCTGACGACTAAGCAGCCCTATTTAGGATCGCTCTGCTTACCCCTGCACAGGGGAGGGGCCTAGAAAAGGTGGCCTAAACATAGTCCGTCTTGTACTCTACCCCGCTGGCACACCGCGGCCTTCGGGCACCGAACAAATGCGGTCGAAAAATTCAAAAAGTTAAGATATCGCCAAATACAACACTGACCTTTGCGACTTGGAATGTTCGAACATTACTTGACAACCCTACAAACTTATGTCCAGAGCGAAAAACTGCTCTTATCGCAAGAGAACTGTCTAGATACAAAATAGACATAGTTGCCCTAAGCGAGACTCACTTAGCTGATAGTGGAGAACTTCGTGAGGACCGCGGGGGATACACTTACTACTGGGTTGGGAAACCTGCTTCTGAAAGAGCTAGTTGTGGAGTAGGTTTTGCTTTAAAAACAAATATCGCTAATTCACTTATAGAAAAACCAAAAGGCATAAGCGATAGGCTTATGACCCTTAGGTTGCATACCGGTTTAAACAAATATCTTCATCTAATTAGCGTATATGCTCCTACAATGACTTACGATGATGACGAGAAACTGCGGTTTTACAACGATCTCCGAAAAACCCTGCAACATATACCACCCAATGATAAAATCATTCTCATGGGAGACTTTAATGCACGCACTGGCACCGATTTCCACATCTGGGAAGGGATTCTTGGCCGACATGGAATTGGAAAATGTAATTCCAATGGTGAGCTCCTTCTATCTTTATGTGCAGAATTTAACCTCTGCATCACAAATTCTTTTTTCCGCATGGCCGACAAGTTTAAAACCTCATGGATGCACCCACGCTCTAAACATTGGCATCTTATTGATTATGTCATCGTACGCAGGGTTGATCTGAAAGATGTCCTTATTACAAGAGCAATGCGGGGCGCTGTTGGTTGGACAGATCACCGGCTAATAAAATCGAATATTCGTATCAATTATAAACCTCCTCGCCGATCAAACCACAATATTCCGGCTCGACTAGCTTTCTCAAAGCTCATTCAGTCGCGTGAAGTTCAACAAAACCTGAACTCGGAATTTGGTAAAATGCCACCTAACACGACATCTTCTATTAATGAACAATGGTGTAACTTAGCACGATCACTTCATGAAGTAGCTGAGCGAGTTGTAGGCAAGCCGAAAAAGAAAAATCAGGATTGGTTTGACGACTCCGACAATGAGATTACGAAGCTCGTTAGTGATTTTCGGCGCCTGCTAAGGAGCCCAACTGTCAATAGTACGCAACGAAAAACCTTACAAAGAGATCTCAAACTCAAAGTGCGCGAATTGAAAAACCGATGGTGGATGATGAAAGCAGTGGAATTACAACATCTTGCAGATATTAAGCAGACAGGCCTATTCTATGAATCTCTAAGAACAATTTTCGGACCTCGGTTTAAAAAGATTTCCCCAATCTACTCGCGCGACAAATCAAAACGATTAACAGAACATGATGAGGTGTTGCACCGTTGGGCTGAACACTTTAGTGACGTTCTAAATCCACTCACTGATGGGGTCGATCTCGGAGTAATAAATAGTATTCAAGCTCTCCCTACATCTGTGGAGCTTAACACGCCTCCTACTTTTGAGGAATTTCTCCTCGCCGTAAATAGGCTTAAAAACAATAAAGCTGCTGGCTCGGACAGCCTGCCCGCCGAGCTTTACAAATACGGTGGACCCAATATTCAAAACAGTCTCTTTGAATTGACGCTGAAGATCTGGGATACTGAGGATATACCTCAAGACTGGAAAGATGCTATCATTTGTAAGATCTATAAGGGCAAGGGTTATACCTCTGATTGTGGATCCTACAGAGGTGTCGCCTTACTTAACGCAGCCGGAAAAATCCTAGCTCATATTTTAAATCAACGGCTTGGAGAGTTAGCAGAACGGATTTTGCCTGAAAGTCAATATGGCTTTAGGGCCGGCAGAGGAACAACAGACGCTATCTTTATCGTTAAACAAATGCAAGAAAAATGTATTGAACAGCAACGTGACCGTCACATGTGTTTTGTTGATCTTGAGAAAGCGTTCGACCGAGTGCCGAGATCCGCTCTGTGGGCTATCCTTGAAAAGACGGGTTGTCCTGGAAAGTTCGTAAACCTTATACGCCAATTTCATGACGGCATGACAGCTCGCGTACGACATGAAGGTGACCTCACAAAAAACTTTTCAGTTACAAGCGGTGTCAAGCAAGGATGCGTAATGGCCCCGACTCTCTTCGCTATCTATTTCGCTGCAGTACTGCGAGATTCTTACAATAACTGTACTGGACAAATCTACCTCGAAGTCAGATCTGATAAAAGTGTCTTTGACTTGTCGCGTTTTAGATCTAAGCGAATGATACAAGAAGTGTCAATACTGGATGCTCTTTACGCAGACGATGTCTGTCTGATGGCCCATCATGCAAACAGTCTACAAATCTTTTTGAATCGTCTTGACGAGTCGTGTAGAAAATTCGGTCTGCTTATAAGCGTCTCGAAAACACAAGTTCTCAAGCAGCCTGTTCGTGGTACCTCGACAGACCCCACACCGATTTGTCTCCGAGATAAGCCTCTTGAGGAAGTACAGTCCTTTAAGTATCTGGGTAGTTACGTTCGATATGATAACCGCCTCGAAACTGAAATTTCCTCAAGAATAGCAAAGGCAGCGACATCATTCGGCAGGCTAAGGAGAAGAGTCTGGGACTCTCATGATCTTCGAATGCACACCAAGATCGCTGTATACAAAGCGGTCATTCTGCCCATACTTCTCTATGCCACGGAGACATGGTGTCTTTACAAAGGTGACGTAAAACGGCTCGACACCTTCCACATGCGATGTCTACGGTCTATTCTACATATTAAGTGGCATGACCGAGTACCTAACTCTGAAGTCCTGCAGCGGACTGAGATGTCCGGAATAGAGGCCATGATCATTAAAAACCAGCTGAGATGGTGCGGACATCTCGTTCGTATGACCGACTCCAGGTTGCCTAAAGCTATATTTTACTCTCAACTTAAAGGGAGTAAGCGCAAATCTGGAGGTCAGTTCTTAAGATACAGAGATGTTATCAAACGACATCTGACTGCATGTGAGGTACCGGTCAAAGGTTGGGAAGAGCTCGCGCAACAGAGAAGAGAATGGCGCAACTCTGTCAATTTGGCAGTAACACGCTTCGAAACCCGACGATTACAAGACCTGGATGCAAAGCGCCAAATTAGAAAAACTCGACCAAAGCCTTCCTATACCTATACATACGATTCCTCAGGCCGGTTGTACTGTGCGCCGTGCGACCGGACTTTCAAAACTAAGTTCGGATTTGCCAGTCATCTCCGATCGCACTCTCGGAGATAGCAAGGTTCGCCATTGACGGATTACGTCACGGAGGACATCATCATCATCATCATCAACTGTAACAAATTTATTCGAGTTGGACAATTGGCAGCATAACAGAAACAATATCAAATGAATTCGCAAACGAGCTGCAACACAGCGCGTGATAATTAAACAAGCGGTTACCTCCATTTAAAGTAATCACAATCTTATTGAAATATGTCCAACAATAACATTGAAAGTTAATTTAATTTATACTTAAATAATTATTAATGTTTATTTAGCGTAATATCAGTTAATTAATTTGAGCGAGCACCGCGAAATTGTTTTTGAATCATTTCCAACCGCAGTTTGCGGAATATATTTTATTGTTTGATTTCATTTGTATGTTTATATCATATTATATCAAGATAGATCTAAAGAAGTAATTGTATATTGTAAATATACTTCGAGAATTATTTGGCTTATTCTAATATACAGATTTCGCTAGGATTAAATCCTAACGACGAAGAAATATGGTGACTTATAGTTAGGTAATCTCAACTAAATTTCATACATTTCAAATAAAGTGAAAACTTTTTATACATATATGTAGTTCCTAATTCATCTTTAATTACAAGTTCAAGCCTTTAATCCTAAGTCGCGGAGTCTGCCAGTGCTCAAACTGGATACATAAATCCTGATTAATGTAAGCAGGTTCAAGCTTGTACACTTTATCTTGTCATGTATGTATCAATATAGAACTATGTCACACGTTTAAACACATATCTTCTAAAAGCTGCTAAAACTATGTAAAATTAATATACGATTGATTCCTCTACGTGGTAAGTTCAACTATTTTAATGTTATACAGCTCTTGTTAATAACGATTACACCAGTAAAAAAACCGGGCTGGCTTTTCTCGCGTCACAAACTTTTATGTACAACCAGAAAATACTTTGTCAAATTAAGTGTGCACAAGTTACGGTTTGCGTGACGCACAAAAATTATTTAATTAAGTGTAGTTGGGAACATAAGACAGCCGCTGTCCTGACTCATAACGAGGTTAGTGCGTGCAGTAACGCTGGAATGGCATGGCATGGACGTCGGGAATGCGTCCGACGTGTTTACGGTGTTTTATGGTCTTAGTATGAGTTAACATAGCACATAAATGAACTCGCCATTCATCGTAAAATACTGAACATAACATTAATTTTTTTTGAAAATTTTGTCTTACGAATATATAAGGAAACTAACTCGCCCGCGTCTCTCCACGCGGGATTAAAAATAAACGTAATAAGTAGCCTATTTGTTCTTGCAGACTACATTTGTGCCAAATTTCATCAAGATCCGTTGAGCTGTTCGGAGATACCTTCAAACAAACATACATTTATCCATCGATCCATCTATCTAAACTTTCGCATTTATAATATTAGTATGACTACAAATATAATCAAAATTTCAAGATTATCAAATTAATTTAATGATTTATTACATTTTACAACTTTCTATCAAAAATAATGTATACTTCTTTTGTTTTCGGCAATTTGTCGTTAAGAACCATCAAAAAGTATGCCATGAATAAAACATCAGTGACGATTAGAGATGTTGTGAAGAAAAAAAAAGCGGAAGCAACCAAGTATAAGTTCGTAAATGTAAATGCAAAGAAAATTTACAGCAGTTGTATTAACAGACGGCGTGGCTTTGATCGCGCGCCCATTTGCAATGCAAATTCCTCTAAGTGACAATGCCGGACGCGACCCTTATTAATTCAAGGCAGGTAACTCGCAAATAGAGAGTCGTGGTGAAGAGCAACCGACGCTCGTTTGGTCTTCATTCCGACTCCAGGTCCGCCCTCGAATCAGTAGCAAAAGGCGATTCCCTCCATCCCCTTGCAGTGAAAGCGAGAGAGAATGTACGAAAGAGCAGAGAGCAAGGGAAGGATGTCAGATTGTATTGGGTGAAAGCGCATGCCGGGGTGGAGGGAAACGAAAGGGCGGACGCACTTGCAAAGCAAGCTGCGGTCGGAATGAAGACCAAACCCAACTACGACAAGTGTCCCGTTTCATACGTCAAGCGGCAACTCCGCTTGGAATCGCTTGAGGTATGGAACGGGCGCTACAGGGACGGGGAAACTGCCTCGACAACCAAGGTCTTCTTCCCGGACGTCGTACGCGCGTTCCCCGTGCTAAGAAAAATAGACCCGGATCAAATACTTACGCAAATTTTTACTGGGCACGGGGGGTTCTCCTCGTACTTGTGCAGGTTCCGCTGCAAGGAGAGCCCCTCGTGCATCTGCGATCCGGGTAAGGAGGAGTCCGTGTTGCATCTGCTCACTGAGTGCCCGGTATCTGGTGCGATGAGGGCCGGCGCTGAAATAGAGATGAAAAGTAAAATTAAGTTAGAAACAATAAGAGAATTGGTAGAAAATAGGAAAACAAGAGAAAAATTCTTGGAATACTGCAAAGCGTCGGCCCTCTTAGCTATAAATAGAAATAAGACCTGAGATATATTTGACTCACATTCGTAGCTCTTAAGTATTTATTATTTATTGTATATATAGCCCTTTTGCCCTAGTTTTAAAAATTTTACTGCTTTTTAAATTGTAAATGGATATTGTTATTGTATATTATTTTAGTTGAAAATTTTAAATGTACATAGATATCTAGTTGTAATATTTTATGGTTTATTTATATTTAGTAATTTATGTTTTTAAATAGAGCTAAGACACGAATGTGATATTAATTTAAGTTTTATGTATATTGTTTTTAAAATTATAAATAAAGAAAATAAAGAAATCCGCACCCCAGGTCCCTGACCTTGCCTATGTTAGGGGAACGAGAGGGCGGCATAGCGCCGCCAAAAAAAAAAAAAAAAAAAAAAAAAAAAAAAATAGAGAGTCGGGCATTCATTAAAATGGATTCACCCGCGCCCGACCGCCCGCCGCAACCCCGAGAGGTGAGGATTTGGAATTTCCTTTATATCTACGCTACATTGCGTACGTTACATAGATAAAAAATATCAAAAGTCAAACAAAGGAAGGGTTCACACTAACGACAATCATCCCCGAGCATTATTAGGTAAAGTTGACAATTGCTTATCTTAATAACATGTGGCGTGTGGCCAATAGATGGCGCTTTGTTTCGTGACATAATTTCTGAAAGGCAGTATCAAAATTGACCGTTAGATTTCAACCATTTTATGATTATGTTTTTAAATTCGTGTTTTAAGCAGTACAAATTAAATATGTATAGTTTTGTATTTAGATTGACGAGTAAGGATGGGTCGTTGACGGTTTTGATATACTATTCAAAAACCAGTTGATTTTGTCACCTAGTTAATCATACGATCAGTAAAAAAAAATTAAATACTACGTGAAAACTTGATAAAAAATATACGACCAGTGATTCCTATGAAAAAGTACATTGAAGTCAATACAAAAAAAAATAAACGGTCAATGGTTGAAACGTCGAAGGTTGATGAACGGTTAATTCAACTAGTTCAATTGAATCAACGCCCATCCCTATTGTCAATTTGATTTTAAATCCTCACATTTTACCCCGTTATCTTGATTAAAAATTTTGTATTTTCAATTCAACAATAGATTTTACAGGTAAATCTTCGTGCGTTTAACATAGTGTGATGTTTCTGGCCAGTCAGTGACCTCCACCACGGGGGTGCAGCACACAGCGTACAACCAGCCGAGTGGCCGCCTGCAGCGCCAGACGTCCCAATACGAATCTATTTTAATAACGTAGTTATTTTATGACTCCAAAGAGGTTTTGCTGAAACACATGAAACAAGCTTTTCCATTACTTACACATGTTCTCCAGAAATTTGTGTTTATACAAATTTGCCTTTATATACCTTAGGTTACAAAATGTGTATGCAATACATATTAAACAAATCCCCGGACAGTGGTGACGAAAAAAAGACGACCAGTATCTTAGAAAGATGTTTGATACTACCTACTCTGACCCGAACACACGAGAGCCACAAGACATGGCAGCACTCAACACAGATTTAAATCAAGATTATTGAGTACAAGAAAAATTAGCGATGTAAAAAAACTATTAAGCATGTAAAAGTTATTCTAAGATCATCATGATCGTTGATATCAGTCAAACTTGAAGTTTTGTTGTTGAAAACTTACTTCTGTCTTTTGAATAAACTAGCACACATGTTAAGGAAAAGAGGTAACGCGTCAAAAGGCACTTTGATCTGGCGCTCCATTGAAATAGATTAAATTTTCCGTGAATAGTTTGCGCGGGAAATTCCACAGTTTGAATGGCTCTCGTCGGCGCCGCCGGTCGTTGTGTCATACTTACCTAAGGTCCTTCGTACACAAGGCAGACTAAATTGTCTAAACTAATATTGTACGGTTGCGTCCCGTGAATCGCGTAGCGCGTGCTCCGTACATATAACGTTTAATCGTCGTCGCACATCGTCTTCGAATAGTACAGGTATAGCGTCTACATATCAACGATGTCGTTTGTCACAACGATCTTGACAAGCAGGTTGCGAGCGATTGGCTTTGGCAATGACAGATAGAAATGTCGGCAACGCGCGCTGTGTACGAACCCCTATGGCATTGTATTGCGCTAGTCGCTTAGCAATTGAACTCATTAGGTTTCGAAGATTTAGGTTGCCTTGTGTACGAAGGGTCTTAGTTACATCAACAACTTATGTCTACGCACGAAATGTGTTAACTTTTCACTTAGTAAAGCACCGTGTACTGTAATTACAGTTACCTGAACATGATAAATAATGTCCTTAAGTAACAGAAGATTAAAAATTATTTGCTTTTTAGGTCTTAATCGGAGATGTACCGAATTAAGTGACGTAAAGGAAAATCATAAGAAAAGTTGAGTGAAAAATACATAGTTATGTTTCATTTATTTATTTTATATAAAACTTATTCACTTATATAAATTACTCCAGTAGCCAATGGTGTTAATATTTTTTATTGCCGTCTGGATTAAGTCGGAAAATCAGAACTAAAACTATGTCTTTGTTTTTTATTATGATTAAAAAATATAAATATAGACCCTATTATGCTATTGGCCAGAGCAACCTTACGGTACAAATATGAATAAAAATCTGTCCTAGTCCTAGCTAATGTCCGTGAGAGTTTGCAAAAATGTCTGACAAAAAAATATGAAGAACAGTGCCAACTTTGCAATGCAAATCCAGCCACGGGAATTGGAAGTAGATAAAGCATTTGCGACGTCAAGCGTCCGTGCCCGCTGCAAACGAGCACACACCGACGAGATATTGTATCTTGCAAATATTCGGAGCCAACTTAAATTTACTATTATAAATAGAAGATTTACTTTTATAGCCATTTTGTTTAATGTTACGGAGATATAGTGGAAGGGCAATACTCGAAGTATTAGTTGTTTGAACTCAATGTAAATTACGTAAATTATTATTGATTCTATGAATATTAAATATTATTTCCATTTATATTGAGTATTGCTGGTATTAAAAGTTGAGTTAAAAGTGACTGTAAGAACTTGAGGGATGATGAGACGGCAAGATACACTATCACCTATACAAAAGTAAATAGTGGCACAATGACGCATATCATGTGTACAGTGTCGCTAGCAATAGGTCGTTACTTAATCCAGTTACGTGCAAAATCCGCCGGCGAGGCTTAAAATAAAATCGTCTGTCCGGAAGACCGGGCGCGCTATGAATACCCACTTTATGCTCTCAGGTTTTGTATTGGTGTTTCATTGCTACTTTTCAAAACAAACTTTGATAGAACTACATTCGAGTGGCTCTATACAAATAAATTGAAATGTATTTTTGTAGCGCAACATATTCAAGTAATGTTTCTTTCACGAGAAATATTTTGTGTGTAACGATAGGTCTAATTTGCGTAATTATTTACTAAAATAGCTAAATACAAAGAATAATCAAATTAATCTGAAGCTAATGATATTTGTTATCATAATTAATTAAACAACAAACAACGTTGTTGACGACGAATACAAGTTAAGTAAAAAATAAAATAAAGCAACATTCTGCGACATTGTGTCAATAAATGAACACATAATTTTGTAAAGAAATATTATCGTTCTGTCTGTAACAAGGTTATGTCTCCGCTACTAGCTTTGATGTTTGTAATTACTTGATGTTTATTAAAAACATAAAAGTGATAATGAGCGCCTTAATTTACATCAATGTCTCGTGCCGAGTGTTTCATAATTGTTTGTAATAATGTCAATGCTAACAGAAGATTTCAAAAGCGAAATTCTTCAACTTATGAGAAGAATTTTCTCTTGTTACAAGTTTGTGTGCGTATAGTTTGCCGTGTTTGGCTGCGATGTAGTAGCTTTTGTCTTATTTTGTTTATTATAGTTATTAGCAGAGCTGGGCATTAACTCGTTAATCCGTTAATCGTTAATTAACGAAGTTAACATTTTGCTTAACGGATTAACTTTTAAGTTAACTTCAAAAAGTGTTAACGCTTTTGTTAACTTCCGTTAAACTCAACTTCCGTTAATAAAAGTCCGTTAATCATTAAATTAGAAACTTGGAGACGTGCTGTCATTTTGTTTAAATTACGTGCCACGCCACGCTCGTAAGTTCAACTATGTTGGGCGACTGTCGGCGACTCGAATGGTGAACCAACGAGTTGATAATTGATATATGTGAAGTTCGCGTGCAAGTGTGATGCGTCAGAGCATCCGGGAAAGACGTGACCAACAGGACCAAAACAAAAGAAGGTTCGAAATAGTATATTTCATTACGAGTATATAAAAGCATGAGTATGTAATAGCCCACATTCCGAACGCTCTTCGCCCCTGCAATACGCCACTTTTTGAGCAACTGTATTAAAACACTTTATACTCGTGTCTTCTCTTTCCCAACTGAAAAAATGATGTCTATTAAAAAGATAAAACCAACCACGAAGTTTTTACAAAAAAAAAAAATCATTGAAGTTTTTATGATTCATGCAAATATTTCTAAAAAGAAGCTCCTAATTTGTTACAATATCAGATTTAATGATTTGATTCAATGAATTAGGTTAGGTTTCATTTTATTTCATCTCATTAAATTTCATTTTCATTTCATATCAATAAAAATAATCTACTGAAACCTTGGCTGTTTGGGCATGGTTCCCTTTGCCTACCCAGAATGGGCGAAGAAAACAAAAAAATCTTTGTTTGTATTCTTTTACGGTTGGCGCCATTTTTCAAACATTTTAGTTAGTTGAGTTTATTGTGTTTTTAGCCGACTTCAAAAAGAAGGAGGTTATCAATTCGACAGTATTTTTTTTTATTATTCTATTAAATTGCTTAATTTTTTCGCAACCGTATTAAAATAGTTGTATAGACACGTGCGGAACTGTCATTACAACTGGTTCCTACTGTCAACCCTCACCTTCGGCTGCGCCTCGGCTCGGGTAGACATTTGTCGGAACTCTTTGCAATGACAGGCTTTCTGCAATCGTAATGAAATATACTATAATGCTTTCATACTTGTCTCTAATACTAATGTGTTATAGAATGTACAGTCAAATTACTATTTTAAACAAGTGTCGCCACATAAGTGCGAAATTAGTATGTATAATTTTGGTATGGTTAACTGTTAACGATTAACTTTAACTTGCGTTAAATTTTCGAGAATTTAACGCTTTAACGATTAACGAAGTTAATTTTTTAATTAACGGATTAACGATTAACGAAGTTAACTTTTCGATTAACTGTGCCCACCTGTGGTTATTAGTGCTACTGACACAACTGGTAAGGCTTTTGACTTTGTAAATATTTCATCTGATGATAAATCTCATACTCACTTTCTGAACGTAAGTAGACGGCTAGACAAAAAAAAAAACAATCTCAAACAAAATGCACTCAAAAGTAACCTAAAAAAAAACAATTTCAAACAAAATGCATTTAAAAGTAACGTAAAAAAACAATTTCAAACAAAATGCACTCAAAAGTAACCTAAAAAAACCAATTTCAAACAAAATGCACTCAAAAGTAACATAAAAAAACAATTTCAAACAAAATGCACTAAAAAGAAACAAAATAATGTCATGAAAACTCTCTAAACTCTAGTAGTTAGAAGTAGGGGCTCAGTTTTCCGCAACTCCACGATTAGCGCGTATTTTGCGTGTCTCTAAACTCTAAAGAAAGTTCTCTTCATTCTTGTAACATGTCTATATTGTATAATTATTGTTATTTCGCAGTCGGTGTCGGCCGAAGTAAATAGGTGACATTTTATATTTGAGATGTATTAGACATACTTACGTTTATGTCCCTACTTAGGCCGAAACCGACTCCAAAATAACAATAATTATACAATATAGACATGTTACAAGAATGAAGAGAACTTTCTTTAGAGTTTAGAGACACGCAAAATACGCGCTAATCGTGGAGTTGCGGAAAACTGAGCCCCTACTTCTAACTACTAGAGTTTAGAGAGTTTTCATGACATTATTTTGTTTCTTTTTAGTGCATTTTGTTTGAAATTGTTTTTTTATGTTACTTTTGAGTGCATTTTGTTTGAAATTGGTTTTTTTAGGTTACTTTTGAGTGCATTTTGTTTGAAATTGTTTTTTTACGTTACTTTTAAATGCATTTTGTTTGAAATTGTTTTTTTTTAGGTTACTTTTGAGTGCATTTTGTTTGAGATTGTTTTTTTTTGAAGTCGGCTATTTTTTTTTCTTAAAATTTTTGTTTTATTTCACAATTTTTAGTGAATTTGAAGTTCAATTACAAATTTCCTTAATACATATAAAGACATAAATAAGACAAATAAAGAAAAGGACTTTCCTATTTGATATGTGTGTACTTCAATTCAAAAACTAATTTAGAATGCAGCAGATAACCACTTATCCTTTAAACAATGAAATAATTATCAAAATCGGTATCAAATTGAAAATTACCGAACTAATACATCGTAGCGTGCCTTTAATTTTGTCCAGCCGCGCGCCGCACTAGCATTTTTCGAATGCGCGTAGTTTTTAATTATTTAATATCTCCCAAACTATTGATCAGAATTACATAGTTTAAAGGCTAATGTAATCTGCATTTAATACTCTAGCCATAAAACATATTTATTTGGATAAGGATTCATATCGAATATAATATAATAGCGCCGTAAGCTTACGACGCTGTTTTTCGTGTGCATTTTAATCGAAGTTTGTTCACAATAACATGGTTTTTGTGAGACATCCATAGATGATAGATATATGCCACCTGAGACTTTTATTTAGCAAATTTAAAGATCTATAATTACTCCATACATCATTTTTATGTAAGTCATATAGTTTGACCTACGTAAGCCCAGAAAGCAAAATTGTGCTTTTCGTGTAGCATTTTTCGTTTCCGCGTAATTTTATTCTTACGATATCTCCTAAACTATTAGACAGAATGATATAGTTTCAATTGCAAATATAATCTACATTAAATTCTCTTGATAATGAACATGTTTATTTACATAAGGGTTAATACTGAACTCGAATAATAGCGTCGGAAATAGGGCATGAATTTATTTTGATGTTTCTGAAGAAAAAAATGGTTATTGTGAGAAAACTATAAAAGATAGATATATGCTATCGCGGACTTTTATTTAGCACATTTAAAGAGCTACAATTCACCATACATCATTTTTATGTAGGTCCTATAGTTTAGCCTACGTAAGCGCTGAAAGCAAAAATGTCCCTAATGTTCGCAACAAATTTTGAAGCTATATTCAAAATCTACTAGTCTTCTAGTTATTTAAAAAAAAAAAAACAAAAAAATGGGACCCACCTGCAAGCACTTCCTTTCGATTAAAATATTTTTCATCAAAATCGGACCACCAGGGGCGGAGTTTCGCGGTAACACACATAAAAAAAAAAAAAAAAAAAAATACAGTCGAATTGATAACCTCCTTCTTTTTGAAGTCGGCTAAAAAGTATATTATAAAAAGTGTCTACATTTTTGGTTTTTATTATTATTTAACTGGCCGAATTAATTTTACGCAACATATTTGCCTCATGAAAATTTCAAAAATAATATGATATAAAATTTACTAATAGGTAATCATTTCTATTTCGAATACAACTATGGCTTTACGTTGTGCAGTTTTTAGGTTTTATTATTTGGTCCTTAAAAAAGTATATTAGAGGTCTTAATAAATTTTGAAGCTATATAAACAGCGTAAAACTTAAATGTAAAAGCTATAAGCCAGGGTTCAGACCGGCTCTCAATCAATTAACAAGCAAACATATGACGTTTAAATGAGCCCCCCGGCAACCCCCCAGCGGCCACCCGATGAAGCCGGCGCCGCGCCGGCTGTTTACGACGTATTTTATATGTAATTAATTTCGTAATTCCGATCGCCTTCGTGAAACCAGTTCAGCGGTTGCGTTGGAACTGAAAGCTAAGATTGGTTTATTTTTCACTTTAAAACGAGTTTTTTTTCCCTGAAAATTGTCACTGCTTTCGTAGACTATGTTCGACTAACAGTAGGGTTATTTGTACACTGATTTTAAAGTGTGAGATTAGTTTTTTTTGACTATTGCTAATTACTATACATCAGTCAAACACAAACAAATTAAAGAAAACTAAATTAAATACAATTAAAGAATATCACCAGCTCGCAGTTTGTCGTTGTCTGTGCAGGTTGTCAGAGGGCGCTGACAGTGCTCGCGCGGCTCGTTTTTCACAAACTAGCGGCTACGCGGGCTCGCAATTTATCTTGTGACTGCTTTATTTCTGCGACGCTCTGTTATCTAGCGTATTTCTTATTAAACTTTTCTTGATGACTTGTTGTCTTTTAAGTTGCTGTTTTTATTTAAATCTGAGATTACTATTCGAGAGAGCTATTATGACAGTAATTAATTTCCGATAAGCAAACTCCCGGTGGATATAATAGCTCAATAGCGCCCTCCTGTCCATGTCAAGAAAGTGTTACATGATCCTTGTCGCACTTTAATAGCTTTCTTGTCATATTTTGTTTTGTGTGCAATTTTATGTGCTTTTTTTTGGCAGAAAAAAAAATGAAAAATCTTCTTGATTATACATATTTTCTGGCAGACTTAAACGAGTGAACAGCGCCTCAGTCAGGCCAGATAAGTTTTTCGCACTATAGCATGAAATTGTTCAACGTAAAGATATTATAGCAAATATTTGTGCGGATTTCAAAGCTAACTTATCAACCGTAAGTATGGGAATATAACAGTGATTTCTCGTATTGTCATAAAAAGTAATAGTAGACGTTTTTCCGAATTCCCGAATTGGCGAGTGTGTTTGCGGAGCATGCTTGAGTCAATTTGTCAGCTCGCACGAAGCTAAGTGTATTTGCCCCCCTCCCTGCTCGCACTCTTGCCGTTTGTTTGCTCGCGTTTGCGACTGTCAACTCACGCCTCTTTTGCTAACTAAGTCACCGTTGTGTATTTCGAGGCCAACGCATAGAGCTATAACTCAAAAGACGTGAATTTTCAGGAAAGCCATTTTGGTGTGCTTAATGATATAGAAGTGTTCCTGTGTTAAAACGATGATCTATTAAATAAAACATCTATATTGAATAATCTAATTTTACAAGGATTTAAAAGATCTTGTTTAACAGATTTCAAATAGCAAAAAGTAATTTTGCGCAAAAAACAAGTTAAGACCTTATGCGTAGGACACGTTGTGTTTTTGTGTTGCCTTCAATTGGCTACGTCGAATCCAAGTGAAAATATATGGTAGATATGTAAATAGGATTTTAGGCTAAATACGTTTTGACTACTGTTAAGTTGCTGTTAAGTCAAAGATTTTGATTTTTGCTGCTGGGACAAGTTTCTTTTGACAACAGCTAATTGAAATACAATAAAAAAAAATTACAGACTAAGAAAGTTTAAAGACAGAATTACCAACAACGAAATTAAGATTAATGTATCAATATAGATTTCTTCGTTGCCAGTTTCACAACTATAAATTCAAATTTTATTACAAGCAGCCGTAGCAATGTACTTGTATAACGTAATTAGATTGCGCATAAGTTTTTATTAAGATTTATTATATGCCTCCAGATGTGTTAAACATTTGGGAAGGCGAAAAATAATCTATAGCTGTTAGAATATTTTTTTAAATTCAATAATATATAATTTTGAAAACAATTATGTTAAAATTTTTAATCTTAAAATGTAACTTATTTATTTATTTACCTATCGTCTGTAAGAAAATGAGAAGAAACCGCAGATTTGTTACATGTAGCCTGCAGTGAAGGGGAAACACAATAGGTTCTCAGAAGAACTGACATACGCATTGTTACATGATTGCAATCCCAACATGGGCTATGTTTTAATTATATTTATATACTAAAACAATAACACGATTAAAATAATACTGTTAATAATTATAGCCGATAAAAAATTACAGAATAATATAATCAAAATTAATGATTTTCTACATTACCTTAAATCCGTTTTCCGAAAGCTAAGTTTTCTAACTAAACTTGGTCGCGGAGACCATCTGTACTAAATTAATATTATTGAATAACTTTCAAAGCGGGAGTAATTTAATTTAATGGTATATTTTTGTTGGACTAAGTTTTTCATTCCAAAAGACATTAAAGTATTAAGTGTGCAAATTGAATTTTAACAATGTTATCCCTCGTTTCTATTCTTTACAAATATAACTAGTTTTTGAAACAATCATTACCTCGTACGTAACACTGAAATTACTCTTAGTAACTTAATAATTCCAGTTTTATATAAAAGTGTAAAAAGTATAAAATTAATCATAACAGAATATTCAATTTCATGCAGCTGTGCGTAACAAAATTGATTCAATGAAGGAGAGGAGAGGATGGGCCCCTTATTTCACGAGGCGTCATCGTGGGCAGGGACGCTGACCGACGCGTGAATAGTCAGCAAGCTTTAGGATACAAGAAAGTGTCCTATAACAAGAGTTGATATGTTGGGTATAATCGACTCCTCAATTTATTTATGTGATTAAAAACATCACTGAAAATATGAAACTTTCAAATAATTGTCTAGATAAATAACTGAAGACAACTTAAGGCCAAGAAGAGAGCAAAGGAGACACATCTGCAGCTCCTCTGGTGTTACAGATGTCTATGACGGTTTGATCAATTAAACTCAAAATTACCATTGCTCATTAGCCATTTTAATATTAAAATTAAATATGAAAATAAACAGTCAGAATTGCTATGTAGTCACAGATTAAATGAACAAAATTAGTAATCGGTTAGTTAATACCCGGCTACAGTCGGGATAACGTTACCTTTGCCGTGGCTTTATTACGTTTCAATTAAACCATTACGAGTGATTTACTAATACATTTACAAATGGATCAATTACAATCGTATCGTGGATTCGCGGTTGGGAATGTTGTCGGAGGATTGTATCGTTCGCTAAAAGCTTTTCAAATAATTCCAGATTGAACACGATACATGAGATCTGCAGGATAATGGAACGGAAAATTTATCTTAAATAATATATAGCACAATTTGGGGGAGATTTTGTGGACTTAAAGATAAAACAGAATTCTTAAAAGGTTGGTATTTACATCTTTTTTTCCACTTTTTTCTGGTTTGTAATATTGCACACCAAACTTTTTTTTTGTACTTGATCTTACTTTGATTAGGCTTATTTAAAGTATAACGTCTATTTATTTTCTTAATTGTGGTAACTCAGTGCCTACTTTATACTGAGGTAAGTGGTCTTATAATATTCGAAAATAAAATCGAAGTATGTTCTTAAAAGAAAAACTAAGTAGTACCGTTAGCGTGTACTCGTTAAATATGAAATTTCTAAAAGTTTGTTCGTTATTTCAGGACTTAATCCTCTCATTAGAGGCGGGAGTGGAAGTGGCTGCAGGCGGGCTTACGTCGCTCACATCTAAATAACTGATTGTAACTATGACTTCAGCTCTCGAGCTTAATTGATACGTCGCTGGAGGAAACGACTGGAGTGTCACTATGAAATTCGAGATACGAGTATCATTACATATGTCAGGAGTTTATAATTTTTGCCACGATTTCTTTATCCAAGTCTAGCTTATACCCTCGACTTTGTCCGCGCGGAATGAAAAAAATGCACACAAGATAAAAAAATTCCTATGTCCGTCTCCTAGTAGAACTACTCCATACTACTAGAGCTACCTCCCCATCAATCTTCAGCTAAATCCGTTCGACCGATCTTGAGTTATAAATAATGTAACTAACACGACTTTCTTTTATATATATAAATTATTACAAACATAAGATACTATGGTGATTTTTAAAAGCATTTATTTTATAGAGATTATTCCGTTTAACTCTTCACGTTTAACATTGTATTAAGGTATTATAAGTATGTTATGAAAAGGTCTGAGTCGTACACAGATTAAAAATTAAAACTTTGAAATAGATGTAGAATTTTTAATAAAAATTTTATTTTGTTGTTCCAGAGCCATTGTACCAGTGGCACTTATCACGCACTGCAGTTACAATCAATCGACGGCGTTACTTCGTTTCGTTACTAAATTCACTACGCGTGTTATATTTTTACGGCAAAAAGTAACCGCCGAGCTTTTAACGGAATTACTTCTCGAATCGCATTCTTATGGACTGTGTACAAAGATTTATAGTAACACTTAGCGTTTTTGTATATTTTTTAAAAGCTATTAAATTGAAACAGAATCCAAGTAGGGTTGGCGACAGGCAGGCGGCCGGTCGTAAAATATTAAGCCAAAACTTGAAGGTTTATAAAACCTTGTGGGCCGAACCCACGTGAGTGGGATAAAGCCAGGAAGATGATTAAATTGAAACAGAACTATAGAATAATTTAGTTTGCAGGTTATTGTATAGTTATTATCTCAGACTCTCAATATCTATCTATTTAAAGTTACTTTTGAAACTTTACCAGCCGATATCATCAACAAAGACAGCGGCTTTGAGATTGCTTCTCCTAAATAGATTACGCAGGCAGTTTTGAAATTAATAGACACTACAACAGTGAATTGAAATCGATTAGATTTTGGGGTCAGAACAACATGAACGAGCACTGAGAGATAACATAAATATAGGCTGCTTTATTTATCTATAAAGCCAGCAAACAGTTACATAGTAAGTATTGCGAAAGAACACAGGTTAACTGTACTTTTATTATAAGTTTAAGTTAGTAGCGACTGAGGGTAACTTTTTCTATCCAGCTTAATGTCTTAATGCATCCCCGACATTACGCGAGAGATAAAAGTTCAGATCTCATTAACTTGAAAAGCTCGCCGATTAACTTAATTTGTGAACTTGGACGAGGTTAGAGTTTTGTTTGCCGAAGTGTGGATTTGCAGGTTGGTTACATTTCAGTTTGTACGTTTCTATGTAGTATCTCTACCAGCCATATTTTACACACGCACACGAAATACTTCACTTAGGTAGATTGAATTACAACAGTGCGAGTCTCTACTCTTGTAACACCTGAATTAGTATAGTAGCGTAGCTCTTCTTGAAAAAAAGAGGCAATGACGTAGGAAAGAATAAGATAAAGTAAAAAATAAATAAACGGAAAAGACATAAAAATGAATTGTGGGAATTGTTAATTCACGTGGTGCGCATTACTTAGAAGTAAGAGCCACAAATTACAGGCGAGTGTAAGATGTACTGCGCAACTTGAGCAATTCAAAGTAAATGAAGGTTAAAGTGAGAGTATTCGGTGAAGAAGTTTGCGTCGCAAACGGATATTGCTTCATTATTCAACGTTAGGTTATTCCATGATTTTACAACACATTTTTATGTGTAACGATACGCATCGAATTTTATATTAATTGAAAATTCATTAAAACATTTCTCCCTTTTTATGTTTTTTTTTCTGTGTCTGGCAATAAATTCTTTTCTTCCTTTCCTTTTCTTTTCCCTTAAAATAATAAATACCACAGTATCTCTTTGATAATATTGCGTAAAAAACGTTTTTCATAGTAAAAGGTGGCAAACGATCCAGCGATCATCTGGTTTGGCTAAAACAAATGACTAAGTCCCTGTTTTGTTTCCTTTAGTGATTTTTGTCAATTTTTATACGTTGTTTAGTTCCAAAACATTATGTAACCTATGTACAGTGGAGTAGTTAGTTTCAACTTTTATATTAATGATATTTGCAATTTGATAGTATATAAAATTAATCAACACGTTTAGGTGTTAAAGTACAAGAGCCAAAGCGTATGCGTATGTAGGCTTAGCGCCTATCGAACGTAGATTTTGTGTGCCGTCACTAGTGAAATCCAGCTAACTGTGTGTTGTCACCGAGTGTCGAAGCAATTCAATCAGTGTCACACTTGGTTCGGGGACGGCTTCCGGACTGCGACGTTTCGGAATTGTATTGCGCTTTTGCCCATCGTTGTTGCATTATTCGATGAAATCTGAAATCAATTTATTGAAAGTAATCCTGAATAACATGTATCGTTATTGATATTACCTTTACTTCTTATTAGTTCCAGTAAAGAATCGATGTCATATTTTTAATTATTTTACTCTGTTCTTAAGTACGAGTATATTAGAAAACTTTTTGTTGATCGTTTAATGAAAAAATATTTAACTTAATTCATCTTTATTTACATTTCTGATTGAACAAAAAGTCGTCACATCTGTATAATTTAATCTATTAAGGTTGTTTAACTTACCTTGTAAGCAATAATCTTTATAAGAATGTCAGAGCACATAAAATTCTCACTTGAGTTCACGCGCCGCCAAGTATAAAGTGGCTTCGTTCTGTAGCGTAGTGTCTGCGAACAGGCTCGCGCAATTCAATAAGTGGGATTTATGTGTTACTTAGTGAACTGGATCCTAATAAAAACGCGTCATATTGCTGTTGGAAAAGATAAAGTAATCCTATTTTATTATTTTCCATCTTTTCCTAGCGCTCTTTAATATAGTACTTTATATTTCAACATCAACTCTTGATGTCAATTTATAAGATACTAGAATTCTATAAAATGGCAAACAAAAAAAAAATTCTAAAGTCAAACGTAGGCAATTTTTTTACTTTGAAATATTGTACGGCATCAAAAATAGCCTCCTCTTGGGAGTTTGTCGAGCTCTGTTCGTCGATGCCAGTCAGCTGTCCATTGTAAATGTTTCGCCGTTACTTTTAGAACTTGGTCATTGTTATTTAAAATTTATGTATGTTAAATTAAATTATTTATTAGATACTAGCTGTCGCCCACGACTCCTTCCGTGCGAAATTAAAAAATAAACTTACAAAGTAGCCTGTGTGTTCTAGACTATGTTCTATATTTATGTCAAATGTGATTGAGATCTCTTAAGTCGTTCTGGAGACCTTCAAATAAACATCCATCCCTTCATCCATCCATCGAATTAATTAATTAATTAATATTAGTAAGATGTTAGCCACAAAATAAAGATCTCAAGTAGAGTCAATTAAATACGATGGATAAAACTTGTTTGACTTTTAAAACACACGAATTGTTTAGAAAGAAAAAGACAGTAAGATTAATGTTCAATTTCGTTAAAGTAGGTTAATAATGTCATGTATGAAAAACGTACAATAATTGTTCGTATTCGTTCATTGTGTTCGTTCAACAGAGGAAACGTTCATGAACTGTGAGAGGCTTCTCATATGAGAATGATTTTTATTACACAACACAAAGGCCATCTACAATGAAATATCAAATGTACAAAGAACATGTTGGATATATATTTCAAAAAGAAACAAAATGTAGCAGTAAAATTCTGACTCGAGATATATCGAATCGCTCAGTTCTATTAGAAATAGGAGTTTATTGTGTTCTTTAGATTGGGCTTGATCTTGACAATTTATAATATATCGAAATATTATACATTCTTTATCTCAAATAGAACTAGAATAAACTCTTCTTTTGACTTGAAAAAATCTACAGAAACTATCCAATTCCTACCAGTATATGACATTCCTTGTCATAATAAGGAATATGTATAACGTTTAGTCAATTTATTACGATAAGTGTTACGAGCGAATATAAAATATATAATATAAATAAGACAGATTCAGCTATTAACCAAGCCAAAGTTACTAACTCTGAGTACTCTGGTAGGACTTTAAGAAGTGAATGATTTATTATTCCATTCATTCTTCGATGTGTAGTTCTCGTTCAATGCATCAGTTAGGTAAATAATTGATTGACAATAATGAACTTGAAAGTTTGTCTCGAGTTTACAACACGCCGCTGGCGCTACCTCCCTTTTGTTAAACTCACAAACTCTATTCAAACTACGATGTTTGTTATTTCATTGTTATGAAGGAAATTTATAAATTGTTGTTTTGACATCGTTTGTAGTTATATTTTGAGTAGTTTAAAGTGAAGAGAGAGAGAAATGTTAGGATGATTTATTAAAAAGTTTGATTTAACCGTCTTTGTAAAATATTAATGAAATATTTCGAAATTAAGACTAAATTAAAAATATTTAAATATGGGTTCCACTATATAAATGTGGTGAAATAATTTGGTAAACATAAATTATTACAACTTTTAAAATATGCTTTGTAACAGAGATAATAATAATGAAAACCTATATTAATAATTTGTAACTTCAAGGTTTGCATTTTTAAACACTGAATTCAAGACAATTTGAAACTGATTTAAGTGCATATTAGCCTAGCATATTAGCCGTATTTTTTACTAGCTGTTGTCCTCGATTTCGTCTTCTCGGAAATAAAAAAAAACTTAGTATTGTTCCAGACTATGTTCTACATCTATCCCAAATTTCAGCGAGAATCATGAAACTGTTCCAGAACAGTTTCATGAACATTTTTTGGTGACAATCATACTGCTTACACTTGAGACCAAAAACAAATAGTATATTTGCCCTCAAGTAACAGTTTTATGTTTTCTACAGAATGGCTTCTCTTCAATTGAGGCTAATGGCAGTTAAATTAATATTTTTCTCTTTAAATGAAATGTTCTTTGCTAAGAAATGATACCTCGACTTCAAATAAGATCAGTTTGGAGTTGGAGTTTGTTCGCAGTTGGATCGAGCTCAGGTGGGCCGGCGGAGGCGGAAGCGGAGTGGGCGGTTGCTGCGATATTGAACAACTTTTATTTGTTTTCTCATATCGCAGCCGCTATTGTTTATAAGTGTTTCTGAAGAACAAATACGTAACATTGATGATAATAATATCAATTCTTTAAATCCATTGCTATAAAATGTTAAAGTATTAAGAATAAAATAGGGCGTAACGTAATTTACGATAAAGTTTTTTTGCATCGATAGTTTTTTAAACTAATATATAATATTATAGACAAATAAAGTAATAATCCTTCTTGGAATAAGCACGTTGCTAAGCAACAGTTATACAACGTATATCACGTAACTTTGAAGGACTCCAATTAGTGGTAATAAATATAATAATTGGAATTTATACGATACTGATATTATTCCATGAAATAAAACATCATAAAAGTGTAGAATTGTTGTATATTTTACAACATCAGACATTTTGTGCTAATAATAAATTAGAGAGATTCTATCTAGAGATTTTCAGAAATTTCTTAAAGAATATCAAGTATTTTGTAGATATAAGTAGAAAGAAAAATCCAATTTGAAAATAAATTTGATAACAATATTTAGATATCGTCGAATGAATAATTCCAAATGAAAGAAAATAGTACTAATGACATACTTACCGAGAGTAAACGTTGATCCCGCAATATGTCTGAATGTAGTGCATTTTAGGAGCCGCCACATCCCATTCCATCCCTTCCTCTAATCCACCTGATTGTGAGCGCTAAGACAAATAGCATCGGCGGCGGTACAGTACCCGTGTTTGTTCATTAGAAAGCTTTGTATTAAATAGTCTTACTTTTAAATTCTTACAATTGGAAGCCATCTTACTGATATTATAAATGCGAATGTTTAGATGGATGGATGTTTGTTGGAAGATATCTCCAGAAAGGATGCATGGATCTCGCTGGAATTTGGCATAGATGTAGAACATAGTCTGGAAGAAGACATAGGCTATTAATTAAGTTTTTTTTATAATTCCGCGCAGACGGATTCGCGGGCGACAGCTAGTATTATCATAAACTATAACTTATTTGAAATTGTTAAGTTTTAAAAACGAGTACACTGAAATTCAGACTACAAATATGTTAAATATTTATAAACGTGAATATCGAATAATAAATAAATAAAATTTGACGAAATATTTGATTGACTTATTTATTAAAATTTATTTGAAGTAAAACACGTCTAAAGGCTTTTCTAATTCAAAGATTTCAAGAGAAACTCTAATCATAGTGTTTCCATGAATTCGAAATTAAATTTTGTGTGTGGGACAAAAGCATAATGCGACTCGACAGACGTCTGCAGCAACTCATAAATGTACAAAACTGTTTTTTACACAATTGTATGCTGTGGCTGTGTTGTATTTTGGTCAGTGAAAATGGAAAAACACGATAATACATACATACATACATATGTCTTGAAATGTTAGATGTAATAATATTATGATACTACTTACAGAGCTATTTTAAATGATGTCTTTCTTTTCGTAAAATATATTTAAGAGTTGCATAAATTTTTATCATTAAATTTTGCTCTTTAACTTTAATAGGCGCTAGAACTTTACCGACAAGGTAACTCTAACAGAAAATTTTCTCTTCTTGACAATTTGTTTTTAAATATCAATGGATATAATAAAAATATTTTAACAAATTCTATCAAGGAATCAGAACTGTGACCAGCCGTGCGTACTGATTACATACTCTTCTTATTAAGTAGCGAACGATATTATTAAAAGAGCTTTTCTTGGAATAATGTTTTTTGTTACCGTACCGTAAGTGTAATAACGTCGGATAAATGTACATATTTAAAACCCTCAGCCACTGAAGCTCTTAATAATTAAAAAATAAGTACTTTAACAAAATCTAAAAATAAACAGTTTAAAAATGTATATATACTTTATTTAAAAAGAAGTAAAAAATCCTTTTATAGAAAGTTAAAAGAAAATAGCTTATTACAATAAAATCAGTTTAGAATTGAAATGTAATAAAATATTGCAATATTTTATAATAACAATTTTTAAAAAATGTGCTCACATCTGTGTCAAGTGCGTGTCCGTCGATTGTGCGGAATATTTGCGACGTTAGTCACGTAGAGCCTCTGGGAGTGCGCACTGCTCAGTTTAAGCAAGTCGGCAAAATCCTTGCCATACACGCCGTCAGAGCCTGTTTGCTTGCCGTTAAGGCTTTGATGTAGGTACAAACAATCGACAAGACGTGCGAAATGTCTTTGATAATTTTTCATGGCATATCTCATAGGTAAGCTAGAAATTTATGTATAAAAAGGTTTGCTATCAGCAAAAGTATTGGTGAAGATTTATCATATTAAATATGCATTAAAGGAGACCACTTATTAACTCTGAGTACGGCAATTAATGATTTTTTTAAATTAAAATAACATTTATAAATGCAAACTATAATTAGCAGAGTTTGTTTCTAAATTATTGTATAAAAACTTAGAAATGCTGTCAAAATAAATCACTTCGTTTAAATGAGGTTCCAGATTTAGTTTTCAGTCTTTTCAACGTTTAAAATCATAATTGCTGCTGTCAAATACAAGGTTTTCAACTAAACGAGCTTCCATGCAATGTTATACGGAGAGGGACGTGTGGACATTTTTCGACAAATTGGTTTACGGTTGAGCGGTAGTAGTGATCGACCATTAGCTTGTGGTTAAAGAGAAATTAAAAACTAAATATAAAAAGTACTTAAAATGCCACTTGGACTTGCGGCGGTTGAAAGTCAGTTCCACGTATTAAACTTTGTCTTTTGCTACTCCAAACAGTTGGGCGACACTCGCAATTCCAGTCCACTGTCTGATGTTTAATAATTACTAGTATTCAATTTATATTTATTAGCATTAAACGCACTTAAGAGCAGCTGACAAATTCTGCGCTGCAGGTTTAATTAATAAGTGATGTGGTTAAAGGTTGTTAACACCTGCGCCGGCCGCAGCCTCTGTGCCAAGCTTGTTGTGTGCACGGCTTCACCTCGCTGCCTGACTTTAACAGTGTAGTAATATTATAAGCTAGATTTATTACATTGTATACTTAAAACAGCATCATAACAGTGATTAGATTTGTTACATTTAGGTAAGGTGTGGGCAGAATATAAAATGTTAGAAAAAAATATTTATCAAAAGAATGAAACTGCAAATTCCGTTTTCAAAGGTTAAAAAATTTTACAAGTTGGTTATTTGTTCTGTTTTTTTAATTTGTTATACGTAAGTTATATGTATACTAGCTGTCGGCCGCGGCTCCGACCGCGCAGAATTAAAAAAAAACTTTATAGTCCACGTGTTCTTCCAAAATTTCCTTCAAACAAAGATCTATCCATCCATCCATCTGAACATTCGCATTTATAATATTAGTAAGATTTAATTAAAGTTATAAATCTATGGAAAAGATAATCAAACATTAATTAGATCGAGTCTTAATCCGTTTTAATATGAAGATAAACTTGTCTGTCTAAAATAATCTTGATACTTTTCCTCGAGGGCAGAATAATGAGACAGTGTAGTAGGATAGTGCAGTACAGTACACAGTACTGTTTTGACGGACAGTGTGCATTCAAACAATAGTAGTAGTAAACTATTGTTCTGTACTCGTGTGAAACTACCACGGTGCTGTTACTGAAACGTGATTGAAATATTTGTCGTCAGTTCGCAGCGAACGTGTTTTTGCGAGTGACATTGCGTTTGTACCGAGCCGAATTTGTTATTCAAATTTGTTTACTCAGAGACGGGGGACGCAAAGTTCTAAAAACGTGATCCTCTTAGAAGTCTCCTTTAAATCCAAAAACTCGAGCTTAACTTTTTTTTCATTGATAAAAAAATACCAGATTAAGAATTATAATTCGACCAGTATAATTTGAAAAAGTATAAAATGAAATGGCTTCGTAACACAATTTTATACCAAGTTTTAGTATGATCACGTACAAAGGAAAAAGAAATTTTTAGCTGTTTATTTATTCTTCATAAAGCTAAAAGATAAATCTTGTAAAGTATTTGTTTTCTATAATAAAATGTTACAATTTACAAGCACAGTAATCGGGTGTATTGATTAACTTATTTCAAAACAGTCGCAGGCGGCGACGAAGCGGTAGTGCGGCGGATGTAAACTTAACCTAATTAAAATTCATCGCCTGACAACATACAATACTGCTGATAGCTTACGTTGTTATTGGAAATTATTAACCGTTTGTGTATTACCTGATCTGAACTTGTAATGTTACTACTGTTTGTAAAGAATAATGTTATACGTGTATTACTGACTTACCGTGGGTTACTGAGACCAATCATCCTCCAACGAAGACCAAAATCTCCCATTAAAACATATTGTTATCTCTGTTTTGTTAAAGATAATGACAGGTATGATGATATGTTTTATACAGAGATCTTAGTCTCAGAAACCAACGACGAGAAAGGTAATGTATTTATGAATTCAGTTTTGTATGTATATAAGTTTCAATGTAATCATGTATAGACTGAACGATTGTGGTTTTCGATTAATTTTTCTCCAATTATTATTATAACTCACAAAAAAATTACAATTTTTTTCTACTTGCTTTGTAAAGCCATTTTCTGCACTTAACAAAACACCTCAGTTAACTATGATTTACTAATCTAAAAGTAGTGGAATTGCATTTTTACGTAGTCCGTTATTATGAGTGGCTTGAAAGGACGACGAAGTTTACATTTTGTTATACTTTGTGAGCTCCGAGTGGCACTTTAATGTTTGCATTAGCTTTCTACACTACAAGTAACACTTCCGAGATTTCGCATTTTAAATGTATAAGACGAAGTTGGTTGCCGCGTAAGCACCCGGCATACACGAGTCGTTCAAACAGAATGGCGCATGAATGTCGTTCCTTTAAACGCGGTCGTTTACCTTCTTTGATGCAGGATTGCGAGCGACGCACCAGCGCCATCTATGCCACGTTGAAGTGAAATTTCCATTGAATAGCTTTTGATATGTCGTAAGTTTATTACTGTACTTTATTTTTAACTAGCTTTTACCCGCGACTCCGTCCGCGCGGAATAAAAAAATAGAAAACGGGGTAAAAATTATCCTATGTCCGTTTCCTGGTTATAAGCTACCTGCCCACCAATTTTCAATCAAATCGATTCAGCCGTTCTTGAGTTATAAATAGTGTAACTAACACGACTTTCTTTTATATATATAGATTTGTCATTTTGTTAGCTTATTGGCATTTACTCTGAATTGCTTTTAGTTTAACATGTTATTTTAAAAATGAATAAATACTTAACACAATTTCTTAATTTTTATATAAATTATAATGGATTTTGATTAATATTTTCTTTGTTTATTACTAAAAATCAATTATTAAAATGTTTTTCTGTCCATGGACGTCGACGAACACCTTGGTGTTCCCGCTGCTCGTTTGTCCCCTTCTCTTATAAAAAAGTCAGCGTTTGCTCTGGGTAAGTTCCGAAACGGCTGTACTGATGACGACTGGACTTTTAATAGACGATAACTTATGTATGCGTAAAAAATTCCTCAGACGAAGTCGTGGACAACTGCTGGTTATAAATAAAATAACCTACTAAATTATTCAAACTTTCGTGAGACTTTATCATTAACTTATATAGGAACGGCTAAAACACTCACGTATATATAACCGATGTTGTCACCGACTAGTTTCGAGCCCTTCGGGGGCCCTTCATCAGGTTGAGTGGGACTGGTATTATTGCGCGGACGCGGGCCGTCGCTCACTGTCGGCACCGGATATATGTACGTGAGTGTTTTAGCCGTTCCTATATAAGTTAAAAATAGCCTACAACTGTGAATTATATGAGAATTAGTTTTCCTACACATTTACAAAGTTTTTGACAAATTTGAGAATGCTAGTGCAGTAATAGTTTATGATATTTAAAAAATGTAGAGATTAACAATGTCAATTTCCACTACAAAAAACACTCGTACAAAAGTTGTAAAGTAAATGGTGTTATCACTTTCGTATTCTTCCAAATAATCTACGTCTTAAAATATGAACAGAATATGTTTTGGTTTAGCCGTTTTCGCAGTGAAACTCCACAGCCTAGAATGGAATTTTATAATTAAATATTACTTAGGGTTGCGCGCTGTAATTCATTGATGACAAATACTCGTGCAGTAAAATAAATACATACATTTTATAGCCCGATTTTAATATTTGAAGTGTCCAAAAACAAGCACAATTTACTAGAATATTAAGAAATAAACTTGTTTTACTGCTAATGAAAAACACTTCGACGACTGTAATCTCTTAAGATCGTTTAAATTTTTTACGAGCAAAATGCTAATTTCCACTTTCTAAACAAATTCTTTCGCGTTCTCGATTCTAACTCAATAAAAATTTCATGAATAACTTTTAAATGGCAAATTTGTATTTTTTTAAAGTAAAAAGTGATATTATAATGTAACCTCGTGGCATTTTTAAGACTTCTTTTTCAGTATAAACATACTTAATCATATTAAGTCAATATTCGGTACAAAATTGTGTTGTTGTTTAATTTACGCCTAGTACATAGTACGTTTACTTTGAAATAATTAAGAAAACTCATGAAGCAACTTAAATAAAACGTATTTTTTCAATATCGTGTAGAACAATAAAGAAAGCACCACGTAGCGGTATGTTTGCTATACTAAAATGTGTATAATGTATGGTCTGGTAGGTATTGAGTTCAAACCTCGGAGTCGCGGCGCTGAAGTGTTATCTATTTTCGATTTCCGCCTTCAATTCGCAACTGAAATTGGAAACTCTATTGCATTCAAGGTTCTATTTTCTCAAAGTTATTTTATGATGACGTCTGCACGAATGCATTATGTATACCTCGTTTATAGTTATGTTATGCATGATTTGAACATTTTAAAGTACATTTTTTTTTAAATTGATTTGTTTCTTTACTTGTTAAAATAGAGTCACCTTAAAAGTGTGATTTAATTTGATTTTGAACCGAATTAGTATTGGTAATTCCCATCAATCCATACATCTTGCAATGAATAAGGTACAAATATTGATTCAAAGTTTTTTTTTGGCCGTCATATAATGTGATATTTATCACACATTGATCCTCCGCAATCCTTTCCAATATTTACAGTGGCGCCCTCTATTTATATTTACACTGAAGTCAACCGAGATGTAATTTATGGATAGCTGACAAGCCGTGTTTTTTCCATCGTTTTTTTCACCTTTCGGACGCTTATAAAATAATTGGAACATTTTTCGATTTGAAATACAAGGAAAGTTCAAGCGTTTTTATTTTACAAAAGGAATCATCTCTTGTTATTTTACTTCATATTGATTGTGTTATAAATGACATGTTCATTTCATTTTTATCATCGGATAAGAATTTCGTGTCAATAGTTTTACGTTAACACTTGGTCTCTTGATCTACTTTTTTTTGCATTGCTCGTCTTCTAATAGTAAACTAAATAACGCAAAAGAGTATATTATTTGCAAATATCGCTGAACAACAATCTAAATAGGTAACAAAGTTTCATTAAAATATTAAAAATGTTACTTTGCTTTTTAAAACATTGTTAAATAATTTGATATAAATCGTAATAAATTGAGGCGAGGCCGAGTAAAAAGTTATATCGGTGTTCCGGAGGCGGCGTCCGCGGAGCGCGTATTTATGTAGCCGCCCTTCCTGAAATTGGGATAAATGGAAATCGTTCTTGAGAGAGGATCACAAATTTATACATGTAGATTCAAAACATGAAATACTTTAACGAAATACCCAGAAATTATGTAAGAAACTCATTATAATTTTGATTACGCATTTAAGTATTCAATTACAAAGTTAACTTAAATTATAAGTTACAAATATCTCGCTTCTATTACATAATGTGGTAAGCAGATTACAATAAGAAACTAAATCGCGTAATTTTGTTTCTCTTTCGTAAACTATGCCCTTTTATAGTAAGTTTTTGAAAGTGCAAGCGGTCACGTGAAATCGTTAAAATATCGAAGTGTTCGATGTCCATAGAGGTCTAATAGGACATTGCGTTTGATTTATGTACGAAAAAATGTCTTCTCAGTGTTCAAGAATATCTGAATAAGAACATAATATGAGATATTACTTTGCTGGTTATCTTTATATTCAATACACATCTTGAATAGACAATATAAATGATGCAAAATTGGGGTAAAGTTGGAATAAATTACGTATTTAACATGAGGAGTATGAAATTAAATCACAGCTTCGTGCATCGAGAGGAAAGTTACGAGAGTTGGGTGGGGGTTGAATAGGGGGGGGGGTATCATGCAAATTGGCAGTTTATCAAACAGAGAAGGCGCTTAACTGAATATATATCATAAGATAAATGTTTTATAAAAAGTGTAAGGAAACGCGGCGCGCACTTACCACGCTACCCCGGGGACTGCAACAAATATATGTATTACTTCATTTACTTATAACTTTTGGAATATTAATTAACCTTTATCAGAGTAAAGATAAAATGCAGACAATGTTTTTTTATCAACAACACTACTAAAGTACAATAACGTAAGTTTGTGAGTTTATTGTTACGACGGCAATACGGGAGTTAGGGCCCGTGTCTAATGGCTGTTGTATTGAACACGACTTGGAGATGAGGTTATCGAACCTGAAGGCGACGAGACGAGACCGTATTACAATAAAATGTAACCTGTAGTAAAGACCAGTGTTTGCTGACCGGTCAATCACTATAAAATAGAGCAAACACTTTAAGTTTGACGTTATTTCGTCGCTAAAATCTTTATAATTATTCTAACTAGCTACATATTTAATTAGAAATGACTTGTAGTAGCTTGTTTTACTAAAAACAAAGGACATTATCATGAAAATACTTTGTATTTCAACTACATTTTAGCAATTACCAGAAAACAAAATTGTTGAAATAGATACGAAGTAGGCTTCGTAAACGCGATCTCGACTCTATATTACAGTTTTTATTATATGATTAATTTTACATTTAAATTCAACTAAATTTGTCTGAAATCTGTAATTATTGTTTTATTTTTAAACACTAAAAATTGTAGTGTAATATAGACTTTGAAATTTTATAAACTTTATTCTCTTACAGCTGTCAATGTACGAGTTTAAGATTTGTCCAATTTGAATTTGAATTGGCATCCAACAAGTGCAGCGGTGGGTCATTAATAAAGTTTCACTTTGTTACAATAAGCATAAATATTTCGCAATTCCAAGAAGAAGTTATTGAATTTAACTTGTATTAGAAGAGTAAAACAAAGCTGATTTTGAGCTGATGATGTGACTTACTGTGATATGTTACTAAGTTGTCATCATCTCCCTACCTTGTCCCACTTACGTAGGGTCGGTGCACCAGGTTTCCGTCCTCCAAATCAATCTGTCTACCGTCATCTCAATTGTCACTCCCTTCTTGATCATGTCACCTCTACCGGTGTAACTCCACACTCATACTTAACGTTCTCTTTTCCACATGCGATCCTATCCTCACAACATGCCCATACCACGCTAACCTTTTACTTCTCAATTTTTCTACTACCGGTGCTACTTTCAGACTTCCTCTAATATACCCATTTCGTATCCTATCCAACTAGAGAGAACTAGAGTGGTTAAAATGTTAACATTCGCGTTTCCGCCACATGTACATCTCAAGTACTAATAAGTTGTATAAAAACTAAAATAAATCTTACAAATCGGTACTTGACAAGTTATATTAGTTTCTTTACACCCACTTTAGTTTCACGTAAGCGCAAATTACGTAAGTCGTTTGAAATATGACAAGTATTTCTTCTTGCGATGAGAGAGGTTAGGGAAATGAATATTGTATGTTATTTGTCTGGCCCCGGGCAGACATTAAGTGCACACGTGCTCGACATATATTGTTATAAGTTATAAGAACATGTACAAACAAGTTTTGAAAAATATGAATTGTACATTTTCATTTTTAATATATATGACACATACATTAATTATTTAGTCTTTGTTATCTGTGGCCAAAATTCTTTCCGTTGCTATTTTGTATATAACATTTAGTTCATATAAATGGTTATTTAGTAACAGTCAGAGAAATTATAACGTAATCTAGAATACATAAATTAAGATCTTAAATGTGTAGTCATTATTTTTTTTACCCAACAAAGATGAAGTTAATACTTATTTATAAACAAAATACTAGGTAGGAGTCAATTTATTAATGGACCTGGCTAGACCAACGCGGGGTGAAGTGAGTGGGGGCGAGTAAGTAAATGTGGGAAGAATGTGCAGAAACTATTATTACAGTCATTCTTTTTGTGTGCGCGCACGCACACTGATATATTTATCGCAATCGACCAATAACTAGGTTTTTTTAGGAAATATAATCAATAAAGGCAATGGGTTTCGCTGTATTTTTTTTCTAGTAATTACAAATAATCATATGAATGCATCAAAGTTAGCTTGTGTACTAATAAACGCCTACCAAGTCATCTAATTATAACAATGATGTTTATCTAAATAACAAGAGACTCCGCAGACAGCAGATGCAAATAAAATCCAGACATAATTTCTACTTGAAAAGTAGCGTCTAGATTTGTGTGTAAACAGTGCGAACGAGGCTGCTAACTAGCAAGGTGTGCTCAAATGAACTCAACGCTTGACACAAGTTATAAGAGAATGCTTTGATTCGAGAAGACATTAGGCATAAAACAAAATACTATCATTAAAGTATTCTACGTAAGGACTCGTAATGCGTTTTTAAAAGAAAATCTATTTTTAATAGAGTGAAATATTTTCTGTGAAAAAAAAATGCACTAAAAAGTAAAAGATAGTGCCATTAATACCCTTAAAAATATGAAAGTTCACTTTTTTCTTGTGTTATATATTATATATATGATGTACAATCATACTAATATTATAAATATAAATGTTTAGATGGATGTATATTTGATTGAAGGTATCTCCGGAACGGCTCAACGGATTTCGATGAAATTTCGCACAGGTGTATGAGGTAAATAAGTGATATTTTATATATAAGGTAATTAAATTACGTTTAAGTTCCTACCTAGATAATGTCTGGTAATATACGCTTGTAGATTGTAACATATTCCACAACGTCACTAACGAACACTTATTACGTACAAAATGTAACTAAAACAAAGAGTCTCGCCGAAAAAGAACATCATTGTTATATGCGAATGAAATTGTCGCTTGCAAAGACAATAAAATTCAAATAAAATTTTACATTTTAACATTTAATTTCGAGTTAGATAAGTACTAACGGTTAAATAATTTTTTACTTTAATCGTTGTCATTTTGAAATTGAAAAAAAAGGTTCAAGTACAATATCTTTACATAACTTAGTATTTACGTATCCGTTATTAACATCTATCCAGCGACTAACGTTCTGTGGAAAAGCAATTTATTGGAAAATGTCCACGTGCCTGAATCCATTGAAAAGCTTATTTACTTCCATGGTTTGTATTTGACAGGATAAATTATGATTTTAGGAAAAGTTTACCAAACCAACTGTAATCTTGGAACTGCTTTTATGTTGACATTACATTTTTATATTATGTTCAATAAACTGGACAATTTTATAGTAGAAGTCCATTGCAGCGGCACTTGCCTTCAGACATGCATTTATCTGTTTTATTCTATATGACAAAACAGAAACAATAAATAAACAAAAAATTCATAATTTTTAAATCTTGTTTTAAAAATATATACATTTTAGTGAGAGTATAAATAAATACTAAACTATGTTATCGTCGATACGATATGACATTATGTTTATTGGAGCGACGCGGTCTGAAAATTGAGCAAATCTTCAATCTGCAGACAGGCGCCTGTAGCCTCGGGCCCGACAATCGATAACGCTGACTATCTTAAATCAAGCGCCCCGTAACTGCATCTATTTTACAATTTGCTTTTATACAATTTTAAATAATGTATTAGAAATTATCATTAATGAATAGTTTGGTCGACTTCAATTCAAAGTATATCATACAGTGAGATATGTAAATAAGCTCTTCTAACCAATTTTAAGGCTTGTGTTTATGGGTCGTGGTGATCATTTAACGTATAGTCTATTACTCGTCGCTTGTGAGAAGACTTTCCTACGATCATCGCTTCAGCACCGTTTCACCATACGAATATTGAAGAAGGGTGAACGCTGTGCAGAGAATGAATGAGTGAGCATTCGTAAAAATTATACTATCGATTATATTCCCAATTTTACTGTCGCAGTTCTTGAAAAACATATATAAATAGCTTTATATTCGTTTAATATAGAATGCGGATCTTTTGCATAATAAAATGTCTTTGAAAAGAGTTCAAACATAATAAAGAGTTGCGTACAATTCGGAGTCTTAGCAGTGGAGTAGCAAAACGTCCGTATTTGTCCCCAAATCGTTCCCTCGGGGCGCCTGCAAATGACATTGACAAAGACATGTTCAATAATATCTGAAACATATTACATACTCGTATCCCTATGTAAAAGGAATTCTAAGTCTTACGTATATTGCACACAACAATTGACGCAATATCCTTTTGCTTAAACTTTTTAAAAAGTTGAAATAATAAAAATTTATAACACAGTTTTCTACTTACGCATTTTTAATTATTACATTATAATTAATTTGTAATTTTAGATTATTAAATTCTTTTTTTTTTGTCTACAATATAATATTGATCATTTGTTTGAATTACGTGCAATGAAAAGTTTGAAATTCATAATTTTTTTAAACTAGATGGCGTTACTGGGACATTAACAGCTGTTTTGTTTGATTAAGCATGTGCAAAAGCTTTTCCGAAATATAAAGGATGTGAAGAAAACAGTACAAAATGAAATATTAAGAAAAACAATTGAAATTAATGCATAGACGTTAAGAAGAGACGGGATACTCTACATGTCTTAAACGCTTTAAACGCTACCCAGACATTTTCAGTTCTATAAAGTTTTCCAATAAAAAGTAAAGTCCCATTAACAATATTACGTATTTAAACTATAAGGAAGTTAGAGAGTTAACCGCAGTACTTGTTAAAGGAAAAGTAATTATGAAAGACTATTGGTTAGAGCGCTTAGTGTGGCGGAACCGGATAATGGATGCATCTGTTGCAAGAACAAGTTTGCTAACGAGTTAATTTGCACAATATGTGCAATATCCTTCAAGTAGATTAGTTTTCAAAGTTATAGTAATTACAATCACATTGAAGTAAAAAATTTTTATGAACTATAACAAAGAAGAAACAGAGACTGATTATCATCTCATCTTATATATATAAAAGAAAGTCGTGTTAGTTACACTATTTATAACTCAAGAACGGCTGAATCGATTTGACTGAAAATTGGTGGGCAGGTAGCTTAGAACCAGGAAACGGACATAGGATAATTTTTACCCCGTTTTCTATTTTTTATTCCGCGCGGACGGAGTCGCGGGTAAAAGCTAGTAGAAATATAAATGCGAAAGTTTAGATGGATGTTTGTTAGAGTGTATTTCTAGAACGGCTCAACAGATCTTGATGAAATTTGGTATGATGGTAGATCATAGTCTGGAACAATACATACTTATTAAGATTTTTTTTAAATTACGCGCGGAAGGAGTCATGGGCAAAAGCTAGTGACAAATAAATAGCACAACTCACACGATAAATAAGCGTGAAAGTTATTGTTAAAATAAATATTTTGAAACACATAAATTTTAAAGATACATCGCCAATTTCGTTGTCAGATTAAATGATGAAATGAGATAGGCCATCCAATTTCGCGGTACACTCTGTATAACAGGAATTGAAAGCAGATAAAAATATTGGAACACCATGTAGGTCAACGAATATTATCTTTTATCCGGCGATCATTTTTAATACAGTTTCGTAGTAGTTAGTGTGGTACTATGAAAACTAGCAAACATTGTATGAATGTTGTTAGCATTCAACATTATTATCTGAAGATGGTATGATATATTTATAGGCGACTTCAAAAAGAAGGAGTTTATCAATTCGATTGTATTTTACTTATAATCATCATCATCATCATCAGCTCACTATACGTCCCTACCGAGGGGCTCGGAGCCTACCCCAAGTTAGAGGTCATAGTCAACCACGCTGGCCAAGTGCGGGTTGGTTGACTTCACACATATCTTCGAATTTCTTCTCAGATATGTGCAGGTTGTATCACGATGTTTTCCTTCACCGTAAGAGCGAGTTCCTTATAATATGTATAAGTAATGTGGCATGATTAGAACCATTTTAAATTTTACGAATGCTTTTATGTAAACTACAAACCAGTTTGAATGTTGAATTGTTGCTGATATTTCAAATAGTAACGTACTCGTAAAACAATGCAAATATACGAATAGTCGGCCGGATTCCGACATATTATCGTTAGCTAATTAAACGTATTGCAACCGGCCGTACGTAGCATTATGTACGGTATACACGTTGGAAGAGGCTTGCCGAGTGAAGGCGTGCGACCGCTCGGTGTCACTCGTGCCAACGTTTGTGCGTTGAAGTACATGCAAAAGCGCCAACGTTTATAGAGCTCATTTGGCTTAGCTTGTCAAGACACATAGGCGATCGCAATCACTTGTCTCACTTCGAAGCGGTGTCAATTTTTTTGCACAAATCAAAGGCGCTCGTGCTTGTTTACACGTTGGTCCGTGCGCCAATAGAAATTAATAACTTGTCTAAACTAACCACTTGTATAGACTTGCCAAACGAAAAGATAGTAGTACTTGACTTGTATTAATTTGCCTATACTCGAGTTGGCTTCCACTCGGCAAACTTCGGCCAACGTGTATAACCGGCATTACAATACAAATTGACTCATATATGTTCATCATTAATGGGAATGTGAGACAAATGAGATACATTTCACTATTTGATTTGATATTACATTGACATACGTTAGTTTTATCGATCTATCTATTTATTTATCTATCTATCTATCTAACAATGTTTTAGTGTTTCTGTTTTATATTTTAAACCAATTTTGATAAAATATTGGTGTTCTAAAAAAGCTAGAGAAGCTTTGTGCCATAGAAAATCAATACGTATTTTAGACATGCTATTACAATGGTCAATCGTTATACTCTTGGTCTCCATTTACAAGTTTTATAATAAAGAAGGTACAAACAGACCATTAATAACCCAGCGTCGTAATCGTCGTTATAATGAACTCATATCAAAGTTGCAGGGACACCGCTGCCGAAACTATCTCCTTAATAAACAACTCTTGAAACTTTCTAGTAACTTGTGTAATATTAATAAACTATCTTCAGACAATATTATGTTAATAACATAAATCTCTTCAAGATTGTTTTATTGAATTTATAAATTAAAACGTGACATATTATTGTGAAGAACTAGGGCTTACTCTGGTTAATAAATATGGATTTTTAGTGCACATTTTTAAATAATAATAAGTGTGCATGTGAGGTTTACATCGTGTTTATTTAGCTAAATATGAGACTTATCTTTAGAGTTTTATATAAAATGTCACTAACACTTACTGTCGTACACTAAGGGACATCATTAGTGACCAAATAACAATTCTTGGTGTGACAATTAATGAAGTGTATTTGTAAATTCGTTTCATCAAATCGTGTAAATTTTGGTAAATTTATACCAATTGTAAATGTAAGCTGCGCGTTGATCGAAGTCGTCCGTGGAATTAATATTAAAATTTTAATATCTCGCCTACGCGCCGTTTTGAGCGCCTTTATTAACTGCAGAGCTTTGGATCTCCTTATTTCAGTGAAACTGTTTCTTCTCCATTTTTCGTTTTTATTAAAAAACATGTTTTTCATTCAAAGTTTTCATCACGCTAAAAAGCGCATGCTTGATTATGGGCATTGGCACAAAACTTAAATGATGTGCTCTTATGCTTTTGTACTCTTAAGTTTGCGCCGCTTTTCACATTTACCTTGTTTAATTAAACGAATTAAATGCAAGTCAATGTACGTATTGGTAATTGAGTTAGATTCGCAACAGCCGAGGATTCGAGATAGCCTTTATCACGTCTCGTCCGAGAGAATTCAATCAATGCCAATCTCCAGTCTGAGTGAATGGAAATGCAGTGCATCTGCGATTTGCATAATGTTCTCATTCACACGTTCATCATTCCTTCAGAGCAGCTGGCCAACATTTATATTGCTTAATTTGCAATCTTAATTCTTCATTAAAACTGAACGAATGATTATTATTTAAAGAGGTTCTTGAAGTTTAAGGTAATGTTGGCATTTTCAATTAAATTTTATTTTTAAAATATGTGAACTGGTATTTTTCCTAACTTTAATTTTATCTTTATTTTAGTAACCTCTTCCAGATCTCTCTCTCTATCAGATGTTTCTTGTCTACAGCAAAGTATGAATTTATATAGCATCAAAAAATTTACAGTTTTACATAATATTTTTATACAAAATAATATTACTTATACTCCTGGGGATTTGTAGTATTTACGATGTAGTGTTTGTGCAAAAAATGTTGTACTCTTGTATTGGCGACTAAACTGATTTGCATAATAAAACATTTTCGGTGAACTTATAAGTTAAGCTGAGCAAAACATTTCCCAAGTGTGTAATTTATATGTTACTGACCTCACGATAGAGCTCTGCTTGTCTGCGAAATGTAGACGATTAAGTTGTAAGTTTATTTTTAAGTTAAAAATCTCTAGAAAACCATAGAGAGTATTGTTAGCCTTCAGATTTTTGGGACAACTAAAATTTTGATTATTTATTTTCAAAATATACAACAACAAATGGTGATTTTAAAAAAAAGATTCTGAAAATTATATGAGTCATTTGACACTTTCTAAAACACTTATCAGTTAATTAGTTATTTACACGAATCAAATACAAACTTAGATTGGTTCTATTATCTACAAAGGAGCACGTATTTCTACAAACATGCCAGAATTATAAAAAGAGCAAAAACTTGTCTAACCACAACAATTCCATCGAAATTTATCGGAACACATAACAATAGTACAAAAGTAACAAAACTAAACAAATAATAGTTTGTACATAGTTTTCTATGAAAATATACGTCACGACACACCGCCGGGCCGCGCCGCGCCGGGCCGCGCCGGGCCGCGCCGGGCCGGGCCGGGCCGGGCCGGGCCGGGCCGGGCGACGGTGGAAAAGTTTGCAGACGCTTGCAACATTTTGTAGGTCTGCCTGTAAATGTGTTTTTTTTGTTTGTTGTTAGTATAATTTGAGTAGATTTATATTATCTATCTTGTTTGTTGTAATCGAATTATTTATTTGTTTGGCGCTCAACCTTTTAATAAATTTAATTTAATAGTGTTTTTTTTTGTTTTAAACAATGACAAACGAACAATATTTTAAGAACATGACGTTGTTAAAATATTGAAGTGACCACTGTAATACGTAAAAAGGCTGTTGTTGTTGCGAGCTACACCACTCTTTTCCGTTTTTATTATCATATTTAATATAATTTGATATGAGCTATTGAAGGTATAGTTTATGTTATAACTAGGTATACAAAAGGACAGAATGAATAGGAAATTATATATCATATAGCATTGTTATATCAAACAGATGATTGTTGCCGGGATAGCATTGAAGTGGTTGTATGAGAACGACGCTAAGGAAGTTCTATTTCGATATTATTCCCGTTGAAATATTGAAAGAAATGAGAAATATTGCCTCGACGCGGCGTTCTCAGTATTTTGTTTGATGTTTCACTGAGCAGCCGCTGTTTATTTCAGCATCTATATAAATGTCTGTTTCTAAAGGAAGCGAATCGGGCCAATAATAAGTAATGTAGGAAAATAGACAAAAGTCACGATTTTGTCTAAAAAATACAAAGACATGGTACACTAAATGGTTGACAATAGAAAAAGGATTAGGTAGAGCTGGGAAGAAATGGGTTTCGCGAGTCCTATTTTTCACTACATTAGGTACTCGTATTAGTAATGGGTACATCTTTATCTAAATTACTTGACAAGGACAATGATTTTCTAACATTTTACTGTTAATAGTAACAAGTCTACTCTTGTTTAGAAATTTATTAGACTTAAATTTAGTAGAACCTGTACTGTGAATAAATCCTTAAACGATTGCGAAACATTAATAACAGCGCGGGTTGTGCGTGTCGTATAGAGCGGCCGCATTCCTATCGCCAACCCCCATCGATGACCATCGACCACTGCGCTACGCTTTATTTGATGCCTGACGATATTTCACACAGGCACTGCACTTTAAAGGTTAATCTGAAACACTGTTTTTGTTACTTCTTCATTTAGAAAATAAAGAAAAAGATTTATGTAGCAAATATGTGATATTTTTTAATATAGATGGATGCTGTATTGATGATTGTTATATATATTAGTTATGTTGTAACTTATCATGATATATTCTGATGAAATTAGTATTAAGATCGAGTCTTAAAAATTCTAGCGGTATGGGCACTATAATGTTGAATTCGGTACATTACATAATCGGAGAATAATTGAAAACAATCTGAATATAAATTAACTTAATCGAATCCCGAATGCTTTTTAAACAGTTGTAGCCGCGCACTTCCACTACGAATGTACTCAGGAAAGGAAAAAACTCATTGATATTCCGACAATTGCGAATGAATAAACATTTTATTGGGAGCCGTGCAAATACTTAAAATCGTAGAGTAAATTTGTTTTAATATTGAGACTATTAATTTGATATTCCTTCAGATAAGTTTTTAACCTTTTTAAGTGATTTTTTTATAAGAGAAGGGGGCAAACGAGCAGCGAGATCACCAAGGTGTTCATCGACGCCCATGGACATCTGCAATACCAGAGGAATCGCAGATACGTTGCCGGCCTTTGAGAAGGTAAATAAATTGTAAATACGTGTACATTAGTATTACGGATTTGTGTGTTTTATAGCTTTTACTATGATTGAAACTGAATCCTTATTAACCAATTTAATACGTAATTGTAACATCAAAGTCATGTTTCTATATAGAGCAATAAACATTTCATAAATGTTCGTTTTTATGTTACAAAAATAACGATTTACAAAGTTGAACTGTCGCTGTAAAATATGTTGGTCATTTCTCAGGGCGCGTTTTATTGTATGCCGATATTAGCATCGGTGGCGGCGGCGATAAATCAAATCCAGTGACACGACTCGCTTTCCGTGTACCGACTGCCGCGGGGCAAGCTTGTTCATACAAATATAGTGTAAAAATATCCCATACAACTGACATCTTCCTTTCTAAAGAAGCGTTCCCATAATATACATATTTATTTTATCGTTTAAGAACTTTTTAAAAGAATTCAATAATTCTAATTGATGATATTCCTACTTTCGAATTCCGTGTCTAGTATTTGATAAACGATACAAGCTTTCCAGCTATTTAAAAATGAAATGCGGCATATTTTATAGCTTCAATTATAATGGTAACATCAGAAGCGAGTCCCGCTCGTCTCGTTCACCATTACTGTCACCGAATAATGGTGGTAACGGAGTAATTACGTAAATGAAGTTGTCTCTCCCTTATTACAAACTAGAGGTTTTTTTTCATGTTTTCTTTCAGCTGAACTTATAACCACCATAATGTGGTTAACAAATCACACCGCCACGCTATTCAGCTGCAGGAAGACTTGAATACTACAAGAGTCTCGTGTCATTAGAGACTCCGCTGCCTTTTTATATTTCGTACTTTCGCAGCGAAGTGTGCAGTAATTACTTTTCTAAGTACATGACATAAGTACAGCGAATACATCATTGGAGATGCCTGTGAATAGTTTTTATGATTTGTTTTTTTAAATAATCAAATCCTCGAAGGACCAAAATGAAATATTTACTAAAGAATGTTATGCGAAAATCAGTGGATCGGACATAGGTTATTTAAACGAAAACAACCGAAAAATCCCATCTTGCGTGTCAACAGTCTTAGTCTGGTCTGGTCTGCTGTAGGTCTGATTCCGTGGACACTAAATATGACACTGCAACTGTCACAATATTACTGTACTTTAACAAAATGATGTATTGTGACATTGTTTCATATGTAATAATTTAATACTTAGTTTATACTAGTTCTATACTATGTATTATTAGTTGTAAACAGTTGTCTCAAGCACATGTTACTGAGTACTCGTGTTTGTATAAACATTATTCTACTTAATAATTCATTGGGCGTTAATATTACGAGTTACGAGACGAGCACATGGCGCCCTATAGCGCACTGTTATTTACGACCTAACAATTGTTCACAATTTGGAACAAATTAATTCAATAAATTTTCATCAATTAAACCAAGTGTTTTGTGAATAAAGACCTTCACTTGGACGTAATACGTGTGACACTTGAATTCTTTTAATGATCGGTTAGAAATTTGCTTTGTTATATAGATATTTGTGCAATACAATCGTCTAATGATCATGTTCGACATTGTAGCTAACTTGAAGTCGTCGTATAAGCCGACTTTATACGCCAAGTTATCTTTTAGTGGCGTCCAATAAAGAGAATCGTCGCGTTTGTCAGCAGATTACACGCGCTCTGAGCGGAAACTGCGATAGTATAAATTTATTGCCTAGACTTTAACTAACTTAACTAACTTTATATTGTCTAGAAGATAAATTAGAATATCTAGATATATTTTTTCTATCGATAAACCTTGTCTATAACTCAGATTGTAAAAGTAATAAGACATTATTATTTTATTACTGTTTTTACTTTTGTATGGAATCAATCTCAGGTTTTGCGACAAAATATTACGACTCCATTTTTCCCTATCATTGGCAAGGTGAAGTTTTTTATAACAAAATAAAAGAATTATTTTCTGCCAGTTATAGTAATAATAAATGTAAAATACGCGTTTTGCGATTTTCATTAATAACATTTTGTTGTTACATAATGTTAAAAACACGGTAAGAAAAACACCCAGGAGCTATTATTTTACTTCTTCTTTTTCAAACACTAGTAACATAATTACAAAAATGTTCTGTTACCGCACAATAAAGTGTGAGAAGTTATTTTGTGTTGCTTCGGTGCTTGTGCTACTGGTGTAATGCACAAAATTAACATGTTTAAACGAGTTGGCGCACGCGGCGCAGTTGTTCTGGACTAATTTACAAGACACAATGATTATTCCGGCAGTGAGACAATGAGACAGCGGGACAGACGGGATGGCGGGATTGCGGGACAGCGGGATAGGCAGGTTACAAACGGGCTACGCCATTCGGCCGAACACGACGTGCTGCCTGTGGAACACGGGCCTTGGGTTTAGAGAAAAGCGATTACACCAAATGAGTAATTAATTTTTACATCTTAAGATTGACAGAAGTATTCAATACCGTATTTAAATAGAAAACTAATGGCTTGTTTATTGACGCTATGAGTTGAACAAATAATATCAATAACCTACCATATATATATAAATCAATATCAACAAGAAGTACCTAGAGGTAAGCGAATCAGTCTCTCCGCTTGACAAAAACTTTGTTAATTATGAAACTTTGAGGAAGCTTTCGTCTGTATACGAGGCAGATGTCTCTTAATATTTTCTATCATTTAAAAGATTTAGTAGGGTTGATTAAACTTGCATTTTGTTCGAAAGTAGATAGCAATAACATCTTTAAAACTAGATCCACCTTGAGTCTCATTAAAAAAAGTCTGACTATTTTATTTATTAAAAAAGTATACTAGCTTATCCTAACCTAAGTACTAATTAAGTCTATTTTATTATATTTAACATTATCATTAAAAATTGTAACTTTAGTGTCGTATCGTAAAAACTTGTAGGTAGTTATGTACATATATTGTGAATTGAGTTAAATTGGCATGAGACATTCCGTCTCTAGTGCTCTTCGTGTATTCTCGAGTTAATAATTGAACTCGTAGTTATGAAACTAACTCATATTTCGAGGTTACTATAATAACGATATATATGTAACTATATGCGACAAGATAGAAATTTTAATTTTGTTGGAGTTGGAGCTTTGTTCAAAAATCATACAATATAAAAATATGTTTGCTATGAGCGTGTATCACTAGGATACTGAGTTATAACTTAAATATACGACTAAAGGATTAGTTACGAATTTATGTACGAGATACGTACATTTTTTTAATCAATAGAAAATTATGAGGACATCATTGAAAGCACAGTTTACAATGCGTTACAATTTCTTTTATCTTAGTCCTTTCTTCTACTACTTTCATCATTCTTTTATGGATACCTAGAGCGTTAGAGCCTAAGCACGATATAAGTTTTATTTAATTAATGTTTAACTTGTTATTACTTGTGGCACGACAACCCCATGTTTTCAGAATGTCTATCACGAATATTAGCGATATATAGTTTTTCGTAAAGTACGCCCGATAGTGCGTTGTACAATCTTACTAATATTATAAATGCGAATGTTCAGATGGATGGATGAATGTTTGTTTGAAGGTATCTCCGGAACGGCACAACGGATCTCGATGAAATTTGGCAAACATGTAGAACATAGTCTGGAAGAACACATAGGATACTTGATATTTTTTTTTTTAATTTCGTGCAGATAGAGTCACGAGCGACAGCTAGTTCTAATATAAATTTTGAAGATGATGTTACGAATAATTTTCTGATCTAAGATTGTCTGTGGCGACACCGCGCTCTCTATAGTAGAAAGAGGACAACGGACTCGCAAGCGAATGGAGGACACGACGTTACGTTTCAAAGATTTTCTTTTGTAAAAAGATTTATTTTTAATCTCTTAATCTATTGTCTTTGTGAATGTATTTTATAACATTTAAAACAAAAATTGCGACAAGAAATACAGCAGTATTTTCCATCACTAATCAGCCACATATTTTTCAAACTTGTTATAAACAAAGATTTCGTATTGAAACGAACTCTCAATTTGGTTTTATTCGTGCGCTGCGTCGACATTGAAGTAGGAGTGGAGCTTTTAACTGAATTACACTGCGGATGGCGTACGTGCGGATTGCGTAAAAAGATTTGTCGTAGCCGCCCATGGTCTGTGCATTTTTGGTTCGTGCGTGTTTTATATAAAATGTGATAACGAAACTCGCTTCGGATTTTTAGAGGTGTTAAAAAATATTCCTGCTCTACAAAATTCAACAATTGTCTCTGTTAATTGGTCAACTAGAACCAAACTTGACGAATTGTTATCTCTAGATACACTACTTTGACAAGTCTGCAAGTGAAGTGACATTTGTTTGCGCACACATCAATAATTAGGCTCTAATTTTATATATTTTTACGACTATAAGTTGAAATTAATCTCAATAATCTTATAACGATGGCTGAAGCGCGGGTCGATGGATCATTAAAAATCTAAAGGGTTGTTTATCGACGTCGAAGTTCGGCTGGAAGTAAATAAATCAAAGGTTGCGGCTGATGGTCGTATATAAAATGCATTAGGTAGCTTGTAGCCTGCGCGTCCGAGGGACATCCATCATCATTTTTCAATCTTAATCCTCTCACCGCGGACCAATTGTGTGAAATTGATGTAGGTATTTAATAGTAACTGTATGAGAAGAGGAGTAATGTATACGTTACAATATTTTGAAAATCTGTAGCCTACAGTATCCGATTATACGTACGCCGTTTGATGTCGAAAAATATATTTTTTTGCTTGAAGTTATATTTTAATTAGGTGGAATGTTATTCTTTTCATTAATTAAAAATGTTCTTTACAAATATTGATTATGAACTTGTAACAAATATTTTTTTATGTTGCCGCCGCCCGCACCGTCGCGTCGCTTGGGAAATAAACTGATGAGATTTTCTTTTACAGTAATTTATTTCAGATATTTTTGTATTAGACTTGTTAAAATGATTTTAAAGGTAATTATTAAGAAATGTTTTCTATATATCTTTTTGTACTTTGTAAAATTGGCTAAATGAAATTTAATTATTCACTATTATGATTGAAAAAAAAATCATTATCAAAGTAATAAATACTCTCAAAAGGAAACAAGTCTGAGGAAGAGAAAATGAAAATATTTCATGCAGATAACAGAATAAAATAAAAGAATTCCACTTCGCTTAAGACAATTGACGTTTTATTGCTAACACTCCGCTTTTATTTTGCCGCCATTTTGTACAGCAGTTTTCCTTATTACTTCTTTGTCGATTCTTTATGTAACACTAGCTGTCGCCAGCGACTGTGTCTGCGCGGGTTTAAAAAACACACTTAATTACTAGCCTATGTTTTGTTCCATACTATGTTCTACATCTGTGCCGAATTTCAGCGAGATCCGTTGAGTCGTTCTGAAGGTATCTTTTAACAAACATCCATACATCCAAACATTCAGATTTAAAAATAGTAGTGAGGTAATTCCATAATAAATTTATAATAAGTATGACTACGTAAAAAAGAAAGAGAAATCATAACGTAAACTTTGATATGTATAAATATGCATTTAATCAATTGAGCAGAATGTTTTTACGCGTCATAACCAGGCATGTCCATTATTACGTACGATAACGTGAAATGATAAACTTTCAAAGTTACAATCATGAATAACTCATAGTTGTGGTAAAAATTGCCAACGTAAAATATTATTGAATAGGCAAAGACGGAAACTTCTGCTAAACCCATATAAATGAACCTTTATTTCAATAACTACTTACCTTTTCGACCTCACCTTTATAAATTGTATTAGAAAAAATGAATGGTGAGCGAAGAGCCATAAGAAATTGTTGCAAAATCTATACGTGCTGTTTGCCTACAAAAATTATTTATTTTAGTAATTGGAATAAAATGGCAAAGGAAATGTAGCGGATTTCCGTTTTTATTTTTTGTTTATACGACAGATAAAAATAACTCTGGAGGAATATTCAAAGATAAAGTTTTGCGTCACTCAGCGATAGCTGCAGTACGACAATAAAAGTTGTTATAAAACTTCGGTAATTACACAAGTTGAGAAAGTGAGTTCCCGGAGAAATTCAAGCAGGTGCTCTTTACACATTTTATTATTTAAACAGTTTTATTTTATTGTCATTACACTTTATATTATCTTTTATAATACATACATTTGTTTAAGATTTAACAAGATAAATTAAAATAATTCTTGAATATACTCATTTAAAAGAATGTCAATTAATTTTACGATATGATTTAATATTTTATATAAATGACATTGTAATTTGTCTGCGGATATTAATCATTTATTTAACATTTGAATTAGGTTTGTTGACGAGCGGCCATTTTGTTGATACGTCAAGAGCGAATGATTTGTTTACGACAAATCTATTTTCGATTATATAAGTACATTACAGTTCGATTACAGAACGGTTTAACATTATTGACATTGCTTAATTATTGTTACTACCACCTTACAACAAAGTATGAATTTTAATTGCCTCATCGGAAAAAAATAGTCCCAAACTTTCTGTGGAACGTTAGCTATTATATGTAATTGAACATGAACTCTTTAATAATACACATTTAGAGCACCTACTTCAAAGAATACATGGTCCCAATTATGAAGCCACAAGGTTGTATTTCAATAAACGTTTTCTGCGGTAATTTTCCCGCAACTGTAATTGTCAGTTTATGTTCAATTAATATTAAATTAGGGAACAGTGAAATACAAAGAGTCGCGTGTAAGGTTTGTGTTCGTGATATCGCGACTGCCATTCAAAAACTTTATTGTGGTTAGCAAGTTATTCAATTTAGAAATTGTTTGTTTTGTTAGTTAAATGTAAGTTTCACACTTTGTTATTAATAATTCTGATGATAAACAAATACTTTATATATTGGACCGTGTATACTAGTTTATTTGTATTATAATTATTAGTTGTAGTTTCTACTTATAATTAAAAAATCAGCTTTTTTTTTAAAAGTAAAATGAGTTGTGTGCATGCATTTAATGTACTGTAAAAGCTGGATCTTAATCGTAATCTTCTATCGGGACTAAAAATTCATCAATGCAACCTATTTTCACTAAGACGACCAAAATAATGTTCCTAAAACGACCTTTAATAACATTACCTCATTTCTGCTGACAATTTCAATATAAGTCACGTATCGTTGCCGAGTTAGTGAAGAGCCCTTTTCCGCAGCTCCACAAAATTGTATATAAAATGTTATGTCACGACGTGCGAGCCTTGTTGTTCTTTTGATGTGGGTGTAATATTATTATTGACTTCATTATAAAAATTATTTACACAAAAAGGGCCTTTGTCTAGAGCCTTTGTCACGCTTTTATGTCGTATGTATATTACGAGAGTAACGCCACTTTCTAATTGCAGGAGTTTGGTAAATAAATTAGAAAAAAAAAAGAAGAGCACGATTCTTTTATTCATTTTATTTCGTCTTTCTTATTTGACCAACTCTTGTTTTTCTTTTGTCAGTATGTTTTTTTTTTATATTATTTACATTATAAAATAGATTGCTATTAAAAACACTGTAACGCAGATTATAAACAATCTAAACAATTGTAATAGTCAAGTATTAAAATAATGTCAGTTAAATAAAAGAAAACCAAATAAATATTTAATTTATTGAGCAGGTCATTTGACACCGTTAACAGCAGAGATTTCCCGACCACAGGTGAAATTTAAAACTTTGGTAACCTTTATCGTTTTAATGTTCAATTTTACCGCCTATTAATATTGAAAATTTACCGCCTTGTAAGCGTTCCCCTGCCTTTATGACTTTAATGAACGTAAAATACTGTTTTAAGAAAAATAAATTCGACTAAAAATTCGTTTTTACAATATATAGTATGTTGTTTTTGGGCGTTACATGTCCTTCTTTTGAAGGTAAAGCGCCTTGCATCTATATTTTGTTATTTACATGTGGAAGATATTTCAAATTATATACTTACGCAATACAATATCACAATACTTCGTACACAAGCACGCATCGCTGATATTTTGTTATTTCGTCGCCAAAGTCAGTCGCTCTTAACCTGTTTGACAAAATCGTTTTTCAAGATGGCGGAGCCAAACTATACAGTTGACATTTAGTCATTATTGCGTGTTTTGAGTATTGACTGACTTTTAGTTTCGAAGATTTACGTTTCCTTATGTACGAATGGTCTTCGATAATTTTGTAAATTGTATTTTAAGTGAATCACTCATATATGTCACATAGTTCTATACGTCTACGGTAGAATTGGTTTTCAAATAAGTTATAAAATACCCATTGAGCTGGGAATATATTTCCAGAACTGCTTATTTGCATTACAAACATATTCACCCCATTTTAATCCCGCGCCGAGTTTCTTGTTGAGCGAATAACCTATTCCACAAGTTACGCTACTTCTCAACTCGAATTCATGTTAACACTTTATTTATGAATATATTAGCGTCATATATTTACATTGGTAAATATTAAAGTTATGTTACGTATGTTCGCAATACTTTTTAGTTAAGCTACGTTTTTGTCCAATACTCGTTCTAAATACTAAGTAAAACGTTCACTCAAATAAATTTCTTGAAGAAAACGGCACGTCACTAGCGTTGATTAATAGCAACCATTACTAATATCGGGTTACCATAAAATCCCGTCTGACTAATGTCCACCATATTTCACTAAACGTAAAACTTTTTCTTTCAGGTGCGAACTAATTTTTTCCAATACGTCGCTTATAAAATAATTTATTCTTTGCTTAGATACACAGATAGCCGCGCTAGTATGCGATACTTGGCGATATGACGCGATGAATTCATTAATTCATATTTAATTTATATACAAACATATGATACGTCTGACATATAGGGCAAAGTAATAACGCTACAGCTAAAGTCTTGATACACACAATCGTAAAATTCCATTTATAACCTAGGTCATTGTTTACTTGCATCGGAAATTATACAACATGGATAGCTTTTGTTATACAAATATGTGAAAGGCAGTGTTTATCCGGAAAATATTTGGAATTCACGAGTTTTAGCGTGAATTTTGCGGTGTATCCGTGCTGGACAATATTGAAGCTTTAGTTTGACAAAAGGAATATTTGGCATTATCGCTACGGGTCAAATAGTATAGCGACACTTCGGGTAATAACTACTTAATGTAGTTATAATTGGATAATTTTCTTAGTTGCGAAATATTTTCGAATTCCCAAAATCTCGTTATCTGGTACACTTACCGAGCTATCTTCATATGTAGAGAGATTGATCTTGCGTAAGAAAATTGTAATCTTCACATATAGCTCTGTAAATAAAGATTAGAAGTTCCTGAACAGTAAACCATGCTTAACGGTAGATATTTTTGTTAAATCGCTAAATAACATCACCAAAATATCTGTAAACATTATTAATAAATATTTAATAGAATATTTTCATAATGTACAAAATACACGTACATCGTTCTTTCTTTGGATTATCGGAATAACTCCAATAAAGACAATAATAATTCTTATACTTTAGCTAAAGTTCAGAGAGCGATAAGTACGTGAAGTTGTAGTTCTTGTAAGTAAAGTAATATCCAAGTTGTGTGTCGCTGCCAACAGTCACTCTGTCACCGGCTATTATCAAGATACGATCTAAACATAATTACTTTTGACTTACCTTGGGTTACTGAGACCATAATCTCTGTATTCATTCAGTCATTATCTTTGACAAATCAGAGATAACAACATGTTTTAAACGGAGATTAAGGTCTTAGAAACCCACAGTAAATTTTCTCATAGTGGGGCAGCGCCTACAGCTCGCTGTATCTTGGGCTATGAGTTTACCGTATTTAATGTTTACCGTACATTTATGTTATTTTTAATTTTAAAAGTAATATGTTGACGATAATATTACCTATTAAAATATTAAATATAAAAAAATAAAAAGAAATTATTATTTCATAACATCGCATTAAATACGTGTTAGTAATTTAATGGGTGTTACAGTTCTTAGTGTTATATATAACTTCGTATCAAAGAGTTAGTGACCGCAGAGGCGATATTATTCAACGGACATACTTAAGTGCGTGTTTACTGGACCACTGAGTGCTGAACTTTGAAACTTACATAGTTTACACGCTTAAGTTGTTGTTTAGAGTATTTGTATACTTACTGTTTCGTTCGTGTATGATAGTACGATATATACCATACGAATTGTTCACAAAAGATCCCACTTAGCGACCAATTAATGACTATGAGCACGTCTACTGACATTGTAAGTGCTAGTTCAATTTACCTGTCTTGAAGGTGATTTATTCAAAATCTTTAATAAAAGCAGTTGTTGTTTTTTAAAATTTAAATTATGTCTCTTTTTATTCAAATCTTACTTTCTTGCCAATATTATAAATGCGAATGTTTGGATGGATGGATGGATGTTTCTTTGAAGGTATCTTCAGAACTGTTGAACAAATCTTGATTAAATTTGGCTACTTATTTTTTTAATACTGCGCGGATGGGGTCGCGGGCGGTAGCTAGTATCTTTTATAATTTAGGAACTTCTCAATGTGGTTTCGTTTTGAAATGCTCTGTATAAATGCGCGTAACGTTAAAGTGAACATGTTCATTTATTTATTGTATTCTGCTCTAAATAAACCGTGGCTTTGACAACGAGAAGCAGATCAAATAAACGCCCAACCTGCGTCGTTCACTCCGCTCACGTACTCTTTGGGAATTGGATACGACTTCAATACATAATCAGAGCACTATGATGTCTTTACTTTCATTTGCTTCACGCGCCTGTTATGTTATATTTTAATGTTTCCCTAATGATTGGTTATTTTTTTATAACCTCTAGTGAATGCGTTATTTTATTAAGATATCGCTTTGTGGTGTGTCGGTTCAATTGACTGTAGAGCATTACGAATTTAAACTATATGGTAACTCAGCAGTATTTAAGTATGGAAAAATCTTTGTTTTTCTTTTATTAAGTCAAGCCAGCATATAAAGTAATACCATTACAAAATTCACTCAAACATTTGAGTATGTATGCCAATTAAATGCATGCACAAATTATATCAGTTATCGAAAAAGAGTACACAAAAACGAAATGTTATATTAAAATTGTGTTTATTACATTTACCATGTCAATAAGTAAGTCAATTTTGGAATCACAAAAAAAATACAACATACGTTAACATTCGTAGTAGTTTGCATTCGAAAATGCTGGTAAAAGCGAACTTTTATCACATCTCATGTATGTAGTGATCTTACTGTAATTCGCAACTTGAAGGGGGAACATTCAAGCGAACAATGCAGAGTTCGACTGCAATTTCGAATTTCCTCTGAGAAATGAAATTGTTTGAATTGAACAGAGCAAGTGACAGCTCGGCTGTTGCAATTTGTTGGCTTCAATTCATGACTCACATTTTTAACGAAGTTACGAAGTTTAATTGGTAAGGGATACGTAGAGGAGTTCCGTTCTGTTTAAGGATATTCTGAAAAAGTATCGTAAACTTTATAAATGCATTAAACCCATTTATAATATAACTAATAAACCTATTTCAAGACATAAGGAATTGTTGCTTTATTTTAAAAACTTCTCCACAGCCTTCCACAATAGCTTGTTTTATAAAAAAAAGTGTATTTTGCAATTTTCAAGAAAGGAATTTTTCATCACAGCTTAATATATTAAAGAGCTAATATAACGTAAAGCCATTTAAGTAGAAAGTTCAAATCCGAGGCGGTCGTTCGCGCAATGAACTCTTAGCTCTTATTACACTCATAAAAATATCTTCCTCGAACAGCACTTAACGCCTTGTCTGCTGGAACGTTAATCTTATAACATGGAAGCTATTTCGCTATTAAATCATGAATAATATATGTACTTTATAACATTTCTAAAGAGATTAACTCGTGATATTAATACTTTACTAAGTTTTACTTCTATTATTTTCTAAGCGTACGCATACCGACATAATTAGTAAGTAATTAGTCTTAGTAATCTAAGGCATGAAGAAAGAACAAGCGATAGGCTAGAGTCATACTAAATAGAAATCCGTACTCCCTATATATCCTTTTAGGTCACGTTTGTTAGTGGACTTTGCGATATTCTTACCAAACACCAAGTACGAACATTCGTGAGAAAGTTTTCGAAAACGTCATGACAAAATTTGTATTAAATCTGTGCAACGCACCTACCAGGGGTAAAGTATTTTAACAAAACTTATACTTTTGACTCCTATCGTAGATAACGTTACGAAGGTGTTTGTCGCAAATATTTGTGCCCTATGGTTAGTTAGAACGTACGTACATAGTAGTTAGAGTAGTGGTAAAAAATTGATTTTAAAAATAACAACATTCCTCCAGTCCAGTCCTAATACATAGAAATATACATCACTATGTAGGATCAGCGTCTAAATAAATAATAAATATCCAAGCCGTATGAATGAAGTTGTACTCGTATTACTGGGAATCACTAAAAAGGAATTTGTTAAGGTTGTTTATTGAGTCGACGAGCAATCCACACAGTTGAGATTGAGTGAATGTATTTATCATGCAAATTGCCAATTTCGTACATACGCAGACAGCATCTAAATGGTTATTTAATGAAATGTTTCAAGGTCAGCGGTGTCCTGGTGACCTGTGTTTTCATCTCATGTTGGTAACTCGCAATTTCTATGTTAATTTCAACATTTTAACTTGTATGGAATTCACTCGAAATTCGTTGAAAAAATTTAAATGTTTATAGAAATTTTAGCCTAAGGAGTTTTAATATCTTACTATTTTTTTAAACAATAATTAGTTCTATCTCTATTCGATTTGTCTGTAACAAGAATATAGCAGACATTTGCTTTACGACATTTGTTAATAGATTTAATTAAAAAATTAACTTAGTTTTCGTGAGCAGAAAAATATGCTAAAACATTCTTCAATTAACTTCGTAAAGTTAGTACTTTAATGTGTTTTGGACGGGTTTTACTGAGCACCCTGTAAGCTCGGGCACGTACAAAAAGTAAAAGAAATAATGGTTTATATTCCTCCGGAGTTCCGAATGAATAAACATTCTGTACAAAGGCTGTTCAATTAACTCGAATGGTAAAGTGGCATTAGCGATTATTCTCCTATCTCTACTGAAGCTGTTTTATTAAACACATTTATCGTTCGTGTCAAACTTGGAGGGAAATAAAGCTGAGATGAAGATGATTGAGATTACGCATATATTATCTTGGGGAAAAATAAGATTTCTTTAAGGAAAATTACGGCAACTTAATTGAATGTTAATCTGACGTTATCTTTAGTTCAATGGCATAATACTGAGAGGAATCGAGAAGTGAGATTTAGTACATAAACGCGTGTGATTTAACACTATATTTGTGTTAAATAATTTCAATTCGATTTTGCAAATAATTTTCGTAATAAGATATCAATTTAATATATTAAAATTCATGCAAAATAAATAAATTATCAAGTTTAATTTAACAAGATATACTAGATATAGATATATAATACTAGATATTGTAGTTTTGTTAGTGTGTATCTATATTTTTAATAAAAAAAGCACTAAAAACCAAAATTACATCCAAAGTACGCTATATTCTTCTAAGTGATATCGATTTATAATTTGTTTCATATATTAGATAGTTTATACTCAGAGACAAGTATAAGTTTGGTTTACAGAGTACAGTTTTCCAAGTGATTTAGCGGGGGCATCGTAACCGATCTGTATGCAAATAGTTAGTATCGACCGCACCTCGCTGCCTGCCGCTGGCAGCTCGCCAATATATTCTAATGTCAAAGATCCACTGCTATCACAATCTATGGGACTAGATTCATTTCTTTCCAGATTACTTTATAGTCAGGCCATATATTTGTCTTAGCATAAAAATATCCTTAACTTATGTTCTTCTTATAAATATGATTATAAACCATGATTAAACTTAATATATTTTCATTCACAAACAACCTCTGCAAAGGTGTGATGCACAAATATTGTTTTAAACTAACATAAATTAAATAATTTACTATTCGAATGAATTGGAATCAAAAAGAGTTTCATTTAAAGATAATGTAATCGAAGTGTGTTAATAAATAAAAGGAAATAGACACATTTAAGTCACGTTTGTAAAGGTATACGTGGCAGCAGAATAACTAAGCTCCAAACGTGAGCCGTATCTCTTACACGTAATGAGAGGATTAAAGTATAAAAGAACGATATCATTTGATATTTTTATCTCGCTCCTCTAAATCCTTAAGATATTGCCATTGTTGCTTTATCTATGTCTCTTATTGTGTTATTTTATGTAGAATTTCTTGCCTTTTACAAGTAAAAGATACAATTTTATAGTATATGTGTGATTAATATGTTTGTGTTTACCGTAAAAGCTTGCTTATCTCGCTATATATGTATATTTTGTATTTTATTATACTTTTAAAATAAGCAAAAAAGTTGTTGAAAAAACTAAGTAACAAAAAAATAGAGGTTGTTCTAAATTTTATTGGAGCGTATATTAATTTGGATGTCCATTTCTGTTGCCGCCAAAAAAAAAATCTAAAATACATAAAAGCTTTTTGTCTACAAAGTGTTATCAGTAAAACTGTTCTTTTGTGAAAAAACGAATTCATTTTAAATGTCTAAAAGAATGGTACGAAAACAAATTGCGGTGGTCCGTTTATGATGTAACCGTTTTTTTATCAGTTTTCCGGTTGAATAAAAATGTAAGGCGGGAGACAAATAACTGCGGGAAACGATTCAGTAAGCAGATGCAGAAATATTTGATTTTTTTTCAAAGATTTTAAGTTTTAAGCTTCCATTGTTACTTTCTCATAATATTAAAATGATGGGCGGTGGTTTTATACTCGTTTACTTATATTTTTGGCAACATACTTAAGCGTTGCCTTGATGTATTTTTTAGTAGTTTATAGTAATTATTTTATACTCATCTTTCGTCAGATCAGGTATTCGTGATTACAAAATATATCAGTTATAAAAGTAATAATTTTTTTAAAGAATATTACGAAATATTAAAAAATACGATTTATCATGGGGCTCAAACATTATGTCAATACTTTGGAAAACATACTTCCTTAATTTTATATGAACAAAAATTCCATCTCGTTATTTCCCTAGAGTTATTCTTTTTCCGGGTGTAACATTTTAAACAAAAAACTTGTGAATCAATTTAATCAGTGTTTAAAAATCTGTTATGATAATAAGAAGACAGAAGAATTTTCTATGTAGATATAGAATACCTTTAATTAGGAAAAGTTATGTGTTTACTAACGTAATACGAACTAATTTTTCCACATTTGTTTAGAACTTAATTAATACTTTTGTTTTAACATTTAACTAAAGATTAATGTTTCAAAATTCATTTAGCGGCATATATCATATAATACGAACCTTTGTAAGTACTTTAACTGAATGCTCTTATATCCAATAATAAATCTTACACAATCCACACGAATTCTATTCGCGAAGCAATTTCGTTAAAAGCTCGACGGTTACTTTTTGCTGTAAAAATATAACACGCGTAGCGAATTCCCGAACGAAACGAAGTTACACACTGGCGATAGATTTAAACTGCAATACGTGTACTACTTGCCTGTGAAATTACAAGAAGTAGAAAAGAAAAATTATACATATTTTGTTTACTTCCATTTGATATATATTTTTTATATTACGACGATTTTTATACAAGTGAATAATATAAACCTAGCATAGTATTAGAAAGGAATATTTCATTACAAACGTTTAATTTCAAAAGTGAGACACGTAAAAATTCAAACTTCAAAGTTTACGCAATAAATTATAGCACAGTTGGCTATGCGATTGTGTTCCTTGTATTGTACTCCATCTACAGCAAATTTTACTTTGCGTATTAAGAATGAAAGGATGAATGGGAAAAGTTTGTAAAAAGACTTCAATGCGTAGACACGAGAATAGTTCTGTCTTTACTTTGTTTTCTTTAAGGATTTATTTGATACTCTTTTCAGTGTTAGGAACTTGTATAATCACAGATAGAAGATTATTTTCAGTCACCTAGTCATTTATTTTAATTTCACCTAAATTATAAACCTTGAAAGTTTTATAAATTGTGCAATAGACAGGCAAAGAACATCTAAGTTAAGAGAGTTAAGTATAGAGGTAATCGAGTGTAATATCCCAAGTAAGAACTTACTAGATGACTTAACTACAGTTTGGGACATAAATGGATAGTCTAATTTCAAGCTTCTCGGTTAGTGCTTTTTGAACTAAATTAATTTATAATGCCTCTCAGAGGAAGCTAATTTATTGACTTGACAACTTTCGTTTATCAAGGGTTCTTAAATCTTATAAATTAGTATTTTTGATTAATAAGTCTTTTATTCTTATAATTTTTAATTATAATTAGTTATATATTAGTTATTGAAGAGTACGTAAATGCTTTAAAGCTTGTTTTAAAGTTTTGAATTTCTAAAAATGTTTCTGTAGTATTTAAGTGGAAAGTTTTGGCAGTTTTCCAAATGTATAAAGTACCTGTACAAATTGAGGTCAAGCTAATTGAAAAAAGCTACGATTTCGAGGCTATCCTGATCGAATTGAAATACGATAAGTAGATACAACTATAGCGCTGGATATAACTAATATCATTATATAAGAGATAGACAATTTATACTGCGTTTGGATCAAATTTAAAAAGTTTTAAAATTTATTTCTTTTCTAAATTAATTAAGTAGTCATGAATAAAGTCTCTAATTGTTATAAACTAACATATTACATATATAATAAATGTATATTTATGTAATAGATAAGTAAACTAAACAAAAAACATTTCAACATATTGAAATAAACCAAAGTATGTTACTATTTTATTTATTGTTTACTTTATTATTTTAATGTATTTTATAAATTTTAGATTATACATTTAAATAGCTAAAAGTATGTTAACTATTTTTTAATAATATATGCATAAATAAACTTGCAAAATGCTTATCAAATAGCTGCGAGGTCTCACCGTAATAAATCAAGGATATTCCTGACGGAGAAAAATCGAAGGGTTTATTCATACTTCGCCGCAGAAAAATATGATTATGTGAAAAGATAGTGGCTAAGTCATGTCCCTCATTTTCTGATATGCTAACTTTCACTTTTTATATAACGTTTGAATGTGCGAGCGAAAACTTGTTTGCGGTTTAAAGGACCACAGAGTATAGTTACATAATATACTAGCTATGTATATCTGGATTTTACTCCCCAGCGACACGTGTAGCGTCCGCCTTAATAGCGTAAACATAATGTATGTACACTTAGCGTGACTCTAGAACTTCACTGCAGTTACAATTATGTTAATAAATGTTGATATCCCTTTCATTTCCTTTGTCAAAATAGGACAACAATGTGTATTAATACAAATGGCCCTCCAATCGAATCCCTCTATAATGTTAAATAGTCTAAAATTGTTTGAAAATATAATTGTTCAGATTAATATGTAAAATAGTTTAAATAAATCTTTGATATTGACGATTTACAACTGTTGTGATATGTGCTACGATGGCGTAGCACTCGCGTAGCAATATCGGCTACTATAGCTCGAAGCCATATTCCAGATAAGCGGATTTTAAAGAATAATTTTACATGTTTGTTCATTTAGTTATGACTCGAGCTTTAAATTTAGCTTATTCTGTTATTAAATATTCTTAACTTTAGGTTTGTATTTCGTTATTTTAATGGATAATGACGATAACAGACTGTGTAGCGAAATAGTGATGTATTTAAAAGATATGATAAACAAATTAATAAATTAATGATGTATCAGGCGCCATCATTTTCAATGTGGTTTGTCACATTTGTAGTGCCGCAGCCGTCCGTTCACGCTGACCACGATGTGATTTAGTCTCCAAGCCATCGAACAATAATAATAGAAAATATTATTTTTATCATAAACAAATATAGTTCATTTTATAAAACTGCTTAACAAAATATTTACACAGATTAATAGACCTTCGTAAAGATACTTTAATAAAGTGTATGAGACGTTCATTGACGGGAACAATAATATTTGTTATGAGGTGATTTCTAATTAAGTTCTAGATATTTATTCTAAAACTCAACATACAACCTAAATCAACGTTCTGTTACCTCGTATCTATTTGCTTTGTAACCCTTCTTGATATACAAACGTACTCAGTTAAAAGGTTTTTTGGGTTTCGACTGCAGCGTGGACACATATTTACATGTCTGTCAATCTCCTTAACAAAACAGAGACAGTAATGTGTCAATACAAGTATAATTATATACAAAACACTTAAGTAAAACACACTCAAGCCTATTATATTACATACATACAACATATGATATATAACATAAATATATAAAATTATATTTATTATTTCCTTGCGAGATTGTGCAGGGAGACATTATTTCACAACATTCCTCTAGAAATATGTAACATAGTATGTAAGTTATGTTGAACGTTATACGTCGTTTGCGAGCCATCTGTCGCGTCTTAATGTCGTCACTTTATTGTTATATCTTGACAATATGGTTTTATGCTTTACTTCAGAATTGCCACAAACATGGCGATATTCAATTTTGTTTTTTTTTAAGCTGCGAACAATTATAAATTTTACAAATATCCTACATGCAAGATGGATGGATTTTTGGTTGCAGGTAACTCCAAAGCAATTATATGGATCTGGATGAAACTTGGTACAGAGATAGGATACTTACTTAAGTCCGTAGTCCTGCGCTAAGTCGCAGGCAAACGCCAGTTAGCTAAATTGCTAACAATTAAATTTATAGCTAGAATAATTTTCACATTTTATTTATTTATGTTTATTACATTAACATCTGTAAAGTTTCAAAAAGATAAAAAAATAACATTTTTAACACTCTGAAGCAATCTGCTATTATCTCGTATCTATGCTAATGAAACAAGGTCAATCATCTATTACTGTATACATTGTAATCTGAACCGATTTAAAGTTTTCATAAATCTTTTTGAAAAGCGTTTATCTTTATAACACGCTCGTTAATGGCGTAAAAAAGACTAAAGTTTTTTTTTATGCAAACTGGATTCAGACGTTTATTCACTGTGTTTTTTTTTTAGTTTTACGATATTTTACTTGGTTCAGGCCAATTCTATTTTCTTTTTGAACATTTTATTTTTAAAGTTTTGCGAAAGCTACTATGAGCACTTTCATTTGATATCTTTACCATTGTTCTTCTCAATGATTAGACAAAAAATGATATTGGTTATTTGTGTTGCAATAGCGTTGAGATCTAAGAGCATAAAGTGTCAGTTAAACAAGTTCAGAGCCACCGACTCTGTCCACTGGTAGCCCTAGTAGCATAAAACGTGTTGGGCTTTTGGTTAAAATAATATTTTCATTAGATTTAAAAGCATTGTATAAAAAATAAAGATCTCCGCGGTGACGTCTACTTCGCGGGGGCAAATCTGATTAATGACCAATTACCCCGCTACTACCCAGCCAGCCACGAGGCGGCTCGATTCGATTTCTGCCCATCAATCACTGCGCTACAGCCTTCATCAATAAATGGGTTAACGGCGACGTGCTCGAGTGGGATTTTTTTTGCGAATTCTGTTAAAATTGTATTCCGTCGTATTTGTTCACTAGTTGGTTTCCGAGATTTTGTTTGTTTAGAAAACTTTAGTAAACTTATCTTTCTATGTAAGTTATATTATTTATTCATCATAGTTAAATTAGTATTTTTATATGAAAAGTCACAAGTACTATATTATCGCTTAGGTTTATTTCACACTAGCTGACGCCGGCGACTCAATCCGCGCGAAATTAAAAAATAAAAATAAATAAGTAGTCTATGTGTTCTTCCAGACTATGTCCTACATCGGTGCCAAATTTCATCAAGATCCGTTGAGCCGTTCCGGAGAAACTTTCAAACATCCATCCAAACATTCGCATTTATAATATTAGTAAGATAATGAATGTATGTTGGAATATAATTATCAATTATATCGCAAAGTTGTGTTATCCGAGGCATATTATTCTCAGAAAGGCCACAGGAGACTACTAAATTTCACGATGAAGGAAAGATGTGCAATAAACATATCTTGTAATATGCTTTTGTTTCCGACAATATTGCTAGTAATATTTTACTCGACGGCAAAAAAGTTGTTACGTTTTGTATATATCATATTTTATTAGCCGACTTCAAAAAGAAGGAGGTTATCAATTCGACTGTATTTAATGTGTGTTACCGCGATGCCTCGCCCCTGGTGGTCCGATTTTGATAAAAATTATTTTAATCGAAAGGAAGTGCTTGCAGATGGGTCTCATTTTTTAAATAACTAGAAGACTAGTAGATTTTGAATTTTAACATGGACATCTTTCAGACGTTTTCAGAAAAAAAATCGAAGGGATAAAAATGTTAGGTATAAAAAAATACCACATTATTAGAGTATTGTTACTAAAATTAAGTTAAAACCTATTAGAATTTTATCGTAATTTATGTTCATATAATTCCATTATACGTAGTCCGTTCAATTTATTGTTTAATACATTGCCTTAAGCTCTAACTGCCAAGAGATTGAGTGTAATTATCTCACAAGAGCCAAATTATAATAAATCGCTATTGTGTACTTTACTAATATTATCTTGAAATAAATTTGAGAGATTTTGGTTACAAAAAGAGATGTTTTTTTGATTCATAACAAGTGTCAAAGATGTTTATTATAAAGAATAATACCCTTTCATTTACGTTGACGTGTAATTTTGCAAACAAAATTAGTCTGATTGTAGAATTCTTTCAAAGGAGAATCGTTCGATATTGAGGTGTAGAAGTCGCGTGGAATCCGGACAGTTTAGATTAGATCGGGGCTGAGGCGAATGTCTGTCGTTACGGCCCATTTAAGCCTCGGCTCCTTAATACGGACCATTTGCGATAAGGATTAAATTGACGTGATGTATTACATAGACCAATGCCTTATTTTGTCCCTAGATTTTTTAGGTCACGATTTACATTATAGTTACACTAATCCTTTAAAAATAAAAAATAACCTGCAAGATAGTTTACTAACTTCTTCAAATGTTCTTTTATTATTATCTCATGGACAAATTAACGTTTCAGACTATTCATTTCAAGGGTAACGATTCTATTCGCCACAGTTAATGGTATTGTATTTTAAAGCTTACACAATAAACCAGGGAAGTAGACTAATTGCTCTAGGTGTCCAATCGCATGAACAAAACAATGCCACGTACATTAGAGTGGGAACATGAATACGCTTTTAGGTCTTCAGGCCGCCGCCGCCGCCGCCGCGCCTCCGCGCTCGTGCACCCATATTATTACTTTGTGAAATTTTCCTCACACCAAGTTCATTTTATAGTTTAATTTTTTTATAACCACTTTATTTTATAGTTTAATTGGTTCATAACTTATTTTAGAACGAAAATTTGTGAACGAACAAACATTTGTCTGTTCGTTTATATATTAACTGGCATTTGATAACATTAAAAAAGAACAAAAATAACTGCTGTCGAATTGTTTGGTTTGTTAACTGTTTGTCAATAATTGTATGTAAATATATATTGTACTAAGATTGATCTCATCGAGACATGAAAGAGAAAAATAAATTGATACTTGAGAAGTCACAGAGGTTTTAATCAATTTTTATGCGGATCAAATTCTTCCCGCGAGAAATGATGTTCTGATAGTATAAAGAAGATTATGCAAACGATATATAGAAGGAACAATAGCATATTAATAAAAATAAGATATTGTGTTATGATCCTGAATGTGATAACACACCACGTTTAGCATATAATGTACCTATAATATACTCGTATGTAGTTCTTAACTTTATGTAGTATGTTGTGTTGATTTAGTTATGTTACTACGGAGAATCTTCACTGTTTTAATACCTGTATCAAAACAAATGTTGCAATCTCTCTTACAAATCACGCTTGTAACCCAAAGGGGTAGGCAGAGATCACTGATCTCCATTTGGTGTGGCCAAATGAACCTCCGCAATCCACTTTTCGCCAATTCGTAAGACGGAACGTGACGGGTGGCGAGCCGCGTTGCCGTCTTTTTCTCCCTGGAATTCACACACATGTTCAGGTTGCATTACGATGTTTTCCTTCACCGTACGAACGTCGCATGATTACATATGTAAGTCGAAAATCGAAAAACACATTGGTACAAGGCGGGATTCGATTCCAGCACCTGCATCTCTCTCCGTACTTAAAAAATGCAGAAATAACAATTATTTTATCATACAAGTGTTAAACTCTTAAACGGATGACGACACACTCACACACACAAACACCGACTATATCATCCTGTGTATTCAAACTTATAAAAGATTTTTCCGACCAAGAATACCAAAGTAGTTTTAAACTTGTATTTTTATACTTTTTAACATTAACGAAAGAAAGTTTGCTAATTTTTATAATAACTTCTTTGCAATCATTTCGTTCTTTTTCGTTATATCAAGTTGTATTTTTATTATAAAAGGCTGTCACAGTGTTATCATGCACTCAGTTGTAATTAGAGAAAGCTGTCAGCTCCTGAAAGGATATCCGTGTTGCAGTGCTGAGAACACGTCGCTCCTTTCTTAAAGTATATGGGAATAGGACAAGTTGTAAGATGTTAACTTCATTATTACTTAACTTTAACTATTCTTATGTGAAAGATTTTATTATTATAAAGACCAATTAATAACAATGAGTGTGGCAGTTACAACAATATTATTAAATCAATAACAATATTATTATTATTAAATAAAATCGATCCAAACAATAAAAAATTGGTTTGTGAATTACAAAAGCAAAATCGGGACTATCTTGATTTTTAATTTTTTTGGTCGATTTCAGAATATATTAATTTAAATCTTATTAACAAAGAATCTATTCGAATTTTCAAATGAAAAAATTAATATTTCTAGCAATTGTTTGAGTTGTAAAAGTAAACCCTTTTTATACTTTACAAAGAGAAAGGTTGTTTGGAGTAGGTACTTCTTTTTAGTACAATATTTACATTTGCTAAACTAATCTCTAGAAAGGTGAGGTCCCGAAGGACCAGATTATTGAAATAAAGATTCAGTTTTATGTTAGTTGCCCGCCTTTTTCTACAATAGGTATTTATATCTGGTGTACTTTTGTGCTAAGTAAATAGTATAAATTGAAAATTTATTGGTCTACATGTACTTTAACTAGTTACAATTTTATGTCAATATAAAATGTATCTTTGTAATAATTTAAATTATTATAGTAACTACATATTTCAGAAGATTTTCTACGTCTTTGTACGAAGTTTTAAGAAACTACAGTCAACATAAAAAAATAATATTAAATCATAATTACCTTTAAAGATTTCCTTTTTTCTTTTTTATGTGGGAAAACAAAAGAATATTGCTTGGGCTTAGCGCAAAATTTTGTGGAAGACAGTTGTATGAGAGATGATTCAGGGGTTAACATAAAGGTATTTTTTTAACGGCATGGGTTTTTAGCAGCATCAAGAGACTATATTTATAATTAATCAAAACAAAAATTGTGTACTTTGTTGCTGACTGTACTATCAATTAAAGCTATCCGACAAGGCGTTTTCTTACGATCAAGTTTCCTTTTAAAAGAAAGTGATCATGAATAATTTTGTTTACATAAAAAGGACAAAAGCCTTACATTGTTAAAGCTTTATTACTCCTTTTGATTGTTTTATATTTTAATATCAAAGTCCGTAATAAAGTATGAGGGACAAAGTTCTACGACTAAAAAGGTCAGATATTGCTTCGGGGGAAAGATATAATGATTTTTCTTATACCAAGCTCAATTTTAATGTAGTCAGTAACAAAACTAAACTGTTATTTATTTGAGTTCAAATGTATTGAATCAAGTAAATTTCTTTCATCAAAGCGTTACTTGAAACAATGTAAACAATCAACATTGTAATTACCAATATTTGCTAGGTTTCTCTAACAATATTAACATAAGTACCTCATAAATAAATAAGGAATTTCTTAGAATAACATGTGTAGTATCGTTATTTGTATATCTATATAATCTAACAACATAAATATATCTTTAGTAATCCACGAAATATTGCCATTTGTTGTTGATGTCAGACGAAATGTTCCTTACCTTGTAAGTCCTAATTCAATATTAGTGTAGAACATGATTTTTACGAGTTTAGGAGCCCAATATTATTTACAGTAAAACCTACAATAATGAGAGTATGTATAAAAGCAAAAATAATTGTTCGCCTTAAATAGTAATGCGTAATCTCTGCCCACCCTTCGGTGTAACCGGCGTGTTGAGATATATAAAAGGTTTAACTACCACTTCATACGAAAAATGATAAAGGCAGTTAAGTTATCTAAGCAAATGTTACTTTATCAAATTGTTGAATAAAGGATTCATAGCTGTAGCGAACAAAGTTTACGCAATAAATTTGACGCAATTGGGCTCGCTGTTTACTGCGGTCTCTTTGTCCCCTCACGATAACTAAACTTTACCTACAGACATGTGGAATTTATGTAAACCTACCTTAACTAACGTTATTTGGAATAAATAATACTTGTATGTGAATCTAATTTTCTACATAATCTTCTGCAATATATGTTGATTCTTTACAGGTTTAAGAAGATTTTTAAATTTCACTGTAAAATTATTAATAAGTAAATTAAAACAAAAGAAAATCAATTAACTCCACTGTATGATACTTAGGTCAAAAATGCTAATCGGCTGTCACTTCACTCATGAATATCGGTTCAGTGGTTCAGGCTACACTAGGCCACAATGGAATTAATACACAGACAAACACATATAAATAATAACTTACATAAAAATAAAAAACATTATCACTTAACGTTCGAGTAAAAAAATCTCTTTCCTCTTGCTTTCATTTTATCGAAAAACTTTATAACAGTTATTTGGTTTTCATGTAATAAGTTAAGTAAATTACCAAATTATTAAGATGCACGATGTAATTTGAGAAGTTAAAAGTGAAAAAGGAGCAAATTAAGAGAGTTTTAAGAAGCCATCAAGTTAAGGAATTCTGGAATATAATACAGAATTGTAAAGTCCAGTAAAGTTGCCTCTCAAATGTTTTGAAATTCAATTACAGTTCGCACTGGTACTCTGATCTCTAAACCGTCGCTACCCAATACTTTAACTGAACTCTATGAGAATTATCTGGTATACTGGTCTTTTGGGGATCCACATAATGTTGGGACCTGGGTTTCTCAGAAGTTCGCTTCAATCTTACTTCCTAGCAATGTGTGCTAATCTTTGTATGACTGTAACTTGAGAGTTATATGTTTGACGTAATACTATGTTATTAGCATACCTTATACTGCGACCACGCGACAACACTGACAGGATTAATAGTAGCCGCCAACAAACATGGCACTGGCGTAACTCCAACACGGCGCGCGGCGGCACCGGGCGGTGGAGAACGTGTTGATGATATTTATTGTGCGACAAACGAGTTGTAATCGAGCTTGCAGTTGGTACAGGGCTGCTTCTTTACTATGGTGTAATAAGAAAGGATAATTTTATCCTGTACAATAAAGGTAGGGAACGCATGCAACTTAACACTTGACCTACTTGCTCGTACTTTCTAAGTGAGACCATCGTAGATAAAACACCGATCTGTGTATTTAGTCAGTTTATAATTGACCTAGACATATTTCCAAATTTGAAGTTTATTTTAAACTGTTAGCTGACAAAGTCAAGTTGTAAAATTGTGAATAACAAGTAAATTTTGGAATTATGTAATGAGAACAAAGCGTAACAAAGATAATTAAAAGTACTCCATGTATAAGAGTGGCACATCGCTTATTGCGTTCACAGTTGGCGGGTAAGTGGGACAAAGTAGGTGCAGTAATAAATGTCGTAGACGTGACTAGTTGTAAAGTACGGGCGCGAAGACAAAGTATGTGACTTAAGTGCTGAATGTACCCGTTCACAGCGACGCTATTGAACATTCCACTAATGGATTGTGCCAATAACAATGATCTGTATGTCACCGTCGTATTGTGGACTTCCTTAGTTTATAGTTAATCTAGTGATATTAAAAACTGACAGGAACTTGACATTTGCATTTATTATGTGAATTTTGATATCGGTTTTAAAAACTAAAATATTCTTTGGTTTTAAAATGCATTAGCGTGTAATGTAGTTATTGGATAAAAGATGTGGGTCGCCGGCGTTGCTGATCAGACATTTATGAGAAGTAACGGCGTCTTGACCCCCGGGTGCCGATACCCGGCTGTAATGACGTCGCTGCACCCAACATAAAAGTGTTCCGCTTTAAACTAAGAGGGATCAATATTAACTCGGGATTATTAAACCGAGGATAAGAGTAAATTTAGTGTATTTTAGTAAAATGAACTAAAACTGTCTAATCGTAAAACTGAACTGTGTTTCAATTAAATTTTAGCTTAAACCAACCCTTTTATCGTACTCTGATATAACCAGAAATCATGATTGTTGAAATTTTTTTATGCGTAGGCTTCCGAATGGCGATCTTGACAAATAAATAACCAAGTACTTGCATGTAACAGAAGCAGTTTTGGTAAAACACATTTAAGTATTACATACTGTTTTATAACTTCTTTGACGTCTATAATATCAATCAGCGGCGGTTAAAGGGTTAAACCACTTGATTAACTAAATAGTGTCTAACAGTGTATTTGGAGTAACATATATACAGCTTAAAAAATTATGTAATTAAAAAAGATAAGTAAGATATAAAAAGATAAAAAGAATAAAAGGCTGTTAATGTACTGTTACAAACAGATAAATTAAATTGTTCTACTGAAATCCACCCTTTACTTAGTGTAGGCTCCAAGCCCCTTGGTGGTGACGTATAGAGCACTGATAGCACTAAAATTCGATGTTACAAAAATGTAGTAAAAAGAGCACGTATAGTGTAGAGAGATTTTCAAACGACATAAAAGGAGACTTAAATTCGCCGCGAGCACTTTGTGGCTCGTTTTGAATGGAATCTGTCCCAAATACCTTAAGTAGTTGTGAATAAACATCCTTTGAACTATGTTCACTTTGTATGTTCGTCGATATGTTTATCACATGGAAGCTTCCTTATAATTATCGTTTTAAGTTAAATGACGGTTCACTGAATTTGTTTAACATAATCTGGAATAAGCAATATATTATTATCAAGTTTATTTCACTGAACAAACATCTGATCGAGTAATAAAAAACTACTTTGGATTTGGCGGAAGAGGGGACGCATAGAAAGGGTAATAATATCCTCTTTCTGTGCGTCCCCTTCTCCGTTAATTAAAAGTAGGCAACGCATCTGCATTTGCTGATGTCTATGGGCAACGGATGCCTCGCTATTTCAGCGAATCTAGATGGCCGTGTGCTCTTTTAATATATAAATGTATAATATACGTTTATATATGTTTCGTTACATAACTAAATTAAGTAGGATCTGTTCAGTCAAAGCTGAACATATCCATCATCTGAATAAATATTCAACAATTACAAAAGCATTAAATGTCTTATTGAATATAATTTTAACTAAGCAATCTTTTGCAGCGACTCATAAGATTTCTGAGATTATATCAATACTAATATTATAAAGAAGAAAGAATTGTTTTTATGTAATGAATAGGCTCCGAACCTATTGAACCGATTGGAATAATTCTTCCACTGTTGGGTAGCTACACTATCTCCGGCTGACATAAGCTATATTTATTACTAGATTTTCTTATAATTCCGAGCAGGCGAAGTCGGCGGCAACTGCTAGTTATTCATAACAAATCGAAATCAAATCAGATTTACAACCATCTTATTTCTGTTTCATCTTACATTTGGATCAATTTCTTATAAAAGACATTAAAAATAACGACTTTACGAGAATTTCCTTCAGTTTCAATGGATTTATTATTCAACGGAAAGCAGCTTAGCGAAAGCGAAATACGATCAGAGACATTATTTTTAATGTTGTTCCATTATTTCGCGACGTTCTACAAATTACAAACTTAAATCAAAGGAAAAAGAGGCATTTTAATGATTATTTTAAGTGTGAAAGTTTTAAACTTCGGACGACAGAAAATTATTTAAAAATGTAAGCAAGCTAATTTAAAAAAAAAATCTGTAATCAATGGCAATAGTTTATTTTGAAAAAAAAAAGATTGAAAATAAAGCATATAAATACAACAAGTTTGTCTGCCGACAGTACATATTCTTCCAGTTTTAAATCCTCGTAAACGTTAACAAATGGAAACGTCGAGTTGGAACGCAAAGGATACATTTTGTATAGTAATGCGCTTTTACTCACAGCAATGTAAATGTCGGGAACTATTAGTTAGGGATAGACAGAAACGGGACAGTATCCGCGATGTAAACATGAAGTATTCTAAAGTGAAGTGTAAGGCGGCAAATATGTGTTAATGACTTCATTACAAATTTTTAACACTAATCAAGAGATCGTTTAAATTATTAATTGGCTAAGTTAGAAAATGAGTTTTAAAGTTTTAATTAAACACAGAATGGAATCTATTCCGAAGATTAACTAATGATTACAGTTAAAATCTATTTATAAATAAAGATTTGCACATTTCTCGGGGAAAATTATTCAAATGTCAGAAGAATGTAAATATATGTAAAAATAGCGTATAATTTAGTTGAAACTAGAATAAATTGGGACGCTACATACGAGTAGTGGCCGAATGCGCTCTAAATTATGTCTGAATTAATCGTGCGTATACTTAACTGCCAATTTACTTTTCCCGCTTAAATATTGCATTTGTCTGTACTAAAATCGCATGGTTTTAATTATATTCAATACGATATTTCTTGCCGTGAGTTTTAAATATATTGATTTCTATTTTTAGCCGACTTCAAAAAGAAGGAGGTTATCAATTCGACTGAATTTTTTTTTTTTATGTGTGTTACCGCGCATCTCCGCCCCTGGTGGTCCGATTTTGATGAAAATTATTTTAATCGAAAGGAAGTGCTTGCAGATGGGTCCCATTTTTTTTTTTTTTTTTTTAAATATTTAATAAAGTTAATGGATTATGTTAATTTCGGATACATAAAAAAAATTAAAAGCCAGTTTCATAATATACAAGTAAAGTGCTGGATAACTGACAAAACAAAAATATGTGACAAAATAGTTTGTATTTCACAGCTTATTCGAGAGTGACTTTATGACAATGGCTTGATGAAATACCTCACAAAATGTACGTTACATCTTACCAATATTATAAATGCGAATGTTAAGGTAGATTGAAGTTTGTTTGAAGGTATCTCCAGAACCGCTGTATGAACACTTAGGCTATTTATTACATTTTTTTTAATTCCACGCGGACGGTGTCGCGGGCAACAGCTAGTTCTCAATAAATGAATTACTTAACAAATTATAATCGAATCACATAAATCATTCATTAACAAAAACTACAGAAATCAAAGAAGTAATTAATCACACTTTAGCTGATTACAGAATCCGTTTCTGAGAGCAGTAACCCCATTAGTGGAACTTCGTTAATTAGACAAATATCGTCGAATGGGAATGTCGTATTGATTGGACCTTCTTAATACCTGTTTGAGGTACGTTAAATTGGCCTCTAAATCAATCACCCCGTCAACTTAACCAATAAATGGGTCATAGCGACATACTTGAGAGTCAAGTTTCTTGTCAACTACACTGCAAAAGCATATTATATAAGTAAGTTATACATTTAAAAGTAAAATATATATTAAAGGACATTTGTAGATGTTGTTCAAAATAAAACAAATTGCCTATAGAATTTTCAAATATAATATTGCATAAACAAACGTTTTTCATTTACTCCTCAACAATATATTGCTGATGATTCGCATTCGAATGAGCTTTTGTGAAAGTTCTTTATTTAATAATGAATTCAGGGGAGTTGTTGCGTTGTTCCTGTTACACTCGAGACTTCGACAATTCTATTTGTCTGGTTAGTTTCGAAAGCGTTGGGATAATCTATTTTATGACATGCATTTGTTTCGTTGCATACAGAATACAATGTCGAATTAATTCTGAATGTTACCAGCGAAGACTAGTTTCTACAAATTAAGCTGTCCTCTTATTTACTTGATAATATAACTTATTTTATTATGTGTAGTTAGGCAAATAGAGCCTCTATTCTTAGGTTCTAAAAACTTGTAGGTTATTACCTAAGGCTAGATTGGAGGTTCTTGTTCCATGCCTTCATGAAAGGATCTAGTCTAAGCCATGAAAGGAGGCTCTTTCTAGGTGAACTACCTACAGATCAAAACATTTCATTCAGCCATTCACAAGTATGACTTTTTAACAAGTACTGAAGAAACATTTTCGTGTTAAAATAGAAGAAGACGTCAAAGAGGACGGCTATTAGTATTACCAAATATAATTATCAGATTCCAATGTCAAAACTCCTGTGCAACAAATTATCGGTTTTTTCATGATAACATGTTTAGTAAAAATGTTTCTGTGTTGAATTTAAGCACATTATAGACACCGCTATTAAACATGATTGAGATCACCTTTAATAAAATGTAATATAAAGTTTGTTTCGATACATTAGTTGTTTTAGATCATAAATATATTGTAGTTCTGGTCACGTTTAGAAGAGCTATTATCAGACTTTCTTCCCGCGGGTTAGTTGTTAATGTAATAAATGGCTTGATATGTTCCTCGCCAGACACTAACTCTTCTTTATGAATCCTTGGTGCAGCAAATTTTTCATATGTATTACAGAAACTAAGTTTTATTTTTAATAAAGACGAGAAAAATACCACCGCTAGTTTACTAAATATTGCATGAAATTTGTTGCTTGGAATATCTGCTTATGAGATGAAGTGTCGATCAGTATTTTCATACTCATTTAAAAACTTAAAATGAAAATGAAAATTGTTTGGTTGCATTTTTTTACTTTGAAATAAAATAACAAAATGCGTTAAACAACTACTAAAAAAGTTGCATATGGTTTACTAGCTTTATTGTTGCGTAACAAATAAATTGAATTAAAGTCAAGAGCAAGCAGTATCCGATGTCTATCCATTGGACGTAGGCAACACTTGTACTAACTCAATAAGCTCGTTTAATATTCCGCTGCTTCCTAAACTGAATATTGTTATATTAAAGTAGACTAGACTGTACGTAAGTACAATAGTATACCAAACCAGTAATTAAGTTAAACAAGTTATTAAGTAAAAAGCACATTTAAGACAGTAGGAAAATCACTGAAATGCAGGACTGAAAAGATTACTAACATTGGTGTCATCAGATTTTTATTTCTCCAGTCATCATTATCTCCTTGGCCTCTTTTCACCCACGTGGGGTTTGAGGTTTCCTCTAGCGACATGTTGATATTATTTGTCTGTAATTGTCTGTAATAATTTTTGAAATTGAATTATATTAAAGAATATTTTTTTTGATTATGATCTCTTATTTAAATGTCGCTCTATAAAAAGTTACTTTGTTTTTATGTACATTAACATTAAAATAAAAATTATTACTTCATGAGCATAAGCATCTTGCATAAGCAGAGCAAGTGCTATAACAATGATTTCAGTTTCGAAACTAAAACGAAATGAATACAGGTAGTTAAGTTTGTTATCAAACTTTGCAAACGTTTTCCAAGAAATTAGCAGAACGACAGCGCGAGAACAAAACTTTTAACACGCAAAATACAAATGAGATAGAGTAAAATTTATTCTATCAGAAATAATTAAACTTTTTGCATTGAACTTGAATCTATCACAGTTTCAACGATGTTCATAATAATAGTAGCCAATTATAAAAAAACTGTGCATTTTTCTTTTATTTATTTTCAAATTACATTGCGATCACCTTAGGGCATATGTTAGCTAATATGTAATGACTATATTTGCGAAAAAAACAGCGATTGAAGTGTACCTATAAGAATACAAAAAGCGTTATATATATGCCGAGATCTGTTAAAAGGAGATCTATAGCTACTATCTACCTCTGTGAAGTACATGCATTTGCGTTACAAATTATAGCGTTTTAATAAACCGTAGTAATTCGTGTGAAAACAAAGATCAAAGTATAAAGTGTAGTTTTTGTTGGTGCGCTGTCGATAGTGGCGCAGTGCGGTCTAACTCGCTCGTTCCACTCAGCAGGTGTAAGGAAGTTGAGGCTACATTGAATTTTGTGCTTGAAAGCAACTTTCTGATGTTAAATCAATTTGAAATGTTCAAAGTGAATTACTCAAGATTCAATCTATTATTTGTTATTACTGAAATGTGAACTAAAATGCTCTGATTTCTAATTTGTAGCCCTTTAGATATATCAACGAATTGTGGTATAAATATATTTAAATTAATGAACAGAAAATAATACTTGTAAATTATTTTATATTCACATATTTAATTTAAATCGTTGCAGAAACCAATATGCGAGCATTAACTATTGCAAATAAAATGCGAACGTTTTACAAAGCTAAATTTTTATTTAGTGCTTTGACTGTGAACCGAATGTCATAAAGCAATTTGTATGGTTGAATAATCTGTTGAAATCACAATAAACGAAAATCAAATTTATTGCATTTCGTGTTCCGCTCGTACCGAACACGCCGATTGCCCAAATTGTTTGGTATTTACGCAATTCAAGATCCAATTACAATTTTAAAACAGATGTAATCTACCGGATTGGCACGTGTTCAAATTATCACGCTTGCTTGTTATTTGACACATATTTAAAATACAATTACGAAAAGAATAATTTTAATATTAACTATTTTGTTGCCGTATTCGATTTTATCACAGCGGATTTTAAGAGGACAAGCGAGGAATTTCAATAAATGATTTACCAAATTTCATTAAAGCCTTAAAAAGCGAGAAATGAAAGCATTATTTATTTTTACGGGCGACTTGTTGTTACTAGTATATTTGTTTGAATTTTCAATTGTTTTACTTATTCAGTTGTTTTGTTTAAACTTATCTGTGATTAGTTGTATAATTATGTGAAAGAAAGCGAAGTGAACTAATTCAAGGGAAATGGGAAATAGAATTTGGGATACTCTAAGATTTTTTTTAATATTATAATAATTTAAGTTTAAGTTTTTCTTTGTTGGGAAATGATGACGGTTACTTTTGTTTAGCTTCTTAAGTACCTCATGTAACTTTAATGATATAAGAGAAAATCGTTGAATGGAACAACCGCAATAGATTGTGACTCGATCGCTTCCGACGGCTCTTTTCATTTCTCACGACCTACGTTCATTTATCCGCCAAACGGAATACTTTGCCTCACTCGTACCTGACATCCGATTCACTGCTTTTACATTTGCAACTGATTTTTTATTCTTTTATACAACATTGAAAGAAACGATTTGAATCTTTGTCAGCAAAAGATTCATAGCAACATCAGTGATGTTTTAGTTTCTTTTGTATAGTGCATACCTTTTTTTTTAAATTTTTCGTTACTAGCATTAAATTTTGGTCAAACGTTAATTTGTGCATTTTGAGTACTGTAATAAGAATATAGAATTACGATTGATGAACGCTGCTTTGTATTTTTGCATTTGTCACAAAAATGATAAAATATACTCACAATGAAATTTTATTTCAATGAAGAAGTTATGGGAGGTTTTCGAATTAAAAATGATAAAATGAGGCGGGACATTTCTTTGTAGAAAATGTGTCAAATGTAAACAATTAAGATTAAATGAAGGCCAAGGATATTGCGGCCCACGCGACCATTTAAATGCGGCGAAGATAAGAATTAAATTAAGGCGAGATATTTAAGGAATTGAGGGTATTTTTATATCTTATTTTTTATATTAGGTGTGTTTTGCCGTAAGCTCCCTTATATTTAGTATTATCATCAGCAATTCACATATTAGATGCCTGCAAAAATACTACAACACTAAAGCGGTATAATTGGAAGCCAATAGTTTAAAGAATGAAAAATAAAGGTTGGTTTGCGAAAAAAAAACTTGTTTTTAATTTTGAATTTTGGTATAATTTAACTTTTTCTTTGCCTTTTTTTAAACTTCGCAATTTTTACTTGCTTGTACTTTAGTTCCTTGAGTATCTATAACTTTTTTGTAAGATAAAACTAAATACTTAAGGTGATGATTGTTTTGTAAATATTTAGTTATACGTAGTTTGTGTTAGCGAATGCTTTGGCTAGGCTAATAGTATCGGTGTGTTCCAGTTATTTATTACAAGATCGGTGACAGGATCAATCGCTTGTAAATTACTTTACGCACGCACAGCTTTAAATGCTTGTTCCTTGGCATAGTTTTATAAACATTACGAACTGTACCAGCCATATCCGGGTTTCGTGATTACATTGACTATACTAAAATACGTATAAAATATTTTTATAAAATATTTTTAATAGTATTTTATAAAATAGTTTTCCATTCAACGTTTATAGATTTCAAAAATTACAAAGATAGCTTTGATTTTGTGTTAAATTCTTATATTCATTTCTATAAATAATAGTTTTAATTAATTATATATCAATTCGAAATGTCGGCTTAAATACACAAAAAATATGTAATAATGCTACCCATTTTCCGGATAAAAAAAAATTATATAACTTAAACAATGTTCTACAAAATGCATCAACAATACAACACCGCGGCCGCGGTTCCAATTTTTACAAACAAAAAAGTAAAGAAAAACAACATTGAATGTTTTGGAGGTTGGAGTATAAACAATGAGAACGCCGCTTTGTTGCCACGAATATAAAAGTTTACATCAACTTTGTTAAAAATGGAAATTCCTCAGTGAAATGCCGTAAGCATTGCTTTAATTTTAATATTTATCAATGTCTCTGTACCAAATAGAAGTAAAACATAAAAATATTATTCCACAACATCCTTATAACCCTAAAACGATCACATACAAATTCGATAAATCGGAATTTAGTTTTATTTTTTGTTTAGTAAAGTAAAGCAATGCAAGTACAATACGCATTCGAAGTATTTGAAAGAAAGAAAGAAAGAAAGAAGAAAGTTTATTAACACAAAAAAGATTAAACCAAAAAACAATAACCTTATACTAACATAAAATTACATATAATTATACATTTAACATAAAATTACATAATTAATCTGGAATATTAAGTTACCATTTATGGTATTTAGGGTAATCTTGTGATGCCCACACTAGGCATAGCCTGTATCGTGGGCACCGATATTCAATAAAGAAATACAATATTCAGAACACAAACGTATACGTATTTTTTTTCTCGATATTACATACAGACACTCACATTTCATTAATATATAGAACAATTACTTACTTACATTTAACACTAAATGAACTTATATATAAAAATCCTATTGAAGTTAACAATTGTTACTTAGAGTAGTAAATAATAATGTAGTATAAGGTAACATTTGTAACATGTGTAGTATGGACTTCTTTGGTCCGAGTCCCGCTCTAATGCAATATACGAGATTACCGGGAAGACCTTCCCCGGCCATGATTCTCTTTTATGACGCTCCGAGGTGTAATATTGTCCGTCCTTATTAGATATTAGAAATAATTTGCGGAGTTGGACGCACGAAATGCGTCGTAACATCAAGGGAATTGATAATTGAATTAATTTATTAACAACTAGCTGTCGCCCGCGACTCTGTCAGCGTGGAAATATATACAAAGTTAATTAGTAGTCTATGTGTTCTTATATACTATGTTCTACCTCTATGACAAATTTCATCGAGATCCGGTTAGCCGTTCTGAAGATACCTTCTAACGAACATCCATCTATCCATCCATCTATACATACATCTAAACATTCGCATTTAGTTATGATATTGGTAAGATAAGTAATCAACTTGTTAAAAATTTTCGTAAGACATTGTACTATATTAATTAAAAATCACAGCTTCACCTACGTTTACTTCAGTATAGATACCGAATAATTTCATACCTGTCGGAGGTCTTTCTTCAGGGTTAGTAGTATTAAAGGACTATATTCGCAGTAGCTTCGCGCCGGCCACCGAATATTTTTTTAAGTGTTAATTAGTTTAATTAGTGATAACTTGATCTACTATTTTTTAGTTTCATTTCAAATTCTTCCTTTGTTGAAGTTTAAATGATATTTAAATATATATTATTAATCACTTGTTAGTTAATAATAATTTAGCTCTAGTTGTTACTCGCGGATTTTTTAAAGGAGAATAAAAAAAAGTATTTCTTTGCAGAATGACACATTTTTGCATATCATTTTATTCCGAGCATTCTTTCAGACTATGTTCTTTTTCTGCGCCTAATTTCGTGCAAATCTATTAAACTGTTTTGGAGTTTTCTGGTAACAAACGTCCATTAATTTCAGAATTATTCTATCCCCTTTAATAAATCACGATAAGTTTAGGAATATATAAATATAGGTTGACATAGTATTTGAGGGTGATGAAAGAAAAATGACCCTCCTTTACCGCCTGTCAGATATTTATGTTGGCCAGCCCTGTACATGCCTGATAGCTCTTATACTTGTTCGTTCACCCCATTTCGCTCACTCTACATAACTAATAGATTATCGCAGATTCTCTATAATAAAAACTACGGCTTATTTGTATTATTTATAATCAGTCTTCACCTTTTCTACCTCATACAACAAAAAAAGTTTGCTATTTCAAGTAAATGATTTTATCTCATTTTTATTTAAAAAAGCACTATTTTGTAATTTCAAAGAGACATAAAAAGTTTTACTTGGTATATATAAATTGTAATCTTATCAACTTTTGTAAGTGTTTGCAAACTTTTTTTTATATGCGCATTATTGAAATGCTATACAACGTGTTAAATTTAAAACTAAATGTGAAATGAATAAGATAGCATATAACCTGTCAATATTAAACAAGAAAACTATTTTGCAGTTTTTTTTACATTAAAAAAATACAAATTTCGCATAGATACAACTTCATGCAATATAATTTGGCATTTTGTTATCAGTTTTGCCACCTGGCTTGCCACTATGACCATTTGCAATGTTCGATGTATGTACATTTGTAACTTTACTCGCGGTTTTGCTAATTCTGCAAAACATTGATTGTGAATACTCCAATGTGCCGATTCATGTACATTATTGGGCGAGAACAAAAGCTATGCAAATTTAACTAAAATACATAATAATATATTGGTTATATTTTTTACATAATATCGCTAAGGGAGGATAGATGTCATAACAGATAAAATTATTTAAGCACCAATAGCTTAATGGTTAAAGGTCTTTTGAATACTTGTCGAGGGTTCAAATCCATCACACGAATAATTGTCATGTACCATATACTATTACAAGCTTGAAACTTAGGCGGAATTATTCAAAAATGCTTGAATATTGACCTTATAATCTTACTAATATTATATTGTAAATGCGAATGTTTGGATGGATGGATGTTTGTTTAAAGGTATTTCCTGAACGGCTAAAAAGGATCTCGCTGAATTTTGACACAGATGTAGATCATAGTCTGGCAGAACACATGGGCTAATGAATCGCGGGCAACAATAAGCCTGATAATATTTGTTATAATGTCTTAATGATTTAAGTCAACTTTTTACTTCCTCGTAGTGTTACTTTTCCGTACATTCTTATCATAAATGTAGCAATTTTGTGAATTTAACTATTCATACCGTGGTAGTCGAGCGACGCTAAGTAAGTCACGGTAAATTTAAGCCATTCAAACAGACTGTACTATGAAAGTCGTCTCTTTCAGCGGTCGTCTACCTCGCCCGTACCAGACACCATGTGAACGAGAATGGGGAAGTAACGATGTACTTGTATGTTTTTATAGGGCGCTCTTCGTTTCTATTTACTTTTTATTTAGTTCTAAAATTGTGTTTTTAACTTTATTTTTTTCGAATGACAACCTAACATTGTAATTGGAAGCTGAAAAAATACTTAAAAAAGACTTAGATTTATAAAAAATAAAGTTTATGTAAAAATGTCAGCGAATGAAGGCTTATCTATCTATATATCTAGTAAGTACATCATTGTAAAATATTGAAAAATAATATTAATAATTGAGGCTGTATTAATTATTTTTAAAATTTATCAAGTTGCTAACGTAACTAGAAAGATACGCTTTAAAAATTTATAAGTTTTTAGTATTTTCTTTTTAAAGGAAACCTTAAACTATCCTTTGCATTTACATCGTGTCCGAGAAAGTAGTTCAAGAGAAACTTCTTCTTAAACAATATCGTACTGGTTATTTAGACACATAAAAAACTGAGGGCTAAACCTCGCAGGTAACAATTTCCATTTTAATAGCGTTATTTGCGGTACTCTAAAATCGGAATTACAAATATAACCTCGGTCCAAATCAAACCTTCTTCAAATACATTTTCCCTCAATTTATATGCACGTTATCTGGTAATTTATCTATCGTATCTACTCTTATTAAATTACTTCAGTTATATAAAATTAGGTAATATTTTTAATGGAAAGTATGAGCTTTGATTACACCTATGGTGACAAAATGATTTTTATATATATCGTAATGTATAAAACGTAGGCATAATAGACTTAAATAAAATTGTTAACATTTCTCAAATGAAGGCCATGAAATGCATGAACATTTTTTTGATATTATTAAAGAATTTAGTTATGAGATGAAGACTGCTGAAGTATTTTATGTATAAAGGTTTAAGAAGTTATTTGGGATACGACGGAGTGTCGGAGTGACAGAGGTTAGCAATTCCCGCAGCGGAGCGGCGGCGGCAGCGTCACGCGCCATCATAGCCTGCTTTAATTACGATCCTACTCGGAATGCACCAGACGTTCAACTATTTATTGTACCATTCGCTAAATCAAGTTCGTTCATGTGTGGTGTTTGACGACGTTGTATGAGATACGTTACAATATAGTCAGCCACCAATGTATAATGTATTAAAGGGCCGTCTTTCAAAATCATCAACTTGGTTAGTCGATAAAAAAAAGATAGAGTGATACAAATAATCATGAGATTCCACTCTTATAAAATTTATACAAAAACATGTTTTTGCCTCGGATTAACTAGCAAAATGTTTTAAAATATTTCTAAGCAAGTCGTATAGAACATATCATTTGAATGTGTATTTATCCAACATTAAATTGTATGTGAAACCTGAACTGTACGTAATTCGAGCCATGTTTACGCACAAGCCTACTCTTTACTTTTTCTGCCTCACAGCGGACTGTATAATTTATCGACGCCTAACGAACCGTATATTTGCGAACAGTATTTTTATATCATTTAACTTGTACGTTTAGAAAAATAGAAGAGCAATAAATAAAATCTTATTTTTCGTGCACTAAAATTACAGTTGCTTCGTCTTCGAAAAAAAAAACATATTTACCGCGGCAAAATTATGATGAACAACAACGAATATTACTGTAAAAATTATTACTATTATCAAAAACTTTGCTGCCAAGATTGGTAATTAAATAATTTATTATAATTCAAAACAACAGCTAGTCCTTGTTCAGAATATATGATAGAAACTAGTTCATTATGTCTGTCTAATAAACCATGAACGGAGCAAATACAAAGTTAATACAAAATCTGAAGTAACTTCACAAAATCAGCGCAGTACAAAGAAGCGAATCTTCACAAGTGAACTTTGGGAGTATGCCTCGCGGCTGCAAGCTCTGACAAAGATTATTAATGAAAATTTTCAAAAGAAACTTTGTTCCCATTCTATTCGGTCACTGGGATTACAATTTCGTTCACGTTCATTTCAGTGATAGTTCTTTTTTCTATTTTACATGGATTCAACGAATACACGTCGCAATTTCTATGTGCACAATCTGTCAGCAGATGTTCCAGGAACTTTTTGTTGTTAATTTGAATTACAAAATGGCGACTAACAACTACTACATTTAAATCACATAAAACGTATGACATTTTTGGGAATATTAAAGCTTTACAGTACGTTATAAAAAATCTGTTAAAATACATATTTTGATTTGTTTCTTAAAAAAAATATGAATGGACATACTTGAAATTCAAAACTATAGATTAAATATTTCGTTAGAATAACAACAATATGTTCATATCTCTGAAATTGAAACTTTTTCAAAATATATTGTTTTTTTAGTGTTTCGATAATCCTGTAATGATTTGCAATAAGTTGGTATTTTTGTTCTCTATCTAAATCATAAAGAGATGAAAGAAAATATCGAATGAGATTTAAAATATCGTACACATTTTTCAAGCATGATTTCGTTGTAACCCGACATCGGTAATGGCGTCTATATATCAACGTTCTCTGTGCGACTGCCTTGAAAATGTAAGAAACGACTTCGTTTAGCAGACTGAGAATTTTACATTTCAATATTTTTAAAACAAAAACAAGTTCTTTATGTTAAACAAAGTTCTGGACGATAAATGCAGACATAAATTCCTTTTATGATAAAAATAACTTGAATAATCGTGATTTTTCAATACCATAACTTAAGTTTCCACTGTTGAAATTTACGTACAAAAACCTGTTGTCTATTATTTGACTACTACGGTAATGTAGTATTAACAAGTTTCTAGACGTTGAAAAAGACATTAATAAAGTTAATTGGTTCTAAAAGCAATAAAAGAATACGTAGGCGTGTAGTCAATTCAATTAAGTAACTTTATTACCAAGCAGAAGTGTTAAAAAGCTCTCAGAGAGGATGCGTTAATTCTACGAGTCTGAACCTTTGCAAGGTCATTGACCCGCACCTATTCAATCATACTACGCATTAGCCGTTTCGTTCGCGAATTTACTACATGTGTAATTTTTTTTTTTAAAGCAAAAAGCAACAGACGAGCTTTTAACGGAATTGCTTTCGGAATCAGCTTGATGTGGAATGCGCAAAAAGATTTATTATTATGACGGCTTTGGTAGTTTTGGCATTTTATGCCGATATCCATTTCGGAGAGTAAAATGTTAGAATTATACAACCTTTCATAAAAAGTCCGCAATAAAGTGAAAATGTTCAATATCATGTAAGGCAAATGAATTAATACATTTCAATATAGCAAGAGAAGATTTGGACTTTTGTAAGTTAAACTACTGCTAGGTTATAGAAAAAAAAAATGTTTTAGGCTCTAATTTGGCAATTGTCAACTAGCGTTTATTTTTTACACGGAATATCATTGTGTTATAAATTGCCATCCAATTATTATTGCAATACTCTTCCATGACTTAACTATTTCCCTTAACAGCAGTGAATTCCAAAGTAACAAACGACTTATTAAAATTTATAGCTTTATAAAGCGAAACTACATGATAGCAATAAAATTGAAACTGTGCCAGTTTATACCATTTTGGATATTTGGTTGTGGTAAACGTGTTGAGAATTAATAGCTTTGATGTTTTGATAACACCTCGGTATGCGAACACGATTCAATTCAATCGAGGACTGATACACAGCCAATGCTCCAATGGAAACCAATCTCAACTTTAATAACATTCAGCTTTTATCTTTGCTTAAACGACATAGTGCTTTGAGGTGTATATAAATTACGCGATATGTTACTTTTAATTAACTTTGATTGGGAAGAAAAAATAAGGCGAAGACAGAATTACAATATTTTTAGACCAAATGCGCAGTTTTGATTTTGGTTTAGGTTTAAGTTTCATGAGCCGTAATCCAAAAAAGTTTGGAAGTGATATATTTAAGACACAAAAATGTCAGGCTAAGTAAAAAAAAAATTTTTAAACCTTCATAAAATGTAGAAAGTTCTAGTTTGTCTCTGTATTTGTGCTCTGTACTCTGTACTTTCTGCTCTAATACTAATTTGGATTTTTGTCCAAAGATGTTTGTCAGTTTGTTTGTTTTATCAATTTAATAGTAACAGATATTTTATTAAGACATTTTATTAATTTTACTTTATCATAAAGCTCTTTGTAAAGTCGATGAGAGAGTTTATGCAAATTGGCAATTTATAATAGAGAGGCTCTACGTAAGGTGATATTTAATGAATTTCATTTACATAACAATATATTGGTTCTATATTTATGTATGGAATTGACAGAATTATGAAAATAAATTTATTCTTTATAAATATACTCAACGTACAATAGATTAGGTGTAAGATATTTATGATATAAAAAAGAGTAAACGTAACAGGAATATCAATTAATGTTAGGATGTTATTAAGTATTTTTTTAAAGGTAAGGGACTGATACTTAAAGTTTCACGTTTAGTATTCATACAGGTCGCATCTGGCGTGGGATAGGGGGGGACCGCGGGGGACGGCGGGGGACGGGGAGAGAATTTGAATTACAAAGCCGACTTTAGTCAAAGTAATGCCATCCGCAAGTACGCGTTTGTTCATGATTTTGCTTCAACTTTTCATTCGAGTTTTAACCTGTTGTATGTTTTTCTATTTTTACCTCAATGATTCTTATCATAATTCTATCTTCTATTCTATTATTATAATTTAGTGCGAGTAATTCTTAATTTCCTTAAATTAAAAACGAATTTACTGAACAACAACAAAACGCGTTTGCATCTTGCCAACAGCTCTTTTCATTTAAGCTTTGCACAACTTGTAAGACAGTACATCCCTGTCCACAATTTACAAGCAATGTTATGAAATACATAACGATGCATCAGAGCGTTGGCGCGGCGCCTGCGGTCTTACCAGACAGCAGACGCCAGGTGGCGACTGTCTTAAGCCATTTGATACTAAATTATCGTCTTACAACTAAGAGCCCTCGTATCAACAGCGACAATCATAAATTGTGCTGCACTGTACACAACTATAAAATAGCTCATGACATGCGAAACTTGCATACACAGACCTTTAAAACAGTTCCTCGCAGTTTTTTTTTTAGCGAATTCAACCATTTGGCTCACTTTCTAATGGTAGTTTTGTAACATGATGAATAGCAGAAAGAGTTTTATTTTCTAAGGTTAGCTCGTTAGTCTCACTGAGACGCAACTCTGATGTGGTAATGACTAAGACCAACTTGTATGTTGTTAAAACGGTACCAATTTTCCCATTTGTTCTATATAAAAAAAAAAATCAGTTTAATTTTACCTTAATATAGATGTTGTATTTTTATACTTATCTAATGTATAATGCATTAGATAAAAATGAATGAGTAGGCAGTGTTCGGTGGCTGGTCGTCCATCATTTGTAATTGATGCCCCGCTCCGGGTCGCGCCGGCTCCGACGCACTTCAGAATAAACGCACGTCATGTTGTGTACTCAGAGGTGAGGACACTTCGTCTACAACCAACAATTTCGCGAAAATAAACAACGAAAATACTGTAAAGGTAGAAACTATTTGCAAAATAAGTTTTATATTACTTTGTTGTACATTTTATTGTTGACATATCGATACTTTACAAGAATAGCATAGGTAATTTGCTTAAGCTATAATATGGTTTATTCTTTTTAGATTTGCAAAACAAACTTTAACTTGCGTTATAAAATAAATTCACATTAAATGTTAGATATAATTTTACCTCGTATTTATTCCTGTCTAGTCATGTTTCACTTAAGTTGGCAACGTGAATCAGAGAGCAGTTTTAACGCAGTGCGCAATACGTGAACGCTTTGTGTGGCGATCAGCAGAGCGAGAACGAGCGAGGCCTAATTACATTACGCCGTATTCATTACGCGCTGCGTACACTACCACTGATTATAGCGGCGCGGTACATGTCAGGCACGCAGTCGGTAAATGTATACGCAGGGATCCACGGTGCGTCGACAGACCGGCATGAGAAACAGTGGATAGAGTGCCCTATGTGTTCAACCGACTTTTAACAAATCGATAAATTATTATTCATTAAAATGGTGCATAGCTGTCTGATGTCGACTGTTCAAATTGTGCACCGTGGAAATCTGCCTTAACAGTCTGCGTACAGTCTGATTTCAAAGCGTCGGCAACGCGGTATGCATCAGACACACAGCCGGCAAATGAAACAAACTATATTTATTATGTAGACATGGACGCGCTGTTCAAACTTTTAATTAAATACCTGAATCGAATAGTAATCAATGATTTCATTCGGATTAGTTTGTTACGAATGAATCATGGAAAAATTACTCAACAGTTATTTTGTTAGTCAACAAAAAATTTTTACGTTTATTCGTAGTAACAGACTTCTAAGATACTTTAATGCGTAGATAATAACAAGATATAAATACAAATGAAATATAACTTTGATTTTATAATATTTTTATCTGTATTATGAATGCCTTGTTTTTATCCAGCGTCGGTGACGAACTAAGGCAATGTGGTGGCAATATATGCCGCTCATTACGCCCTCGGGAATTGCACAACAAAATAAAGTATTCCACTTTGATGTAATATTGTTTGTGTTCATTTTTATAGCTAAATAAATACTAGATAATGATTTATGACACTTTTGTTAAATGTGTGAACACTAGTGTTGCTAGTTCTGTACTTAGAAGTTTTGAACATGTTTGTATAATAATTAAAATATGTAATACTAGCTTTTTCCCGCGACTCCGTCCGCGCGGAATAAAAAAAAAAAACGGGGTAAAAATTATCCTATGTCCTATTCCTGGTTCTAAGCTACCTGCTCACCAATTTTCAGTCAAATCGATTCAGCCGTTCTTGAGTTATAAATGGTGTAACTAACACGAATTTCTTTTATATATATAGATTTAAAGTCATTTTCATTGTTTTACTAAAACTTTATAAATAAACGTTTACTCGCAAGAATAAATTGTTTGATAAATATCAGTGCTTAAATAAATAACTTGTTAAACATTTCTCATAAACTTTTCCAGTTAATGTAACGTAGAAGTGACTTCTGCGAATTACGTTTTTCCCACAGGAACGAAATGAAAGCTGCAGATATCACGAATTAGGAAATCAAACGTAGATATTATCCGACTTCCGGTTATTTGGGTCGTTAGATTAAACTAATGGGTCGTAAACGTCGTTCGACTGATTACCGCTGATTTCTTACCTGCTTGTTACGGAACCGCGCCGCGACGTGCGGCATTTACTTCAATGTTGGATTAAGCGGATTCTGTTTATTTTTGTCGTATTTTTTTTGAAATTGTGAATATTAAAAAAAAACTAAGTAAACAATAGCTATAGAGTTAACTACTCTCCTATCCAACGTAATTACGTATTATATTTTACCGCTATATTTGGGTGATATCCAAATAACCCATTATATCTATTTTCAATTAATTACTTATTTCTTGTACTATTTTTATATTTTTTTTAATAAAAAATAATAATAACAAAATATGTAAAATCGTGCACCAGCGGAATCCCATGACTCAAGTAACCAGTGGTCAGGGCGATTACTAAAATAACCCAAGAGGTAATAGAGAGTTTTGTCGCAACCAAGGCTGGCCAGACGGACAAGATATTGATTTCCTAAAGTATATTGTAATAGATATATCGAAGGAAACATTAATATCGGTCGTCTTTGTCATTTCTCCACCCTCATCAATCAATTCTGGGTACTGAGATTATTTTTTTTCAATAGAACGCACATCTTTTGTTACAGACTCCGCAATAAAAGGACCGGCCATGTTTAAAACGTATGAACTTCGCATTTCTTTTCCCTTACAGATTTATGAGGTCCGAATTATCAACCGATATACATACGAAAAATATTTACATGAAAATGATAAAAAAATGGTTATATCTTTGTATTATTTACTTTTCAGTTTCGTTAGCTTATAGTAAATACTTACTTTTACGAGTTATATAAAATCATGGTTAACACCGAAGCGGCAGTAATTCGAGCAAAGTCGAACTAATGGAATATTCCTAAATGGAACTCCTTGGTATAAACTAAACTATATAGATCCGTCTCATGGCCGCTGGAACTTCGGCAAGAAGTTAATTTGTGTATGCAAGATACCCGCACTCGCGTTAACTTTCCCAAATTCAAGGCAAGTTTAAAATCGATACGATAGTTTGGTTTTGACAAATTATTCTCATTTCAAATATTTACAGATATAAACTCAAGTTTAAAGTAAGCCATACTTTGTACTTAACTAAGATTTGGTCAAATAATTCTTAAAGAATTGTCTCCGTAATTAAATCAAATGATCTTTTGAATACATTAGAGCCCTTCCTACACAAGGCAACGTGCATCGCCGAAACTGATATTCTATGGTTACGTCGCGAAAATCACGTTGCGCGCACTTCGTAAACACAACGTTGAATCGTCGAATCGAGTCATCTATTCGGACAGTAGAGGCACAGCGAATACTGTTAACTGTAAGATTTGCTCTGCCATCTTGAAAATTGCGACTGATCGTTTTGCGTAAGTCGAAGATTAACGTGACATTAAATTAAACTGACATACCCGACGCTACATATGGGAACGCAAAGTCACATATCACTACGTATAGGTTCTTATCGCTTCGCACGGCTACGTATTGCTACGCATTGCTACGAACAGCAACACATAGCTACGCACACAACATTTGTGTCGTTCTGTCTGTAACGTTCACTACCACAATAGAGAGCGTTAGAAATTTACAAGGAGAGTTGTCGTGCACGTAGTCTGCATTATATTTCAACTAAAGAGATTCACGAGCAAAAAGTCTACAATATATTACATTTGTTTACAAGTAGAGAGATTCATAAATTAACCGGTCTCTTTGTGCTTGTTGTCAGCGCACCGCACACTTGAAGAGTCGTCGACTTGCCTCCCTCTTGCCTCTGCTATCTCGTGCCCTCATTTCTTTCCACTCCTTTGTAAAATGCATCTTCCTTTGCATTTAAAGAAAAAATGCATTCTAGGATTAGAATGTGGAATGTGGAATATGCTTCTTTTGTCCTTTGTATGTTTGTAGTTATATTGTCGTGTTTGCATCAACGAATTTGTAGGTTAGAATATTATTTTCTGATTGTACCTTGAAGGACCATTATTTCTTTATTAAATGCTTTGAAAAATTATATGGCATATGCAATGAGTCCTTTAAATCTGATTAGATTTCCAGTGTTACCTGATAAGTAAAAAAATGCATTTAGATAATACAGTCATCATTAAAAATAAAGTTATTATTTATTATGTAATCATTATTACAGTATATATTAAGAAATCATATAAAGTGATTTTTTCACATACAGAAATGATCTCATTCCATTTCCAGGCCCTCCTGTCTCATTTTATTTGAGTTGCACGCGATCCCTTTTGAGTACCTTAATCAATTTATCCTTAATATAAAACGTAATGCCGCGACTTGCACGCCCTCGGTTGTGCTTTTGATGTGGGTAGAACATAATTCAGTCCCTTTGTAGATAATTAATATCACGAAATGTTTCCGCCACTTTTACCTTCGTTTGCCATTTTTTAATTAGTAATTATATTTTTTATATAAAGGTATAATAGATAATTATGGTATAAAACATAAGCTGGTTGGGAAGGCTTCTTCTTTTTAAAGGCATTTTTGTTGCGATTATATAAGATTTTTTGTAAATGGGAACGTTACTGGAGGTTTCGATTTTTTTAATATTTTTATTGACACATATTGCTATTTCTGTCTTTTCAAAGATAATGTTAGCGATGACAATAAGTATCACTGCAGTCGAAAACCACAATTAGCCATTTCGTAAACAAGGTAAAGTAAACCTACGAAACTAATATTCTGTACTTGCGTTTCTAATATCGCGTAGCGCTCTCTCAGTACACACGATATTAAATGAAGTACAGGCATATCGACTACCTGTCAAATGTATAGATTTGCTCCACCATCTTGAAAATCGTAGCTACTTTTCTCACGACGACGTTCTTGACACATAGATTGCGAGCGCATGGTTTTAGCAACTAAGAACTCGGCGACCTAAGTATACTTGAGTTTACGTCAGTATTCTGTGAGTAACAATATTAGGGGAAATAATATTGCCTATTTTTATTTCTTAAAAATAATAAATTAAAAAAAATTCTTGTATAATATTACAGGACAAATAATGCAAGATAGTTTTCCTTAGAGCTGCTTTTCTTTGCCAGCCTAGAGCGGATCCTTTCATCTAGGCATCAAACAAAAGGCACTTCAAGCCTACGTTAGGTATCATCAAGTGAATTCTAAGAAGGCAGCTATATTACTTTTTTTGTTCACAACAAAAACAACATTTTTTTTGGGTATTATTATATAAGGGTGTATTATTTTTTCATATAATATGATTTTTAAGTTTACAAATAATATAAATAATATAAACTAGTGAGCATCGGTGTCTCAGGGGTTAAGCATTTGATTTACAATCTGCCGGTCCTGGGTTCGAATCTCACCATGTACCAATGTTATTTTCGATTACATATATACATTTCTCCGACGACGTTCTTACAGTAAAGGAAAACATTATGATGCTACCTGCATATATCTGAAAAGAAATTCAATGATATGTGTGAAGTCAACCAACCTGCACTGCGTGGTTGACTATGGTAGTCATTCCTAACTTAGGGTAGGCTGTGAGTCCTTCAGTGGTCACGTATAGTGAGCTGATGATGATGAATATAGCTACTTCCTATCTATAAATAAATATCTATAAAATCATATTTAAATACAGAGGTTAGATAATTATCGTCCGGTTTTATGACTGTTTTCGTACGGCGTTAGATACCACGTGAGCTATTTTCGGAGTTAATACGGCAAAAAATGTAATTTGTAATTGCGGTTCTCCACGACAACGGCTTGGCTTGTTGCCAACACAAGCGGTCAATACTCACCGCTTTGGGGATCAGTTTCAAAGCCGTTTCACTAGATAACACTAAAGAGACAAGTATATAAAACAAGTGTGTACTTACGAATAGTCGTGTTAACAAAGCCAAAGTGTACAAGAAGCCTTTTTTATAAGATGATCTCGACGCCTTTTGGGAATCTACAACAACAGAGGAACTGCAGATGGGTTTAATTCTTAAAAGTGTGAATGTGTCATTTAAAATTGCATTGTTATTACAAGTAATGTTTGTTTGATCGTGCGAGTTCTCAGACTTAATATAATAAACTTATTTTTTAATAAATAATGTAAAATACTTCAACATAATACATAAGCAAAGCAACAGTTGAATAAAATTGTCAATACAACATTAACTCATTTTGAGATTAAGAAAATAGCAACATTTTTTACTTTTACATAAATGGAACAAAAGTATTTAAGTATTATAAAACATAAAAATGACAAACAAGAGTATCTAAAGATGAAACAATAGAAATGATTTAGACATTTTGAACGCGCGGCTCGTTACACCGGCTGACATTAATTTAATGGATTACATTGTTACATTACCACTTTGTTATTATGACGCCAATCTCCACGCCAATTATTATGCAGAATTAGTCCGTTTAAAACGAATATTTGTTACGCATAATATCATAATATAATCTGTATTTAGGCCATTAACGGTTCTCTGCTACAGCGATTGGCTAATGATGGTTATAAATATTGTATTATTAACTTTTATCCCCAATGGCGCGGTCGTTTTTACTTAAATACAAACATGTACAAACACTATAGTATTATATATTTCTAGCTTTTTACCGTGACTCCGTCCGCGAAGAATTAAAAAAAAACTTAGTAAGCCTATGTTTTCTTCCAGACTATATCCTACTACTACTAGCCCTACATCTGTGTAAAATTTCATCAGGATCCGTTGAGCCGTTCCGGAGATATATTCAAACAAACATCCATCGATCTAAACTAACATTTAATAAATTTAATATTAGTAATATAAGGTAACAAGCAACCTGAATTCTCAGAAATACTGGGATGGAGTATAAGGAATAAAAATCACACCCGAGATTCTTGAAGTTAAAGAGTAATAATATTTATTTTCCATGATAATTATTATTAAATGTAGAAACACAGGATCTTTATTATAAATAGTAGTAAAGCCTGTATTTTTTGCACGAATGCGCTGCGTCGGTTCCACTAGTGACATACCTCGACCACACAGAAGACAATTCGGTGTTTCGTCTGATGAGTGTGTCGGAGGTCGTATACAAGGATAGAATGGGAAGGGAATATGCATTTGGGGAGGGGATCCATTCGTAGGATCTTATAGCTTTTTGATTTAGTTCACAGATAATAATTGACTCGTAATGTATATGAAAAAAAAAATTGCGTTGGTTGTAAAATGCTTTTGATATATCAGACATAACGCACTTTATGTCAATTGTTATTCAACTTTCGTTACAGAACTAATTGTATAGTGACGTAATGTATTTGTATATGTACATTACATTACATTTAGATAATTTAGATCAGTGACATTTAAATTAACTTATACAAATTAAATAAATAAATTCAAAGAGATATAATTTATAGAATTTGTTTCGGTAAAGATAAAAGTCCCTTCCATTAGATTTTGTTATTCATAATTCAGGAGTCGAGAGCAAATGTTTATTTCCTTACCTAATTTGAATAAGAAATCTTCCTTTCGTAATACTTTATGTTAGATATAGTTTATAAAAATAAATAACTTACCTTATTTATTTATTCAATGTCATTTCGAAACTATTGGAATAGCTGTGTGAATATACTTTGGAATTGGCTTAAAAAATAGAATGAAGGTGAAGACTAACAAAATAAATAACTTAGAAAGCTGAACAAATGAAAGTCGTAGCGGGCAACAGTTACCTAGTTAGTGACCAAAGAAATGCACTTAAATGTTATATCTACAATGTAATATAATTTTGTTTCCTTCAACTTTTAAAAGAAGAAGCACGAATATTTCATCCTTCGTTCAGATTAATTTTATACAGTATTATGTAGTATTAGTTGTAAATTATAGGAAGCTTTTAATCATGTGGAGCTTAAAGCTCCGGTACAAAGTAATCGTACCGCCAGGGATTACGGCTAATGAAGGCTTTAAGATTTATTTTAATGTACAGCTTGTGTAGTATTACCTCTTCTAAACCAACGAGAGGAAATACATCAAAGAGATTTTTACCATATATTATATTTACCATATATTTACATGAAAAATTTATTTTCAAATAAAAAAATTACATTTGTTAATTATCGATGTAAATGAATAGAAGATGCACGATGGACCGATGACCTGGTTGCGGGAGTGCACTAAATGCGGGCGGCACAGGACCGGGTATTGTGGCAATCGATGGGGAAGGCCTACGTTCAGCAGTGGACGAACCTAGGCTGATTATGTATAAATAGAACTACTACTTATAAAAATTGATTCAGTCGTTTAGGCTATAAGAGTTCACAATGAAGCTAACATACATACAAATCCACATACATAAAAATACTTTTAAGTAATTCAAATATAAGTTCAATATTTAAGATAGTGCATTTACATCACAACAATCTCTCAAACGTAGATAGGCCACTTGATTAAGGTTAATCTAACATTGCGCTACTGTTTGTTCAACAAACACTACTCTATTTACCTTGCCGGTTTAATTACACTAGAACAAATGTGCAAAACTTTATTTAGTTATCGTTCAATATCAAATCGTTTTAAAAAAAATTGTTTTGAATAAATTAAATTTAAATTATTTTAAAATGGATTTAAATACATATTTGAGATGGACAAAACTCCGTCTAAACTTGGTTTAGCTCGTTTCAATAGTTTACTTTTCAATCGTTTTTATGTTCTCTGTACAAATAAGATTTAAAGAAAGAAGTATATATTTTTAAAGGCTGTTAGATAAAAATATGGAAACGATGAAAAATATTTGTGTTTTATTTGCATATATAAACACTTCGCTCAACTTCTATTGACTTCAATCGACGGAATATTTTTGTGGGATAAATTTACGTGCGAACGTGAAAACAATTCCTTTTGTTAAGAGTGAAAACAGACCTATTTTTAAATAAAATGTAAAACAACTCGGCTTTTTATTATACTGACTGAATTTTTCATATACTAACGAACATCAGTTTTATATCTCCAAATACATATTGGTGTCACATGCAACGTCGGACAAAGTAAGCTCTGTTGAAAAATAGGTTTTGGAGACTTAGGTTGTCTGTACCTGTAATGGATGGCTCGAGGCACGTGCGGGGCATTAACATTTCCACGCTCTGAACACCTTCGGTGTAATTACATTCAGTAGAGAAAAAGTTAAAATTATAAAGAATTAATTGGATATGATGTTAAAGCAACAGCGACACAACGTAACCCATAAGGGTAGGCAGAGAGCATAGACTTACACTCATGTACGCAATTATGGAAACAGCTTTCTCGCTTTTTAATTTAGAGAAGGTATTAGTTAGTCATCACTTGCGTATATTATGTTGAATGGCATGTGATAAGCGAGATATTAATGTAATATTTATGCGTTCAAATAAGTAAAACGTGCAAAAATGTTTTTTTTTTTTGATTGGCTTGAGAAGAAAAAATATTTTAATTATAATTAAGATATTTATAAACTTTTTAACACTAGGTACAAATTATACACAAAAACTAAATTAAAGCAACTCTAAAGCATAACAGTGTAAGCAGGAGTTAAGACAGATTAGAATCAAAGCGAGCAAAACACCGTTGTGAGCTAAAACGGAGAGAATTAAGGTTGCCGACGAGGATTAAATACATTTGGGGTCTAAAATACTTCATTTATTCTAAAAGCTTTTGGGGAATTACATTGTAGATAATATATTTTGCACGGTCTCCTAAATACGTCTGAACTTTTTATTTAAATGCTTTCGAAGTTTTTCTTTTCAACTACAAATAAAAAAGCTCATATTATAATGACAACATTCCTTTAGGTTTTACTTTAGATTTCATAAATGTGCCATCATCAGGTTAATGTTAATTCGAATTAATTGCTGCAAATTGACAAATGGCGAGCCGTTCACAGTGTTAGTAAAGACAAAAACATTTTATTTTAAAATGATATAAAAGTCACAATGCTAACGGATAAGTAATGTCACATTCTGTTCTAAATAAGGTTAGTGTTTAATAAATTCTTTATAGAATAAGGTGGCTGGAATAAATTAGAAACGGATATTGATTTATCAAGGCAATGTCTTGGCCGGGAGTCTACATAATCTTGAATAGCGGAGTAAACTAATAACCTTTTTTATTTTTATGCAAATTTTTCAGAAGAAAATTGAGTAAATACTAAAGGTAATATGATTAATTAGGCAATATATAATAAATAGTTTTTTACTAAATAAAATTTGTTAAATCTATGACATGTTCGTCATGAACAGAAGTAGTTCAAAATACAACATATATTGTTGTCGCTTATTGTATAAAATAAATGATAAAAAATTTAAATGAACCTCAACGTCAATACACAGGGGTAACACCAGAGATAGTGCCATGTAAATCAAACATCAGACCGTTAAATTGAGTGAAAAGCAAATTCTAATTTTATTCGTCTGTTCCCCACAAGTTCACTCTGCAATTGAAACGTCTACTAGTCTAGACGCAGGTTAAATTCAATTTTGTTTTTTGACCTTCTCTGCGTTTGATTGATGTGTCAAAAATATTGAAAATGTGTTAAGTACTAAAACATTAAAATATTTTAATTGTTATAGTTAAACGTAGAGAAAGAAGTAATTGCAGTTAATACTTGCGCAGTTTCTTTAAGGAAAGCGCTGTAATAGTCTTTAATTCTTTTCGCTGCGCCTCGTATAAGAATTGGAGTGAAGCCAGACAATTTGAAAGCTAATAGTTGCCTTAGAGCTGGCTGTTCCTTCTAATTGCTTCATGACGTACTTTTTTGTCGATTGCGGTCGTGGAAGTCCTTTGTCTATCAACAGATGGCACTGTGAAAATAAACTTTGGCTTAGCTTTATAAAGTCAACTAATGTAAATTACATCTTAGATTTATTTATATAAGAAATCAACTGTATTTTCTATTCCCTATTGTAATTTAATTTATTATTACAATCTTACAGTCAAACTGTTTATATAGGTTTGTAGGATATTGTTTTAAATTCTAAGATTACCAATTTATGTTCCTAATAATTCTAAAACTAATATTAAAAATGAGTAAGTTTAGATGGACGGATGTTTGGATCACTAGATAGATAGATGTTTGTTAGAAGAACTCCAGAACGGCTAAACGCATCTTGACGAAATTTGGCGTAGGTGTAGGAAAATCAAGTGGAAGAGACCCAGAAGGCGCCGCCCTATGCGCTGAATTCACCAAATATACACCGCACTCGACTAAAGTATACAGAAGCCCATCCAGATCGTCGAGAACCGCACAGAGTGGAGAACCACCCTTTGTGAGAGGGTTAAGAGGAGAGGTTGGGACCCTCAGGAGGAAGGAAATGATGCGCAGAGAGAGAGAGAGAACATAGCCTGGTAAAACACATAGGCTACTAATGAAGTTTTTATTTTTTTTCACACGCACGTAGTCGCGGGCAACTGCTGGTAAATAAAGAAATAATAAACAACAAAATTCTTAAACAAATGTTGTCAATTGTGGTAGACAGTAACTTGATTTTGATTGAACAGTTTAACAGATTTTATAAAACACTATATATAATAGATTTATTTTTCATTTTTATTATTTTCGTACACTGACGATGTAGAGTTGTAGAAGTTTTTGTATTGCAAATAAAATTTCTGAATATTTGTTAAACGTATTGTTTTTATCAGAGTAAACGAACCCCTTTAATACAAAAATGAAATACAGTGAAAAACAAAGGAGCGCTACCTTAAAAGAAAAATGTACAGAATTTGTTTCTTGATTGTTTTCTCTTTTAGCATTGTTTTAGTTTCCATTGCAATTTCCTTATTTTGCTGCGTGAGATTTTTTGGTGCTTTTGTTCTTGTTTTATTAATCTCTTTCAGTTACTTTTTCTTTTTTTAATAGCAAAAATACACCAAAAAATATTTCTGTGCTACTTTTTAAAGGTCATACGTACTCGTAGTAATCGCTATAATTTTTATATTTCGTCAGCCAAACATTTTTGTAAACTTAACTATATATTTAATAGCTCACTTTTAAATACACAATTCAATATACTTGTTAAATTAAATAAAGTAAACAAGATTTAGTTAATCCATCATCTACTTTTATCCCTAAAATATTCTTGGTTTTTTAGTTAAAAATAATAAGAACAAACGACAAAGGTTGTAACGACATCTTGAAAAAATTAATGAGACTCCTGTAGACATTTACTTTTGTACGAATTTTAATGGCCGCTGAGTTTTTATTTAAATTAGCGGGCCCCAGACTAAGCGCCACTGCGCAACTCCATCACTTGAGACATTGATTCAAAAAAATTGAACTTTACATTTAATTGTAAACATTATTAAAATAGTTTTAGAGAATGTTTATTTTTTAATCGGTATTTTATTTAATTTCGCTAAATTTTATAGCCAGTATCTATAAATTTGTCATAGTTGATGCGAAGTAGCCATTTACGAAGGTTTTACTGTTTAATATATGTTCAAAAATTGTGTGACTTTGAATGTAAATAATAGTAAATACTATTAATTGAGTACACATACACAAGTTTGCTAACTCGTGTCTGCGACTCGTATGTTGAACGACGATAAGAACACGGAGGGTGAATTCTCGAGTTCTTGTTTAAGTTTGCAACTGGAATATGTGACTTGTATGTTTTGTATATACATATATACGTATTAATTACTACAAGAAACTCATTTTGTTATATAAAATTTCAGTAATTAACAAAGTTACCTCTACCAATGGCATCTTAGGAAAAAACGAATCAAATGCAGTCATCAATTCATCATGACATTTTTTTACTGAGGTCGCAATGGAGCGGATAATAAGAAACATTCACACACAATTGCATAATATAAAATGTTGTTTATTGCAACAATTGTATTATATACTTCTTAAATCGCAAAATGTGATTCGAATTATTTATTACATTCTTTTCTTACTACATTTTCTTCATAAACTGGTAATGGTCGTAGAAATTGTACAAATTATTATATGATATTGTTAGAGAAGCCGGCGTGCATCAGCTTCCCCTCGCGCCCATTGTACCACCCTAATCTGATGGAGCTTCCCTTCCAACGTTTTAATCATACCCATATTATAGTGTGCACGCTACACATTTATTTTTGAGACATTATTACCTTTAGTATCGTGAACATATAACTTAGAAAGAAATAAGATCTTTTAGTTAAAATTTAGAAGTTTAAAAATGAAGTTAACAGTATTCACTGAGTTATCTTTAGATGTAAAGTGAAAATCATCATTATGTTAGAGACAATAATCAACACTGTGCCGGTGTATCGGCGCAGCACTAGACATGTTAAATATCAACGCTTACGTCGCCTCACTACAGCTATCTGACACTTGGTTTTTGGTAACTAGCGCGCAATTCGCTCGAGATGATCTTGACTAATAATCTCTAAAAATTAAAATATTATCATTTGCAGTATGTCTTTGACGGATTAATAAAAAAAAAGATATTAATAGTACTTCTTAGTAAATAGTCTAATAATATAGAATTCAACCCTAATTAAGTTCCGATGAAAATATTAAGTTAAACTTGTTTAGTATTAATGTTTGATGATTTCGTATGCAATAACAAGTTGAGATATATTTTATAAAATTTGTACACCCTACTTGTAGACTAACAACTTCCCCGGGCGGTGCGGTGTGCTACAATAGACTTTTATTCCGGACAGATAACGTTTCGGTCCGGCTTCCCAGTCTCCCCTTCTTACGTTTACTTTGAAATATCTATCCCATTCGATGTAAAAGTTTACCTTTAAAGACATTCGACGAGTTTTGATCGATAATTCGATATCGAATCCGGACCTCGAATTCAGAATGCCATCTTAAATCAGAAGAGGTTAATTTACGTCGTATATAAACATATAATCATGTTTCTATGAATTCATCAACGTTTTAATCACTTTAAAAATATTTTATTGTAAATATGTGCCATTCCAAATAACTTTCAGCTACTGTAGGTAAAATATTGGTAGTAAACATCAGCAGATGTGTTGAATATTCCAAACTAAAAGTAAATGGAGAAAAGAACATTTCACTACTTTTTGAATCTCTCAGTTACAAATTGGTTTTATGTTCAACGAACGAAAAAACAATTATTCTGATAACTGAAAAGTAAAAATAGACGAAAATATTAAATGAGATATTAAATAAATCATTAATCATTAATAAACAGAGTTGTTTTCTTTGAGCGGCTTCCTGTGCAAACTGAGGGATGTGACTGGATTGTAAAAATCTATTGTTGAGGCGCAGCTCCAAGAGGAGAACGTAATCGATCAAAAAGGATAGATTTCAAAAGCGCCGGCTCCGCACAACCAATTGAAATGTTTGAAAAACATCGAGTTCGTTTCAAATGGTTTTGCTTGTGCCACTTCTTCAATGGATACAGAAGCTTAATGAGAAAGCTTTTAAGTTGGCACAACATTAGAGCAGCTTCTGCTCAAGCTTTGTAAGTTCTCACTAAGTAAGCCACAAACGGTATCATTATGTAAAACATACATACGTGAGTATTTTACCAATTTTTTAGCTAAACTTTAATAAGAAAAGTTAAAATACAAATACGTGTGTTTACATATATAAGAAGCGAGGTTATTTAAACTTCTTATTATGTTTATTAAATAAATTATAACTTATATAAAATAGTAAATAACATGATAGTAGTATCAGTATTAGGTCGGCATGAGCAAGGACGTAATTAAGATAATTTGTTTCACATTGACCTCGATGTCGTAGATAAGTAAACACTCAAACACACATTACCCGAAAATATAAAATATCATAGATTTTTACCACGAATTTACGTGGGATTAGTTTTTACAATATCTTTTTTTTTCATAATAGAATAAATCTTATATCAATTTTTACATGTCTAATTAGACTATCATCGGTTGACTCAGTTTGTGAAAGCTTCACAAACTGAGCAAGCAAATTCAACTTAGTATAAGTTAAAATTAAGCAAGTATACATATAACAAGTGAGGCTGAGAGCCTGTCATGCTCGCTAATGAATCCCACGCCAAAGTTCTTAGGAGACGAGGTGCGACAAATTCTTTGTGGCGCTAAGATCAAGAGTAAGTTTTAAAAGCCTTTCCCCGAGCGACTGCTGCGTCTCCGCTGAGACACTTTGATCGAACTTGAAACAAGAACTCTTCTAATGACAATTAAGAAGTTTATCTAATGAGATTAACATTAAGATTTTTTGAAAGATGATATTTAATATAGATAAGTTTTCTTGATCGGAATTCCGATGACGGTACGACTTTAATATTAGCACTTATCAATAAAGTCTCCAACGCGAATATCATTGTAGTTTCATCATCATCATCATCATCATCATCAGCCCACTATACGTCCCCACCGAAGAGCTCGAGTTAGGGGTGACTAGGCCATAGTTAACCACGCTGGTCAAGTGCGGGTTGGTTGACTTCACACATATCTTTGAATTTTTTCTTAGATATGTGGAGGTTGCATCACGATGTTTTCCTTCACCGTAAGAACGTCGGATAAATGTACTATATTGTAAATCGAATGTACATGGCGGGATTCGAACCCAGGACCTGTAGATTACAAGTCAAGTGCTTAAACCCTGAGCCACGATGCACTTATTATAGTTTGCTTACTTTTAAATAAAAAAATCAATTTTACGTTAGTAAAAATAAACAACACTGTCACAATGAATCCTCAGAACATCAATATACATTGTAAACTCGAGCTCGGCGCACAATGCAAACGGTGAACGTTGCAAATTCTTTTTGTATTTTTTTTAAATTCAATCAAGTCAGCAACGGCGACGACATTCTAATTGTGCCTTTACATTGTACAGTCTGCATCAGCAGAGATAAGTGGGCAATTCGAATACAGAAAAATAAAGTTGCGTCCGATAGCGGTTCAGGGGCTCGCCGGCCGCCTGCGCGGGGCGCGCACCCCACGTCCCGCACTCCGCTCGACCCGCACACCCCTTCAGTCAACTTCAACCCCCGCCGCAGACTGTCGTCTTGCTCCCCGGCCCCTCCAGTGCCAACACAAATGGTTGCCTACAGAATACTCGAAAAACAAGTGCTTCGAGTGCTTTTTCGAATGTAGCGTGTTTGTGTGCAAGTGTCGCAAGTGATATTTTGGGAATAATTATTGTGAATGTATTTACAACTGGGATTTTTTTAAGTGGATTCATCGCGATGCTTTATTGTGAGTTTACTTTTTCCTATTGTTTTAGAGAACTCATTTCGTTAATTATATTGCGCTAATTTGAGAGAGCGCAAGGCGTGAAGTTGGAAATTATTTTTACTTCTATAATCAATTGAAATATATATTTAAATGGTACAATATGCCTTTTGTTTTTATTTTTTTGTTCTGTAGTTAGAAAAGTTAATTTGTCAAAGTTGTGTTTTAAAAGTAAAAGTATTTACTGTAGGATGTACTACTTATATAAAGCGTGATTATTTCAGTGTTTATTTTAGTTAAGTAAAGTTATTACAATTTGTGTTTTCTGAACAAGTAATGTGTAATTATAACTTTATTTTTAACACATTAATACATTTGTCATAAATGTTCACGTCAGCTTAATTGTGCTTTACAAGTGTCATGTTACAGCTTAAATACTACTCAGTAATAATTAATAGCTTTTAATGGACACTACAATTATGTTTCACTTTAATAGAATACATGTTTACATTTACAAAGTGTTCATATCGTTAAATTATGTAACTCATGTTAACTTTTGTAAACCCAAAATTTCGGAACGTTTTCAACCGTAATGAAACAATCATCATCATCAGCTCACTATACATCCCCACCGAGGGGCTTGGAGCCTACCCCAAGTTAGGGGTGACTAGGCCATAGTCAACCACGCTGGCCAAGTGCGGGTTGGTTGACTTCACACATATCATTGAATTTCTTCTCAGATATGTGCAGGTTGCATCACGATGTTTTCCTTCACCGTAAGAACGTCGGATAAATGTACATATGTGAATCGAAAATCGAAAAACACATTGGTACATGGCGGGATTCGAACCCAGGACCTGCAGATTGCAAGTCAAGTGCTTAAACCCCTGAGCCACCGACGCTCTGTTGTGTTACAATTGACTATCGTTTGATGCTTTATATATCGGTTCAACTTAAATTTCACGAGCTCGTTGGTTTAACAATAATAGACGAAGCTTAACTTTGCATTATTGCAACGATATTTGCGGATTTTTTAATAATCTCTATGAAAAATCAACAGCTAATTTTTTTTACGAATAAATCTACATCGTTAAATTCAACTATTCTCAAAGATGTATGGATGTGAGTTTACTATATTAGTTTTTGAGTCTATCATTTACAGTAGATGACATCGGTGAGGCGATTTAGTTTAGTAAAATAATCTTCTTTATGTCTTTGTGGTAAACTACCATTAGCTATAATCTGAATAGTTTAGAATAGCTGAATATTTGAAATATTAAGAGTGGTCTACGAGAGGTTTCCTATTGTTTCGTTACGTGATACTTTGGTCTACTTTTATGCTCTCATTTTGAAGTTTTTCTTTTTATGTTTTGGAAAAAAGTATCAATCTCCTGAAAACATTTTAAAATTAATTTTTTCATTATAAATAGCTGATTTAAGGTGTGCAATTTTCAATTGTTAATATGCGCTTTTATCAGAAGTACTAGGGGCGTAAGTGCATGATTACCAAACGCCCTCCTTTTCGCGCCAGGGTATTAAAATGCATCAATTTCAAGGGTCATTTGGTAAAGAGCTTAGAGTCTAGTGGTGTCATAATAGTGGGACACAATTCTCGGGCTTTTTGTTCTAATGTTCCAGTTTACAGCCACGTGCGGGCAGAGAGAAGGGAAGGGGACGCGTGTCCATTGCCTGCAAACATCGACCCCTTTGCAAAGGATTACGATTGGAGTGTAATTGAGTTGAATATTTTTCGCACGCCCTCTATCGTTTGGCTCCAACATGCAATGTGTTTGCTGATACGTTTTTTTTGTTATCCGCCAACGTATTCCAGCAGCTAGTATAAGACCGTTTTATTGAACTTTCTGGGAATGATCGTTCATGACTTTAGTTTTTAGCTTCTCATTTAATGGTTTAGATATTAGTATAATGTGTTAATATGGTTTGAATTTATGGACAATTTTTTAAGACTGGACGTAACAATAAGAAGGATATAACGGCATAATTTTTGTAAAGGTGGGTGTAGACTAGAGCATTTACTTCTAACAGAACAACGAAACGCTCTATGATATGTTCTAGTGTATCGCCCTTTCACGAACCAGACGTGCTTTGGAAACTATACTTTTATCTGTATTATACCATATGTAAGATCGTTACATTACATAGAAATGTTTGAGAAAATGCTCTAGTGTATATACCTTTAGATTGTTAAAGCATAATTCATTACTTCATATTGTAGAATAATCTCGTTATAAAAAAGAAATCGAAGAACTGTACAAATAGATTTCGATTCCGTAAATTTATATTTACTCGGTAGAGTTCGGAAGCTTAGTCACACATTGGAAGGGGATTTATGAATTGGACAGGCGCCATTTCGAATTATGATGTTTGGCCAGGCCGCAGCGGACGGCAGCGGCGGACTGACCCTGTATGCAAATAACACGGAGGCGAACGTTCATATTGGTGGATGCTTAGTGGCAAGTCCATTCGTTTCCGACATAAAAAAATATCAGCAAGTGTTTTAAGAAATTTCATATTCGTTCTTTGAATTTGAAGAACTTTAAATAAAATCTCAGAATTTATGCCAAGAATTAACAGTTACTGAAAAACCAGTTATAAAACTTCGAAGTACATCTTAGAGTGCAAAACTTTTTAGCTGCCATTTTTAAGCCTAAGTGAAAATTTATGTTTCCTTTTCAAAAACAATTTTTTTCAGCTCTTGTAAGGTAATTTTTTCACCTCAATAGATTTATGAATATGGTATGAATTGGTGGCTCAGGGGTTAAGCACTGGACTTACAATCTGCAAGTCCTGGGTTGGAATCCCGCCATGTATCAATGTGTTTTTTTCGATATACATATGTAAATTTATCCGACGTTCTTACGGTGAAGGAAAACATAGTGATGCAATCCGCACATATTAGCGAAAAGAAATTTCCAAGATATGTGTTAATTCCCGGGAGAAAATGACGACGACGTGGCTCGCCATCCGTCATGTTCTGTCTTCCGTAATCCACTTTTCGCTATTTCGGAAGAAATAGGTTAGAAGGTTTGTTTGGCTACACCAAATGGAGGTGATCTCTGCCTACCCCTCTGGATTGCAGGGATGAGTTGTGTAGATTTACGAATAACAGCTATATCTATATAATTCATACAAGTATAAAGGCGTTAAACTTTATAATACAATTTCAGAATACATGATCATCGCATAAAGTATGACTTTGTTTTAAAAATGTTAATAGAGACACAGAATAAAGCATGTGTAATTCATAACCTCGTTGGGAGGGAAGCACGAAAATGAAATAATTCACATGTCCCATTTGCACGCTTAGCAGAGAACGAGCCTGTTTAAAGCGCTGTTCGTTACCTGAAAAACGTGAAAAAGAGCACTCCACAAAAATATTTACCGAAGCATTAAATTTAATATTCGACTAAAGCTCTATGAACTTCGTAGCCACGGTTCTTTTAATTAATTTCAACAAATACATGGCACGTAATAAAATGTTTTAAGTTCCCTGGACCGTATTTATTAAATCATTGGTACAAAATAAATGTGTCATAAATCGCAGCTGCGTATCATAAGAGGTATTTTGAACTTTTTTATATTTATTTGACAAAATGTAAGCCATACAACGTGTTTCGTAGTACCAAGCTACGCGGACCATTTAACGTTAGATAAAATTAGCTAAAGTCTAGTTTTGTTTTGCAAAATCTTACCTCCACTGACAAATGTCATATTGACAATCTAAAAATCTTATAAAACAAAGTCACTTTTCGTGACCTTTTTTTTTTCACGGTTTTACCATCATGTAGGTTATTTATTCCGGAGGGTTTCTGTGCCTATTTCTAAACGCCTTAAAATTTGCCTTTTTTGCCTTATGTAGGCTAAACCGTTGGAGCTATATAAAAATAATGTATGAGTTATTTGCGGCACTATTCTTTTGATTTTTAATATTAATCCTTATCCAAACATATTGCCTTTTGCAGTATATGATTCTGACAAATAGAGAGAAGACCTAAATCCTTTGTGACCCGGGAAAATCCGAAGCGGATCGCTAGTTCATATTATAAACTAAATATGAAAACGGTCACAGTCACGTGTTAATCCTGTGTCAGCACCGACTAGTTTGAGGAGGGGCCCCTGATGGACTCGACACTTGTCGGTGTCGACACAGAATTAATATATGAGGAGTGTAGCTTTTTCATATTTAGTTTATTAGTAATATTGCACGATTTTAATTTCAATATGTTTTCATCCCTAAAATTCTCCTTAAATATTGTCAACGATATGTAATAAAACAGGTGTCACCCACAATTGTGTAAAATATTATGCTTACGTCTTGTCACAAAAATACACGGTAAGATTGAACTCTAAGTACCATAGTTAGCATTATTTCTAATATTATTCCTTATTTTTACGTCTTGACTTGACCATGATTTCTGGTGATGTACAATTGATATAATCTATAGCAGCAACACGTAATGAAGATTCTGAGGCTTCTCTATTAAAATTGTACGTAAAGACAAATTATTCATCGCTTTGACGAAGGGATAATGAAGGAAGCAAAATGGTTCTTCCTCATTTACGGGACATCGACAACAAAAGGACGTCCCGCCGTGTGCCTTGACGTCCTTAGTTATAATGGGGTTAAGGATCTTCTTTATTTCACAATTATGTAATACTTCCGAAGAGTTTATGAAAATGCTTTAAAAAATAAGTTCAGTATACGAAAAACGATGCTCATGACAACACAAATCACGGATGGTACTGTTTTTAGATGACCAACATATTAAAGCGATGCTTCAAATAATATCCATAGAAATAAAGCATATATAATATGCAAACAGCAAGTTCAAATAGGAGCAGACAGAGAACGAAATTAGCTGAGTTGTTTATCCAAGCAGCGACGACAAGCGACTGTGGGGTTGAGATACAGCTCTTGCATATAAATAGAGCTCTAACTCACAGTACCATGTCTGTACTGATTTACACTTAATATTTAACAAGCCATCGAGAAGTTGCGATTTGCGCTATAGTCTGTGTTCGTATATTCCTAACCTCTCATTCGCCCACGACTATTTTTATAGCGCGTTAAAAAACGTTGAAATAGAACAAAATCATTTCAATGTATCTGTTCTTAGAGCGTTTTTAAAACGCGACGCTTTTTCAACGTGCAGTGTTGTTTGTTGAGCGTTGGATGAATGAATAAGAATTATTTTAAGCGCTAAGGGAATAATACTCATGAATGATGGATTTATAGATTGGATTAATATCAATTAATTTATGTGAGTGTTATACAACGTTTGTTTTATAGTAAAAGTTCAATCCTATATACTAACAATGTAGCAAAGTAATTGAATAAACAATGAACTTTTCTCCTAATTATATTGACTCAACGTCGAAAGGAAATACTGCAAGGAAAACTATTCGTTAAAACTTGCTAAAAGGGAACGGAAAAAAATATCCTTTTAAACTTAATAGAAACAGTACGACGGAGAAAATAGCAGAAAAAAACAAAGTTTGTATCTTGCGCTGAATAAAATCGCACAAATAAGGTTTGCGGACCGTCGGATTAGCAAGTAAAATCACAATAACGAAGTCTGCAGTCAAACAGAAAGGAAATAAAGGGAAGACGCAGGCAGGATATTTGACGACAAAAACCTTTGCTTACACACACAGTTAGTTGTGCAGGCGGCTTTATACAAGAAAAATATTTCAATTTCACAATATTTTCCAGCGTCTGAAGGAGCTTGAACTTTGTAGAAATTTATCTTCTGACAGAAGGACTTAAAACCAGTTCGGCATCTGTTTCGAAGTTGTTTATAAACAAGACTAAGTAAGTTATACAGATAAAATCTGGGATTCTAAACAAATGTGAGGCAAACATATCCTAAAATTTGACCTAACTTGGGGTATACAAAACTCATCGATCTTTTTCTCCGTGATAATAATATAACTCTGTTATTTGTATGTTTAGTTGAAATCGAAAATAATCTGTAAATAAACATTTATTCCAACCATATGTTTTTACAATATGGATATAATTTGTTTACGTTATTTTCGTTAACAGTTGGAATCATTAGAAAGCAATAGGGGGAAATGGTTTGATTATTTTAACAATCGACTGAAACAAAAGATTGATGTTTCCTTGTGCAGGGATTTTAAATTAATAGTCTAAGAGCTTAGTGATCTATCTTCAAAAGAATAGCGTGATTTCATCGTAACTGATACATAGAAATATTTCACAATTTGGAGGTTATTACGAATTTTATGGATGAAATTATTATCATGTTTTTTTAATAAAAAAAACGTCACAAACTAGTTTAAGGTATTAAAATTCAAAAGATAAGTTCCTTCCGCAGGTAACTTTGAATGTTCAATGATGCTCCTTAGAAAGTTGGTAAAGTTTGAATTACCCATCGGGGTGCTTGCTGAAACGAAGACGAATTCGAGCCAATCCAGCGAGTTGGCGGCCTCGCTCGGCGGCTCCCCGACGGCTTTGACTTATCGACTCTCATTCGACGGAATGTTTCATGGAAACTCGAATTTATTAAGCCTAATTCGTGACTCGAGATTCCTTAGCCATAAATTTTATTGGCATTCGTTTTAGTTTTTTATGCATGGATGAACTTTCTTTATTTTAATAAGTTTTTTGTTACTCGTAAACATTATTCCACTGTTTTTTTCAATAATGTGACATGAAATATAAATATAGATATTGAAAATAAATGTTTCGCGATTTTACGGCTCAGAATTTCTTAATGTTCATCTTGGCATAATTCCAATAGGTGTTCCTACCCAAAGATATATGTATAATACAATTTTCTACGTAAGTTATCTCAAGTTGTCCAAACAGAAGGTTACTCATGTGTTAAATAAACATATTACTGTATATTTATGAAATACATTTAAGTGAATTATGCTTGTTTTAGATTTTTATATGTATTAATTAAGCTAATACATTATTCTGCGGTATTGTTCTAACAATAGAACAACCTAACTCTATTGACCTTAATTCTGCGAGTAAATAGTAATACTAATGCACAACAAAAATTGAAGGAATCAGAAGTCAATTGGGTGCCTCTCTAGAGCTATAGTACTAATTAAAACGATATGTGGTACGTGTGGCATCACCTTTATATTCATGTGGCATTACCCATTATTAAAGTGAAATATTAATAATTAATCTTTACTTTTAAGTAGTTAAATTAAAGGTTGGAAAAGTTAAACTGATTGAAACAACGCTCTTCACCGTAATTTAACACGATTAAAAAAAAGTCACAACTGAATGAAAAAGATTGGTAAACGAATAATCCGTTTCGTTGCGATCGTATTCACACATCCAATCATTTAGCTGAGACTGAAAGCGGACAAACGGGGTTTTAAATTAACTGCCCATTTTCACCAGTGCAATATTTCGTAGGGCATCTGGGTCGGGCCATTTTATTTATAATTAAAAAGGTCGATGGATATTCCATTCGTTCTGGTAATCGAGTGCCGTTTTATTATCCTGGATTAACAGGTTACGTGTGAAGACTAATCGATGAGCGTAGTCCTGCGTGAACGACAAATAGCTTGAATGTTTTTTGGGACGTGCATATATTCGCACAAAATAAAAATAATGTTTATCTCAAGCAAAGTTTAAAGTTTACCGACTCGTACAGACCTCTAGTGATTAGTAATAAAATAATACATGAAATGCATACATATCTAATCACATATAATTTTTTTTTATTTAACATTTTACTGAATATTTAAATAAGAATATTATTATAATAGTTATCTCATCAGCATAGGTTAAAACTTACTTCAGTACTCCGCTAAAAATATCATATTGATATCGAACACGGTTATAGGAACCCTTAGTTTCCAAAAATAATTATCACAATATAAATTTTTGAGTCTAAAAATGAACCTTTTATATATAAAGGTAGTTAATTTAAAAATATGATAAAACGTCAGTCTCATTATGATCGTGGGGAAGCTTGGCGAGTCACGGCGCGGCGCTGGCAGCCGCGAGCAATTGATTAAAATTAATCTTGGCCCCGCTTGCTTTCTTGCGATGCATTTCCTTCACCGCAGGGCACGTTGTAAATCGCTTCAAAATTTATCTCTAGCTTTATAGCTCATCTTACCATTTTTATAACAAAACAAGATGGCAAAGGAGCAAGCAGCCGCTTGAATTCGCCGAAATAATGTAGCGACTGCTGCCCATGTGTTTGATGCGTTATCTACCTTTAATCGACAGATGAAGGGACGCACAGAACGATGAAATTTCTCCTCCTTCGTCTAATCCACTACCCCTTCCCATCATATCCTTATAAGAAAAGAGTGGAAAAGAACCGTGGACTAAAATTAGGCATCCAACACGCACATTCATCAAACGATATGCGGAATTATATCTACTTCACACCTGTATTTTGTGTGGTGTTAGTATTGCACCGGTGGACCCAGCCTATTCGTGCACCCAACAAATATTGTTTTTGATCTACCACTGCTAAAAATGAGAATTTAATTTTTTTTACGATAATTGTAAGTTTTTGTCTATTAGATATTCGTGTTCTTAATGAGTATGTTGCTGTCGTCTTCTATTGTTGTTTTTAATATAATCTTTAGCCGTAAATAACAATTACCATGGGTTTCCACTGCGCGTCAGAAAATGTCACGCTATCTGTCTCAGATGATACGCCGAAGTGTTCGTAAACCTAATCAATGTACCGACATTATTTAAACTAGTATTTTTAATTACGTGTTTGAAGTTTCATTTAAAAATAAGTTGAAAACATATTGCTTTTCATGTGCGACCCTCGTGTGCGGTATCAGTGACCCAAAAAGTAACAAAACACAACAAACACGGCAAGGTAATATGAAACAGCCGAACCGCTCGGCTTCGGTTCGCATAAATAATGTATTGCGGTATACATTATTTAAGCTTTCGCTGAAAGAAGCAATGCTAAGGAACTTACAAAGAATATTGAAGACCAATATCAACTCACATATTGTTTCATTACGTAAACGTTTCATATACAGAGCTATTCGACACATATGGTCTGCATTTCGTTATTTATATATTTCTTGTAACGTCTTCAAAAACAAGTTAAATTCATTAAAACTTTCTCGTTGTCTTTTTAATTCTTAAATCTAAATCGAGGTTATTGATAATATTAGACACCCTTTTGAAACCTCGAATATTATTAACCGTTATGTTTTTTTTTTGTTTCAGATAATGGTCGCTGTTTTTATTAGGATACGTATGCCTTGAGGCAAGATGAAGCTCAAACGTTCCGTAGACGTGAGGCTCATAGCCCTGTGCACGACTTGTATCCTACTCCCGGCAATAGCGTGTCCGTCGCAATGCGTCTGCAAATGGAAGAATGGCAAAAGATACGTTGAGTGCACGGAAAAAGACTTAAAATCAATACCCTACTCGTTAGACTCCGAAACGCAAGTCTTGGATTTCACAGGAAACGATCTGCAAATTTTGCAAAAGGAAACATTTCACAAACTCGGATTGCTAGACTTGCAAAAAATTTATTTACAAAGATGTCGTTTGCAAAAGATAGACAATCATGCATTTAAAGGCCTCGCTAACTTAGTGGAACTAGATTTGTCAAATAATTATCTCACAGTGATACCGTCACCGAATTTTATTTATTTTCCAACTCTAATGAGACTGTCTATGAACAATAATCCTATAACAGTTATAAGAACGCATTGTTTCCAACATTTGTCCTATTTGAATACTCTAGAAATGATAGGTTGTAAAATTGAAACCGTAGAAATAGAAGCATTTTCTGGACTGAAACATTTAGAATGGTTAAGGTTAAATGGTAACAGGCTATCGAATATTCAAGGTGAAAATATCTTTCCAGATACATTACGAGGTATTGACTTGTACAATAATAATTGGAACTGCGACTGCCACATAAGAGATTTGCACAAATGGTTGTTAAATTTTAACATGCCTCATGTTATAGAACCGATTTGTTCACTACCAGAGCGGTTAAAAAATCGTACTATCACAAGTATCGCCAGATTTGATTTGGCATGTTTACCAAAATTGACACCTTCATCAATGTTTATTGAAACTATGTCTGGCAACAATGTCACACTCGAATGTATCGTTAAGGCAGTGCCCGAAGCGAAAATACATTGGCTGTACCAAGGTCAAATAATACGTAACTATTCCACTTATTCTACAGATCCACATCATGTTTTCTACGCAGAGACTGGGAACGAGGACAAGAAAAGTGAATTATACATATATAACATAGGTAGTGATGATAACGGAACATACTCATGTATTGCAGAAAACTCAGCCGGACGAGCTAGAGAAAACTACACCTTAAAAGTTCTCGTTAAAGAAGAACCTGTTGTTATTGTGGTAACATTTCCACACAGACACCTGGTAGTTATTATCACGGTGGTGTTTGTAATTATAGTGTTATTGATAGCAATTATAGCAGTAGTACTTTTAAAATTCAAGACAGACACAAGAAGCAGGAAGAAGAAAGAGAGTGGTAAAGACGTAGCATTATGTAATCAAATGTTACCTTCAAGTAGAAATAATGGATCTTTACCCAAGAATAACGGAAGTTTAATAGTAAATGCTCATTCCCATCACGCTTTACATTACACTGTGCAGTCAAACCGTAATTATGAATCTAGCGATACGTATCAAAGCAATAACATGAAAGGTTTTGCCGACAGAAATCCTGACCTCATTAGTGATGCAGAAACCGTCGCTAACAACACGCAAAATGAGAATGCGGCAATGTCTGTTTATAAAACACAAACAGCGAATGATGCCTTTGAAGAGGAAACTGCGTTTACAGCAACTGCAGCGCCCCGACAAGTAACTTGGCAAGATCAACAGAATATAAACGGCATGAATATGCCCCAAAATGCTTTATATCAACACTCCGCTGACGTACATTTAAATCCCGGATGCTTTTTAGACAGCGAAGGCTATCCTTACGATTACGGTCTTCCAAAACACCCTTGTCGTACTCCAATTATGTCAAATTATTCTGTAATCGGACCCTTTTATCAGACATTGCCACACAATAGACCTAAGGGTCAAAAGCTGGCATGCAAATTTGCTAAGGATAATGAATTCAACACCAATGCTCCAACTTGTGCTAATTTCGAAGTATTTAATGCAAATAATGTGAGACGAACTCTCGATGGTTATCCGGTACCAAGAAATAGGCAAATAGCATTTGTAGGAAATGGTACAGTGTATTATAACGAGGAATTTGTTCCGTCGCCGCCTGAGGGATACAAAACTGAACCTGTACCATGTTGTAATCAAGAACCATGCACTTCTTGGGTAAGTCCGAAAGGCACATGTGCTGTAATGGTTCCGATGGGCGTGGCCGAAGCTCCCGGTAGATGCTACCAGGTGGAGACGCGATGTGTAGATACGCAGACTACTGACGCCAGAATTCCAGTGGACAGTAGTGAAAGTGTTCTTAAGCCCCTACCACAGGTGTCTAATGCTAAATGTGCATCTGATATTTGTTCAGAAAGTCCCGATGAAGGTTACGTAGGAGACGCTAACGATATCTGACGACGTCGTCAAGATAATACATAAAACGGAAATTTAGACATTAATAGAGTGATAAAGCGACTGAGTAAAAATATAGAATAGAGTTAATATTAGATTTAAAGGGAAATCAAAGGTTGATATCTCGATGTACAGTGCACAATATTTTTGTAGTAGTGAGCTGGTTAATTTATTTATGTAATGTTTCCAGGCTGCTTAAAATATTGTTTGTGTTCACTATTAGTTAAGATGTTTGGTTGTGGTACCATTTAAGTCAGTTTATATTTTTAACAATATGAAAATGAAAATGGCGATGAGTGGGAAAAGAACAAGGGATGAAATATTAATGTTAAACTACATAGCTTTTGTATTTAAGACAGCTATATCTGGCCCAAAATGGCATTGTAATTGGTTATATATTATAACTTTGAGTTTATACTGAACAAACAATCCTGTGGAAACATGTGTCTATCTGTTCATTTCATATCTCTGCTTGGCAACTCAAAAGTATTCCAAAAACTTTGTTGCTGTATGACTATTTTCAAATGAAAGAAAAATAATATTAGGTAATGATAAGAACATTGCAACTAGGTCAGATGAGAACACGTCGTTTATTATTTTATTGCTTTGTGCATTAACTAATAAAAAAGTATTCAAGTATTATCTGTTAATACTAACTAGTTTCCTATACTTTTGATAACGTGCCAACTATAGATGTAGTTTTCCATTAAATTATAACTAAAATTGTAAAATTTTATTTGGATAGCACAAATAAATTTAATTAGATTTAATAAAAAATTGGAACGTACTTTTTAATATTTCTAAATTGTAAGATATAGTTCTATGACACCAATGGATTAGAATTAATTTATATCTAGGTCAGACTTGCTCATTAACTCACTCAGTATTAAAGCTATTGGCCCATTAAATTAATATTTTGAGTATTGGATTTTTTTTTGTTTCCTGGACTTATATAGAGTCGAACCAGGATAAGCGAGACTCCAAGATACCGCAATATTTTCCTCGCTTATAGAGGTTTATCTCTAACCCGAGTTTCTCGCTAATCCAGGATCGACTGTGTTTATATAATTTTTATCTTGACCTTTTTACGCGTACTATTATTTAATTATTAATTAATATTGTCAAAAATTATGTCATCAACCTTGTTTTTATCAGCAACTAAATCATGTAATTTTTGGTTTCATCTATTATCAATTAGGGTCTTTACTCGTAATTTTTTCAAATTATAGTTTTTCAACTGTTTCGATGTCATTGTAGAAATTAATCTAATTCAAAGATAAAATGTTATATTTTTACAATTCCTATTTATTAAAACACTGTCATATTATAAATTATTGTTTTAATTTCAATGTTCATTTATACGGCTTATTTTAGTAAGTTGTACTCGTAAATATCTTTTTACATGATGTAGTATGTTGTGTATAAATTCTGTACATTATATGTAAATATTAGATACATTTCCGGAAGCAGTCGTTTAGCGAATATTTTTACTTTAAATCGATATCAGGGTATCTCCCTATATACTCGTATGTATTGAGTGTTTATATAACATTTATTTCATGACAAAGTAACTATGCAACATATATTATTTTATATATTTTCAGTTAACATGATGTGTTTGAATATTTTATAACGAATGGATATATGAACAAAATATTGTTAGAAATTTTAGTCGTATTTATTTAAGTGTAAGGCTTCGGTGATTGAACATGTTATTTCCACACGCTTCAACAATTCCAAACATATATTTCAACCCGTTTTTTTGGAAAGAAAAGTTAACATTTGGCAAGCGACGCCAGCGCCACTCGAGCGAACATACGAATACTTAAGGTTATTTGTTTAAGTTATTTCAACGTTGAAAGTTTTGTCTGAAATAAATGTTAACGAAACGCGGTCACAGGGAAAAATAATGCATAATATTATGACACATCTTTTATAAGCGAATGTAATGATTTTATTCTTTTTCATAATACGAATGTAGCAATAATAACATGCATTTATAATGTGATCGACTTCAAGTAGAATTTCTATGGTTCCTGGACTCTAGAAATAGGAGAGAAGGCATTGGTGTAGTATGGTGGGGGCTACATACAACTAATATTTGTTATTCGATATCAATAGCGTATTAAATATATGGAAATTGGTAAAAAAATCATTATAAGACAAGAAAGAAAGGTCGTACGAGTTAAATCAATTCTTGTGTTATTGCTAATATAATAGAGAGTTAAAATATTTTCAAACAGTTAAAAATATAATAGTAATAAAACACGTTAAGACGCCACAAAATACTACATCAATGGAATGCAATTCGAACGATGTTCGTTTGTTTCATTGTACAAAACAAAATTAAATTTACAGTCAATGATTTGAAACCACAACGACATGAGCAGATTGTTTGCCTCATCGTATTTGATACATTGTAATATAATACCGGTGGTTGTGAATTACGATATTGTTTATAAATCCATTGTTACGTTCATCATCTTAGGTAAACAAAGACGTGTATTGTTTGATAACAATCTTACTGTGGGTTTTAATTGTAGTGAAACATGTATCATTACATATTTCTGTCTCAGTTTAGTTAAAGATATTGAAAGGGACAATGTTTTTTAAACAGGTGTGTTGTCTGGAAACTCATCCTAACTGCGAGAAATACTTTACAAGATTGTAAATTTAAATTTGTTTTGTATTTGTATGTAATAAATTTGATTTTAAATTTTGTATTCAACAGACTGGGATAGATTTTCTCTAAATTAAGAGCACGATGATATCACGATGTAAACCTCTAGTGAAGACAATTGTAGAAGTGCATGAATTTGGAATAAAAATGTATTTTTATGATTGTCTTTTATTTGTTTTTACCTTAATCATAATTATTAAAAATCATGGGAGGAGTTGACGGGGAAGAAGATGAATAGGAGGATGCCCTCATCCTCTAATAATGCCGCATTTGTCCATTAAATTTCTCATTAAGTAGTTGCGGATCCTTCTGCCATAAGACATCTTGTGAACCGATTTCTCGTTGTCCACCTTCTTGTAAAAAAGTATTACTATGTTATCGGTACGTTAAATTATACATATATAGATGTTAATTATAGTCAGATCTGGAGGAGTTAGATTTAATTATCACTTAACATAATTAATATCTGCCGTCATTCATAATGTTTGGATTAAATTATTTAAATCCGATCGAGTGATACTAAGTGATAGATTCTAGTATCAAAACTATTATGTTCAATTCAATTATATATGTGTTCAGGATCTACTATTGTTTGTTTTCGTGATGTAATGTAATATTTCATTTAATAATATTTATTAAATTTTACATGTCTTCCAAATGTTTTCCTAGAATAAAAAAAGCAATGCTATATGGAATATTGTAAAGTATTACTTGGAATGATTCATTGATTTCTATAAGTAGGACTGTTTCTTGAAGACATTTCCCCTTCGACTAGCCATCGAGGGCTTTGCTTAGCAACGCCCTTCTGCCCAAATTGAGTTACATCACGAATGACACGTTATTTATTTTACTTTACAATACGGTGTTCTTAAAGACGGCAAGTCATTCTTTTAATGCGTAAGAATTCTTTTGTTTTTCATACACAAAGATAATTGTATTTTTAATGTCTCATTCTCTGTATACTTTTATATCTAAACTAGCTTTTGCCCGCGACTCCGTCCGTGCGTAATCAAAATAAAACTTTATAAGGCTATGAAAAATAGATAGTAGCCGATTCTCAGACCTACTGAATATGTATATATAAAATTTCATAAAAATCGGTTAAGCCGTTTTGGAGGAATATGGTAACTAACATTGTGACACGAGAATTTTATATATAAGATAATAAATAATAATTATTGTCTATTGATATTGGTTAATGCTTTTCTCTACATGCGAATGCGAATTTTGGTGAAAATACGAAGATCTCCAAGATAAAAAGTCTACTAAGATAATAACAAAGCATAGTTCTTTAGTCTAGTATTTCTTCTGTGGATATATGTGTCCTAAAAGGTTTAACTTCAAGTTTTTCTTAAGTTTATTTCTCGGAACTGGGATGTGTATTCAGAATGAGCCACTCCGTTACAATGCGGTAGTTATTTTGGCACGGAAACGATATCGAACGCTAATGTATCCATTGTTCTTTGCAGACGGCGTCGGCGGCTTGGGAACTGAGAAGTAGCATATTTGTTCATTCGAGAATATATTTCTCTGTTTTCTGAAAGTATATTGTCTTTAGTAGCATGTCTAAGTGAAGCTGCCAAAGTACCTGAAGTTGATAAGAATTGTTTTTGATTATTATTATTATAAAGATATAAAAAAGAAAGCTTTTTAAGTCTTGTAATGTTGCTAATTAATGTTTTGTTTTTTAAAGTAGTCGGAATTTATAAGCGAAGTTAACGATATCTTCCCTGTCTTGAGAAGCCTTTGTAGTGACTGCTTAGACATTGTGACGTCACTCAAAGTCCCCCACTACTGTGCTGCTAATGAACCTAAGATGTTTTTGTTTCATACTTACAAGTTATCATTTATTCATAAAGATTTTTCCTTTGTTGTTTTTTTTATAAGTTAATATTAGTATTGAATTACTCTGTCTTTATTCGACGAAAATGTAACACTGGCTGGAAAATCTAAGTAAAGTGGTACAAAACAGTTTGATTCTTCGTGGACGGATCAAAAGCTTTGTGTAAGACGTATTATTATAATAAAAATCGTTTGTAAGTTAATCAAACAAGGCATTAATTAGATTTGTTCGAGAAAAAATACCACTTTGAACACAATATTTTGGACGCAGCGATAATTTAAGTCAAAAAACTGACCTTTACGATTTGTTTGCATAAAACCGCGAACATACTTTGTGCTTAAACGATAGCTTTTTAATTTATTTAATTCTATGAAATTAATTAATTCTATTAAATTTAAAAATACTTACAAAATTTATTCTCGAGCTTTTTAAAACCGCACAAACAACGCAGGGAGAAGGGTTCGTTAAAAATATTTTCAGCCGAACCCCGGCGAGAAGTGCTCAGTCACGCATGGAAGTTGCCTGTACTTAGCCGAGGTGCTGTTTTACATACATTTTGGTTAGATTTTTTTTTTAATTTGAATCCACTAATAAAAATAACTCGCATGTTAACTGAGGTAAATTTTACGATAAGTAGTATATGTACATTTTATTTTAAATATGGAAATATATAAAAAAAACAAAGTGGTCATTCACAGTCAAGCATTTGCTCGGACCCTAACCTTGTTTTCTAAAGATCTCTTACAGCACTCACCTTGAAAGTTACAATAGAACGGGTAACAGAACTCTAACGAAAATATTTTTACACACAGATTTTTTAGGATAAAAAAAAAAGATTTTGAACTTCTTTTACTTACTCTTAAAACATTATTTAAATATGTGTTAAAGAAGTTACAATAGAACAGTTTTGCAATAAAACAGTAGCAAAGAGTCAACTGGAGTTCCGGAACGCGAACTTTTATTAATAAATTAACATTTAAAAGCCGTGCCGTGTTAATTAAACTCCAAATTTTGAACATAAACAACTTTTTGTTGTTGAATTATGGTTCAAATATTGTTATTTTCAATTTACTATGTAAATGGATGTTAAGCATATTAAAAACTTAGCATTGTTTTATGAAGATTATTTAAGTTCTGTTGTTATACGATTTCCATATCTGCCTCGGGAGTGAAAATATTTGAATCTGAATTCATTCTTCGTTATAGTTAAATATTGTAGTACATTAAAGACAAATTGATAATACTTATTATTATTATATATTCTGGCCTTAATTGTTATTTTATCCTAATATTATAAATGCGACAGTTTAAATGTATGAATGGATTTATGGGTGGATGTTTGTTAAAAGGTATCTCCAAAATGGCTAAAGAAATCTTACTGAAATTTGGCGTAGATGCAGAAGATAGTCTTGAAAAACGCATAGGCTACAAATAAAGTTGTTCTGTACTTTCGCGCGGACGGAGTCGCAGGCGACAGATAGTTTCTAACAAAGTCAATTGCAATTAAAAAATTATGATTAATTTATTTTCGTACTCCATCCATTCTCATATAATACATGAAAAACATATGTTCTTACAATTTTACATTATTATTTTATATGTGTGATATAACTAAATTGTATATACGTTTCAGTAGTTGAAATAAACAGAGGATAAAGGACGAGACACGTAGAAAATTAATGAGGTGGAAGTGATAGGCGACTTACTAAAGCCCTTGTAAGAAGTAAATCCGACGCTAGAACATACACTGAGCCAACCTGAACTTTAAGGTTATAATTAAGAAAAAAATACTTTGTCAATATAAATATTTAACAACATAAATAACTGGTTTGTACATATATGTGATTTAGAACAAACTCAGTAAAAAATTATTTAATTCAGCGTCACACTACATTTTATAACTAGTAGTGTTCCATATTTGCGGCGACATCTGTTGCTTTAGTGGTTACGATTTGTGGTCAAATGGTACTCATGTTTCAGATCTACGATAGCTTTGGGATGAGAGTCACAAGCAGACGTTACGGATAACCGCTGTCAATGTTGTGTGTAGTATATAACTTATCTTGCTTTAGATATTTGGATATCGGTGGATGAAATATGTTAATTAGTTTGATCGTACTAATACATTAGAAATCTTCTAGTACAATAGCTTTGTAGTAACGGTTTGCACTTGATAATGATGCTACTCTCGATTATGTCATACCAAATGACCCATTTTCAAAGTATGAAGGGTTTTTTTCATCTTTTGGAGCAATTTGTATGTATAAATATAATATCTGTTCGACATTATCTTTATACTAACTAGAACATGCTACTTTATGTATTTTAACGACAACATAATCGATTAGAAGATTCCAATGTATAAATAATGTATTATCAACTTAACTTTACATCTTTCTTTTAAGAAACGATTTAGAAAATGATTTGAAAATTTATATTTGTGGAGGAAAATATTTAAAATAAGACGATTAATTTCCAAAGAACTTTTTATCTCTCGTCCGCCAAACTTTGTTTCAAGCGACGTGACCTCAATTTCAAAGCTATGGTAATAGCCTGTAAAAGCATTAGTGTCACAGGACTTGGCATTATCGACTGCGCTGTCTAACTTTGCTTTTTACAAACCACTCTTATACAACCTATTAAAATCAAAAGACATTTTTTACATTAAATATGTTGACAGACAAATGTTTTTTTTTTAATTTTGTAAAATGAAATTGACGGTTTCTGAACAGTGACAAGGCAAATTACAATATCTTCTTGGTAATTAGTGTATTATAAAGTAGAGAACGAGAAATATAGTTGGTAATAAGATAAGTGGACATCATAGCAGAAGAATAATATAGCGTTTGTTAATTTTTACACTCACACCAGCATGTTCCACACACTACACTTCTGATTGTACGTGTCAATCAGTAAATGCTGATTCTAGCACTATTAAAATAATATCAGATGCAAACTACTTCGTAAAAATATATTAATTAAGTTAATTTCCATGGGCATGCGGTTAGCACGGAGCAGGTTCGTTAGCGCCAGTCGCCGCCTACGATGCAAATCAACGCAAATTAATTAAAATGCTTTTTTAAAATCCTTTTAAAAAGGGAGCTGTTAAAAATATGAATTTTAACTGAAAATAAAGATCGGAATTACTAATTAGTAAAGTTTCAAAGCATAAAATTTAAATACAAAATTAAGGCTAAACTTTTGTACTACAATGTTAAGCTAAATTACAGAAGAAATTAACAAGCAATAGTTTATTTAAAAATCAATAATCTCGAATATGCTATCATTCTCAGTACGACATTACTTTTCAAAATTAGTCGAGGCAATTAAATAGATAAACGTAGGTACACGAGAAAAATATTACTCTCCATAAGTCGAATAAAATGTAAAAAGTACGTTCTTTTTCAAGTAACTAAATTATCCGGCTTGGATTAAATTAATCTCATTTAAAAACGCAATATGATTTACGTGCGCGAGAAAGAACGAATACAGATTAATAAGTCTGTCATAATAGTCGCAGAGTAAAAATAGCGGGAAAATCATTGCACTGAAGCATTTATTAGTGTAATTAATTATTATGTCTGATATGATTATCATGTTACATGTTACTTATATTAATAGGTCTTTGCCTATGAAATTGCCGTTCTGCAGTAATGGCCATTTCAAATCAAAATAATTTTTGTTTGGCTAAGAATTCTAATTTCAAATTTATTTTATTTTAAAACATGGAATTCGTTTTCCAAAAGTAGTCATTTGTTTATTGATTAGTGTTATATTTTCATCACATTTCAATATTTTGAGTCATCATGGATACGTTAAAAATTCGAGTAATTATGGACTATGAGTATGGTCGTGGCAGCAACGCGGCACAAGCGGCACGCAACATCGACGACGTTAACGGAGCTAACACTACAAACCACCTCAAAACGGCAATTTCATAGGTAAAGGTAGGTAAAACCTAAATAAATGCGAATATTTGGATGGAAGTTTTTAGGTATATCCGGAACGGCTCAACAAATATTGATAAAACTTGGCACCGATATAAAACATACTCTTAAACATACTCTTGAACATAAAGTTTTTTTTTATTCCACGCGAACGGAATCGCGGGCAAAAGCTAGAATTATATATGTGTGTGTTTTTATATCATGATTTCATACGGACAAAATTAATATAAGTTTTTTGCATCGATACAGTCTTTTCATAATGTTGTCGTGAAATAAATTTGTTCAATTCCAATTTATTCATACTAAAAATAATGACATATTATTTTCTAAGAGTATCCAATACACGTATGTTTTATATCAACAAAGCGAAACCTTATTATAAACGACCTCATTACTAGGTAAATGTTATAATGTTAAAGTTTCAAAAATGTGAAATAAATAAGTATAACGAAGGTTTTTGAAGCAAGATACGGCAGTGCGGGGTTCATAGCTCTCATTAAAACGTTAAATCGGGTCGGTCACCTCCGCAGACCAAAGCTACGCCAATCTGGATAGCTGCTAACGAGCTACCACTTTGTCCCTTCTTTTTCACTTATTTCTGTATTATTTTCCCTTTGAAAATATTTCACTTCGGTTTTTATGTAACCATCTCTATCAAATTTATTTTGGTTTCATTTTGACTTTTTTAACAAGATAAATTATACAAGGAAATACTTATCTCACTTATTGAGGGATATTTTTTCTAAGAAATTTGTCCTGAATGCAGTTGCGCAAATTTTGCTGTCGGAATGCAAACTATAAAAAGGCTAATCGTAGGTAGTCTCCGAGCCCCTCGGTGTGCGGACACTGTGGGACACGGTGTGGCACCGAACTCGGATAATTATAATGAAACATTAAAAATTATATTTCAGGTTCTTTATCAATGCGTTGAAACAAAAGTTTCCCGTAATTGTATCAAAACATAATCTATTCCGGAGTACACAGGTTAGCTCAAAGCTACGAGCATCACTTTAAAATTATGTTTTTTCCGTACATTAATTTAATAGAAAGCATTTCCACGGAATATAATTTCTTTGCACCAGCTCAGGGCCGCTTGTCGAGCGGAGGCCGTCATAAATGTGCGAAATGTTTTAAATATTCCACCAGCCGTTGTTTTATTCAGGCAAATCTCAGCAGTTAAGTTCTTAGCGCGAGTATTTTGTACGTTCTTTGCAAGTAATCTATACAATTACTATGTAAGTAGGGTATAAGACTTTTGAAATTATGCTTTCGACATTGTTTTATACAGAAATGTAAAAATAAAAATGAAAAATAGTGCCTACTTGCTCTTTTCAAAAAAAAATTAAAGTATGGCGACTACGAGACGGATCTATCTGAAGTCATAATATGTAAGATCAAAGCTATTTACTTAATGTATAAGACTTGAAGAACGTGTTGTCTGTCTGTCTGAAATCTGTTTGAAATTGTGGACCATCGTAACAGAATTTGGAAGTAGCCAGCGACGCTCGTCGCTTCCACAAATTTTTGTAGCATAACCTAATGAATACCTGAGAAATATACAACGTTTTAAAGGCGTTGTTGTAAAATTATTTTCATAAAAAATTAAAACAAGCAATTCATAAACTAACAACACAACAGTTCTAAACAACAACAAGGAAAATCCCTGAACATCAATACGGCAGTATACTTCAATAAACTTTAAACCATCTTTCCTTACGTAATCAACGCTTTGAATATACATTTTCCTGCTTTTCACGAAGTCTAGGATCTTATCTCGGGCGGGCAGTAAAAGCCGCGTCACACCGTGATATATATCTCAATTTCACACGAGACCAAAATACCGGCTCATTCTGCTGCGAACAATCTCTTTGTTGCATTATTAACATTAACCACTCATTTCTGTAATATTTTACTTTTAAAAATATAACCTCTTCTCAATCAATTTGTTACCACAGATAATAAATAGTCTACTTTGACATATTATATCTTAAACTCTGTCAAACTAGGACCAAGTATTTATCTTAGCTGTCAAACAAGGATATCTGGCCCGGTGAGAGAGGCGCTAGTGTGCTGTCATAATTAAGTTTGACGTTTGTCCGCCGGGTCAGTGGGCTTACCACTAATATTTATGGTTATTGTCTCCATATCGTGTCATTGTCAATTATGTCTAAAGTAGTATGAGATTTTAGGCATATTTTACGTTCTATACGCTGCACAAATTTTAATACAATTTTAGTCAAAACGATACGACGTCAAATCGTGCTAGGCCCACTGACATCCTTACCAATTAAATATTATTGTCATAAACTTGAAATAACTCTTTAGAAATTTCTAACAATAATTGTTCTTGTAGTGTGCACTAAAAATGAACAGCAAGCATTCATGTTATTTTGTTTGGCAGTTGGAATGCTATTGAAAGTATTTTTCAGTTGTTCAAACTGAACATTTGTTTTGAAAAATGTAATTAACACTCAACAGTGAAACGAATACAAAGTAACAATTCTCTTCAGTTGTTTCCACTCGTCGATTTAGAGAGTAAGCATAGAGAGAAAATAAAATATGCACTTTGTATGCAGCCATGATCATTTATTCTCATTTCTTTCTCGTAAGAGAGCCTACCTATTAATTTCTGCATTGTTTATCAATTTTTGTTTCCCTCTTTCTAATTTCAGACATATTTAAGTTCATTCATTTTTAATATATTTACCATAGAATTAATGTAAATTTCAGGAATAGAATATAAGAAATATTGCCGGCAGAACGGACGGCCGATGGGGCCGCAAAGTACTGGAATGGCGGTCACGGACAGGTCGACGCAGCGTGGGCAGGCTTCCCGCAAGATGGACCGATGATCTGTTCACGGTTGCGGGAGTATCCTGGATGCGGGTTGCATAGAACCGATCTTTGGGGGAGTAGTATACCCATCATTGAGGGTTACGTGGCTCAGAAGAAGAAGATTAATTATACAAAGGAGCCATGTTACAAAACACAGCACACGACATAGTCAGTGAGATACACTATGCGTCATAAAAAACAGACAGTTTTCGTTTTATTCTCGAGACTAAGCAACGTTAAAATGACAGTGCATTTGCTTTGAACGGGCATGAGGCAGACGGTGAGGCGGCTCGGGAGGCGATACACAATTTGTTGTGACAGCAACAAGGAAGCGGAGGCATCACGAACCAACTTTATGCATTTTAAATTACCACTTCTTTTAACATATATTTTGACCTGTTTCAAGTGTGCTTACTTTTATGTTGGAGCTACTAAATAAGAAAATTCACGAAGCTTTCTACGACCAGAGTACTTATGCTAAAGACATTGCATACTTCAGTTTGAAATGTCGTGTTGTTGAAATGTAATATACCGAATATCAAGAACTTAAAATTGTACCTACTCTAAAGTTACACTTTATTTTAGTTTCTTTATTTTGAAACTTACGTTTTGACTACTCGTAGTGCTGTTTGTGCTTGCACACGTACAGCATTAGTTGTAGTTAAAGAAAAAAATAGAGACGGAATTCAGAAAAAGTTGGCGCATACTTTAATTTCTACAATTTATTGTTAAAAGTAAATATTAGTAGTGAGTATACTAGATAGTCTAAGCAAAATTTCAGATTATCTCCCTGGAGAGATGACCTTTTCCCGATCGTGATGTTGTTAGTAATTAAAGCCGACTTGAGCAGCGTTTAGGTATCGGTTACGGCGCGGCCGTTACGTAACAGACGCGAACGAGTCTAGCATTGCAATTATCCCACTAACACGATATTAGCACTGCTCACGTTAGCACTAATTTTTATATTAGTTCTGTTGTGCGCTTAGTAATTATCGGTTGGTAAATAGGATTAAAATAATAATTATTTATTATATAAAACGGAGCACCGCGTGGCAATTCCGTAATAATTTAGGAGTTTACATCTTTAAAATTAATTTGTAATTGTTCTAAGAGAAAGAAAATATATACTACACATAAATAAGAAAGTACTTTTTTGCTCAGAAGACATTGTAAAAAATTAACTCTCCGTTGAAATACTGGTGCAGTTAATTATTTCCTTGCAGCGAGTCTCATCTGTGCGAACTTGTATTGCTATTTTCATATCTTACAGCTAGTTTAAATAATATAATTGAAGCCTTGAGACAAATACTTTATACGAATAAAGGATAAATAAATTGTAGTTACGACAATCATTATAAACGTTTATTTTATTTTGTACTATCTAGATTCAAGTTGAACTAGAAACAAGTTTGAATGAAGAACAATTTTATATAAGCTGTAATGAAAACATAAAAAACACAAAATGATGGATTTTACCTACGATATTCTAACCATCTAACATTACTGAGATATCACAGCCATAGTTTGCAATACACAATGTTTTATTTACGCGTTCGTGAATTCGGAACGTTTGCTAAACTAAAATAGAAATAGAAACGTGTCCAACATAGTATATATTAATATTGACAGGCGGTGAATTGTGTCCACGAATATCCTGCAGATGAACGGTTTGTTACCTTTTTTTATGTTACACTTTATTTTAGAAAACATCTATATAAATGTACCAAAAATACCACCACCAAAGCATGGCGCATTCATCAAAATATTTAGCAAAATACAACCAAATATGACACCTCGTCACATAAAATAACATTTACTAGGCTTTGGTGACGGCATGTTTTCATGACGCTGCTCTTTTTGATATATTTTTGTGAATTAATGTGCAGGCATAATTGTCAGAAACATAAACATGCCAAATTTGAAACTTTTACCATCAGAATTTGTAACAGTCGAAGAGTTTCGACTACGAGCTTGCGCGGTGGTTATTAAATTTTAAAAACTCCAGACTCAATTGTTTAGCACGATGCCCGCCACGCCGCCCGCCGCCATCGCGCCGCCTGCCGCGCCGTCTGCCGCGCCGGCCGCCGCCACTGCGTCGACTTCGTTCATATTTCACTTTTTAGTGTCTGCGTCCGCATGGCAGAGCGTGAAATATGAAAAAGCCGTGTATGGAAACCATTTCCGTATATTTTAAACCATTTATATCACCTGCATTTTTAGTCAGTAGACCGATGAATAGAGATATATAAATACATTTCCTTTTTCTGAACTCGACTTACTTATGTTTGTTATTGACTTTCGTCCTGGGACTATTGCTCTGGGGCTAGTGATAACATAGTAAGCTAGATCATTTGAAGCTTATACAAAGACATTGTGTTTTCTTACAGTGATACGTTTAAGTTTTTTTAATTTATGATTGTATAAACAAAACGACAATAGGTTTTCCAGTATTGAAAAAAAAAAACAAATTTAAAAGCTTACTTAGTGAAAAGTACCATTTAAACTAGTTTGCCGTTTATTTTTTTAAGGGGCCAAATTATAATATGTATTAGCATTTTAAAAAAAAAATTATGCACAATTGATCTGATGTACGATGCAATTACATTAATTTGCAATTGATTACACCACGTATACGAGTTTAGATTCCGAGGTAGATAAAAGATTTCCAAACTTTCCACATCGAAGAAAATGTTTCGTCGGAATCCAAAAAATGCACTAGGGTTTCTGATTTACTATTATGGATAGACAGGGGTCAGAGCTTGTGAAAACAGAATTTTTAGGCATTTTTACTTTAGTCATCTTACATTTAGGGAACTATGTAGTTTACCAAATGTAACATATTTCGAATACAGATTAACAAATTATTATAATAATAACCGCAGGTTTCTTTACAAAACCGTTTTTTTATCTTTAACAGGAGAAATAACAGGAAAAAAAATCATGTTGATTCTATTCTTTGACACATTCTGATATCCATGTTTCGTTTACTAGTAAATGTATGTAACGTATTGAACAATAGATTGGCACCACAATAATGCAGCGAAAACGATTTGGAACTAAGGGAAATTGCTTTCGTGCAATCAATAGATTTGTTTCAGCTTAAATTGTGTTTCCAACAGCAGCAATACAGTCCGATAATTGAGTTCAGAACAGATTCTCTTATTCATCATTAATCTAAATACTGCTCGCCTAAAGCACTTCGACGAATTAATATTGTAATAACGAACCTACATCTTAATAGAAATTGCTTTTAAATTAGGAAGGATTATTGATCTAGTAAAGGGAAACTGTGGATACATGGTGATTCGTACTTAAAAAAAAAACTCACTAAATTTTAGAGTTTACATTTATAGTTAATATACTTTACTATAGTTATACGAATAATTATTTGAGTTTTATTTGTAAAAATATTCAAAAAGCTTCATTACAAAGGCTTATGAAAAATGCATTCACTTGACACAAAACAGCGACCCCAACTTCGCTAATAAAAGTTTGTTCAAAGAAGACGCTCAAGTTTTATCCAACTTCCAATTATGTTTGAAATTAAGTTGTTGAGGTTTACCATACTTAATAGATGGTGCTTATCAGTTAGCACTTGTTAGGTATTACAAGTTGCAACGTGAGACAATATATGTCAGGTGTAGGGAGTACTCATATGAACTATCCGAAGAAAAGAGTTAAGACAATTCATAAAAGATTGAATCTAGTTTCGGACCAGTCGGTGGTCCATCTTAAGGACGAGTTTTGTACAAGACGCGACGCGACCGTCAAGTTCTTAAAATAAACACATGATCGTACGTGAGTTAAGCTCTTCCTAATTGATTTATTATAATAAATCACGAAAGCTTAAACAATTAAACAGAGGTTTTTTTTTCGTTTATAAATTGGTGTTGTATTATATTAGTTTGAGCTTAATTTTAGTGAATTTAAAAATGACATTGTTTCAAATCTTATCTATCTATATATAAAAGAAAGTCGTGTTAGTTAAACTATTTATAACTCAAGAACGGCTGAATCGATTTGACTGAAAATTGATGGGGAGGTAGCTTAGAACTAGGAAACGGACATAGGATAATTTTTACCCCGATTTCTATTCTTTTCTATTCGGCGCGGACGGAGTCGCGGGTAAAAGCTAGTTAAAAATAAATATGTTTCAAATATTAAACGTAATTAATTGGTCTACACGATGTAATCTGATGAAGATTGTACTGGATTCCGTTTTTATAGCAGTTAACTGTTTTGTGCATGTACTAAATGTGTAATATTGGTATTTGATATGACGCAAATAATAAAATACTCGTTACCACAAAGTACGCGAGGTGCGCGATGACGTTGCGGCCATCGCATCGTGTCACTTTGATGGATGATTTTTGATGACCCTTTAATAACGCTAAGCGCATTCCAATATAAACGAAAATCATATTAATATTTTGTTTTGAATCAATGAGTCATTTAAATCTATGAAGCGCAAAAATATCTATTATGTATATAAAATTCTCGTGTCACAGTTTTCGTTCCCGTACTCCTCCGAAACGGCTTGACCGATTCTCATGAAATTTTGTGAGCATATTCAGTAGGTCTGAGAATCGGCCAACATCTATTTTTCATACCCCCCCCATTTTTTAACTGCGCGCGGACGGAGTCGCGGGCGACAGCTAGTAATTTTGTAAAATGCAGCTGTAATTCAATATCCGTGTCTACGATTTCCTAATTCTTTGACGAGCTCATTGTCGCAGACTATAATTTCGTCAACTGAGTTTTCATCTAAATTGAATCTTAAATCTAGGTAACCTAGTTTTACCGTTAACTATTATTTATAATTGTAATGAAATTTTATGTTTTTTTTAAGAATATTGCTTAAACTGGTTCTGGTCAATTATATCAACAAAATAAAGGGATCAGCCAAAATTTAATTTAGAGAGTTTCGCAGGTTATTAACATATTTTATCAATAGTCTTATGAACTAACCGTTTTTAATAACTTTGCTATGTTCACAATAAAACATAAAGATTATTGAATCAAAGCAAGCGATTCGATGCATTCGATGTTTTATAATATGTCCGCACATATCATCTACCTTCCAGTGAAAGTCCCGTCAAAATCAGCCTAACTAATATGAAAATTATCCGGAACAAAACGGATTGCAGGAAGATAGACAAACAAAAATTTTAATAATTTTGTTTTTGCCTATAGGTAAAGCAAAAACAATTAAATGTATAGATTAAAATTAAGCTATGTGTGACTTTTTCATACTTTAAAGTAGGAGACAAGGAAGCGACCTTTTGATATCGTCAAAAGCACCTTAGCAACCGCTGCCAAGACATATGAAAGAAGCTAACTAGTTTAACCAATGAGAATTTTTGGTGCACATTTCCTTAGATAAACGTGAGCGAACTAAGAACTTCGTATCCAGCATACGGGCATCGATTTTACAGCTAAGATAAGATACCTTCCGTTTTATGATTCGTTTTTCGGTCATCAAACTTACTCTTCGGTCGTAAAAGTTCCTTCGGCGACAACTTAACGGATTGCACGATAACTTTACTCCTACACTAATGTTGTAAAGCTTCGCCGATGAAAGGAGGTACAAAAGCTTAAGTAGAGATAATTTATACGTATATTTTAACACATCATTAAAACTAGAAAATGTAGAGCGTTTTTGAGTGGAATTTGCTTTTATTTCTTTCCGATATTTCAGTAGTTTTTCTTATTTTTTTTTTTAATTATTCATTCTCTTTCAAAGCTACCTACGATCAATTTTTATCCCGTTCGTGAGTACTTTTTGCAATTGAGTGCGGCCGCCTCTGGCTATTGTGATATACGAGGGGAGGTCCAAAAGTTCGCGGAATGGAGGGGATGGAGTGGGGATAGGGTAGCTCGCTTAGTGTCATACTAATTGGGCACTCATAATTAGTATATATATAACATTTCAACCCTATAGTGCCATTCGTTTACGAGTACTCGCCTGCTGAACAAGTCAATCCGGAAGCAAACTGCAACTATGGAGAAAATTGAACATCGCGCTGTGATAAAATTCCTTACCAAGCAAGGAAAAAACGTTCAAACCATTTTAAATGAAATGGAAGCCGTTTATGGAGATCAGTGCCCTGGTAAAACAATGGTTTATAAGTGGCATGGTCTTTTTAAACATGGTCGAGATTCAATTGAAGACGACTCTCGCTCTGGGCGGCCAGCTGACGCCACCACATCAGACATCGTCGAAAAAGTCGAAAAACTTGTACTCGAAGACACACGTTTGAAGAAGAAACAATTATCTGCATTTGTTGGAGTATCAGATACAACTATTTTGCGTATCCTGCACGACCACCTGGGCATGACAAAAGTCAGTGCAAGATGGGTGCCGAGAATGCTCACGCCGCTTCAAAAACAGCAGCGCGTCGACGCGTCTAAGCACTTTTTGGAGTTGTGTGGAGACGAGCCCGTGCAGATTTTGGAGCGGATTGTTACTGGAGATGAAACATGGGTTCATCACTTTGAACCTGAGTCCAAACAGGAGTCCATGCAATGGCACAAAAAGGGTACACCACCTCCCAAAAAATTCAAGGTGTCAGAATCGGCGGGAAAGTTGATGGCCACTGTTTTTTGGGATTGTAAGGGAATATTACTCATTGATTATAAAGAAAAAGGTACCACTATAACCGGAGAATACTACGCACTCATATTAGAAAAGTTAAAGGAGTCAATTAAAGAAAAACGTCGAGGAAAATTGGCCAAGGGTGTGTTGCTTTTGCAAGACAACGCGCCGGTTCACAAGAGCCGAGTTGCCATGGCTGCTCTGCACACACATGGGTTCGAACCACTTGTTCACCCACCCTACAGTCCAGACCTGGCTCCTAGCGATTTTTATTTATTTCCAAATTTAAAAAAAGAGCTAAGGGGAAGGAAATTTTCCGACGATAATGAAGTGAAGGAGGCAATTTCGGCCCATTTTGAGGCCAAAGACAAAAAATATTTTTTCGATGGTTTAGAAAAATTAATTCATAGATCGAATAAATGTATTAGACTTAAGGGTGATTATATTGAAAAGGAAAAATAAATTTATTGTTATATTTCATTGACAACCCTTTCATTCCGCGAACTTTTGGACCTCCCCTCGTATTATAAAGCCGTACTCGGCAGAATAACGACTTCGCCGTAATCCTCAACTCGTCTCTTATGTGAAAATCCTTTTGACCTAGAAACGGATCGGATTAAAGAGACTTTATGAGAACGCGAGCAATCCGCGAACGCTTTCTTCATTGTTATAAGTGTTGTGTTGCAAATTAAAATATCAAAAACTGAAGTTTCTACAATGACCTAGTAGTGCATAATTATTTTTAACATTACAAGCAATTTATATTAATTTTGGCTTGCCTTTTTCGATTTCCTAATAAATTATGTGATATTTCCTAAAATGTCGACATCGAATCCAAAAAAGCGATCAGAAATCGCGTCACGCACTGCCTTGACACCGCAGTGTCAGAGTTTACTCGACGTGCCGTTCTATTGCAGCGCTACGTCTCATCCTCGACTTTAGAAACCAGGAACTAATTTACAAATATTTCGATGTACTTACATTCAATTTTACTTAAAGTTCACCTTAACTTGAGCTTGAGAAGCACGACTTGAACACACAATGGGACAGATTTTCTAAATTGTATGCACAACGACGAGATCAAATTGATTTGCAAAATAACTATTGTAAAGTTTTATCTATATTTTTACAAATTCAGTAAACTAAACTAAGAGTTGAACTCTTATCTAAACAATTTTAAATCTGCAGAAATTGTGGTACAAAAATAGAAAAAGTTATTGATTAATTATTTCAATCCAAAAAAAAAAACGCAAACTAAGCCATTTTCTCAAATTTAATAGTATTTTAACACGTTCAAAACTACATCATTTAGAAACTAGGGTCGTAAAAGATTCCCAGGAGTGTAATTGCACGAACGTTAAAATGCACCCTTGGTTTATCAATATGTGTAATATTACCAAACCTCGATTTTTAGGTTTAATATCAGACGTCGGCAACATTGTTCGTTTGAAGTTCAAATACGTTGAATTATCACTCATAACTTTTTGCATTTATCGGAGCTTTTGCCGGTAGACTGTCGCACAAGATATTCTCATCTTTGTAACTTTTAAACCATTTGTCTGTACTATTTAGTGTGAAGATAGAGACAAAATTACTTTAATCATTGATTTTTTTACCCGAACGATTCAGGTAATATATAAGTTCTATTATGACTACTTGTTGCAACAACACGATTCGTAGTATCAGAGGGTTAGTCGGGTTTTTTTATAATTAACAAATAGTGTTATTATTATTTAGAACAGACAGTTGACAGTCAACAAAAATACGCATTAAATCTATAATTATTTCATTTAAAACGAATCTATATAATAATATTTTTCAGTAAATCATTACAAACATATTATTTTAATGACACTAAGTGGATTTAAGCAATGATTAAAATATCATGCATGTTATTAGCAAACTAATATACAACGTTCAAATAAGGCTCAAATTAATTTCCACTAGCTTTACATGGCGGTTGATCGTAGCTTAATAAGGTATTATGCACAACTTTGATAACCCGAAATCAAAATTAACAAAACTTTATTATCTTAACATATTAATAATAATTAATAAAAATTTAAATGTAAAAATATCTCACATTTAAAACCAAAAAGATCAGGAATATATTAAATGATTTTATTTATTTTTCTAATATATTTTATGGTTCAATTGAATTAATTAAATAAGCCAATTTCACACTTAAAAAAATTTCCTAGAAGACATGATACTGAAAGAAAAGAGTACCGCTTTAAATTTTTTAATTAGTTATTAAGGAAGACTATTTACACTGAGTGCAACGGTTAATCTTTAACTCCTTTCAAAAAAAAAATCAAGGAACTATTACCAAACTTTTTTATAAAGGAACTTTGAACAATCGCTAAAGCAAAAAGCGCGGTGACGTCACTAAGCGAGAAAGGAGCCCCGGCGATGACAGTCCCCTGAGATTAATTAATGGCGAAGGAACGACTATGATTTCTGATATCACGGATCTTATCAATTTAAACTAAGTCTAATTTTAATATTTACAACCTAAGTTATTTTATTTATCATGTCATTAAAACAACGATAAATTTTTTAGAAGAAAATAGAATTTACATTAAAAAACTAATTGTCAAAATTACGATATTCGTTTTCTGTATCTTTTACAAATAATAATAATAATACACGTTTTTGTCTACTAATGACAGATTTTACTGTATACAAGATGTTTTCATAAATTAGGGTAATTAAAATAATTATTGAAGACAACAAATTATTTTTTAAATGCAAATTTTAAATCTGCAACGTTAAACGACGTCGCATTGCGGTCCACATTCAATTTCTCGTCATAACGAAGCTTTGACTATATAGAAACGGACTAAGTAAAGAGCCGTCGCTGGCGCCGTTGTACTAACGTAAAATTTAAACAATTTTATGAACACATACTATCTCATTAATTTATACATATGAAGCAAGCAAAAATCAGGCAAGTTTAGTTTTATGTTACAGAGCGGGTTCATCTCTTGTTAGGTCCCGTCTCTTAAAAGACAAAGTTAAGAAGCCAGGTTTTTAAAATTTAGAAGGGTTATTTGGTAAGAATAATATATATAGTTGTGTGTTGGTTGATGTCTTAAATTATAATATAATTTCGTATTACCCTGGACAAATCTATAAATTATATTATGATTTTTCATGAAAATGCGATCGCCAGCAGTTTTCTCTGGTAAGTTTCCAACAATAGGCAATCATTTCATTCCACCACATTTAACATGACCACGAACGTATTCGAACAATTCAAATTTCTTCGAATGCCTATTTTATGAACTAAAATAAATATACACATTTTTATAAATATCTATTACTTATGGATCATGGATCATGGATGGCTCATCAGATATCGTTTATCAATGTCGAATTAAACTCACGATAGCGGATCTCATAATGGAGCCGCTTGCAAATGCAATCCATCAATGTGCACTACTTCATTTGTTTATGATGTAGTTGAATTACCACTAATCTTTTGTGGACCTAGCACGAATATTTGCGTTCGTAATTCGTGCCTTCGTGTCATCACAAATCACAAATCATGTTTAATTAGAGTTCATTAACTATCATTCTACTAATTTCATGAATGGGTTATCATCAAAACTATAATGTGCTTAATTTGTAACATTAGCACCAGATTATTAGGAAACTAAGTCCGCGTACCCCAATTGAATTAGTTGTTCCGCTCATTAAAACTTTTATCACTTAAAGTTGGTCTGCGCAAACTTTCCTAGGTGTTGGGAGTTTGTCATTTTAAAATACAGTAAAATGTTTAGTACTTTAGTAATAGTTTTTTATTTTTGTAGAACAAATTAGAAAATCTTAGTAGTAAAACGTTTATTTACAAAAATATAATGCAGTTTGCACACGTGTATAGTAAAAACACTCAAAAAATACTAACCATAATAATTATATAACCAGTTATTACTTAATAGTGACCATACAATTTTCGTGCATTTGATCCCAGTTACAGGTTGTCCGGATGTGCGTTGAATTTCAATTGCATTAGCCATATCCAACGAACGTCATAGCATTCGCTAAAACAGGAATATAGTTCTGCGTAAAGTGAGGTTAGCTTCGCTTATAAGTCGCTTTATTATTGTTATTAATATAAAGGCTTTAAATTTAAGGCTTTTAATAAATTAAACGTAGAATTACAATCACACATTTCATTTTATTTTATTTTGTATACCTTTATTAGTAATTTTTCTGCATTATATACTACTTAAATACAATATGCAAAAGAGATGAAAAAAGTATTTTAAATTACACAAAATGAAAGAGCAAAATTAAAATAAAAACAAAGGTAACTAATTAGATCACCGCAAATTTTAACCGAGTGGGCAATTTGTGAAATTGCAAGCGTCCTATTATCTTCACAATTATTGTTTACATTGCTCCCTCTCTCGTTTTAAAATGGAAATGCAAATGATTCTTAGTACACTCTGATGCATGCAAAAATGTTGATGTTTACAACAGCGATCTTTGTAATATTATTTGTAACTGTAAGACTAGCGTAAGTTAAATTTTTATATGACAGAGAAATATCTTGTATCGTAATAATCGTATTTTAATCTATTACATCAATTTAAAAACTAAATAATACACATATGTGTTTGTACAATCAAGAAATCCAGGTAACAGAAACTACACAATCGCATTATCTCTAGGGATTTTGAATCATGTGTAATGTAGTCAGTCGCTGTGTGTAATTTAGTTAGTACTAAATTGTAACACAATACCCACTATAGTATCCATTGTTTACTAAATAGTTATTCAATAGAGTACATAATTAGAGTATTAGTAGAGAACTATTGTATTTAACCTAATTGTTGGATAAATGTAAACTAGTCCCATCAGTATAAAAATATTGCTTTATTACATTGTTAAACACTATTTACAATAAATCTCAAGAGCACAACAAGCAAAATAAATTTTCTATTATCTAATACCATAATGAACTAGCAAGTTTTGAAATCTATGATAGCGGCATATCTTTATTATCACCAAAGGAGCAGCTCTGTGGGCCTACCACAAATATTTGCAACAAGCGCCTTCATTTCGTCATCGTCAATAATGTCAAAATTAGTATGCGATTCCACAAATTTTAATACAAAATACGTCGATGGCGTCGATGGCAAATAGGGTTTGTCAGAAATATTCCTTAATACATATCTACAACAGATATAAACTATCCCGTTACCATAGATTATCAAAGAGACGTGTCAAAGGTATTTTACAAAGGGAACGTAAAATGTACGAGTACTGTTATAATTCTCAGGTGACTTATTAATAACTGCGGCATAGCGGCATCACTGCGGATTTTAAGAGACAATTAATTTTACTGGCAAAATCTTCTGCGCTAGTGATTTATTACTTTTAATTGTATAAAATGACCTTTTATCTTGATAAAGGTGAAAGTTCACATGTACTGCGTTAGTTATTCAAAAATGAAAACCGAGTTTCGAACAAAACATTCCCAAACAAAGGGCACTAAAAAAGAATAAAATAGTCTCGCATCTTTGAGATACTGTATTCTATTATGTCTATCTTGTGCAATTATTTTTGATATAGCGTCCTCCATGCACTACCTTTCGAATAAAAAAGAACCATGAAAATCAGTACACCAGTGACGAAGGTATGTGGTAACATATATAAAAAACATACAGACAAATTGATAACTAACTCCTTTTTGGAAGTCGGTTTAAAACTATACAACTATACTTATATACTCTTGGGATTTGAACCCAGACACGAAAATCTGACGTGTACCCAGTGTTCACAATTTATATTTCAGTCTCTAAGAACTGTAAAATGGAGAGCTTGTTGAATTATTATTGCTTTAAATATCTATATCTACTCATCTAAAGTCAAGACGTATATTACTAAGAAAGTTAAAAATAATCTGAGTATATCATACTGCCAGTAATTTGTCTCTAAAAACATCACTGGCATGTGACAGAAAAGTTACACTGATAAAAAGTATGCTAATTTGTTATAAAGGGAATGAGTTTGGCATGTATTACATTAGTAGTTTGTTTTATCTATATTACACTAAAATGACATAATGTAATTTTTACAACTAATACTAAATTAATAATAGTTAGTGTCCGACAGCTTTCAATTTGAATGATTCAATCAACGTCATTGTATGTCCAACGCCGTTTGATGGAATTATACGAGCAGTTTAATTGGATACGTGAAAATAATATATTGTTATAATTTTAATATAGTTTTGGGACTGTACTATGAATACGAAGGTCGTAGCGACCCAAATTCAAGCAAAAAGTTAGTACCAGTGTGACAACTTTTGTCAGTTCTATCGCGTGCTGTTGAAGGTTTCTGATTAATTAATCTATTCAGCTATAACTACAATTTACAAATTTCCATCTAGATAATTGTTCCGTATATTCCTCCTAACATAAATCAAATTATTTGCTCTAACGTGATGCAGTGAGCAAAAACTAAGACTAAAAATAATATATTTACATTAGTCTTATTAGTTTTTAAAGCGCTAACGCTTAGTTGTGTTTTTGTACCGTTCTAAATGAACTCTGAAAATTAAAAAAACTTCAGAAGATGAATATGCTCGAACATATTGCTTTGTTTTTCCTTGTGATAAAGTCTCGAAGCATGCAGTGTGAGCTAAAACCTCGTAATATTATAACTTTTTCCAACGTTATGTCTCTCAAGGGAGCAAAACGCGACATATATAATGCTTGTTCTTGCGAAATGTGTGGATTAAGTTAGCAGAAGTTCGTATTGCACTAATTTAAGCAGATGTTGCGAGGAACGAAGTAATTTAATTAGGGTCTACTTAAAAATACATTTTATTTGACTTTTCAAAATCAAATAATAATCATTTGCATTTTATATTAGGCTTTTCAAAGACTCGCAATATTTACTGATCCGTAATTCTTTTGATTGTCACATATGTTATGGCTGCTCTAAATGCTTGGTGTTTGCTACATACAGCCACAATCATCAAACACTCAACACAAACAGGTTTTTTTTTTTTTTTTTTTTTTTTTTTTTTTTTTTTTTTTTTTTTTTTGTGACTGAGTAGTCACTGTTTGCCTTGAGGAGGCATTTACAGTTTCACCGGGCTTGAGGTGGCCGGGCGCAGATGGCGCTTAGCCTAAACCTCGTTTAAGAGTAACTAGGCTCGAGGGCTCCCTCAGGAGCCTCGGCTCGGGCTGTTACTTCGTTATTATTACCGGATTGGGAGGTCACCGAGCTCTTAGGTCGCTTCGGTGGACGCTCCATGGAGTGACTGGGCGCAAGGGCCCCCGAGAGGGGACCTCGGCTTGGGCTGTCACTCATTACGCGTTTAGCATTCCGATTCAAGGGTGCCCGAGAGGGCCGAACCTCGGCTTGATCGGTTGCTATTATCTGATTGCTATTATTAATACAGCTAACATTACTACCACTTCGGAAAGCGTTAGCGCTGGGAGAAGAAGTGGCGGAAGAAACTCCAGCAACGCTTCTACTATTAATAGGAGAAAACCTGCCTGCTATGAGGCCGTATCGCGAGAATGATTGTCGCAGCCGACATCGACTGCGGCGTGTGATCTGTTTGTGATGTTTGAGCTTAGCCTGGGCGATAGTAATTGCATCGTCTTGAAAGTCAAGAACGTGCCTAGGTCTACGATAATCCCGACGAAACTTACCGAGCGCGATTGGATTGTAGGTGGCGGCACCTACAACTAGCGGATTAGGATGACCGACGGCAGAGTCAAAATAACGACGCGACGCCAACTTCAGGTGTTGAGCAATGGTGGGCAAGTCCAAGTCTATATGGAGATCGCTGTTGCGCATGTACCACGGGGCTCCCGTGGCTCTACGCATGAATCTATTCTGAATCACCTGAAGTCGATGTATTTGTTTCGGGGCGATGTGCGCGAATACCGGACTAGCATATGTCATGACGGGACGAACTACTGATTTATAGAGTGTCACCTTGTTCCGAAGGGACATTTTACTCTTTCTATTAATCAACGCGGAAAGACGACCTAGGATGAAAGCCGCGCGGTTCCTGACCCGGGTCACATGAGCGGAGAAGTTAAGTTTAGAGTCTAATATGACACCTAAGTATTTAACTTGGTCTTCCCAAGGTATTGGGCTGTCCATGAGTTTAATGGACGGAAGAGCAGCCCCTTTCTGGCGTGAAAAGTAGAGCGCCGCGCTTTTGCTAGGATTAATTTCGATCCTCCATTTCCGAAACCAGGCACCTAACGTGTTGGCAGCGGTTTGGAGACGTCGACATATAGCTTCGGGTGAACGACCAGATGTGTATACGCAGGGACGAACAGGTTTGTCAAACATCCTTTGATTTGTATAGACAAACCGCGGTGACGCCGATCACTGGCACAAACAGCGAACACCAAAGAAAACAGGCCAACCAATCCACACGTTCATGTTTGTTGTTTGGTGTTTGCAGTTCGGCGTTGCAGGCTTAAATGGTCACTTAACTGATTTTAAGCTTACATTGCTCTGTAATTAAAGTCAATGTCACAAATATTTTATATAAGTAAAGTTTACCTTCAACTACAGAATTATCGTACAATCAAATTGGCTACTAACAAACTGTTTAACTCGTTGATTGTATCAAGTAAAGGATACGATAGCTAAATGCATTGTGTAGCTCCAAAGCGTATCTATGTTTATATAGAAACAAAGTTATTTCGGTGTAATCTAGTTCAGAATTCGCTACTAAAAAACCTACCTTTATAATTTAAAAGTAAGTAGAACGTAGTTATTTAGTGCGTGAAAACTATCCGCATTTAACACTGGTGTGCTATTTTTATATCAATCGATTACGAGCCCTCTTTGAACACTGTTACTTTATCTATAACATTCAACCAATTAAAAAAGAAGTCTGTCTTAAAAAAGATCATGAAAAAAACAAGGTAAATGGCTAAAAAAACAGGTTAAAATGTTATACAGCGTTTGTTTACACGAGATGTTATTGTTTTAATTAAAAATAAGCTTTTTAATAACAAGGAAAGTAGCCATTCTGCAAGTTTATTTGGATTGAATGTACAAACATTTAAATATTTAAACGTAGATTTGTAGGATTTCTGAGCAGCTTCTACATGCACAAGAATAAAAGCTGGCTGTGGCTTACGTTGAAGGGTATTTGAATGAGTCGAGTTTACAGGCTCCTTTGATTTGAATCTATTCAACATGCGAGCAGTAAAAAGAATTTGAACACAACCAGATCATGTTAATTCTAAGTTATAATATTATATTATGTGGTACCAATACATAGCTGCTGACATGTTAAATGATCAAATGAGATAATAAAGTAAATATTATCCTGTTTAGTTAACTAGTTAAGGCTCTTGTATTCTAGCCTCTTCAAAATAGCGTCGGCGAATAGAACATAGATAACCCTGATCCAGCCTGGTCTAGATAAAGTCGAATAAACATGTACATAAATTATCTAATCATGAATTCACTTATGTGGTTTACATTATACAAAACACATACTTGTTTACAATTCCAATCTTTGTATTAAATATGATACTCTTCAAAGCTGTTATCACCTATTTATGTATAAAAAATTCCTAAATATTAAGTGAAACGTCTCGTGATACTATCCGAATATTACGATATAAAATTTCCATGAACGTCTAAAGCACTGGAAACCTTCACGTATTTTTGGGCCACTGGGAGTTGCTCGCTGAAATCTTATCTATTTTTCTACGCAGTGCAAATCTCTGCGAATGGAAAAGGCTGAATAGAGCATTAAACAGGTCTTAGAGAAATATTTATTTACAGATCGTATAATTTACTTAGCTTGAATGAAGACTTGATTTTGTATACTTAATGATGAATGATATTATTGCCTAGATACTAGATTTCAATACAGTGAATTCTCAATTCAGTGAATTGATCCAGAGCCACAGCTTATATAGTTCAAAGGACCACTAGGAATTTTGTCTTATATACAACAACAAGACAAGACAAACAAGAGCGTCGGTAGCCACCGACGGGGTTGTTAAGCACTTAACTTGCAATCAGCAGGTCCTGGGTTCGAATCCCGCCATGTACCAATGTGTTTTTCGATTTTCGATTTACATACGTACATTTATCCGACGTTCTTACGGTGAAGGAAAGCATCGTGATGCTGCACATATCTGAGAAGAAATTCAATGATATGTGTGAAAACACACAACCCGCACTTGGCTCGGTTGACTATGGCCTAGTCACCCCTAACTTGGGGTAGGCTCCGAGCCCCTCGGTGGGGACGTATAGTGAGCTGATGATAATACAAATTCAAAAAAATTCTCTTCAGCATTTTAAATTCATATTTTATCTATTTTTACTTTAGATAAGGTTAAGTATTTGGTGATTGAGAACATAATGATTGTCGGACAGTATTCGAAACACATCTATACGTTAACAGATCACAAATTAATATGCAAATGGAATCGAAACTAGAATTCAGCTAGCCATTAATGCCATGTTAAGGGGTAACAAAGCGCTGTTCAGACAAACTAAGAACATAGTCATCGAAAACAAAATCTTGTTATAAATTGAAATTACTAGCTGTCGTGATTCTGTCCGTACGGAATTTTAAAAAAAAAAAGTGTTGGTTAAAAAAAAGTTAACCTAGTTGTTATTTTAGACTATTGCCGTTCTGAAGATATGTCATAACAAACATCCCTTCATCGAAATATTCGCATTTATAATATTAGTAAGATAGTAAAAAGTAAAATATCAAGATCAGATATAAACAATTTCTTAAATCTCTCGTAGTAAAGCTAAGCACTTGACTTGCAATCTGCAGGTCCTGGGTTCGAATCCCGCCATGTACTAATGTGTTTTTCGATTTTCGATTTACATATGTACATTTATCCGACGTTCTTACGGTGAAGGAAAACATCGTGATGCAACCTGCACATATCTGAGAAGAAATTCAAAGATATGTGTGAAGTCAACCAACCCGCACTTGGCCAGCGTGGTTGACTATGGCTTAGTCACCCCTAACTTAGGGTAGGCTCCGAGCCCCTCGGTGGGGACGTATAGTGAGCTGATGATGATGAAAGCACAAATTCACGTTTAGGCAAATCGTTGTGAAAATACTATAAATAAATAACTTACTTATGTGTTCAATTTTATCTCACATTTGTTTAGTGAATCTATTATTTAGTGTATTACATCAAAGCTTTTCCATTTAAACGCAGTAAGAGTGTACTTGGCCGAAGTAAGCAGAGAATTTATTGCTCGTTCTAAATACACGCGGGTAAAATGCTTAGCGGTATCGTAAAAAGTAAACACCACTAATGTCCGTCGAGGGACTTGTTACTCTGTCTGTATCATTAGTTTAGAGCAGTGTCTTTCAAATTGTAGGTCACAACTCATTGGGGGTCGGGTATCCTTTATGGGGGGTCACAGAGGTTCAAAGAATTTGGTATATTTTTAAGTCGTCCACAAAGGCGCAATGGGGATAAGTAATTATTGAGATCGCAACATAATTTTATATATTGGGGTCGTTCTGAAAAAGATTGGCAAACACTGGATTAGAACATCGACCCTTTTATAAAAGAAATGAATGTACCTGTTCTGTGACAGATACGTAAATTACACCGGGATTAGTATAAGTAAGTCCAGGATTAAATAAATACTAAATACTAGTTAGAAATTCGGATTTAACTTACGAAAACAAAAGTTTATGTGCCGTAAGATGAAGCTTTACTAAAAAAAAACGTTCGTTATAATTATTGCTTTAAATCACTTTACATTGGATTTACGTTTTTGTTTTAGTATTTTAATTGCGATTTTAACACGTTAACTGCGGATTGAGGCAGGATAGGCCCAAAGCGTGACTTCTCGCTGGTGCGGCAGTCAAAATCGGGTTGTTTCGCTCTGTGCGGGAGGCTACTAGATCAGTATTTCTATGAGTACGACAGAGACAAATATATAGAAATGTTTCTCTTGCGATATCTAGCCCAATGGCGTAATTAGATAAAAATGAGGTCCTACAGGCCCCAAACGCACTGAAAAGAAATTAATTACGCCTAGTGCGGATTGAGGTCAAATCTATCTCAAAATTTGTAGGCCTCATGGCCGCACTGCACGAAGCGCGGGCGGCGCGGGCGCCGCGCATCCTAACTTAGTGTTGTGGAAAGTTTCGATAACGTTTCGAGTTTCGAGGACGTTTTGGCAGGATTTATTAAAGATTGAGCGTAGAACTTTATTTTAAAATCCTTAACGTTTTAAACCAATAATGGTACTTCATCTGACTTATTTGAAAATGTTTATTGGAGTTATGAGAAACTATGTTGACCTCGGTAAAAATTTTACTTATACCATACAAAACCTAAATTACTGCAACTTTGAATTTTAAGGGGGTGGCCTGTGACTATGATGAACCAAAAGTGCATAAATCGGACACAGAATGTATTTACGAGCCAGAAACACAACACTAATAGCCAAGCTACTATTAACTAATTCAAGGCGATCTCTACACTATTAAATAATTCAAAGGCGATCTCTACAAGAAAACCGAGCGACCAACAATCATCATGCTCCCTCATACGATGTTTTTCAACACACTTGTAAGTAAAAAAAACAAAATATAAACGCAAAAACACTTACGAAATCCAAAATAAACAACAAAACTCAAATTCAAAAAAAACGAAATTTCCTTTCCTTTCAGGTATAGTAAAATAACTACGCGCTAGGGCATAATTTGTACCATATATGCCTAAAATCGATGAACGGATAAGTACACGCACAGACAAAGCCACGCACACATACACACAAACACACACACACACACACAAGAGATCTAAAATATATATTTTATTTCAAGATTTCCTATCGGCAGATGTGCTGATCATTTGTTCCAAAGAGGTGGTCAAAGAAAGCGCTGCGTAGGTTGCTACGAAAAATTAAGATTGACATTGAATGGCACGCAAGCTGCTAAGAAAACTAAAAAATTGTGACTTTTTGTGTCCAGTGTGACAAATCTTTTTGTTTACCATGTTTTAATGAAAAACATTTTCAGTGATTAATACTCAATAAACATTTATCGACAACTACAACTCTCTTTTAATCCCATCACTAGTCGAGGCATTAATTGACCTTCCTTTCAGTGCGATTTGAGGCAGAACCGATGACAAATTTTTTATTTTACTTTATTCATTAACGAAACGTCCTAACTCCAGGCGAAGCTAGATTCATATTATGCACATATTTAAGTTCATAAGAGTGAAGTTTCAAGCAAATATCGTCTAATTTGGATTTTTTTAAAATGTTTTTCGAAAACATAATTTTGTGAGGCAGGAGAGGCCTCAATAGCACTGGAAAAAAGTTCAACATTGCCACGAACAGACCTCAAACGCACTGGCTGAAAGTTCCTCCAAAATGGCCTCGCAGTTAACGTGTTAATTAACGTCATAAAATAAAAAAATAAACGTAAAAACTGAATATAAAGCTTTGAGCGCGCAACCAACATGAATTACATTTTCCGCTACGTAAATTCACTTCAAAGCAATAACGAATGGATTCAGCTTTGAACTTCAAATCAGCGTATCCCTTTAAAACATAGGATCGAGAATCAGAAATAAGAGATCAACACGTTTTTACACTGTTTGCAGTTTTCTTATCTTTTGAGTTTAAATCAAAACGTCATTTAATAATTCAGTAGTTGCCAATCTTGTTTTTTTTATATTTATAAGGTGGTTAACGCGTAAGCGGTCACCTAAATTCACCAAAATAGCAAAGCAACCGAGGCCCATGGACATTTGCAATCACAGATTCTTTGCCTACCTTCAGTCAAGGGAGGACAATACATCCTCTTCCTATGCAGCCCCTCCTCCATCAAATCCATTTCCCCTTCCTATTATTTTCATGTAAGAAAGTGTTGGGAAAGGAAAGAGTACATACACATTAGATGAAACGTGGAATTACTTCCACTTCACGCTTGTCTTCTGTGTGGTCGTGGTATGCACCGGGCGAACCGACCAATTCGTGCAATAGTTGTTGTTGCTTGCGTCTACCACTATTAAATATTATAGTCTTCATCAAATAAATACATGTAATCATTACATTTTGTACCAGGAAAAATTTGAGTAGATATTGAAAATAAAGGAAAAATCTTTGATAGTCGATTTTATGTCGATAGCGCTACGTGGAAATGTGGGCGAGGGTTTAATGGAGCGATTCAGAGCGCGCAGTAGTTCCCCGAATGTGCTGATAACAACATCGATCCCTTTTTAAAGTCTTTTACATGGAGTTTATATCAAAAAAATTGAGTTTCCATCTTCTTAGTTAGTACTTATAAAATACTTATGCATTACTTCATGTAATGTAAAACATTTGTATTTGTTAACAATAGCTGTCATTTTATATTCGGTGATGGCTAATAATAATAAAGACGAACGTATTGGTACAACTGCTATCTGCTATTAATTTTATTTTTGGAACATTCAGAATATTTTTGTAACTTTTTTATAAGAGAAGAGGGCAAATGAGCGGCGAGAACACCGAGGTGATCATCAACGCCCATGGATATCCGCAACACCAGAGGAACGCAGATGCGTTGCCGGCCTCAAATGAACCCGATTGAATAATTAATTAGGCCGAACTGAATGTTCCAGACGAAGCGGAGGACAAATAACGCGTGAGAAAGTGGAAAGGGGACATGGAGACTTTAATAATAAAATGAAACGTTTAAGTTTCAATCACTATTGAACCCTATCTAAGTAAATCGATGTTAGCAAACGATAGATACGTAGTTCTGTTCTCTCGGGTATTTTAGATTGGGTATGTTAATCGCATTTCTAGTAATAGACCGAGCAAAGGAAGCTGTCTCGAGCCTCCTGTGACATTTAACTACGTAGTATGTCAACGAACATAATTGACAACATCGAAGCTTCTAAACTGTACCTTTGTAATGTCGTGAAAATATATTTTGCGTGTTCTTTAGCGGTTTAATTTTCACAATGAATATCTTGAAGTAGGATAGTAAAAAATATTTGTAAGATGCATGCGCATGTTAAATAAAATAGCACGGACACTTTTGTTTGTTCTTTCACTCTTTTATTATTGGATTCGATAAAATCTCAGTTTTCCACCGCTATCCACCGCCGAGAGCGGAGACACCCCTTCAATATTCAGTGCATCGCCTCATGCATTCACAATGAAATTCAAAGAACCCGCTAACACTACTTATTTAAATTTCTTTCTCGTACAGTCTGTGTTTGCCGAAATGTTCATGTTATTTAGGTTAGTTTAAGTAGCCAACGGAATTACCAAAGATGTGATAATAATATAAAACTTTTGTACTGTGTTAAATAGATATTCTTTGCCACTATTATGACAGCGTTTCATGAATGAATGATTCTCGGTAAATGATCTCTATGTAAGGAAAGTGACAATAATAAACATTTTTATAGCTTAAACAAAAAATGTGCCTTTAAAATATATAATGTACAATACTATCCGTCAAAAGTAAACAGTACAGTTTTTAAATAAAAACCCATTTTAAAGCAAATTAATGTGCTTTCTCTTAAAGAATTTATTTTCATATTAAAGAAAAAAAATACGCTTCTACCAACTTTATTCTATTTTTCTTTGAAACCACTAGTCAATTATGAACAATGAGTTTGTTCTATGAGAGCAATGCTTCGATAATGGCATTTATAGATTAATCTCCGGCTTGCAACTTGAAAAGTTTGTGCTTTCAAAGAAACTTCCTTTTCTACGTTTACTACAAATAGATTGACATACATTTTGTAACTAGAGTGAATGTTATCATATAGTCAATTTGTTTTTGTTAAGTTATAAGTACTTCGTTATTTAATTCATTGCATTTCGTTGAAAATGTAGTACGAAAACTATCCTTACTAATATTATAAATGCGAAAGTAACTCTGTCTGTCTGTCTGTCTGTCTTGCTTTCACGTCAAAACTACTGAATCGATTTAAATGAAATTTGGTACACAGATAGTCTAGAGCCTGAGGATGGACATAGGCTACATTTTAACGCGAAAAAGGGGTTGTAAGGGGTTGAAAGTGGGGGTGAAAGTTTGTATGGAATTATCGTCATTATTGCAGTTAGAAGCTTGAAACTTATTTTTAAGGCAGCTAATTTGATATAAATAAATATGAAATAATTTTTTTGTAAAAATATTACCCCCAAGGATGCTAAATAACAATAGGGGATGAAATTTTGTTTGGCAATATGTGAGGTTTTGGTGAATCTTTTGTTTAATATGTTTTGCTGTTATCCTTACCAATATTTGGTCTAGAGCCTGAGGATGGACATAGGCTACATTTTAACGCGAAAAAGGGGTTGTAAGGGGTTGAAAGTGGGGGTGAAAGTTTGTATGGAATTATCGTCATTATTGCAGTTAGAAGCTTGAAACTTATTTTTAAGGCAGCTAATTTGATATAAACAAATATGAAATAATTTTTTTGTAAAAAATTTACCCTCAAGGGTGCTAAATAAAAAAGGGGATGAAATTTTGTTTGGCAATATGTGAGGTTTTGGTGTGTGTTTTGTTTAATATGTTTTGCTGTTACCCTTACCAATATTTAGTCTAGAGCCTGAGGATGGACATAGGCTACATTTTAACGCGAAAAAGGGGTTGTAAGGGGTTGGAAGTGGGGGTGAAAGTTTGTATGGAATTATCGTCATTATTGCAGTTAGAAGCTTGAAACTTATTTTTAGCCGACTTCAAAAAGAAGGAGGTTATCAATTCGTCTGTATTTTTATTTTTTTTTATGTGTGTTACCGCGATACTCCGCCCCTGGTGGTCCGATTTTGATGAAAAATATTTTAATCGAAAGGAAGTGCTTGCAGGTGGGTCCCATTTTTTTGTTTTTTTTTTTAAATAACTAGAAGACTAGTAGATTTTGAATATAGCTTCAAAATTTGTTGCGAAGATTAGGGACATTTTTGCTTTCAGCGCTTACGTAGGCTAAACTATAGGACCTACATAAAAATGATGTATGGCGAATTGTAGCTCTTTAAATGTGCTAAATAAAAGTCAGCGATAGCATATATCTATCTTTTATAGTTTTCTCACAATAACCATTTTTTTCTTCAGAAACATCAATTAAATTCATGCCCTATTTCCGACGCTATTATTCGAGTTCAGTATTAACCCTTATGTAAATAAACATGTTCATTATCAAGAGAATTTAATGTAGATTATATTTGCAATTGAAACTATATCATTCTGTCTAATAGTTTAGGAGATATCGTAAGAATAAAATTACGCGGAAACGAAAAATGCTACATGAAAAGCACAATTTTGCTTTCTGGGCTTACGTAGGTCAAACTATATGACTTACATAAAAATGATGTCTGGAGTAATTATAGATCCTTAAATTTGCTAAATAAAAGTCTTCGGTGGAATATATCTATCATCTATGGATGTCTCACAAAAACCATGTTATTGTGAACAAACTTCGATTAAAATGGACACGAAAAACAGCGCCGTAAGCTTACGGCGCTATTATATTATATTCGATATGAATCCTTATCCAAATAAATATGTTTTATGGCAAGAGTATTAAATGCAGATTACATTAGCCTTTAAACTATGTAATTCTGATCAATAGTTTGGGAGATATTAAATAATTAAAAACTACGCGCATTCGAAAAATGCTAGTGCGGCGCGCGGCTGGACCAAATTAAAGGTACGCTACGATGTATTAGTTCGGTAATTTTCAATTTGTATACCGATTTTGATAATTATTTCATTGTTTAAAGGATAAGTGGTTATCTGCTGCATTCTAAATTCGTTTTTGAATTGAAATACACACATATCAAATAGGAAAGTCCTTTTCTTTATTTGTCTTATTTATGTCTTTATACGTATTAACGAAATTTGTAATTGAACTTTAAATTCACTAAAAATTGTGAAATAAAACAAAAATTTTAAGAAAAAAAATAGCCGACTTCAAAAAAAAACAATCTCAAACAAAATGCACTGAAAAGTAACCTAAAAAAACCAGTTTCAAACAAAATACACTCAAAAGTAACATAAAAAAACAATTTCAAACAAAATGCACTCAAAAGTAACCTAAAAAAAAAACAATTTCAAACAAAATGCATTCAAAAGTAACATAAAAAAACAATTTCAAACAAAATTCACTAAAAAGAAACAAAATAATGTCATGAAAACTCTCTAAACTCTAGTAGTTGCTCTCGTTGCGCTCTCTAATAGTAGGGGCTCAGTTTTCCGCAACTCCACGACAAGCGCGTATTTTGCGTGTCTCTAAACTCTAAAGAAAGTTCTCTTCTTTCTTGTAACATGTCTATATTGTATAATTATTGTTATTTTGGAGTCGGTTTCGGCCTAAGTAGGGACATAAACGTAAGTATGTCTAATACATCTCAAATATAAAATGTCATCTATTTACTTCGGCCGACACAGACTGCGAAATAACAATAATTATACAATATAGACATGTTACAAGAAAGAAGAGAACTTTCTTTAGAGTTTAGAGACACGCAAAATACGCGCTTGTCGTGGAGTTGCGGAAAACTGAGCCCCTACTATTAGAGAGCGCAACGAGAGCAACTACTAGAGTTTAGAGAGTTTTCATGACATTATTTTGTTTCTTTTTAGTGAATTTTGTTTGAAATTGTTTTTTTATGTTACTTTTGAATGCATTTTGTTTGAAATTGTTTTTTTTTTAGGTTACTTTTGAGTGCATTTTGTTTGAAATTGTTTTTTTATGTTACTTTTGAGTGTATTTTGTTTGAAACTGGTTTTTTTAGGTTACTTTTCAGTGCATTTTGTTTGAGATTGTTTTTTTTTTTAAGGCAGCTAATTTGATATAAATAAATATGAAATAATTTTTTTGTAAAAATTTTACCCCCAAGGATGCTAAATAACAATAGGGGATGAAATTTTGTTTGGCAATATGTGAGGTTTTGGTGAATCTTTTGTTTAATATGTTTTGCTGTTATCCTTACCAATATTTGGTCTAGAGCCTGAGGATGGACATAGGCTACATTTTAACGCGAAAAGTGGGGGTGAAAGTTTGTATGGAATTATCGTCATTATTGCAGTTAGAAGCTTGAAACTTATTTTTAAGGCAGCTAATTTGATATAAACAAATATGAAATAATTTTTTTGTAAAAAATTTACCCTCAAGGGTGCTAAATAAAAAAGGGGATGAAATTTTGTTTGGCAATATGTGAGGTTTTGGTGTGTGTTTTGTTTAATATGTTTTGCTGTTACCCTTACCAATATTTAGTCTAGAGCCTGAGGATGGACATAGGCTACATTTTAACGCGAAAAAAGGGGTTGTAAGGGGTTGGAAGTGGGAGTGAAAGTTTGTATGGAATTATCGTCATTATTGCAGTTAGAAGCTTGAAACTTATTTTTAAGGCAGCTAATTTGATATAAATAAATATGAAATTCAACGTTTGAAAAACTGTTACCCTCAAGGGTGCTAAATAAAAAAGGAGATGAAATTTTGTTTGGTAATATTTTAGACATTTGGCGCGGTCCTGGCACACCTCTCTCTATGTTCTTCTACATCCATACATCAAATCATAGCACGTCAGTTAAGTAAAATAATTAGCCTTAAAAAATTATATCCAAAGACAGAATTTCACGCGGACGAAGTCGCGGGCACAGCTAGTGGTTAATAAAAATTCAAATCTTGTTTTAATGTAAATTCTTTTCTTTTTTATAAGTACAATATATTTAAGCAGCTATACAGTTTTTAATTTTGTTCTTGTTTCACCAAGTCTCTTGACCACTCTAACTTGATCATAAACTACATTTGTAATTAATATAGTTCAGTTATATAAATATATACAGCCTACAACTAGCCAACACTAGTAACTAAACTCAGATGAAAGTTAATTATCACTACCTTTGAATAGCTTTAACTTTAACAATGCGGCGCCCATACTAATTGCGTTCTCTTGTATCATTACAAAGTTCACTGTTTTCCGATAAAGTTATTTATCTATGTGTTACAGAAACACAAACCTATTTATTTTTGTAATTAAGTATATGTATGAAAACTCACTACGTTTCCACTCAGTATTTAAGAGACAAGAAATTAAATATATCACTAAACCGACTAGTATTATTAAAAATGAATTTTCTCCGCCCACGCGGAATAAAAAAAAAACTTGAGAGGTGTCAAGGGACATCCGGATGAAACGAAGTTCCTATGAATTTTCGTTATATATTGTCACGTCGTTGCCATGATTACTATAGCAAAAAGTGTCGTGACAACTTTTCGTAAGAACTTTTTCCGTCTAGCCCCCTTTCACAACGCGCGATAAGGAACTTCGTTCCAAAAATAAGTAGCCTATATGTTCTTCCAGACTATGTTCTACATCTGTGTCAAATTTCATCAAAATCTGTAGAGTCGTTCCGGAGATACTTTCAAACAAACATCCATACATCCATCTAAACATTCTCATTTATAATATTAGTAACATAGTAAGATAACATCTTTCCGTTTCAAGAGAGAAACATTTTTCTCTAACTCACAAACATTATTTTATGATCCAGTTAACCAGTACAACTTTGAAAATATTTTATTTGACGTGTAAATATCAAATAAACTTTGCATAACGTTACAAAATGTTCGCAGACTGACTTTAAAGTGATAAAAGTTTTAATGAGGATGTAAACAAACTCAATTAGGATCCATGGAAATCGTGCAAATTTGTTTACGACCAATTTACAAGTAAAGTCATATTTAATTGCTTAACTCTTAGTTTTGTTATTAAATGCTGTAATAATTTTTTGGTCTTTTTTTGTGACTAAGAAGTCACTGTATGCCTGGAAGAAGTATTTACATCTTCACCGCACTTGAGGTGACCGGGTGCAGATGGCGCTTAGTCTGAACCTCGTTGAAGAGTAACTAGGCTCGAGGGCTCTCTCAGGAGCCTTGACTCGGGTTGTTACATCGTTATTATTACCGGATTGAAGTTACCGAATTGGGAGACCGCAATACCTATTAATAATACTTGCCTAATAAATGTATTATCTTACAGTAACGCCATCTACCGCGACTAAAGCTAATCTAAATTAAACTTAGTTGTTTAATAATGCATCTGCGAAACAGGAGAAGTCAATACTTTGTAATAGTGAGTAAAACAACTTTGTAATAAACTGAAAATACTTTGATAACTACAGAGTATTGGGAAATACTTCAAAGTGTTACATGTCTGGATTTTCCGTACGAGGTACTCCTTTAATTGGCGTCTAGCCTGTGCTCAATCAAGTTGCTCTGCATCGAGAGATCTGGGAAGATTCTTGAAGTAAATTGTAACTGTATAAATTAAACGACATTGCTCTCTTATCAGTCGAGTTACCGAGGAATTATTCATCGTAATACAAAAGCCTTTAATTGGTGTTTAAGAATTATCTCAGGCTTGTAAAAGGCATAATGACAAAAAAAGAATTACAAATAATTTGATTTTTAAATCATGTTAATTAAATACTGGTGATTTACATTTTAACGCGGCCGAGCCTTCATTACGATAACACGATTTTATCGTCCTGAAAACATAACGGACCATGAAATACTGAAAAAAGTATTCATTAATTTCAGTCCTTTTTACATTTTAAATTTATTCACCTACACTTTATTCTTTTATGCAGCCAGCATTTTTTCACTGAATACAGCTGTAAAAAGTAAACTAATCAACGTAATTTTTCTATTCGAAAAAGTGTATTGTGCGATCACATCTAAACAATTCCACCATAATTACTAAGATTTGAGTAATTTTAGTCAGCATTTCGTGAAAAAATGTTAGAGAATAAAGTAAAAAATTTATAAATTAAACAATAACAATAACAGCTGTAGATCTCTATACCTACAATATAATAATTAAATAAAACCATCCAGACGGAAGTGCTTTCCTCCCAGACGTCTAGACGCGGACTAGAGGAAGGGGGAGCGGAATTGAAGCGGCCGATGTGGAGTACCGGGCCTTAAAGCATTCTAAATATATAGCGGTCAGTCTCAAATCTTAATCAATTCATTCCTAAAAATTAACGTTCTATTTTTTTTTTTCACTTTCTTTTAACTAGATGGCGTTAATGTCAATTTTAAAATAATCACTAATTGCCTAAGTAACTTTTCAATGAAGCTATTCTCCTTCGGAATATTACTCGTAGAATCAAGTTATGAAAACTCATTTTGGCATCGGTTTGTTATATCTAAGTGTGCGAGTAAATTTATTGTCTAATATAAATGACGTTCTCAGATTTTCTTCATACATTTATTCATATAAAAATGTAGTATAAATAACAACTCTTAACATAACATGTGGAATAAGTAAACGATGGCAAAACGTTTTCGTTCGTATTTCACTGGACAAGACATTGTTGATGTTTACAGTGCTCGACGCGTCCGTTACACATTTTATTTGCATTGCTACATTAAAAATCTCATATAGTTGCAAAATCACAACATTTATGAAGATTTCAATATATTTAATATCTGAACTATTTTAAAATAAGGGTCAATATAATTATAATTAATACATAAAAAAATTGAAGTAAAAAAAGTCATTAATATGTTTTCTTTAAAAGAGAAATGTTTCTGTGTTCTTTTATCTCAAAGCAACAAAAAAAATGAATCATCCCGGGATTTTTCGCTGATTTATTGTAGTTCTTGAAACGCTAGTCATAAATTACAATACTGTTTAATACAAAAAAAAAAAATTTCAACTCCATTAAAAATGTGGTGTTTTCAAAGTTTTTTCCTGCTAATATTAACGTCTATTTTTAAATGCACACCGATATTCGAGGCAGTAAATTCAAAGTACATTTATTCATTATACTTATATACAATATTATTGTTTTGTCAAATTAAAAAAGCAAGTTTCAAACTTGTATAAAAGAAAAAATAAAAAAGTCTTTGGACCTAACAACTTTCTCGTCTTTTAAATGAGTTCGTTGATACCTCATTAAATACTCTTTTAGTAAAAATTCGTTAAAAAAAAGACTAAATATAGCCGTTATTTTATTGTACATTCCATTGTTATCGCACTTTAAGCGGCTGTGAATATAATTCTGTTTTTCAATAGAACCGCGAATGGGCAAAAGACATTCAAAAGAATTCCAAGTTCCTAAATTACGTTCGTGGTCATGTTAAATGTGGTGGAATGAAATGATTGCCTATTGTTGGAAACTTACCAGAGAAAACTGCTGGCGATCGCATTTTCAATAACTAAGTTCTCAGTTATCATAAATTTAAAGTTTTTAAAAACAACTACTTGTCTAAATATCAAAATATGTATTCTATTTAGAGTTTTATTTTATACCGTCGCTATCAGTATTCAACATATCTCTATTAAGTCATCATCATCATCATCATCATCATCATCAGCTCACTATACGTCCCCACCAAGGGGCTCGGAGCCTACCCCAAGTTAGGGGTGACTAGGCCATAGTTCATAGATAGTCTATTAAGTAAATTTATCAAATTATTTACCAGTTTTTTTAGAGTTAATTAAAAAACAAAAAAAAATCTCTCGAATATCCCACATCAAATTCTGACAGCATTTCAAATTGAAAATACACGAAATGAAATACTTGGAACATGTTTACATTTTATAAGGTAAATTAAAATCCACGTTAAACATAAATTACCTTTTGGTTTGAGGAAAACCGTTCGCTAGCCTTTGATGTATGTAAAGCCACTCCGGTTTGTATAAGTTCAAAAGAAACATACTTTCCACGAGCTTGGAAAACTAAACACTCCAAGCATTTTGTATATAATACGAAAATACAAATACGCGATACCTATCTATATTAATTTATGTTATGTTATACTCGAAGTTTCAGATGTTTCCTAACAGAAAAAGAAAGTAAATTATAAGCATCAAATGTTGTTGAATTCCGATTTACAAGTTTTATTCCTCCAACACACAAATTTACTTAAGCCATTCTCCCTCTTGAGAAGTTTCACCGCATGATTAAGTTTACAAAATTTAAAGATTACATTTATCATGATTAAATTTCCTAAATTATGTTTATTACCAAACTTTTATAAAATCAAACATATTATGTAAAACACTATAAATAAAGTAGCTAATTTGAATACTGATATCTGGCACATTTCTAATTTAAAAAAATGTTAAAACACTTTTAACTTAAAAATTAAACTTCAGTATATAGTGAAATGAAAACGAAGTCTTATCAAATGAACTTGAAGCGAACTTATTTAAGTTTCAGCGCTTTGTCATTTTATTTCATTGGATAAGTTATAAAAGTTTTAATCAACTATTTAACCGAAGAAACGGATGGACTTTGTCTTTAAACGTCTCGAGTTTGTTGTATTATTTTAATACGAAAGAATAAATGAAAAACGCTTGATACTTGTGGCGACGACGGCATGTGCCACACGTTATAGTAATAAATCTAATTTCTTCTCTACGTTCAATAAAGATACAAAAACGAAGATTATGTATGATGTGTGAAAAGTCCCTTCTATTTTTTTTATTTCAAACGAACACTGGACTTATTTTTTTTCTAAATCTTACTACAGACTTTTATTTGCAATCTATTACGATATTCAATAACTTCTTGTTTTTGTAATCTTTGTTTTAATGTAAGTAATAAATCACATTTTACGTAATTTCATGTATAATAATATTTTCAACTGCCTTATTAAATTAAAATACAAAACGGTTGCAAAAGGCGGGGACAGTTCGGAAACAATTGCTTTTGAAATATAAAATATTAACGCTAGCAGACAAAGTTCAGCGTCCGTGACCGCTACGCCCTTACCACCATTCGGTTACCACGGAAAATACTCAAATAGTTTTAACATATGCAAATTATATAATATATAAGCTTAATGAGTAATTAATCTCTGTTGATAAATCAAGGAAAGGAAATTTAGTAATTGCTTTTTTATGACAAAAAGGTGGCAAACTAGCAAACGGTCACCTGAATTCGCTAAAATAGCGAAGCGACCGCTGCGGAGAAGGGGACGCACAGAAAGATGATATTTCCCCTTCTTATGCGTCCCTCTTCCGCCAAATCCATTTTCATCTCCCCATGTTAAACAACCAAACAGCTTTTTTGCTGTTACAATGTTTATTTAATTAACAAGAAACATTTTATAAAGTTATAATAAATTCATTAAAGAGCAATAAAGATAGAGGAATAGTTAAATCAAAAATGATTGTGGTGACTCACCAGTTATTAATTAGTCTCGGGGGAATTTGTCATCGCTGCGCTTCTCTCCCGCTTTGTGACGTCACCGGGCTAGCTCTTTGCTGCTGCGATAGTTCATTATAAAGTTCGTTTGAGATAAGTTCTGTTACGACATTTATAAAATTCATTCTTTGCTGCCGTTTTGTTAAATTCTTACTGTTAGTCTACAATGTATATATTTCTTGTTTTTTAAAGTTGTTACCCCAGAACTCTAATGCGCGAACACATTCACTAATCAGGTGACATTTTAAATATTAAGCATGTGATAGTGAATGTTATATATAAGAAAATAAGTTGAAATATACATTATTTTGATGTTAAATGACAACCAATGTGCAAAGTTCAACAAACAGTGAAACATATTTTGACGTATATATAAAATAATGCAACACAGAGTGCAAACTAAGTTTCAAAACGATGCAAAATGTTCTAGAAATTTCTAACAGAAATCAATTTCTTGTCGGAAAGCACTTGTCGAAAGTTCTTGATCAGTTTGAAATTGAAAATCGAACGAGACACTCGACCGTTATAAAATGAGGTCACAAACACATTGACTCGACAATATTCACGAATCATATAATATTATACCGCATTTCCACTGACGAAACAACTGTACAAAAACAAAATAGCTATTTCTATTAGTGATCGCTTCATATTGTTAGATATTTGATGCAAAAGTATTTTAAAAGAAATAAACTAACAGCGAAATAGTGAATTTAACTCTACTTCTAAATAATCCTCGCAATAGTATAAATTCAAACCGAACGTAAGTAAACAAAAATGTAACAAGAATGTCAGACGTTCCGCAATGACGGATGGAGAGAGACTGCTTCGAGCAGCAGCGCACGCTTCCTTATAAAACCTTTTGTGAGACTACCCTCAACAGTGTTAGATATTTGATATGTCTAGTGCTGCGCCGATACACCGGCACCGTGTTGATTTTTGTCTCTAACAGTTCGGCCATCCTGCATTTCCTTCGTCCTCGAAGGAGTATTGATCCTTGCTGCATCGTTTTACACGCTGTCCCAAGCGCCATGAAGAGCCAGAACACCTCCAAGAAAAAGGACCTAAAAGCAAATCAGCCCCGTAGGCAAAACATATAGCCCTGTAGGCACAACTTAGCCCCGTAGGCAAAACATATAGCCCCGTAGGCAAAACACAGCCCCGTAGGCAAACATATAGCCCCGTAGGCACAACTTATAGCACATTTTGTATCAACCATGTATCTGAAATAAAACTAATAATAATTGTTATTAAACATACGCCCCGTAGGCAAAACATACGCCCGGAGGCTAAACATACGCCCGGAGGCAACATACACGCCCGGAGGCTAAACATACGCCCGGAGGCAACATATACGCCCGGAGGCTAAACATACGCCCGGAGGCAACATATACGCCCGGAGGCTAAACATACGCCCGGAGGCAACATATACGCCCGGAGGCTAAACATACGCCCGGAGGCAACATATACGCCCGGAGGCTAAACATACGCCCGGAGGCAACATATACGCCCGGAGGCTAAACATACGCCCGGAGGCAACATATACGCCCGGAGGCTAAACATACGCCCGGAGGCAACATATACGCCCGGAGGCTAAACATACGCCCGGAGGCAACATATACGCCCGGAGGCTAGACATACGCCCCATAGGCAATCTTTGATTTTCTTTTATCGATCATGTGTCTGAAATAAAAGTTTTATTATTATTACCAATCATACGCCCCATAGGCAATCTTTGATTTTCTTTTATCGATCATGTGTCTGAAATAAAAGTTTTATTATTATTACCAATCATACGCCCCATAGGCAAAACATACGCCCGGAGGCTAAACATATGCCCCATAGGCTATCTTTGATTTTTTTTTTTTTATCGATAATGAGTCTGAAATAAATGTTATATTATTATTATTAATCATACGCCCCGTAGGCAAAACATACGCCCGAAGGCAAAACACACGCCCGGAGGCAACATATACGCACTGAGACTAAACATATGCCCCATAGGCTATCTTTGATTTTTTTTTTTTTTTTTTATCGATCATGAGTTGCGACTACAACGATTATCACGGTAACGTTCTGACATTTTTCTCTTAGCCTTTATTTTCACGAAAATACAAACACAACCACAGAGTGAGCAAAGTGGATAGAATCACGCGGATCCTATCCCACTTCTGATGTTAGATATTTGATGCAAAAGTATTTTAAAAGAAATAAACTAACAGCGAAATAGTGAATTTAACTCTACTTCTAAATAATCCTCGCAATAGTATAAATTCAAACCGAACGTAAGTAAACAAAAATGTAACAAGAATGTCAGACGTTCCGCAATGACGGATGGAGAGAGACTGCTTCGAGCAGCAGCGCACGCTTCCTTATAAAACCTTTTGTGAGACTACCCTCAACAGTGTTAGATATTTGATATGTCTAGTGCTGCGCCGATACACCGGCACCGTGTTGATTTTTGTCTCTAACAATATCCACTTATGTTGATATAATTTCTTATGTTATATGTTGGAAGATAAATAATGCTCAAGTCTTTAATAAACAAAATAAAAAGAATATCATTAGGCGAAGGAATTTGTTCGAGAGATTTGTTCTACTGCCATAAATTCTTTTTATAAAATTTAATAATAACGAGAATTTCTTCCCATTTCTACATAAATTTCATAATTTTATTTCATTGTTTATTTTAAATATTATACGCGTTCAGATGCTACAATATTGTTTAATGCTATATGTTAAAGTTTGAATTATACGAAGTAAAAATAATTTAACATTGTGCGCGTAAAGCCGGCAACAACAGCATATGACGAATGTACCTATATGTATCAGCTCGCCCGGTGTAATACCAAGACCACACAGAAGACATGCATGAAGTGGAAGTAACTCCGCCTTTCGTTTAATGTGTTTACGTGCCGAAAGCCTAATATTAGTCCCCTTTCCTTTCTCATGATTTTCTTATAAAGACAGAATGGAAAGAGAAAGTGGATTTGACAGAGAACGCACAGGACAGGGGAAATATTCTGTGTCTGTCTTTTCGCACAACGCATTTGCAATTGCGGATGGTCTGTGGGCAGTGGATGCTTCTCTATTAAGTCGAATTAAGGAGACCGTCATGAGCGTCAATGAGCGTCGGTGGCTCAGGAATGAGCGTCAGTGGCTCAGGGGTTAAGCACTTGACTTGCAATCTGCAGGTCCTGTGTTTGAATCCCGCCATGTACCAATGTGTTTTTTTGATTTCGATTTATATATGTACATTTATCCTTAGTGATGCAACCTGCACATATCTGAGAAGAAATTCAATGATATGTGTGAATTCAACCAACCCGCACTGGGCCAGCGTGGTTTACTATGGCCTAGTCATCCCTAACTTGGGGCAGTTTCCGAGCCCCTCAGTAGGGACCAATAGTGAGCTGATGATAAAGGAGACCACTTGCTCGTTTTTTACCTTACAAAGCAAAAAAAAACTCCAAACAAATTAAAAAATTAAGTAAATGTTGTAACAACATTATTAACATTGCTTTTGGTTTATTTCCAGTGAACGAACTTATTTATTTAATGTAAAAGATGAATAAAAAAGATATATGACCATAAAAAATTTACTTGCCGTAAACTTTTATCTTATCTTTTACTTGCTGCTTTATTATAATTGAAGTGTAAACTTATTTTGCTTTCTTGTTGATTTTACTACTATAGATATAAATTTTATATGTAAATTAATGATGTTAAGATAAGAAAGTCAGACAAATTGTTGTTCAATTAAGGTTTTTCTGATTTTAAATTGAAAAATGAAATAGATTTTTGTAAATTACAGTCGAAAATGAAAAATATAAATATTTATTTAATTACTTAAAATTATTATGGAGGTAAAATTAATTATAAAAAAAGATAAAAACAATATTATAAGAGTTTCAGACCTCATCGGGATCACAAGATGTTAGTTGACAAACGACGGATCGCAGAAAATAATTGAACCATAGAGTTACGAAAACATTATGGAGATTCTATAATTATAGTTATCATATCATATCATATCATAGTTAAAAAAATCCTTTGAAATTAATATAAGTTAAATAAAAAAAAAATATTTATAAATCTGCAACTATCAGTGCTATATTTCTTTTTTCATAGTCCATATTTGTATTAGAAAGAAAGTTAAGTCTTTGCTTGTGTGATTAATAATTTTATCATCATCAGTTAACTTCACTAATGTAAATTTATAATATTTTTAATTTTATTCAGGCATATAAAATAAATAATTTTGACTTTCCAATAAACCTATTAAATGTTTGTTTCGTAACTCCCGTCGTTGGCTAGCATAATGACACGTCTACTTTAATTAATCTCTTGATTAATTAGAAACACGTTTTTGTTCCCCCGTACTTGGACGATACCACATTAATCAAATTCGCTGCTTATGTTATGATAGATAAATAATAAACCCCTAAAAATTTTAACTAACGATCAATATGACTGCTTACATTTGAAAATAATACAGTCAAAAGTCAACTTTGCATACATACGTATTTAATTTAACATACGTAAATCGAAATATACCTAAAATATTTCACCACGATTTTGTCGACAAAAAAGTTAGTGGCCTGCAAAGTATCTGCAGTTATTCTATGGTGCTGCGGATGTCGATGGAGGTCGCTGATCAGTTTAAAATAAGACTCCTAAAACTCGCTTGCCTCCTTCGCATATAAATAAAAACATTGTGTATAAATTCATCTATATTGATTAAATGGTTGTATAACACTGATATAGTCAATATGACCTGGCAAAAGGATATAAAAGTTTCAACATTTCTTCGATTAGATTTATTCTAAAGCCATGCTTAAAGTTATTATCCAGTCTACGGCCAGGAAGTTTTGCATATCATTAAACAGAACTTATACAAGAACGAAGATATCTAGAGCATGAAAAATAACTTAGAAAGTACTCAAATTTAATTTAAAATTGAAACTTATTTCATGTTTTCTTTGAACAAACTTTCATTGGCCAAGTTTAGAGGTCGGTGCATTGTGTCAAGTGAATATATTTTTCATAAGCCTTTGTTGTAAACAATTGTATATTTCTCTGAGAACAACGTTCAATTGCAATGTTAAAAATTATAAAACTAAGTAAACATAAAGTCCTCTATAACAGCTGTCAAGAGTCCTGCTGAGACGTTATAAATATGGAACGTAATTTTTAGGTTAAAGTTTTTATTGTAAATAGCTAAGACTGTATAATGAAAAGATATTATATTCAAATTCTTTTATATTATAGATGCCGATGATTTTATTAATTCTACAAGGTTACAGTGTAATGCGAAAGGTTAACGTCGGCCCTATCTGGCGAGATATGGTTGTCCGTCGTCAACTGAAGGTCGCGAGAACAACGCGGGGAGGGGTGCAAGGACTGAACGCCCCCTTGTATTCTAACGTCTATTTAAAATACATATATTTTTCAGTTAATGTAGAGTTAGATTAATTTAGAATTTATTATATAAGCTTCTAGATGTATAATGTATAATTTACAAACTCAAATAACAGAAACAATTCCTGTAGAATCTTAGAGATAACGTCTATGATAGGAAAGATACATTGTCCCAAAACAATTTGAAATACATTGTTGTGATTGCTTGGCAACAGGAATACGTGCAGACTGAGTTGGTACTTTAGATATATCGGATAAAGTTCATACGAACTTAGCCCTTTACAACTTACTAGTAGGTATTATAATTTGTAGGTACATCATTTAAGAATTATTCTTCATGTGTTTCAGAGACATTTCCGTTTTCAAAGAGATTCCGAATAAGGTGATTTTTCTTGGCCAATATTCTCTTTATCCTATCTTATACCACAGTCCAATTCTTCAACCTAAGGTAACTCACTTTTAGACGAAGCTGTTCTCGTTACCTTGAATAGATCATTAGCTCAACTTGCGGAAGTCCTACATACGCTACATATGCACCCTTCAGAGAGTGCAGCTCACGTATTACTCATATATACATATATAATATAGCTATTTCTAGAAGCTAATAGTGTTCGGGGAAAATGTAATATTCTTTATCCGGTACAAAGTTATGTTGCTCGTGGAAATCGAATTACATGACCACTTTAATCGATGAGTGTTTAGATTGAACACGAACTGGAGAATGTGCACAAAACTCAATTAACAGGCCACCCTCGTGTTGTTCCGGTTACGATTTGAAACCGGCATAAATGTATTGATAGCGGCAAAAGCAATTTATGTTAGTTCGCCATCGCCTTTTCCGCAGTGCTTATGTTATGTATTTCATTTCATTTATATTCAACTGTTTATGTACTACTTGATGTATTTAAGATTTCACACTGGCGCCATTTCAATACATTCTCTTTAATATGTATGTCAAGGGTATAGACATGAAACGACTTTTTTGACGTCAACAGAATAAAAATAGCGGGTATCAAATTTTACCTATAATTTTTATTAGGTTAAAAAAATTAATAATTCCTCTAAAATCATAACTAACGAAATAAGTAGATAGATCGTTGAAGTGACCGCCTAGAAATTCCAAGTTCCATATTAGAAGAAATACTTGTAACTGATCCGTTTATAGGCTGAACTTAAGAATAAAAAGCGAGAAATTTACAATATGAATATGTAAAGTATAAGTAAGTATAAGTAAGTAAGTCTTCGAAATACCTCACTTGAACTATTTTAATTCTTATACGTCTATTTAAACCAAGTTTTACAACACTAGTGTGTATTAAAATTATACTTGAAAGTGCCGACACAAATGGTAATATGGCTCTCGAGACACATTAGTATAATTTACATTTTGTTACCGCGCTAACCCTAAAAACCTGAAGGACATGGTAATGTTATCTTTCTGAGAGTAATTCGTAATGCCTACCATATAAATTACATTTAATTTAAACATATATTATCAAGTGACTATTCTTTTATACCGGTAAAAAGAATGTCATAAATTGTAATTATTTTTATTACTCGGAATTAAATTTAAAAGTAAACTACATAAAAAAGCAAGATTAGCGTGTGTAGAAAAAAAATAATACGTAAATTAATTAATGAAATTTTATATTTTTTCGCGATCTTTTACTACCTAAAACTGTTGCCTATTTATGAAAGTTATAGGAAAATTTCAAACAATTAAAGAGTTGTTGAAAAGAGGACATACATATAATTGTGTAAAAAGGAAATTATTTCCATGCAATAATTTTTTATCGCATACTAGCTTTTACCCGCGACTCCGTCCGCGCGGAATAAAAAATAGAAAACGGGGTATAAATTATCCTATGTCCGTTTCCTGGTTCTAAACTACCTTCCAATCAATTTTCAGATGTCCGTTTCCTGGTTCTAAACTACCTTCCAATCAATTTTCAGGTAAATCAGTTCGACCGATCTTGAGTTATAAATAGTGTAACTAACACGACTTTCTTTTATATATATAAAGAAGTTTGTTAATATGATAGAAAATATATAATTTAACGTGTACAAAACAGAAAATATGAAAAATATTTAATAATTTTAATATAAAAACCGTATATAAAATCATAACACAGAGAGAGAGTTTGCTACACTTCAATTTTCAAATTCCGGAGCCTACGTTTATTTTGTAAATAAACGACTTGGAACAAGGTACAGAAACATGACTCGGCGTCGTAATGAAGTATTCAGTAAATAAAACCGTTCTCTGTTATTCTTCATAAAATTATATTTACTTCTGTAGTAGTTTTGTTACAAGCAACTATGTTACTACTAACTTTATATTTATTTGATACAGTAAGGCTTATTATTATTTCAGAAGAACTACTTTTAATATAAGCAATATAACAATTCTTTACAAAGATTCAGATGTATCCATTGGGCCAATAAATCGGTAGCCCCATCGGCCCAATAGAGTTCTGAAGACTCCCAATAACAAACATCCATAAAGAAGTAAGTTATAAAATGACCTCAAAGTAGATCTAATATAATGTTTGAATTGTATTGTGTTCATTTTTCTTACTAAATTTTTATCTTTAATAATTACTATTAAAGGGATAAAGGAAATAATTCAAAAGATTTAATTCCTTTTCGTATCAAGTTCCTGTTAATTGCAGTCTCTTTACTTGGTTGTGGCTCGCTTACTTTACTTTCTTTTAAAGTACAAAGTAAATGTTATTGCAATTTCATTTGCCCTTAACAATAACAGCAAGTAATTTTACACTTTATATTTGGTTTAAAAAGTTTGCAGTGGAAGTTATACTGTAACCAAACTTTGAGACTAGACCCACTGACTGTTACGCTTAAAGTTGTCTAATAGTTACTTTTAGAAGTCTTAGTGAATAACGACATGTAGCGTATTACTTACACACCGAAATACAGCAATAATTATTATACCCTTAAGGTCGGAGCTTCTTTTAATGTCAGATTACATCAGATTGTATTAAAAATATAATAAAGTATGTAAAATTGTAGCACTTTTTTATTAAGCATTTCCCTTTTTCCCGTCGGGAGCACATTTAAAGCTTAACATCGGTGTGACGAGGGTTGGTTAGATCAGATTTAATCAGCTTATCCGAAAACTCTAATAAGGGAAGCAAAATAACGTTTCATCTTGAGCGGGAAGATATCTTTTTATGTTGCCAAGGTCTAAACTTACCAGTTTCACACGAGGACATAAACTGTACAGCGGAGCAGAAACAACACAGTACAGCTATTGTACTGTGTTGTTTGTATGTACATCAAGAAAGGACTGTTTTGGAAATAATAGAAAACTATTTCTCTTTTTTGAGTCAGGTAATGACAACCACCTCCAACACAACAACACGACAACTGATAACTATTTAACTACATCGAAAACGCCGAAAAGTTATAAAAAATCTTAAAATGTTGTTTAATTTAAAATACATAAACATTTTTGATACATAACTAAAATGTTGTATTCCGTAATATTAGGTCCTTACATATGAAATTGGCGTTTTTCGTACTGGCCACTTTAATCACGAATTTCTCCTCTTTGGTAAGGAATTCCAAATTCAAATTTGTACAGCTATAGACTCATGTATTTGTGGTTCGATGACCGTCATTCATTTGTTTTTATTCTTCTGTTTTTTCTGTTTGCGTCACTCATTTTACAAAATGGAAAACTTAAAATATCGCATTATTTACGAGTACGAGTTCCGCCGTGGCACTAGTGCTGCGGAAACGACTCGAAGGGTGAATGATGTGTATGGCGGTCGTGTTGCAAAAGAAAACACAGTTCGTTTTTGGTTCCAACGTTTTCGTTCTGGAAATTTCGATCTGCAGAACAAGCCCCGTGGACGGCCTGAGACTCAAGATGATAATGAAGAGTTGAAGGCTATTGTGGAAGCGGATCCATCGCAAACCACGTCCGAGTTAGCTGCAGGCTGCGATGTTAGTGATAAAACTGTTTTAATTCACTTGAAGCAAATTGGGAAGATTAAAAAGCTTGAAAGGTGGGTACCTCACGAATTGACTGAAGCAAACCGGCAAACGCGCGTCGACTGTTGCGTTACATTACTAAACCGGCACAATAATGAAGGTATTTTAAACCGAATCATTACCTGTGATGAAAAATGGGTTCTTTACGATAATCGGAAGCGCTCAGCGCAATGGTTGGATCCTGGCCAGCCAGCCAAATCCTGCCCCAAGCGAAAATTAATCCCAAAAAAGTTACTTGTAAGCGTTTGGTGGACTAGTGCCGGTATTGTTCATTACAGTTTTCTCAAATCTGGCCAGACCATGATGGATGATGGAAAAGCTAGCGGCTAAACAACCTAGGCTTGTCAATCGCTCCACGCCACTGCTGCTTCACGACAACGCTAGACCACACACTGCGCAACAGACGGCTACTAAATTAGAAGAGCTTCAATTGGAAAGTCTAAGACATCCTCCGTACTCCCCGGACCTTGCTCCAACAGATTACCATTTTTTTCGAAATTTGGATAACTTCTTGCAAGGGAAAAAATTCAACTCCGATGGGGCAGTCCAAATCGCCTTCAAAGATTTTATTGATTCCCGTCCGACTGGTTTTTTTAGTAAAGGGATCAATGAACTACCTATGAGATGGCAAAAGTGCATAGAAAATAATGGTTCATACTTTGATTAATTAAATATATTATATAAAAAAATATTCGACTTTTTGTTCCTCCCATACAAAACGCCAATTTCATATGTAAGGACCTAATATATGCAGCCCGTCGTCAAAGAAAATGCACGTCATTTTTATGTTGCTTAGTTGTGGGAATAATACGAAATGTCTGCCTTATATGACTCCCACTATATCTCACTGAGCACGTCGTGTGCAGTTTTGGTGTACTATAAATATGTCACCGATCAATTGAGAACTTCGTCGATTCAAAGTCGAACTAGGTACATTATAAACAGCCTGCATATTTTCAGATCATATAAAATAGATCTATCAGATCATTTGTTACGCAATGATAACTTTCCCTGTTTATCAAACTGCCATGATTAATCTACTTTACTTAGTATGAATATGTAACTTTAAGTATGTATGTTACTTATAATTTCGTCGGTGGCTCAGGGGTTAAGCACTTAACTTGCAATCTGCAGGTCTTGGGTTCGAATCCCGCCATGTACCAATGTGATTTTCCATTTACATATGTACATTTATCCGACGTTAGTACGGTGAAGGGAAACATCGTGATGCAATATATGTGTGAATTCCCGAGAGAAAAAGACGGCGACGTGGCTCGCCACCCGTCACGTTCCGTCTCCCGAAATGGCGAAAACTGGATTGCGGAGGTTCATTTGGCCACATAAATTGAAGGTCCGTGATATCTGCCTACCCCTCTGGGTTATAGGTGTGTGTTATGTAGATTACAAATGTTTGAATGGATGAATGGATGGTTGTTTTTTTTTGAAGGCTTGTCTAGGACGGCTGTATGGATCTCGCCGAAATTTGACATAGACGTAGAACTTAACCTGGAAGAACATATAGGCTACCAAGTTATTTTTTTTATTCCGCGCGGACGTAGTCGCGGGCGACAGCTAGTTAAAATATATTTCATATGTATATGTAAGTATATATTTTCGTATTTTAATACATGGGCATATTTAAAATAGTACATTTAATATATCAGTGGCTGTTCGAATATACACAGTAATGAAAACGAATTCATTTTTCTTCTTTACGTAATATAAGAATAAAATGAGTGGTTTATGTTAATAATGCAATAAAGAGATCGTTCGCAGCAGAATGAGCCGGTATTTAGGTCTCGTGTGAAATTGAGTCATATATCGCGGTGTGACGCGGCTTTTACTGCCGACGTAAGATAACATCCTAACTGACTTCGAGAAAAATAGAATAATGTTTTGTCAGCACACTGATTACGTTGTGGAGGATTACGTGGTATTGAATACGTTAAATTAACTTCTCCTTTGACTTATGATATTACAAAACCAGATGCAATTTAATTTTAGAAGATGCCGCCAGGTGAACTCCTATTGATCAGCTAAACCTTATTTATAATATAATTTATGTGCGTTACTCTTTCTCAATTTACGACTCACAATTGGCCAGGCTCCTTAAGTTGGCTCAAATGACTTTATATTTGAATTTTTTTTATCAAGCTTGATTTATTAAAAGATAAGTGTATCAATTGAGTAAAGATTTATTAAAAATATAATCCCAACTTATGAAAAGCGATGTGTTTTAATAAACCATGTGAACAGTTGTATATACAAAGAATATTACTTTGTCCAGACATTGAAATTAAAGTTCAGTCATATTTAATTTAAAAAAAAATGAAAAGTAAGTGTTTTACTAAGGCTTGAGATTTTCATTAAATCTACTTCGAAATATAAAGTTCACTATCCTTTAGAAAACATAAAAGTTGATCGCCATTTTTGTTTAATTCAAGATCTGAACTGGTATCAAAATGAAAGCGTTAGCAAAAGGCGCATTAATAAAAAAATCAATGCCTAAGAATTTATAACTAACAAAATTACCAGCTACTTAATTTTTAAGATTAGTTTTATTAAAGATATTTAACATTTAAGATATGTTTTTATAAATGAATTAGATATGTTTTTGTACATATGTTTCATTATTCACAATAACGTAGTATATATAGTACTTAATCTCTCGTGAAAAGTTTACTATCTATTTTCATACGCTGAGGTCTGTCCTCATTTGTCGGCCATTTGTCTCGCCAAGTGACGAGACACTGTGTCAAGTATTTCACGCGATTTCACTGTGTCAATATGTCACAATAAGAACATGTACATTAGCAAATCGGAGATAAGTATAACTTAATTACATGAGGTAGTATAACTTAGCTTTAGATTAAGGTAATGATGAAATCAGTCATTATTCAATACTAGCTGTCGCCCGAAATTCCAACCGCGCGGAGTTAGGATATTTGTTTTTCCAGACTATATTCTACATCTGTGCCAAATTTCATCAAGATCCGTTGAGCCGTTCCGGAGATACCTTTTACCAAACATCCATTTCTGATACATTTTAACATCAGCTCGAAAATCATGACTACAGCTTATATACATTTTATGGCACATGGAATGTATAGGCACAGGTTAACAATAGACATATTTTCATGATTATTGATTACGACACGAAATCGTAACAAACTTACATTCACTGCAACCATTCTGGTTAAGTCACAGCATTAATTATTGTCTTTTTTAAATTTGGAATGGTAAAATGGCATTTTAATTCTGTAACACATGAATAAATCTATTTTCTGAGAATGCATTTAGCTCGAAGCAGAAAGGCTTGCACGCCGGTTGCGCAGCTTCTGCAAATTTTCGTACATATATTAATTAAAAGTACTTTTTAGACGCTGCCACTAAAAAGATGTTAGATGTTAAAAAAATTTAACGAGACAAAATTGTATGTTTTTGTTGCGCAGCATTAAATATGTATGTTTCTAAAATTACTTAAAGTAACAGAAAATTCATTCTAAGTACCAGGACAAAATAAAAAAAACTTGAGAGGTGTCAAGGGACACCCGGATGGAACGAAGTTCCTTTCAATTAATTAGTGAAGGAACCAATGTTTATTCTATGAATAAAAAACTTAAGTCTTCACAAGAAGTACATTTTATTTCTATGAATTTTCGTTATATATTGTCACGTCGTTGCCATGGTGAAGTAGCGCTCATTCGTCTATAGCAAAAAGTGTCGTGACAACTTTTCGTAAGAATTTTTTCCGTCTAGCCCCCTTTCACAACGCGCAATAAGGAACTACGTTCCAAAAACTAAATCTATACCAAATAATATTGAAATTTTTTATATGACCAAAAGATATAATTTCCAAAGAACTATTAATACTCCTCTGACTGCACAAAAATTTATTCCATTTAAAAACGAGATATGATTTACGTACGCAGAAAAAGACGAATAGAGGTAATTTAAAACCTTCATAATTCACATTGGTAAGGTAGAAAAAGGCATTGTTTCTTTAAATGGTTTCTGTTCGTTTGCACTAACAGTGTTAGATGCCGCCAACGACAACATCTGTTGGACAAATGGGCCGGCTGTCCTGGTGAAATACCACGACCACACATAACACAGGCGTGAAGTGGAAGTAATCGTCCCGTAGGGGTAGTGGATTTGATGGAGGATGGAACGCATAGAAATGGAAAACCTCTTTCTGTTTGTAAAGGTTAGCAACGCATCTTCAATTGAAGATGCCTATGTTTAGCAATAATTTCGCCATTTTGGCGAATTCAGGTGGCCACTTGCTTGTTTGCCACTTTATGATATAATAAAAAAATTGAAAACTTAATCATAAATTTAGTTTTTCATTTATTACATTTTTTAATCATTCAATAAATGACCCTAATACTACAACTGTGCAGGGAAATAAAAAGACATAAAACATAATAAATTTCTCTTCCGGGCGTAAGTTTTTTCCGGGCGGAAAATTTAAATTCATTATCCATTTCCTGTTCGTTTCCACGCGAAAGCGACGCGGAGACAGTACGGGAGAGAAATTATGAAAAATAAGGACTACTATTTTAATTATATATTAGTTTGTCGCAAAGAAAATTTAAATTGCTAAAGTTAAGTTCGAAGTGAAATTCTTACGATGAAGGAAAACCTGCCAGTGTACCACAATCGACGAGTGTGGTTGTTTAAATCTCTTCTAATTTAGGGATGTCTCGAGCCCCTCGTTGAGGACGTGTAAAATCTGATATCACAACGGTTCTAATTATCGAAAGCGCTCGCCATGAAATTTATGAATTATTATGTATTCAAAACATGTATTTATTCATGTTTAAATTTCAACAACACGAATTGGATATAAAGTTTCCGGTCCAATAACCTTTTCATCAACCGTCCCTGAAAATGTGCGAGGCCTAAATTTTCAAAGCCATAAAAGCTATTGTCTGCAAAAGCTTCATTTCCTGGAAATTTGACGATATCGGTTCCCTTATTCTACTTTTGACTGAACATTCGTTTTATTCAATTAATTTTATCAAATATTCTTATTACCTTCTTGTTTTAAGGGTTGCTTTGATTTTTTCCTTACGGAGAGTCGGCACAATATGTATCTCTTTCATACATAAGATTATCCATAATTTACTATTCACTTTATTAAAATCCATTAACCTAATTCAAACTAAAGAAGCAAGATTATTTATTACTATTATAAAAACTCTGTTTTTTACAACATTTACTCTTACGTCTTATTAAATTTGCAACTTATTTTTCTTTCAATACTATTTAAATTTCTTGAAACCTTATTGGAAATTTAAGTTTGTTTAAGTTTTCCCGCATTTAAATGTTGGAACGATTTCTCTCAACCATTTCGTGAGATGTTATCTTTACCTAGTTTTAAACGCAAATGCTGCAAATGGTTCCGCATTCAGAGCGATTCAAGATATTTGTTTTATAATTTTATTAAAAGTACTTACTATATTTATATTTTATTTATTGAAAATGATATCATACCAGCTTCTAATTTTGTCCTAATTGAGGAATAATTGTAGTCCTCATTCCCATCCTACCCTTTTCTTATATGAAATGGAGTCTAGGATGTTTGTTTGAAGATTTGGAACAGCTGCATAGATCTTGATGAAATTTGGCACAGATGTAGAACACAGTTTGGAAGAACACATAGGCTACTAATAAAGTTTTGTATAATTCCGCGCAGACGGAGTCGTGGGCGACAGCTAGTTTATAATAGTAAGATATGTAAACATAGTCTCAAACGAAAGGATTGAGCTCGGATTGAGGTTAACAAAACAGTCACGGAGTATACGCACAAGTGATAATTTAGTTGTCTCGGCGAGAACGAGCCCTTAAAGTTTTCTCAACAAGCTTTCCTTTCAGAGGGTCGTGACACCATTACAGCGTGGCGTCTCCGTCTGACATGCGTGACAAAGTGCTATCATACTGTGTACCTTGAAGTATTTTTAAGAAGCCTCGCATTGTAAAGTTGACACTTATTTTGAGGGCGATATGTACGAAAACAAGTATGTTTTAGTGTTTACTTAATTACGATAACGAGATTTTTTTCACATAAAATTTAAGGCTACATCAGTTCACAGAGCTCTACCAACTGTTATTGAAAGCTTCAAATGTTTTAAATAAATTATTTTTTATTATAATACTTTCTAATTGTAAAAGAAATCTTATTACCAATTCAGTGAGTTTATTTATCAAATACAATAAAAACTGTAATTTACACAAACTCACGTAAATATTTTCTGACTTAATCATTTGTTGAGGAAAAATTGCGTACTTTTAAAACAATAATTTCTCCGTTTTAACATATATTTTACCCATTTCACGCACTCAGAAATCGTATAATATAATTTGAACTAACATTCTAATTGATACACACAAGCTTACTCAACGAGTTTAGGTATAATTTCATTACGCTAACGAGGATTTCCGCCGCTGGGAACGAAAGGAAAAGAAAAAGCTAAAGGTTTGTGTTCCTTTCCATGAGAGAGGATTAGCCAAAAAGAGTTAACAGTGAATCGTGTTAATTGTTACACACTCCATGGTTTAATTCCTTTTGATTATTGAAAATATCTTTCTATTTTTCAAACTTAGTTAAAACATATTTTAACATAATTTTATTTCCTTCGTTTTTATCTAACGTCGTGTACCACCAAAGTATTTCTTTCTCCAACTGTTCATAACTTCCTTATTTGTAGTAAAGGTCATAAATGTATTCTACAAATATGCTATTAATTATTAATACATTTTCGTTATAAAATAAATCAATTTCATAAAAAAATAATACCGCTTTATTTAAAGCGACCGCTGTGACCGTTTAAGACCCTTATTAAAACTTTTCCACCAAAAAGATTTCTGCCTTGGGGAATATAAAGTTTCTAGAAAATGCTAAAAAGTTTAAATAATAATTGAATGTTTTATTTAATTTAAATTATTAATTATTGTTTTAATTACTTTTATGCATATTTTTAATTAATTTCAAACTCAATGTTAAATGTAAAAAGAGATCAACTAAAATCTATATGTAAATTTACATTTAATTTAATGTTTAATCTGTCTTTGTTAATTCTGTCTCGCAGTTAGAGTGGTTGAACTAGAACTTGGTTCTAATTATATACCGCTCCAACAATCAAACGACCTTTGTGGCGATACTCTCGAGTAAAACATTCTATTTTACATTTTGCGAAACATGTGCTTACCTGAATTTGGATTGCATTGTATTAAGATTGTTTTTATACAAATCTTACTAATATAATATTATAAATGCGAATATTAAGATGGATGGATGAATATTTGAAGGTAGCTTCAGAACAGGTCAACGGATCTCGATACAATTTGGCATAGATAGACATAGCCTGAAAGGACACACAGACTACTAATTAAGGTTTTTTTTAATTCCGCGCGGTCAAATTTTAACGACCACTAGTTTATATAAAAAACAGATTTAATAAATTTTTCTGCACATTGTAGGTTGCAGCACAGTGAAAGCCTGGTTCTCCGAGCGACAAGAGAACGAGCGCCGCAGTTAATTAACCCTTTAATCGCCGGACCGCAAGCGCTCGCTAAAACTACTCATTACTGGCTCAGTAATACCGCTTTATTTATGAAAGAAAAACTATTTTTTTAAAGAAAAATCACAGCCAATAGATGCTGCATACGAGAAATAAAATCCCCACTCAATACTAAATACTAAAAGCTATTTACGTTAATTACTGTTTATTAAAAACACTTAGGTACTGTCATGTTTGGCTGATTTAGCGTCATAATTATTTTACGAATGTAAACAACATTTCATTTTCGCTTCTTCTACAATCATGTATGTAAGGACGCATTCTCGTCGATTGAGGATACTGTACAAAACATATTGTGTCTGTTTTCTTTAAACCGTATTAGAGGGATGACAATAACATTTTTAAAGAGTGTTTCGACATTGTAATCCTTATCCTTTACTTATGTGATATCGGCGCATCAGTGTTTCGTCAGATTTAACAATGATAGAAACTAGCAACAACATCTATTGCATGAATGGGCCTGCTCGCACAAAGACAGGCGTGAAGGGAAAGTATTTCGCGTTTCCGCGTCCACGTGGCGTAATTTTAGTCCTCTTTCCCTTCCCAACCTTCTTATTAGGTAAAGATGGGAAGGGGAAAGGGATTTAAAAAAGGACGCATAGGATGGGGACACATTAAAAGTAGGCAACGCATCTGCAATTACGACAAATTCAGGTGGCCGCTTGTTCCTATACCACATCATAAAATAAAAAACCGTCAGATTAATCCGTATTCCTTCATTTCATTCTCCAATCCTTACTTAATATAAAGAAACATTCTATCTTCTAATGATGTGAAATAAACCCGAAGTTTCTAGTATAGTTTACAGATCAATTAATCATATATTTAGGCTGTGACGTCACACTCGCATCTAACATTGATTTATGGCGACTTCCCTGACGTTCCTCAGTGTGTATAAATTCTGTACGTAAATTGCAAGGACGAGAGGTATCGTTGGCGCGCTCCGAATTCAATTTCTAACCATAGTGCTTTTGTATCCATTTCATTAATTACTGGATTATTTTATCCATTGATGGATCGTGAGAAATGGGTAATCCGTCCTAATTTTGAGTTAACTAGTCATCTTTACGCAATGTTTTGTTAAATATGTACTGAGTTTTACCTAATTGTACTTCGTATAATTAATCCCCTATGCACTTAAGATGAAACATTACGAAACTAAATGTTAGTATTAAACTATAATTTTGTTAAACAAGAGTAAGTATATCTGCTAACGACGAATAACAAAGTTTCTTAGACAGTTTGGCATTTCGTGGCTGTAGCGGTGGAAGTTTGAGCAACTGTAACGTGACACCGACCGACGACGTATCCGCCGCCGCCACTCTGATGCTATCGATTACTTATTAAGTATAGAATTTATTTATAATAATAATAATAATCAATTTATTTGCCAGAATATGGTACAAATAATGTTACATGATTAGACGAACAAACATATTCTGCCACGTATGGCATGCAAATATTATATTGAATGCAAATTTAACCTTATTATATAAAATCATATTAGTAGGATTATTTTAGTATCATCGTTGATATTATAAATGTACTCCATTTCATAATTAAATGTTTTCTTTTACCACACATTCGTTTACACTTCAAAGGACTTTAATTTGAGCCTTCGCTTTGGGCTGACATTACACACTAGTCATACTTACTCGTATCATATTATAAATGCGAATATTTAGATGTATGGATGGATGTTTGCTTGAAAGTATCTCCGGAACGGCTTAGTAGATCTTGATGAAATTTGGTACAGATATAGAACATAATCTGGCATAATACATAGGCCACTTATTACTTTTTAATTCCGCGCGGACAGAGTTGTGGACATCTAGTTACTTATAATCTCAACATGTTTCTATAAGATATATTTTAATGTAATCATTTTTTACGTGCGTTTTTAGAACAACATAGCAGAATTTCATCAATTATTATTTATACGGGTTTATTTGAAAAAAAAATGTTTTAAAGTAAAAATACCGATACTGCAGAAATGTGTCATAAAATCTGAGTGCCGTACTTGCGACGTTGAGTGACGTTTATACTAAGATATCATAAGTGAATAGCATCTAATGCTTAAAAGATTTTATGTCCTCTTTCAGGTCACACGCAGGTTACTGTCATCAAGAAAAGTACGTCATATTGTATTTTTATGGATATCTGATGCGAAGCGCAGAGCTTTTCGTTGAGAGATTTTCTAAAGAAAAATTAACTAAATCATTATTAATTTAAAATATCTTCTTAGTAAGTATCCAATATCCATACATGAATAAATTAACTAAAAAATAATAATAATAATAAAAATATTGCTTGAGTCATGAAATTCCGCAGCCGGTGATATACTATTTTTACATAGTATTTTTTTTATAAAATGTATAATATAGATAATAAGTTAATAAATGAATATGAGCAAATAAAAAATATTATAAAAATCACTAACACTAAAGTGATTATTCTTAAACTAATAATAATCTGCGATGTTATTGCATTTATTCAACCAAAAACACTGAACTTATCAGTGGTGCAACATATTGTATACAAGCACTTTCATGTTACAAATAGAAATGTATATTTTATAGCTGCAGTAATTCAAACAAATAAAGCTGATCTTCCAGAACAAACAAAATCCGGCGATATGTCTGCACACAATGCGCCAGTTATAACTAAACCACACTGCGGTGCAGCTCTCATTGAATACCATATCGTTGTGTTTCTAAATATGATTTTTCACTGCAAGAAACTTGAAGAAAATCTCCGTTTAATCAAAGAGAATGAAAGAGGTAAACGTATGTGTTCCGTCATGAGGGTAATGTTTTAAGAGCGCTATTATGTATGCATTTTGTATGTAGGGTTATTATGACTGTCGGTAGGCTTCTTCACAGGAGAAGAAATAGGAATAAAAATATATAAGACTGAATGTCACAAAGTACTAGGTAGGCAGTCAGTGAAGTTATTTTGAAATTAAAAATACGTTAAACAATTACCTTTGTTAAATCATCAAACTGCTCCTGAAACATTTTAGAGGATTCATAGACTTTTTATATTCGCAGTCGCAACAAATGGTCGTGTATAGCTGGACGAAAGTTGCACTTCAGAAACCAGACATAAGACTATGAAATTTTACATTATTACTACATAAATACTATGTGAACATAATGAATTTTATATGTTATCAAAAACTCTCACCATGTGATTTATAAAACACATTTAAAGCAATCTAGTTGGAAAAATCACTCAATAATCTGACGAAACACGAAGATGCGCAGTCATTACCGCCTTCTTTGAGATTACGAGAACACGTTATGGAGCCATTTTATTTTATCACATGGAAACGACGCCAAGGAACGTCTTCAATGCATCGCCTTTTCAAATGTGTTCAAATTGAATTTTGAAACTACGTCGAAAGTTTAAAGATGATGAATGTATTATGCTTACTAATGTAGAAACTAAATCAATTTTCATTTTATACATCAAATATTAAATATACTATATCCTGAATGCACATAAGAATATGTCTGACATGTACCAGTTTTATACTAGTATTTTATTCGCTTAATTGTGTACAAAAACTATAATAGCAATTATTGAATGATACAGAGGCAGCTCCATTTTGTTTCAACTTAAGCTCATAAGTTAAAAAAAAATGATGGTTTAACGACCCCCTGCGTGACATTGGCATATCATTTATTAGACCTTCTAGAGATTACTTTTAAATGTTTAAATATTTGAATAAATTTATTCAATTCCACGAATCCTTTATTGCGATGAATTATAATATTTTCTATTTGTTTTAGCTGCCAGAGAACAATTACTTTGTTCGTTTGAGTTTTTCCAAGAAACCGCAGAGAATAATTTTTACCCGAGCGCATTTTTTAAACACAAACATTTGCGGTTCTTGAAACATTTGCATAATTTATTTAATTGAGATGTTATATTAGATGTTATTTATTTTTATTATATGGTAGCAAGGAACAAAATACAATATTTTCTATCTGGAAAGTTTTTTGTATCGAATTATTCAATGAAATATTTTATTCATAACCATGACTAATCCTAAATATGGTTGAAATTTAAAATTTCTTCTGAATTGCAACAAACCATTATTGACCAAACAAAGATGAAAAATATTTTTTTTTTATATCTAAAAATGTTTACAGAAATTTCCATGACCGTTAAAAAATATTAAAAATTTAATCATAAAGAAAATTTACAAGCAAATGTATTAAGGTCCCCTCAAATTTAATTCGAAAATGGCAGCTTATAAAATTTGCAGCCAACCAACGGCTCTTCGCACAATTAATTTCTTAAGAATTGAAAATTTAGTGACATTAACTATTGTTTCTAATAAACATAACTTCTCCAAAACTAAATTCCAATATTTCGATGCAATAAATATCATCATCATCAACCTGCCCTTATCCCTATGGAGGGTCGGCACAGTATGTACTACTCCTCCATACATCTCTATCAGCCGTCATATCTGAATTTACCCCCTTCTTACGCATATCCTCTTTCACACAATCCATCCATACTTTCTTTGGTCTTCCTCTACCTTTATAGCCATCCACATTCAATCTCATTACTTTTTTATTTATATGATTATCATCCCTCCGCATAACATGTCCAAACCACGCTAACCTTCTGCTCCTCAATTTCTCGATGCAATAAATATCATGAGAAGGAAAACCCTCATAGTAATACACTGGAATAAAATGACAGGCGATAAGAAATAGGACGGTATACGAGTATAACACAATACTACCGGTCAAACCAATTAGGCAATATTTTTTGTAACTACAGAGCTCTATTAACGTTAAATTTATTTTTCGGTATCTTATTTGGAGCTATCAACAAAATATTTTAAATACACGGCAAAGCCGCAGCACTACTTTGTTACGGCTTGCCGCGCGCTTCGGCATTCTTGTGGGGACAGCAATATTTTAGCGCAGCAAAATATTTTAATCGTCAAACTGGACGCTCAAAGGCTTTTAATACTATCATTATTTGTTGCAACATGTAACACTGCTTCTTTTTTTCATACGCCAGTTTGGATAGTATACTTAATAGTTAAAAAAATCCCTACCTATTTCGTTAGGATTAAAAAGAAATCTTATAAACCTGGCACGTCTCATTTCCCTAGCTCTGGCAGTTTCGACTCTAAGTCTCTATGTATACATTATACATACATACATTTCCTATTATTCATAAATCAATAGAAATTATTACTTTAATTTGCTGCAGTAGACGCAACGTAAAACATTATGCGATATCTTATTCAGAGCTGAGCTTTATTAATTGATAATACCGGAAAGTAGTATGTTTAATTTACGGAAATTCCTTATATTACGCTAATTCATTTAATAATTATATTCCACATTTATTTCAAACTTTAAAAGTTTTATTGAAAACATTTAATTTGACTTGCAAATTATCTACGATCTATAACTAATTATCAATTACGACAATTTCTTCAACATCTGCAACACGAGAGGAACTGCCCATTTCGTTACCGACTGTTTTAAGAAGAATTAGGTGTGTTCTTTTCTTGCCGTAGTTAGAGTTGTTTAATGATCACCCTTTAAATAGATTTATATGGTTAATAAATTTATCAAGTAAAGTAAATTTTCTAACACAATTCATTAGAACATAAACGAAATTAAGAATTAATTGTAAATTAAGACGAACTAAAGAAATGTCTAGAGTTCAATTTATAACAGCTAAATAGACGCTTCCATTGAAAAATAATCGAAAGGAAATTTAAAACTTGGAATTGAATTAGCATAGCTCTGAGAGATTCAATCTCAGAAGAGAACAACTTCACTGCTTCAAGAAAATCTATTTAGCCGTTCAAAATAAGTTCATTGAAACAGCTGACAGCATGAAGAATGACGTGTCTTATTTAAGTATGATAATTCCGATCGTTTTTTTTTTATGATTAAAAAACCATGCCAATTTCTTCCAAATGATGACCGATTTATTTCACCACGGACAGGAGTTTTTTTTTAAATATATGTTTGTAAGTATATATTGTACGGTCATGGTGAATGTCTGTAGCCTAAAGAGAAGATTAAAGAGTCATTTGATTTCTATTATTTCTTGGAGTATTATACTTGACATGGTAGAGTCAGTTGTGTTTTCAACGCATAATTTTCTCAACACACATGTATGTAACATTTAGAGAATAATCTTGTAAAGAACCTCCTCTTCCTTATGTGCTAACATCAAAGATGTTTCGTCTACATAATTTTTAATGAATGAAACCCCAGTCAAAGGAAGTGCAAATCCCATTTACATAAATTAAATTCAGTCGCACAAAGAATTTTAATAATAACGTTTTAAAATTTACCGCGTTTTCTCAATTTACTGCGCGTGTTTTATAATCGAAATTGGAATGTCGTTTGTTTCGTCATTATGCTGGCTTATAAATAATTTGTTTCGGAGTTTTTTTTTCAGCTAATATCTGACTTAAATGAATTAGCAAACTTAATTTCGTTATACTCTTAAAAATACTATAAAATAAAAACAACAACACTGAGTAATAAATAAACAAGCATAAATATTGTAATTGTTTAAGAAAAATAATTTGAAATTTACTTTCGTATTTCTTAGAAATATTTTTAAATATTGAAACGGAATAGGATTTGTGCAAAACTCATTTAAAGTATTGGAATGTCGTAAGAAGCAAAATTGAGAGCGAGCGAAATTAATCCGTTTGAAACAATTTACGTAGCTGCGTTATCTTGCCCGGATTTGTTGTGGGATTTGTTGATGTTCTTACTCGAGTGTTTTATTTTAGATAAATATTTTATATACAGGGAAACATTTTAATGATTTATAAATTCTTATCTTTTAACTTTCGCTATAAAAATCACGTTATGGACACATATGCTATTGGAACAAATAACGCTCAAAAAAAAGTAACATAAAAAAATATTTAAATTAGTGAATATCAGTAAAATGTTATAAAGATTCAAAATGTAACGATGTTACAAATGCAACATTCATCTCAACCACTAAACAATAGCTTAGTAAACACAATAGATCGTCTGCTCGGAATGGTTCCCTTGCCAAAACAGAACACTACTGAAAATTGAATCGACAGATAATTGTTGTGACATAGATTGTCTAATACAAACCGCAGTTAGTAATGGATAAACGATTCTGTAGCTGTACAACTGTCGTACGCACAATTGTATTAATACATATTGTCGTCCCGTTCATTCCCTTTGATGAAATAGAAACAACAATATGCTATACAAGTGTCACAGCAGTCGAATTCTACGGTAGACAGCTTGGTGTTCGTTATCGATACAGTTTCATTTGGTACTCATATATTGAAACAGCTCTTTCAGACTACATAAAAGTTTAAAAGAGTTATCTATTATTGGAACGAAGTTCCTTATCGCACGTTGTGAAAGGGGGCTAGACGGAAAAAATTCTTACGAAAAGTTGTCACGACACTTTTTGCTATAGTAAGTATGTTAACGACGAATGAGCGCTACTTCACCATGGCAACGACGTGACAATATATAACGAAAATTCATAGAAATAAAATGTACTTCTTGTGAAGACTTAAGTTTTTTATTCATAGAATAAACATTGGTTCCTTCACTAATTAATCGAAAGGAACTTCGTTCCATCCGGGTGTCCCTTGACACCTCTCAAGTTTTTTTTTTCTATCTATCTAGCACCTTTTGTTTGATGGATTTTAATATCTGACCTGTTTACTGGAGAGGTCCTTATCCTGCTGTGTGGTGGAACACCAGATTTTCGTCCACAAGATCTATCTCTCATTCGTCATCAAACTCTAAAAATGGTTAAGTCACCTCGATCTGAAAAAATTCGCTACCAAAGTAGAGACTGAACAAAAATAGTATTTAAAAAGTTAATAATATTTGGTTTTGACCTTAAGCCAATTGGAATCTGTTATCATCAGACTCGTCATATCGGCATGGTTCAGATAAATAGGTGCAGCAACTAGACCGGGAATATTTATTTTAATTATAACTCACATATAACACTAAAAAGCAACTCGGGAATAGTTTTCATTAAACAAATTTTCATATTAGGTCCTTACATATGAAATTGGTGTTTTGTATGGGAGGAACAAAAAGTCGAATATTTTTTAATATAATGTATTTAATTAATCAAAGTATGAACCTATATTTTCTATGCACTTTTGCCATCTCATAGGTAGTTCATTGATCCCTTTACTAAAAAAAACAGTCGGACGGGAATCAATAAAATCTTTGAAGGCGATTTGGACTGCCCCATCGGAGTTGAATTTTTTCCCTTGCAAGAAGTTATCCAAATTTCGAAAAAAATGGTAATCTGTTGGAGCAAGGTCCGGGGAGTACGGAGGATGTCTTAGACTTTCCAATTGAAGCTCTTCTAATTTAGTAGCCGTCTGTTTCGCAGTGTGTGGTCTAGCGTTGTCGTGAAGCAGCAGTGGCGTGGAGTGATTGACCAGCCTAGGTTGTTTAGCCGCTAGCTTTTCCATCATGGCTTGCAATTGCTGACAATAGACATCAGCCGTAATAGTCTGGCCAGATTTGAGAAAACTCTAATTAACAATACCGGCACTAGTCCACCAAACGCTTACAAGTAAATTTTTTGGGGTTAATTTTTGCTTGGGGCAGGATTTGGCTGGCTGGCCAGGATCCAACCATTGCGCTGAGCGCTTCCGATTATCGTAAAGAACCCGTTTTTCATCACAGGTAATGATTCGGTTTAAAATACCTTCATTATTGTGCCGGTTTAGTAATGTAACGCAACAGTCGACGCGCGTTTGCCGGTTTGCTTCAGTCAATTCGTGAGGTACCCACCTTTCAAGCTTTTTAATCTTCCCAATTTGCTTCAAGTGAATTAAAACAGTTTTATCACTAACATCGCAGCCTGCAGCTAACTCGGACGTGGTTTGCGATGGATCCGCTTCCACAATAGCCTTCAACTCTTCATTATCAACTTGAGTCTCAGGCCGTCCACGGGGCTTGTTTTACAGATCGAAATTTCCAGAACGAAAACGTTGGAACCAAAAAGGAACTGTGTTTTCTTTTGCAACACGACCGCCATACACATCATTCACCCTTCGAGTCGTTTCCGCAGCACTAGTGCCACGGCGGAACTCGTACTCGTAAATAATGCGATATTTTAAGTTTTCCATTTTGTAAAATGAGTGACGCAAACAGAAAAAAACAGAAGAAAAAAAACAAATGAATGACGGTCATCGAACCACAAATACATGAGTCTATAACTGTACAAATTTGAATTTGGAATTCCTTACCAAAGAGGAGAAATTCGTGATTAAAGTGGCCAATACGAAAAACGCCAATTTCATATGTAAGGACCTAATATTTTCCGCTCGGCGATGCAGCGGCAGACAGCCGACTAGATGTATAACTGTGCTCGCTAAACACTCCCACCTGTGGTTTAAAATAACTGCAGCTGTACTTTTCCTCGATCGAAATGCACTTTAACTGCACTTTAAAGTCTAGTTTAACTACCGCATTCTTTGTTTACTTTATAAAGATAGTAAAATAAATGCACTCATAAGTAATACTGAAACATAATTTATTGCAGTCATTAAACCACACTCTGAGGGTATTTTTTAAATGATACAGATTCTTATTTGGGATATTTAAAAATTAACTATCATTCGATAGATTCATTACAGGTAAAGTAAATTACACAATTACATATCCTTTTACTAAATAAAATGAACTTATAAGAGTCAAATAAATACGCCACTTTTCAACTTCATACAAGCATATGCAGACAAGCATTTAATATGCCAAAATTAATTCCGGAACATATTATGACATTTAAAAATAAACAGTTTTACATAAAGCTTTAAGGTGGATTTCCACCGCTGAAACACTCAAACACAAACATATTTTCATCCCTCTCATTCCATTTAAAAAAATCTGAGATAACAATGTTTCTGTAAGCGTGTTTTGACAGTGAAAACCAAGTAAAATACATAAATATGTTGAGTAACCGTAACTTGTTTGTTCCGACAATGTTTACTCAGCGAACCGGCAACTTGAAGCAAAGTACAAACAGAACGAGACTTACGGCGACGTAATCAAGTATTTAGTAAATACACAATGGCTCTGTTTCCTTCCATCAAATAATTTTCTTTCATGAATGTTATAAATTTTAATATAAGCTTCAAAATAAGTTCATAATTTTAATTAGGGCTGTTAAGAATTGGCAAAAAGGTTTTATTTAAACCAAGATTCGAACAAGATTGTATACATTAATAAATAAAAAAAATCTTGAGAGGTGTCAAGGGACACCCGGATGGAACGAAGTTCCTTTCAATTAATTAGTGAAGGAACCAATGTTTATTCTATGAATATAAAACTTAAGTCTTCACAAGAAGTACATATTATTTCTATGAATTTTCGTTATATATTGTCACGTCGTTGCCATGGTGAAGTAGCGCTCATTCGTCTATAGCAAAAAGTGTCGTGACAACTTTTCGTAAGAATTTTTTCCGTCTAGCCCCCTTTCACAACGCGCGATAAGGAACTTCGTTCCAAAAACAATTTTAAATAAACGTAAAGAAAAACAGTTAAAAACGTTGTCGCAGTTAAAAAAGAAATTGCAGTAAAATATTTAAATTAAGAACAAAGATATTCATGTTTTTCAATATTGGTAACCATGATACACTCAACGAGGAAAGGAACATGTTTTTGTTACACTTATTTAAATAAAACAAATAAACAGACAAGTAATTTGACTAAAAAATAAATACAGTATGTTAATTGATTACAGTATTTTTAGTACATTTGAAAAACTTCTATACGGAGGAGACGGTAATCACCGACCCTAAAATACTTTAAGCGTTTTTGAAGCCATATCACAATGCATGCCGAGCTTTACTAAATACTAAGACGTTTTTTATAACGTTAGAAATTTAAACAAATCGAGCTTTTGATCTTTTTGTTAATTAACAAAATAAAGAATATAATATTAAAAGTGGATCCAATTATGAAAGAGAAGAATTACCAAATGTTTGTTAAAATATTCAACCTAATTCTGTAGAACACCTTTTATCTGTAGTTCAAATATTTCATTTCAATTATCATCCGATTGAATTTCATTTTCATCTAGTATGCAATAGGCATCGTTGGCAACAGAACATCTTTTTGTTGCCAAAATATCAATTGTATCTTTTAGACTGCAATTTATTGTACAAGACAAGCTACAGCAGTATTGAGACCACGCAAAAATTCTTGAAAAATAATAAATATTTAAAGGAATACTATTATTTTATATTAAAATAATTAATGAAACATTGTTATGTTTTTTTTTTTCTATATTTTTCAGCTTCTCTTTTATATCTATAGATATGATTTGAAAACTATTTTCGACACGACATGGATGAATATTAAATATTTAAATAATTTGAAATATGTTGATTAATTAATTGAGTTAAGCCGTTTCTTAATTAATTATTAAGTCTCACGAAAGTTTAAACAATTTAATGAAGTATGTTGATTTTACAAATAAGTTTAATTAATGTTGAGATTTATCTTTGCATATTTTACATTCTTTAAGATACATACATACAAAATGACTCGAGCAATAAATCCAGTGTAAGCAAGAGAAATCCCTTTTCTCAAACGTCTTCTCAAACGCGAGAAACGGATTTGTGGATAAAATGAGCGACACTGCACTCAAATATTGTCTGTCACATTTTTGTGAAATGTTGTTAAACGAACAATCCTAATTGTAAAATTCGAACGTTATTTTCATTCTACAAAAACTTACAAACGTATTTTATAAAAATTACCAAGCTTTACATTTATTAGTCTTTCTATGAAAAATCATCTATCTATATCTATATAGATAAAAGAAAGTTGTGTTAGTTACACCATTTATAACTCAAGAACGGCTGAATCGATTTGACTGAAAATTGGTGAGCAGGTAGCTTAGAACCAGGAATAGGACATAGGATAATTTTTACCCCGTTTACTTTTTTTTTTTTTTTATTCCGCGCGGACGGAGTCGCGGGTAAAAGCTAGTCTATATATATAAAAGAAAGTCTTGTTAGTTACACTATTTATAACTCAAGATCGGTCGAACTGATTTAGCTGAAAATTGATGGGGAGGTAGCTTAGAACCAGGAAACGGACATAGGATAATTTTTACCCCGTTTTCAATTGTTTATTCCGCGCGGACGGAGTCGCGGATAAAAGCTAGTATATAATAGTCGTACTACATTTCGCAATCGTAAAATACACACACATACACATTGTGAAGCGTTGGTGGCACAGATATTAAGCGTTTGATTGGACTGGGTACGTCTTACGTTCAGGTTCGATCCCCGCCATGTACCAAAGTATTTCGAATTTCATATGTACATTAATCTGACGTTCTTACGATAAAGGAAAACATTGTAATGCAATCGGCACATATCAGCAAAGAAATTCAAAGATATGTATAAAGTCAACCAATCAGCAATTTGCTAGCGTGGTTAACTTTGACCTTGTCAACCTTAAGTTCGGTTGAAAAACTGTAGTACTGTTATTTCATTCTATATATTTACTTAGAATGTCAACGGTTATATAACAAAGGACTAAACACCAAATACTAAAAATGAAATAACTGAAGAATGTTGTACATATTTAATTATAATTTTACCAAGGGCAAATTACCGTGCGTCGGACGGACGTTAATAAACCTTAACACTGGCCACAATAACCCGATTAATACTAGCAAAGCCGACCCTTTTTGTTTAGACTTAATCCTTTCGATCAGACCCGAAGTTATGACCCAACAATTTTCAGAGCTATAATGTTGACAGCTAAATATATTGGCTTTCTGGTTTTTATTATCATAGTGCTACTAGTTGTGTCACGCGGTGTTACTTTTCGTGCCCTGTAACAACAACAATGTGTTAAAAAATATTTATATTTACAAAGTATTAGTTTAGTATTTAAAATTAGGTAAATTTTACTATTGTCTATGTGTGAATTTTTTTATTAAGATCTAAATTAGACGTCAAAAGTTATTATCAGTAAAAATTATAACCAGCTATTGTATTTATTTTCTTTGTGCCGAGAAAATGTAATATTTTTAGTATCTCATACCAAAAAAGTTGAAACAAATAAAAATGTTTGTCACTATAAAAATTCTCTCCTTTTGCTTTCATTGGTTTCGCATTCTGTTCGTTGTGAAGAATACCATTCGGAATGAATTAATACTCACCGGAATTGATTTCCTAATCACAGTTCAATTACTTCCAGTGCTGGTGCTGAGTGCACACGCTTAATGATTGGGAAACAAACACACAATTTAATGAGACATTATTAATGAAAACTCTAAAACTACCGTTGATTACACACATCAATATAAGAAGACATTATTAAGGAAAACTCTAAAACTACTGTTGTTTACAAACACACATCAATTTAATAAGACATTATTAAGGAAAACTCTAAAACTACTGTTGTTTACAAGCACACATCAATTTAATAAGACATTATTAAGGAAAACTCTAAAACTACTGTTGATTACACACATCAATATAAGAAGACATTATTAAGGAAAACTCTAAAACTACCGTTGATTACACACATCAATATAAGAAGACATTATTAAGGAAAACTCTAAAACTACCGTTGATTACACACATCAATATAAGAAGACATTATTAAGGAAAACTCTAAAACTACTGTTGTTTACAAACACACATCAATTTAATAAGACATTATTAAGGAAAACTCTTAAACTACCGTTGATTACACACATCAATATAAGAAGACATTATTAAGGAAAACTCTAAAACTACTGTTCATTGCAAACACACATGAATTTAATAACACATTATTAAGGAAAACTCTAAAACTACTTTTGATTAAAAACACATCAATTTAATAAGACATTATTAAGGAAAACTCTAAAACTACTTTTGATTACAAACACATCAATTTAATAAGACATTATTAAGGAAAACTCTAAAACTACTTTTGATTACAAACACATCAATTTAATAAGACATTATTAAGGAAAACTCTAAAACTACTTTTGATTACAAACACACATTAATTTAATAAAACATTATTAAGGAAAACTCTAAAACTACTGTTGAATACAAACACACATCAATATAATAAGACATTATTAAGGAAAACTCTAAAATTACTGTTCATTGCAAACACATCAATTTAATAAGACATTATTAAGGAAAACTCTAAAATTACTGTTCATTGCAAACACACATCAATATAATAAGACATTATTAAGGAAAACTCTAAAACTACTGTTCATTGCAAACACACATTAATTTAATAAGACATTATTAAGGAAAACTCTTAAACTACTCTTGATTACACACATCAATATAATAAGACATTATTAAGGAAAACTCTAAAACTACTTTTGATTACAAACACATCAATTTAATAAGACATTATTAAGGAAAACTCTAAAACTACTTTTGATTACAAACACATCAATTTAATAAGACATTATTAAGGAAAACTCTAAAACTACTTTTGATTACAAACACATCAATTTAATAAGACATTATTAAGGAAAACTCTAAAACTACTTTTGATTACAAACACATCAATTTAATAAGACATTATTAAGGAAAACTCTAAAACTACTGTTCATTGCAAACACACATTAATTTAATAAAACATTATTAAGGAAAACTCTAAAACTACTGTTCATTGCAAACACACATTAATTTAATAAAACATTATTAAGGAAAACTCTAAAACTACTGTTCATTGCAAACACACATTAATTTAATAAAACATTATTAAGGAAAACTCTAAAACTACTGTTCATTGCAAACACACATTAATTTAATAAGACATTATTAAGGAAAACTCTAAAACTACTGTTCATTGCAAACACACATTAATTTAATAAGACATTATTAAGGAAAACTCTTAAACTACTCTTGATTACACACATCAATATAATAAGACATTATTAAGGAAAACTCTAAAACTACTTTTGATTACAAACACATCAATTTAATAAGACATTATTAAGGAAAACTCTTAAACTACTGTTCATTGCAAACACACGTGATTTTAATAAAACATTATTAAGGAAAACTCTAAAACTACTGTTGAATACAAACACACATCAATATAATAAGACATTATTAAGGAAAACTCTAAAATTACTGTTCATTGCAAACACATCAATTTAATAAGACATTATTAAGGAAAACTCTAAAATTACTGTTCATTGCAAACACACATCAATATAATAAGACATTATTAAGGAAAACTCTAAAACTACTGTTGAATACAAACACACATCAATATAATAAGACATTATTAAGGAAAACTCTAAAATAACTGTTCATTGCAAACACACATGAATTTAATAAGACATTATTAAGGAAAACTCTAAAACTACTGTTGATTAAATCAGATGTTTTTTATAACTGTATTACCGTAACCACGTTGGTTATCATTGCTGCCAAGATCTGAAACAGAAGTATAATTCGTATGACTAAAAAAGCATCAATAGAAAATTAGTTTAGGGACAACAAAACATTATAAGTTATCTTTTTGACTGTAAGTTAACAATTTCTTGAAGAAAACTTTATTTTAGTTTGCTAGAGTTAAAATAATTTGCAAGATATTTTCATGTTTGATTTCATTTTCTCAACATTGGATAGTCTCCGGTTGTCCGGTTACCCGTTGGCCATCTTAATCTCTCAACGATTTACAAAATTGTAAAAAAAATCCGCACCTTAGTAAAAAGAAATCTATCAATCGTACAAATATTCAGAATACTGTAAGCAGCAGGTTCGAAGAGCAACTGCTTGCTAAACTGCTTCAGGTCTTGGGAAAATGTATTACTTGATAACGTTTTACACATCAAACTGCCTACAATAACTTTTGTATCATCCACCTGAAATATTAAAATATGCTTAACATTAAAATGATCACATGGTAACAGCTAAAGAAAGTAGAAATTGAAATAAGTCAAAAACAAGGCATTTATTAATTATAATTTTTTTTAAGAAATTAAATACAGCAAATCGCTTTTAAATGAAACAAAAATGCCCAAACCAAATTGTACTCACCGCTTGCTGTGTACGATGGCAAGGATCGACTGTTAAAAAAATTTTCGTAATTACGATAGCGATCGAAGTCGCTAATACAGCGTTGTGATAGGCATAAAGTGAACTGCCTAAAACACAATAAGATCTGTTTCACTTTAAATCATTTAAATAATGTACACATACATACATACATACAAAATATTTATCCCAAGAATATATACATATATGTTTGTATTGTACATAATCATTTCACAGAGTTATTTAAATATACGTGCTACCTAATGGCTGGGGTCTACCACTGTTAAAACGTTTAGTCCACGTTACCTGAATCTACAGTAACATTTTGCAAAATCTGATATAACAATCTAAGCAGGGCTAAGCATGATTGTAACAGCATGATTAGGAATAGACAGCCTTCATTTCTTTTAATTCTTCTCACTATATCCAACATAAGTACATAAGAGTCGGTTAATTTGTAGAAATTTTCAAAATACTTAAAACCTCCTAAACTGTTCAAGTTATCTGTAACAAAAAAAATTAACAGTTTACGATTTCTCATCAAAGCGTTGAGGTTATTTTTACACCGCATTTTGTACTCTAATTAAAATAATAGTAACAATTAAAGTATTCCTCAGCGACTCAAGGACATCAAGTGAAGGACATGGAAAATAAATGTAATGACGTAAATATTCCTCTGCAGGCACTTGATACTCCCTGGACTTAAGAAACTTTTCCAAACCCCATTATAAACCTGATAATACAATGAAACGATAAACAACTAATGTTCCATTCTACCTCCGCACTATATACCGAGTCTGAAAATCGGTCAAGAATCAGAGAAAGGTCAGGGGATCTGACTGATTTACCAGTGTTATTTTCAAATAAAGTTTTTTTAATTAAGCTCAAATCAACTGCGAGTATTTTGACTAGAGTATAGACTATGTTTTATTGAATTCCAAATTACGCTTCGCTCAATTACAGCAACCGTGTCGAAGACTCAAGTTGGCATGATGGTTGAAAATTATCACTAGGAAATTACAGAAGACAGACAAGTTTCCGTTACATATTTAAAAATGAATCCAGGAATGAACAAGATTTACCTACCAATTCTATCCAATCCAGAGAGAAATTCGGTCAACGCATGGTTCAACTCAAGAAGTGCTGAGTTAGTGATTGTTATCATCAACAAAGTCTGCGATGTTATTACAAAGAAATACGCTTGTAACGATGTTGTGACGATAGACAAGTAAGCTAGAAAAACTGCAACAGAATTCATTTTAAAAAACCTTAGTAGAAAATTCGATGTTTCTCAAGCTGTTTACATACTTTACCATTTATTTCTCCCAATCTGTAGAAAAACAAAAAGACAACCATAATATTCCATAAAATATAAAGTATTGTGAAGTATGTTATTGCAGATTCATAGCTTTTTGCCGATGCTTGATCATGACGATTTCCTTTAATTACCTAAAAAAATAGTTTTTTAAAAATTAATATTAACAAAACATTATTATTATTTTATTTTATGAATTTGAGCGTTTTATTACATTGCTACTGCATCTACTATTGCAGATGTCTATGGGGAGCGGTCACTTCGCCATTTCGGTAAATTCAAGAGCACTTGCTCATTTGCCACCTTTCAATAACAAAAAATTACAGCTTTTATACAATACCTTGTTTAATGTCTCATGGACCGATTTCATAGACTTATAATATTGAATGAAACGTTTCATACGACGCAGCTCATCAAATTTCATAACTATTGCAATAATTAATTTCGATGCAATGTCCACACATAAAAATATAAATGATTTATTCTGTGGTATCAGAATTGTACTACTGTCGTAAAAATTTTTGTACAATAACATGAGACTGCAAATTACGGTGAATGCTGGAAGAGAAATTTATAATTTAATAAGTTTATTCTTTATCTTACTAATATCATAAACTAGCTTTTACCCGCGACTCCGTCCGCGCGGAATAAAAAATAGAAAACGGGGTAAAAATTATCCTATGCCTTTTCCTGGTTCTAAGCTCAGGTAGCCCACCAATTTTCAGTCAAATCAATTCAGCCTTTCTTGAGTTATAAATAGTGTAACTAACACGACTTTCTTTTGTATATTATATAGATAAGATGCGAATGTTTGGATGGATTTTTGTTTGAAGGTAACTTTGGAACGGCTCAACGGATCTTGCTGAAAGAACATGAAGAACACATACTAATTGAGTTTTTTTTTAATTCCCCACTGACGGAGTCGCGGGCGACAACTATGTATATATAATTTTCAATATGTTTCTCGCATTTATTATTGTAAACAAAATTTACATCATTGTATTAAACATCTAAAATACTTAAATAAGATTACAATAGCTTACGGTATACAAGTATAAACATAAATCATTTTTACCAAATAAAATTTTAAGTTTTTACGATTTGAATATAATGTTAAGGTTCAGGTCTTACTGAGTACGAAGAGGAAGATGATAGTAAGGCGATACTTCGGTTTAGTTATACGGGCAATGTAGTAATTTGTTCCCAGTGGCTGCAAATAGAGCGAGCCGCACCCACAGAGCGCAGCCAGACGCAGCAGCCGCGCCATGGCGCCGCTCACCACACATTCTTCACAGTCCATGTCGCCACCTCACTTGCTTCACATTTGTTTCAACTTCATATTTATAACTATTGCTCGTATAATGCTATTCAATCTTTACGGCGACTCGCAATTTTGTAAGCACTGATTTACTACTGCGCGACCTTTTTCATAAAGTTTGATTCTTTTAATACTTTCAACGGAACAAATGTATATACTTTTACGCCATTATTGTACATTACAATAACTACTTTTTACTGTATAATCCATCAAAATTATCTTCCATAAAACTAAATATATGTGTGTCTAAAAGGTTTACATTACAGGTGCATTTTTGTACCGCAGTAGCACTTTAAAAGATCGATAAAAATTGCTTTCAGCATTTGCATTTCGTATATTTTTATTCGTGAAAGATTTTTTATTATACTTATTAATTTATACTTACCTTATTACTGTAGTATAAAACTAGGCCTTTAAACTGGGGCTGTGCCAAAGTTCATCAAGATCCTTCGATCCGTTCCGGAGATACCTTCAAACAAACATCAATCCATCCATCCAAACTTTTCGAATTTATAATATTAGTAAAATATGAATTTGTCGTACGATAGATTTTATAAAATTATTAAGAAAACGGTACAGTCTTTGTTCCTGGTAAAGGAGCTAATTAGTTGTAAGCGGAATATATTGTGGATTTACTGCTAACTAGAAATTTATTACTGAGTTCTTAGTATAACGTTAAGTAAGCGTAGCTCATAAATAACATCTAAGTTAAAACGATACAAGGTGTGCTGTAATATATCGCTAATTTACCGCTAAATTTATAGCTATGATAATTAAGAAATAAAATGTAACCATAAAATAAGAAAGGGATGACGGATATGGCAGGGGAGGAGATGTATTCGTGAAGGGAAATTATCCTCATTTTGTATGTCACACGTCCTCTGTCTATTCAAGATAAGCAATGCATCTACAATTTGTTGTAGGGCGTCTATAGGCAGCAGTCACATCGCTATTTTTATGCTTGCCCAGACTGGACCAATATCTAAATGTCCAGATTCGATCCCCGCTATGTAACAATGTATTTTGCCACTTTTTAATTTCGTATGCACATTTTATCCGACGTTCTTACGGTGAAGGAAAACATCGTGATGTATTAAACGCTTATGAGCTAATGACGAACAAATAATAATAATAAATGTAAATTAAATTTTAATTTAACAAAAGTAAGTTTAAATGTTCACGATATCCTTTAATCATTCTCTTTCAGTCACAATCAGAATAGACCTGACAAAACTTTTTAACTTAAACTTCTGAAGGGACGAATTTATTCCGGGAACTTATCTTTGGATGAGAAACTTATAACGAATATAATTGTTCTTTATAATAAGAAATTTATCTTTTCACCGGATATTAATTTTTAAACGTCGAAAAGAAGGGATAAAGTTAAACAAAATTTACGTAAACTAAAATGATCTAAAAGTATACAGACAAAAGACAGGCGTCAAAAGGGAAGTAATTCCGTGTCTTGTTTGGTGCCGTAGGCCTAAGTTTAGTTTTCTTTCCCTTCCTACCTTTTCTTGTAAGGAAAGGATGGGAAGGGGGAGTGGATTTGAAGGGGGAGGGGCCGCATAGAAAAGGGAAACTCTCTGACTGTGCGTCTCTGCTAGTGCGGATGTCTACGGTGAGTTGTGACCGCTTGCTCGTTTGATACATAATAATATAAAAAATATATATAAATTAATTACGTATTCTTACATTCTTCTTTTGAGTTCTTGTATATTGTACAATTATTGTTACTTCTAGAACCCAAACTTAATGCCACGAATAATGCAATGGAAAATTAAATGTGCTAATTACGTCGCCCCAAATTGTACCCAAATTGCCAATTTATATAATTTGAAGCAGCTTCGTGCAATTTTTCCCAATTATTATTTTCATTACTTTCGTTACAATTCGTAAAGCCACAATAACAAAAATAATTTTTACGTTTTCTTTGTTGCTGCGGTTTGGAAAATATGTTTTAAATAAGTAAAATCACAAACAAAAGCTTTTTGTAATTTATTCGTCATTCGTACAAAGCAAATTTCATGTTATGAAAATAATTGGGTTTCTTATTATAATAATTATAGCTATGTACCTAATTGATATTGCTTTAACAAATATCATTTTTTATTCCTTTTTTGTTTTGCTTGGAAAATATGTTTAAAACGAGATTCTACGATAAGTATTTTGCAACCTGTAAATATCATATTTACACTGCGATGAAGAAAGGATCAAATATGACTTTATATCAAATGTTAAAATTTTCACGATGCAGAAGTTCATAAAAGCGTTTGGCATACTAAAGACTTATTTAAGAGTATCCCTAGACTGGGCATACATAATATATGTCAATATTTACGATGATCGTATAACGATTTATGGAAATAACAATTTATGAAGTTTGCGCAATTTTTTTTTAATTGTTGTTTTTAGCGACTAGTTTTGTCCTAGTCTAAGTATTTAAATCATAGTCTCTTTGAATAATAGTTAGTCTCTTTTAATCTAGTTACCAGATTGAAGAATTCCATCAAAAGATAGAAAAAGAATCTCTGATTACAAACCCCAAGAGCCCTAATTAAGAGACATGCAACGACAGTCTAATTGCAGATCTAATTAACCAATTAAATGTCATTTTAACTACGAAAGTTATTCATAAAATTTTCATCAGTTTCAACCGAGCTCTACCTTTTAATTTAAATACTTTAGTTGTTAATTATTAAGTCTTGTACAAAATTGAAATTTATGGCTATCGAGTTTAGAAGCCGATTCTATAAAAAGGTTTAATAACTCCAATGGTACATCCATTTCGATCTCTATCCATTTTACCCAATCGACACGGGAAGGTAATGTAAATAAAGTATGAAAAGAGAAGATAACACCATCGCATTTTAGATGAAATCCATTACAAGTTGGACATCCTATAACTTCGCGACCGTAATTGAAAGCTATTAAACTTTACGAGACTTGAATGCACTCTATGACCTAAAATATACGTATCGTAGTTAACACAAACAAGCCAAGGGGTTTAAATTAATTTAGCTCTCGAATACGCAAATTTAGGAGATAAACTCTATTTACTACAAGCATATATTGAGTAATTTATTCAATACAAGCAACTTCAGCTTATGCAATAGAGAATTGTTATTAAATTAATTTTCGGATCGATCTCGAGGATCAAATATCGATTGTAAAACTTAGATTAAACAAGTTTTATTACAATATACAGTTACATGAATCAGTGCTTTTAAAGTGGAAAATTAATGATAATTACTTCTTAAAATTGTGATATGAGGTCATATGAATGGAGGTTTTTTAAACAAGTTAACAACCTTTATTATGTATTTATTTGTTTATTTCTTAAGTAGTTTAATTATAGAAATATAATTTCGCTAAACTATAGTCCGGTCGCGGAGCAGGAAGAATTTCGTACATTGAACTCGCATTACCTGTCTCTGTCGCTCCCGCGTAAATACAATGAGTCTCGTTCGCACAGAAACAAAGGCCGCCGTCCTCAGGGATTCTAAACCTTTAGTTTGTTTGTTTGCATAATAAAAATTTTATGGGCTCCGTTAGAAGGATTACCGAAAAGGTTAATTATTGGTTAGTTCGAAATGAACAATCGAAACGAATATTTGAAAGACGGAAGTGCAGGCATTCATCTATTTTATTGCCGGCTTTCCGATAGTTACTTTTTGGTTTTAAAATATTATGCAAATGAATTCTTCACTTCTCGAAATTGAACAATAGAGCAAAGTAACAGTTACTCCGAAACAGAGGAATCAGATTCAGTTTTTTGATTTTTTATTATTAGATACTTGTCTAGATTTTTATTTTTACTTGTATTATTAAATCTAAATAAATGATTTATATAGTAATAACTATATTTTATAAGTTGGTAAATTTTCTTTCACTTTCAAATAATTCATGTAAACCGCACTTAATACAAAAACGTTTGGAACCTCTGTCAGTAGATAAAGAGGTCATTGTACGAAATTCTTCCTGCTCCGCGACCGGACTATACCAAAGCTGTTTACTGACAAAAATTGCACCCTGAAATCCCAACAATAAACACAATACTTCTTAACACATTTAAGACACTAAAAATTTATTTATAAAATACAATTTAAACTATAAAATACAAGTTATATAGTTATTTATTCAGAAGTGTATTTAATTTATTAGGTACATTTTAAATTTATATCACAGATTGTAAAACATTTTAAAATATACAGAAAAAGTATAAATTAATATTTTAAAAGAACTCACAAAAATTAAACATTCTTGCGTATTAAATAAGAAAACACCGTATCTTTTTATCTTGACTACTTGTTAATAAGTAAATCATCTCAAAAGAAATCTCATTAAGTGAAATAATTTTAATTTTGCTTCGAGTTATTCAATTAACTAATTCCTTTAACAGAAAAGGTCGTAGCTATCTAAATGTTGGGGCTGAATAAGTAGCCCTGTATTTACATTGTCTTGAAAATCTATTTCGGTTTAATCGTATTTTTTCTTTAAAGTTAGTTGCTTTGAGCTGTTAAATATTGGACTATCTAAAAGTTTTAAATCTGCAAAACAATCTTTAAAAATAAACTACGAACTACGACAATGAATTTATTGCAGTAAATATATATAGCATATTTAATGACACTCCTTCTAGATCAGGGATTCCGAAAGGGGTCGATATCAAACCCTTGGGGGCGGGTCGGGGGGTTAAAGCATTGCTTAAAAGTAGATAATTTGTCCATGGGGGGTCTGTGGTGGTTCATTTTGGAAAAGGGGGTCACTTGTCCAAAATAGTTTGGGGATCCCTGCTCTAGATAGTAGTATGTTTTGATACATGTATTTCGAAAGCGGAAATTCTCAGTTTTACTCGACAATATGCTAATGGACTTAGTGTTTTTACTATTGTAGCTAGAAAACAGCAAAAACTGACGTAGAGTAATATTAAGATTGACGAGAAAAAATTAAATGAAAAAAAAAAATAATTTACTTACTTGACTAATGAAAAATTAACCCAATTAAAAGTTTTTTAAATATAAATAATGTTTAAAAATCATCAATTCATAAATTGTTTTTTTAATTACTACTTAAAGAATTCTAAATAAGTCTAAAGATGTAAAAAAAAAAATTCTCTAGACATCTAAAGCACCGAAACCTTTTACCTCTACTTTTTAAGACCACTGGGACTTTCTCATTGAAATCTTATCTCCTATTCAACGGTAAGAAAATCTCAGAGCTTAAATCGAGTATCAAGAAGTCTGGTTATTAATGTTGAACAAATTGTGACCTCTAACTAACTCTAACTAAATTGAATTGGTAAGAAGTAATTACGAATATTGTCCAGTCAACATAAAATTCTGTTAAACTTCTGTATGATTAATTAATTAAGAACGGCTTAACTCACGTGTCCGTCTGGTGACGGCACCGACTAGTTTGGGACCCCCGTCGGGTCCGAAACTAGTCGGACACACGTGTCGACGATGACTACGACTACGACACGTGAGTTAAGCCGTTGTTAATTAATTAATTACTATGTCTCACGAAAGTTTAAACAATTTAATTCTGTATGATTAATGAATGGATTTCAATATAATTTATTTTTTTCTTTAAAAGTATGATGTCATTAAAAACGTAGAGCATTTTTTTATTTACAGTTAAAAATGAATCATCAGCTCGCTATTCGTCCCCACCGAGGTGGGCTCGGTGCATACCCCAAGTTAGGTGTGACTAGGCCATAGTCAACCACGCTGGCCAAGTGCGGTTTGGTTGACTTCACACATTTCATTGAATTTCTTCTCAGATATGTGCAGGTTGCATCACGCTATATTCCTTCACCGTGGGAACGTCAAATAAATGTACATATGTAAACCGAAAAACACATTTGTACATGTCGGGATTCGAACCCAGGACCTGCAGATTGTAAGTCATGTGATTAACCCCTGAGCTACCGAGTAAAAATGAGTATACAATGTAAATATTATTAACACTAATATTAAAAAATTTCCTTTTAACGACACTATAGTATTCATATTTCATATATACTTATATTATAACTAGCTGTCGCCCGCGACTCCGTCCGGGAAAACTTAATAGGGGTATGAAAAATAGATGTTGGCCGATTCTCAGACCTACTCAATATGCACACAAAATTTCATGAGAATCAGTCAAGTCGTTTCCGAGGAGTACGGGAACGAACATTGTGACACGAGAATTTTATTTATAGAAGACGAAAGATTTGTATTTTTATATGTTAGTACTGGTAAATCTGAAACAATTTCATAAATTCTTTCACCACTATCATTATTAGATAGTTATCCATAGATAACAATATCTGTGAGTAACATAGGTTATAATTAATATTACTTTTCTGTGAAATTATTCTTTGAATATTTATACTAAAACATACAGTGTTATTGGTTTACACAACATCAAAAGCAATGTTAGAAACACATCAGTACGTTAGCAATAATAGATCAATATGCAAATGGAATAGGGATTTGAATCAAGTCCGTATTAATTCCTCGTTTGTGTGATGTAGTACAGGATTCTTTTGACCTTTTGTTTCATTGTTAATAAATTAAAAAGTGTGCCTCGAAAACTAGAAATAAACGATTAACTTTTCGATTTAACATCGTTGTTAAAGTCAACGTTAATTAAAAGATAATGTTTAAAAAAAAAGAATTTTGGAAACTAATAAACTTTACTAATATTATAAAGAGAAGAGATTGGATAGTAAATTTGCATTGAATAGGCTCCTAAACTACTGAACCTATTTAAAAATTAATTAAAAAATTCCCAGCAGTCAGAAAATAAATTTACCAATAATATATTGCACAGGACCGATCATTGTGGCGATCTTTGGGGGAGGCCTATGCCTAGCAGTGGGCGTAACGAGGCTGAATGGATGGATGGATATGCCTATGTCAACTGGGGAAATATTTATTACTGTTTTGTTTTATGTAGTTGTAATTTTAGTTCAAAATTTATTCTTTTCTCATATGATTAGATCTTTTTTAATTTTTTTAAACTCATCTAAGAGTATTAGAGTATATTCTTAATATACGGAAAATATAATGCATTTTTGGTCTTGACTAAGAAAACAATAAATTTAGCTTGAAGTTGTGTAGATTGCGACTGTAAATCGAAACCCTCGTCACGATCTGTCTGGACCGAGTTTAATGGTATACGATAGAGCCGAGAATTGTTAAATACTTTCGGGAACAAAGGTTTAAATTAATGGCAAAGCTTTGTCAGGAAGCAACTTGAGAAAAGATTCAGTGATTTTGTCTCTAGAAGTTTCACTAATTTGATGCATTCGAAAGATCAAAATGTTAGAAATTTCAAATAAAGCATAAATTTAATCCTTTTGAAAGAAGAAAAGAGAAACACATAAAAACTCACAGAGAGAAGAAAAGAGACATAGAGCATAAATTTACAAGATCAATGAACGGAAAAATGTGGCAAATAAAGTCAGCTCTGCGTTCGCAAGGTCTAAACCATCCCTCCGCTGGTTTTCAGCTGGCTCTTTTTTTGTTATATCAATCAAAGAATATGAGCTTAAAATTATAAAATGCTAATTATTAATGTAATTCAATGTGGAATGGTTGAACAAAATTCAAAGCTCCAATAAAATTTCGTGTGTTGTTAGGCACGGAGCACAAAAAGGTCAAACACTATTCCGGGATGGCTCTAATAAAAATACAAATGAATTCAGGTCCGGAGATGAAAAAGAGTAAAGCAATAAAACCAGTTCGCTAGAACAATGATGTTGAATATGTAGCTTATTTAAATATATTCTTTTCAACATTTTGTGTAAGAACATAATTTACGTATTATATTAACATTAATATTACGGAAACGATGCATCCATTTTAACATATTATATCTGATCAGAAATTGTCATACATCCCCCTGACCTTGTCCCACTTACGTAGGTTCGACGCACCAGGTTTCCGGTCTCGAAATACATCTACCTGCCGTCATATCCATTATCACCCCCTTCTTAATCATGTCACATTTCACGCTATCTATCCATCTCTTCCTAGGTCTACCGGTGTACCCCTCCACACTCATTCTTTACGTTCAAAATAAACATATAAATTTTCATACCTATAAACCTGGATACATACATATCCGCAACAAACATAACCGTCCTGTCTCGTGGAAAATTGAAAGTCAAGTGGTAGAGTTGAGGAACAAAGAGTTACTCATTGGGTCACTGCTTTGTTTCACGTCCCCGTTAAATGCGATAGCCGGCTGGATCGAGTATTTCGTATTAATTCACTTGCTTTATTTTCTTTTCATATTTCATACTAGATGCTTGAGAGAGTATTAAAACTTGTATATTTTTCTTTTACAATAGAAAGATATCGTGAAATGGAGGCGCTTACAAGATGGCACGATCTGACTTTTACCATTACTTATGTGTACTTAAATTACAGTAAAAAAATAGATTATCTTAATAATTTTATAAATGTATAAGTTTTGGATAATTTTTAATGCCGGATGGAGACTCTTGCGATCGCTAGTGTAATATAATTTATTTTCTATAATCAAAGAATGTGGTGTTTTTATTGCCACATTTGATAGAGCTATCATTGAACATCTGTAACTTAAGGCTTTGGCTTAGTAGAGCAATTTATTCTGCCTGGATCTGTTCCACATAATTATAGTTTTATTCAATTATTTTAAAATATATTTATGAACAATATATATTATACGTTTACAGTATATAACCCGTGTATATGTACCTAACATGCAATACCTTGTCGGGTATTATGTAGCTATATATCGTCCAACACGTGCAGACTACAGGGCTTAGTAAATTTAGTTCGCTGGTGTTACACCTGAAAATCGGTTGTACTAGTATATATCGAATATTTTAAAGCGATTAGGATAGCTAAAATAAAATTATAATTTATTAATATTTATATAAAAAAATATCTACCTCGTGACACAAAATTAAAAAAAATATATTTTTTGTTAGTTCACAAATCCAAAATACACTTAAACAAAAATTGCTTTGTTGTGAGTTCAGTAATAATAACGTATAGTGCTTTATTTCGGTTTCATGTTTTTGAAATAGTCGGAAAATTATAACCAAAGAGGAAGGCTTGATCATTCCCGGTACGGACCATGACATGAATACAATCTCGCTCTAATTTAAATATTAATTTCCGTTTGATACTATTTTACATAGCCTTAAGAGGCAGATGTATTTGTCATAGCGAGATCAAGTGACTTTCGTTACTGTAACAGAACAACCTATAATTTATCAAGCTTGTAACAAAAACGGAATAACATATGGTGGTACACTCTAGGGAGCTGTCGGTGTACTTTTTACCGTTACAATTGTATTTATAGCTGGCTCAGTGACGCAGTGAGTTAGGCACTGGTTGTGTAATTTACAGGTCCTAGGTTTGATACGTGCCATGTATAAATGTTTTTTTTTTACAAACACATCGAGAGCAAACATATCTTCTAAGAAATCCAAACCTGTGTTAGTCAACCAATCCGCACTGGATCAGCGTAGTTGACTAAGGCCTAGTCATCTCTAATTTAAGGCACGAAATCCTCTTCTTTTCCTTCCTTTTTCCTTCTCGTTCTGGCATCAAAAAGAAAAATCAATGTTTTTTTTTGTTTTAAAAAATTTACCCTTAACTCGTTGTAACGGAATTTAAATACCTCAAATTATAATACTCGTTGAGAAAGGTTGAAATGTCTTAAAAAATAATTTTGTTTTTAAGTATATTTGAAACGAAAAACGGTAACGGGATTAATATTAGAAATATTCATACAAAGTAATTAATATATTGTTATGAATTCATGATGAGTTTTTTTTTTTCATTAAGCTAGAAATATGTGTTATGACACTTTAAAAGCTTTGCATGTAGCTCATTTTGTGGGACGCGTCCTCATTTGTCAGAGCCTCTTTTCCGCCGGATGAATTCTAATGGTTGGCATGAAATTTATCACACCAAGTATTCTTTAATTTTGTTGTAAATGAGCATATTTTTATTACAACCTTGTCTGCTTAAAAATATGATTAATTTAAAAAGTATGTATTAGACATTTTTTATTTATATCATAAGGTGGCAAACGAGCAAGCGGTCACCAAATAGCGAAGTGACCGCTACCCATAGACATCCGCAATTGCAGATGCGTTGCCCACCTTTAGCCGACAGAGGAGGAGACGCACAGAAAGAGGATATATCCTCTTCCTATGCGTCCCCTCCTCCGTCAACACGTGATTGTATAACCAATCACCGAGAGTTACAGTCAGTAGAATCATGTTTAGTGCAGTCTGAATAAGTCTCTAAAAACTGATATAATTTTGTAAAATATAGTCCATATTTTTTTTAAATAAATAAAAATTAATAACAAAAGAATGTCTAATTAAATAAATAATCATATTATATATAATCATATAATTTGAAGAATTTAATGTTCACAAACTCTTTATTAATCTTCTCAAAGTAGTTAAATGATCTGTAAGTTAGCCCCATAGTCATACATTTACTACAAGAAATCTATCTTAAGCTAACGTTTAAATAATCTATAAAGACTCTGAGACTAGAACAATATTAGTGCTTCAAGAATCAGGTGCTGTATGCAGTGTGATTAGGCACTCAAGGTAATTATGCACTTATATACAACGAACCGCTTACATAAATCATCAGGTTATGTACTAGAGCAAGTCTGTTACAACTTTACCTACTTAATGAAGTAAACTTATGCAGATGTGCCGGAGCAAGTAATGTACTTATACTCCAAAAGCAGTAAGGAACTTTTTCAAGGGCTTTTAAATTTCCTTTTGTCCTTTACATTTGAGAAAAATATTTTTATTCGTCTTTTAAGTATCAAAACTTCACAAATTTTTCCACTTGAATTAAACGACAAATGAGTTTAAAAACAGATCTTGTTCAGGATTTCGGACAAAACTTTTTTAAACGACGCTATTTCCTTTGAAAAGATGAAATTTTATTCCTTACAATATTTATTAATTTCTTTAGAAAAAAGTTCCATTATAATTGTCATTGTTTTAATAAAAGCTGTTATTTATAAGAATACTTCAGTTTTAAGGAAGTAAAATCTAGAATTTTTTTGGTCACTTACCCCTTGAAATGCAGAAAGTTATAGACACAATTTATATGTAAAATAGACATTTCATTTCTCCTCGTCCCCTGTAAAAGATAGTTACGAAATATTCTAACAAAAGGAACTAAAGTTGCGTAATATCCGGCACATATTTCGCTATATGCTCATATTTACTGCGTACGATACATCCGCCATAGAATTGCTTTAACACTTAAACAATATTGTATTTCTAGACGCAAAAGGTGTTATCAATGTTTAAAAATTATATCTCCACTTATAAGCATTTTCTTAGAAGACTGGTAAATCCTCATAACTTTAGTTTTACCACTTTATCATCATCATCATAAGCAGGCTGTGTTTGTCCATTTCTGGACTTATATTGGCCTCCCTATTGTGCTTCCACAGTAAGTGCTCCTCTGCTTTTCACATCCAGCGACTTCCCGCCGTTCTAGTATTGTTCACCATATTTGATGAAACAATGACGTTTAACTGTCCGTATAAAGTTATGAGGACATTTTATCTGAAGTACTATTAATATTGGTTGAGGATGTTCAGATTATATTTGCAGATATAAGACCCTTGTCACACGCCGCTGTGCGAGATGGGACACACTTAATAGATTGCGGACCTCACACGCGCTACTCTCTCACGGATATTACCAATGTTCTAACTTAAATCGTATTAATACAAATAGACGTAAAATGTATAACACATAAATATCACAATACAATAAAAATGTTTGAGACGAAGCTGTGAAACTGGCTAAGTATGTGGAACGTTTTTAATATCACCTAGTGCCAAGTACCCGCTAGGTATTGACATCTGACAACATTGATATGTAGAGTCCAGAGGGTCATTCGCGTAGCAGCTAATTCCGTTCCCGACTCTACAAAAAAGGTATAAAAAGTACATTAAAATTATATATTTTGATATAAAAACGTATAGATATAATGCAATACCTTCTTTTATGTCTTCTGATGGCAGTTGGCTCATTAAGATTCAGTCAATATCGGCCATCGACAAATTTTATCTTACCCAATAAAATTATTCAGCAATTTACCGTAACATTGAACTTCACTTTCGTGAAAGAGTTTTATTGTTACGTTTTCGTACATCGCTCGTAAAAATATTTGATGTAAAAATATTACGTTTTTGTATTGACAGGTTTAAATATACTTTATTCTAGAAAATCTAGAAATAGGTAATACTTTAGCTTATTATTATAGGATATTACAATTAAACTTGTAAAAGTAAAACTAGAAGAAGGGAAATAACTAGTGTCCAAACAAACAGGCAATCACGTTTATAAAATTACAATTATTTTGCTATAAATTTACATTATCCCAATATAATATTACATTTAATTTAATGAGGGCGACATGGTCACGAATATCTATTTATATAATAATTATCAGGCCAAGTATTAAACGGTGGGGACGCAGTAAAAGTGGAAAATTAAAAAGCAAGCTTAATTAAACCACATATTGTTAGAGTAAGCAGTTTTCGAATTACATGCCGCGACTTAATTATATTGCAACAATTACCATTTCACTTTTTAATTAAAATCAAATGCATTTACATTCAACAATTGGATTGAACATTCAGTAATGAAAATTAAACAATGAGGTTCACGTTATTTTATACTTGTTTAAAAAATCTCGTTCGCAAATAAAAATACTTAAAATATTAATTTTTAACATCAACTTCTACTGCAGCTGCCAGCTACATCTTACTAATATTATAAATGCGATTGTACAGATGGATGGATGGATGATTGTTATAAAGTATATCCAGGACCGGCTCAACGGATGTCGCTGAAATTTGACATAGATGTAGAAAATAGACTAAAAAAACATATAGCTACTAAAAGGGCGACAGCTAGTACTATGTAATTTGTTAATTTTATTTGTAGGCGTCTCCATAACCATAAAAAATTGTAGGCGACCGTCCAACTACACAGTGGATATTGGATAATCGTAGCGGTCGTTGTAGCTGATATCGTAGCGGTCATCGTAGCGGTTACTGTAGCATAGTGTGTTTGTAAATACTACAGCTACACAGTGTGAGGTGCGGAATGCAACCGCGCAACCAACTGTTTGCTGTGAACCAACATTGTGTAATACTACGCCAAGTATTCAAACTGGAATTCAAACTGTAGTTAATACAATATCTATAGTTTCATCAATTACGTATCGTTGACATTTTACGTAGCTATTTTGTACTTCCTTACGATAAATTGCCGTACAATATTGCTGCTTTAATTATTAATGAAAATGTTGAATCAAACGTGGTTTGGATGGGTCATAAACTCTATTACTACGAACTGGAGCTTACTAATCTTAATAATGTTTTATCTCATTTTATCATGCAAAGAGCAGTAAATAATTTATAGACATCGCTGTAGAAGAAAGAAATGTTAGACGAAATGTAAAATGATACCGTCTGCGTTAGTTAGTCTGTTAAAGTTTTATTAATTACAACTTACAATTTGGCAAATAAACAATCACAAAATATAAACTATGTGAACAAATAACTTGAAGAGTTTATATATTTAAGTATTTAATATTTCAATGCAATAACTGGCGAAAAATAATACCTTCACTTAATAAAAAAATATAATTAATAAACAAAATATTGTAAGATGTTATAAAACGCAAGCAGTAACAACGAATTTTATTTAATTTATTGTAAGTATCATGTTTAGTTTGATGATACTAATATAGTTTATATTTTTACACCATGTACGTGACATAAAGTTAACCTTAAATAAACGACCTCTATTTAGTTTGAAAAATGTATAATCCAGAGACAACTTTTAGCTGTTGTGCAAATGGCCCATTAGAGCAGTGCAACACCACGATTGTACATAAACGTGTCGTATGAGTTACCGCGTAATTGTCTTTAAACAGAAATACTTACAAAACGGTGACATATTTCCCTAAAACGTATCACAGGAGTATATAACTGAAGTCAAATTCATATATGTTTACGGCCTTTTTTAGTTTCCGTTCTTGTATTACCTACAAATCCATACAAATTGCGTATCGCCGTGCGCCGCTCTCAGCTCGCTATCAATTGCGAATACAAATAACATTTGCCATGTGTCAGCAAAACAAAGGGTTCTTTTCTGATTTATATCACTTATTTAGATTTCCAAACTCGAATAACTTATTTATACTTATAGTCATAGAAATTTATCCGTTGATAACGTTTTTATCAGGTTTAGAGTTCTGTTCTAAAATATAACCATACAAAATTATGTCACACAAGACATGACAAGACAGACATATTTCATATTTTCTGAATGAGTCAGAAAAGTTTGTCTCCCAATTAATATCGCTTTAGCTCAGTTTGTCTCATTTGTTCCATGGTTCAAGGACGTACCTTATAAACATTACTTAGTGATAATTGCTTGTAACTTAAAATTAAACTTGAAATGTTAAATTCATATAACGATATTCAAAGCCCAATTTGCTTATCACTCTGTCACAAAACCAGCGATGTAGAGCGGTATATTCTCGTTAGGATTTCGACTACGGCACGTGTCATCTGTTAGTGACAACAAAGTCCTGGCGCCTTTAAAATATGCTTACTTTGTACGTTTAATATTTATTTTCCGATAATTCATATCTCTTCTACAGTTAGAATAAATAGATTATTAAAATCTTTAAATTGATCTTTAATAACGAATTAACTGTCTTCTTTAGTAACTTAATTGAAAATTGGGAGTTATACAATTTAAAAGGGAAGAATAAACAATGCTTCTGTAGTTAACACTACCTCAAGAAATAAGACATTGAACATGACACTATTCACAAAACCTTTTTTTTATTTTATTAATTAATTTTTAATGAACTTGATCATTTCATCTTCAATGGTATCTAATGAAATTTGATTATTTACTATAATATTAATTATTATTCGGTGTACAGAAGAATTACGAATGTGTACACAAATAAACTTTTCCAGTGGCCATATTGATTCTAAACTTTCCAGACTAATTTAGGTTCGGTGGTTAAATTGTGGACAAAGACGTCAACGAACTGAATTCACAGCATTACAACAAAACTTGTTAATTAAGTTCATGAATAAACCTTATGCTGGCAATGTTATTAAAAGTATTGAGTTGAAATATAATTATAAATGATACCACTTTGATCAGACAGCAGAGCTTTAGGTACAGTACAATCCAAACTTTGTACTCGCAATTTAACACGAAATGTTTATGTTTTAGAGCAGTGATTGTCAAACTTATTTCTTTCACCGCCCCCTTTGAAAATCAATTATATTTCAGAGCGCCCCTAATTTTTATTCAGCCCTAAAACTTAAAAACCACAATTTCATTGCTTTAATTAATTTCAATTCCCCCCATTTTTTGGGCCTCTTATCGCCCCTTCCTAGGTTTCAAACGCCTCCAAGGGGGCTGTATCGCCACCAAGGGAGGTTACCGCCAACTTTGGGAAACACTGTTTTAGAGGAATGATAAGAAACGCGAGAGCGGAGCACACCCCTACACGTGCTACCAACTTTCACGGCAAGAGATCACCCAACTACGAAGACCTACCGTCGCAACTGACCATGAGTGTTCATAAGTTTGAATCTTATAATGAAAATAATAAAGTTACATTAAAGACATTTCAGCAATGAATATTATTCTTAAGTTCTTATTTATGTAGTTAGTAAACTTGAGTGAGAAAATTGAGATGTAATTTTAAAATGTAGCATATTTTTCATGTTTAGGTCTAAACAGATTTCAGATTCGTGACAGAATCTAAGTTGTAAAATATATTTGTTCTCTTTTTTCTTCGTCTTCGTATACATTTGTCTAATTTGTTAAATTGCAGATCTTTGTTTGAATGACGACCTAAAACTAGTCCCAACTAAAGTTAATACTTACAGATCAGGCCGCAAAGTTTTAATATTAAAACTTATATAGCATCGTTGAAAATTGCTTGTTAAATATAGTTTTACAGTTTCGACAACAAAAGCTTAGATACATCGTAGCAGAGTTCAAGCCAATGAAGTTATTACATAATATCGCAATAGCTTCCATGAGCTGCCTCCGCGAGAAAGTAACTAAACATCATGGAAAATTTAATCAAATGAAATTAAAACTTGAATTGAAAATAACTTATGTGAAATATTTCCCTATACTTTTTCTTATCAGAATCAACTGTAAACAGTTATTAAACTTGAAATGCGTGAATACACCAAAATTACATTGTCCTCTAAAAAGATTGGAATGACGAATGACAAATTCATTTAAAAGAAAAATAAATATTTGTGTAGACCCAATATAATAATAAAGAAAAATGTTTACATTAAAATAATTATTTAAATTATAATTAGTCAGCACATGTTACATATAGTTTACATTACTTTAATGAAAACTTGCAGGCGGTACATGAATGAGTGAAGCAGATTGATGATCCAGTAAAAGTTATTTGAAAACAGAAGCTACGAAATTTTGATTAAAATTTATGGTCGCGTTATGTAATTGGATCTGTTGTTGTTAAATATAGCAGTTAATAACTTTTTTTTTTATAATTTATACTTTTTTCTCTTCCATTACGTAGTATTTAACGCTTATCTTAAAAATATCTTAATCAAATCTTAATAAATAAACATCTAATCGAATTAAAGTTAATTATAAAATAATTTAAAAAAAAATACAGTAATAAGTTACATAATTATGAAGTAAAAGTGATATTCAAAACATGTCTAGTATTAACTTATTTATAATTTATATTTAAATTACAAATCAGACAATTTTTTTTTTTAATTAAAACTAGGCAAAGAGTACATCTCTGTCATCCCTCGTACAGCCGTAGCGTACATTTACTCTGTAAGCTTATTACTAGGTCCGATAATGACGTCACTGCGTCAACATTTAATTAACTTTTCCCGAGGAACGTTTAATCTCATTTTTAAGTTAAAATCACGAAAAATGAGCGTTCATTTATATTTTTACGAGCAACACAACTATAACGAAGTCTTCGTCCCACCGACCTAACGGACGGTTAATAATGTTGTGGAAATTTACCTAACAGTTTCGTTTAAAAAAATATTTATGATATTTTTAAATGAACCCAAGTAGGGTTGGCGACAGGCAAGCGGCCGGTAGTAAAAACTTGTGCCCACGTGAGTTCGAAAAGGCCAGAGAGATGATGATATTTTTCAATGAATTGCACGTTCGTATTAATATAACACACATAGAAAAAAACAGTCGAATTGATAACCTCGTTCTTTTTGAAGTCGGCTAAAAAAACATTTCTTAATGATACTAAAAAAAATCCTTTATTTTGAAAATTTATTAAAATAAATTAATTTTTTACATTCTAACCTTCAGATTCACATTTGTTTTGAGTCCCTCATTGCCATACTCGCTCAGTGACGATCATAATCGCCCAGTGACGATTTTTCATATTAATAATACGCAAAGGATTAAACTTGGTTGCCAAATAACATACTTTGAGTGCAACAGCCATTGTAGATTAAGTGAGAGAAACGTACACAAAGCATTGTTTAAGTAACCATTAAAAGAATTTGAATCTGTCAGAACTTGAAATTCAAGAATTTATACTTTTAAATATATCCCAATAGTTAATACAAAAAGACAAGAATGAATATAGTAAACATATTGTGTATGTACATACACAAATAAAGAGGCCAAACTTACTCGTTATTTAAGTGGTATTGTTATGTATTCGTGTACAAAATGTCGTATCTCAAAACAAAACTAAGTCTAACTAACAAAGTGAATTTTCAGTTTGTAAGTTAGGGAATGTTTTGATTCTCAATAAATCGGCGTTCAGTTAATCCGATCCGATCGGATTTGACAGACCCTCGTCACCTCGTTAACTTAAACGTTGTTTCCTTAAAAAGAAATAAACAACATTAGGTTTCTAATAATAAAAATTAAAAGTATTAAAAAATAAATATTTATTTTAATTTCGTAATACTTTATTTTTATCATTCTCACAATTAAGCGAAGCATATCGAACGGTCAAATAATAAGAAAACAAGACAAAGCAAATGAAACAAATTTCAGCGTTTTAAAATATGTTCATATTTATTATCCTTAGAATACTTAAAAACATTTAATCGCTTTGAGAATCCGTAAATGTTTATTTGCTTTGAAATATTTAAACCACATCAAAAGAACGTCTTTAAGAACTTGACTACAACTTCGTTAAATTTGCTGCATTTAAACAATCTAATCTTTTTACATTTGAAAAAGAAATTATAGACTTCAAAGCATTTTAATGATCTAGTGTTAAAATTTATATAAGACTGGTTAACATTATAAACTTGCACAATTCTAAACATCAATACTTCACTTTAATTCACAAATACAATATAGTGTTGCTTGTATATTTGGTTATGAATGTATGATTTTACAGCGACATAAATTAAATGTATATGTATTTATGTTATGTTTCAAATGATTGTTAATTCAATTTATATATAAACAGAAATTCATTAAAACATTCAGAAACAGACCAAATCTGCCGTTGATTTCCAATTCGTAACTAATCGCCGATTAAACAACTTCCCAATAAGATATCAAATTACGTTTGAACTGTCGAAATACGATTACGTTTAAATATAAATTAAGTTTTTTTATATTATATGATGGCAAATGAGCAAGCGACCACCTGGGTTCGCCAATAAACATCCGCAATTGTAGATGTGTCATCTATCCCCAATCTACAGAGAAGACACACAAAAAAATTATATTTTCACGTCCTATACGACCCTTCATCCATTAAAGTTACTTTCCCTTCCCATCCTTTTACTATAAGGAAAAGGTATGAAGGGGTAGAGGATCCAAATTAGGCCGCACACATGTCACGAATCGCGGGACTACTTCCACTTGACGTCTGACTTCTGGGTACTCGTAGTACTAGACCGGGCGAGTTGGCCTATTTGTGCAACAAATGTTGTTGCTGCCATCTACCACTGTAATATTTTAACCAACCGAAGCTCACCAGCAAACAAACTACTACCATTATAAACGTTTGTACCTAGAACGCTTAAAATATTCAACCTTTTTATCACCAATAGCCTTTAGATAATAGACCTTTTCACATAAACTTTTCATAAAGTATTTCTTGAAAAGGAAAATTAAATCTTAAACCATTTATTTAAATATAAAATAATGTAAAAGACTTTCTTCTAAGAACTCATGCAGTTAACGGACAGCAAATCCCCGCTGAATAGGTCATAATACAGACTAGGTCGGCTACAGACGTTAATGCTCTTACAGACATCATAATTTCACAGAAAAGGCAAGCTAATAAAGGCTTTCATATTAAATTTAAAAGGCGAAGAAAATAGCTCAAGTTTCAATTACGTTTTTCTTAGTATCTTTTAACACGAAAAGTACTATCAGTTTGTTTAAATTTTGTTTTATTTTATTTACATTCTAGTTCATTTTTAGATTAATTTAAATTATGTCCTTAGCATATTTGTGACTCTCCCTAACGAATTGACCAGTGACCCTGTGATTGTTACTTGCAGTAGAAGTTCATGAATAAATCAATAACCATATTGAATGCTAACAATAGAATGTGTTCGAAATACGTTTATAATATGAATGTAATGTAAGGAATGAACAAATTAAATCGCTGCCAAGACTAGGTAATTAATGTTCAACTAAAGTAATATATTCAGTTATTCGAATCGTCCCAGATTCGAGTTAAAATATTTTTAATATAGACTTAAATTTCAATTTAAAAACCTTTTGTATTTGAAAACTTTGTATATTCCATTTGGTTTCACGTGAGTGATAAGGAATTCGAGTCAGCCTAAACATTTACTTGGGCGTGACTTTACGAACAATCGTGTCTGGAAATTTGAGCTAACAATGGTTCTTCGCATACCTTCCCTCTATATCCCTCTCCTTATATAACGTTTGATAACAAACGAATAGGAGGCTTCACTGTAATATAATGAGCGGAGTTAAAACTCTTTATGACGTCACTCAATTGTTGTATCTAAATTTCCTAAAAAGTATAATTAATGATTATATTTTACTATCTGAATATTATAAATGTGAATGTTTGGATGGATGGATGTATGTTTGTTTGAAGATTTTCAGAACACAATCTGGCAGAACACATATGGTACTCATATTTTTTTTTAATTTCGCGCAGACGGAGTCGCGAGCAAAAGCTAGTAAAACTATATTTACCCCATTACTTGAATAACTTTTCAATTCGAAAGCAATCAGTTCGCTAAGGCGGGTTAGCTGCGATGGAAATTGAATTCTCGTGTCACCACGACGACGTCAACTCAACCCGACAACTGGAATCAATTTAATGAAAATTTATTTTCAAATTTCTCCTTTATTTATTTATTTATTTATTTAGATAAATTATAAAACATACACAATAACTAATATGTCAAAAGCAAATTAAAAACTGATAATAATTTATCCAAATTATAGGTGTACACTTCATACAAGTATAACAAGGCAACAAACGGAAACACCAAAACTTTATATGAACAAAATTAGTAAGATTTATATGATGAAGCTAATTATGTAATAAAAAAGATATAGAAGGAAAAAAGGACAAAAATCAATTCACGACATCTTGAATATATAGTTGAAATCTAGACGATAAATTGAGAAGATATCGTTTAAAGGCACATCATTTCTGAATCGTGCGATATTTGGATTACCATGATATTGGTTAGGAAATTACAGAAGAATTATGCAATACATTGTATGTAGTCATAAATCTGTTAATTGGTGAATATAAGCCTAAGTTTCATACTCATCCCAGATATTTAGTTATCTATTTTCTTCTTTACCTAAAAGCTAAAATTCTGTAATTTAGAGCAAGTAGCGTCCATTATAAAAACTCAAAAAAGATGTACACAGGCACCGTTTGCAAAGAAGTTTTAGTCACTTGTGAGTTTGTTTTAATTATATTTAAAATAAAAAACTTGAGAGGTGTCAAGGGACACCCGGATGGAACGAAGTTCCTTTCTATTAATTAGTGAAGGAACCAATGTTTATTCTATGAATAAAAAACTTAAGTCTTCACAAGAAGTACATTTTATTTCTATGAATTTTCGTTATATATTGTCACGTCGTTGCCATGGTGAAGTAGCGCTCATTCGTCTATAGCAAAAAGTGGCGTGACAACTTTTCGTAAGAATTTTTTCCGTCTAGCCCCCTTTCACAACGCGCGATAAGGAACTTCGTTCCAATAACTATTATAACAGAATTAAAAGAGATATTCGTTAACTATGTATAAGCAGTTTTAATTTTGTTAAATAGATTACGATTTATTCTCGTTTAATTTATCTATGCAAATGTATTTTTGGAATTGTTAATTAAATGTATGTCGTGCGTGTCTGTCAAAAGCAATCAGCTGCGCTTGTAACGTGACTGTAATAGAATACATCTATATCAGAATACAGAATTCACAATATAGACTTGGTGATCCCAATTTTTTACGCATGAAAATAAGTAGCGTAGTTTAGTGTCCTAAAAAAATAAAAGCAAATATTGCATAAATAGTTAAAGTTCTAAACATATATTTGATTATTTTGAATTTTTACAATAGCTGTCGCCAACGACTCCGTTCGCGCGGGGTTAAAAAAGGAAACTTAATGAGTGGCATACGTGTTCTCCCATACTATGTTCTATATATTTGCCAAATTTCAGCGAGATCTGTTTAGCAGGTCTAAAGATACCTTCTAACAAACATCCATCCATCCATCTAAACATTCGCATGTATAATTACACTAAGTTTATTTTAATTTTATACTAAATTTATAAGATACCCAGCAATCGATTGCTGTGGTGATCCTTCCTAAAACAAGCATAACTTTAGTGGAATGATTGGCAAAAATAAATTGCTTACAAAACTTCAGAACTCAACCATTCACACTTTGAGTATTGATTTCATGCTAATTGAAGTTTAAAGCTTCGTTTAATTAAAGTAAGGAAAACTGATCGGGGTCGTTCAATGAGAAAATAGGGTGAGAATATTAATAATTTAATGTGAATCGTTTGCAATCGAATCTGGAATATAAATTTAAAATGAATTAGCCAAGTCATAAATGTAAATTGACTTCTCTTGTTTGACTGCTCCGAGCCGAAAGTCATATTACCCTGATTTAATATACAAGTTATGAAATGTAGGATTCAGTTAAATTTATATTTTATTTTGAGTAGCACTATTTATTTTTGATATTTGAAATTATGAGGATTACAAATGAAACAGAGAATAATTTTTCTTTAGTCATATTCCAAAAAAAATCGGTTGCCAATGTTATTGCATTAATTCTGTTCAATTTAAACGAATAGATTAAGAAAGTAAAATTACTTTATCTAAGTAAAAAGGTTGTATATTATTTATAATTGAAACAATCATAGGTTGTTTTAATTCAAAACGTAAGTAACATATTCTTAACTTGCTTCCTCTTTGCTTTACCGAGAATTTCCGAACATTTCAGGTCACCACTCGAATGTTTAACATCACCGGATATTGCTTATAAAGTATATTTTTCGATTTTCAACATAAAAGCTTCCATATTCAGCACAAAATACGTGTACATAAAAAAATTATGACGATTTTCGTGAGCAAAATCTTTAGAAGAGTTTGCTTAATCGGTTCGGGAAATTGATTTTTAAAAACATTATGTTAGAATAATGTAATAATAATTTTCACAGATAAATATCCTAGTTAGGTTAGTGTATACGTTGGAATACAATCAAGTGCTATAATATTGTAACATACTGTACAAATCGAACTGCCTGCAACTAATAACAATGAACCAAACACATGTTAGTCACGCCGTTAATTGGGGCCCAGCTGAGCGCTGTTCGGAAATCTGTGTACATTTCTACTTACTCAGGAGACCGTAAAGTTAGATCGTGTGTTAAACTTTTGTTAATTATTAGGTTTATTTGAATACAATGTCGAATGTACAAAATATAATCGAATAACAGACTTGAAACCGTGACCTCACGATTGGTAGTCCGTACCTTAAGCATTAGAATATTGACTTGGCTTTAATAAAGCTATATCCTTATAAAATTGGCATATGTAAATGATACGGTAGCGGTACAGTTGACCCAAATCAGAAATACTAGTTTATTTTGACGAAAAATACATCCGGAAGTAAATGGAATCTGGGTCAAGCGGTCACAATAAACTTGATAGGTTAAAATGTAGGAAGGTCCCTTGAGAACGCGTTCTGTCCCTAAGCCAATGTCAACTGCTTTGTTATTAATGCAAACATGTCCTGTGACTGCGACCACTTATCCGTAGTCTGGTGAAAGTATTAATAAGTAACCAGAGGTTGTTGATAAATATATTATTTTACTTAGAACAATTTAATTAATTTTCACAACTATGATTTTGGCTACGATGCGCCGCTACTAGTATAAATTTTTACTATTGTATTATTTTATTACAATTAAGTATTCACTTATATTTCTTGAATAACCCCCAAAACCATACAGAAGACAGACAGTCAGGCAGGCGTCAGATGAATAACTTGAGGACAAATTCAAACCTTCTTATCTTTTCCATTCTTTTCTAATATAATGAGGAATGCATGGCAAGAGAAGGTAAACCCGACGGAAAATAGCATGTAAAAGGAAAGTAAAATTCATTTTTCGTTTTACAATCTCCTCCTTTGTTAAATAAAGAAACATTTGATGCAGATTCTATATGCAATGCTCACTTAACACCAATTGATGCTTGCACGTTTACTGTATTGATTTAAAAAAAAAACGTTGTAATAAAGCAGGAAATTCTTTATCAACGGCGATGTATGTTAGAGCGATGTAAAATGTTTTAAAATTAAAATAGCTCCCGTTAATATCCTGCCGAATATTTGTGCGACAGTTGCTATCAAAGTTCCGTTCTCATCATGCACGTTAATTTATTGGCAAGGCTTTGATGTTACGAACGCGCCAAATGAGATACCAAAACGTAATGTGTATACCGTTATTCTAATATCAAGCTTCTCACAACGTTGTTTCATATTTACATAGAATTTTAATATTTATTTTATAACTAGATGTGCTCGCGACTTTGTCTGCATGAAATACTGTCTTCGCTTAGAAAATAAACTATTTAGGCTAATTATTTCACTTAAACATTACAACAAAACATGTTAAACTAACAAAACATTCTCATAAACCTTACATATTCCCATACCAAGTTTCATTCTATATTCCCTATTGTTTTTTGCACCCTTGAGGGTAAAACAAACTTTGAATATCGTATTATTGAAATCAAATTAGCAAACTAAAATCGGGTGCTAAAACGACGAAACTTCCATTAAATTTCTTAATCCCCCTTTCAACCCCTTACAACCTTTTTTTCGCATTAAAATGTAACTGTCTTTTTCAGGCTCTAGATCTAGACTATCGGTATACCAAATTTAATTTAAATCGGTTCAGTAGTTGTTGCGTGAAAACGCGACAGACAGAGTTACTTTCGTATTTATAATAGGTATTAGTAAGGATTTACATTCCAAATCAAACCAATAAACGTCTTATAATATTAACACGAATTAGAATCAAAGTTATGGATTTTGTAATAAAATATAAAATATTAATACATATCCATTTTCTACCATGGTGTCATGACTATATATTGAGTGAAAAGAGGAGAGTACGGTGTATTAATTCTAAACTTTATCACTTCGTTACTTAAAACAACTTAAATTTCAATAATAATGTATCAAAAGTCGAGCAAAACTTATTAAAGTTAATAAAGTGTAAATTGTGGAAGTGAGAAGAAATTTATGACATCCTGTAGGTTGGTCCGGGAGTACTCGGGAGTATCGCGAATGTAAATTTTACTAATGTTGCCCCGGGGACTTGTTACAACAGAGTTTTTTAAACTTTTTTTTTATCTTAGTGATAAGATTGTTAAAAATATTTTTATTACTTTATTTACTTGAATATTAAAAGTGTTCCGTATGTCAGATATTGTAAAATCTCTATGAATAACATTTTTAATCTATGCATTTATTTTAAGGTATAAAATACATCTAAAAAGTAAACGTGAGTATTTATTCGGCTTACAAAAGGATTATGCAATAGAAAAAGAATGTAAAATTTAATTTGCAGAATACTTCGCATTTTAATACCTAATCCGTGTTGCTACCATTATCGGTCGATAAGATTTCCAACAGGGATACTGTTTTGGCAGGAGGAGCATTCGGTATTGCCAAGACATCCATTGTAGCGGACGAAACAATTGAACTAAAGATAAAGGTTTCTGCTAAAGACAAGCTACAGAAACGAAGGCAAAGTCGACAATATTTCAACATTAAAAAAAATATAAATTGTCTGAGTCAAGTGAAGCCCATTCCTCAACTTATTCGAATACTTCCATGTAAAATTCTTGATTGAACTATTTACACAATGTCTATTTTCAATCTCTCTTTATGCGAAGCTTTGTCAAATAATATTAATCACTATAAAAGATGCAAATCCTTACTTAATATTATAAATGCGAAAGTAACTCTGTCTGTCTGTCTTGCTTTCACGCCAAAACTACTGAACCGATTTAAATGAAATTTGGTACACAGATAGTCTAGAGCCTGAGGAAGGACATAGGCTACATTTTAACGCGAAAAAGGGGTTGTAAGGGGTTGAAAGTGGGGGTGAAAGTTTGTATGGAATTATCGTCATTTTTACAGTTAGAAGCTTGAAACTTATAAATTCTATTCGAAGACAGAATTTCATGCGGACGAAGTCGCGGGCACAGCTAGTGTAAAATATATGATGAAGATATACGTGAAAGTATTCAGATGCCTTGCCAAATTATTCCATATCCCCTTCTCAAAATGACACCTGCCTCCGTACCTGCCCAACAAAAAGGATGTTTACAAAACAACATTTGAGGACAGAAATAGACAACTTGTCTAACACACAGCGCGTCGCTGCGTAGGATAAGTTTCCTCCTTCATTTATTTTGTCGACTGTCAGTCGTTTTATTAAAGTTACATTTGTGACAACAACAACATGTCACGCCCGTAACCCAGAGAGATAGGCGGGGATTACGGACTGTCATTTGACGCGGTCCTAACACACCTCCCTCACCTTATCCACATTCATACATACAAGTCGGTTTCGGCTTAATACCGCCCACCTTTACTTTATTTACGTTTCTGATAACGAACAACCAAGAAGTAAAAATGTTGACTGTCCGTCTGTCTGTCCACAAGACCGCGCTTGTTCTTTGTAATCTCCAGAACGGCTGTACTGAATTATATGGGACTTTAACGGGAAGGCTTATGCATGTGCATATATTTTTCTACGCTGACGAAGTCGAGGGCGACCGCTAGTTCAATAATAATTCCCTGTTCGTCCCAAAAAACATTCTCAAATCTTGAATGAAGTCCCATTCAATGTGGAATAATGAATAGCATACAGTCCTTACAAATTGATGAGAATGCAAACATAATAACTTCCTCATGTTTTAACATCCATACAATTAATTGTTGAACAGAAAATGGGGTCATTGCATTACGAGCTACTCCACTTACCCCGATTTATATTTTGGTACAAAGACTTGTTGATATTTTTGGAAAAATATCATAATGTTCTCTTCTTTTTAAAAAGAACCAGAGAGATACAATGCCATTTTACAAATATTTAAACTATTGAAACCCTCAGTAAAATGTCAAGTTGATATGTTTCTTCTTCGATCTTGTTTTTGTTTGTTTTGTTAGGGCTAAAAACAAACTGGCATAAACGTTGTTTTTCATTTCTTCGTAGACTTTAACATTAGATCATATACGTGTACACTCTAACAATATTTATTATAAATATATTATATTTTTAGGGGTGTATATATAATTTAATTTAGAAAATGAAATGGAACATTTCTACATGTTATATAAACGATTATTGTTCGTCGTTTCCTGGTTATTATTAAATTTGTAAAAGCAGTTACGCCGGAGTCTGGAGTAACTGAGTGCACGGCTACAGCGGATTTACAGCCCATTTGCTCTCTGAATTTACAGACCTCGATTTCTCTGCACTGAAATTTCTTAGACGCTCATTAGAAGAAACTGTATCAAAAGTTTATTTTTTACTAAATTAAAATTAAAATCACGATTATTCTTTTTTAAATTTTATACAATTTAAAATATTGGTGTAAATTAAAAAAAAATGTCGCCATGAACTATTTGTTATAGTAAAATGTGACATAAATCAAATTAAATACACACACTTTTGAGAGATTTCATTTAATTTATAAAACCTTCCATGGTTCATTTTTATAATATAACGTAGAAAAATAGCTTCCGTTAGCGTTTTTCCTTAACAAATACAAATATTTGCGGCACCAACGGGAAAGTACGGATGATAAAATCTTCTTTATCAATTCATTTCATAAATCTTAAATGTTCAATAGGTTTTCTGCTTCAAGAATCTTTATTATCTATTCAGAGTTACGGTAAATAAAAAAAATGAAAAGGAAACCTTATATACTTCCTCAAATACAGATAAATTAAAACGGAAGTTTCTTATGTATTTATTATTGATACTTTAACGCTACTTACAACACCAAACCTATTTTCAAAATTGACTTTACAATGGAAGGACTGTATTCGACATACTGTTAAAATGTAAAACGTCAAATCGAAACCCTCACTTTGCTAAAGCCCTTTTGTGACGCTGACAGTACAGAACCGAACTCATTTCCAAATGAAAAGGAGCGCGTTTAGAAGCCGGGATTAGGCATTAATCGAGAATGAATACAATGAATGAAGCATACAAATTGATTTATAGCCGTAGATATATTACTTATAGTCTATAGGTACCTGGAAATCTAGAGACAAAAAAGAGAAGCGATAAAAATACCTCCACAGGCCTTTTTTGCGGTAACAACCCACATTTTTGATATTTATAAAACGAAATTACATTTAAAAAATCAACTCTCGATTAGACGACAAACTTGTACGTCCTATCTATCTTACTAATATTATAAACTAGCTTTTACCCGCGACTCCGTCCGCGCGGAATAAAAAATAGAAAACGGGGTAAAAATTATCCTATGTCCTTTTCCTGGTTCTAAGCTACCTTCCCACCAATTTTCAGTCGAATCGATTCAGCCGTTCTTGAGTTATAAATAGTGTAACTAACACGACTTTCTTTTATATATATATAGATAAGATGCTAGGTTTTCGGGGGATCTTCTAGCGACGTGACCGAAATATTCCAGCATGCGGCTGAGGCATACCGTGGAGAGGCTTTTAGTGACTTTAAGCTCTTCTAGGATCGAGTCGTTTGTCCTGTGTGCAGTCCACGGTATTCTCAGCATTTTCCGCCAGCACCACATCTCGAAAGCGTCTATGCGTTTCCGATCTGCTACCTTAAGGGTCCACGTCTCAGCGCCATAAATAAATATTGAGAAAACGAGCGTTTGGACCAGCTTGACCTTGGTTCCTTTAGTGATGTTTCTGTCATTCCAAATTTTCATGAGCTGAGTCATTGCTGTCTTTCCCATACCGATTCGACGTCTTACTTCGTGTTCAACGGATCCGTCACTGCTTATGCTTGATCCCAGATAAACGATCTCATCGACGATATCAACATCCAGGCCATCAATCGCACCAATTTGCTTAAAGCGGTCCACGATCATGACCTTTGTTTTCGCTTTGTTTATTGAGAGGCCTAGCTCTTGACTTACTGATTCCATTCTTTGGAATAGCTCTAGTATTTCAGCTTCGTTTGCAGCAAATAGTGTTGTATCATCAGCATATCTGAGATTAGTTATGTTCGTACCCCCAATTGTGATACCTCCCTCCCACCCATCGCACACCTTTCTCATTATGTATTCACCATAGATATTAAATAAAATCGGCGATAGAATGCAACCCTGTCTTACACCTTTTTCGAAGTTAAAGGGTTCTGAATGGGTTTTGTCTATTCTTACTATTCCGCGACTTGTGGTGTAAAGTGAGCTAATGAGACCGATGAGATGTTGGGGCACACCGAACTCTGCCAGAATCTTCCATAAGCTGGACCACTTAACGGAATCAAAGGCCTTGCTGTAGTCTATAAAGCAGATAATAGCAGGTATGTTGAACTCGTAGCACTTTTCAATTATTTGGCGTATGTTCAAGATTTGTTCCCTTGTCCCTCGACCTCTAACAAATCCGGCCTGCTCCTGCGGTATCTGCCAATCCAAGAAGGCCCGCAGCCTGTTGTTAATTATATGTAATAGTATTTTACTGGCATGAGACGTAAGGGCTAGAGTACGATAATTTTCACACTTCTGCGTGGATCCTTTTTTATGTAAAGGCAGTATTATAGATTGCGTCCAATCATGGGGCCACACACCTGTTCGCCATACTGAGCAGCAGATGTCATAAAGCATTTCCACTGCCGTGTCTCCTAGTTCTTTCAATACTTCTGCGACAATCCCATCTGGGCCTGCTGCTTTCTTATTTTTAAGTTTATTTATTGAGAAATTAATTTAACCTAGAAAAAAACATCATTACGGGAAAAATCGAGGGAAAGAGACCCAGAGGGCGCCGCCCTATGCGCTGGACTGACCAAGTACGCACCACACTCGACTCCAGCATACATAATGCCATCCACAGCGCCGAAAACCGCACAGAATGGAGAACCACCCTTCGCGAGATGGTCAAGAGGAGAGGTCGCGACCCTCAGGAGTGAGGAAACGATGCGCAGAGAGAGAGAGAGATAAGATGCAAAAGTTAAGATAATTGGATGGATGGATAGATGTTTGTTAGAAAGTATCTCCCGAACGACTCAACAGATCTTGATGAAATTTGGCACAGACGTAGAACGTAATGGTAGAACACATAGATTAATCATTATGTTTTTTTTAAATTCCGCGCAAACGGAGTCGCGGGCGACAGCTTGTAGTTTATATACTATGTATTGTCCATGATTTAGAGCATGTGCTCTAAGAATTTATACAGTGAACCCTTGAAACAACATTATGTATTAACAATGCTAATTTAAAATTCCAATATCATAAAATTTGTCTTCAAAAATGTTATTGTCTCTGTTTTTTCAATGCGTGTGATTCACTTAACATGTCAGTTTCAAGCAATGATATAGAGGTTACTTTATAAGATAGCTCCAAGGCTCTTATAGTCCTCGGCAGCGCTTTTTATTACGATGTTGTGACTTAACGCTAAGCATAAAACTTTTTATTGCTGAGATAATGTACGAGATACGAAATCTCAAGGTTTATTTGCTGAGATAAATAGAAATGTATTTCATCTTACATCAGTTAGGTTTACATTCTTTTGTACGGGATCTTAGCATTATTGACAACCAACACATTACCGTGAAATTTTCATACCTCTTTGTCTCGTTTCCAGTGAATTTCCATTTCCAAAAAACTAATACTTTATTTATAACCTACTACAGTGTTAAGACCATTAAGGCTTGGCTTTTAAGCACTTGACTTGTAATCTGCAGTTCCTGAGTTCGAATTCCGCCATATGCCAATTTGTTTTTCGATTTACATATGTACATCATACGACGTTCTTACGGTGAAGGAAAAGAAATTTAAAGATATGTGTGAAGTCAAACAACACGCACTGGGTCAGCGTGTTTGACTATGGCATAGTCACCCCTAAGTTAGGGTAGACTTCAAGTCCCTTGTTAGGGACGTAAAGTAAGCTGATGATGATGACTGTGGAAGGATTGTTCTCCTTTCTCTTTAACGGCTGACAGTCATTATATTTTACTAATTATTACGTGTTAAAGTTACGAAAACTTCATGCCCGAAGCGAAACTCAATTTGTTTATTAGATAAATCTAATAATTTGTCAAACTAGCGGTGTTGTTTCTATTTAGAATACTCGTAGTTAAATATTTCTATTTTACTTGTAACTTCCTCGCTAGGCCTGGCGAGGTCTACCTACAAATTAATTAAACAATTTCGACAATTATCGAATTAACTGGGGTGTAAATTGCCTCTTGCCGTTAGAGAAGGCAATACTAGTTTCTATGTGGTAATTAAATTGCTTTGTTAGGGTTGCTTTGTTACCAATATAATGGGATTTATGAACCCCCAATACCGTCGTAAGTTAGACTATTTTTGGAGGATACAAGGCCGTGTACTGACGACTGTTATAATTTTCTTCAATTCACCTACCAAGGGATCTTTTAACGTCTAAATAATAATACAATTTCACTAAAATTATTAAGACTATGAAAGCGAATGAACCTATCATGCTATTTGCCCAAATAGAAAAATAAAAAAATGAAAATTTTCATAAAAATCTTAGGTAAAATACATAAATGGGTATCAACAAACTGATAAAACACTCCATCAGTTTATATTTAAAGTTCTCAGACAGCACCCCGCTCGGCCTGAAATCTTCTCCTGACATAACTTTTAATAGAGGCCTTAATAGGCTTTCACCAACTTTACTCAATAAGACGTTCTCGTTTTTTGTTAGAAAACTTTTTAAGAAACCCTATTTACTAACACAATGAGAACTTGAATGAAGTAAATAAGCATTTACATCTTTATTAATCAAACAAAAAACTTAGAAACATATAAAAATATAAATATTACATATACCAACACATCAAAACGGACCTTTACTGGCATAATTTATTGGGATATTCCACACATATAACTATATATAACACTGGGTGTATTTCTATTTCTATGTAGTCGTAATTATGTCCTATAAACTGTTATAGGAACTAGAATTATAGGCATCTAAATCCCTTAACAGATAACAGTGTGTTTGTCACAGTTGTTTTGAGAATGGAACTCACGGTTTCCACACTATAAATATTCACGATGTTAATAGTATATTTGGTAATAGAAAGCATTCACAAATTTCAATTTATTGTTTATCTTAATAAATAGATTTATTTAAAATCAATTAAACTTAAATGAAATTGTTCAGTATTTGAGGTTGATCCCGCGGAGAGTACATGACCACGAGCGTTTTAATACTGTTTGTTGCGATGAGATTGGTATCGTTTGAGGTCGGGATTAGTATGCGTAGCGACTGCCTCCTTCATGTAGTTTGTCGATTACTTAAGCCCCATTTCCACTGTAAGCATTCAGTTGAGGTCGCTATCGAATGTTAAAGAAAAGTCACATAATACGACCTCACAGGCGTAGAATAAAATGTGTTTCATGTTTCCTCTATAATACTAAGACCTTCTAAAGAAGTTGGGACAAGAGGAAGAATGAATAAGAGAAGTCTTAGTTCTCTTTTCAAAATAAATATAGTCAATGTCAGCTTCAGTTATTCGCCTGCTCGTTTCGTTGGTAAATGTGGAGATTTTAAACCATGAGCTCTTTTACCACTTTCATGGTAAAAAATGTCAAAAATATCAATACAAGAATACATACAAACATAATTTTGTACACACACATTTGTTGTTATCTTACTAATATTATAAATGCGAATGTCTAGATGGATGGATGTACGTAAGAAGGTATCTCCGGAACGGCTCAACGGATTTTAATGATATTTGGTACAGATGTAAAACATAGTCTGGAAGAACACATAGGCTACTGATTACGTTTTTTTTTTTTAATTCCGCGTGGACGGAATCACGGGCGACAGCTAGTATGAAATAATTTTATATGGAATACTTAACAATGTTTTCCTAAGAAAAGTCCACCTTAATCTTAGAATAATCTCGCTATTTGCGGAGACAACAGAGGGCTGGTTTAAACATTTAACAGAATGTGAAACCTTTTAACAGAAAGTAAGTGTTAATAAGATGAAAGGAATTCTCTGGAGCCGAACGCAGATGTCGGAGCTTAATAAAAATAACAAAGTTGCGCAAATCGGGAGTATTTATTATTTTTCATAAGTAAATGATGTATTTCACGGAAAATCAAAGAAATCTCTGTTTCAGGTGTAATAATACTTGGAATCTGAATAAACTATGTGAAAATATTACATCTCTTTAATTGTGTTTAACTTTTCAAAATTGTGTTTTTTATGTTTTACGATTTAGTGTATTATTTTTAATATAAGTAATAGGAAGCGTATACCAATTGTCAGGTCAATTTAGAAATGTTATAACAAATTACCATTCATTAACTTAATGTGTTATTTACTTATATATTAAGAAGTTTATAACATAATTAACATGCAACGAAAAATATTTCTTTTCTATTCTTCTTTTAAGTATTAAACTAAGAAGCACAGAAAATAATTAAATGTATTGATAATATGAATAAATATTCAATATAGAAGGTTTCGAAGCATAAAACTGGCAAATACAGCAACATTCCTGATCGATCCTGGAAGACATCCAGTAGTCCTGTAGTTTATCGTTCTTCGGGTGTAGTTTATTTGCCGTAAAGCGTGTCCCCTAGCGCCCTCTGGGAGCGTTTATCTCAACAGTGTAATAAAAACTGATGTACCTGTTCCTGCGCAATTTATTATTCCTATGTCTGACTTTATTATAGTTGAAATGTTTTTACGCTAACTGTCAACAACAATGTTATATTTATCAATTTAAATCCTCGGAATTTAATCATGATTTTTGGTTATAAATCAACTCTATCCCGTTTCATCCCCACTTATCTCACTTATCTCTGGACATTTTAAAAATATTTTTTTGGACTAAAACAAAAATGTAATAAGTAAAAAAATTGCTAAAATCTGTCGCTATGTGCATAAAATAATTGACACCTACAATTTTTATAGTCAATCAGCATCGGGGCCGTAGTGATATTATTGACTGTTATTTTTTAAAACCATAAAAGTTTTCGACTAGGAATCGAAGTCAAAAATACATTTTGGCACTAATAATAAAAGCGCCACCTATTGGACACAGTCAGAATTTTTTATGATACAGCTATGAGAAAATATAGATGGCGCTATTACTCATATTTTCCATTGTCAATCTTAGGCATCTTAGGCAATGGTACCGAATGTAAATGACTTTGTGGTATTTTATATCTTTTAACATTATAACGTTGATTTATTATTAGTGTGTATTATTTATTTCTATTTCATGCATTCATGCATAATATGGAAAGTGAAAGAATCTTCTTAATAATCGTCATCGACGCAATTGTATAATAAAGACGTTGTTTTGATAGTATTTTTATACAAGACAAGCTGTTGCCCGCGTCTCCGACCGCACGGAATAAGAAAAAAACTTTAAAATTAGCCTATATATTCTTCCAGGCTATGTTCTACATCTGTGCCAAATTAAATCGCCGTTATGTTAAGCATTTATAATATTAGTAAGATAATAAGAAGAGGACAAACGAGCAACGGGAAAATGCAGTGGCTTTGCTTTGCTTGGCAGCCCCAGGTCGTTATACTTCTCACGTACATTACTCTTTAAGAAATTACCCCAGAACTCGTGGAGATGAATAAAAAAACATGCCGCTATAAAAATCACAGTCGTTTATTAATAATTAATAAATACTGGTAATTAGGATAGACATAGAGATTTACCAAAAAATCATTAGCGTAATGTAAGGTATTCAAGAATCTAATTAATATCTAGAATGTATTAATGAATTGAGTAAATTTTACCACTTGTCAAAACGACATCGGTCACAATGTCAAATGTCACTTCATGTCATCATTTCGGTGACACTTCGACGTTATTCTGACAGATGTCATTTTGACAGTGGCCTAAGTAGAAACGTCCACGTGGTGAGCTCGTAAATACAAATAAAATTATATCATTTAATTACGATTTAAGTAACTTAAAGTTAAGTCATGGGCCCGATCTTCTATAAAACCTTATCAACTAACCTATATGTTTACGTATAAACAATCTATTGCGTCCTATTAAGCTAGATATTTCGAAAACTAAAGTTCTAGATTTAACTAATCACCTCGATTCTGAAACATTCAAATGACACCATGTACCACTTTACAATATATTGTATAGACCGGCAAAGATATCTGACTTACTAGCGCCCTCCTGTCAAAAACAAAAACTGTCAGAAGATTCTATTTGTACTGTAGATGTTATGTCATTTTTATTTTGTCATTTTCTTTGCCCATGTAGGTTTTATATATTTTCTGACAGAATACCGCGATAGTAGCGCCTCTCTCACCTAGCCAGGTATCCTTGTTGACTACATTACTGTGAGTTTCCTTCCGTAATATTTGTATTAATATCGTGGTATCTTTTTTGTCAAATGGAAGGAAATAGATGACAATACGTATTATGCATATCACGAAAGCGCAGTTTTATAGTAACGAGTGTTACCAGGATGCAGGAAATTGTACCTTTATCCTGGTAAACATTATACCAAAAATAATTAGGGCAACATTACAAATGATAGGAATGTGAAGTGTTTTGCTAAAACAATTTCTTTAATACTGTTGTAATAAACTTGGTACCATTAACAAAACATTGCATGTTTAAATTAAAATAAATACTAAACAAAAATTTATTACCCCGTTTTTGTGTTCAATCTTTTTTAATCCCTTTTTTTCATGAGATTTCACAGCCGTAAATACAAGTCATCAATTAAGTCTCTCATCCAAACATACAACCAATCATACTCAAATTTTGTTACAAAACCCTGTAAATTGTGGGTACTTTAACATAAGTTGAAATTAAATGTATGATATGTTATCTCGTCTAAAAACTCCGATCGCAACACACACAAATAACATTTATCACCGACAGATGGCAGTTTTATTTGATAAACAAAAAATTGTTTTAGCAACAAACTTCGAACTACCCGCAAATATGAAAAAATATCACAATATACCTTGACCATAAAAAATAAAGCTAGTTTAGAAAAAAAATTGTTATCTATAACTTAATTCAAATGTCAAAATTTCATTTTAGAGTCCTAAAGACGTTTTTGTTAATTTTTTTCTCCAATATCGTGTGAAATCTTTGGTTTTTATAGAATTATCACAATTAAAAATATAAAAAATTTTTGTCTCGCATTTCTATTTTCATCATTACAGGGAAAGCTTTCTTATAGCAACCTTACGTCCAAGCATCAAATTCAGTGTAGTTACGACGTAAAGTGCATACCTCGCGGTGAGTAACTGCGTACTTTACAACACATAGTAACTGCGCACAGTACCACATAGTAACATACAGTTACTAATAGTAACCCTACCACACAGTAACATACAGTAACCGTACCACACAGTAACTAATAGTAACCGTACCACACAGTAACTTACAGTAACCGTACCACACAGTAATTAACAGTAACTGTACCACACAGTCACTAACAGTTACCGTACCACACAGTATCATACAGTAACCGTACCACACAGTAACTTACAGTAACCGTACCACATAGTAACCGTATCATACGACATGAGCATGATTCGTCATCGTGAAGTTAAAGTAAATGGAAAAATATCACCAATATATAAATAAGCTGATTTGTGCTAAATAACCTACTGCATCATCTTCAACTTGAACCTTAAAACTAAATAGGAGATTACTCTAATGAAAACAAAGAATGCGCTGAGAGCGGCCACGTCCACCCAGAAGTTGGCCTTGTCCATCGTCATCTCGTTGAGGAACATGTCCGGGTTACGGAAGTGGCAGTACGCCTCCGAGCAGTGCAGCTTCTCCCGTCCGAACCCGTACACTGACAGCATGGCGCCTTCGAACCCGTAGCGAACGTAACTGAGATACGTCAGCCATTGCAGGTAGCTGGGGATGGCGTTGAAGTTGACGAAGAAGCCGGAGAAGAGGACGACAGGTATGGTGGTGACGGGGCCGAGGTAGACGCCGGTCTCTATCTTCATGGCGGCGCCGATGAGCAGACCCAGGGACTGCGCCACCAGCGCCGTGAGGATGTTGATGGCGGTGAACATCAGCACCCGGTCCGTCTGCATCGGCTGACCAGTCATGAAGTATACTATTATCACATACACGCCGCTGAACACTATCTGCAATAACACGGGAAAAAATATGTTTTATATACTAGACTAGCTGTCACCCGTGACTTCGTCCGTGAATAATTAATTTTTTTTTTTTTTTTTTTTAGAGAAGGGGGCAAACGAGCGGCGCGAACACCGAAGTGATCATCGACGCCCATGGACATCCGCAACACTACGAGAATTGCAGATGCGTTGCCGGCCTTTAAGAAAGAGATATGCTCGCTTCTTGAAGGACCCTAAGTCGTAGTGGTTTGGAAATACCGCCGAGGACAGACTATTCCACAACGCGGCCGTGCGGGGCAAGAAATTTCGCGAAAACCGCACTGTTGTGGAATGCCAGCCATCCAGATGGTATGGATGGTACCTGGCAGTCTGTCGGGTCGTCCGATGACGAAACTCGGCGGCAGGAATCGTTCCAAACAGTTCTTCGGAACACTCCCCGTGGTATAAACGATAAAAAATGCAGAGGGAACTGACGTCCCTCCGCAAGGCCAGAGTATCAAGCCGATCGGTAAGAGCTCGGTCGTTGACGATTCGAGTCGCTCTCCGTTGTATGCGGTCAAATGGAAGAAGCTGGTATTGGGGTGCTCCCGCCCAGAGGTGCGAGCAGTATTCCATGTGGGGCCGAACTTGCGCCTTGTACAGTTGTAGGCGGTGGCCCGGCTGGAAATACTGCTTCGCCCTACTGAGCACACCCAGCTTTTTGGAGGCCAGCTTGGCCTTGTCTTCCAAGTGACCGCGAAACTGAACGTTACTCGATTACTATTATTATTTACAAGATTTAATTAGTAGCCTTTTTATATCAAACGATGGCAAACGAGCAAACGGTCAACTGGATTTGCCGAAATAGTGAGGCGACCGTTGCCCATAGACATCCGCAAATGCATATGTGTTGCCTACCTTTAATCAACGGAGAAGGGGACGCACAGAAAGAGAATATTTCTCCTTCCTATGCGACCCTCTTCCGCCAAATCCACTTCCCCTTCCCATCCTTTCCTAATAAGAAGGGTGTGAAGGGAATGTGGACTAAAATGAGTCCTCCGGCACCACACTCATCAGACTGTACACGGAATTACTTCCACTTGACGCCTGTCTTCTGAGTCAATTCCTGAGCCACCGACGCTCTTACCATCTCTTGGATAAGGAATATTACTTCATATTGAAACTAACCTGGAAAGGCAAGTCCGCCATTGTCTTGGCAAAGTAGAACGCCTTCAAGGAATACCAATAATTTAAATGTTCTCGCACAAACACGCTCATCTCTGTTGGGACTGAAATATAAAAAACGACTAGTTAGTTTTTTTTATATTTTTTATATATACGTACATAGTATTAGATATAATACATTATGGTGAAGGAGTCTATTTTGGCCTAAAATGATGATAAATGAGGGTAAACGATACAGAAATCGCCACCTTTATTTAGGAAAAAACATTAAACAGAACTTACATGTAAGTATAGTAGGCATCATAGCTGTGAACATTGTGAACATGACGGTGAAGAATATACACCCGGCGTTGCTCATCACTTTAGCGGCATCATGTCCTATATCGTAGTAGAGGAAGCCGATGAGAAGGCCGACGACGGTGTGACTGCAGAGGCGCAGGTGTGTCAACATCTGGTCGCGCAGGATGCTGCGGAAGGTCCTCTTCAACAGGATCCAGAACTGCTTCCAGCCGGAGGTGGGGAAGCCCGCCTTCACCGGCTTCTTGGTGAAGCTCTCGCTGGAGTCGAGCAGTGAGGTGGTGCAGGTGACGGGCGCCAGGTTGCCGGCTGCAGGCTTCTCCGTGTTCAGAGGAGCCTCCGACATGTCTATCACAGTGCAGGTGGGTTTGTCTGTGGACATTATTATATTTCATACATAAATGTGACAACTTAAATGATAACTACGGTCAAAACGGTTTAAATGCTTTTTTTAATTAAATAGGTATTGTATCGTAATAGCGTGTTAACGGTAAAAACTTCAAAAATGTTTGTTACATCTTACTAATATTATAAACTAGCTTTTACCCGCGACTCCGTCCGCGCGGAATATAAATAGAAAACGGGGTAAAAATTATCCTATGTCCGTTACCTGGTTCTAAGCTATCTGCCCACCAATTTTCAGCTAAATCAGTTCAACCGATCTTGAGTTATAAATATAAACTAACACGACTTTCTTTTATATATATAGATGTGAAAGTTAAGATGTATGGATAGATGGATTTTGGTCAAAAAGGCATCTCCAGAACTATTGCCTGGATATTGATGACATTTAGCACATATATACAACATAGGCTAGTTATTAAGTTTTTTTTATTCCGGGAGGTCGGAGTCGCGGGTGACATTGAGCAGACATATTTCTTTCCTACATACTGTTGTTTTAACTATACATTGAAAATATTCTCGCTAATTTAACATTAGCGTTGTTGATAATCAGCTTAGTTATATACTAACAATGTTACCTACTTGGACCACACTTAGTGTGATATTTTTAAATAGTATACAAATAGTTTGGTTGAACTTACCTACGACAATTTGTAAGGCATCCTTGTTGTTGACGTTGGTCTTATGATTGTTGAAGTTGCAGTTGTGAGTGGGGGCGGAGGCGAGGGCGGGGGCGAGGGCGGGGGCGGGGCCGGCCGCGGCAGGGGCGGAGCTCGCGGAGGAGGAGGAGGAGGAGTTGTTCCCCCGCCCGCAGCCACCCTTGTTCACCGCCATCACCAGCTTGTGCACCCAGTCGCCGTGCTCGCCCGTCGCCACCTCCATTACTGTACCACAAGTTCAATGTTTAGAACGAGAACAATGCAAGATGTATTATTTAAAAGGTTATTGACATACCGTAATCCGCAGGATTGTGGTAGCTGGGACAGTGCAGGCTCATGGACGATAAGAAAGGCACGAGGCCGCTGACCCTGCCCTGGTAGATGCACTGGCCCTCCGCCAGCGTGTAAAGGAAGTCGAACATCTCGAACAGCCTGGCGGAGGGCTGGTGGATGGTGCAGATGATGGTGCGGCCGCCGCGGGCCAGCGACTTGAGCAGAGATATGCACTGGAAGCAAGATGAGCTATCCAACCCTGACGTCGGTTCGTCGAAGAACATCACCGGTGGATTGTTGACCAACTCTAGAGCTATCGACAGCCGCTTCTTCTGTCCGCCCGACAAGTTTATCGTGCGCGTATCCGCCGCTTCGACGAGACTCAGCATCTCTAGGATCTCGTCGATGACTATCTTCTTGGCGGCGGCGGTCATGTCTTTGCCTAGCTTCAGGTTGGCCGACACGTACATCGCTTCCCGGACGGTGAGGTGAGGCAGGAGGCAGTCGTCCTGCATTATATAGCAGGAGAGCTTCCGAAACCGCCGCAGATTTCTCTCTTTGCCGTTTATGAGAATGGACCCCGTTACATACGACGATCTGGAATATAAAAAAACAACTTATTACATACAACCGCAAAACTAGCTATAAAGTAAGCGTTTGAAACCTGTTAACATTAAAAGTTTTTAATACTTTGCTTAAAATAGAGGCCAGTAAAGTACATTGTTTGGATAAAATGAATGCATCCTGTGATATATATCTGCACTTTGGTAACCTGTGATATACATGGAGTTGCTACTACGGAGAACCCTTTATAACTCGGTACAGTGTTTGCAGTGAAAACAGCTCTATAAAATCACATGTTTAGAACTAGGCGCGTTTCTGGCAACGTTCCAGATGTCAAACATTTCTAAATTGTTAACATTGAACAGCGAACGCGTTTTAAAAGAAAGTAACGGTTAGTTTATGAATGTGATATGAATCACAGATATAAATAAAACGTAAACAAAATAACCTGATGCGTTCCAGAATTAAAAATGTATAAAATAACTACATTAAAAATAACTGCCGTTACTACGAGGAATGGCTACAATCAAGATGTTAACGGTTAACACTGCTTATAGCTATAGTGAAGCCAATAACTTTTATGACATGAAGTGACTTAAGTCGAAAGAATGCCCTAAAAAAGCGTAGTTCGATCGTGCTCGTGACGCGCCTTGGAAATGTGTTTAATATTGAAAAACCAACTTACTTGTATCCTGCTAATATATTCATGAGGGTGCTCTTTCCGGCGCCAGAAGGTCCCATGATGGCAGTGAGCTCTCCGGAGCGGAATGTGCCATTGATGCCTTTCAGCAACGCCTTGTAGCCGCGCTTCCTGCCTTCGCTGACCGAGTAAGATAACTCCGAGAACTCGATGTCGACCGGCGGCCGCTTGGGCAGGTGTGTGAGTGAAGCCATGGGCTTTTTCTGGTCGCCGCAGTCGTTGTGCACCTTGGGAACAAGCCCCGTCATCGCGGCGGTGCCAGCGCCACCGTTGCATATGTTCATTTGTGAGCCCCTGAAAACATCCATGAAGCTATTTTAAAATATTGCAATTGATATCATTAAAGCACGCATAGTGCCACATAGTAGTTTAAAGAACCTACTATATTGCTGCGGCATCAGTAGTCGTTCTAAAGCGTACGCTTTGTCAAGTAATAATCAAAACATGTACGAATTGTATATTGAATGGAGATAGAGCGCACCAGACAGCGGTTTTAATCAAAACGTCCTTGTATAAAATTGTCGAATCTTGAAATCATTAGTAAAGCTACAGTTGGTGCAACAGCGATCAATTCATTTTTACAAGAGTTTGGATGACGGCCAAAAATGCTGCACTCGATGGAATCGCGACACTATTTAACATAATTAATGTTTCTAAAGAAAAAAATGGTTATTGTGAGAAAACCATAAAAGATAGATATATGCTATCGCGGACTTTTATTTAGCACATTTAAAGAGCTACAATTCGCCATACATCAATTTTATGTAGGTCTTATAGTTTAGCCTACGTAAGCGCTGAAAGCAAAAATGTATCTAATTTTCGCAACAAATTTTGAAGCTATATTCAAAATCTACTAGTCTTCTAGTTATTTAAAAAAAAAACAAAAAAATGGGACCCATCTGCAAGCACTTCCTTTCGATTAAAATAATTTTTATCAAAATCGGACCATCAGAGGCGGAGATTCGCAGTAACACACATAAAATAAATTCAGTCGAATTGATAACCTCCTTCTTTTTGAAGTCGACTAAAAACCAAGCTTTAAACTTAGCTTCCATGACGACAATTCGATAGGATTTTATCAATAAAAATGGTCACAATTATTTGTCTATTCATTCATGTAATAACACTATTGAAGAGGAAGCTTAGCTATTAGCGTTTAATTTGACAAGTGAGGAACAAGACTTCTGCCAGACGTACCAATCCAATCGCCGGGTACCGGAGTACCGGGTACAATAATGAGCTTTGTATGTATATCAACCAATACATCATGGAACGAACAGAAGACAAAGGTTTTGCAAACGATATTAAACATTGGATGAATTGTTTCGTTATCGAAAACTAGTTAATTAGGACATCAAGTAATCGATACGAATCGTATGCAGTGACGCATCCGTTGTTTTACGAGGATTAATTTCCGGTTCAAACTTATCTACTATTTAGAACCATTGCATATGTAAATAAACTGTCTTTTTAAATTTTTAGTTAGTTGTGTTATGTTTCTTTAACTTGAAAGAGTCATTGTCTGGCCACGACGGACGACGTCTATAAGCCAGAAACTGGGGTTAGAAAGAAACCTCTATACACGAGAAAAATATTTCGGTTTCATGGACTCTCGCTTATGCAGATTCGTCTATATATATTTTTTTGTATTGGTGTATAGTCGAAACACAATTACAACGTCTATGATATTAATAATTATATTTTATTCAACATCTAAAAAAGTTCAAAGTCCAATGTTTCTTCAAATATTCAGGTTTTTTGCGCGAAGTAAAGTAAGAATAGAATGAATAACTTATGTTGTTCTCTCTGACGTCAATGGGACCGGAATATAACGTTTTAAAATTGATTATAATAAGTTAGGCTCCATAGGTAAAAGATTAGCAAAAAAAAATTAAAAATTAAAAGATGTACGTGTTGTCAAGCGATTCACACAATGCCAGCGCGGGTAATTAAGACCTGGTCACCCTTAAGAAGGTCATAGTCAAAGAATCTCACTAATGTTGATAATTGCTACTACCTATCTCCAGAACGGCTAAACATATTTTCATGAAATTTTACACAAATGTAGAGCATAGTCTGGAATCAAAAAACACTGAAACAATTTTTATAACAAAAGACAATTCTAACCCAAGGTTTTTTTTATTGCAAGGTGGCAAACGAGTAAGCGGCCACATGAATTTGCCGAAATGGCGAAGCGACCGCTGCCCATAGACATTCGCAATTGCAGATGCGTTGCCTACCCCCAATCGACGAAGGACAAGACCCACAAAAAGAGAATATTTAACCTTCCTTTGCATCTCCTCCTCTATCAAAGCCACCTCCCCTTCCCATCCTCTCCTTATAAGAAAAAGGGTGGGAAGGGAAAGAGGACTAAAATTAGGCCTCCGGTACCACACTCATTAGACGAATCGCGGAATTACTTCCACTTCTCGTCTGTCTTCTGTGTGGTCGTGGTATTAGAGTTTTTGCTAGTGACAAGTTTACAAGTCTTTCCTCTTTCTGTTCTGTTTGTACAAACTAAAATAGACATTATTACGTATCAAATGTACAAAACGATAAATGAAAGTCGCTTAATAGATTACATTTACTTAAGCCCTTATAAACAAAGGCGAGACCAACTAGCTCAAGGGCTGTATCTATTTCTGTCCACAGACTACCTAAATAATAGAGTATTCATGGCATAGCGAACACTCAATTTAATTGAATTATTTAACTTTCCTACAACATTAGCATAATCACTTAAAAAAATTAAGAGCGCTTCTTATTCTTACTTTAAATTATAAATGTAATAAAGCCTAGTTACGCTTTACAGCCTTGAAGTTATCATTGTAAAATTTAACATAATAATATAAGGAGTAAAAAAGACTTACAGGTCCATGTTTTTGTTTTACAATTTACGATTTTCCTACATAGAAAAAAGCTTTCGAGTCTCAAATCTCTGTGTATAGGTTACTCTATGTCAGTCCTTCCATAGCTTATTTGCAATACGACTTTTACATTTATTTCGGTGTATTCTTACATTACCTTAGTGTTCTATGTATGATTAGTTTCTACGCTACTTAAATTTGTTATGAACTATGTTGGATGTGTTATGTTTTTTTAATGAAAGTAATAACAACTTCTTTGATTATACTGTGATGAATAGTAAGTTAGCACTCAGTCACCTAGTCTTGGCCTTGGTTATTAACATAGATTAAGATAAACGAATACTTCCTTCCATTGTAACCGATTTCAAAAAAGGATTGGCAATTTGTCTGTAATTTTAAATTTCTCTGAGAAACTCAAATATTCACAGCACTTAATAAAATATAAAGCTTCACATAAACATTACGTTTAAAAACATGAGGTCTCATTTACAATTCCCACGCGTCATATTATTTGAAAAATAACAATATTTAATAACTTTAATTTTTTTTTGTACTTCAATTCGAATGAACTGAACTTTGGCATGAGGTACAATTAATATTTTTAATTAGGTTAATTGACATAAGAATTTGTTGACAATGGAATATTGAACCACGTTAAAAAGGGTAAGCTTCAGGGTATAAGACGGGATGTTTTTTTTTTTTTTTATGTCATAAGGTGTCAAACCAGCAAGCGTCCACCTGAATACGAATACGAAGCGACCTCTGCCCATAGACATCCGCAATTGCAGTTGCATTGTCTACGCATATTTACGCAGAATGTTTTTACCAATTAAAAAATAGCAATAACTGGCCGTAATTAATAATACATAATGATTCTGTAAAAAAAAAATTAACAACGTCTCTTGTCTCTACCCTGTTTGGTTAAACTAAACTAACTACTACTAAACTAAAATAATTTTTCATTAATTTCAGTAAAGTGTTTATTTGTAAACTGACTTTTATTTCATCACTTAAATCAATATACGAAAGTTTTTAGTAGTCGATTTAAAAGTAAAAAACTAAAACGTGAAACGGTTAAACGTGTTGTATATACATACATATGTACATACATATTATGTGTCCGGAATAACGGCGTTATGACGCAATTCGATCTGATTTAAACGTCCATTGATAACGGGTTATTCTTTCATTTGAATTTTTCATCTGAATCACAAGTTGAAGTTGCATTCAATCTTTTCCTTAAATATCTATCCACTTTTCCTGAACTTTAGTAAAAACCAATCTTCTACTAATGTTTTTATTTCTCTACGAATCATTCAGCTAACGATACGTAAAACATTCAGTCATATTCACCTCAACACATCCTTCTAAATAATCAAGTTATAAAAATAAGCAAATAGACTCACTAAGACTATATATAAGTACTAAGACTATAGGCTTTTTCCATTATTTTTGCATTCCCTCCATTGTGGCAGAAGCGAAATTTTTCTTCATTCAAAAGTGGAGTGCTCGCAAAATTCGTGCTATTCAATTCTTTGGTGCAAAAACTGGCAGAGTTAATGCCAACAATATTCACAATAACATAACAAAAGATTTTCTACGTAAACTAAAAGGCTTTTACAATACAACACCTTTAAAAATAATACCACTTTTTCGAAGGTGTCGAAGAGGAACGTCCAAAAATTGAAAATGCGAGGACAGAATTTTACTTGAAAGGTTAGTTTTACTATGTCATCTGAAAATTAGTATTAGATGAATATTTTGTTCGAAGATATACAAATACAAATATGACCTACATACAAATGTTAATTACATTTTAAAAATGTAAGTAAAATACCCATCCGCTTCCCCCTACTCTATTCAACATAACATCGATAGAACATGGAAATCTCCGTATTTCTTTGATTAGTGCTGTGTGCTTGTTAATGCTCGTACTAGTAGTAAGTATTCTTACCCGGTGAGTTGTCCATTATTGAGCTGTTCCGGCGACTTGAGTTGCGAGAAAGTGACCTTGTCGTTGAGGTCGCCGCGACTGCCGCGCCCAATCAACGGCAGGTGGATCTGCGTGCTCTTTGACTCCATTTTTATGCCCGGCGTCATCGCGCACTGACCATCTTGCGACACCAGACCCTGCACAGACAAATCAACATATTAATATCAAAACACTATCGAAATTAATAAGGCTGAGGCACTACGGTTCATAGAACATAGTTGGCACGAATTTGTTTTCAGTAACCGCGAACGGTTTTTTGTCAGACACCCAAGAGAAACCTATCGTCTGTAGCAGAAGTGAAGTAGTTGATATGAGACTGGTATGGATTTAGTTCGTTGCGATGAACTGCTTGGCAGACAGGACGACGTAAGATCGAATCTATGATGGGGCAAAAACAGAATTCCGATTTTGATTTGTTTTCGTGTCTCATGCTTAAACTATATGCGTAAAACGAATAATATGATCGATTACTTATTTCGTAAATCCCTGATGACAATTACTAATTGTGGGTACTGATCACTCTCAACTCTAAGTAGTAAAATGTTAAGCTTTTTTTGTACTGTTTAACTCTAGGTAGGTAATTTTAAAATAGTTACAACTTAGTTACACTTGTTTTTTTTCAGTTGTGTTCAGACAACAAAACCAAAGTCACTTAAACCGGATTTTATATAAACAGGTATAGCTGTTTTTTAGTTAATCTCTAAATTTATATTTATATCAACATTTTATGGCTTAAGCTGCAAACTAACAGTTACAAAAGCGATAACCTTTAGGAACTATTTCGTTAACTTTCAACTTATTCATGGGATCATCAATTTTAACCAGCGATATTATTGTGGGTCTGCTTACGTAAGTTTATAAGCCAAAGTCTTGCTTTTATTTCCGATGTGAAAGTTTCGCAACAGCCGCCGGCTTGTCGGTCGCTGAATATCGAACTATTTTAGACCAGCATGACTCGACATAGCTTAAGCAATTTATTACCCAATACTTCATAAGGTTTCATTTTAAAGCCCACATTATTATATATTTCATTTTATATTTCAGTTGAAATATACTGTGGTTCACTTATAGCTTTCATGATTGTAATGACTAAGGGCATAATGAAAGCCGAACAAAGTAGAACATTAGAATTATCGGCTGCTTTTTTACATTCATTACTTACAATCATATGTACAACATATTAAAATTTAAAACTGAACACATGAATCTTTTATAAAACCTTTTATTGTAATTCACCACAATCTACATACAACATGACGTCACTGTCTCAATACTTCTTCGTAAAAATCGTGTTCATTTCGACTCGATCGAAGTCACGAACAGCTAGTAAACAAATAATAACACAAATCAATAGAAACCTTACGAGTAGTTCCGCTAGAAGCCATAGACTTGTTCTATTGTTAAGCTTACATATTCCGCCTCCAATGAAGCGTGGCACTAATTATGTCTGATCATATTAAATAACAAATAACTTCGAACATGTTGTATTACAAATAAATATTATATTTGACAATTAATTAATTGCCTTTGCCTTGGTTAGGAAAGCCAATTTAGAAGCCACGATCTGGTACTTAAAGATAAATTAAGACCCCTTATATCAAATTAAAAACCCACAAAGTAATGATTGTAAAGCATCACTACATATTTAGTAGAAGTAATATAATAAAGACAAAGTAATAAAAACTCGTATATCATTATAAGTAATATGACACGTAGTAAATATAGGATAGAAATAGCTATTTTATTTTGCAAGATAATGTTAGAAGACAAAGATAAGATAATTGCGAGATTGGCTGAGGGCCTTAACCGACAAACAATGCCGCCTTGTTGGCTGGCCAACTACATCTGGAGTTCATGTTCTACATTGAGTAATATTTGTAATACTATTATTCATTAAGAAATGTGTTTATTTATTTTCCAACATTAACAAAGATGTGTTAAACAATGTCAACAGTTTTTTATCTACTTACACTTGTTAGTATGTACTTTGGTACCATTGCGACTTGCGACACGTGTCTTTACGACTTTAATATTTTCAAATATTTTTTAAGTTAACGTTTCTATGAAAAATAATAACTCTGCAAACTTTGAACATAAAAATATTTCAAAATAATCAAGATGCTGAGGTCAAGGTGAGATCTTGGAGTACTCATAAGTCGACACAGCTTGAGTTCACACTGACTGTTGACATTGTCTTAAACTAATTGTGCTTTCAACAATTTTAGAATGAAGAACTGGTATTGGAGAATCCCCCTCCGCGCGTTTACGCCTGAACTCCCGCTTGGAGTTTGGGCGTAAGCGCGCGGGTCGCCCTGCGTATTCTGGGGGGGGCACCATTCCGCTCGTTGCTGGAGTTCGGGGCAAAAGTAAGAAACGCGCAGCGGTTTCCCCTAAAACGTTCGCCGTGGACGTCTGTAACATTAGGGGACTCCACTCTAACTTGGAGGCCGTCCATTACCACCTACGGATGGCTAAACCGGCCTTGCTTTTCCTTACTGAGACGCAGATATCTCCTCCGGCGGACACATCGTATCTATCCTGCCCGGGATACAAATTGGAACATTCTTTTTTGCTTCGGGCCGGGGTGTGCGTGTACGTCAGAGATGATGTCTGCTCTCGTCGCCTCAGCCTTCTTGAAGGTAGGGACCTATCCATTTTGTGGCTGCGCGTAGATAGCGACGACCATCCGCGAGTCTACGCGTGCCTCTATAGGTCCCATAGCAGTAATGCCGAAATAGACCGACTCATGGAGCAAGTCCAAACGGCTACAGATTCCGTCCTGGAGCAGATCCCATCCGCCGAGATTGTGGTACTTGGCGATTTTAATGCCCACCATGCCGAATGGCTTGGCTCTCGAACCACCGATCACGCGGGGAGATCTGTCCATGACTTTGCCTTGTCATATGATCTGACGCAGCTGGTTACATCGCCAACGCGAATACCAGATGTGGAAGATCATACACCTTCCCTGCTGGACCTTCTGCTGACCTCACATCCAGACAGCTACTCGGTTTCCGTCGACGCCCCTTTGGGGTCGTCGGACCACTGCCTGATCCGGACAACAGTACCTATCTCGCGTCGCCCACGGCTCAAGCCAAATGGCCTCTGCCGAGTGTGGCACTACAGGTCAGCAGACTGGGATGAGATGCGGTCCTTTTTTGCATCCTACCCATGGGAGCGAGTTTGCTTCAAGCTGGACGATCCCGATGCCGTTGCCGACTCTGTCACCGATGTCGTGCTTCAGGGGATGGAACTATTTATTCCGTCATCTGTCGTGCCTATCGGGGGCAGCTCTCGGCCCTGGTATGGTCGATCCTGCAAATTAGCAGCGCGCTACAAGCAGGATTGTTACCGAGCCTGGGCTGAAGCGTCAGCGGCTAGGGATGTAAATACCAGCCTGCTCAAAAAGAAGTACAACTCCGCCTCCAGGTCCTTCAAAAGAGTTATTGCCAAGGCAAAGTCGGAACACGTGGCTAGCATTGGCGAGAGACTGGTGAAACTTCCTTCGGGAACTCGTGCGTTCTGGTCTCTCGCCAAGGCTGTCCAGGGGAATTTTTGTAAGCCATCTTTACCATCTTTGCGCAGGGGGGATGACTCGTTGGCCCACACCGCAAAAGAGAAGGCCGATCTTCTAGGCTCTCTTTTTGCGTCGAACTCAACTCTGGAGGATAAAGGTAGCTCACCGCCGAATATCCCGTGCGGTGACACCTTCATGTCCGAAATCCAGTTTCGCCAGAGATCAGTACGTAAAGTGCTGCATTCTCTGGACGTCCACAAGTCGAGTGGGCCTGACGGAATTCCTCCCATCGTGCTTAAGACTTGCGCTCCTGAGTTGGCACCGGTTTTAACGCGCCTGTTCCGGTTCCTCTACTCCTTAGGCATCGTCCCGAATTCATGGAAGACTGCCATAATCCACCCGATCCCAAAGAAAGGCGATAGCTCGGATCCGTCCAACTACAGGCCGATTGCCATTACCCCTTTGTTCTCAAAAGTCATGGAAACGACCGTCAATTGCCAGCTTATGAGGTACCTTGAGGAGCATCAGCTGATTAGCGATCGGCAGTATGGGTTCCGTCAGCGTCGCTCAGCTGGTGATCTTCTCGCGTACCTCACGCATCGATGGTCGGAGGCTATCGAGGGCAAGGGGGAGGCCCTGGCGGTTAGTTTGGACGTGGCCTAAGCCTTTGATCGGGTGTGGCACAAAGCACTTCTTGCGAAGTTGCCTTCCTACGGGCTGCCCGAGAAACTTTGCGCCTGGATTTCTAGCTTCTTGGAGGGTCGGAGCATCAAGGTCGTTGTTGACGGTGCGTGCTCTGACCCGAAACCAATCAACGCTGGTGTCCCACAGGGCTGTGTACTGTCGCCCACATTGTTTCTTCTGCATATCAATGACATGCTGCAATTCAGCAACATTCATTGTTATGCAGACGATAGCATGTGTGACGCACTGTACACGGCCCGTGCCAATGTTTCTCGGGCTACTGCCGATGAGAACCGGACCAAACTTGTGTCTGAACTGGAGACCCTACTGGGTGAAGTTTCGGATTGGGGTCGACGAAATCTCGTTGAATTCAATCCCAAAAAGACACAAGTATGCGCCATTACCGCTAAAAAACAACCCTTTGTCGTGGATCTTCGTTTTGAGGGCACTCCCCTGGTTGCCTCAGCCAGTATCGGTATTCTCGGCGTTGACATATCGAGTGACGTTCAGTTTCGCGGTCACTTGGAAGACAAGGCCAAGCTGGCCTCCAAAAAGCTGGGTGTGCTCAGTAGGGCGAAGCAGTATTTCCAGCCGGGCCACCGCCTTCAACTGTACAAGGCGCAAGTTCGGCCCCACATGGAATACTGCTCGCACCTCTGGGCGGGAGCACCCCAATACCAGCTTCTTCCATTTGACCGCATACAACGGAGAGCGACTCGAATCGTCAACGACCGAGCTCTTACCGATCGGCTCGATACTCTGGCCTTGCGGAGGGACGTCAGTTCCCTCAGCATTTTTTATCGTTTATACCACGGGGAGTGTTCCGAAGAACTGTTTGGAACGATTCCTGCCGCCGAGTTTCGTCATCGGACGACCCGACAGACCGCCAGGTACCATCCATACCATCTGGATGGCTGGCATTCCACAACAGTGCGGTTCTCGCGAAATTTCTTGCCGCGCACGGCCGCGTTGTGGAATAGTCTGTCCTCGGCGGTATTTCCAAACCACTACGACTTAGGGTCCTTCAAGAAGCGAGCATATCTCTTTCTTAAAGGCCGGCAACGCATCTGCAATTCTCGTAGTGTTGCGGATGTCCATGGGCGTCGATGATCACTTCGGTGTTCGCGCCGCTCGTTTGCCCCCTTCTCTTATAAAAAAAAAAAAAAAAAAAAAAAAAAGATTTTATGACAGTAGAAAACTTTTTCTTAAGTATTTCTTTTAAAAATGTTTTGCGAAGGTAGAACAAATACTACCCTGGGATAAGGGATCTCGAACACCATAAATCTAATATATAAAATTCTCGTGTCACAGTTTTCGTCACCGTACTCCTCCGAAACGGCTTGACCGATTCTCATGAAATTTTGTGAGCATATTCAGTAGGTCTGAGAATCGGCCAACATCTATTTTTTATACCGCTATTAAGTTTTTTTAAATGCGCGCGGACGGAGTCGCGGGCGACAGCTAGTATTATAGAAAATTGACCATAAATAAATTTATATAAATCAAGTATCGTGTAACTTTGTGTACTATTAGAAATTTGGGATTCCTTTAACAGTCTTATAAAATATTTAATCCTACCAACAAAAAAAAACAGGGTACCCATATTTATAAAAAAATCTCGTAATCAATAAAGTACAAAAGTAACCTAGAACTGATTAGATCTAGAAATTCATAAATAAGATATTGTCATACCTTACCCAAGTACCCGTCACTGGAGCTAACATGCCTTTGTACACACGACTAGTAATCACGCAATATCTTCCCGGACTAACGCTCTCAACAATCAGAACACAATCGACGCAGTTTTATCAGTGCTTACGCTTGTCGGCTTAGCAACCGAATTAAATGTTAATATTATAATTTTGGAGATAATTCGAACATTGATTTTAATCATTTACGTACTAGTGCACCCGTATTACACAACGCAGCCAACAATGCGTGTTACGCAGACGGATAATTATATCCTAGCAATTTTCCGACTGCAAACATATATTATGTACACATACAACATACTTAATAAGTAAACTGTAGAAATATGTTGTATGTCCGAGATGGGAGACGACGTCATCTTGACACGGATTCTAACCCTCACGTCTACTTCAAGAAAACTCGGAGAAACTCCAACATTTAAGTGTTTCGTATTTAACTCTGATACACGTGTTAACTTACAACTCAAGTATAAGGTATTTTGACCATAGACATGTAGACATTATGTAGGTCATTAACAATGAACTAAAGATAAATTATTTTTATTCCTAAAATTTTATGTAAACTTAACGATGACTACCATAATAAATTCAAATCAATAATTTTAATCGTTTGTATTTTATTACGAGTTTCGTAAACTTCGTCGAAAATGAAAATCTTACTAATATTATAAATGCGAATGTTTGGATGGATGGATGGATGGATGTTTGAAGGTATCTCCGGAACGGATCTTCATGAAATTTGGCACAGATTTACACCATAGTCTGGAAGAACACATAGGCTACATGTTAAGTTTTTTTTAAATTCCGCGTGGACGGAATCGCGGGCGAAATCTAGTGTAAGGGCAAATAAATAAGCGTGATTTTTCAGACATATTAACTAATACTTGTTATCAGCAAGGCCAAATGTAACATGTTATCGTTCAAAATCCTTTCACGTCACTATCCAATGTGATAAAGTACAGTAACCTTTTGCTGTATGCTATTTCATCATTATTTTGAGGACTTCGTAACAACCAGATAACTCTAATTAAAAACCAGGTATGCATAAATCAGCTGACCTAACCTAACTTACTTATTAATTGTATTTCTTTATTCCCCTGGCTAATTAACTGTGTCAAGTTAGTTACTAAACATCGTATGCTAACAATTAATTCAGTCTAAAAAATTCTACCGGCAAAAAATTAGGTCCATTTTTAGGAGTAGCACTTTCCATTAATGATACTTAAATAGTGTTAGAAAAATATAGTGTTCATGTTGGCAGATTTCTAACAATAGACACCCACACTAGCAGCGTTAATTGAGATTGTTTCAAAAACAAAGTCCATTAACACTGTTCTATGGTACACAGAACTGGGACACTAACATATATTTTTACAATACAAAATAAGTACGGATTTTTTTTTTATTGAAAGCGAGATTTTCCTTAATGATTAATGTACGTAACTGCCGATAGATGTTTAGAAATTAGAGATTTCTCAAAATTAAATTTATTCACAGTCAATGTTAATTAAAGTTATTGGTATGATCTTTATTTTGTGTGCCTTTCGAAATTCTGATAAGGCTCTACAATGTTGCTATCACCTAATTAATGCGTCATCAAGATTGTTGGCCATGCTTTTGTTTTAATCGTGTAACCATCTGATTATTACAGCTACTGTTGCAGCGGACTTTGAATGAATATAATCTAATTCACAGATCCCTATACTTTTTTCTCATAGACTCCTTTCCTAAATTACCTTTCCTAATTACTAGTTTTGAACCTAAAATTTCTTCTGGAACTTGTGAAGCCCCAACTTTATTGTCCAGAATCATACAATGCATTTAAATAAATGATAAATGTAAATAATCGATGCTTAGGTTTTTTTTTTATTTATTTGAACACAGTTGTCTTTCAACTGATTTTATCCAATACTACATTTTCTATAATAAAAAGGTGGTAAATGGCCACATATTTGGGTCAAACAACACAGCGACCGCTACCCATAACATTTGCTACAAGTTAAAAGGCAAATGCGTTGCCTATCTTTAATTTATATAGAAGGGGTCGTTCAGAAAGTGGTTATTTACATAGATAGAAGTATAAACTGTCCAGTACAGCTCAATAACCCGAAGTAACTATGTCTGGCTATTGGCTCGCCACATCGATCCAGTCCCGTGCGTATGCAACTTGTAGGCATAAAATATTCACGCTGCATTGAACAGGCATCGACAGGAGTATAATTTAGAAATATCTTCCTAAAGTTAGCCTTGTTGACAAGTTCCAAGGTGAAGCAAAAGATGATTTAGGTGATTTTAAATCAGTAAAAAGCCTTCCTCGAAAACTACGCTAAGACTTTGAAATAAAAACAATTAATAAAATCTTAGTCGTTTTGCATAAATTACATTTCGTTTTAATCATTTAAGGGTCTAATTATGTATTTTTAATGAGGATGACTACAAACGTAGAGGAAGACCAAAGAAACTATGGATGGATTGGGTGAAGGGAGTGAAATCAGATATGGCAACTGATAGAGATCTATGGAGAAAGGAAGGTTGATGATGTGAATTTTGTATTTTACAAATTGTTTTTCATAAAGTGTCCTTTTTATTACAAATAAATTAGTAAATGTGTAGTTTAAAAATAAGATTCAATTTAGAACTCAAACGTAACAAAAGTATTTTAATGGATATACGTTATCAAAAACTGATATTTTTAATATAATAATTTAATTTTTTGACGTATAAGGAAAGAAATCTACACACACGGTATTTATGCAACAAACAAGAGAAGCCTAAAATCTATTATAGTTTTTATTTATAAATACATACAACTGTATGGACTCACGCCAAAAAAATATATACCTAAAGTGTCTTGCCAAATTCTCGACTGATATTAAAAAAAACGATCTTGAACTTTTAGATCTTTGACTTTTTTCTTAAGTAATAACATCTGTTTTTTAATTCGTTTTATTAACTGGTCTGATATAGATTTGTGTAGCGAGAAATACAATCTTACTCATTTTATAAATGCCAAAGTTTAGATGCATGGATGGATGTTTGTTAGAAGGTATCTCCGTAACGGTTTTCTGAACGTTTTTTGAACAGAACGGTTGACCTCATGATGGAGCTGGAATGTGGACATAGGAACTTCGAAAGAAGGACACAATCTCATCGAGTTTGGACTCGTTTGAATAGACCAGTGTTTCCCAAAGTGGGCGTTAGAAACCTAGGAGGGGGCGATAAGGGGCCCAAAAAATGAGGGGCATTGAAATTAATTAAAGTAATGAATTTGTGGTTTTTAAGTTTTAGGGCTGAATAGAAATTAGGGGCTCTGAAATGTAATTGATTTTCAAAGGGGGCGGTGAAAGAAATAAGTTTGACAATCACTGGAATAGACGAATAGTATATCTTTTTTTAAATCTTTTAATTAACAACAATATAACAATAACTTGTTTTTAAAAAGTTATTTTCTTTTAAAGTATAATAACTATAATAGGTAAAGTTAAAATAGTTCTTAGAAATGTATTTCACTTACCAATACATGGCCATATCTTTAGCCTTAACGATGGATATCAAATTAATATTATTAACATCCATTATCTGTAAAAAAAACTAAGGCTGCTTTATCAACTTGACCTTTTTCAACGATGTAAGATTGTTTATTTCTATTTGTATGTGCCGATCTATTAATAATAATGCATTTTTATAACAGAGGACAGAAAGACGCTTTACAATATAATATATATATATATATATTCCGACCAGTATAAATGTAATTTATTATAATAAACTAAATAAACGATTTACGACAAAGACTAAATAAAGAGGTGTGCAAATGAAATCTTTATAACTCTACATTTTTCTTTTATTCATTATGTTTCTAAAAAAATATTTGTAATAGGTCCATAAAGATGTAACAACATAACCTAAATATAATATTATATAACTGTTCTATTTATGTAACAAATACAATCCACAAAGAATCAAAGCAACTATGATGAAAGAATGAACGCATGTAATATTTCCTTTTTCCATAAATGGAGATTGTACAATTTCTATATATACTTTATGTTTTCCACATTTCATAAGAATTAAAAACAAAAGATTGTGTATGTGTTTCCGTCAGTATACGATGAATGTATTGTGAGATAAAAAATAGTGATTTATTAAAATTGAAAGAACGTTTCCCACTCATACACGAACACACAGAAGACGCGCGTGAAATGGAAGTAATTCCTCGTTTTCTACGACTAATTTTAATCCTCTTCCCCTACTCATCTTTTCCTTATAAGAAAGGGGAAGGGGAGGTATATTTAGCAGAAGAGAGGATGCATGGGTCCTCTTAGGGTTATAACGCATCTGCGATACCTACCTTTAAGCGATAGACCGTAGCATCTGCAAATGCGGATATCTATCGACAACGGTCACTTCGTTATTTTGGCGAATTCAGGCGTGCTCGTTTGTTTGTTTTATGAATAACATAGTAAATGGATATTATATCTCTAAGACATCGTAACATCTCAAAATGATATTCCCATAAATTGTAATTAACTTTATTAACACAAACTAAACTTAAGATTTATTACTGAGAATTAATTATCACAGCACTGAGCACTTCATAATACTTATTTTATTTTAGCAAAAATACAGTCGACTTGATAACCTTCTTCTTTTTGAAGTCGGCAAAAAATTAGTCTGCGATGTGTTAAAATAGTATTTTTAATTAACATATTTCATAAAAATTCAAAACGTATTATTTTTAATTTTGTAGCTATTTTAGTAAACTCTAAAAAATAATTAACTAATCAAAACTTTATTGCTGTATCATTATAATTTATATTCCAGTACAAAGTTCAATTTATTAATCCTGAGGATTCGAATAAGTGTAGTTTTCCAAAAATAAATGTATGCTCTAATACTCCTTGAAAACTCTGAGATAACACAGTGTAACTAATATTATAAATGCGAATGTTTAGATGGATGGATATTTTTTTGAAGATATCTCCAGAACGACTCAACAAATCTTGATGAAATTTGGCACAGAAGTAGATCATAGTCTAGAAGAACACATAGGTTACTGACAACTAGTAAGTGTATATAAACAATAAAAAAAAATTGTTATGTTTTAAATATCAAAATATCAAAACAAAATTTCGTTAAAATCATCTTGTGTTCAAAACATATTAAAAATAAACAACTAATGTTATTTTAATAGAAGGGGCAAAAAATCAAGGCCATCTATATTTTGTTGAATTATTCAACATCCGGCAATAGTTAGACAGATTGTAATACTAATATAACTGGAAATTATTTGTAGAACAAGTACGTAATCAGCACAAATTACATCAAATACTTGCTGCTGTTACTAAGCAAATATATTTTCCGAATTAACTGACCTCTTTTAACTGTGTTTTAAGGTAAATCAAGATTTAAATGAAAACTGTGTTTATTTATAAAAATAATTTAATTAAAAACTCACGTTAGGAATATGCATAGCTTTTTTCGTTATCGCCCCAGAAATTTTGAGCGAAAAATGATTGTATTGAATCACTATACTAAAACAGCTTACATTAAAATACCTATTACTGTTGCACTAGTCTTTATTCATTAACTAGCTGTCGCCCGCGACTCCGTCCGCGCGAAACATATAGCCTATGTGTTGTTCTAGACTATGTTCTACATCTGTGCTAAATTTCATCAAGACCCATTGAGCTGTTCCGAAGATAACTTCAACTAGTTTAGAACAGTAAAGAAAGACAGGAAACAAAATTAAGTGATAATACTTCACAAGCTAAATAAGTGTTGAAGCAGGAATTTCACCGAACCGAAGTCAGTGTAATTTTTGAAAGGGCTCTACAAAAACCTCTGAGAATCTCTGATCTAGTGAAAGGCTTTCAGTATAATCTTACATTTCGTACATAAACAAAAAAAAACAAGGGATGACATGATTTTTGTACGAGCAATGAAATGCACAGTACGAAATACATAAATAAGCAACGCTGGTGATATGATAAATGAGTCACATGCATATGACAAATCCTTGCGTTTTAATTTAAAAGCGGTCCATTTGCGGCCTAACTTTCCGTACCGTTAGTTGGTAACATTGTTTTGCATTTCGTGTAATTTTTTTGCAACAAAGAATTAGCACTTATATTCCTTTGTTTTATTTTGTCTACTGATTGCCGTAAATTGCTTTCTCGTGCGGTACAAATGTACGTAATCATATAGTTGTAAACAAATGTACAAAACGTCGGTGGCTCAGCGGTTAAGCACTTGACTTGTAATCTGCAGGTCCTGACTACGAATCCAATTACCAATGTGTTTTTAGATTTACAACCATGCACATATCTGCGAAGAAATTCAAAGAAATGTGTGAAGGTAACCAATCCGCACTGAGCCAGCGTGGTTGACTATGGCCTAGTCACCCTTAGTGGTCACGTATAGTGACCTGATGATGATGTAGTTGTTATCTTTTAAAAGAGATTGACAGAGATAATATACATTTTTATACACGCGTTTTGGAATTGTAAATCACCTGAATAGCCACGCAACTGTAAGATACAAATTGCCCTCGTAGAGATTTATTTATGAAAAGTTATTTATGAAGTTAAAAAAAATCAACTAAATAATTTATTCAAATGAAGTTACTCTTTAGTTAAGCTTGTTGAAATGTACAAACTCTGTTGCCACGAGAAAAGTTTTCCGACTTTCAATTAGTTTACGATGAAGTCAATATTTAGATTTATTAATTCCAATTTAAAAGTGACGTAATCGCCTTTGAGAAAACTTTTGAAATGCGATTAACTTTATAAATATTCTATAGTAAAACTTAAGCGCCGGTAAAACTACTACTATTATGGTGTTTGATACTTTTCTTCATATTTAAAATTAGCTGTCGCCCCCGACTCCGTCCGCGCGAATTAAAAAAAAAACTTTAATAAGTAGCCTATGTGTTCTTCCAGATAATGTTGTACATCTGTGCCAATAAGATCCGTTGAGCCGTTCCGGAGATACCTTCAAACAAAAATCCATCCATCCATCCATCTAAACATTCGCATTTATAATATTAGTATGAAGTATGATGATTATAAATAGGTATGAAATCGAGGAAATTAAAAAAAATGTTATTGAATTGTTATTAACGTAATGGCCGGTTTAATTTTAATCGACTCAAGTACTAGTATCTACGGGACTCGACTTATTGGCTGTTTATTTCATTAAAAAAAGACTTGGAATCCCAAAAGTCGTCTACCTTCATACTGCTATACCGTCATAACTTATATTTTAAATACATTAAATCAGTATTATTTTTAATTCTCACAAAATGAAGGAGACACGTAAAAAATACAAAAGTTAACATCGTCTAAGTAAGATAAGAAATCTTACCAAAGGCAAGTTTTGGCAGACGGAAAAAAAAACTTATAAGAATAAAGAACGTGCGCACTTAAAACAAACATACTCGTAATAAAGCTACGATATGTTTTTACATTGTTAATCGAATTGCCGTGGGTTTTTGACATCCAAAATCTTCCTTTAAAACATATCGTTATCTCTGTTTTTTCAATGATAATGGACAGGGATGATATGTTTTATACAGAGACTAGCTTTTACCCGCGACTCCGTCCGCGCGAAATAAAAAATAGAAAACGGGGTAAAAATTATCCTATGTCCGTTTCCTGGTTCTAAGCTACCTGCCCACCAATTTTCAGTCAAATCGATTCAGCCGTTCTTGAGTTATAAATAGTGTAACTAACACGACTTTCTTTTATATATATAGATATAGATATAGATATAGATTTTAGTCTCAGAAGTTCATGGTTAGTAGAGTAGCTAATTTAATTGATAAAAAATCATAAGTGAATCCGGATAATTTGTTGACGTAATGTTTTAGGAAAATTGTTCAACTAAATCAGTGCTTCTGTACGATTATAAATTAGGTTACCCAAATGTTGATTGAATTGTTTTGACATTACTTTAGCTATATTTTCACTGTTGTTTTGAAAAAAAAATATACTGTTACCGCAACTAGTGTTGCCAGGCGTCCGGATAAAGCCAAAGATAGGTAGGCTATTTGATTGCACGTCAGGCCAAAATAAACGGTTTTCCGGCTTTTGTTAGGCTTTTTAAATTTTCCAAGCGAGAGTGTACCTATTAATACTGAGACAAAATCCTAAATAATATAGGGTGTCCGGCCTTTCTACCCAAATGTCCGGCCAAACTGGCTGGTCTGTCCGGCTAGTAGGTTTGGCGACCTGGCAACCCTAACCGCAACTATCAATGTTCGTAGAATGTGCTTGCATTTTAATATGTCATTAATATAAATATTATCAAATTAAATAAAATTTTGTAAATTATCATCAATCGATTTTATTATCTATACTTTAAACATACCAAGAATTTCAATATGTTTCTGCAAGTACATCAATTTGTGACAATAAAGTCAAAATCTCTATATTACTAGCTGTCTCCCGCGACTCCGTCCGCGCGCAGTTAAAAAAACTAAATGGGGGGGGGGTTTATGAAAAATAGATGTTGGCCGATTCTCAGACCTACTGTATATGCTCACAAAATTTCATGAGAATCGGTCAAGCCGTTTCGGAGGAGTACGGTGACGAAAACTGTGACACGAGAATTTTATATATTAGATAAAAGAATGTAGGTATTCTGGTTTTTAATTAATATTAGAAGAATTTTGTTACAAACATGAATTTAATTAGTTATTACATCTATAAGAGACAACGTTCTTCGTTCTTCATTGCTTTATTTGAATTATTTTTTTATGTTAACAATAGACTCTACCTGACCAGTTATCATAATTAATTCAAGTACAACTACAATTTGACAACATGTAATTAAGTAAAATATGTTAATTAGTAGATACTTTCATAGTGTACTAGTGACAATTAAAATAATTTGATTAGAAGCGATTAATGCAAAAAAATATACTCGTACGATGTTAACATCCTAATAATATAATAAACTGTTTGTTTTTTACTGTTAGAATATGGTTTAGGTCATCAAATTATAGGCTATTTCGGAACGAATCTTTCATCAATTTTATTTATTGGCAGTAAGCAGGTTATGTCTGAAGATTGTTATTGCTCTATAAACCTAATTCTCTTTTCGTTTATTTTTTGGCTACATATTCATAAACTGCAGTAAAACCGCCCAATTTTGCAATCATGATCAGCGTGAACCGAATCTATAACACGACTTACATAAATTTACAATTTATTTTAACGATATTTTATAATTAATTGATTAAGAGAAGATAATATGTATCGGCATAAACAGTAAACTTTTTTAATACGATGATTGTGGAATATGGATAGTGTCTCGAAATCCAATCGTAACGTTTCCAATTAGAAATAAATAAAACGAAAAACGCTTTTAAATGAAATCTTTTGTTTTTTCATTACCTGATCGCAAGTATAAATCCACACAGGTACGAAGAAACTGAATCACAACAAACACTATACAAAACTTTCGTATTAGTAATTATTAAAATTAGTACACTGGAAGCCCTGTTAGGTTGATTTTATTGTTTTTCGTACTGCGGCAAAGCAACGACACCCCACCGTTGAATCTCATGTGCTACTGAATCAGAGACAACGAACAACGAACTTGTTCGTCGTCGTGTCGACGGTCGACGCGAGCATAGACGTATACGTTTATTGTTCGTCGAATACCGAACAAATGCGATGATGCCCGAAGCCGCACAGCTGTTTTCATGTTTGTGAACCCGAGACATTGCGAATCGATTCTCACTCGTGTTTAATAAAAGGCTCGTGTCTTGTTTTGTCGTTATTTAATAATTCTTTCATTTGTTTTAACCTATTATCATTTTTGCGAAAGAATCCCTTAAACTACCAGTTGACTTACGATTAATCGTTTTAATTTATCTTTATCACCGGAACAAACACGAGATCTTATTAAAAATTGACCGACGGCATTCGAATTTACGCCTTTCGTGTTTTTATTTATGTTCATAAGTAACTTTATATCTTAAATTTTCTGTCGCCCTTTTTTCTTTCTTTTTATAAAAACATAACTTGTACCTTGTTACCAACATTTAGCTTTCTTTTTATGATTTATATGCGAGATTTTTTTTTGTACTTCGAAACTAATTTATTTTATATGTTCTAATATCGACCTACCTACTTCCGTGAAATTAATCATTTCCAATAAATCATGCAGTCTTCCTACCCTTATTTGTAAAGGAAACTTCGAATGTCTTTCCTACAGAGTCATCAATGCCAAACTTTTATGGTATAACAATGAAAATTATCTTAGCCTAGATATTTTAAGATTTTAGTATGCAAGGCACGGTATCTACGTTTAGTAGAATAAACTCGGAGTTATCATTTATAAATAACAACAAAGCAATGTTTAACTTTAATTCAAAATTATCTCTAATAAAACAAGTTGAGTTTATATAACGTAAAAACAACATATAAAGGAAGTGTTTTCATTCTCAGTGCAAACGTTACGTATCAACTATACGAGTACGGGAACCGATTGATGAAGAGCTCGGTGCATTCCGAGTGCAAGTGTACCGGCGGCGAACAGGATGGTAACATATTTGTATTTCTTTCATACATCGATTCGGTCATAGTGCCGTTCCGTTCTGGCTCAATGTGGTCTCTTTCGAGTCGCGCACTGCGGTACGGCACTTCGTTCATGTTGGAGGCTTATGTCCTATTTTGAACCTATTACTGAAGTGTGTAAGGCGCTCCTTTAAAAAGAAAACTTCCTGATAAATATAATTAAAATATGTCGTTGGTAAATTTTACTTTAACTACTTTTTTAACGACAAATGTGTTTTAAAATCTTTATAAACTAATTAATAAATTCGTTTTTTCATTATATTGGGGATTGCGGAAGGTCAGTAACTTCTATCGAAAACGATAAATGCTGCCACAGTAAAAATTTCACTTCCAATTTAAGGTAGATATTTTTTAAAATAGATTTTTCGGTATACGGATGCAAATTAACTATGGTTATTTATAACTGACAATACTTTCCATTTTAACCTTGGTATTTTACAGAAACTTAAAAAAAGCTAAAGTTATTTGTACGTAATAAGTAATAATAATATCTCAAATATTTTGACTTTCATACCTGTTGGAAAATTCCTCGTTAATTACATAATAGCTGTGCCCGCGACTTTGTCCGCGTGAAATACTATCTTCGGGTGGCATTTTAATTATTTAGGCTAATTATTTTCCTTAAAATTATAAAACATTTCAACAAAAAGTACGTCCTTTCTCAGTCTCTGGACTATCTGTGTACCAAATTTCATTTAAATCTGTTCCTTAGTTTTGGTGTGAAAGCGAGGCAGACAGACAGAGCTACTTTCGCATTTATAATATTAAGTAAGGATTTGTATGGTTTCCGAACACAAACCAACTACTTATCTCAGAATCTCTTAAACAAAAAAATCACATAATTGTAATCGCTACCGGAGAATGCTAAGATGATATTATGAAACTTATTAGGTTTCATTGAAGAGTCAGCATAGGTAGGTATAAGTCGCATCTTTAAATAGATTTTTTACTTGTTCATTCTATAATTGGTCACTGAAGGAGCCTTATGACTGGCAACTCTGACAGTACGGCATCTACCTACAATAGATTCTTTGCCAAGGCATCTTTTTATTTTTCCAGTCGTTACGTTCCGATTTTAAATATACCTTTCTACAATTAGAAAAACAAATGCAGTTTTGTTAACAATAACGTTCTGACGTACTATCTGACCAAAACATAAGCAAGCACGTAAACAGTGACGAGATCCGAAAACAGAACCGTTATCTACGATATAATGGTTCTTGCATCACTTGCAATTAAAAATATAAACACGTATACGCAATTTGCGTTCATTGATATACTGCAATCGTTTTATAAAGCTAATGTTTAGTGTTTACAATTATTTATCTAACCATCAACTTGAAATAAGCGTAGGACGATGATGCAAGATTGCTTTCAATTTTGTATTAATTATTTATGTTAATAATTTCTTACGTGTAGGAAAAGTGACAAGTGAACAAAGGATTTATTTGATGATATTAAGGAATTGCCAATCTGGTCTGAATAGTCACGGTCATAAAGCTAAATTTTAACAACAGGGGTACAGATGATAGAGCAGGGATTACGAAACTTTTTTTCTCATAGACTCCTTTAAACATTTTACTGGTTAGACTCCGCCAACGTGCACCCCCGCCATGTTTTAAATTCCAGGGAGTCCAGAGGTCATGACAATTTATGATTTACTGAGATAGAGAAAATAAGAGGAGGGAAATGAAAAGGGGACAAGTCTTGCGGCTTCCAACTTTATAGTTGACAAAACGCTCGCTGGCTGGCAATCCACAACCTCTTATCTTATAAAAAAATGTTTTGAATATGTTGCTGATTCCTCCTGAATATGTTGTTGAACGTTGAAATATGTTGCTGATTCCTCTAGAAATAGCTTATTTTTATTTAGCAATAAGGTATTTCAAAAGAACAGCATTCCGAGGAAATCCGAGATTGCTTAAAGCGACGAACGTCCTTACCATTGTGCTCAAAATACTTTCTATCCTTAAACTTTTTGAAGTTTCCTAATTGATTCCTTCTTTACTAAGGATGCACCAAGTTTTACAATTAACTGATTCCAATTTTAAAACAGAAGAACCTACCAAGTACTGGTTAAATTGGTTACAATTTTTTAATTACAATTTTAAAAACAACGTCTTTCAGAAACATCTAAAATGCTTTAAAATTATATAATACATATCTTAAGTAAACAACGAAAGTAGGTGACACGCGTAAGTTAGCTAGAATTTACACTGTGACTTATAAATGATCTGGAATCTTTTACACCTTTTGTACTTTGAAAAGATGCTCTCAAGGAGAGCGGGAAATGTGCGCATGTCCAGTAAAAGTTCTTCTACGTCCCATTAACCTAGAATTAATACGTTGGCGCAAGCCCCAATCCGTGAAAGTTAAATGAAATCCCTGAATACGACGAGATACTTTCAACCTTGCCTTGTCTATCTAAATTAGGTCAAACTCAGCGTTACTTGTCTGCACTACTTCTTGAGATCTTATTAACAACACAGATAAGAAAATCTTTCACTTGTTCATACAACATCTCTTAGAATTACTTTTTACATTTCTTACTTTGATCTAAATTTCATTTCTATTATTTTTTAATATTGAGCTGTTTTTATAATCTAAATGGTGCTCACCTTCCTGCCGGTCATTGTCCTCAACAGCTTTCAGTTTAGAAGGCCTATGTAAAGACTAAACCCTCATTAACAAAATCTGTGTTTGTTTAAATCTGCTCATCAAATATCTTATACCACAATCTCATTATTCCCAATTCGTTTCTTTCACCACTATTGCCTCTTCGAACTTCATTCTTCAAATTACCGTTTAAATTTGGTCTTGTTCCCAATTCACTCATGTATAAAACATGTTAAATTGCGAAAGTTTATAAATCCCAAAGGTAATTGTCAGTCACCTTTAACCAGCTTGTGACCTTTATACAACTAGAGTCCTATGCAGAGGTCACAAATTACATAATAAGTTAAATTCGTAGCTAAAATTATATTCAAGGTCAGTTAACAACATACGATAAAAACCACATCAAGTTATCTAAACAATGAAATATGTGCAAACCTTTAATTGTAATTTATCTTACATCTTACTAATATTATAAATGCGAAAGTTTAGATGGATGCATGGATGTTTGTTTGAAGGTATTTCGGAACGGTTTGGATCCTATTGTTGAACGGAACTTGATGAAATTTGGGGGACCACATAGATTACTTATTTAGTTTTTTTTTTTTTTTGATTCCGCCGGGACGAAATCGCGAGCGACAACTAGTTTATTATAAAAAAGATATTGAATGACAAAAAATTTATTCAACTTCAATGTTTAAAAAATATGGAAACCTTACTTACCGCAGGGAAATTTCGAGAAAAAAACAACGTAACCACAAAAATGTTATATTAATGATGATGAACTTAATAAAGAACTTTTTTTATCCTTCGTATCCTAAATTATTGAAATTTAAACGACAAATAGAAAGGAAATGTTGTGAATTTCCAAATGGAAGCATGAAATTGTCATTTACGCAGTTCTTTGCCTGAACTGGGTTCAAATTAAAAAATCAATACCGCGCGCATTACTTCAAGTTACAGCCGATGGTAAAAATAGCTTGAACCTAACTAAGTTTACTGTATACTTGGATTTCTAAATAAAAAATATAGTTTATGTATTAAATTATTATAGTAACTTAATATTCGTATACATGATATAGATATAGATATAGACCACCTACAACTTCTGTTAGTTTCTACATAGAGCATTAGTAAATTCTGAAACTAATAAACTTTAACAACTCTAACCGCTACAACACTCTGTAATTAAAACTATATACATGTTCTCTCGGATGCTACAAGTTAATCTTTGTCTCTTAGGAACAGATATATAAAGTGTTTCAGATGTAATAATCTGTGACCGCTATCGAATAAATTGGAATACGAAAATTGATTGAAAGATGTTCCTATTTAACATTTATTGACCGGTTATTGACCCTTTGATATAAAATACATCTAAGATATTACACGTAGCCTGTCTGCGAACAGATCAAAGTCTATCGACATTTAAATGTGGGTTCTCACTGCCGTAATACCAGTAAACAAACGTATTGTTTAACTCAGTCTTTTCAAAGAGAATATAATGTTTTTTGTGTGTGTTCCAGCAGTGAAAACTCACGGTTAGATCTCCCTGTTGGATAAACAAAACTTAGATATACTTATTCTTAATTCAGAGACGCAGAAAAAAACCTCTTGCTTTTAAAGAATCTTATTGCGATCATTGGCTGATAACTTGTAAAAATAAATCAACAGAGTAATATAATTCAACCAGGCTCTTGTAAAGTTAGTTTCATACAAGGGAAGAACACAGACAGTGCATTACTGCTATCGCTCGAACGTCCAATTACCTCACTGTTGTGCCCTCGTGTGAAACTAGCATATAGCGCAGAGGCTGCGTTTCAGTGTTGAGCCTGAGGTGAATGACCGCGGCCTCTCGCTCTCGGTAACCGAGCAAATGACTACAATGCCTTTCTAAATATTGCATTACTTTTCGTTTTTGCCTAAGTCGATATTTAAAACTGTAACTTTAGCAAAATCTTTTTGTCGATTACCACGGTCGCATTGCTTGACTTAAAAAGATAACATATTTTATAAAGGTGTTATAGGAACACTCACACTAACTGAACATTTTAATATAAAGTAAATTATATCCCGATCTGAATTGTAAACGATTCTGTTTCTATTTGAATTTAAATTTCAACTGATTACGTCAATATCTGAACTTGCTGTTCCCGTGCTGCATATTATTTCATACGCATGAATTTCCATTAATTTTTGTTATACAGAAAAACTTTTTTTATTGTTTACACTTCGTAAAACTTTCAATTGCAAATGTTTAAATAACAACGAAAGCCATCGCTATTGGCTGAAAATTCCGTTAACATGGCAACCATCCATCTGGTGCTATTGACTTGCAATTTTTGTCCCTATCTCGCGACACAATTTTTTTTCAATCTACTCACGTCCTAAGTTTAATGTCGTGAAAATATGTAGCCTAAAGCATGTCGTAAGTATAGGGTTTTATATTACAAAAATAATTATTCAAAAATATGCGGTAATTGCTAAGATTCTGCGTCACAAATAAGTGTGTATTTACGCTTTATTAGTCTTTTTCTGACTTGTTCTTAACAAAATTTTTACATTTCAGGTCACGTACCTTTCCTTAAAACGGCTAGAAATCAGAATATTAGGCTAACTCGCTCGGAAGCCAAAGGACTAGAAGGTCTTTGGCTTTACAAACTATTTTAACACAGTTTAGTTCACGTCTGGTATGTGCAATATTGAGCTACGTTCCAATAAACAGCGTATTGAAATAGAGAGCCATGACCCCAAAAACGATGCAGATCACTGTGCTTATTTCTTCCAACCGATAACACAGTATCCCGCTCTGCCATCCATATATCCGCTATGCCATTGTACTACTGTGATAATTATAGCATACATGGCTATTTTGTGAGCTTACAACCTTCATTATTTTTATTATTTACACATGAAAAATAAAATTGTGTTTAATCGAATATCGTTTCTATGGCCTGTCTTTCTTTAATATCTGTTGCTAAAGCAAGGCAAGAATACTCAGGTGTACTTATTTCCGTTCCCTAATAAGACGTGTCCGATACGATCGGAGGAGGGTTCACGGAACTGTCAGACACGGAGTACTTCGTCACGCGAACGTCTTGTTCATTTAAATCACGTTTACTTTGGTAACAGTGCCGATACTACAACCTCAATATGTTTCTACTTATTTTGCATACTTTGCATTCAATCCTATTACCGAATAGATAAAAAACCATAGACCGGCTGGTGTTACCTATAGTAACAATGATAGTTATTAAAAGTAACCAGTGGTTTTATTTTTGCATTTATAACTTCGTAACGTAGTTAAAATGACGTCACATTCTTCAGGTAATGCTATATAATAAAATGTTAAACAGTTAGTCTTGTTGGAAAAACTGACGAGCAAAGTACAAAAATCTGTTTAATAAACACTACACGTGCACAATGGAATGTTTAATACTGGATTCTATACACACGATTGTGGTATCCCAAAGAAAAAGTATAACATAAGTCCAAACTGTCCTAACCAGGTTATACGCGGCGTCTCTACATGTCACCAACGGACACCGACAGCGGACATAATTTATGTAATTTGAATCAAAGTTATTAATATTTTTTTTCAGTTTAGTTACAAAGTACGGAACTGGAAAAACACGAATTTCACCGATTTGAATAATGTATTTCTGTTCTTATTTCTTTTATAGCTTCCATGTATTTCTTGACCGTTTAAGTAATTGGTCTTATATTATAACTAGCTGTCTTATTATTCCGCTTAGAACTAAAAAAAAACTTAATAAGTAGGGTATATTTTTTTTCAGACTATGTTTTACATCGGTGCCATAGTTTATCAAGATCCGTTGAGCCGTTCTGGAGATATCTTCTAACAAACAACCATCCATCCATCTGAATATTCGCATTTATCTTTGACGGTCACTTATGTACATTATTATGTTTTAAAAACTTATTTTTTGATTAAATATACATAATTAATTATTTTAAAAAAATCTTCTCATCAAATTCCTACAACAATTAGGCATACTCATCAGTATGGAGCAATGTAAATACTGATATTTCCGTAATCATTTATGTACTTGTTCGTCGAACTGACACACAACTGATAAAGTTAAATTTTACGTTATATTCAAGGTTCACACGCGCACATTTTTTACTATAACTTTAGAAAAAAAAAATTAGCTCTTCTTTTCATTTAGAAAATAAACTATAAGACTTACCCATAATGACGTTATTATTTAAGAGCTACGTTCTTGTTGAACCATCTAGATATTTGTATTGAAGTTACTTACAGCCAAGCGTAAAACAAAGAAAGGTGGAAAATTTAGCGGTAGGATCGCCCCCGTGTTGTACTTCACTAGAGGTTGAGATAGTGTTGCGTGTTACGAACTTAACACGACGACATAACCAGTATTGTTTTAGTTTTTTCTGTCGACTTGGGCGTTAATCAAGACCTGAGACCATATAACTAGTTTGTTGGAAGAATATAGGTTGTAGTCTTGGACAGCAAGCATTTCAAAAAAAAGCAATAACGCGTGACTCGGTCAGACTTCAGACAAAGAGCGACCTTTGCACCGTGCGCACGTGTGCGCAGTCACTCAAATGTTCTTTGTCTGCGACCTCATAGCAATTGGTTTATTATCTAGTTGTCATTTGTTTACCACTTTTCACATACATTTTATACATTGACAATCAGCCCCAGCTTCCCTCAAATAAGTAGAGGTCGTCCACGAATTACTGAAAGAACCTTTGAAATCAGTTTTGTAATTTTGGGTTTATCTAAAACATGACTTTAAGCATTCTTTGTTTAAATTAGAAATAGATATAATATTATGCTTAGATAAAGTATCAAATTATTGTTGAAGTTTCAGTTCATTGTTTAGAATAAGGTTGTCACTGACTTGGTCAATCTCTTAATTTCATTACTTTCTTTTCAAGACCACACAGAAGACATGCGTGAAGTGGAAGTAATTCCACGTTTCGTCGGATGAGTGTGTTGTCGGGGGCCTAATTTTAGTCCTCTTCCCCTTCCCACCCCCATTCATATAAGGAAAGGATGGGAAGGGAAGGTGAATTTGATGGAGGAGGCATACGAAATATTCTCTTTTTATGCGTCTCCTCTTTCGTCGATTGGGGGTAGGCAACGCATCTGCAATTGCGAATGTAGGGCAGCGGTCGCTTCGCCATTTCGGCCAATTTATGTGGCCGCTTACTCGTTTGCCATCTTGTAATATAAAAAAATAATAAGAATAAAATATATAAGGATTGAACTATGTAAGATGAAATGGATACAGATACAAAACACGCTTCCTATAAATTTTCGTAAAAGCAACGCCTATCAGCTGACATGGTGTGGGATGAAATTCATAACTCAAACCAACAACTTTAACACATTTCTGTTGTAATTTAATCCTGAATGTGAGTTAGATGTAACGGTGAATAACATTAAGTTGTGAAATCAATTAGAGCAATTATTGTTCATATTTGTTGTATCTTTGATGATTAATCTCATACTTCCGCATAGTATCACTATGCTTAATCAATGGGTTTCAATTATGAGCCTTAATCCATTGAGATATAGTCGTTTTTGCTACTTTATGTTTGTTGTAAGAGAACAAAGTCCCATTTGTCCGCATATTTATTTATTTACGTGTAATCGAAATATGTATGTAGTTATGAAACGTGCACATATCAACTGATTGGAGGACAATATTCGCGTCTTTCTGACATTTAAATTTAAGGCATATTTCTTATTTGTGTCACTAACCTTTATTAATTTTTTTGCTGTTTTAATTCAAACCAACCAAATTTCGAAATAACTTTTTTTTTTAATTTAGTCAAACTTTTACTTTGTTATCCTACACACGTAATTAAAAGGTTTTATCCCCATTTAACCTTTTTAAAAGGACTTAACCCCAATATTGATGATCGAAGTTGTATCGGAACACGCAAGAACAAGAGCCCGTGTGTACAGAGCGCGGCGGGGCGTGTGTCAATTGTAGAGCAATTGGCGTCATTTAACATTAGTTAGCGGCAATAATATCAATTGAAGCGTATATATGATGCCCTAGTGATGCTCTTAAACATCTGTAGAAAATAAATAAATAAATAAAATAATAAATAAAAATTGTATAATTTTTTTTTTTATATCTGAATCTGTTAAATTCATAATGGTATTAAGGGTAGGTCAAATACGATGATAGTGGACGGATCTAGGACTGTGATTTGTTATATTTTTAAATAGAGTCGGCAAACGAGCGGCGGGAAAAAGGTGATCATCGACGCCATTGTGCATTCCCAACACCAGATAACCTGCAGATGCGTTAACGACCTTCGAAAAAGAAGTAAAAGGTACCCTGTTGTAAAATAAAAGTAGAACGCACATCACTAGCAACGTATTTTAAGAAAACCAAACAAATTTTTATAGTAAGACAGCGACCGAGTTTAAGTTCGAACAAATATTGCATGTACGTGCTCAAAATAGATTGAAAACAAAAGCAGTACTTTTAAAACAAAGTTTGACTACCAATAAATAATATAGATGCAAACGTTTTAACTATTAACGCATTGTTAAATCAGCTGCTGTGGTAATACACTTTACTAGGTAATAAACTAATCACAATCTAGAAAAAAAAACAAATAAAATGTAATGTAAATAACAAAATAATTCCTTACAATTAGCCCAGAAAGAATAGGAAATAAGGAAATTAATAAGAAAATATCTAATTAAATTAGCAATGCGCCATCAGCGAGTCCAGTTATTCTCAACACGTCACCACGTTCGGACAAAGAACGGTATGTGAGCATATAATTTGCCATTAACAGGTATAGTTTGAGATTTTCCATCGTCGATGTCTTGTATTGTTATCTCTCTCTGTCTCTTAAAAAAAGAGAGACAACAATATGTTTAATATATGATACGGCAGTTGTATTTCACGGAAAACTTGAGTTCGGTCACTCAACTCTCTTTGTAGTAACTTTGTGACTAAGCGAACTACCTTGCTGTTGGAGTATCAACCATACTTTACTAAAGTATTAAAGATACATCCCATATTACTTCTTACTAATATTATAAATGTAAAAGTTTAGATGGATGGATGGATAAATAGATGTTTGTTAGAATCTATCACTGGAACGGCTCAACGGATCTTGATAAATTTTGTACAACAGTATCTGGAAGAACACACAGGCTACTTAAGTTTTTTTATTGCGCGTGGACAGAGTTGTGGACGACAGCTAGTATTAAGTAAAACGTAAATTATAAATTTTGACGAAGACAGAAACTATGAATACAAAAGTGTGAAACGGTTACTAATAAGTTAGTCGTAGGATTATTTTGCCTGCACATTGCCATTGCATGTTATCATATTGTTGCAATCATATTTCCTGATTACTGTCCATCTGGTAGAATTGTATTACTCATATTTGTTGTAATTTAATACTTTAAACTCCTAGTAATTCTTTAAATTGGGAAATACAAAATGAGAAACTTATTTGTTTAATATTTACCACTAATCAAGAACCTTTGTGAACATAATTTAATCGTAATAAATTACAATATTAGTACCAGTTAACATATCACAATAATTTACTTTTATACGAGCAAATGTCTCCGCGTTAAAGAAATATTGCATTCATATTTTAACATACCTCTTCATGATATGAACGTGGCATATAAAAACGTATAATTTGCTCAGCTGCAACCTTGAGATGAACAAAAAGAGCTCGTAGACTCCACGGATGTGATTATAATTTAAAAATAATGATGGTTCGAGAATGAATACTTAATTCCAATATGAATATAGAATGGTCATTTTTTTATAGGATTAAAGGACAAACAAGACCGATCGTCAAATGCTTAATGATCTGGTGCTGACGAACATTCGCAAAATTAGAGATGTATCGCTGAATTGGCATTTGATTTGAAAATATTAAATTTTGATTAATTAAAAAAACTGGAACTAAAAGTAAAAGCGTTTCGTAAGTTACTTTACGTAATAGGTTAATATTTAAAAAATATATGTATTTAAAATTCAATAAGTATAAATAACTGTATTAAATGAAAACAACAATTTACTTAACCTACAATTATTATAAAGATATCAGATTGGATGTAATTATGATCGCAAAGAATGAGAGAGAGACTGTAAATCTGTCTTTATTGTCTTATAGAAAAAAACACGGACTTAATAATGTTGAAGAGTAGTACCTAGATGTCAACAAGCAAACATTTCAATAAAATTATTCCACCTTAACCTGTACCTAACCTAGCTTGATCTTCATAGCTTTTCATGCAGCATACTCGGTCTCGATTTCTCTTCAAAACTTCTTTTCAAACTCTTCAAAGAACTTTTGCGTGATAACAAACAGTACACATGCTTGACGATTTAAACACCAAAATACGTCCCCTAAAATAAGCCCTTGGTAACCCCCCACACTACGCGTAGCAACGCATTTAGATTAGGGTTACCATTTAGAATCCACAGTCTCGGTTCATCATTTATTTCATTATCTTAAGGAACTGCCTACAAACTTGTACAAAAACATATTATTGTCATCTCGGTTTTTACAAAAATTATGACAAGGATAACAGTATGTTTTATACAGATGTTTCAACAATAGAATCCTTTGGTTATACATACGAATAAATATGCATACTGGTTACAATTTTTTTTTAATACTATTAATTCATTAAAAATTATTAAATCTTAACAAAAAATATACACCTTGTAGTTAACATTTAAAACTGATTATTTGGGAAAATCCTATTCCATGATAACATAATGGTGACTCTAACGTAAGTGCATCGTGCACGTTCATCCGCCAGTGTGAGTACGGGTGTACCGAGTGCACCTGCACTTAACGCACCCGACTCCATTGTTCAGTTTGATTCATTGAATCCTGTTGCTATATAGCCTTTACTATCATACAATCGTCGTGTTAATTTACTTTGCCATGAGTAGTAATATACTCTCTTTAAACCAGTCCACATATTGGTCCACTGAAGACCTGGCAGGAAGCAGGGGGTTGACAGGGTTCTAAAAGAAAAAAATTTAGAAGTCTCTGCTCTACTCGTACATTGTACAAAAATGATATTGTTTTAACAAAATTAGCGAGAATAAAATAAAGATAGGCAACGTATCTGAAATCTTTTAACTTCTTCCAGATGTCTTTGGTTACCAGTGACTTCGCTGTTTTAGCGATTTAACTTGAGCGGTTGCTCGTTTGCCACCTTTTTTTGTTTTGACAACATAATATGTTAACAAATGTTACTCATTAAATACATAGTGATGTCGGTAATTGGGATAGAAAAGATAAGGCAATTTGTTTCGTCATATTAACCTAGATATTAATTAAATATTATTATAGTTTTATTTAAACAACCGCTGACAAGTGATAAGATTTAAATTTGAAGATGTCATTTGTTATTTTCCGCATTAATTTATGCTCGACACAATAAATCTGTTTGGAAAAATTCCTTTTCTACGTTGTGAGTTTGAAACATTTTAATTGCATAGTTTTGGTATTAAATAAATACTAGCTTTTACCCGCGACTTCGTCCGGGCGGAATAAAAAATATTAAATGGGGTAAAAATTATCCTATGTCCGTTTCCTGGTTCTAAGCTACCTGCCTACCAATTTTCAGTCAAATCGATTCAGCCGTTCTTGAGTTATAAATGGTGTAACTAACACGACTTTCTTTTATATATATAGATTATTACGCTTGAAATGAACTTAATGAACGAAAATGGTCAATTTAATGTCGTGTGAAAATTAGTCGAATCAGATGAACGAAAAACTTAATAAATTCGAATTTTTATAACTTAGATATTTCTGATGAAATTTAACTGATGTGTGAAATATGTTAAATTAAATTATGTTGAAATGATATCTTACTAATATTATAAATGCGAATGTTTAGATGGATGGAAGGATGGATAGATGGATGTTTCTTTGAAGGTATCTCCGGAACAGCTCAACGGATCTTGATGAAATTTGGCACAGATAAAGAACATAGTCTGGAAGAACACATAGGCTATTTATAAAGTTTTTTTTTAATACCGTGCGGACGGAGTCGCGGGTGACAGCTAGTTTAACAATATTGATGTACGACAACCTGCTACTAACGCGAGTTAGTTTAGAAGCATAGTTTTACTAAGTACTCCTTTGTTTCTTAAGATTCACGAACTCATGTGTCCGCAAAAGATCATATACGTCTGTTATCTTGTTAATACTCTTATTTATCCAACTTAATTAAATATGAACATTATTATCAACATTGTTACTAACATACAAAGAGTTCTATACCATATACTATGTGGACACATAACCAGCACATAAAAACACGTGTGAACAAACAATTTCACTTGAGTCTTTGTTCGTGAACAAAGAACTTACACGGCTGTCACGCATAGTGTTGGTGAATTGAATGGTGTGTAGTTTATTTCGCTTAATTTAAGATTTATATTAACACAAAACACGACGTTTTTTTTGTTAATTTAGGAAAGTATAAACTCATCAACACGAGCCAGTGTGGAAAAAAAAATTAACTACGAATATTTAATTAGAAAAATTAGAAGAAATCACTTTACCAATCAAATTATCCATGCCATGCGAACCATAGCTATCCTTGACGAAACACCTGCACAAAAAATGCTATCTCTTTTATATATAAATATATAGCTATTATGATTAAAAACAAACATTTTATTTTATCTTGTACAATTAAAAAAAAACGTAAATCAGTAGTTTACCTTCCCTTCCTTTTCCCTTTCTATATTTACACACTACCATTCAATGAATAACTTATCTTTTGGCCTTTAAATAATTTAATAAAGCATTAAATAACGTGTATTTCCTTACCTTTTAATACCAACCGGCATATTATATATAGAGGTAAATTGGCTTAGCGTCACCAACCTTGTCACAAAATTGTCGTCATTATGAAGTTACATCACGGCTGTTGACATTGAAATGGCAATCGTACAATGTTATTATAGCTGACATTATTATATGAAGTAGTAATAACTTCTTAAGTAACTCTTCGAGAAGACAAAGACGACTTAGGACCCTTCAAGAAGCAAGAACAGTTTCCTTAAAGACCGTTCATATATGCAGTTCTTCTGGTGTCGTGGATGTCCATGGGTGTCGTTGATCACGTCGGTACTCTCGCCGCTCTTTTGCTTCCTCGTCTTATAAAAATAAAAGACAAATCTATGATTGAGATGCCACAACGAAAAAGCTTACATTTACAAAAAAAAAAAATATCCCAATTGAAGATGAAAGAAATGTAATGAGTTAGTTTCTACTCTCTCGATCTATGAAAACGCTATCCTAACATTTTTAACACGTATAGACATACCTGATAGTGCCTTATAATCTAGCCTCATACTTCTGTACTTAAACTTATAGTTTCTGTACTTATGCTTTTAAGTTTTTATCCCTGTATAAAACATATAGTTATCTCTGAGATTAACTATTATGCAACCTCTAGTGGGATATGCAGTAATCTTAGATTTACCTAATTGATTCCAGCTCTGATTTCAACAAAACTTCCCTTACGGCTGCAGCTTTTTTTAACAATAAAATATTTGCTATAACTAAAACAAAAAAGCTGTAATGTAAATCGACAGAAATAGCGTCATAATTTTTATTCCTAATAGGAATTTATTCACCATATTATTAATATTATGCGTGATGACAAATGTTAATAGTTTAATAGTTAAGTAGTTTATACCAACTACGGTAATAAACTAAGTTCAGACACGAAAGCATTCACAAGGTCACTAAGTAAAAGCGTTAAATCACACATTTCTTGCTAACAATGTCCAAATTAAACCTATTTCTAATTATTTTACAGATTTTCTCCTAGAATTTATTCACTAGCGGTAGTCCACGATTACGTCAGCACGGAATTTAAAAAGTATCCTATAAAATGCCCGCGTGCAACAGCTACCTTCCCGTCTAAGTTCTGTGGAAATCAGTCCAGCCGTTCCTGAAATTACCCGGAACAAACGCGGCCTTGCGGACAAAAACACATACACACAGACAAAAATTTTAAAAATTGATTTTTGGTAGAAACGCAAATACATAATGTGTACAAAGTATGATTTTTTTTGGTTATTACATACAGACACTTCAATTTTATTAATATGTAAAAATATATTCATAATAAATATGTGGTATTTATTTTTAAATTTATTCTCTAAACTACTTGCTTTGTGGGCATTACGCGCCGGCACTACTTAATAACTTTGTTCATCGATTAATTTTCAGCTTTATGAAAGGTTGAATTTTACACAATACCTTTGTACAAAGCTCATTATAGCTAATTTGAACGCGCCGACACGCAACTGTTTAAGAGGGTTGCCACATTAAATTATTAATGCAAAGTTTGTTTTTAAAACTACCAAAATGAAAAAGAGCTCATAGTTTACCACACATGACGTGTGTGATATTATTTATGTATACTTTCATATATGAAATGACGATAACTAAAGTACCTAAATCAAGGGATTATGTTCATATAAAGCAATGAGTAACAATGTGAATTAAAGACGCGAGAGAGCAACCCTAAGTTGTCACAATATCATAATTAACCACCAGTAATTGATAATTATATTTTCACTGATCAGCTCCATCAGCCAACGCAGAACGATAATAATCTGCCACATGCGATACTTTCACGTAATGAAAGAATGAAAAGAGAAGCCATACCAAACGTTACTTGTAATTATAGGTTAGTTTCCGCAAAGCTGGTATCTTGCGCTCGACTGCCACACTTATTATTTAGCTACTAGTAATCCCGTGTACCATTTACATTAGTGAAACTACTGCTAGCCGATTTGTGGAAAAAGGGTCTAAAACATCGAATGACATCAACAAACGACAGGCAAATTGTTGCCAAACGCAACGTGCTAACGTCACAAATGCCGCGCATGCTTACGTGTTGTAAGTGCCCGGGTGCAGGCGCACCGAGAACGCACCGAGACCGGCCCTACATTCACCGCGTGCTTTGCGTGTGGCACAAGTTAGAAGAGGCAAGAGAGTTGTATTTATTTATTTTTACCCGACTGATTACCTGACTGACTAGAGGATAATGTTTTCGTGCTTATGTGTTTTAAATTTCATTATGACAGCCTAGAGCCTAAACACATGTAGTGGACGTAGGAAGTGTTAAACGAGAGAATAACTATTTCAAATCTATCTGGTAATAACTAAATGATTTTTTTAATGTTTCCGAGTATATTTTAAAACAAAAAGTGTTACATATTAGTTTGTTTAGTTCAAATTAAATGTATTAAAGTCATCTCCCTAGTCTGACTTATTGGTTTTTAAAAATACTAATATGTTTCGACATTTATTTATGTAAAGTCATAAATGTATGAGAAGATTGAGATTCTCGAATTTTTCTCTTAACAATATTATATTAAATACAAATATAATTCGACCGACTCCCGATAGATCATATTTATCTGTTATTTGTAAAACGCGGATCTTCACGTCGCTTACCAGGGATTTAAGTATGACATTAACTGTAGTACATTTTGCTGTAAAAATATTATACTTTATAGACAAAAGGAATCAACTTAAATAAAATATATTAAACTTAAATAATACATAATCGAAGCCTATCACTTGGAACGATTCGCGACATCAGATGAGTAACCAGCATTCTATGCTGCGAAAGACTCGACCCGGCGGAACATCCGTTTTGATACAGGCGGCAGCCACGGATTATTTTGTCGCCAACCACTGAGAGTGGCACCACCAACTGATTACTATGAGTCACGGTCTTAATGTTTTATCTCACTGAACACTAAACTAAAAGGTGAACGGTACTACCAATCTATTTGTTACGCTTTCACAATTATACACGTAACAAATGAATACACATAACAAATGAAAGATTTAGATTATACATTTATGAAGGTTAGTTTAATTATTTTTATCAAGGATTATATATACATAAATACGTCGACTTTAGTTAAATTAAAATCTAAAACTTATTAGTACGCAAAATGGAAACTCGAAAAAGGTTCAATTCAGAACCTTCCATATAAATTACACAAAACACGTCGGAGTAGAATTGCTATTATTTTTGTGAAGGCGCGGTCTACTTTGTTAAACCCAGTCATAACAATAACAACCCTTGTTTTTTTATTCACTTACTTAAAAATTTGTTGCTCAATACAAATTTAGGAACTACAATAATTATAAATGTTGCCTTTTATAGGTGTTTTACAAGTACTTAAAGTAAGGTAAAACTTGTATGTTCAATGGTCGTGTATAAGTTTAATGGTCAAAACAATTTTATCGTTATTTTTCTCATTCATTTTACAATAGCAGTAATTTTATAGTTAAAAGATTAAATTTAATTTTAAAAGATCGTAGCGGTAACATAATTGGATAATTGTTTGAATCAGCTTTAATAACACAAGGATTACTAAGTAGTAATTAAGTGACTTGTTAGAAATATTACCGATACTTTAATAATTACAAATGCCTTATGAATAGTTACAAGTCCTGCCGTGTACAGAACACATTGTATAGAGATATCTGATAAACCTACTCATGAACATCTCAGCAATCATCAAAAATGTAACACTTCATACATTTGCGAGAAAGTATTCGTAAGGCATCGACAAAATATGTATTATATTTGCACAGCAGCGCCCGTATCCGGCATAATGGTCAAAGACTAATCTCATACAATTTTTGACAAATTATGTCGACGATGTTCAAATACTTTCTCGAAAATTTCGTTGCCTCCAGGCCCATGCCAGTAGTGGATATTTTTAAAGAGATTTTAACCAATCTTATGTTATTGATCGAACCTTGGTTTACCAATAAAGGAACTAGTTTTAGTTAATCACTAGACTTTTTATAATGACTTACTAAAACAAATTGTAATAAATTATTCTTACGTGCGTGATAAGGACTTTAGTCAGCAGCAATTATAATTCATAGTGTTTGATAAAAATTAATGAAAAAGTTATTGTAATTTTGCTTTTAGAGTTATGGAAATATAATACAAATCTCTAACTATGGTAGTCAAGCAAAAGAAAAGTTTTCCCTTATTATGTTATATGAAGAAGTTTGCGAATGGTCTGTCCTCGGCGGTATTTCCAAACTGCTACGACTTCAAGAAGCGAGCGTATCACGTCATCATCAGATGTCCATGGGCGTCGATGAACACCTTGGTGTTCCCGCTGCTCATTTGCCCCCTTCTCTTATAAAAAAAGAATAATTATAGTAGCCGAATCCCCCTTGGATTTACTCGAGCTAGCAGTTAAACATATGGGGATACCTTGCACCCAATCGAATAGACTTACCACAAATGAATCGCTCCATAAATAGCCCTAGTCCGGTATATTCATCGCCCCGAAACAAATACATCGACTTCAGGTGATAGAGAATAGATTCTAGCCACGGGAGCCCCGTGATACATGCGCAACAGCGATATTCATATAGACTTGGACTTGCCCACCATTGCCCAACACCTGAAGTTAGCGTCGCGTCGTTATTTTGATTCTGCTGTCGGTCATCCTAATCCACTAGTTGTAGGTGCCGCCACCTCCAATCCAATCGGCCTCATAGCAGGCAAGTTTTCTCCTATCAATAATAGAAGCGTTGCTGGAGTTTCTTCCGCCACTCCTTCTCCCAGCGCTAACGTTTTTCGAAGTTGTAGTAATGTTAGTTGTATTAATAATACGAATCAGATAATAGCAACCGTTCAAGCCGAGGTCCCCTCTCGGGGGCCCTTGAGCCCAGTCACTCCATGGAGCGTCCGCCTAAGCGATCTAAGAGTTCGGTGACCTCCCGATTCGCTAATAATAATGAAGTAACAATCCGAGCCGAGGCTCCTGTGGGAGCCCTCGAGCCCAGTTACTCTTAAACGAGGTTTAGGCTAAGCGCCATCTGCGCCCGGCCACCTCAAGCCCGGTGAAACTCCTTTGCCTCTTCAAGGCAAACAGTGACTACTCAGTCACAAAAAAAAAACATATAGAGTCGCGCTTTTAGGATAGCTGATTAGGATACTAAGTAAAAAAACTATTGTTAAAATGACCTAGCATGTCAGTTTGAGACAGGCTGAGACAGAAAAATCTACTTTTCAAGTATCTGTTAATTTGCATGGTACATGAGGCATAAATTTTTAACACAGTTTTTAGTCTTTACTGAATGGATTATGACCGGCCACCCTAAAAACGCGGCTTTATATAGAGCTTTTCATTTGTGGTAGGAGTACTCGATTGGGTGCAAGGTTTCCCCCTTTTGTTTAACTGTCACGCTCGAGTAAATCCAAAAATCCCCGCTTTGGTTACTATTATTTTCGTATCGAATTAAACAAAATTATTTTGAAATATGGCAGCACCTTAACTATTAGAATTATCTATAATTTTAATAGAAGAAAAAAGTAGTTAATATAATACTATTTTAAATGTTTTATTGTTCCAAGTTGTTTATAAATTATTGACCTGACCTGAAATTTATAAATAATCAATAAAATTGTATTATGTTGAACTTTTCACTTTATTTACATGTAGATTTTTTTTCTAGGAAAGCTATCTTTGTGAATGCTTCCATTGCAATTTCGTTATGTTGGCCAAAAAGCTATTGGCACCACTGTTTTGGTGTTACCTTATGATTAATAATCCCATGTAATTTGGAAGAATTAAAAAAGTACAATAAATTGCTCTTGCCGTATTTATCACGTTTACTTAGAAAAAAAAATTAAGAATTCAGAATATAAAGAAGTTATGAAAAAATAATAATATGAAAATAATAATGTTAAAGAAATACTGAAAACCTCGAGATGAAAGGCTGAATGAAATTAAATTTCAAAAGTTGTTAGTCTTGTATCCATTACATTATAAATAACACTTTCACACTTTCGTACTTTTATAAATGGTTATAAGAAGCTTTGTAATTTCCCGCAGATTTAAGTACTCGGGTGAAATGTTTTAATTGTCTGGCAACATTTTAAAAAGAAAGTGAAGTGAAAGAAATGAATTTACGAGAATAGGTCGCAAGTCGCATAGATTTTTGGTTGATTTCCTTTTCACTTTACTTTCGTATCCTCAGTGAGATCTAATAAACTCGCGTTAATTTGTGTTTCCGATTATACTTTGATTCAACGAAATTAGGTACTGGATTTCCGAAAACAGGATAAGTACCAGAGTACACAGCATCTTATTGATTTTCTTTCCTTGCATATGCTTTCAACCAATACGAAGTGGAGCTAACGTTTCGGGCGAAATAGTCTTCTTATTAGAAAACGTTCTTAGTATTACATTATTTAAACCTTTCGGTTTTTAACCTTATTTGGTGTTAACGCTGTATTCAGTAAAAATGATGACCAATATCGACTCCGTAAACATGAATCAACCTACGCAAAATGGTAGTAAAGTACAGCCATGCAACAATGAATCTAAGACGAACTTGATTGTTAATTATTTGCCACAAACTATGACTCAAGAAGAGATCCGGTCATTATTCTCTAGTGTTGGGGAGGTCGAGAGTTGTAAATTGATTAGAGACAAAGTAACCGTGTTCCCGGACCACATTCTCAACGGGCAGAGTCTAGGCTACGCGTTCGTCAACTATCACAAGGCTGAAGATGCCGAAAAGGCTGTTAACACCCTAAATGGTCTTCGACTGCAGAATAAGATAATAAAAGTATCTTACGCCCGCCCCAGTTCCGACGCAATTAAAGGTGCCAATCTCTACGTGTCCGGCTTGCCCAAACATATGACACAGCAAGACCTGGAGAAGCTCTTCAGTCCTTATGGATCGATCATCAGCTCGCGGATTCTTCATGAGAACGTAAGTGTCGGCCATTTATTACAAGGAGGTATAGATGAGCAATCAATTCAGGGGCCATCACGCGGTGTGGCATTCATCCGATATGACCAGCGCTGTGAAGCAGAGGCAGCTATCCGTGAGTTGAATGGCACCATTCCACCAGGAGGCACTGGCCCGATGACTGTTAAATGTGCAAACAATCCCAGCAATCAGAACAAAGGACTAGCTCCATTAGCTGCCTACTTGACTCCCAATTCTACTCGTAGATTTGTTGGCCCAGCAGGGAAGGCCCTCCTAGCTATCAATAAAGGTCTGCAGAGATTCTCTCCACTGGCCGATCCCATCATCCAAGGCAATGCTCTTGGAGGTTCAGGTTGGTGCATCTTTGTGTACAATATTGGAGCTGATACTGAAGAGAGTACTCTTTGGCAGCTCTTCGGCCCATTTGGTGCCGTCCAGTGTGTTAAAATAATAAGAGATCCCACCACTAACAAGTGCAAGGGATATGGTTTTGTTACCATGACCAACTATGATGAGGCAGTTGTCGCCATCCAGTCCCTGAATGGATACTCTCTGAACGGCCAAGTGCTGCAGGTCAGCTTCAAAACGAACAAGAGTAAATCCTAAACTCATCAAATTCTAGTCAATAAATTGTAGCTAATGCGAAAATGTTGATCATTTCTATGTCATGATTCTTTGTCACAGCAAACTATTGACTAGGAAATAATGTGACTCAAATCATGGCATGGCACCGAATTGTAAACAGTGTTCATACAAGAAAAGTACAAACCATCTACCGCAGGTTAAGTTTCATGATTCACTATAAAATATAAGCAAAAAGGAAAGTCCCACTTATTGATTAATTCACTTCAATTAATATTTTATCCATTTACATACTGGTATTGGATAAGTTGAACATTTGAACCTTCAATAGCTAGCCAAACCTTTCCTTACACCAAAATCATTATCTCTGAGATGTTAATAACTTAAATTACACTATAAATTGTCCAACTACAAATAAGAATATTACTGTATTTATTTGATAAAGAGATAATTTGCTCCTGTAACTCATAGAAAATATTATTTTCAAAAAAAAAAAAAACAATGTACTGATTCTTTAGCATAGATAGAAAGTTTTTATTATTTTGTTTTAAATTTGCTAAATCTTAGTTTAATGTGTGACTAAATACCAGATGAGTCTATAATTTAGTAAAAATGATAATTTATTTTAGTTTTTAAAATAGACCTAATTAATATTTTTTTTTTATACCTTTACTGATTCTTAAATACAATTTCACAGTGGTTTAATTGATGACATTTAGCTAAATACCAGAGTAATTTCTAATACAAATTTAATATTATAAATATTAAGAAATTTAGAGAAATTTTGGACTATGTCACAATGATTAGATCCCGAGCAATATACTGTTTATGAGGATTGACAGTGCAATATTAAAGATTTTACTCTAAGTAAAAATATATTAAAAAAAGAGTTTATTATATGTATTTAAACACAGTGCAATTATGTAATTCAGTTGATTATGTTCAAAATGAAACCAGCAATATTATATTTTACACAAAGTATATAAACAATATTGAATTTATCTAATTACTACCAAAGATGACAGAAAATATGACTGATTTAATCATTACATTAAATATTCATATGAAAAAATATATCATTCAATGACAACTCCAATCATTTTCATGTCTCTTTTATAATTCATGTGACTATAATCTCTTATAATCAATCCATGACTTTAAATATTAAGAGAATCTCTAATATAAATGCACAAAATCATAATGTAAGATGGTTATTTTAATATTTTAATGTATAAATTCATATTCAAGATACATTTTCTTCTAATTCCTGTATTGATTGATTTTCATTGTAAAAAAATCTCAAATCACAATAATGAGTCTTCAATTCCAACTATTGGTTAACACTTTATCCCCATATTTATACAGCTTTAAAAATTACTGTTAATAAATTATTGTTATTATTATTTAATAAAATGTTTTGTAAACTTGTAGTGGATGACACTATGCAATATTAAAACAGTTTTCTTCCATGAAAAAAAAATGAAATATTAAATTGTGTTGACCAAAGTAGGAATTGACTTTAATTTTTTTGACTTGTTTTGACATAACCATGTAAGGAATCTGAATCGAAATTATAAAGTTGATGGACCACTATATGACTGCAGTTATTTGATCAACATTTTAAAAGAAATTTTTTGTATTGACTTGAATATGTATCAAGTTGGGGAAATTTATATTAATGTTTATGTCAAGTAATAAAATTTGCATTAATGTTAGTCTCAAAGGTTTTCTCATAAGTGGCAGAGGACAGAGCGCTTACTGCACTCGATTTGATGAGGAACTGCTCTTGATGCAGTAACGTAAGCATGATTTAAATTTGTCTTTTGTGAAATGATATTTGTCTCTTATTAATTTGATTGTGTAATCGCTATTTATTATTACATTTAAGTAATGTATGATTAATAATTTATTGTCATAATAGTGAATAGATTTATAGTAGATTTCATTTGATGTTATTATTAATATATATTGATTATTAGTGTAAGTTTGGGACTTAGTTTGGTGAATTGTTTACTCTGTAAAACAACATCCGTATGATTTATCACAGTATTGAGTAGTTTCAGTATCTTCATAGTTAAATTATTCATAGATAAATGCATATCATGTCCCCGATAGTGCACAGTTGGTGACAGCGCAGCAACAGTCTTGTTAAACGCATTTTGATTAAGTGAGTTAATTTCTATACTGCTAAGGATAAATGATTCATTAAGGTTAATTATTTATTTAAAGTACTTAATTACACGGAACTAGTCAGTTTTAATTTTTGCGCGACATAAATTTTTAAGTACCTACATATAAGTATTTAAAAAAAACTGTGTTCTTTATTTAAATGTAGCTTAGAATTTGATTTTAAAAATTTGTTGGTGTGGTGTTTCGTTAACTTAAGAATAGTGTACCATTGTATGCACACAGCAACAACGCAAGTGGTGTGCTTAAAAAACTAGTCACAGGTAAAACATACCTCGAAGTAATATAGTCTGAGGAATTGTTGTGAATCTTTTGGGCGTGTCTGTGGCAAAGAAACTAACCTACGTGGAGGGAATCTCAGTGTGTTATTTTTCTTTATTATGTCCTAAGTAGTATTAAATCCGCCTCCATTTCACAGTTCCTTGTAGCCAATTTAGCGGAGACTTAGTTTTATTTGGATCCCTAATCAACCGCTCAAAGGATTTCCAGCATATCTACGATAATCTGTGTTGTGTCGTCCGTCACTTGAAATTCACACTAACCAATGAAAGGAACATTTTGTCAGAGCAGTTGTTGATAAAGCTATCTATAAATGAGAAGAAATTAGTTAATTATTAATTAAATTAACAGATATCAAACTAAAAAGTATAGATTTGGCATCTTTAGATTCAGTCTTTATCAGTCTATTAGACATAAGTTTCTAATCGCATGAATTTTGAACGAATGCAAAGATCTTTTTATCAAAAACAATAAAGATTAAATAAAAAGCTTTTTTCTCAATTATAGGTAGCACTGACAACTTCACACCTGTCCCATTTAATTTTATTTTCTCTGCAATATTTCGTGGTATTTTATTTGTGTTTAGCGTAGTTTCAGTTAATTTATAAATTAACAATTGTCAATTTTTTCTGTTTAGTTTTTATTTATTGTATAACAATTATTTAACAAATTTTTTTTTTTTTTTTTGGTTTATATTAATTTCTGGGCAGGTTCGGGTATTGTAAGGTTTGGCCTAGTGTGTAACTAGAGATGTAAGACAGAGTACAAATCGCCGATAACGTATTGAAAAAAAATTTTGGCTTACATTTAATTTTTTGAAATGTCAACGAATGTAATCTGATGTAGGGAATATTGATATAGACATTAAATATCGACATTAGCAATAATATTTAAATATTCTTTTATTTAAATCCCTAACTGCCAAAGCTCCTTTGTTCCAAAAATATTATCACCAGACTATCTTTCATTTCGATGTCAATATTGAGTCGGGAGATTTTAATGTACAATTTTTTGTTCTCACTTTGAGACCAGACAGCTTGGCGACGACAACGGAGCGTTTTGCTGTGTCGCAAAGTTTTTCCTTTTCAAACAATCTAGACAACAGCGAACATTGGACAATTGGCAAAAAAATATGTCTAGGTAAAAAAATTAACATCGTCAAAATGTTTAGACATTTTCTTATTATTTACTCGAATGACCATAAAGCACCATTAGTTGTACTTCGTTTATCAGATACATTTAATGGTTATTTAAACAATTGCTTAGTGTAATTTTTAATACTAATTCTAAACTAGGGGTGTCCCTTAGTGGTAACTTAACGATTGTTAGTTTTATGTTAAGTAAGTGAACTTTCAAAGAATAAGATATGAAATATTTATGATTTAGTTGTCATAAAAATTATAAATTTGATATGACCATGTCACCAGTTTGGCCGCACAAGTGAACCACTAAACTATAGTAACGGGCTAACGGGCGAGCCTTCGATTAGAAAGTTCATTATAACTCTCTCTTGATGGTAAAACACGCGTCCATCGACAAGATGTTTTCGCAAAACGGAATTATATTAAAAGCAAATTATTCTGACGTCGGAATTTCTTACGCAATATCCATTGGGAAACTTTGCATACCGGATGATTTAGTCTGAATACATAATCTACTTTAAACTAAAGATTACTGTGTGCTGTGAAAAATCAAATATTTAGGATATTTTGTTTTGAATGTCAAAGGAATTAAACATTAAAACTATTATACAGATTAATTGACTGATATTAGTATTAGTTCTATATAGTTCTATCTGTATTTAGTTCTATATAGGAAACCAACAGCTTGGTTTAAATTCATTTTATAAAACAAATATCTAACTTCGCCCCAATTTATAGTGTGGTGTTCGTGACTATGGGTGATTCAGCGGTAATGTATGTATGTATAAAAAGGCAAGGGTTAATAATATAAATCTCGTTATTCTGTTAAAATAACCTTCGATTATGTGTTCGTTAAAAACGTACAAATCGGTTTTAATTCAGCGATAGTAGTCCTAAATCTAATATCAAGTTTTTTTAGCGGTACATCGACTTGTCAGGAGTAGAGAATAAAGCTTTTGATTTTATGTAATTTCTTATGTTGGCTTTCAAAGATCGAAGTCTTTGACGACGTTTTCCAAAGTACCATTGTAGATCTTTAATTAATAATGTATTGATGGCGAAGAGGTAAAAGGGATTGCTATGATAGTTAAGCATTATACATTTCCCTGATCTTACTTTTTACTATAAGCTGAACAATGCGCTTTGTTCGTAAAAATGAAGACATACTTAATAAATTATGGTATTTAGATTTCCCTTAAATCGTCATATAAAAGCTTAGCATTGGATAGAAATCCTAGTTAACAACGGATTATATTTAGACTTGAAACCTTTTCCGTAGATATCGTCTCAAAAACCTCTTGAACTCTGACATTCAGTGCTATCTGAGTAGACGCAATTTACGGTTGAATGGGAAATGATTTTCTCGGAATAATCGGGCAGCTGCTACTTGCACGCGGGTTTGCTCTTCAATAGAGTTTTCATTAGTTTAGTATACTTTTTTTATATAGTCCTGCTTTGTCATATTTTGTTGTACTTAAGAAAATAATTAAGTATTGTAGTTTCTTTGTGATTAAAAAATCAAGCACTCAGTACCAAAACAGAGGTAGACTGAGATTCTAGGTCTATTGAAATGTTTATCACAATGTCCTAGAGAACCTGAATTAATTAAATGATTTAAAGTTAAAATCAAAATACTTCAGAAAAAAATGAATCCGATGAATGAAATAGAAAAGACATTCCAAAAAATCGATCGTGTAGGATATTTTGAACGGTCACATTTATTAAAGTAGCAGTTTAGTCGAGGGGTGCGGAAAGTCATGTTCACCCTAAATAAAGTTCAATGACCTCTTCCCGCGATGATCAAACTGGATATGGACCAGATACTAGGGGATACTATAAATGAAGGGCGAAAAATTGTTTGTCCCTGTTTTAAAGTTATTATTCACAAAAAAAAATTGCCGATCTGATCCGCACTACATAACGAAGTGTATTTTTTATAATAGTTTGAATGTAATACTAAATCCTATATATCATAGCAAAATAGAAATTTCGTGTATATTTAAAAAGCTTTACATTTTTATGGTACATTTTTCCATTTTTAGATTTCTATAAGAAGTTATGATAACCCCTAATTTCCATATAAATAAATAACTATAATTCCTTCCACATTCTTTTACCTTCCACAATAGTATTAAAAAATCCGGAAATTAAAGGTTACGAAACTTCCAGCGCCATCGATTTTTCCGTCAACGTTTTGCATTAGGTACCTATTTTTACGCAATGTAAGGTTTTTGATCTTTTTTGCTATAAATATTTATACCATCAATAAATATTTTGTGATTTTTTTAGTACTATTATATACATTAGATGTAAAAGTGCTATATTTAGACATAATAAGACATTACAATAATCGATTTTGTTTCTAGAACAACTGGCACAACCTGTAGCATGTGTAGCAGCGCAACATACGGCAATTCAACACAGCAGAGTATTTTTATACAGCTAAAAAACATGATCTTTATCGTTAAGTAGACGTTCATAGATTCCTTATTCCTTCAAGATTAACTGGTTGACATTGTGCTTGGCATTTTGTTCTTGGTGGCATCACGGCACCGCATTTGGTTGTGGGGCTCGACTGCATCGCTTTGTCGTCCGAATAATCGGGCTTACAATAGAATCAAAGTACCAGTTCAAAACAGCGCCTTATTGGTACGTCGAAAATATTTCTAATTTCGTTTTCGGGTTCCGTACCTTGAAAGAAAAAAACGGAACCCTTATAGGATCACTTTGCTGTCCGTCCGTCTGTCTGTGTGTCAAGAGTCAAGACCCTTTTTTAACCAAGAATTGGATGAACTTGTATTTTTTCTAGTTGTACTCAACATTCAACATTTATGAGATTAAAAAAGTTTTGATATGGCAGCCCTTTATATGTTGACGTATCTGTATAGCTGTCAATGTCAGTTTAATTGTGTTGTGAACTTAACTTGCAAAATTGCATTAGCAAACAATTACAAGTTTACATTTAGTTAGTAATTACAATTAGTACATGCATTTATAATTGCATAATGAGAAAGTAAACAGGTCATATTTAAAAAGCAAAAGTTTCAATTATATTCACTTCTAATTGATAAGAGAACTATTCACATGTCTATCTGTTGTTTTAAAATAGCAATGTTATTGATATAACAACTCGTGTAACTTAAAAAAAATCACATTTAAATAAAACTATGGAGTCATTGTCAAAACAAGAGCTAATTTCGACAATAACCAAACAAGCGGACCAAATTAAAAGATATGAGGCCAGGCTTAGAGGTAATACAATTTTTTTTGTCCTAAACCATATGTTTCGAATTTCCATTTAAAACTGCATTTCCATCATCACTATTTAAGTCTCAGACAACAAAGTAATAAATTGTATAAACCTAAAAAATATTTACTTTTTATCACCAAATAACTCATTTTGTAATGTATTTAAAAGACATTAAACAGATTGGAATCGTATTTTTGGTCAACTAGTAGTTTGTTTTTCAGATGTTGTTGCTGCATATAAAGGTCTCGTTAAAGAAAAAGAGGCCTTAGAAATCAGCTTAAAAGCTTTGAGTAGAGGTGACAAAGACAGTGGACAAGGTATTGTTTGGTTTTACTTCTTACCTTAGGGACAGTGTTTAATAAAAAAAGACAGTTCAGATAAAGTCTATTTCCAAATCTGCCACAATTTTCTATGCAGATGTGGAAACGAAAGTTAGAAAGAAAGTATATTGAAATAAGTTATTATTTTCCTTCACTACTTTAACTAAGCATGTGGGGTGCTTCAATTGACCAATTGGGTTTTTATTGACTCAATAGGTAATGTATCCTATTGTGGAGCTGTGGACCTAATGGTTTTTTTTGTCTTACACACAACATCTTTTGTGAAACATCCAGCATGTGCTAGGATATGGTTCACAGATTTGACCCCACAACCATGCAATAGTTGAAGAGGCTAATGTAAACAACATGCTATTATTGTGGCTTCCAATATAGTTGAACATAAACTTAACATCTATATTGTCATATTTATCGTGTACAAATTATATTGTTACCTGAATTAAATTTTTAAATGTTATATTTTGTATTGTTTTCCTAAGGTTCAGATGATTCTGTGACAACGCTTATGCAATCACTTGCCACATTGTCCGCTGAGAAATCACGCATGGAGGAGGCTTTCCAAGCTGACAAGAAAGTTACCAGAGAAAAGGTATTTTATTTTATTTATATAAGCTTTAATTCCACTTAACAATGCAACATAAAACAGATTATTAATAAACTAATTTTTCATCTTTTCTTTGTTATGTGGCCCCTTATTTGGTTAAAGCCTTCTTCATCCTTTTCCATCTTTCTCTGTCCTTGGTCGAGTGCATCCAACTTGTTCCCGCAGTCATTATTATATCATCAACCCATCTTTTTTTTTGACTCCCCACACTTTGTTTTCCTTTTTAGCCCACCCATTTAGTAGTTTGGTAAGTCCATCTCTCATCCTTATGAACCTAACCAAAATCGGTAATAATACATCTTTGTTTTAGAATCACATTATTTCACTTATACATGTATGAAAATGAACAATTATTTACTGCTGTAACTGATGCACTGACTCTAAAGCTTTTGCAGAATATTAATGCTTATTTCTGAAAAGTAATAAGCACAATGTTGAGTTAAGGCCTTGTAAATTCAGCATTGCAAACCCAGTAGGAATTTATACCTGTTAATATTTATGTGCCTGTTACTTTTTTATATAGTTTTTGTGTTTTTCCCTCTTTTCAGCATGTTTTTTTTACATTATTATTGTTTCCTTTCTAATTATTTTTTTGCTTTCTGAATGGATTCAATGAGTTCCCAGAAGTAAGAAAAAATACTGGTTTAGTATGAAAACATTTTAGAATTAGGTAAATCAATATTATTGATAAATATTGAAGTTTAATTTGATATTATTAATAATTTCAGTATGAAAACATGTTAGCATCAATGAGAGAAGAAACAAAAACTCTAGTACAACAACATCTCGTTGAAGTTAGCAATTTGAAAGCCAAAATTGCTTACGAAATTCAGGAGCGAGAGAACGAGAGGGCCGACCATGCTGCTATGATGAAGTATGTACAAATATATACACTGTTTTGAGTTTACAGGAAAGTTTTGATATTATTTATATTATTTATTACAGAGAATTACATGCAAAATTGACATCAGAAAGGAAAAATAAAGAGAGATTAGAGGATAAAGTTGTTAACACCTCGGAAGCGCAAGGTAAGTAAATAAATTGCAAATTCTAAAAAAAACTAACCATAACAAAACTAAAAAAAGTAAAAAGGTTTTGTGATAATTTGCAGCATCTCAAGCGGAGTTGGAGAAGCGAGTGCGAGACCTGAGCAGCAGTTTGGAGGCATCTCAGCGGCGGCTGCAGCGTGCAGAGGCTCGCACAGTGGAGACTCCTGCGCTGCTGGTGCGGCTGCAGCAGAAGTTGGCATTGTTGGAACAGTCACATTCCATTGCTATCAGAGAGGTAATATCTTAATTAAGACCCTTTTTTATTGACCGAATACATTGTTTGATAAATGAATATAAAATGATCTTTTAGATGTTTAAAAACTAAAGTTTGATTATTGAGTTCGGTCGCGTAATTTGCATTGACAGCGACTGCCATGTTGTATGAAAGTTGACTCTAGCCTCTGTCTTTTGTAAATATTATCTACTAGCTGTTGCCTGTGACATCATCTATGCGTATTAGAAAAAAACTAGTACAATATGTTAGGTACATACGGTATATGTACCTATGTAGAGTACTATAGGTACTCTATGTGTTCCTCTAGATTAGTTGTTCAGTTCCTCAGTTGTTCTACAGATATCCCAAATTTAAGTGCGATTCCTTAAGCAATAGACATAGCCTCTAAACCAGGGATTCCCAAAGGGGTCGAAATCGTCCCCCTGGGGTCGATATTGAACTTAAAGCAATGCTAATTCTCACTCTGTCTTCTTCTATTGACCTAAGTCAGAATGAATAATAATAATATTTGATCTTAAAAGTAGATAATTTGGCTATGAGGGTCTGTGGTAACGGTTCATTTTGGAAATGGGGGTCACTTGTCCAAAATAGTTTGGGGATCCCTGGTCTAAACGACTAGCCATCCATGTATCAAAACTTTGTTATGTTATATATATAAAAGAAAGTCGTGTTAGTTAAACTATTTATAACTCAAGAACGGCTGAATCGATTTGACTGCAAATGTTGGGCAGGTAGCTTAGAACCAGGAAACGGACATAGGATAATTTTTACCCCGTTTTCTATTTTTTTATTCCGCGCGGACGGAGTCGCGGGTAAAATAGCTTTTAAACTAGCGTTTATAATATTAGTAAGATTAACAAACAATTAACATTTTAAATATAGGAACAAATAAAAGCGAAACGCGCAGAAGAATCTGCGAGAAAGATCTGCGCTCGTCAAGAAGAGAGAGTGGCTCTGCTAGAGGGCAAGCTAGCGGAATTGTCACAGACCATAGGGGAGTACGACTTGAGACGGAGAAAAGACCAGCAGACCATACAGCAGTTAAAAGAATCGCTTAATGGCAGTCTTCTGGATAAAATGGCTACCAGACGTGGTGAGTATACTCAATTTGTTTATTGCCTTTTACTGAGGCATATACAAATTTTTTGTATATTATGTGAACTATATCTATGTAGATTATAATTTTATCTTTTTGTATAAAGATATATAAATATTATTAGGTAGGAATATGACTTAAATCTGTCTAGAATCTAGATGGACCATTGTTTCATGATATATTAACATTAATTTTACAAATCACTCCAAGTTGAATTCAGATTGAGAAGATCAAGAAAGATATAGTCGTGGAATGAAAACTAAATCATTTTAAATTTTTAATACATTTAAGATTACCTTATACCAGTTCTATTTATGAATGTAACTAGCTGTCGCCCGCGAAACCGTCCGTACGGTATTAAAAAAAAACTTAGTAGCTTATGTGTTCTTTCAGATTATTTTTTACATCTGTGCTAAATTTCGTAGAGATTTCCTTTAACCATTAACCGTTCTGGAAATACCTTGTAACAAACATCCATCCATCCATACACTCTTGTATGGATGTATTCTATGTATATTATATTTGATGGTATTTCAGATGAAACACAACAGAAAAGTGAGACTGATAATGAAAAATTAGCGGACAGTGAATATTTGCAGACATTGATTGATAAAATTCATATATTAAAGAAAGAATTGATTGCCGAAAATATTAAATTAGGCAATCCAGTTGATATTACCACTGTTTTCAAAGTAGATGGATACGATAATGTACATGATAAATGTAAAGAAGAATTGGAGAAATTGAAGTTAGACTTCGAAAATTATAAAACACAAAATATTAAGAGAAGTCATGATGATGATGTTACTGAGGTAGATGATTTGAAGACAGAGATAGTGGTGCTGAAGGAGAAAGTGGAGACTTTCAAGTTGATGTGGGAAGAAGAGAAGCAAGATAAAGAGGATTCGCTCAAGTTGTATGAAGAGGTAACTTTTTTACTTTTTTGATGAAAATTTAATTGTTTAAAAATTGCTGTTTCATATCAAACTAGGTTTTACCCGCGACTCCGTCCGCGCGGAATAAAAAATAGAAAACGGGGTAAAAATTATCCTATGTCCGTTTCCTGGTTCTAAGCAGTTTTCAGTCAAATCGATTCAGCCGTTCTTGAGTTATAAATAGTGTAACTAACACGACTTTCTTTTATATATATATAGATTCTTTGCTTTTTAAAGAAATAGCACACCTAACATTTTATGCTAAATTTCATGAATTCATAAATATCTAGATTTTAATTTGAATATTTTGTCTTATATTTTCCACACAATTACCACCTTGCCGATGAAAATTTAGTTCAAAATGACTATTTTTTTTTTTAGCTTATAACAAAAATAATTTATATTTCTCCTTATAGAAGTTAAAGAGTGAGAGAGAATACCACAAAGAGGTGACATCGGAGCTGAAGAGCCGAGTGCAGACGTTGGAGAGACAGACGCAGGCGCAGAGAGAACGGTACGCGACGTTGTTGGAGGAGACGGACACGTACATGCGCACGCGCAGCGAACGCGCACGAAAACTTAGCAGTGAAGAACTTCTCAAAGAAGGACATGGAATGCTTAATGTGAGTATATTGTTAGTATATATGTGAGTATATATATTTTTTCCTGTCTTATAAGAAATTATGTTCATATCTCAGATTTTTCTAAGATGACAATATTTAATTGATGTTCTCTTTCAGTAAAATTGTGACAGTCTTTTAACGTTAGGATTAATCTATATATATAAAAGAAAGTCGTGTTAGTTACACCATTTATAACTCAAGAACGGCTGAATCGATTTAGCTGAAAATTGATGGGCAGGTAGCTTAGAACTAGGAGACGGACATAGGAACTTTTTTATCTTGTGTGCTTTTTTTTTATTCCGCGCTGACGAAGTCGCGGGTAAAAGCTAATTTTATATATACATTTTTGTTTTATAAGAACTTTGGTGAGCCAATTTAATAGGTCACATTTGACATCTGTCAATTTTGGGCTTCATAGTGAAGTGAACTATTTATAAACATCGATTAAAGTTAAGGAATCAATACGGATTTGAATATTTGAATCGAATTTTGTTATGAAATATGTTTTTCTTTCGATGTTTTTGTAACATCTCAGTTTTTAAAAAGAAAAAGGAGTTACTGACGTAACATTGTAACGACGTTCTATCCATAAGATTACAATTAATATGTAAATCAAAATTTGAAAAATAATAAAGCAATTGTACATTTCTAAATTCAAAAAAGTAAATAATATTTTAATCCTGCCATAACAAGGTTAGGTTGTTGGATTTTGATGAAGTGTGAAGTATGTTGTATGTGTGCAGGAGGGCAGTGCTCCACCTCACATGCTGCACTACGCGCACGAGCTGGCCCGCAAAGACCTGGACATCACTCAGCTGCGCAAAGAGAAGCACCTCCTCGAGGGACATTACAGGTAAAGCATTACCAGGTGACTTCGTGTACGCAATTGCAGCATTCCAGTTCTAATTGTACTGGACGTTTCAATATTTTTGACGGCTCAAGGTCATTCATTTACGTTTCGTTACTCCTAAAAGTCCGTTTTTTGACAAACTTTTTTGTTTTGAACCCCCCTTTGGTGATGTATGGTGAGGTTTTAGATTATCTCTCCCTCCTTAACCTAAAATTACGTGTTTTTGTAACAAAATAATGGTGAAATTTTCATTAAATTTAAATAATTAGTCAGAAAATAAATACACGTCATATCTTGTTTTACCCCCCCCCCCTCTCTCTACTCATGATATTTCGTAATTTATCTCAGAACCCCTCCCTCCTATTCGAGCCTCATACAATTAATGTATAAATGACTAAATATAGAATTAAAATTTCCAGAGACTGTCAGCGTGATGCGACAATTGAGAAGGAACGTTTTAAAGAAGTCATAAGAACATTAAAGGAAGAGATTGACAGGTGAGATATAATTTAGAGAAATTTCATTCTGTTAATTTGAAAGTATTTCACTGAATTCGAAAAAAAATAGGATTTAATATTGAATTAAAATTAAGTTAAACGAAATAAGAATACAGAATAAAAGTGTTACACGTCTTTACAAACTGGAAACAGTATCAGCTGAACTTTTATTAGCGAAGAACAATTTTTTTCCTTTTTTATTAATAGCTTTTGTTTAAGGAGGTTTTATATACTTTTTGGTGTAATGACATTAAGAAAAAAAAGATGAATTTAAAATTTAAAAAAAGAACACATTCTTAATGTCATTGTTATTTTAGTTGTCTTTTCTATTCCATGTATCTCAATATACGATCTCTAAAAAAAGTTAATTTTATTTTAAACTAGCTTTTACCCGCGACTCCGTCATCGCGGAATAAATGAAATGCACACAAGATAAAAAAGTTCCTATGTCCGTCTCCTAGTTCTAAGCTACCTCCCCATCAATTTTCAGCTAAATCAGTTCGACTTATCTTGAGTTATAAATAGTGTAACTAACACCACTTTCTTTTATATATATAGACTAGCTTTTACCCGCGACTCCGTCCGCGCGGAATAAAGAATAGAAAACGGGGTAAAAATTATCCTATGTCCGTTTCCTGGTTCTAAGCTACCTGCCCACCAATTTTCAGTCAAATAGATTCAGCCGTTCTTGAGTTATAAATAGTGGAACACGACTTTCTTTTATATATATAGATTTATTTTTGGAACGAAGTTCCTTATCGCGCGTTGTGAAAGGGGGCTAGACGGAAAATATTCTTACGAAAAGTTGTCACGACACTTTTTGCTATAGTAAGCTATTGGAAGCTGTGCTGCGTCGCATGTTTTTCTGTCTGTCTCTCTCTCTCTCTTATAGAAAGCAAGCCAGATATTTTCATTTCTATTTCGCATTGAACAGTGTGGTGTCGCGACTTAAAAGAAATTTTTTTTAATTGCACGTATTTCTATAAAACAGATTGTGTCGCATTCAGTCGCGGGAGGGCGCTAATTTGGAATATCTAAAGAATGTAGTGATGGCGTATTTGTTGTCACGTGATGCTGCGGGACGCAGACATATGGTGAACGCAATCGCTGCCGTGCTACATCTCACACCCGCCGAGACTGCTGCCGTGCTCGCCACACTGTGACACACAGGCACACAGACAAACAGACACACAGACAAACAGACACAGAGACAAACAGACACACAGACAAAGTGGGGGGCACTAAACGACAGGCAGATGACCTTGAGCCGATAAAAAGATTGTAACAGTTTACACAAGTTGTTGGATGGGGGGGGGGGGGGTTAAATGTAACTGTTAGCTCCAAGATGTTGGACTTTCCCCCTTCAAATGGTTAGACCAGTGATTGTCAAACTTATTTCTTTCGCCGCCCCCTTTGAAAAGCAATTATATTTCAGAGCGGCCCCAATTTTTATTCAGCCCTAAAACTAAAAAAACACAATTTCATTACTTTAATTAATTTCAATGCCCCCCATTTTTAGGGTCCCTTATCGCCCCCTCCTAGGTTTAAACGCCTCCAAGAGGGCGTTATCGCCCACTTTGGGAAACACTGAAATAGACTTTAACCCCGTCATGTAATTCAGAAACTTATGTGACTTAATTTACTGAAATGATAATGAATTTGTTACTAAAAGTAAATTATTATTTTGTACCTATTTCTACTACTTACTAAAAGTTGTCTTTATTTTTTTTAAAGTGTTTTACATTGAATATGTATAAATATAATACAATTTTTGTTTGAATTGTGTAAAAACGTATGTAAGTTAATTTTGTTGTATTAGGTTATGTTGTACATTTGTTAAAACATTCCTTTCGTTAATAAATATGTTATGAATAATTAAATAGTTTTATTTCAATTTGGACTTACTAGCTAGATGTCGCCCGCGACTCTGTCCGCGCGGAATTAAAAAAAAACTTAATAAATAGCTTATGTGTTCTTCCAATTTATGATCTACATCTATGCCAAATTTCATCGAGATACCTTCAAACAAACATCCATCCATCTAAACATTCGCGTTTATAATATTAATAAGAGTAAGATTATTCTCGTACAAATCACAGATGTGGATATGAACCAGACAAGCAAACAGACAGTGGCAAACGACCGAGCGGCCACCAGAATTCGCCGAAATAGCGACGCGTCCTCTGCCAGTAAACATCTACAATTGCAGATGCATTACCTATCTGATCGACGGAGAAGGAGACGCATGGAATGAATACTTTCCCTCCCTACACATCCTCTCCTGCGTCAAATCCCCTTCCCTTCCTATTATTTCCTTATAAGAAAAAGGACAAGAAGAGAAAGGGGACTAAAATCAGGCCTCCGGTAGGCTTATTATTGCTTGCGTCTTCCACTGTCAAAATTACGGATTTGAACCTACGACCCAACGTTTTTCACTGTAATGGTTATTTTTACAGTTGGAATTCACGCCGATACTTCAATGACCTCATATTCTTATACAATAAGCATTGTATCAACGTTTAATATTATAACGCGTTAAACCTTAACAAAATATTGATGTAATAAAAATACAACAGAAACGTATCAAAGCAGTTATCGTGTCGTATGACAGCAGGTGTGAGACATAAATATTTTACGATCAATAAATGCCGTCCAATCACTCAAACGTATCCAATACGAAAACAAAGTATATTACAATTTGATGTGGGTAAATAAAAACTGAACAATATGTGGTATAATTATAAATGTATGGTAGAGATGGGAAATAAATTAAGAAAAGGTGAGGAATACGAAATGGCTTCAAAACTCCGATTATTATTAGCAAGAAATTACAATATAGTTTTTATTTTTTAAATAATGTATTATGTACTTGAAAGTGTATACAATGAGATAATGCGGCTTGGCGTGTGTAAACAGCTCTGAATCGATTCAAAAGTTCAGGACTTATAGAATTGAACTGTTGAGCTGCGGCTTAACACCTAAATTGACTGTTCAAAGCTTATCGCGATGTACTAATTATAATGTTAACTGACGAGTCGAGAGCCGCCTGGTGACTCGCAGCTCTCAGCTCGAAACGCAAATCATAACTCTATTCAGGTACAAATTGAGCTGATCTGCTTCACACTTGGTAACCGTGAGCTCATCTGTAGTTCATCGATTTTAGTTGGCAGAGCGTGTCAGTTATTTATCTTGTCTTGTATGTAACGTCAAGTGAAGTTGTCGCGGCGCGCGGCGCGGGACCGCTCGGGACCCAGTCGCATCAATCATCAGTCTTTGAACATGACATTTGTAGGGACACCATGATAATAAGAAATGTGCAAATAATTACAATATTTTTTTTGTAGAATGCATATTTGAAGAATTGTAGAAAAGTAACCACAAATCAATATTGTTATTATTTTAACCTTCATTAATGCTGTTTAATATCAAGCTAACCGTTTGTTTGTGTATTTCTTGTCAGTATATTTTAGTCACACCCCAACAGCTACACAGTCATATAAAGGTCATTAAACTGGCTTCTTTTAAGTTATTTAAATTAAATTAAATGCAGTTGTGGTGTAAACAATCGTGTATCCAGCTGTTAGTGGGCAGTAAAAAGTGTAGTTGCGTGCTGGCCGAGTGTTCATCACGAGGTGTGCGCAGCGGCGGCGCTGCATTTGTCACACTTTTTGTCTGCCACGTGCGACTGCGGGGAGGCAAGAACTCCCTGTAGGTGTAAATCGAGGTGTTACCAGGACGATATATGACTTTATAGCTTAGTCGTGGTTTATTGTAAGGTTATTTAGACTAAGGTAGAGGAGACATAGATTTGATCCGCGACACCAAATTACTGGCGACTTTATTTTACATAATAAAAATTATTATATTTAAAATTATAATTATGTTTAAACGTATTAGTCCAGTCATTTTAGCTTAAATTAGGTAAGAATCTCGGAATTCGAGATACCCAGCTGTAAGTCTGTAAATACTTGTATATTGACACCCTAAAAGTTGTCTCAAAACCTACATATGGTAGGGTGTAAGCAACTATTAAATTACAAGGTCAAAGGTCACAAAAATCGGTTTTTCGAGCGTTTTTTGGAAATATCTCATTTCCTATGGGTTTTTTGCTATTTGTGTCTCTTTTCAATATTGTAGAATACAAAATTCTCTACAAATTTTGTTTAAAAATTTCTTTTATACGGTGAACCGTTTTCGAGATAGAGGGCGGAGAGCGCGCGGTCACAGCATCACTTCAGCCTCCGGTCGAAAACGCGCCATATAGTTGATGAACTATCAATAAATCAATTATTATAAATATTTGTCGAATTAATTAATTACTGACAAATTTGGATGAACTAGCTGCAGCATTTGAGGAAGAAAATTGTTCGGCCCAGAAATTATTAGAGTAGAACTCAAACCTTATTGGCAGTCTATAATGCTCCGAAATCTGTGAAAAGTCTCGATTATCTTCGTTACATGCATTTCATCAAGTCTACAAAACTGTGCAGCTTTCAAATATTCCACCAACAAGTGCAGCTGCTCATCAACATTTCAACCGTGTTATGTTCAAATATTAAGTTCAAACTTGGTTAGGACATGATTTGGAACCCCAGGTGTGGGGTTGGGCAATGCAAAACGATTTTCTGGAGCCTATCATGACAATTTTACCACCTGCTCCAGAAGATTTGCTAAATATAACTTTCTGCAACTGCAAGAGTGGTTGTGATTCGCGATGCGGATGCAGGAAAGCGGGCTTGCAATGCTCTTTAACTTGTGGCCAATGTAATGGCCAAGCTTGTCTCAATGCTCTACGATATCAGAGCGACATTAATGAAGATGGAACCTTTGACCCAGAAATCATGGAAGAACTTGATACAAATGTCGTTGAAGACGATAATGAAGACGACTTTGAAATTTACCAGCAGCCAGAATACGACGATGAAGAGGAAGAAGATGATAAGAATTATAAATTTTAGTTTTTGTATAAACCATTTTTTTACTTTCAATAAAAATTAATGTATTCAATGATATTTTTTAATAAAAAGATTAATTCATAATTTATTTGTTTTTTTTTTCATCATGTAAGAAGTTGTTAATATTAATTAGGTTAAAATTCAAATATAATTCCTACTCGTATATTTTCATTAACAATTCTGCAATTACATGGGCAGTGTTGTTAAATAAATTAATACTGAATAAAAAGTGGATAAGTTAGGAAAAAAATTATAAAGTAAAATATAATAGTTAATAAAAAATTGACAAATATTTATAATCATTGATTTAGCGATAGTTCATCAACTATATGGCGCGTTTTCGACCGGAGGCTGAAGTGATGCTGTGACCGCGCGCTCTCCGCCCTCTATCTCGAAAACGGTTCACCGTATAAAAAAAATTCTTAAACAAAATTTGTAGAGAATTTTGTATTCTACAATATTAAAAAGAAATACAAATAGCAAAAAACCCATAGGAAATGAGATATTTCCAAAAAAGCGCGAGAAACCGATTTTTGTGACCTTTGACCTTGAAATTTAATAGTTGCTTACACCCTACCATATGTAGGTTTTGAGACAACTTTTAGGGTGTCAATATACAAGTATTTACAGACTTTCAGCTGGGTATCTCGAATTCCGAGGTGAACTTACTAAAATGACTGGACTATATAGTCACCCTACATAACACCGCTCCTAGGCGTTATCGTATTGATTGTCGCGACTCTTTTGTCTCTGGTCGCTAATGGAGAGCGGACTGATTAACTTGGGCGGTCGGCGGCGGCACTTGGCGGTAATTACCTCATTGTTGCTGCAACTGTTTGACGCTGAACAAATGACTCTGCCATTCTGCTTTACGTCCTTATTCTAAGAAAGTTGTTTGCTAAATTGCCTTCTAACAAGGCGGTGTAATGAAGTGTTTATGGCTGGCGAGTTTGACATAATTCAATACACATTTATTTCTTTAAATAACACTTTCACTGCCACGACGTAATACTTCATATCAGTAGAAATTGTAGTAGCATTAAATGTGTTAAGATTAGTAAGGACTGTGCCTTTGTGTTGTCAAGTATATAAAGCAATATTACTCTTAAGTCGGTACACATTTAAGTCTAAAGCTTCGATGACTTAATTATGAAGTACATACGTAGTTCTGCCAAATTTAGCAATTGCTCTTACAAACAATGAAGCTTAGCCAAGATCAACATCGTTACAATACTAAGTTGACTTCGTCTAATCCAGACTTTAAACTGTATTAACTATTAGACAATTTTAAATTAAAATAATTTGCATAAATAAATCTAACAAGAGGCTAAAGTCTTTGATATAAGTATTAAAGTTTCAAACGTATTGAGATTGGGTTAATCGAAAGTCATATAAAGTCGAGAGCAATAACTTTGTCTTTAATCGTTCGAGCTTGGCACTGGTCAGGTTGCAATTAACTCTTTGTTACTGAATCTCTATGTGTCCCGGTGTACCGGAGTCCCGGTGTCTTGGCACGGGTATAGTCTATTAAAGTCGCTTTTTGCTGATATCCCCAGCCAGTTACTCTATCGTACATAAATTTATGCTTTTAACAACTTTGTTTGCAAACGCTAGTAAATAATTGAAACTAATGCTTGTTTTTACTGAATCTACTAACTGGTTCATTCGTTAATTACCTGTTTATTAAAAAAAAATATGGTGCTATTAGTTGTTATAGATGTTTGTGTTTTGTTTTGAAAAAGTGAGTATAGAAAAAAAAAATATTAAATGGCGTATGGATTTAGTAATTTTTTAATATTTAGCTTCAAAATAAAATTGACCAAAAAATAACCGTATTATCAAAAAAAAAATCATAAACATATACAGTCGAACCTGGATAAGCAATAGTCAAATTGACCGCGATATTTTTCTTACTTATCCAGTTTTCGCTTACTCCGGTTCGACTGTAAAGTTATATATTTTGATACTAACATGCACTGACGCATCTTTTTCACATGAAAATTCAAAGTAGTATTATTAAAATGTATTGATTGATCACATCATAAGCTACAACCGCGGTAAAGGGCCGTTGGTACTAGCAATTCATTTTTCACAGCATCCCCGATGACAGTACATCCATTCCGCTTTGTACGGAAGTGCTCTGGCACGCGAGAAGAATTTAAAATCAAGGTATAATACCCTACAAAGTATACATGACAGGTAATGCCAACTTATTGTCTTGGTGCTTTTTGGGATTCTTGAATAATTTAACTTGTGTTAGTTTTATTTTAAAGATTTGTATGACTGCCACACTGATCGTTAAATTGGTAGTTAAGGAACATTTTGGTGTATTTTTCACACACTAAATCTAAGCCATGGGATTTTCTTTGTGTCAGTTAAATTGGAACTATAGTCGTAATGAAATTGTGCAGTATAGAGATATTTCTATATTGTATTTGTTAAGTATGTGCAAGTCCTCTTACCCTTCTTTCTTACAATAAGGCTGTGGACATATCCTTAACTTACTTTTCGTAGCAAAGGTGGTTTGCCGCATTTTACCATCTTGTGAAAAATCTATAACAATTGTAACAGATTTCGTTAAAATAATGAAATAAATAATAATGGCGCGTGTTTAGTGCTCAGATGTTTATGCTAGTTTCATACAAGAATAGAACGGCGAGGCAGTGCAGTAGCAGAGTGCAGTACTGCTATTATTTTGGCAATAAATGTGCGTTCAAACAATAGCGGTACTGTGCTGACTGCTGTTCTGCTTTACTAATATGCTCTCGTGTGAATCTAGCATTACATTCTGTATAGCAGATTCAGTTATGTATCTAAATAATGTGACCTCAACACAATGTGTCAATTCAGTTGAAATGGGTCACTTGGACATCGTTAGTACTGTCACTATTCACAACACTAGTATATTATATATCTCCCTATTCACTTTCTTCCTGATCCTGCTTCAACCTGCTGAAAATATATAATTTAATAATATTTTATGTTTATTTATATGACATCATGATCATCATCATCATCATCAGCTCACTATATGTCCTCACTGAGGGGCTCGGAGCCTACCCCAAGTTTGGGGTGACTAGGCCATAGTCAACCACGCTGGCCCAGTGCGGGTTGGTTGACTTCACACATATCATTGAATTTCTTCTCAGATATGTGCAGGTTGCATCACGATGTTTTCCTTCACCGTAAGAACGTCGAATAAATGTACATATGTAAACCGAAAAACACATTGGTACATGGCGGGATTCGAACCCAGGGCCTGCAGATTGCAAGTCAAGTGCTTAACCCCTGAGCCACCGATGCTCTAATTTATATGACATATTGTATTAAAAATTTAGGTTAACATTATAAAGCACTTATGTAATTTAAAATTTGCTTTTAATCCGCGTCATCCAGTCTGTACCGTCGTGGAAGGTTTCCAAGTTTCACAATGCATAGCTTAATTAAACGCATTTCGTTAACTTATTTAATTTAATCGTGCACAATTCAAAGTGTAACAAAACGCGCAACTTCTAAAGGAGAATTTCTACTGAGTGCGACTGCGCCTGAATTCATTTTAAGTATGACACAAGTTTAATTTTAATTAGAGAGCAAAACGTGTCGGCTAAGTCGGGGACCGTGTGTCTTTTGTTTAAGAATACCAGTGAGTCTCCACTGTTGTAACACCTGTGTTACAACAGTATAGCCATCACCCTCATTCGCTATGAAAAAACCAGAGATCACAATAGTGTAAATTCATGTACGAGATGTGAAATTTACGGTAATGATTTACGAACTTTTTCTTTGATTCAAGAAAATATAACAGCTTCGACCATAGACTTATTAACATAAAACTTGATGTAATCTTTTTATAAGTACCGAATGCACTAGAAAAAGAATCGTTTACTTAGTTTTTTTATTTTGTTTTGGCGGGCGGCAGTGGCTAGGGCGGGTTGCTTGCAGCGCGTTGGTCGGGCGGGTTGCTTGCGGCGTTGAATACTACGTAATTAAATCTACGCTTGCCAAGAAACTGTCGCCGGTCGACGTGTGTCTCGCGTCCGGTTCTTTTCTCGTACCTTTTAAATTTCAACAATTTCTTTATTTCAAATGTTTGCATGTGATTTACCTTTGTAATGTGTTTTTGAATAGAAATTGCAAAGTTGTGCGCATGCTTTCTTTTATTATGTATTCTTTTCTATTGCAGTTACAATTACTGAGTATAATAGTGTATTTTTACGAAAGGCTGGAGATTATACTAGGCTGTTAGTTTGTGTTAATAGTAATTCACGTAGCTTTTACAACAGATTTAGTACGATTACAATTATTAGCGTCAGTACTTTATGCTATACTCTAATTACATAATTCTTAATCTTGTATCTTTGATACCACTGCGCCCTTCACCAGTCCTGTTTGTCTTTCTTGTTTTTTTTTATTGATATTTAACATCTGTTGTCTATCGCCAAAGAGCCATTTCGCCGTATTCCGTGCAATATCCTAAAAAGTTTGCCATACACAGTTTAGGATATGTTCTTATGTTTTTTTTAATAAATTACACGTTTGCTAACTTTAATGCTTTATGTTGTATGTAACTTTAGTTCGGAAAGATCAGAGGGTACTGTGACTTAAAGATAGTCTTCTGTTTTTTAGCCGACTTCAAAAAGAAGGAGGTTATCAATTCGACTGAATTTTTTTTTTTTATGTGTGTTACCGCGAATCTCCGTCCCTGGTGGACCGATTTTGATAAAAATTATTTTAATCGAAAGGAAGTGCTTGCAGGTGGGTCCCATTTTTTTGTTTTTTTTTTTAAGTTTATGTACTGTGGGTATGTTTATAAGGTTATTTAATATAATCAGGTATCATTTAGTAACAAAATTCACATTGTAGATATATTATCTATTATCTCGGCTTTGTATCATAACTGACAACCACAACATACCATCTTGGTCACAAGTCAATACGTTCACTTCTAGAGTGAGTGAGTCAAAGACCGTTCTTTTGCCGTCAGCGTCGTATAACAGTCGTTATATCAGAACAAATCAGTGGTGAGTTCTATTCAGAGCATAACAAACAGATCCCCGTTAAACCAGATCGCCGCAACGATCGAATGGTGACTAAGTGCGATCCAATCTCACTCGCGACCGCCAATTTATCGCCGCACGGGGACTCCCCGGATGGACGTTGAATTACACTACAAGGTGTGCTAAACATTGAATACTCTACTCTAAATACTATTGTATTTAATATTGTTAATACTACATTTTTCTTATAATTCTGTAAATATTAATATTAAATAATATGTTGCATAGATAATTACTTCTCAGCATCGCCGTGATGTAAAATACTTGGACACATGAGTCCCCCTCATTACTATCAACTTTATTTTTCTTTTAATAAGAAAGCCGACATCATTTTACTCCCGTTAATGTTGTTTTATTTTAACAGCATTTATCCAATTGCAGATAATTAATAAATAAACATACAAAAAGAAATATAAGTTTCTATAGACGTACATTACAAGAGCATTATGTAAATATGCATACTCGTAATATTAGGTATCTCAGTGTATCAGTTGCAGCAAATGCAGCGCTGCATCTTCCACATCCATTAGCTGTTAGATTTATATGGCCGTCGGAAGTTGAACAATGCAGCCGCTTTCTCGCTGGATCGGTTCGCGCTCCGTCAATGTCGGTGCGGGATACAAGTGAATTAATTTTAACTAAACTTTAATGTTGCCTAGCGCTCGATAACATAGTTTGTTAAACTGTAATGTTTATGCAAAGTTATAGCCTGTTACGATTTACGGCAATATAAGGATAGTATTTTGACTTCAGCTATAAGAGTGATTAAGATTATTTTCCCAATTATTTCCTTCTTTTATACATTTCAAGATTTTTTTTAATATTTCATACTCAGTTGTAATTTGAATTTCGCAATGGTTTTTAAAAATTGTGAGAAACAATAACCTAAGAAAAAAATCTAAACTAAAACAGTTTAATTATCTTTGAAGCGATGGTTAAATGTAGTTAATGTCAGTTATAAATTAATTCCAGTGATAATTTTCGATTAGCGAGGAGCGATGAGGAAAAATCAGTTTTGATTGATGACCGAGGGAGGCTGCGCTGTAACGGTGTAAGCACAGACTATAAATGATTAATGGCTCTCCGTAGACACTGCTTACACGTGGGCCCTGCATTATAATACTTTTTGTGCTGTCACTCTTGCTGCAGTAACATAGATTTTGATGTAAGATTAATTTATACGCAGGTGGATTGAAACTTTAAAATATAAGTTGTAAATACACACACACACACACACACACACACACACACACACAACTCACGCATGAAACGCAGAGGGGTAGGTAGAGATCACGGACCTCCATTTTGCGTGACCAAACGAACCTCCGCAATCCACTTTTCGCTACTTCGGGAGACGAAACGTGACGGGTGGCGAGCCGCGTCGCCGTCTTTTTCTCTCGGGAATTCACACATATCTTTGAAACTTCTTTTTGCTGATATTTGGAGGTTGTGTCACGATGTGCCTTCACTGTAAGAAAGTCGAATGAATGTACATATGTAAATCGAATGTACATATTGGTATATGGTGGGATTCGAACCCAGGACCTGCAGTACAATATAGCAATTATCCAATGCAACTAAAATTTATCTATATTAAGTAATTAGTCAAATGATTGCAATAAGTCAACCAGGTCATACATTGTGCCAAGTTATAATACCACTATCATAACTTGGCACCAGAACAAATATGGAATGATAAACGAACTCAACTTACCGACTACTTTTCTTGGTAAAATTTATTAGTTTTAGGACTGCAGTTCGTAGAATTATAGGTATTGCAGGAAATATGTAACTTAAGTACAATCGTAGTTTGATCAGTGATCACAAACTAGTTGCATTGTTAAACATCAATCGATTAGCATGATTTCCAATGCAGTTTGAACAAGTAGCTAACTTGAAGAAGTTTGGTCTTTGCAGTTGACGAGAAGTTATGTCTTAGTGGTAGACGAGAAGATTTTGGAGACACAATACCTACAAAAAGGGTATAGCAAGAAAATGAATAGAAGAAAGCTGCTGATCATTTTTTTCAGGCGCTCGTTTTTTCCTACTTAAAGCATAAATAAGATGTCTGCCATTTTAGCTATTACAGATTGTCGCTCGTTCGTTTGCCATCTTTTAATAAAAAAAATCTCAGTTACTAGGTGACCAAACCAGACAATTTCAATTGTTACATTTTCCTAATATAAAATTACGTCTACAAAAAAGGACTTTTGTCCTCGTATGTAATTTAGTTAACATATGCAAACACTGTCACATCCAACGGAGCCAATTATAATTTCAAAAACATTTTTTAATTACTGGGCGATTCTCATTCAGGACGCGGCGTGGCGCTGCTATCTCTTAAAATCCCATAAAAATGCAAAAGCGGGCGCTCGCTGTGATAAATATTGTTAATGAGGATATTTAATTAAAGACGTCGACGAGATTGTGTTAATATGTTGGAGGTAAAGTTTCTTGGGTTCTTACACTGCTGTCACTGATTTTATGGATGACATAGCTTTGTTTTGCAAAAAGCAATACTACTTTTGAACAAGGTGATAATGATAAGTTAAAAATTTATTCAACGTTGTGAAATACAATAGAAAGGAAAGCTACGGTCAATGAAATTGATGTGCTAAGACAATTTTTTCTCTTACGGCAAAGGAAAACATTGTGATGCCACCTGTATATGTAAGCGTAGAAATTCAAATATTCGTGTGAAGTCAACCAACCTAAGCACTAGTTACCTTTAACATTGGATAGGCTCCTAACCGAAAAATTAGCTAGCTGGACGCAGCCGTGTTTACACGATTTTTACTACTTAATGGACAGGACATCAACGGGAAGGGTACTGATATGACAGAAAAAAGATCAGTCGTATATTCTTTGCCACACAGGCAAAGCTGGGGCGGGTCGCTTGTTCGATTATAATTTAGAAACCGTTAACTTAGCAGAGTAGACATGTAGTGGGATACCTGGCGGCCATCTTGCATTAGTCTCGAAGCGCAGATAGATTGTCGGTTTGGCGGCAAATTGGATCGCAGTCCGTCACCGTCCGGCCGCGGCCCGCTGCCGACTCTCCGCCACCCGCACCGACTCTCCGCCGGCAGGCCGATGCAGTCCGGATAGATTGCGGTCTTGCTCTCATGTGCTCCACTCGAGTCACTTTGAATTAATTGCTAACCATTATCTATGGCTTTATTATATACAATCAGACGAAGACGTGGCATTACTCTAGTTTTAAAATACTTTAACAACTCCAAAAACTTATAGAATATAAACACATTTATCAACTTATAGGTTCAAGATAAAAGCATTGGGTACTCGATCAGGTCAAAATATCGAGATTATGGCAACAAAAAAAATTGTGTATAATATTATTTTAAAGTTGTAAGTTATGCGTTAATTTGATCCAGAGTTTGAAAAATTTACTCCTAGGATAAAAAGTATCTTAAAAAAAAATCGAAATTTTGTTGGAAAAACAAATAACAGACTCGCTTACTGAAAGCACCGAGCCGGGCCTTGTCTAACTTTAAGCTAACGCAGTATTTATGGAGGGGTTCGAGTTTCGCAATATGTTTTGTAATAATTCTTAATAAAATTCAACAGTTTCGTCGGCCATAATTCACGTTCATCTCACCTCGAGCGGTCACGGAATTGTTGTAAATCGTCATATCGTCTTGTAGCCGTTTTGGCGGGATACCAATTTTTTTATAGCTTTTCTCCTATTTCTTAAGAATAAAAGCTGTTGTAAAATGTGATTCTTGATAGAACTGTATCTTTACTTTTTTTTCTTATCTGTACCTTTCTCTCTGTCTCTTCTGTATCTTATTTTTATCTGTACTTTTTTGGAACTTTGATAATTAGGAATTGTTAGACTGACAACTAAAGACAGGTAAAATTTTCACAAAGAATTATCATGCTAAGAAAATGAATAGGAAACAAAGATGCGTCTCACTTTTTAATTAGAAAAATAGTATAACATTACTAACGTATGAAAATAGAACATAGAAAAAATAAGCATCTAGAACAAATGAGCGGGCAGTAGGTAAATACAGCGCGTCGTTGATCGTTTCCATCACTTTGTCTCTCGTACATATTAATCACAATGATACGCTGTCATTAGCAGCAGCTGTAAAAATTTGCATAATGATTAATAACGATTCCGCCGGCGGGCCATAGGGGGTGCTGGGCTTCTGGGAGGGGGGATCGAGTCGTAATTGATCGCCCGTTGCTGTCGACTTCCTTGTTTTGTGTTCATGTTTAGACTGACATACTCTCATCTCTTTTACATGCATGTTGTCTAAAAATATTGTATGATGTTCGCTTGTTTTAAAGTAACTTCAATGCGTTTTAAGAATGTGCACGAATGATTTTGATTTGTCCAAAATGTCTGAGTATGTTCTTATTTTAAAAAATTTAAGTACATTAACTACTAATAATCTTATCTATATATATAAAAGAAAGTAATGTTAGTTACACTATTTATAACTCAAGAACGGCTGAATCGATTTGACTGAAAATTGGTGGGCAGGTAGCTTAGAACCAGGAAAAGGACATAGGATAATTTTTACCCCGTTTTCTATTTTTTATTCCGCGCGGACGGAGTCGCGGGTAAAAGCTAGTTAAAAATAAATATCGTTAAAAGGTTATTTACCTCAGAAGAGTATTATTCATTACGAGGTATATGTATATGTTAAAGATGTCTTAGAGAGATAAAGTTGTTCTTGAGTCTGACTCTAACTATCTTGTGGAAACTTTAATTAAATATTCCCATTAAAATATTTATGACGTTGAGCGCTTGCTTTTGCATTTTTATGGGATTTTAAGAGACAGCAACGTCGAGCTTTGAATGAACATTTCGTAATGAAGAAATGTTATATATATATGTTATATGATCCTTATAGTTATTAACATACTTTTAGTTTCAACTCGTTGTCAAAGTCACACAAAGCTAGAGAATTTTGTAAAGTACGTATTTCGTTATTTTGAATGATGTTTTTATGGAAGAAAATAATAATCAACTTTTGCGTGTTTAGTTTTTTGATTGTTTGGCTGGATATTTATAGATCTTTTGAATTAAACAATTAACTATGATTTTCAAATAATGACAGCATTATTTCGTTACGCTATTAACATTGTAATTAGCATCGCTAGGATATACACCAGTAGTACCCTTCCCGGTGACATACCGCCCCTTCGTATCGAGTGCAAGCGAAGCGGCACTCGATAAAGATTTGTATTTTTTATTGTAAAAAGTACTTACTTAAATTGAACAGTGTACAACTGCAGATACGGTTTTGTGGGTGATTTTCTTCATATTAAACATCTGGTGTTAGATGCATGGCATTCTCTTTATGACCTCACTCGGCGGAGTTTAAGTCGTGAATAGCGGACCTTTCAGGTGCGGATTATTCTTGGCTCCAGATCAAACTTATGAGCGGCGTTTCCTTTTAACTTTACTGCCTTTTTTGAATGGCTGAACTTAAATACGTTACATAAAACCGGTGTCCGTTTCGAATGTCACGGCGGTTGCCAAAAATTTAAAACGATTTTCTATAGAACGTTTAAATGTTCACATTTATTATATTTTTGGCGATTGCACGATAATGGCGAATTAAAAATAAATTTTTAGTTCTGTTAGTTATAGTTTAAATAATTTTGATTTATTTAGATTTATCTTTACAAGATTCTTGTTAAATTATAAGAAATTCGGATGAAAACATTGTAAGATAAGAAATAACTTAAACATGTTGTCAAATTAATTACTGCCAGATTCAAGTAAAAAGCGACGTTATTACAATTACTTAAGGATCATAATGTTCCAGCTACGCGAGAAGGTAGTGCGTAAAGGCGGTTTCACATTGACGGCTATGTGCGATCGTTCGAGGAACGTAAAACATTGCAGCGACAAAGATATCAACGTAGTTATTGGCTGTAAAACTCTGCGCAGATTTTATAACGTCTGGCTGCCATCTATCGCCTGACGATGGCTTTATATTGTTTTGATGGTTGAACATTCGAATATATAAACTGATTTTGGTAAATCTATGACTAGTTTATAATGAAAATTATGTACATGTGCGATAGTTTGTCTTAATTTTGTAAATTTTATTTGGTATACATACCTATTAGTCTTTTCTTTTACTTATTGTTCGTAAGCATTATTAGTGATTGAAGGTGACGCAAGCGATACGATGCATACATCGCTTAGTGTCGCAGTGGCATTATTAATATTTAATGTCATGTTATAAAGAGACATTGAAGAACGTATGATATACGCACAACGTTTATAAAGGGCAATAAAACTGGTTAACGTTACGAGTAAATTGTAGGGAGCATTGTACGAATGTTTACAGCCTACGAATTTCCTTTTACGATTCCGTCATTCGCGGAGATTGTACAAATTTCCACGTTTTTGATATTATATTTTAAATATTTTTAAATGTTTGAGACTACTTTTTTGTTCTATGTGAATGTACTATTGTGTTTTGTTCACTTTTTTATATCAAAAGGTGGCAAACGAGCAAACGGCCACCTGGATTCGCCGCAATAGCGAGGCGACCGTTGCCCATAAACATCCGCAAATGCAGATGCGCTGCCTACCTTTAATCAACAGAGAAGAGGACGCACAGAAAGAGGATATTTCTCTTTCCTATGCATCCCCTCCTCCGCCAAATCCACTTCCCCTTCCCATCCTTTCCTAATAAGAAAAGGATGGGAAGGGAAAGAGGAGTAAAATTAGGCCTCCGGTACCACACTCATCAGACGAAACGCCTAATTGTTTCCACTTCACGCCTGTCTTCTGTGTGGTCGTGGTATTGCACCAATCGACCCGGCCAATTCGTGCACCCAACAAATATTGTTGTTGCGGGATCTACCACTTCGTCAATTGTTATTTAACTTACTTCTGTAAATTTAATCGCTATCTGTTTATTGTACAAATAAAAAGTAAACGTTAACACGTTTCTAAGCGTTTGTCTTTTGTAAGGAATATACATAAATGTATACATAGGAGATAAGTATTTACTAAAATAGAGAAGCATTGAAATTCATCGTATATCGCTATCTTAGGAACGTAAAATATTGCATCTACAAAGTTATCAGCGTTGTTATTGGCTATAAAACGCTTTTATAATCTGACAATGTACGCTGCGATGCGCTGTTAGTATGATTTTGTCACATTTTCTTCACAACACCTTAGTGTTCATTTTGTTCACTTATAAACCCTAAGATTACTATATGATTAGGTAAAATTTTGACACAGTTATGGCTTACTTATTAAATTTTAATAGAATAATTCGCATATATTTCAAAGAAAGTAATTTATGTTGAAATCAAGCTCCTTAATTTTTACATTCATTGCGCCATCACGAGCAATGGCTTCGTTTTATATACTTCTTGGCATATATTTTTCTTACAAAGTCCAGCAAGCGGTTCGGACACAATTTGAATATTTAAATTTTGATCCTTGGAGAACTAAAAATTATACCTTTGTCTTTTGTTTTGTCACTTAACTGCTGATTGTTATGAGAATAGTGAAGTTATAATTTTGAGTAATTTTTCTCTGTTTTATAAAGGCTCGTTCTACACATCTGATGTTAGTTTACCTACATTAAATTCTGTAATTTTGCAATGTTTGTCATTTTATGCTAAAGTTTAATTTTACCTATTTCTTTATGTGTTTTTTGTTTAATTCATTTAGTAACATGTATTAATTTGTCTAATTTTATTGGTGATAACCACATAGATATAACTAACTTATAAAACATACAGACCAAATTTCATCTTTACAGCGTATAGGGATATTAACTGGGCAATAAGATATATTTAACGATTTTTATATTACCCGCAGATTAATCAAACTCATATATAACAGGAGCAGAATTTAATGTTAAGTTTTATTGTGGAAAGAAAAAAATATCTATGGTTTTTTTAATAATAGTTACGATTAAGATTTCTTAATTAGGGTTTAAGCCGACTCGTCAATTCCTCGCCCGCCCAGCACCGCCACACCTTGCGATTGCCACGGAATCCACTCGTCGTCGGGGCTGTGGCGGGGTATTCGAGTAGTGGAGCAATGCCTGATAATCCTTAATGCACTTCATAAAATTAAAGAAATGGTATTGTTTTTTCGTAATTCTATTTCATAATTATAACCAAAATTCCAATCTAATAATGAACATGAAAAAGAACTTGTAATTTAAGTCAAAGCTAAACGAATCTTTACGCGCGAGCGATATATTGTAGGTTATTACGCACTCAGGGCCTATTACCCTGTTAACCGCAAAATTTCGTGCCTTACGGTGATTCGAGGTTACGGCTTAAGGCGTGGGTGTTACTCCAATATAGAACTCTTTTTGAGTGTTAAGTTATTTTTTCTTAAATTTACGACTCTTGTGGAAAAGGCGAGAAAAGTGTCTTACGATTCTGCAAATTTTGTTTTGTATTCTTTGAGATTATTTTTATACGAAAACTTATTTTAAATGTTATTTTTTCAAAATAACACAGAAAATATTATTCTAATTTTCAAAGATATTTTAAAATTAAAGATATATTAAACATGACAAGCACTGCTGACTGTATGTACTTCAATGCCACTCCGGGCAAGAATACGAATCAAAAACACCACTATTGTCATCTTCGGTATAGCCTTTTAGGTGACAAAGAGTTACATTACATTTTTTTGTCATACATACATAATTTACCCGCAAAAATGTTGTGCCACATTTTCTTTAGTTATTTTTACAACGCTGGAGCCTTTTCATGTAAATTTAAATAATGAATGATCCAAATAGTTGGAAATGTAAAATTCTATGTTCGCAAATGATGGCCGGATATCTTTTTTATGTTCATTAGTGTAAAGGAAGGAAAGAAAGAGACGGCTACGGAATCTTTATAACGAGCGGTTGTAATTTAATATTCGAATGAACTTTGGAGCACTGACATGGAACTGTGTCAGATGAAATTACTTTATTTAATGGTCATAATTATAATTTATGCGGAAATGTACAAATTTCGTTTAGGAAAAGTGTATTAATCATTAACGAAAATCATATTTCTTCTTTTTGGATGCAAAACTGTGGCTGTGGCTTTATGGTTGCATTTGTTTTAAAGAAAAAAAAATACTGGAACGCCATAGGTCTACAAATATAACATATCTCAATTATATTTGTCAGTAGGCCGCAAACGAGGCTAGTTTCTCTAAAAGCCGCGGGAGTGTCCAAATATTTTACAGTTCAATGTTGGTATTTGAAATATAGCATGACATGGGCGGCTATTCTGCGCTCCTGATGAAAATTTACACATGTACGATATTGTTGTTTATGACGCACTCACGCGTGATTACTAAGTTTCGTGGTCAACTATTTTTGGATGATATTTTTTATACGACTTAAGGTACTACTTAACCTAATAAAGATGTATACTTCTAGATAAGATTGAAGGTTATAGATCTAACATGTAACATTTTGAGGAATAAGTAGGTTCTGAACTGTTTTTCTTTTTTAATTTACGGTAAGGAACCTCATAATTGAGATTATGTACGTTTTTACAAATCAATAATTACTCAATAAAAATAATTGTTCAAAAGCTCAGTTGTTACTAAACTTTAAATAAGGTGAGAAATTAGTTTATCGTGGATTGGCCAATTTATCTCATGAACCGTTGGTTTCTGAGACCAATATCTCTGTATAAAATATATCGTCATCCCTGTTATTATCTTTGAAAAAACATAGAATATTTTAGTCTCAGAAACCCCCGATTAATGAAACAAATGAAAGTTTAACACCATGATGTCAGCTAAATTCGGGAACCGCGCATCTAATAATTCTGCGTGAAGCCTTTGCGACTTGTGAACTGGCGGGAAGTTTTAGTGACAAGCGACTTACAGAATGTTTAAAGTCGGTTGCATTTTGCCGGTTTACGGCCCGTCTTGTCACATTTGTACAACGATTAAATGGAGTTTCGGTGCTTATATTCGAGTTAGTTAAGGCTATGTTTTCCAAACTTCGCACTTGTTAATTTAAGATAACTTAAGGTATATGGGATTGAGTTTATAGTTATAATAAATAATGTTTTTTTAAATCGTCTAATTTCTGTATGCTAAATAAATTATTATTTGTATATAATGAAACTTTTGTATTAATAATTTTATTAAGAGGATAGATATATTATTGTTATTTTTTGTTTTGTAATGAATAAACTTTATTATAATAAAAATTCATTCATAATAAAGAACTGTCATCATTAGAAAGCTACATAATCCCGAACTATTTATATGGTTTATTGTTATCGTTCAGTATAATTTAATTCCTATTTTAAGAGAACATGAGACAAAGCGAAAGTTCAATATGTAAATCGTCTATTGGCAGGAGTTTGAAGTTTCCTCGTTTCACGTTTTCAAACTTTTACCTGCTAATTTTTGTTGGAAATTTCGCAACTAGATTTTTATTGTAATTTATCGCCGGCACGTGACTACGCAGAAATAACCACCAAGTTAGGTAAGTATCAGAAGTTACTTCTAATTTGCACACTTAAGTTGTTTGCAGCAAGAATTGGAATTACAAGAACCTTTAAGTATATTCGTCTATAAAAGTTAGTTAATTGAAAATTATTTTCGATTAAATTCAATAAATACAACAATGTAAAAAAAAAAGAAATAATATGGAAAAATGATAGCAGAAAACACATTAGTAATAGGACGAATTTACTACAATTCGAATGTCAAAATATTACTGTATCTAATATAACGCTAGATAAGAGACATACCCTTTAATTTAGACGTAAATATAAAATCAACGAAGCTCAATGATTACAGCCGCTTCAACGTAGCAACATAATACTACGGCCCAAAAAAGGTCAGCTGGGTAGATCATCTTTTTACAATGCCAGAGTTTTATGAAATGAAAGTGAAATGAAAAGGTCCACGTATCAGTGTGTTGTGAATTTTATTTGAAGAAAAAATATGCACTAGATACATAATATTACTAATATATTTTTTCAAAGGAAAATAATTTTATTTCTTTTCCATATTATTTTTGATACGTCTATATTATTTTTATTATGGTTGTCTTAACACCCTCTACAGTCTACATTAACTTATTTATTAATATTACATTTATTTTACTTATATTATAAATGCGATTGTTTTGATGTATAGATTGGTATATTATAAAATATCTCCAGAACGGATTCATGACCTTGAAAAATACATAGGGTACCTATGATCCCGAAAATGTATATGGTTCCTATGGAATAGGTTGAATTTATATATTTACTCGTTAACTCAGCAAGGGTTAGCACATCTAATTGAAATTTGTCACCGATATAGAACATAGTCTTGAGTAACCCATGAGATACTTTTCACCCAATTTTTTTAAATTCTGAACAGACGAAGTTGCGGGCAAGAGCCTATTTGATAAAATTATATATTAGACGAATATTTTTACATTATTTTAATATTAAACCTTACTTACTTATTAAAGTACATTATTAATTTCTAAATATTTACACTAGAATATGGCAACTTAGTAATTCGCTGGTCAACTGAGGTAAATACATATCAAAGCACGGCAATGTGTGAACACTCCTGTTGACATGTAGGCAGGTGAGCAAACATAGCTGCCGACGGACAAATATACATTGTAAGATATTTGATGCAAAAGTATTTTAAAAGAATCAAAACAACAGCGAAATAATGAATTCAACTCTACTTCATAATAATCCTCGCTGTAGTATAAACTCCAACCGAACGTAAATAAACAAAAATGTCAGACGATCCGCAATGACAGATGGAAAGAGACTGCCACGAGCAGCAGCGCACGCTTCCTTATAAATCCTTTTTTTTGTGTGGCTACCCTCAACAGTCCTAACATTTGTGTGGCTACCCTCAACAGTCCTAACACGGCCTCTCCTGACATGAGTCCGTCCTCGGGCTCGTTCTTCCAGCATCTTCAACACTGGAATTCGTCTGTAACAATGGCATAGAGTCTTTCGATACCAGCTCGTTGGCAGGCGCTGCACTGGCGCGCTGCTCGGCAACAGGTGCTGCACTGGCGCGCTGCTCGGCAACAGGTGCTGCACTGGCGCGCTGCTCGGCGACAGGCGCGGCTGTGGCGCGCTGCTTGTAGTCAGGCGCGGCTGTGGCGCGCTGCTTGTAGTCAGGCGCGGCTGTGGCGCGCTGCTGGTAGACAGGCGCGGCTGTGGCGCGCTGCTTGTAGTCAAGCGCGGCTGTGGCGCGCTGCTTGTAGTCAAGCGCGGCTGTGGCGCGCTGCTTGTAGTCAGGCGCGGCTGTGGCGCGCTGCTTGTAGTCAGGCGCGGCTGTGGCGCGCTGCTGGTAGACAGGCGCGGCTGTGGCGCGCTGCTTGTAGTCAAGCGCGGCTGTGGCGCGCTGCTTGTAGTCAAGCGCGGCTGTGGCGCGCTGCTTGTAGGCAGGCGCGGCTGTGGCGCGCTGCTGGTAGACAGGCGCGGCTGTGGCGCGCTGCTGGTAGACAGGCGCGGCTGTGGCGCGCTGCTTGTTGGCACGCGCGGCTGTGGCGCGCTGCTTGTTGGCACGCGCGGCTGTGGCGCGCTGCTTGTTGGCACGCGCGGCTGTGGCGCGCTGCTTGTTGGCACGCGCGGCTGTGGCGCGCTGCTTGTTGGCACGCGCGGCTGTGGCGCGCTGCTCGTAGGCAGGCGCGGCTGTGGCGCGATGATTGCAGACATGCACCGCTGAGGCGCGCTGATTGCAGACATGCACCGCTGAGGCGCGCTGATTGCAGACAGGCGCGGTGCACAACACAGCTACACAGTAGGACACAAGATCCGACCAAATCCGCATCTATATCAATAATGGTGACCTCGATAATTTGATCATATCTCTTTATGGTTCTAAAACATTCGACACATGACCATGTACAGCAAGCGTCCTGCAGTACGTCCTCTACATGACATCAGTGGCAGCCCGCAGTATGCCAGATACTGAACGTCCCGCAGTCCGTTCAATGCCTTAATTCACAAGACCATGTAGGGCAAGCGTCCCGCAGTCCGTTGCCGATAGGAGCGTCCCGCAGTCCGTCCTCTACATGATATTAATGGCAAACGGCAGTTTGTCAGTCGTGAAGATACCCTAGAAGCATCTCCTGATACAGAGCATCTCATATTCCGTCACAATCGCACATCTGCAGTTGGGTATCCCGCAGTCTACGCAACGCAGAGCATCTCGACAATACATGGACAAAGCAAACTGAACTAATAAAGGGCATCGATGACTATTACGACATAATGACATACGTCTGACTCAGGTAATGGCTTAACACGCTCAGCGCAACCGACTAGCCTTACAAGTTCACTTTAAAATGAAAAAATCATGTTGGCATGTAACGTGTTAAATCTTGCCACGACTCGGCTTTACCTGACCCTCACTAATAAACTGATCGAGGTATTCAAATTCAGTATTTAGTAAAGAACACATCTTTAAATTAATTGAAAAGTCTGATGTTGACTTATTTGGCATCAAAACTTGAAATATAAAAATATTGGTTCGATCTTACCGCAGTACAAATTGAATAGATCGCGTCCACAATCCTTTCTGCTGTGAAATACACAGACAGCGGGTAAGCCTCACTACTCACATATTCCCATGCAGAATACACGGCTTGGTCCACGCTACCCTTGTTTCGCGAACACTGGTACGACTTTGATATCAACTCAACTTGCTACGACTACAACAATTATCACGGTAACGATCTGACATTTTTCTCTTGAGTGAGTAAAGTGGATAGAATCACGTGGATCCTATCCCACTTCTGATGTAAGATATTTGATGCAAAAGTATTTTAAAAGAATCAAAACAACAGCGAAATAATGAATTCAACTCTACTTCATAATAATCCTCGCTGTAGTATAAACTCCAACCGAACGTAAATAAACAAAAATGTCAGACGATCCGCAATGACAGATGGAAAGAGACTGCCACGAGCAGCAGCGCACGCTTCCTTATAAATCCTTTTTTTTGTGTGGCTACCCTCAACAGTCCTAACATTTGTGTGGCTACCCTCAACAGTCCTAACAACATATTAATTGCATCGTTAAACTGCTACCTTATTTCAATTGTAATAGTTTAAATGTTCAAAACAATACTAGCAATATTAGTTTACAACAAGAATAAAAATTAATATTCAATAACGAATTTAACACTTATATTATTATTATTTAATATTTTATTAATAATTTAATCTTATCTTGTAATATTATAAATGCGAATGACTGGATGGATGTTTGTTTGAAAGTATCTTTGGAACGGCTAAATGAATCTTGATGAAATCTGGCATAGATGTAGAACAGTCTGGAAGAACACATAAGCTACTTATTAAGTTTCATAGAAAATTCATAGAAATAAAATGTACTTCTTGTGAAGACTTAAGTTTTTTATTCATAGAATAAACATTGGTTCCTTCACTAATTAATCGAAAGGAACTTCGTTCCATCCGGGTGTCCCTTGACACCTCTCAAGTTTTTTTTTTCTATAATTCTGACTACCCTCATTTATTTTTATGATATACTATTTCTGTTGAAAAGATGAAAGTGAATCATTTTGTATGTTAAATTTATTCAACACATTCACGAATTGTGGCTACGATATTTTTTCCACACATTGGTATAACAATGAACAGGTGTAAGGGTACATTTCTTTTACCAAACTTATCTAGGATATTTTTTTCTTCAATACGGCCGCATATCACAGTCTTTATTGGAATATAAATTCGCTATAGAATGGGTTTGTCTATACGTATATTACCATCTGTTGATTGGATGTGGTTACGTTGGATCTTGAGAAGAGAAACGCTTGTTACTTGTTCGAAATTTTATTAGCGACTCGCCATCTTTTTACAAAGGTCATAGATAATTGAATAGATCATAGATCAATGAATCGATAGTTCGTTTACATTATTGATCATAGAGTAAATATCGATTATAAACTAACATGCCCCCCACCAAAAAGGGCACAGGCCTTTTTAAGAAAGTTAATGAAATTGAAATTAAACTGTATATAAACCAAAGAATGAATTAATAGCAAACTGTCAAAATTTTAAGTTGTAAACACAAATGAAGGAAAATCTTAAGTAATACAAATAGTGAAACAAATATGCAAATATGAAAATAAATGTATGAAATTATCCTAGTATTTACAAAACATCCTAATTTAAATTAATCATCCTTATAGTTAAATCGCTGTAATCAGTACAAATCAAAGTAAATGTAAACAAACTTAGCATAAATCAAAATGAAAAGAAAAAACAAAAATAAATAAATCTCAAAACCAAAATAAAAACTTAAAACATAACTGCTGAAATCAATAACACAAACATAATCAATTAGTTTTAAGTAATTGCAAATTAAATATGTACACAATATAAAGAAAACATTAATTAAGAATCTAAGGTAAGAATTGAAAGTATGAATCAAGTAAACTTATTAGCTACAACAATTTATAAAGAAAAATGATATAACATATCTACTTAATAAGTTTTACAGTAAATTATGAATCAATGTTAATAGGTAAATGACACAATTTAAGCACATTTCTTTTAGTAACACTATCACCACACTTTACACTATACACTCTGGTTATCCCGTCAGGTCCAGGATGTTTGTTGAGTATGCGCCCCAGCATCCACTTCCCCGGAGGCATATTGTCTTGTTTTATTAATACAATATCATTAATTGAAAATTCCTTTTTAATTTTCAACCATTTAGGTCTTTGTTGTAATCTTGTTAGATATTCTTGTTGCCATCGATGCCAAAAATCATTTAAAAGTTTCTGTGTATAAAGCCATCTAGTATGTAAGTTAAAATTAATGTTAGTTAAATTAGGTGTAGGAACAATTTTAAGGGCTTCTCCAACTAAAAAATGTCCTGGTGTCAGCGGGTCCACATTATCTACATCACTGTCATCTATTGGTGTCAACGGCCGAGAATTGAGACAAGCTTCTACTTGACACAAAAGTGTGCTCATTTCTTCGAATGTTAAATTTGTTGTCAAAACCCTCTTCAAATGACCTTTCATTGATTTGACTCCAGCTTCCCAGAGTCCACCGAATGTTGGACTGTAGGGAGGAATGAAATGCCACTGAGTACCATCCATAGCCAAGGTGTTTGCAGTTTGTTTATGTAATGATTCTAAATTAGCTTCATCTAGGGACTCCTTTAGTTCTCTATTTGCAGCAATAAAAGTTCTACCCTGATCGCTCCACATCTGAGCACAATGCCCTCTGCGCGACACAAAACGTTTGAATGCTGCAATAAAGGCTTCTGAGGTTAAGTCGCTCACCAATTCTAGGTGTATAGCCTTTGTAGATAAACAAATAAATATAGCAATGTAAGCCTTGCTTGTGCGAATGCCCTTGCCCTTGGACATGAGGATGTTGAATGGTCCCGCGAAATCTACGCCGCTGTTGAGAAAAGGTCGTGATGGAGTTACTCGCTGACTCGGTAGATCACCCATGAGTTGACTTCTTGTTTTGGCTCGAAGTTTTGCACAAATTAAGCATTTAAAAATATGTGATTTAACAATGCCTTTTGCTCTTATAATCCAATATTTCGTTCTCAAATATGAAAGCATGAGTTGCAATCCACCATGTAAAGTTTTTCTGTGTGCATCAGCTACAATAAGTGCGGTAAGTTTAGACTTGGAGTCGAGTATAATTGGATGTTTACTGTCTTCACTTAAGTTTGCATGACGCAATCTTCCTCCAACTCTGATAACTCTTTCTTTGTCAAGAAAAGGGTTCAAAGTTTTAAGGTGACTGTTTGGTTTGACATATTCATACATCATAATATTTCTTATGTCATCACTGAAATGTTCGCTCTGATCCTTTTTTATACAGATTAATAAAGCTTGATTTAATTCTTCTGTTGTAATGCTGGACTCTTTGTATTCCCTTTTTCTGAAATTTAGAAATCTTCTACTGTAAACAATTATTTTTTGAAGTTCTTCTAGTGTATCAAAATTATCAAAATCTAAAAATTTATTTGAATAGTTATCTTCAGTTTCCATGGTATTTAAACAAACTTGTACAGATTTCTTCTCTAAATGAGTTGATACAATGTTAGGTCTTGAAAATGTTATTGTGTTTTGTAGAAGCCATGAAGGGCCATTCCACCATAAAGTATCGTTTTGAAGTTCATCGACACTGCAACCTCTTGAGGCAACATCTGCCGGGTTCTCCTGAGACTTAACATGATACCATTGACTGTTGTTGATGTTGTCCAATATCTCCACTACTCGATTAGCGACAAATGGTTTCCATCTGTTTGGTTCTCCTAGCAGCCATGCTAACACAACTGAAGAGTCTGTCCATGCATAAACTTGATTTGATGGTATTCTCATTGCATTGGTTACATGGTGTAATAATTTTGATAGTAGGACTGCACCACATAACTCGAGACGTGGTAGGGATATTGTTTTCACTGGAGCAACTTTATTATATTTTTGTTTAAGACCTGGTGACCTTTCTAATTTGCTTTCTAATTGTTTGAATCTTCTCAATGCTATCTCTCGACTATTTCCTTCCATGGATTTAGGATTGTCTGTTTTGAAAGGTAATTGTACAATGTATCTGCCATTGCTACTTCTTGATGTTGTATTCTGAAATAATTCTTCACAAATTTGTTCATCTTGCGTTAATTTTCTTTTAGAAGTTGTATCTATTTCCCATAGTGATTTTAACATATCATCTAGGTTTGTAATTTGATGCATAACTATAATATTTTCTTGGGTTGATTGTAAACTATCATCTATTGTTCCAAAAATTATATAACCTAATGTGGTGTTTTGAGCACATGGTGTTCCCGGTGGGCCTCTTATAACCTCACTCAGTATTATTTGTGAATATACATCTACTCCCAACAGTAGGTCTACAGATCTTGAAATGTTGAAACTTGGATCGGCTAACTCAAGTCCTTGTATGTGGGGCCAGTCGCTGTATTGCAATGTTGTGTTTGGTATTCTTGAAGTAAGTTGTCTGGAAATCACAAATGCCTTTATTTTGATGCTAAAATCTTTCATAAATCTGGAGCTTACTTCAATTTGAATTGATTCATTTATCCTTGACTTTACTGATCCCACCCCGATGATGTTTCCTTTTGTTGAATATCTCTTTGCCTTTAACAATTGAGCGGCTCGCTCACTTATTAAACAACCTTGTGAACCTGGATCGATTAATGCTCTTAAAACAGTTGTGTATCCATCCTCGCTTTGTACAGCTACTATTGCCGTCCCTAATAAAACTGTTTTATTGTATGTTGTATTTGATTGTGAAGTCGCTACTGTATAAATTTGAATTGGTGTTTCTTCAACATTTGCATTTAAAACCGTAGGTTGAGAATGATTTGCAATGTTACCTTGGGTACTCTCTGTGGGTGAATGATGAAGAAGCGTGTGATGCCGTTTGTGACAAATCCTGCAAGTGCTAGATGATCGACAATTTTTTACAGGATGTCCTGGAATTAAACAGTTGTAACAGATGTTATTCTGATTGATATATTCTCTTCTCTTTTGTAGATTCATTTTTCCAAAACTTTTGCAGTGACAAAGTGCATGATGTTCTTTACATAAGACACATGCTTTGAAATTTGTTGTAGTGTGAAATATGTGGACTGTATTTTTCTCCTTCGTAGATGATTGTAATAATTCGAGCGTTCTAAATTTAATTTCTAGAAACTTTTTTAAAATTGAAAATGTAGGTAGATCTGCGGAAACTTCCTTGCTTACATATTCTTCCCATCCCTTTTGTGACTCCAGATCTAATTTATTGGTAATTATATACACAATTAGAGGGTCCCATTGGTCTGTATTAATGTTTAAATTATTAAGGCTATGGAGGCATTGGTTAGTGGTATCAAGTAAAGCTTTTATATGACTCACCGATGGACTCTGCAACTTTTTCTGGTTAAATAATTTCCTTAAAATAGATGTTACAATGAGACGTTTATTGTTATATCGCTGCCTCAACACTTCCCAGGCTTGATCGTAGTTGTCCTCCGTTACTTGTATATGTTTTAGTAAATTTTCTGCTTCCCCGCTGACACTCAATTTTAAATATTGTAGTTTTTGTACTTTACTAATTCCATCGTTCTTGTGAATGAGGGAGATAAAAAGGTCTTGGAATGTTGGCCAATCTTCATAATTACCGGCGAATGTGGGTACTTCTATATTTGGTAATTTTACCTGCTGCTTCATACTTGGTGGGCTGCCGATAGCTGGTATGCTGCTGCTTTGGGGATGTGCTGGCTGAAGAAAATCTTTCATAGCTGCTTTACCTTGAATGTAGGTCTCTTCGCAGTCGACGAATACTTCGTTCTTGAAATACTCCAATGATTTTCTTTGTTCTTTCGTTACTATCCTTATTAAGCTGTTATGATTATTTGTGAAGGCGACCCAGTATTCTTGTAAGATCGACATTTTGGTTTCAACATATCCTTCGGTCAGACGACTTTTTGGAGTCTTCTTGAAGCTCTCGTAAATTCGGGTAATGTGTTGGCGTATGTCTTGGAGCACTGTTAATAATTGTTCTACGTTATCCATATTTTCTACCAATTTTCCTAATTTTGAATAAAACGCTGAATATTCGGCTCGATGAGGCCACTATGTTGATTGGATGTGGTTACGTTGGATCTTGAGAAGAGAAACGCTTGTTACTTGTTCGAAATTTTATTAGCGACTCGCCATCTTTTTACAAAGGTCATAGATAATTGAATAGATCATAGATCAATGAATCGATAGTTCGTTTACATTATTGATCATAGAGTAAATATCGATTATAAACTAACACCATCACTATTAAATTTGTAGCCGGCACGCTGCTTAAGGTGCGTATACATTGATACTGTTTAAAAAGTAAAAAAAATCTTTTAAATTAAAATTCTTTGTTTTTAGCCGATTTATTTTATTGAAGGGGTAATATTACATTCTTCTCCGTGTTTCCTGGCACGGATCTTGTAGTCTACTTGTAAAATAAAGTTATTGCTACATTAATTTTTTATGACTCTTCTCATACTAATCTTTTGGATCATACTTTCTTAAATCATAAAGCTCTTTTTGTAATTATGCATTTCTTAAAGCTCTTAGTGTAAGCATACCTTTATATCTTTCTTGACATAGAGTTAGCGGAGGCTGTGCGTAGGCGACAGGGTGACGTCACGGCTACGAAGCTACGGCTACGATCTTTTTCTATAAATTTTTTGACGGAAACATTGAACAGTGTGAATACACAAAACAACGTATTAAAACATTATTAATCATAAAACAAAATGAGGTAAAATTAAAGATTTTTAGTGTAAAAGTATCACTAAAACCTTGATATAAAAGAGTTCAAGTTTTGAAGGTTACATCAATGTCGTAGTAGTGCGTGCTAAGACCTAATACGAATAAAATAAGTGGGCTGTGAGTAAGTTTGAAGACAATATGGTATCGAAATCGAATGATCAGATAATATTGAGGCAATAAGATATAACGCTTTAAGTTGCCCAGAGGGTTATTTGCGGATAATAAATGGAAAGTAATGTTAGGTTCGTGGTTGTTACGTTTGAAGTCAAATTGCTTTCGATAATAGACTTTTTTATGATTATTTAAGGAACAAGTAATTTAAGAATGATTTGCTGAATGGTAATTAATAACTACGCAGTGTTTCACATTATTCTGATTCCTTATTAACATATCTTGGGCATCTATAAATTGTCTTGTATATGAGTTGGTTATTCAATATATTTATTAAGAAGCGGTTAGTGGAGAATTAATGAGAATAAATAAGTTTATAATATGCCCGCGTACATGAGCTACCTACCCGTCAAAATCGGTTCAGCCGTTCCCCGTAACATTGCCGGAACAAATGGGATTCACAGACAAAAGTTAAAAAAATGGTCTTTCATAAAAAATTTTTTTTCTATATTACATACAGATATTCCAATTTTATTAATATATAGAGAGTATAGATACCGTAGAGTTAAACAATCAAGGTAGAAAATAAAATCTAGGATGGTTTAAATTGCTTGTACGAATACCAAGAACTAGATATATTCTGATTTATAGAAAAGTTCCCGTTATGTTACAACATAAGCAAAAGCGCTTGTCATCTTTGTGTAGATAGTATGTTATATATAATACATATATACATGAAAGCATAATATTAGCCCTCAGTCTGTGCTTCATTCAATTACAGCTGTCAGAAACATTTAACTTGGGTTTGTCGTATCAAAGGAGCGCTTCTAAAAGGGAGTGTTCAGCGTATCATCGTATTTCATTTAATAACATTAGAGTTACATTTTGGTTAGTTTATTTTTCAGTCTGTCTCACCCATAGTTGACTAATGGTCACTAAGGGCATTCATTAGAGTAGATTTAAGTAGTAAATGTTAACATTATCCCTTACTTTTGAACTAATTAAAAAAAAATAGTAAAAATGTATGTTAAATTTGTTTTTCGAACGACGCTAACATATTATTGTACATCATAGTGTGGTACACATCCACTTCCTACAAAGTCGGGCATTTTGGCAGACATCGTGATTTGTTTTGTCCGTGACGCAGACCGTATTTAAACGACTACTGTTGAGAAATGGTCTGTACACTTTATAAACAATAAAATTTGTCTTAAAAACGACTTAATGTTCGTATTACTTAGAATTGTTTTAAGGTCTGAAATTAATTTGTGTGTTTGTGCCTTGTATGTGTGCGTTTTTTTCTTTTTTGGTTTTATATTCGATGTGTGACAATAAATGTTTTTTCTTTCTTTCTTTCTAATTTGTCAACAGAATTCATCGCTTATTATTTCTGATATTTTTTTTCCTTTACAACTCTTACGTCTATCAAACCAAATAAACAATAGTCCATTCGCCTATTGCTTAGATGTTCCTGATTTGCTCAAAGACAGACTAAATTTTGGGGTCTGAGGAGAGGTGAGCCTCATGTGAACCGATAACCCCGTGAGGACTAGAAGTAGCCGGATGGCGTTGCCTTAATAAAAGTTTGGGAAAATGAAACAGACTGATTTATAATTCATAACATTTAATTCAACATCAGCTTATATTATACAATGATTTGTTGGGGCATAATGTAACCGACGGAGTGTGCTTTATGAAATAAGCATGACTATAGAAATTGTTGCGGCCGCGAGAACGCCGACGTCGCGCCGTCGGAGCTGAAAATATAAAATTGTGATTTTAATAAAATGCAAATAGCATATCTCGCTTCCGCGGCATCTGAGCGACAGATGTCTTGCTACTGCACTGTGTTCTCATACTTCAATTCAGTTTATGTTAAACTTTCATAATTACTGCACGCGAAATTAATTGTAAGTTCTCCAAATATAATTCTACTTCTTGTGTCATATTTCACACGCTATTTGAACGAAATCATTATTTACCATTTCATAATTTCATCTCTTGTGTAACATGAACGTGTTCAACGTTTTCTAAAATAATAATGTGACAAACAATATGACACCGTTGGCTAGTTTAGAATATCGATTGAACACTCGCCAGGCGGCGGGCGCGGTGTGTGCTGCGTCGACTGCGTATGACAAATGCATGCTTTATTCGATCGAGAACAGATGTATACAATACTATAAATCTGCTTACGATGCCTGTTTCCGATGTGCACTGAGTTATGGCCGCTGTTTAAGGCCGATTTCTCACAAATATTTATTAATGTTGCATCGTTTATTTCAATATTATAATCCGAATAAATATGGCAGATGTTTATATAAGCTCGTTGTACTGTTATTTTTCAAATACACAGGTTAATACAAAACTTACATTCATCACTTATGTTACCTAAAGAATTTAAAAAAAGAACAAGCTAAAACAATCAGAATGTATATAATATGCGTTGCCAACATTTGAATAGAGAATAATAGGGGGGATATATTAATTTGTAAATACATAACTGATGCAGATGTCATACATAAATATATGTTTTTTTAACTAACATAGTTACTAGTTAACCAATATTTATAATGGTTTAATCAAAATTTATTCTAAAATCCATTTAGAAATTTTCGAAGTCAAAGCAAACTACGATTTATAAATTAAACATTGGTGTTAATAATGTTTCAAAGTTCAAAATATACGTAAATCCATTAAATTTACGACACACAACATTTTAGCAACTTCGTCGACGCGTATGGAGTGGGGGGTTGGGGGGAGGACGGAGTAATAATTAATTAAAATCATATCACGTCCGCGAACATCTTGAGATTGTTCGCGAGCTAACTATCGGCTTACTAAACTTCAGCGACCTGGAATGTTCGGAGACAAGTTTGTGGAGCAAGTGACAAGTGTCGCGAATTGAATGCCGATTGGTAAACAGAGTTTTACATTAGTTATTTCGGTTTTACAATGTTGAAAACGACATGGGATTTAGTTCCTAGTACTATAGTCGTAGCTACTGATTCATGTTACTTAGTAACTTAGATATATAGGTATAAAGTAACTCTGTACATATGTAAAGAATATTTGGAACTTAAAATCAAAACTAAAAAGTAATAAAGGTAAGATGAAATAATATTCAATTAGCTGTGTTTTTTTACAAGAGAAGGGCGTAAACGAGCGGCGGGAACACCGAGGTGAACATCGACATCATGTGTAACAAAATCTAGAATTAAAATCTGCCATATTTATCAATTCTTTAAAATAAATTCATAAATCGCTTCAGCTTATCAGTTACAACCTTCTCTGAGCCGTAAGTAATAAATACCTTTAAGCTAATAACCAGCGAAGCTCAATAAATTAAAGTCGAATTAAATTTCAAATTAGAAAACCATTAATAAAAATTAAATCTTTATTAGGTACGTTCTTCACACCTGAAAGAAAAATTACTATTTTGTACAATACTAGTAGGAAAATGTACAGATTTAATTATTGTTACAAGGTCTTTAATGTAATTGTTATTATCAACTCCGAGACCTTTTCCCACTCACGTAGAGTTGGCGTATAAGGTTTTAGAAACCTTTATGTTTTGGCTTAATTTTTACGACCGGTTTTCTCCCTGTCGTGAACCTTACTTGGAAGAGAAATTAAAATTGAATGATTATCTTTTGAAATAAATTAAAAAAAACACAATGACTATGAGTAAAAAAACATTATAATAGTTATATAGTTTTGTGTTCAAAAAACTTCCAAATTCAGTAATTTTTTATTTTTCAATTTAAAATAACATGATTTGCTTTGTTTGTATTATAAAATTACCTTTATTAGTTACACAAATATGTGTTTATTTTAAACTTAAACATAAAGCATTACCGTAAGTGGCTTCCTGCTAGCACGCAATCCGAATAACTTAGAAGCGTTCCCATAAAAAGCAACAAACACAAACACGAATAAACTTGGCACTAAATAACATCGATAATTCATAGCGCCAATTTCCACAAGTTTCGCTCCGGACATTATTTCTACATAAATCGTATAGACATTATCTGATACCTTTCTGGCGATCGCATAAAACAGGCTGGGCGATCTCTCCCACGTGTTGGCAAGCGTTTTTGTTGTGTACAACTTCACCCAACTTCATGGGTTGCGGCGGACAGCAAAATTTCATATATAAATTTTTTGCTATCCCGGCCGAAAGCAATTTGTGAGGCATAGAGGCGCGGCCGTATTACGTTGAATTTACTTCGCACAGATTGAGGTTTATGCCTCGTCCAGACAGATTCATTCGCGTGGATCCGAGCCGAGATCAAATGAGCGCGATAATTTGATTTGCTCGTAGCGCGGTTTGTGTAATTAGCGAGGAGCTGTGGAGATGTTATTTTCTTTATTTTCGTTCACTTGCTTAATGAAATAAAAAAGATAGAAGTAAGCATTCGATATAATTATTTGTTAATATGTATACAATTAACAATTTTCAATTAAGCCATTAAACTTGTGGGTGCATTTTTATTCCACATGGACCCATAATTTTGGGATGATGGCAAGAGATTGTTAAGTGCACTGCCTTTCACGTACTATGGATCGTTGAAGAAGACCTACATAAGTAATTGACATTTTTTAATTCCACGGTATATAATTTCAGAATGTTACTCTTTAGTCGATCTCGTTTTCTACATTCAAGAATCAGGCTCCGCGGCACGCTGGGTACAGTTATTGACGGGGCCGGTGCCAAGAAATCGGCCTAAACGCTATCTCGGGCCTCCACTCGCCGTATCACCTCCGCTTACAGAATTATTCAAGCCTGCCTACTACTGGGGCTCGTGAGAAATTCTGTTACGAGACGCGAGGGAAATGCAATTTAAATCAATAACAGCAACAATTAACTACAGTATTTTAAAGATAATGTTTTAAAATCTGTGCTATACTTACCAGTAATAAGTTGTGATGGGTGTTGAGAAAAAAAAAGAAGATTTAATAGATTAAAGAAGAAATTAAAGCTACTAATATTTTTACTTATACTGTCAATAAATTTTAAATATATAATTTACAGATAGAAGCGTGAATTACGGTCGCGTCCAGCCTGCCGAGGCAGAATTATTCATGACTGGCCAAGGCGCCAACGTCACCATTGCTCTCAAATGGACCCGTGCCTCTATAATGTTCACTCGATGGAACGGATTTCACAACCAAACCCTAATGGCAGTTACATCAAATTGTTTAGAGAGAAAATATGACGTAATATATTATTTAACAGCTATAATTATGATCCATTAAACAATTATTTGATTTAGTAAGATTAAAGATATATAGAAATTTAATAACCTTATAATGAAAATTTTAAAAACCATTGAATGCCAAAACAAAAATAATTTGTAAGAAAAACATGAGACCACTGGATTAAAAATTTTATGTTAAATAAATGATTATTACTATTTTCACGAACCTATTTGCACATTTGTCGGACACAATAGAGGAAGTGAAACACGAAAATAAAAATCGAGCGCCATTTGTCTTGGGCCAGTGACAGGAGTTGGTGACGGTACCGAGGTGTTCTTGCCAAAATTTTCAGCCTAGCTATCAAGGAGGCGGCACTCGCCACCGCGATTTATAACGAAGCTCGTTGCCAAGCCTACCTTGTACTTACCCTCTTCTCTACCTGATTCAGATTCCCTCCCTTTCCGCTGTCCCCCTGCCGTCGTGTTTACGACAAATAAAAGGTATTTAAAGTTTATCGTCTCAGAATCGCCATTTCGATCAGTTTTATTGTCAATTGTACGTGGCACTGCTGTTGAATTCATAACATTTATGTGAGACGATATTGTTCCGCGTACTTTATTGGGAACTATCGCTTTTATATCTTTTTTATGGTTAAAGGTTAACGGGCAAACAAGTAACAAGAGACGCGTTCTTTCACTGTAAAATTTTTATTGTTCACTATTTTCAGGTCTGTTTGTCACATGGTAATGAAAAATGTTAAATAAGAAAATCTAAAAAGGGTTATTAAAGGACATATGCGAATGTGTTGAATTTAGACATTGATTTAGAGTTTGAAACCGTAATACTTTAATTATTTTTGAATATTTAAATAATAGAAAGAGTGTCGGTGGCTCAGGGGTTAAGCACTTCACTTGCAATCTGCAGGTCCTGGGTTCGAATCCAACAATTTACCAATATGTTTTTCGATTCTCGATTTACTTATGTACATTTATCCGACGTTCTTATAGTGAAGGAAAACAACCTGATGATGCAACCTGCGCATATATGAGAAGAAATTCAACCAACCCGCACTGGGCCAGCGTGGTTGACTATGGCCTAGTCACCACTAACTGGGGGTAGGCTCCGAGCCCCTCAGTGGGGACTTATAGTGAGTTGATGATGATTTAAATAATAGATGCAAATACTCAATTAATATAATGTTAAATAGATAGAATAAGCAAGAGTATAATTAGATGTCAACCAAATCCCCTACATAAAGGCGCAGGTGGTTCGTTCAGGAAACAATTTGTTCTTTTGTCTATTAAACTTTTGAATTTATAACCACTCTAAGCTCGGGACTTTCTAAATTATTATTCAATTAATATCTAGTCATACAAAAATATACAATGAAAAAAAAAAATAGATAAAAATAAATTTACTTTTTGTTTTAATTTAATCAGGTACTAAGCGAAATGTTTCAAATGATTGTATAATAAAAAAAAACTTTGAAGTATTAAGATAAATACTTAATGTCTTTAAACTTTAGGTACTTAAAATGAATGTGCGATAAAAATATATGTTCAGAAAGCCGATCTACTTAACTTCATAAATTATTCAATGCTCTTAAGCATATTGGCTATTGCATTATTTATTTCGTTTGTTAAACTTTTCTCGTTCGAGCCATTAATTATTATGTATTGAGCTTATTGTTAATGTTATTAAACCCTTTTAATATTAAAAATAAATGTTTTTTTTTCTACTAAAATCATAAGTAAAATAAAGTTTCTTCATGTGACGCATTGTCAGGAACACCAAGTATGCAACGTTGAACATTCGATAAACTTGTGTCAAAGTTATTCGAGGTGAGCATGTGTCAAAGGAATTTCCAAGTTGTTCCGAGTTTGGGAAGATAACCTCCAACTTACCAAGATATAGACGTGTACTAGACAAACTGTCTAGGTGATATTTAACGTATAAAATTTCTTACCGGTGTCAAATATATCACAAATGTAATAAATAAAAAATAACAAAAAATCGCTTTCTACAAATTTACAGAGCTTTTCCTTTTAAAGAATCATGATCAGATCGGAATTGTCGCCCTTGCCTATTGTAGCCCCATAACTCTAGCCCATCTCTAGCTCTAAGTGGTCAGATCATTTTCTGTAACGTTTGCATCACAAAAACAAATTAAATTACCAGGATTTTATCGAAAACTAACTTTCTACTACTTCCTTTAAGTGACATACTTGCGTATTTTCTGTATTAACTACACAAAGCAGCTTTATTTAATACATAACAAAATAATGAGTAAATCGGCTTAAATGGAAACAACAAACAAAGCATAAACATGCCGTAAGCTGAATATAAGCTCAATAATTCTGAAGCTAAGCTCTTAAGCCTTTAAATCAACAGAAAACGAGTAGACTGGACGTAAATCAAGCCTATAATAGCCCATACAATCGTATTAAAAATACTGACAATTAACGTAGTGATGACGTCATAGGTACGCCGTGTCGGCGCCGCACGCATTTCTCGACGCTATAAAGAACAGCGGCGCCTGCCGTACTAAATAACTACCACCTTGTATAGCCCCTCTCCCTGCTGCCAATCACCCCTTTTGCACCTTACAGGCAAGGGCCACGGGAGGCGCGGTGGGTCAAAGTAGACTAGTCGTGTTTACTGAAGACTACGCCCTCGACTCGAATACAATGAAGCTTGAGTTGGATGTAGTGCGGAGAAGTGTGAGGTGAAAACGTCGATGAAGTGTTCCAGCACTTTAGTGTCGTAAGTGAACGGGATAAAGAGTAGGGATGTTTTTGATGTCAGTCTTGATTTAGACATTTAGTAATGTGGCAGAGTATTACGTTATGTTTACAAACTTTGTTAAATTATGTAGAATGTTAATTACTATATAATATTAGGGATTAGTTGATTTTTTACATTATTCTATGATTTATTTGTACTATTAGTCTAATAGAAGACGCATAGCTCTTTAAGAAGAATCTTCCGCAGCATGCATTATCGAACTGCTATTTACAGTCTTGTAGTAATCCTTGCCGCGCTGTTACACTCTGTATTTACCTAAACTGTACAAGTGATAAGCAGATTTTAGACAATTTTGAGCATTTTAGTTAAAACTAACCTAAAGTCCGAAAGCCTCTACATAAAAGTCAACGAAAAATCTAAAATAAATAAATTATTTAGCTTATGAACAATACTAAGAAATTTTAAAACAAATAGAGTTGCGAGCTTTGAAATTTATCTACTAGAATTCTGTTATCTTTTCTTTTAGTATTCGTTGACTTATTAAGTCTTGAACAAAAATCGTATTTTGTTTATCTGCGTCGTGCTATTGATGAAAGCAAAATGTCCCGCTATCACTTGTGCTTTGACCGTGTTTGTAGCATCTATCGGGGAGATTGGCGTGGCTCGTATTCAATTTTGCACCGTGCCCTATCTCCGCTCTATTAGCCAACTTTGATGCCAATACATTTCGAAGGCAGTACAGCTTGTTTGAATAAGATCTCTATTGAAATGCGCGACTCGGAACTAAAGTTGGATTCTTTATAGTTTTTATAGTGCACTATTTTTTTGTAGAGACATTCGTGAAAGAACAGACTTTGCTTTTAGTTATATTTCCGAAGAAGTACTTTAATATTCTGAGACCAAAATCTCCTTTTAAAACATATTTTTATCTGGGTTTAATCAATGATAATGACAGGTATGATGATATGTTTTACAAAGAGGTTTCAGTCTAAGGAACCCACGGTTAGTTATTTATATTTATAATTGGATTTCTTTCTATTTAATTTATTAGGTATACATTTATATTTCTGCTTTTATAACCCTATCTCTTTTGAAATTGACTCTCGTAATACGATGACCTTATAGTAGATAAAATTTCAGATAAAATTCATTAAAGCAAATGGTTAGGAATTTATGTTCTTTATACCGGATCATGGAGTTTGACTTCCTTACACTTTACACTATCTGTTTTTTTTTTTTACAATGAATACTTGCATTTGTCAAATGATAAATACTGATTATATCACAGATATAGATTTTAATTCTTATGTATTTCATTTGATGTAAAGACCCTTGAATATACCTTTCTGAGATGCTCGTTATTCTTTTATAACGTTGTTAGTCGATACACGACAACTTTACTCTTTTACTAAACAAGAGTTGGCGAACTTCGCTCAGAGACGCCTCATTTACCTCCCGACAACTTCCCGACTCTATTTGAATAGTTAGACGCTGATATAAATAAGAAACTTGCTTATTTATCGGCCGCTAAATTAAATTGTTTTTCCTATGTAAAGAAAATCACTAAAACCTTTAGTCTGATTTATTTTGTACTTAGAGATAATGAAATCAAAATAAACATAATAAAGAAATTAAATATACGTAATAAAATATACGTCAAATATTCGCTCATTTTGGCTAACATCCGAAATTAATATTTAATCCTTGAGATTGCACCGTAAATTATTTTAATTACCCAGAGTACAAAAATTATTCGAGATACTTTTTCTATTACTACAGCGACCGGTTTGCCATGGTGCCAGAGGCCTAATTTTAGTCCTCTTCTTATTAGGAAAGGATGGGAAGGGGAAGTGGATTAGGTGGAAGAGGGGACGCATAAGAAGGGCAAATATCCTCTTTCTGTGCGTCCCCTTCTCCGTTATTTAAAGGTTGGCAACAAATCTGCATTTGCGAATATCTATGGGCAACGGTAGCCTCGCTATTTCGACGAATTCAGGTGGATGTGTGTTTACCACCTTTTGATAAAAAAAAACCTGTAGGTAGTTTATATTCAAATAAAATGTATTAAAAATGTTACCTAAAAATCCTGCTGATAAACTAAAATGTTTTGGAATTGAATATTGATTTCTGTTATAAGATAACAAGTAAAAAAAATAGCAAATTAAGTACTGTTTCGCTTTTTCGTAGCTAAACTGTTTTCAGCATAAAACGAACACACTTAGCACTTTTTATAAGGCGGACGAAACAAGCGAGTAAATCTATTAATATTCAAAGCTTTTAGCACGGAACTATGCATATCAATTATAATGTATAAAAGCAAGTGGCACTGAAACAAAAAACACAACCGCATAATGTATACAAGACCAATTAGCGTTTAATTTGAAATAGAACAGGTTTCAAGTTTATTTTGAGAAGAAAATATAACGTCAATTTTCTAAATTAAAATTCAAAAGAACCCTTAGTTGAAAGGTATTTGAGTGACTTGTACGGCTCCTGACTGGCGGTGGCGAATTCGAAGCTTTTATAGTTGTGCTACAGACGTTAAGAAGAGGGCCTCAGCATTTTGTAGGATGGATTGGTTTGACGCGAATTCATTTTGTTGTATAAATATTTTTTACTATTTAGGAAAGTAAACTGTTGGGGGTTACTGTAACCATGAAAAGCCAGGTAAAGTGTTTCATTTAATTTAACATGATCCATGTATTTTTAACTTCAGATATGCGTTTATAATTAATATTATTTTATAGAGAGCCTTGTACTCAGTATACGATTGATGGAGAGAAGTGTTCATCCCTATTTTAAGCCGACTTCAAAAAGAAAGAGGTTATCAATTCGACTGTATTTTTTTTTATGTTTGTTACCGCGATGCTTCGCCCCTGGTGGTCCGATCTTGATAAAAAATAATGCTTGCAGATGGGTCCCATTTTATTTATAACTATTTAAAACTAATAAATAACTTTTTTTTCTTTCTCTGAAGTCTCTCTTACGTAATACTATGTATTTAAGTAAGTTTGATACACAAATTGCAATAAGCCGTAGTAACTCTTTGAACACCTTGTATATTAATATTTGCATATCAAATTAACAGCAACTTATTTTGAAAACCTATATAATTTTCTTTATCAGTACGAAGTTCCTATTGCTAGAACACGAACCCTTTGAATTGCGGCTTGCCAATAAATCGCGTCTTTGTAAGGGAACAGACCGCCTCAGTCGTTAGCTTCTAGATCTATGATTGCGGTCGACATGTTTGTTGGATCAATTGGGGATATAGCCACTTGTACTACCAATCTCGTAGACAGTGAAATATATTTGACATCGAATAAATATTCTTCGTTATTATTGACTGATTTATCTGGTGGTTCTCGATGGAGGTCCACATTCATTACGGCTGATTAACTTGAATTCTAATACTAAGAATTTTATGTCTTCAAAAATTAAGATGATGTAAAGGAGAAGGAGGAATAATAATAATTAAGGGAAAGTGTGTAGTTAAGTAACGGCAATTATTCACACTTTTAGGAAGTGATCTTACTAAAATTATAAATACGGATGTGTTGATGAATGGATGGATGTTTATTTGAAGGTATGTAAGCGTATATTGATGAATTTTAGCACAGCTGTAGAACATAGTCTGGAAAAACACATAGGCTACTTATTAAGTTTTATTTTAATGCCGCGCGGACAGAGTCGCGGGCGACAGTTAGTTAACTAATAAACAGAATTCAAAAGGTGTATATCAATTTAATAATTAAATCGTGTCGGGATCAAATTTTAAGTATTTCTAATTTTGTATAGAAGTATCGCAAAATTTCCCTAAAAAAATCAAAATGTAATTTCCAGAAAAATAATAATACGATATCACCTGTGCCCGTTCTCTTTATGTCTTCAATAAAAATAACGCAAAGTGTCGGGAAAGTGGTATCAGGAATTGTTTGTGAGCACAAAGGGCCCCTTGTGATATATCCAATACCATTTCTCTTTGTGGTCGCTCCAAATTTGCCGCTAATGAAAAATACGCACGCCTTGGAATTCGGCCATCGATCCGCGTTGACGCATCTTCGACGCTACGTGACTGACGAGGCCTCAAATACACCGTATCGTACAAATTACTCACTCTTGTAATTTATACTAAGTATATAAGGAATTTATTTTGACTTTGGTGATCCGCAATTCAGGGTTATTACTCTAATAAAAAATAAACTGTATGATGATTTCCTATGTCCGGTTCTGTCCTGACAACAACATATTGAATAGTATCGTGGTTTGTATTATATGCCTTAAATTTTTTTTTTGATAGTAGAGTATGCTTTATGTATATCTTATATAAGAGATAGTATTAATTCTGTAGAAAGTCACATAATATCCCTGTTGTGTTATATTTGTATAATTTTGTTTATAATAAATTTTTTAGCAATTTTTAATTTTAATATGCTGATTGTTACGCAATGGTGTGATGCGCGGTCTACTTAACTTTAGCATGCCGTCGGTGTCGGCGAATATTGGAACAATTTATGTGAGGACCTTCGTAATTCAGAAGATCTCGCAAATTGAAGGTATGGAGGTGTCACCTAACATCGTTCCTTGAATTTAGATGACGGATTTAACACAACTGTCTCTTGGGCACTGTGAATCCTTTCCTAGTTCCCGTATAGGAATATATCAAACATCGGATTTATCTTGTTACGTACGTTCCGTAAGATATTTCTTTTAAAATTGAAAGTAAAAGATTGTTAAGATATTTATATCAGTAAATAGTGTTCTGAAATTGCAGAAAAACAGTTCTATGGAATTAAAATAAAACCGCGTTCCTTTTACGTTTTACGTATTTCATATTAGAAAAGGTCTTTGTTTTACTGGCATTAATGTTTACATTACGCAATGACGTCATTTAGATTATAACAGTAAAAAATCCTTTCTTCCCAAACAAGTACAAATAATTTTTAAAGATGTAAGATTTTCTATCTTCATACAAGAGTTTTGAAAATACATCTCCATCCGTTCGGAAATGCTAGAGTAGTAGATTTAAAGTTGTAACGGCTTAGTACATTAGAGTTGCCGCCGCCCGCTAGCGCCCGGGGCCTTTTCTTACTATTTCCCCGGGGAACTTGTTGAAAATGGGAAAAGTGATCTTTTTTTTTTCGTTATCATTTACAAAGCGCGTTGCACTTTTGAAATTCTTTTAGAACACTTTGCGTTATAGTGACAATATTTTTTAGTATTCTTACAAAAAAAAAAACACAATGTCTAATATTAATGAAAAATACATATCAACATTTAATTTTTAATTATTAAATATTAATGAAGTTCGAAAGTCAACAAAAATAATCGCTTTATAACTTAGTCATTTTGTAAAAGCGATAAATAAAAACCGGATAATGGAATCACCTAACGTTTTAATAAATAATAAAAGCAGAATTATTTCACGTGGTTTAGACAGGACGCGGAGACAAAGAGCAGAGGGGATTCGGTAGAACATAAAAAATAATGGAAAACGCTTTCGCAGAAAAGTTTTGTGAGCAATATACTTCGCTTTGTACCGATCTGTTAAATCAAAGGTAAATTTATTTTTGGATATTATTTATTTGTAAACTGTTTCAATGTTATAATTTTTTTACTATCGTAAGGTGGCACCGCATAAGCGGTCATTGGAATTCGCCGAAATAGCGAAGCGACCGCTGCCCATAGACATCCGCAATTTTAGATACGTTGTCTACCTTTAATAGGTGGAAGATGGGACGCAAAGAGAGAGGTGATTTGCCCTTCTATGCGTCCCCTTTTTCGTCAAAGCTACTAATTTTTCTCCATGTTTTTTACTTAAACTAGCACTCCAGCACTCACACTCATCGTCACGACGAAACGAGCAATGACTTCCACTGGTCGTCTGTATGGTTGTGGTATTTCACCGGTTAGACCGGTCAATTCGTGCCAGTTACGGGCTCTACCATTGCGTAAAGATTAAACTCTCAAAATCTAACATTGAGAAATAATAAGATGTTGAAATTTAAATTCAACATTGAAAGTGACAAAGTTCTATAATAGTTAGCAGATTAAATTCATTACAATACTTATCTAATTGCCTTACTCTAGTTGCGTGGTAACTGAGGGAATTTAGTTAAAATAAATATGAAATTTCTCTATGTGAAGTAATCAATATTTCTTCGCCTTTATTAAGTGCCGATATTGTTCATCGTAAGGTTTATTTGCTTAAGGTTAATCTACTACGATAAATACATAAATGTGAGACAAAGGTTGCAGATATTTCAATTCAGTAGATTTCAAAACTGCATTCAATCATTTCGCCTCCAATTTCATATTACACTTGTTACAAGGGAAATGACGTAGCGGAAAATGAACAATATGAATTTATGACGTAAAACTAAAAAAAGGATGTAAAATAAAAATGCCCTGACGACGAAAATAAATTATAATTGAAAATGAATTTTGATTTCTTAGATTTAATCACCTTAACAGTTATTTGGCAATATACGCATGCGAACGGAAACAAGCGCATTGATATTTCCTAGCATGAATATTTACGACATTAGCCTTCGTAAACTAATCGACATATTGTGCCAAAACTTGTATGAGATTTGTTGGTGTACTTTACGCCCGGTAGAGGCGCTGCACCAATTTTAATAAAAATTTTGTAGATAACGTTACGAAAACGTTCGCACGAATATTTATGTGAGGCCCTCAGTTTGCTAACTATAAATGTAAAATGTTATAACATTTTTTTATTAAATTTTCTGCATAAATTTGAGATTCGCTTTCATCTTATAACTTGAAGCATTATATAGAGGCAGCGTTCAGTGGCGCCCCCTGAGGGCCGCTATCACAGGCGACCGGCCGGCTTAATCTAACGAATGTTACCGACCTAACTTACTACAAATGGAATCCGATACCCGATTTAACTAAGGGCTTTTATTGATTATCGGTTTGTTTACCTCAGAGGTCAACAATTTTAATATATGAAGACCTTTATTTTTAACTGCAATTTAATGGTCAACGTAATCTTTACAATTTAACTCATAGACTCGGTCATTTAGAGCGCTTAGTGTGAATTTAGTACAAGAAATCTACACTTAGGACAACTTCTTAATTATTAAATGAAAAACCTTTCTTTTTATCATTATTTCAGTTATAAATACTGCGTAAACAGAAATGAATCTTTTGTTTTTGCCTTAAATTTAATTTATTGCAGGACGGAGGCAAACTAATGATAACAAAACGTTTGCTTTCGTTTCATTTCGGCGTTTGTTTATTCGCGCCATCGGACGCTTTATTAAAATATTAATTTTGATGTATTTTTTGTTACAATATCCTTGGGAAAGAGTCGTTTTAAAAATTTAAACATTACATTTAAACGTTGCTTTATCTACTTCCCTCGATAATTTAAGATTCGAGAGCATATAGTTGAATAAAGAATCTTTAGTAAAGTCGAAGACAAATCGCCAATTTGACATAAAATTCTCAGAAATGTTGAGAAATGGCCAAGCGATCGATTTCGAATTAAAGAAGATTTAATCATTGGTTTGTTTATAAGATGTTTCGTCAAACCATTAGACAAAGTTTCCAAAGTATGCAGTAGCTTGTTTAGTTGTTACTTACAAAGTTGTACCAGTATTTGCTTACTTTGAAGTTAGAACTAACAACTGCAACAACATTTATTACCTGGTGGGCAAATTGTAATGTTGATTGACTTCAAGGAAAATAAATTTAGTTGTAGTTTTCTAGTTTTGCTTAACACATTGAGTCTTCTAAAATTTACATGCTTACTATATAATATTTTGCACTAAACCACCCCTGCTCAGATGAAAAGTCCGCTCTTTACTCTTAGATTCGCATAGTTAGTAAAGAAATATTTGTAAAGCCTGAAGAATAGACACAATACTTTGAAATAGGAATTAATACATAAATTATAGTTAAAGCAGACGATAGCACGAGTTAGGTAAACAACTAATTGCCAAACTTGGCTACAAGTTGTTGGATGTTGTACGCGCTTTGCCAAACCGCGCCCATCGCGCCCACTAACCACGTGCTGGTAATTACACAATTATTTTTACATAAGCTACTTTTAATATGTTGCATACAGTTACACATTTACTTCTTATAATTGTTAATTATATCTGACGTTGGTAATCGTATTTTTATTAGAAATTAGGAACATTTATAAATTGATTGTTGCATTTAAACAAAAATACAAACAAAGTAAGTTACCATATACATTTTTATAAGAAGAAAACTAGATATATCCTTCGAATATATCTTCCGCATCAATATCCGTTGCAAGCATCTTGCATTTTCTCCGTATTTGAATAAAGCTCTCGACATGTCCAGTTTCATTGATAGATACGAGAACGCTGAGATGATCGTCTGAATTGTGCAGAGAATAAGCGTGTTTCTTTTTTGTTTGAACAGTCTAAGGAAGAAAACTTGACATGAATATTTGGAATTGAAGATTTTAGATTTGGAAAAATAAATAAATTGTACATTATTAGAAACAATACTTTAAGTATAATATGTATTTATTTTATCAATAAAAAACAAGATTTTTTATGCAAGTAGTACAGTTGACCATTTTTGTTTATGTGAAACTGTTTACAGTTTTTTTTCATGTCAGTTTTTCCTCTCCAGTGAAGTCTTGTTTGTGAAGAGGTCTTTTGTCTCCCTTTACGTACTCGCTTAACCAACTGTTGCCCGGGTTTAACCCTTTAGTTAGTATCTTTAAGGTAAAGCCTTTGTCGTAAAATTGTTACGTAAATACTATATAAAGCTTTCTTTGGAATTATTTAATTTGGAATTTTATAAGGTGCACGAATCGAATTATATAGTTTTTCTTTTTTAATAATATAAGTTGCTGAAAGAAAATAAATGTAGGTAGGATAGGAACTTTGGTAGTCAATTTTTAATTGAAATATATTAATTTCAAGATTATAAAAATTTATGAAAATAAAAATTAGGTAATAAAAAATAGTTACTATAGTCTCTCTTTAGTACTCAGTACCAACTAATTCACGACAAAATAGTACTGCCATCGTTTTTCATCTATAACAATAGGGATATTTTAACTTCATAATCTCCTTAATCTTTATGAAGATAATGAGATGTTGTTCCTATCTCGTTATTTTTTTGTGTTTTCATAGTGGTTATAGAGACGGTCTCGCATTAACAAGGTTCATGTTAGAATATCGCCCGAAGGTAACAACCCACCTGATGGTAAGGGAAGATGAAACAAGAATTTCATAAAAAAAACTATGAAGATATAAATATTTATATTTCTTACGTACACGCAAAATACGCGCTAGCCGTGGAGTTGCGGAAAACGAGCCCTTACAACTATTTCTTACGTAAATAATCTGTGTATGAAAATAGTTTAAATTAGTAGAGTAAAGATTTACTTAGTGATAATTTTAAATATCAAAATAACTAACTTGAAATATTAAGTTGAAAAAAAAGTACCGTGTTTTCCGGTAAATTTCTCATGTTTTTTTTAGTCGTAATCTATCTAAGATTACATGAGAGAGTCGGTGACTCAGAGGTTAAGCACTTGACTTGTAATCTGCATGTCCTGACTACGAATGCCGCTATGTACCAATGTGTTTTTCGATTTTTGATTTACATATGTACATTTATCCGATTTTTCTTATGTTGAAGGAAAACAAAAACGGCCCTTGACTTAGGGTGGGCTGATGATTATGAAATTGTAATGATTATGTACACTTAAAAACGGCAACGTTATCTGATAACACCAAAGAGCACCTTTCACGTTAGATAAGGCTATTTCATGAGCAACATAATTAAGAGGGAATCAACTTCTTACAAATAAAATTGAAATATTACACTTCTTTAAATCGTTTTCATTCTTTGAATGCTAGTGATTTGTTAAACTTTTAAATGAATTAGTTTCAAGTTTGTACACGTTCAGTAATCATATTGTTGATATGTTGGCGGTGGGCCAAGGAAATGTGGCAGACAGTGCAATCCGGACAAAGTCCTGCGGGATTAGTGCACTCCAGAAATAGTTTAAAATCGCACCATCTAGGAATAACGACCAGATGAAAACTTGTATTATTTCAGTTTGTCATTGGAATATCAAACATACAACATATTTTTTTTTTGTTTATTATCTTCTGCATAATATAAGGTGGCAAACGAGCAAGCGGTCACCTGAATTGACCGTTGCCCATAGACATCCACAATTGCTAAAGTGTCGCTTTCCTTTAATCGACGGAGGATGAGACACAAAGAAAGTGAATATTTCTTCTTATGCATCTTCTACGTTAAATTCAATTCCCCTTTCAGTGTTTTCTTTATAAGAATTTCTTGTATACTAATTGATTTCTTTCTTCTGTCTATCCTATACTGAATCATTTCGGTATCTACTGTCTCTTTTTTCTGTCAGTCACAAATTTGTTTCAAAATCATTTTGTTTTCTCACTGTTTTTTTTTATTTATTATCTCGTGCCTGTTTGCTTTCTGTTTTCGTTTTCTATCACTTCAAAGTATCCTATCTCGGGCACGTGCTCCGGCACAACAGATATGACCTCCTCCAACTCATCCTGATGGAAAAAGTTGTTGGCAAAAGGAGTGTTGGCCGTAGAAAGAAATCGTGGTTGCGCAACATCAGAGAGTGGACTGGAGTCGCGAGTGCCACCCAACTGTTTCACCTCGCAAGGGATACAAAAAATATGGAGAACTGAATGCCAACGAAGATCAACGAAGATCACTTCATGCACCATTAGTTAATTACTATTAAATCCACGAGTAAATCAACAAAATAACTAATTGCCAAACTAACTAGGTGCAAGTTGTAAGATGTATCGTAGAGGTTTACAAGTATGAGCGCTGAGTTTGCCAACTTCACTAACTGAGCGTGTGATGCTAATTGCACAATTGTTTTTGCATTTGGTACATTTGATTTGTTACTGTTTGCGGCAAGTTTAGTTTAACTAACGCTTATAAATAATTTATTATACAAATACTTAATGACATTTTAGTTAAAATATTTTCTTAATCACATTAACTAAATGGCAATGAAGGACTGGAAACAAGGAACGCAAAGTAGATTGACTTGTAGAAATTTAATAGACCATTTTATTTGACCAAATCTTAGTCCTCTTTCCCTTCCCACCCTTTTCTTATATGGAATGGATGGGAAGGTGAAGTTGATTTTTTATAGTAGGCGATGCATAGTAATAGAAAACTATCTCATTTTGTGCGTCCCTTCCTCCGTTGATGGAAGGTAAGTAATGCATCTGCAATTGCGGATGTCTATGGGGGGCGGTCGCTTAGCGAAGCGAATTTAGGTGGCTGCTCGCTCGTTCGCCAACTTATGATATAAAAGAAAGCCAGACCGAGGTGTACTCACGGCTGTAGTACCTCTGGTGATGATGATGTGAAATAAGTAGGAACATAATTTCTGATATTTTAACTTTAATTATATTGTACTGTTCGTAAGAAACGAGATTTTTACCACGATTAGGCTGTTTGAGCTTTTCGATCTCCCGATATTTCGGCACAGTTGCATGCGCCATGTTTACGGGTAGACTCATGGCAACATGGCGCATGCAACTGTGCCGAAATATCGGGAGCTCAAACAGCTTAAACAGCCTAAGCGTGGTAAAAATCTCGTTTCTTACGAACAGTATATTAGTAAAAACCACGAAAGTTTGAAGTTTAATTACATTTATAATGTTAATTGTATTACTTCAATGAATCATTTAAGGAATCATTAATCTTAAGAACTTTCAACAATCCCTCTTCAATCAAATGTCTTTAGTTTTTCCGAAGTAATTCTGCAACGTGAACTTTTCTAGATTGAACATTTTGTGACCTAAACTAATGATCTTTTTCAACTACTTGAAGTAGATTAGATTTTATTCACCATTTTATAAGTAGTAGGTATTTTTATCCAATTGCTTCAAGTTCATTTTGATCAACTGAATTTCATTGAATTGTCACTATGGAAGAATTTAATTTTTCTTTCACCTAAGTATGAATAATATGAGCATGTTTTTAACTTCTTATAATATTATTTTTAGTGATAATAAAATAACCGGAAGAATTGGAATATGTGCGTATGTATTTCCAGCTTTTATGTTAATCAGCTCACTATACGTCCCCACAGAGGGACTCGGAGCCTACTCTAAGTTAGGAGTGACTAGGCCATAGTCAACCCTGACCACGTCAAGTCACGATGACCCAGTGCGGGTTGGTTACTTCACACATATCAATGAATTTCTTCTCAGATATGTGCAGGTTGCATCACGATGTTTTCCTTAACAGTAAGAACGTCAGATAAATGTACATATGTAAATCGAAAATCGGTACATGACGGGATTCGAACCCAAGACCTACAGATTGCAAGTCAGGTGCTTAGTATCTGAGCCACCGACGCTCTTTATTTTTTATGTTATCTATAAAGTTATCCAATTAATTAAAAATTACTTCCAGAATTTAAATTCTTTAGAAAATAATCTTCCATTTAAATACATGTGTCACAATGAACCTCCTTCCTCATCCTATCAATTTTATTCACCGATATTATAATTCAGTACGTCACGGGGACTACAAAAAGACTTTCTGACGTTGCCCCGATGAATTGAATATCACTGAAAAGATTATTCATTCCTGAACATATAGATTTGCATAATGACGTGTTCATATGGCCAAATTAAACATCAATTTTTTTATTATTTTTTATCTTAAATGTTAATTTTTAAATTGTTGTAATAATTAATTTTCTTAAAAACTTTGATTAAACATGAATCTTTATGAATCAAGATGAAGGTACATAAATTATTGCAGCATTTTATTTCAAATTTACCTTCTTGAATCTAAAAAGAAATGTTAAAAATCAGTTACAATTATTGAATTTTTATGATGTTATATAAATGTTTTTTGATGTAGTGTATCACACCCTAAACTTGCAACACATTACCCAACGACACACGACCCACCTCTTCATTCAGAAGCCTAATAAAAGCATTTTACAATATTTGAATATATCTTTTCATATAATGCTTATGGAACTTAAGATTTCTTTTTCGTTCACTCCTGAGACATTATTTTTTCATTGTCTACATCTTCACCTACTTATTACTTAACAATTTTACAACCAAAGATTAAAGGTTTGACTTTTGGTTTACCAATTTTCTAGTACAGAATTAAGGTGAAGATTAATATTACATCTTTGTAGAACAACACAGATATATTAAATGTTTTAATGTTTATTGTAAGCATCAAGTTAAACAAACTAAAGTTAAATTAAGGTAAAAGCTAGCAAAGATAAGGTTGACAGAAGCCGTTTTTAGATATAAGACGTTACCTTTCGCAGTCGGTACTCAAAGCCATTAGAAGATTGGCTCTATATAGTAGTGTGATATTGTGTATTTTGCGTTCCAATCCCTTAACCATAGATTCACTACGCATTACACTATTTTTTTATTTTTAAAATATTTATGGTTTCTTTTTTAAGGTATCTTTATAACATTACATACCTTTATTCTACAATATCACTGTGGCAACCTTAGGGTTGCAGTGTCATACTCTGTATTTTTTAATCTATGTTTTGTTAGCGGTAGAAAAATTAATGTCATGTTAGTAGGTAGCTTGTGAAAAAAATAGTAATTTAATAGTTAAATATTAAATGATTTTTATTTATTAAAAGTGTGTAATATTAACACAATATACAAAACAGTGCAATTACCTTTATCATAGAGTATTATGTATGTTATTTAATGTTCTTTTATTTACTAAATTTGGGCGTTTGTTTGAGATGATGTATATACATACGTGTTGTTAGTCCGCGGCGGTTGTGTGTATCAGGGAGTGATCTCGGCCCGCGAGCGCTTGATCCGGGCTCTCTTTTTTAATTAATACCACTTCGAACAGAGAGCCGAAAGAATGCTTCAAGTCATTAAAACTTTTAATGGCATTTGAGTTCACGTAGCACAGAGAATGGAAACAAAATGTAGACACGTCGGTCGTCGGTTTTGATTTATAAAGAAATAGTGCGCGCCTTCACCGCTAACTTTCACCATTAAAACTTGCTTAAAATTTTTAACTTTGTAATTTAGGTATTTGATGTTGCCAAGATTCGATCGCGCTTCGATTGATAGTCCTAGTGCAGCTGGCGGCTATCTAATTGCTTTACATATTGTTTGAAAAGAACAGTGTGGCGTATGAGTTTTATGATCCCTTTTTATAATATGAATTTTGGTAATTAGTATTAAAATATGTTTGTTCGTTTTGGTTGTTTACACTTGTGTATATATGTCGTAAAAGTCGTTATCACGATTTCGCATTAGATTGCTGGTGTAGTGAGCAAGTTAAAACAAATGCGTGGGCATTAAACTGCAATGGAGACAATCTTTATTATTAACTCGGTTGTAATTCGTATATTCGAATCACCCTAGCAATTGGTTAAATCGTTTGTATAAGTATATTTTGTAGGGCATTTATATGTGTTTTGTTGTACATTATGCGATGAACAATCGCGAGCCCGCCGAGTTCTCATTTACGCGGATCCGCGCCTTTAAATCGAAAACCAATTACGGAAAAACTCTACATACGTTTGTATAATATGTATGTGAACACTCTCTTGTGTGTGTGTATGTGGTGTGTAAGCGGCACACAGCAACAATTGAACATTTACATCGATGTATTATTCTGGAACAGAGTTTGTAAACTATTTTAAAATCAGTTCTGAAAAAAAATTGCTGGTATTAATTTTTCGCTTATTTAAATTAAAAATAAGATAAAACTTGATAATGCGTAAATGAAAAAGAAGTTAGAATTGCGCGTTTTGCTATCATACACAACAAACTATACTGAAAAATAATACACCTAATCCAACAATGCAAAACAATAACCTTTTATTAGAAACCAATAATTTGTTGTAGTTTGCCTTTTAGTTCATCTTGTTCAATGATATTTTATATAAGTATAGTTTTCGCTGGCACTGTTTAAGTTAAAAAAAGAATTACAAAAATGAAAACACCTGAATAATTAAGTTTTTGAACAAAACATTTCTATTAATGTCACATTTAGATGTCAATAGATTTGTTGTAGAAACGTTTAATTAACACGACTGACAGCTCGACGCGATACACACGGGTGAGCTTACACGCACACAGACACGTACATAAACAAGACGTGTACACACGCAAACTCACACAAACACACGCCCACGCACACACGTAAATTAACACATGTAACTGCGCCCTGTGGTTGATCGCAGCTTGATTTAAATTCGCGAGCATTGGAGAGATTTAATGACGCTCCCGATATCAGCCCACGATTTGCCATTAAGCAAGGGTGAACGGTCAAAATCATCCCTCTAGTATGCGGTACTAAGGGTTAACTGACATTTGAATTTTTGAAATGTTTTGATACTTGAATTTTAGGTGTTTCGCTGTGTTCCTTCTACCAAAGCATAATGAAGTTATTATTAAAATTGACCTGACAAAACTTTATATATTTTATACTCAGTTAAGTGCAATAACCGTTAATTGACAATGAGAAATATGCATAATCGTTCTACTCATTACATTAAATTAATTCAAATTTGTTTTCTAATGTTCCGTATATGTATACTAGTTATATAAAATACAAGTGTATTGTATAAATAAAAGGAAAAAGGTCACTTATAACATAATGAAAATAATCCGATCATGCGAGACCTGTCCTGCAGTCACTGCACTCAGCGACTCGGCGCACTGGGCGACGAGTTAATCGAATTAGTCTGATTAATACACGAAAACCGAATACATTGGCCGTAAATCGAGTTGGTTGGCCGACGATGAGTAATATACCACGCTCGATGGCTCGCAGATTACGCTCTATAAATTATTATGAAGCAATCAGTGTAGCAAAAGTTTGACGGACAATTACATCGTACGGTACGGGTACGACACGATTTGTCTCAACAATTTATAATTCATTGTTTTCTTCCCAGTATGAAAATCATTCTGAAATATTTACTGCTGTATTTATCTAGAGTAATGAAGTTAATTTATAGTAATTTAATTTCTTTTCCAAAAGTGAGGTTAGCTTAAGCTTTAATGAATGGGGTTGAGGTATATAATGTTGTAAAACCCATTTCTGTTTATCTTTAAGCATATGCAACGGAGGGACTTGAATTGTTGATCTGATTAAACGGTCTTTTTGCAAAATTGTTTATTTCATTGAATTAATTTCTCGTGTGTGATAAAAATCCTCATCTCAGCGCGATGTGAGTTCGTAGATTTATTGGTAGAATAATTTTGATTGATCGACGCGATTCGACGAGGTGCCTCGGGTAGAAGTTTAAAACTACGTACTAAGTGCTTAGTCGCTGAGATTCTGTAATGGTTTCTTTATAATACAGTTTAAAAATGTTGCTTTAGATGCTTTGGGAATTGACGTAAGAAATAACTTATCAAAATTACTTAATGCGATAGAAGTAAGTAAAGAAAAAATAATAGAATCTTATTCAACAATTTTTTGAATAGTTAATTAAGTTAAATTTAAGCAAATGTCAATCCAACTTAAAATAAGATCAAATATTAATAACCAAAGAGTCACAAAAGAAAGGAATTTGCCGTGTATAAGCCTGTCAGTCAAATTACGTCATCCTTTGTCCTCTTCTAACAATTTAAACTTAGCTAAATAAGTCAAGTGATGCGGGAACTTTGTAAAGCACGACGGAAGCTGCCAAGACAATTTATCAAAACTTCTATTCTCCTCGACAATAAGAGTTGAATTTAATGCTACAATTCGCAAGCAACTATGTCAAAACGCTACATTGTTAAGTCAGGGCATCACAAACAAACTAGGAGCGGACTCCTGAAGTGAATTCGGCGCTAATCTGATCCCGGCCCGGTCGCCGAAAGCCCAACTATACTAACATAATAAAGCAAAAGAGTTAGTTTGTTTGTACGCAATATTTGCAAACAAAATAAATTATTTGATTAATTATTGTAGCATTAAAATACCTTTTTGTTAAGGACGGTTATCTGCTATTTGTTAGAATGCTGACCTTTAGAAGGCTTGAAAAATGGTAAAGAACTTTGTTTAGACACGTAACACCGCCGGGCAACGCTAGTTTCTGGATACTAGTGTACACACAGTCCCTAACTGATGCCAACTCACGTTAAGCTTGCTTATTCTGTACAATTTGTGTACAAAATGTAATTACCCTTTACGACGGATGTATTTGACTTTTAAGTTAATAGTTAATCCTTTAGTAGGTGCTGTGCTAGGAGACTCACACAAGAGATGGGCTAGGTTAGTAAAAAAAAAAACAATCGCAAACAAAATGCACTCAAAAGTTACCTAAAAAAACCAATTTCAAACAAAATGCACTCAAAAGTAACCTAAAAAAACCAATTTCAAACAAAATGCACTCAAAAGTAACATAAAAAAAAATTCAAACAAAATGCACTAAAAAGAAACAAAATAATGTCATGAAAACTCTCTAAACTCTAGTAGTTAGTAGTAGGGGCTCAGTTTTCCGCAACTCCACGACAAGCGCGTATTTTGGGTGTCTCTAAACTCTAAAGAAAGTTCTCTTCTTTCTTGTAACATGTCTATATTGTATAATTATTGTTATTTCGCAGTCGGTGTCGGCCGAAGTAAATATATGAAATTTTATATTTGAGATGTATTAGACATACTTACGTTTATGTCCCTACTTAGGCCGAAACCGACTCCAAAATAACAATAATTATACAATATAGACATGTTACAAGAAAGAAGAGAACTTTCTTTAGAGTTTAGAGACACCCAAAATACGCGCTTGTCGTGGAGTTGCGGAAAACTGAGCCCCTACTACTAACTACTAGAGTTTAGAGAGTTTTCATGACATTATTTTGTTTCTTTTTAGTGCATTTTGTTTGAATTTTTTTTTATGTTACTTTTGAGTGCATTTTGTTTGAAATTGGTTTTTTTAGGTTACTTTTGAGTGCATTTTGTTTGAAATTGGTTTTTTTAGGTAACTTTTGAGTGCATTTTGTTTGCGATTGTTTTTTTTTGAAGTCGGCTATTTTTTTTCTTAAAATTTTTGTTTTATTTCACAATTTTTAGTGAATTTGAAGTTCAATTACAAATTTCCTTAATACATATAAAGACATAAATAAGACAAATAAAGAAAAGGACTTTCCTATTTGATATGTGTGTACTTCAATTCAAAAACTAATTTAGAATGCAGCAGATAACCACTTATCCTTTAAACAATGAAATAATTATCAAAATCGGTATACAAATTGAAAATTACCGAACTAATACATCGTAGCCTGCCTTTAATTTTGTCCAGCCGCGCGCCGCACTAGCATTTTTCGAATGCGCGTAGTTTTTAATTATTTAATATCTCCCAAACTATTGATCAGAATTACATAGTTTAAAGGCTAACGTAATCTGCATTTAATACTCTAGCCATCAAACATATTTATTTGGATAAGGATTCATATCGAATATAATATAATAGCGCCGTAAGCTTACGACGCTGTTTTTCGTGTGCATTTTAATCGAAGTTTGTTCACAATAACATGGTTTTTGTGAGACATCCATAGATGATAGATATATGCCACCGAAGACGTTTATTTAGCAAATTTAAGGATGTATAATTACTCCATACATCATTTTTATGTAAGTCATATAGTTTGACCTACGTAAGCCCAGAAAGCAAAATTGTGCTTTTCGTGTAGCATTTTTCGTTTCCGCGTAATTTTATTCTTACGATATCTCCTAAACTATTAGACAGAATGATATAGTTTCAATTGCAAATATAATCTACATTAAATTCTCTTGATAATGAACATGTTTATTTACATAAGGGTTAATACTGAACTCGAATAATAGCGTCGGAAATAGGGCATGAATTTAATTGATGTTTCTGAAGATAAAAATGGTTATTGTGAGAAAACTATAAAAGATAGATATATGCTATCGCGGACTTTTATTTAGCACATTTAAAGAGCTTCAATTCGCCATACATCATTTTTATGTAGGTCCTATAGTTTAGCCTACGTAAGCGCTGAAAGCAAAAATGTCCCTAATGTTCGCAACAAATTTTGAAGCTATATTCAAAATCTGTAAAAGTTAGTGAGTTTTATACGGAATAAAACAAATTTTTGCCAGAGAGGGAAGAGACGTATAATGCGAGTTGATCGATAACAGCGAACAGAATGACACAGTTAAAAATTAATTTAAATTAACAAATCTTAATTCTATGACGGTGATCCTAAAATTACGCCGTTGCTCGTTGAAAAATGGCAGGCGCATATCCCAAGGGCGAATTGGCGCGAACATGCCCCCGGGCGTTGAAGGCTCGTCCTTCAACAGAACTAGATGTCGTCTTGAGGCAGCGGGCAGATCTTGCTAAAAGCGCGGCGTACGACTCCTGTCGCAGTCCGCACGTCAGCCACACGGGATACTCCGTCCGCTCCGGGATGGACTGCCACGACTCGACCCAGCCGCCATTTCAGCGGCGGTAGATTGTCCTCCTTCAGGATGACGAGGACGCCTTCCTGTAAAGGGTTGAGATCAGAGCGCCATTTCGTCCTCAACTGAAGTTCCGATATATACTCTTTGCTCCATCTGCGCCAAAAGTGTTGGCGGAGCTGCTCCAAATGTTGGTATCGGCTCAGTGTTCCTGTGACGTGTTGCTCGTAGCAGTTAGTCGGCAGCGCGGTGAGAGGGCGACCGATGAGGAAGTGTCCCGGCGTCAATGGAAGCAGGTCGCTAGGATCTGCTGAGAGCGGCGTTAGCGGACGTGAGTTGAGAACTGCCTCAATTTGGACCAGCACAGTGTTTAATTCCTCGTATGTGAGGTTACAATTACCAAGAATTCGTTTAAGATGGAACTTTACAGATTTAACGCCTGCCTCCCATAGACCACCGAAATGAGGGGCGTGAGGAGGTAGGAAATGGAAATCAATACCTTCAGGAGCTAGGTCACCAGGCAGCGAATTGTTACAACTTTTAATAAAACGACCGATTTCATTATACGCACCTACGAATGAGGTCCCGTTATCGGAATAAATGTGTTTAGGTTTGCCGCGACGTGACATAAATCGACGAAGAGCCGACATAAAATTATTACTTGTCAAATCACCTACTAACTCAATGTGCATGGCCTTAGTAACGAAACACACGAAAACAATAATATAAACTTTGACAAGTTTACAGCCGCGTCCTTGTCTACTGGCTGACATGATAGGTCCGGCATAGTCGATGCCAACGGTCTCGAAGGGATAGCCACTTGCGGTCACACGTCGCTGCGGCAGGTTACCCATGATAGGATTCACTACCTTTCCTTTAAATCTACAACATAAATGACAATTACGAAAAGTTCGTTTAGCTAAATTTAGACCACCGATTGGCCAGTAAGTTTCTCTAATTGAAGTCAATAATAAACGAGGGCCAGCATGTAGAAGTTTTACATGCATATATTTAAATAGTATTTTTGTTAAATGATGAGTGGACTGTAATAAAATAGGATGTTTCTTTTCATAAGAAAACAATGAATTATCTAAGCGACCGCCGACACGCATTAATTTGTTGTTGTCTAAAAACGGATTAAATTTTAATAGTTGATTCTTTGCGGGCAAGCGCTTATTCTGCAATAAAATATTGTATTCATTAAATGACTCGATTTGCGATAATTTTATTAAAACAGTCAAAGAATTTTCAAGCTCTTCATTGGTTAGAAATTGTGTTGGTGGACGCTGTTTTTTACAAATATTAATGAATCTTAATACATACGCCATGGTGCGTTGTAATCTTACAAAGTTAGAAAAACGTTCGAAATTGATTAAAGATCTATTAGAGTTATAATTAATTAAAGTAATTTCAGTACGCGTTTCAGGTAAACGCTCATTTGCCGTAACATTTTTTGGCCAAGAAGAAATATCATTCTTCAGAAACTGAGGGCCTGACCACCACATGTCGAGATCGCGTATCTTTTCAATAGTGACACCGCGTGAGACATAATCTGCCGGGTTCAATTCAGTAGGAACATGACGCCAAACGTGTGAACTAGTTTTATCTAATATCTCGGCTGCGCGGTTACGCACAAACGGTTGTAACTTATTTGGCAACATTCTTAACCAGCCTAAGACGATAGTGGAGTCTGTCCAAAAAGTAACTGATCTTACTTGCACTCGTAGAGAACGTAACACCTTTTCGTATAGGCGCACTCCGACGAGCGCAACGCAAAGCTCGAGTCTCGGGATCGTGGTGGGCTTTATAGGCGCCACACGACTTTTTGCTGAAAGCAACCGTACCAAAACAACATTATTACTTGAACTACGAACGTATAAACATGCGCCGTAGGCAGATTGCGATGCGTCACAAAAAATATGTAAGTCAATTGAGTCGTAACTATTGCAAAGTACAAGACGAGGAATACGCAAAGAACTTAACAAAGGCAAGCTGTCTGCAATTATTTGCCACGATTTAATAATTTCTATAGGCAGTGGGTCGTCCCACGAAAGTTTAAGAAGCCATAATTTTTGCATTAATATTTTCATGGAAATAATGCAGGGAGCTAAGAGACCAAGCGGGTCGAATATTTGTGAAATGACTGAAAGTAATCCTCGCTTAGTTAATTTATTTAATTTAATATTATTTGTAGAAAAATGCAAATCATCTGATTCGATAAGCCAACTGAGACCTAATGTTTTACAAGGCTCCGTGGACCCAATGTTTAAATTTAATGAGGGGTCATCGGACTTTAAAATCACTTGAGGTTCATTCGATTTCCATTTGAATTTTCTCTCTAGAGAAAGTAAACAATGCCTGGCGCGCTGCAGCGAGCCGTCTAGTACATCAGGTGACTGCGTCAGTGGCAACCTGACACAGAACCGACCGTCTGCCTGACGAGATGTATTTTTGATAAAATGTTCTTCGCACATTTTCTCTTCTTCGGAGAAAGATGAAGACTGAGGGCTGACCTCCTCGAGGCGCCAAAACCGCGTTAACAGGGTTTGAATGTCATCACTGGAATCATTGCACGAAGAAACATCATTATTTGATTTTACCGACACGAAATTGGACTTAAAGTCAGAAGTCGAGCGCGCTTGGCCACTATTATACAAAGGGCCTGAAACTAGCCACCCTAGACTAGATTCAAATAGCACGGGTTTCCCGGCTCCTAAACTAATTTTACGTAGCCCTAATAAATCCCAGAAAACATCCGCACCAATAATTAAATCCACCGAAGATGGAGTGTGGAAGTTGGGATCCGCTAAACAGAGGTTGCTAGGTAAATTTAAGTCTTTTAAAATTATTTGCTGACTGGGCACATCGTCAGTTATATTCGGCAAAACAAAACAGAAAATCTTTGTCGAAAAGTTTTCATTTAACGACTTAATGGGTAAACAACACATTTCGCCCAAATGCGATTTTGAATTATTAATACCCAAAAGTGACTCGTTTACCTTAATTGTAGGTAAATTTAACGATTGTTTCAATCGTTCACTAATAAGGCATGAAGTGCTGCCGCTGTCGAGCACAGCGCGGGCGAGACGCTCGCCGCCGCGGTTGTCGATAATTTTTATAAGGGAAGTGGCTAAGAGTACCTGCGTTCTGTTGGGCAAGTAGGTTGAAAGTTGAGCAGACAACGTGACATTACCAGAGGGCTCGTCACTGCTTTGTGTCGGGTTTGCGGGAGAAAGTGCGGAGCGGTCCTCAGTGTTAGAACATACATTAGTTGTTGGCTTATACTTCAGATCTGGAATGTGAATTAGAACATTATGTCGCTTTTTACATATTTTACAACCCGTAGTTCTACAATTGTTTGCATAGTGACCTGAACGTAAACAATTGAAACAAACCTTTAATTTGGGTAAAAGTTCCAAACGCTGTTCGTAAGTAAGTTCTAAAAACTTGGGACAATTGCTTAATTTATGTTCGCATTTGCAATTAGGACATAACTGTAACGAAGGCTTCTCGTTATTTTGAATTTTTGAACATTGTGCAATCGACACCATACTCTTAATATTGCTTGTCCTCTTTTGTGCAGGTTGAGAACAACGAGATAGTTCCAAAGTTTCTAAAAGGTCTGCACGATTTCGTAGAAATGTTATAAATAATTGAAAAGAAATGGCAGTATTACAGTCCAACCTACCTTTATATTCCTCCCACTCACGATACGTTTTTGAATCTAATTTATGGCTAATTATGTATATTAATAACGTATCCCAATAACTTACAGGTTCTCCTAACGATTCTAAAGCCCTAATATTTTTATTTATCGTATCAATTATACGCTTTAAAATATAATTCGACTCTTTTGTAATTGTCTCGATGTTAAATATTGCAGCAACATGATTCTGTATCAATAGCCTTTTGTTATCAAACCGGTCGCATAACAAATTCCAAGCAATTAAGTAATTACCGGCTGAAAATTCAATAGATTGAATAACTACAGCGGCTGTCCCTTCGAGCGACGCGCGAAGATAATGAAACTTATTTATATTATCTATACTATCGTTCGAGTGTATTAAGCTAGAAAAAGTGTCTCTAAACTCAAGCCAATTATCATATGAACCACTAAACTTAGGTAGCTGTATAGTAGGCAATTTAACGATATTATTGTTGCGCTGACTACTGCAACTTAGTGCGCTATTGTTTTGCTCACTATTGTCATGACGCACTATTAAGTCTTGCGCCTTTGCAACAATTTTAAAATAAATTGACTCGAAATCGGTACGTTCGCTAATTTGACTGTCAATATCGTCGGCTAAACACTCTAAACGTAGTTGGACCTCATCGTAGTTTGTATATAAAATATCAATTTTACTTACGCGGGTCTTCAATTCGCTAACCTGGGACGCAGTTAAAGGCTCCTTTAAATCGCTGATGTAATTACTAAATACAGTTAGGCGACCTTTATAACTCGCTCGCTTTTTAATTAATTCCCTCTCCTCGGTCATTGTATATGGAAAAAGGCAAAAATCTGAAAATTTACAAAAATAATCTTAAAGTAAACTAAACAACACTACACAAATAATCAAAATGTTAATAAACTTCCATTAAACACTGTGCGGTGCTGAGTATGTTTGTCCGTTTCTTTGTTCTCAAGATGTCCTTCACACGACCTCCGGACGAACTAATGTCTTCTTCAAGATCTTCGTAAAATCCGTAGAAATCGACGAAATTATTAACTCCACTGGTTATTAACAGTATATAATTTGGCTCGAAGCTGACCATGTAAAAGTTAGTGAGTTTTATACGGAATAAAACAAATTTTTGCCAGAGAGGGAAGAGACGTATAATGCGAGTTGATCGATAACAGCGAACAGAATGACACAGTTAAAAATTAATTTAAATTAACAAATCTTAATTCTATGACGGTGATCCTAAAATTACGCCGTTGCTCGTTGAAAAATGGCAGGCGCATATCCCAAGGGCGAATTGGCGCGAACAAAATCTACTAGTCTTCTAGTTATTTAAAAAAAAAAAAAAAAAATGGGACCCACCTGCAAGCACTTCCTTTCGATTAAAATATTTTTCATCAAAATCGGACCACCAGGGGCGGAGTTTCGCGGTAACACACATAAAAAAAAAAAAAAAAAAAAAATACAGTCGAATTGATAACCTCCTTCTTTTTGAAGTCGGCTAAAAAGTGCATCTTATTATTCTAAAATTTACTTAGAGTCTGCTCACATGAAGCGTTAAGATAAGGAAATGTTTAATAAAATGTACTTACTTGTACAAAAAAAAATGCTAGAAGCACTAGATTTTTTTACTCTGTCAAGTGGTTTCTACTGGGTGTATTTCACCTGAAACTCATAGGCACTCTTGTATGAGAGATTAAACAAAACCGTAACTACTTCAGCATGTTAACAACTTGTTCAGTAACTCTCCGCAGTAATTAATTCAATTTATATTCCCTCTAGGATTGTTTTTGAAATGAACGTTTTTTTTCGATAATCGAGTTCAGAGGACAGTATATTTGAAATGAGAAATTCGTTTTTATATTGGATGAGTTTGTTAACAATGAGATTGTTGTGAAGTTAACGAAAAGATTGGAACAAAATAATTGGTTGTCAATCCAATTAAGGTTTTATTTAAAATTTGATTTAGCTCGTTTATTGATACTTTTTATATAGTTCTATATAAATATATAAACAGTATGCACCGAATGGTATAAGTTAAAGAAATAAACTGTGAGCGCCAAACAGTAATACGTAGTATGCATTAATTATAGGACACGGCGTTGTATATAATTAAGTTATACATACATACACACACACAGACACAACTCATGCCTGTAACCCAGAGGGGTAGGCAGAGATCACGGATCTCCATTTGGTGTGGCCAAATGAACCTCCGCAATCCACTTTATGCCATTTCGGGAGACGGAACGTGACGGATGGCGAGTCGCGTCGCCGTCTTTTTCTCCCGGGAACACATATGTGCGGTTTGCATCACGATGTTTTCCTTCACCATACGAACGTCGGATATATGTACAAACAAATCGAAAACCGAAAAACACATTGGTACATGGCGGGATTCTAACCCAGGACCTGCAGATTACAAGTCAAGTGCTTAAGCCCTGAGTCAGCGACGCTCTTAAAAATTAAGTTATATATAAAATTGAAAATAGAAAAATTATAACTAACTGTCCAACAAGTAGATATCATATCTAATAACAAAGTTATGTTTCATTTAAATTAAATGATAGGTATTAGAATTATTTATTTACTATGTTATAGCACAGGCATACATTTAGAGAGGCGCTCGTTATATTGAGAGATACAAGGACACTCAATCAGTTGAGTGGCTATTGAGAGATGTGGTCCCGTGGACCTCACTACGTAACGGCATGTCATACTATTAAGATAAATTATTAATTAAATATAAAAACATCTCAGAAGAAACAATTGCTTTTTGTTTTGTATTTTTTTAAACTGGATTTGTTATTCTATATTACATGTTTCGTACTCAGAGTAATTTGATCGACACTTAAAGGGTCGTTTTGTGTATATTTCTCATTATAAAAATGTACACTAAGACTACCTTAGTGACATTTTAATATGATTATAAAAATAAAAGATAATTAAAGCAGACAATCAAAATTCCTTTTGTGCTGATCCCAATCAAAGGTTGGCGGGAAAGGAAAAACGTAAAAGAATCTTGATTAGCTGACTGCCGGGGAATAATAAAAAATAACGTTCCATGAATATTCAAGGCCACTCCATGTTTGCCGGATATCGGAATGATTGCGACATTTTATGCTAATTCTTTTGATTAAGATTCTTTCATAAAACTGATATTTAGATTAGTTACGTATGTACATAATTGAGTCTAGACTTTCGCTCTAATGTTGTCTTATGTAATAAGATGAATTCAGCCATAAAAAAAGAAGTAGATGAGATTATTTCATGAATACGATAGGAATAGAGTAAATTATAAGACGTTGCTTAGCAGGATTTAAGTACAATACTATTCTAACTTCTTTTGTTTTATTTTTATTATTTTTAATGTTCTTACGTCACAAAAATGTTGTGTAGCTACTTGTTTAAAACATGAAGCTTACATATAGACATTTTATTTATGATTAACACACTTATGTTTATTACCCTTTTCAGCAAAAGGACAATAATTAAAGAAAGTACGTGAGGTAAATAAATTATTCATACTGTGCGACCCGAAAGGCTTGCCCCGACTATTCATTGCGCGTTATTTTTACTCAACCTTGTCACTCATATAATTAAGGGCGATCCTTTTCCATTAGTCTCCCTTGATTAGGTTTCCCACAAAAGGGAGGAAAACAGCTTTAATTAGCAATTGGGTGTTGCACAAAAAATATAGACTAAAATATGCTCTTAATCTGTTGACATAACAGGATTTCAAAATCACCACATATATTTAATTAATTTTTAATTAACTTAATTAATTAATTGGCTTAATTTTTAGTACCCGACTGACAAGAGGGTAATGTTTTTTTATGTATTGTTACGATACTGCGGAACTGACATACGCACAGTTATTTGCCAATCAACGTCGTAAATTTAAATATGTTAGTTTTATTGTGAAGGTCAATTTAAATTTAGGTTAGGTTATCTAGACTTATTTGATTTTAAAATTACTGGTTAAGATATTTCAATTCCAACATTAAGCAATTAAGAATATCGCTAGTGTAAGTGCAGTGCTGTATCTACACGTTTATAACAGCAGTTATGATGTTCCTCTCAGATTTAAGCGTACAATTAAAATAACGACGAATATAACCATCAGTTTCAACTGCCACATTCCTGTCTCTTTCTTTCTCCTTGAAAAAACTGAGATGACGCTATTTTCTTGTACATTTTTCGCTAGTGGAAACTCATGGTTAAAGGATGCAAAATGACGACGTATTTACGACGAAATTAGTTACCGTAACGTCGTCGTCTAGGAAATACGGCACGCGCACATTATCGCTGCAAACTTTTTAACTGCTCGTCCTTACGGAGACAGCGGGGATGCGGGCTTATCCTCACTTTAGTGCTGCATTTTATAAGAATTTACTTTGCATATTTTTATAAATATCTATCATCTTTGTTATCCTAGTAGTCTTTGATGTTGTTAGCAGGTTCAGCTTACATTTTTTTTATTCTTTATAAAAGTATTTACGGACTTTAAATACCTAATAGTTTACCTATATAAACTAAGATTTAATATACACTCTTAATCCTCTTAATCAGTCCAAGGACATTTTAATCGTTTATTCTGAACATGGAGACGAATATCGCCTATGATTGTAAAGAATAGTTTCGTAATTTGTATTATTTTTACATTGTTAAATGTAAAGTACTTATCACGTTTCATAGAAAAATTTCAATAACTTTCAAAGTTGCTTAACTAGTGCCATTGAATATTCATAGAGTTATTTTTTCCTCTTACATTCAGTCAGGTAATTACGAGTCTTGAACGTTTTCCATTTTTCTCTTGCGACTGTTGATTGGTATACGTACACAGGGAATTTGAATTGACCGGTTTTATTAAATCTTTTACAACGAAACTGAATAAAATCCCGTTTGTTTACTGCGCTCCATAATTATACCGATGCAAATATTTCCTTTGTGTTTTCCTTTATATTGTGAATTTAATTTGTTTGCCAAGATTCGTATTCGAGTGAATTGCTATTGGATTTTTTCGAAAAAATATTCAAGTGTTTTGTTTTTTTTTTTAATAGCTTTGATAGCGATGATTATTATTCTGTTACATACTTTAAGTGTTGTATTGTTTGTTTTTAAATTTTAGATACATCTGTAAAGGTAAACAGTTTTGTGATAAAATTGGTAGTAATGTCTTAAGAGAATATCACCACAATTTTATATCTCGAAGTTGTTTTTAATAGTTGCTTAATTTTTATAATTTCGGAACCATTATGGCTTTATTCTGGCTTATCTTATAAAATTATTAGAACATAGAACATACACATAAAAGCTCTTAGCCTATAAAGCTTAGCTTCTCTTGTATAGATTTTTCGCTCCTCGCTAATTCTAAATGGAAATCCTATAATCTTAAAACCGGCTGATGTTTTCTGTTTTTATAAAATATGATGGAATTTTCCAAGAACAAAATTTAATTTTGCAGCATTGGTTAAATGTTTGCACTGGCGATCTACTTAATTGCTTAATTGCATTACTGGCTTTTGAAATTTTAATTGCAATCGATATTTCGAGCTGTGTCAGCGAACGCCCATGCCGTCCCATCTACAGATTATACACTGTTTCGTTTCAGATTAATTAGTTGTTTTTTTAATCATTTTTTTTGGCAAAGGACATAAAATAAGTGACTCAATTCATGACATTTACTAAGTTTTTAATTTACTTTAATACGTTTTAAATTAAAAAAAAATGTATAAAGCCAATTGTCCAAAAATATGAAATAGCTTGCTTAGTTCCCTTGTTTACACCGATTCCAATACAAGTTGTAAATTTATTGTTTATATCGCGAATGTTATTTATAGCAACATTGTTGCCATTGTGTTTGGAACTGTACTTGTGAATTTATTGTCAGCAAGCAATATGAAACTACAAGAACGTAGCGCTATGAGGATATCAATTTTTACCTGCAGTAAGAACAGCTATCGAGCGTCGATTGTTTGTGCATCCGGTCCCCTTTGTTCCCGCCGCTCCCAGGGATTATTGCAAGTTACTTTGAAACAATGGTTCAGAAAAAGTGCTTTTCACATGTGCTTTGCATACAAGAAATGTATTTTTTTTATATAAGAGAAGTGGGAAAACGAGCAGCGAGAACACCAAGGTGTTCATCGACGCCCATGGACATCTACAATACCAGAGGAATTGTAGATGCGTTGCCGGTCTTTGAGATGGTGAAAAATTTCGCTAGTTATGTAAAAGTATAAATGAAAAAAAAATGCTAAATAATTAAGTACATTTCACTTAGAAATACTAAGTAAACTTATGTATAATTTATTAGATGTTCCACATAAGTTATTAAAATTTTATTTACAGGTTGGTTCTCTCTCTAGATGTTATTGAATAACTATTTAAGACCACAAACTTATTTTTCGTATTAATAAACGTCAATGTAAAATATTTCCTATTCAAACACCTGAGTTACATAGAAGTATTTCAATTTCCCCAAAGTCACTTGTGAAAGCGTCAAAAAATCTTTTTTTTTTCTGTTTTTTCGAGCAAACAAACGGAAGCGGAATAAAAAGTAATTAAAGTCGCCGCCCGCGCCCGGTTCCTGGCAGATTTGTAGGTGCCATAGATTTATTTCTGTTGGAGGTGGCTTCATACATTTTTTTTAAATACCAACAAGTTGTGAGCTGATATTCGAATACACGTAAACCTATAAAAATGCATAAATCATGAGTCTCACAATGAGCTAGTAATGATGTTCCATTTTGCAGAAAGGATAATTACGTAAGCATTACAATTTAGTCCTTCACTAAATCCTCATCTACAATAGAAACAGGAAAATTGTCCTTAATAACTAATAATGTTAAAAGTGATATAAATACCACATCCCTCGGTTTTTATTTCAGTTGGGATTTAGTACGTCTGAACGAAGTCGGCCGATCCAGTCGCTGCTACCAAAATTATTGAAAGAACGGATTCAATTTTAACCGTAATTTATACCTTTTATCTGAATTTATCCCAACATTACGCTATTAACCTGTGATTTATAATGGATAATTCAATTTAATACTTTCATATTTATACATTTTATAAAGCTTAGACTTTATTGAAATTTTGTTTAAAATAAACAAAGTTTAAATTAACTTTGTTTTTTTTTAAAGATTTCAGTGAAGATTTTTTTTTTTTAATTTTTCGAGTGTAATTCTCGGTACATGAAATATGCAAATGTTTCAAATGTGATCGAAAATTTTGCAGAGGTCGTCTGCGGAATTTTCATATTCTTTTATCTGAATTAAACACGAATGGCATATTGGCCAAAATTTAAATTTGAAGATCGTTAAAGTAAGAGAGGCGCGGCGGCGGCGTTCCGCGGAACGAGCTAAATTTTACAACTGGGCGCACCGTAAAAATGCAGTTTTATGTCTCCGCCGCACTGGATGGATGTTGCTTTTTTATTCCTACTTCACGGCTGTCAAAGTGCTTTTTTCACAAGTCACGCGATAGTGAGATTTTTACTGCTGCCGGACCCCTACCATCGGCTTAGTTACATCCTTAGCGATAACTCGATTACTCGATTGAGTTGCTTTCGTTAATTTTATTAAAAGCCAAGTTTTTTTTTATTTCTATATTTGATGTCAGTAAACAGTTCATTGCTTACATAGTTAAATACCACTCTTTGATGTATACAATTAAGATTGATTAATGTTGTATTATGTTATACTATATGGTTAAGTGTACCAATGGCGTTAAAGATAGGGAGACGAATATGTACACTGTCTTTAGACAGTTTAACCCACGTAAAGGATCTTGCTACGAGATTCCGTAGCCACTGCTACGAATGATGTAAATCGTATTTTCGTAGTAGTACATGTAGCGCTATTCCGTTACATTCATGAGTTTTTACGAGCGGCGACAGTGATAAGAATTGTTAATTTTATAGAAGACCGCTGCCTAGACGGAGGCGCTGTTTTATTCACTCGGTCACTCGCTAGTGCTGAGTAGGGGAAGTCACTGCCCGTTCATTTTGTCATCGCAGTTGCACTAGATACTCGTATCTGTTTACGAAACTGTTATATGTTATAATGTCACAATGAATGTGCTTTGGTAGTGGAAATATTTATTTTAGTAAAAAATACTACGTAATACCTCTTCTTAGTGGGAGTAATTTTATCAGCATTACTACCTTATATGAAGGAGACAAGACGGATTTTACTAATACCACTAAACGGAATGAAAATTGGCCAATTCACATTATAGCTGATTACAGACTTTACCTTTATTTTAGTCTTCCTTGTTAGAAAACAAAATGATTAATAATTTCATTTAACTTAAGCCATTGAGAAACGCATTGTAACTGTCGACAAAACTTCAAATGGATTTTTTGTAAAGAGAATTTTACGCACATTCTAAAAAGTTAAGCCTATGGGTTGAAAAGTTTACGATAGGTCTATAGTTTGCTAGCTGAATGCCCGTATTTTCCTAGGCTTTGAACTAACGGCTAACTCTAGTGTTTTTCTCTTTGTTTTAAAGTCAATACAGTAAGTTTTATCTAGAGCAATTTTTTATATGTTTTCGTAATAAAATACCAATTTATTCAAAATGCTATTGAGCTATTTGGTGTTGCAATTAAACATATAAAAATAGTCATTGCGTCAATTCAAGACAATAAATGCATTATGTCCATTCATTTACATAACATTTTTGTTTATTAATGTCATTACAAACAAGATTGACAAATAAAAATCTATTATTGAAACTATTTAATTTACTCATTAGAAAGATCTCGGGCTGGAATAAAAAAAACTTTATCTATACCCTTAACTTGCACCATACAAGGTATTATAACAATATTAAACGACAAGTTAGGTAATAAAATTCCGCGTACATCAAATGTCGCGTTTATCCTCTTGTCCATTTTCTTGTGGCGCTTTCTGCCTGCATTACTTTATTTACGAGCGGCCGCAACGATAAACTTTTTAATTTTATAGATGATGTCCGGATCGAAATATTTCATTTATGTTTATACTATAGTTGTGCATTTTTGGGTGGATTTTTATAATGAAATGTAGACCGTAAATTATTTTTCGTATTAAATATTCCTAAACTAAAAATATAAATGTAAAATAAATATTTATGATGTTGAGAAATATAAACATTTGATACCATTTGATTAAAAAAAACGTTTCAGAAATAATTAAAAGAAAACTTATTTATTGTGAAGATGTATTTAATTTCACACAAAAACAACAATTGAATTCAAATATTCCGCATTAAGAAATGGCTGGTATAAAAGACAAAAAGAGTATAAAAACAAGGTCATTTGAAAACGTAAAAGAGGTTGACCAATGGAAATGTAAAGAGACGAAATAAAATAATTTGCAGTAAAAGCTAATGCGAGAAAAGCTTTGAGAACGAGGATGCAAGAATAAGGACACAATGAAAATGGATTTTAGTCGTACAAAGAATCTGTATTCAATGAACATTTTATTTTTGTTATCATTTATTTTTAATGCTTGCAAAAGAAATAAACTTTTTTGCAATAGAATGTAAGTTTAAAAGAACAACAAGTATACAGTAGTGTAGACTAATTAATATTTATTATTCATTATATCCATAAAAATGAATAACCTAACCCATTACACTTAAATGGCCCTTGCTAATGTTTAAACTTTAAATCCATCTTGTCTTTGAGTAGGCAAGAGAGGCCTTCCATAAATTTAATACATGTTTTACACCCGGCGTTACTTAAGCCTGTCACAGTGCGCCGACACTCCGCGTCTTTTGTGTCAAATTGAGTTCGTTCTAGGCCTGCTTTCAGTGCCACTGAAAAGATGTTTGTAGAGCCATTCGGGTGGAGTGAAACGATTTTTTTTTGTATTTCAAAAGAAATTTGAAGAGTTATGCGACAAAATAAATGTAAATGTGTCTTCTATTTTATAAAATAATTAAAACAAATATCTGTATTCCGAATAAATAGTAAATAGTTACCGGTACGTTATTTTTCTATCGAATATTATTCCATCAAAAATAATGTAGGCTATATTTTTGTTTATGAAAATTCACTAAGTTATTCCTAACAATACACTTTAGTAAAATCAGGCGAACTGACCAGGGTAACATAAGCTTTTCACACTGTTCCAGAATCAGAAGAGCTGACAGCCAGATTATTCGAACTGACCAGGCTAACATAAGCTCTTTCAAACGAAGCTAACCACGAAAACGTATTATAAATCTCGTGGAATACTTTATGAGTCTTAACATCGAATAGCTCAGCTCTGGCGGCGATAAATACGAAGTGAAGCTCATGCCCGTACCTACATTAAACATTCTTCGGTTGCGGTTTAAGAGATCTACGTGGTAAATAAATTATTTTGTTACGTTTGACAGGCGATTTACTACAGTTCATTTAGTTTTACAAGTTTTTTATCGATAGTAAGATATCCTTAAACATAACTAGGTTCATGTTGTCTAAAGATGTATTTTATAAGTTTATTTACCATATCAATTGCAATCGATATTAATAACAACCTTTTTTGTTGTAAAAAAGTACAATTGTATTTTATTCCCTTTCATCGTATTGTTCGCGTTGTTTATGAACTTAAGTAGTCAAACAATTTTTTTTATCTGATGCAAAATAATTGAACAAGGCAACTTAACTGCAGATGGGGAAATATGTTATCGGTTTTAATTTCCTCTGCGTTGGTCGTGGTTTCTGACTCCTGTTAGTGTTATACGAGGGTGGCACATTTAGCAGAGCAGTAGAAAGTCAGAACAGTTTAACATTGCAAACAATAGCAGTACTGCACTGTTTACCATTCTGACTAAGGTGCCCTCGTGTGAACATGACCTCGCACCGCGTTTCTTCTCTGCTGTGGTTAGCTTTGGTTTTGTTGTGCGTGTTGCGGACAACATTGTACTCTGAACGTTTATACGTTTGTGTCCGTTTATTAAAGTGCTATTTATTTATAAATATATTTTGTACATACAAGTAGAGCGTCGGTGGCTCAGGGGTTAAGCACTTGCAATCTGCAGGTCCTGGGTTCGAATCCCGCCATGTACCACTGTGTTTTCGATTTTCGATTTACATATGTACATTTGTCCGACGTTCTTACGGTGAAGGAAAACATCGTGATGCAACCTGCACATATCTGAGAAGAAATTCAATGATATGTGTGAAGTCAACCAACCCGCACTTGGCCAGCGTGGTTGACTATGGCCTAGTCACCCCTAACTTAGGGTAGGCTCCGAGCCCCTCGGTGGGGACGTATAGTGAGCTGATGATGATGATGATACAAGTAGAAGAAATTTAGAACGATTTACCGTCGGTTTCTGAGACCAAAAGCTCTGTATAAAACGTATTGTCTTACCTCTATGATAACAATATGTCATAAACCCATGATTAGACTATAATTTTCCTAAAAATAAGGTGCATATACCGTTGAAAGAAAATTTTAGACAATTATGACGTTCAAACATTTAAGTATAATATTAATTGCAAAACGAAACGTTAATTTTATTACTATAACAATGTAGTAAATCGTTATCTATCATTTAGTAACATTTCAAAATAAATGTCTTACATGAACTATAAACAAGATAGAATTGGCTTAAATGCCTGGTTCTGAGAGAAACAAATATATTAAATCGTTCGCTGGTTTTCGTATTCGTGCACAGCGTATTTATTGTGCACATTCTGTTAGTGAAGCGATTCGACACTTATGTAAATTCAGAGGCCGTATGCAGTGAACCACTTTGCTAGACACATTTTCATCCGCGGCTTTGCTCGATTGTGAATGAACATACGCTCACTTTCATAGAATCGGCTATGAATTAGTCACTAGATTCCTTGACTGTAGGTTATATTTTCGTGGTAACTAGAGTTTAGTATTGTTTATGAGTAGATATGTTGGTTCTTTTCATTACGATCTGTAGCCTAAATGGGTTGAAGAGTGGGTTATCGTTTGATTCAGGTAAGAAATTTAGTATTGAAATTTCACTGGGGGTAAATTATAATGCAAGTGGTGTACTATAAGATATCGTAATATACTAGAAGCTGCTACTTAATTTCTTAGCAATTGTGAAAGAATAAAAAATATATTTCGCAAGAAGAATGAACTTTTTCATAGAGTGCACGTGATTTAACCCTCCGTAATCCTAAGGCGGCCGCTATAAAATCGTTCGGGGGAGGGTATCCGCCGATTTCTCCCAACAAATCCTCGGATTACACACTAGCAATTTCGGGGGAAAAATATTAAGTGCAATTTGAAACGCTATAAAACGTGGGGCCACGCGTTTTCAACGACTTAATAGTTGGCAAGCGATGTTGGTGCGGGGACCGGAATGCGAATCTCGGCGACGTATGCGGCCGTAATCCGAAACACACTGTCCTCTAATTGTGCTCCTAATTGCCCCCTCCACTCCCCCCTCCCCCGCCCCATCGCCCGCTAACCCCACCCTTCTTTATCCCGAGCCCAGTTGTTATTGCAACATGTTGTTGCGACTACAAACAAATAAAAGTATTTCGCTTATTTGTTTATTTAAAATGTTACTTTTTTGTGTTTATAAAAAGACTGTAAATATTAAAAAAAATCGTTATTTTTTAAAAATAAATGTGTAAATGTGTGTGAGAACATACTTAATAGGTAATTTTGAAGTTTCCTAATACTTCTTATATATTTTAAAGCGGAACAGAAACTCCAGACCTTTTTCCACACAAACGACGTAATAGACAGTTACTTTACATCTTTATTCTCAAAGACGACGGCGTTCAGAACGTAAGGAACGGGCAGTCAGAATAAATACGAGTAGAAATGTGGCAGTTACAAGCGAGCAATACGCGAACACCCCGCAATAACGTGAATCGCTCCAATAGAAAGTAACCAGGTGCGGAACCTTAAGTAAACAAGGTGTGCCCACAATTTGGCGCCGAATTGGACGCAAATGTTGCGATACTCAGCGTTAGAGGCTGTAAGAAAGATTCGCAGCCGCTCCGAGCACGGTCTTTGTTGAGTTGAACTTTGTGGAATCTTCTACTGCTTTCAATTGCAATTGTTTGTTAGATAAAATTTTAGTATATGTTATACGTTAAAAGGTTATATCTTTGATTATTTCTTACCATTTCCATTCGGAACGGAAAAGGTAGTAGGTATTTATTTTTATAGGATTTAGCAGTCATATAAAATATTTTAATAGTTTTTTTATAATTATTAAATGGGGCATTATTTTTAAATGTGCAATGATAAAATGTTCGGTCATGTTTGTAGACTTATTGTTGAATAATTCGAGCACATGCATAACCATTTAGAGGCCTGTGATCATGTTATGAATATTTAGTGGTAATTATTCCGATCCGGTCGCCGCAATCGCTTACCTTGCCCATTAATCTAATGTAAAATATTCCTGCATATACTAGTTTAAGCACTTTTAATTTTACATCCAACGAATAAATTTTAATATTTAGAAAGTTTTTAACTTGTAAAATTATTTATAAAAAGTTGTATATTGAAATATATTAGGCCTAACCATAAAATACATCGTGTTTCAATTACATTTTAGCGGAAACATAATATGCCAACCCTTTTATAGAACTCTGATATTAGACATTACAAAAAATTATGATTAATATAGTATAATTAGGCGTATTCGAATTAATTAAAAAGTACTTATACTTACTGCACTGGCGCAGCGACCCAAAGTGAAAAATAAAAATTCGTAACCACAAACCAATGGCCAGAGATTTATTATAAAAATAGATGTCGCCCACGACTCTTTATAATAGTTAGTCTATGTGTTCTTCACGTCAGACTATGTTCTACTTCTCTGACAAATTTCATCAAGATCCGTTGACCCGTTCCGGAGATAGTTTCAAACAAACATCCATCCATCCATCCATCCAAACATTCGCATTTATAATATTAGTAAGATTCTTAAGTCCACTCGTACTAGATCATATTAGTTTTTTTCGCTCTAACATACTCTACTTCAAAGTAAGAGCAATCAGAAATTTAGTAAAAAGATAACATTATTAGCAATTTAAGTAGACAGATAGAGAGAAATAAAGATGAAGAAATCTACATCCAATATGGCGGCGGTCCGCAACTTTCCATCCAGCATACATTATCCTTATATTAAAACTTAAGCGATGTTATATTGAAATCGCAAGACGTCGCCCGTTTAAAATTACAGATGACAGCGGCCATGTTTTATTCAACGTCAGAAAGTTGGGCGTCGAATACTTTGACTTTGAAGAGACAGGACATGTCACCCGCTCGCATTCCCCTCATTAGGGACAATAAGTTCTTATGTGGATTGTTTGCTTGTTTTTTGTAAGTGTGTAAATTTTTATCTCAGTATGCATTCATAAAGTCACCTTACTTCACATTTCGCAAATATTGGCAACGGGCGGCTCTTTGCTTAGTCCGTTTGACTACAGTCAAAGGTTGCCGTACAGCGAGGGATGAGCTAAGCCGCGGTCGCGATAGGTGCAATTTACATTTTAATTCGATCACTGGCGCCGGCCGGGATTAACACTTTTAATTATCGGGCCCAACTAACAGATTAATGCGTTCAATATAGATCTTAAATTTACAATTTAATAGTTAAGTCAACGAGGACACTGTAAGTATCTCTGATTCTTTAATTCTTCCACATTCGAGATAAAAATGAGTAGAAATTATTTCTCAATTGTTTTAAAACTTGTACTTTCCTATTAATTTATCGATATGTCCCTTTTTACCGAAATGTTTTATTTTTGACAATATTTTGACACTATAAAGAACCTTTGGATCAGAGACTGTTACTATTTATAAACAATATATTGATTAAATCTTTACTAATAATATTTTATATATAAAAATATTTATTTCAAGGCTTTCAACAAGTTGTGACTTGTTCCAAGCTTGCGGCTGTGAGAGTTAGGCATGGCTCATACTATCGATTGAATATTCAAGCGCTTCACACTAGCAGTTACGTTGAATATTCGAAAATTGTCTGACAGACGAGCTGACTCTATTATGACGAGATTTCACGAATACTTGACGAACAAACAATCTAGACACCTAGGTTTTAAAAATGTGAAGTTAAATAATTTAGTAATTTCTGGATCATATTTAATGTAGAATTATACATTATTAGTCTTAGTACAGTATTAAGTGCAGAAGTCTGTATTTACCTATTATTGTGTACTTGCTGTCGTCCGCGACTCCGTGTGGTTTTAAAAAAACTTAATTAGTAGCCTATGTGTTTATCCAGTTTATGTTCTACATCCGTGGCAAATTTCATCAAGATCCCTTGGAACGTTCTGCAGATACCTTTTAACAAACATTCATTTATTATTTATTTATTTATTTACAATACAATAAAAACCTAAAATAGAACTATGTCCCACAAAATTATATAACATAATTTGTCTGTGGGATCAAAAAATTTAATTTAAATTGATATAAAATAAAATTAGGTAAGTATGATAATTAATATTAAAATAAATTTAATTTAAATTTAAATTAATATAAAATAAAATTAGATAAGTATGATAATTAAAATTAAAATAAATTTAAAGAAAGTATAATGAAATCAGTAATGAGAAATGAAGTTATGGCAATGAATATAATAAATATTTTTTGAGCTTTTTTTTAAATTTCCCTTTGATACTTTCATCCGTAATGACTGCAGGTAAACTATTAAATATATACGGTACACGTTTTTTAAGAGTTCGGTCTCCGTATATATTATGTACCCTGGGTACCATATATTTACCTGCAATCATTGCTCGGGTATTGTAGGTATTACATATATTTAAAAAAAAAGAATTATATCATATATCTATCTAAACTTTCGCATTTATAATATTAGTTAGATGTGTGTTTGTATATATATAGTAAATACACAACTAGTAAAAATGATATTGAATGTTTAGTAGTAGTTTTATAAATATAAATACTCTTATATTCTGTCAAAGGACGAAAAATTTGCGTCTATTCATCCGAAAACAGTGGCTACAATAAGCATGTCTTCAAGTATATATAGATTCAACCTCTCGACGATTCCATTTCAGAAATCTAGTTAACTCGCCCCGACTGAATGTCAGACATCTAACTTCATAAAAATACGCTTTCCATATCCAGCGATGCACAAATTTATACGACTTCAAATAATAATATTCCAATTCTTTAAGATCGACAACATCGGACCGTCTGGGTCCAATGTGAATCGAAATAAATTTTATTGTTCTGAATATCTCGCCATAAAATAGAGTCTACATTTAATTTTTGTCTTAATGTAATTTGGATTTTGTTTTATAATAACTTATACAACACAGTTTTTTATATCTATTTATTATTTTGTTATTAAATTTTACATAAATAATTTAATTACAATTTATTATTGCTATAATGCTATTGTTTTTTTTAACTAAGAGTAATTGATGTTAAAAAAAATGTTTTTTTTTTTAATAAATCGTTAAATGAGGCTTTTAATTAGTACAGTCTTTACCAAAGTACTTTTTGTTACAAAAATATTTATAAATCTGAAGTAGTTTAAACATTATAGACAAAAGGTAACATTATTCACTGAATACATTTCGTATAACATTTTTAAAAGCGCACAATACAGAAGGTTTATCTTTAAAGTTAATTTACATAAAGATATACGAGCACAAATGCAATCCCGCAAACTTGCATAATGTGTTGGATAGACAAACAAAAGAGCGGTTACGGATACAGCAAGCCTTACCTATTGTTTTTCCGTAATTTTACTGAAGAAATTCAAATATATGAGTTAAAATTACAACTGCACGTAAGATCTAAGAAATTATATAAAGAAGCACTGAGACATATTTGCATTGTTTTTGTCGTAGTTAAGTTGTAACTCAGTAGTCAGTACCTCAACGTTATTACCTAATAGTACTACCAAATTTTGAGCATTTTACCAACCTAGATTTCGGTCGCGACTCAGTCTGCGCGGATTCAAAAAAAAACTTGGTTGTAGCCTACGTGTTCTTTCATAGTGTTCTATATCTATACCAAATATGATCTAGATTGCTGCAACGGTTCTGGAGGTAACTTCTAACAAACATCCAACTAACTATTTAATCTTTATTATCTATATACCTATATATAAAAGAAAGTCTTGTTAGTTACACTATTTATAACTCAAGAACGGCTGAATTGATTTGACTGAAAATCGGTGGGCAGGTAGCTTAGAACCAGGAGACGGACATAGGATAATTTTTACCCCGTTTTCTATTCTTTATTCCGCGCGGACGGAGTCGCGGGTAAAAGCTAGTTTTTAATATTAGTAAGATTAAAAATTTACATCGTGTTCATTGTTTATTTTACTTAATATTATAAATACGAATATTTGGATTTTCAAAACAGAAAGAGAAGAAATTTCCAGAACGGCTGCATGGAACCCACTGAAATTTGGTATAGATGCAGAACTTAATCTGGAAGAACACATAGGCTACTAATTAAGTTTTTCTAGACGGACGGAGTCGCCGGTGACAGCTAGTACTATAATAGATGGTAATTAGAATCAAAATTGAATAGCAAACTATTTTTGTTAGAGATACAAAGTTGATAAAATTACAAAATCCCTTTGCTCTATTTTGAAACAAACGTCCTTATCAACGTCCATTCATATATAGAACCAACTGAATATAATAGAGGTAGGGTCAGTAGACAAAAGAATACACGTACATCGTATTTTGTTTTTCCATTCTGCAGCAGAACATGGACAAACGTATCTCTGAAATGGGATAGTTCTGAAAACGGACACCACGAGAAATGTTTGAATGTTGCAAAGTTTTTTTTTTGGAATTTACCTTTATTCGCTTCCGTGTTAATCTCTCGACTTTAGTGCGACAATAAAACATAGGCGATTCGTGTGGAAATGAATGAGTTGAATATACGCTGGGTTTTATTACTGTGGTGACTGCGATTGTAAAATTATTCACTAAAACCATTATTTACATTACAAAATACTCGTAACTCCAATCTAAACCGTAACATTTACAATGATCTATTTATAAGGACGTCTTACATATACGCCTCTGTTTATCAGCAGTTTATCAGTAACAACTTCTTTGAAGAGATAAAAATGTTCGTAAGGAATTCTAAATGATTTGCAGTTTACATTATTCCAGTCCATTGAGGAAATTCAGGTCTTAATTATAACTGGCAAAATGTAAACAAATACATAATGTATGTGCAGTTTTAAAAACAAGTGCACATAATTCTATTAGAAATTGCCATATATTTCCGAACGAGTGTTTTGACAGAGGAAATTCATGGTTAAGGAATGTTATAACTAAATATAAAATGAAGACAATTGCTGAGTGTGACAGAGGCGTTAACAATGTAACAGATTCAAGCTTCGTCCCGAGACAAGAGCTCTCAGATAGCGGCCACTTGTCCACTGAACGTTGTTTCTTTTCGGCTATAGAAAAAAGTCGAGAATTGCGAAGGGCAGGGGTACACTAGGCGTTTTGAAGTCTGCGTTGTAAGCTAAAAATTGTCTACGTCTTCACATTACTGTGAGCATGTGGATTTGTAGAACAGACCGTTTATAATCCGCGTTTGAGAAAATCCCAATGCATAGAGGTAAATATTTAGGTGAAAGGTTGCGTATGTGAGTAATAAATTTAACAAAAATTGCTACACAATTTAATAAATTTGTTAAAGAAAATTTAGTTAAAATACTGTTTTTAATATCTTATGGATTCTTTATGTTTGTTAAGACGTACAGAACTAGTATATCGTGACTTAACCAAAGATACACGTGTGATAAACATTTACTTATCAAATGGTTCGTTCTGTGCGGTGTTAGGTACGGTTTACACTATCGCCACTCTCTCCAGCTATTCAGTAAAATATTCAGTTGCTATCTGATTGAGGAACTCATTTAGGTTTATTCCGTATGTGTAACGCATGCTTAATGTAACATACTAAAGTTGAACTGACAAACTGTTTTAGTGAACATTACACGCGAGTTAAAATAGTTTTCTACCAATGTATTGTCTTGAGTTGTTTTTAATTAGGAATATTTCGTCGTAAATAATTTTAAATATCCCTTTTAACTATTTACACAGTTACTTTTGTCATTTTCGTTAAAACTATATTAAACAAAGGAAAATTGTAAAGTAGCAATAAAAAGTAGTAATTAAAAGTATCCGATAGAGTGTAAATTCCTTGTAAAAAAGGGTAGTTTTATCAAAGAGAGAATCTACGACACGCGAGCTTGCAGCGGCCACTGTCTTGTTACTGACTTGTTGTTTATCAGAGATTAAACAGCTCTGTACCCATTGCACGCACCTTAATCATTCATGTCTGCGATTTGTAATACATTAAAACATAAGCTGTTTAAAATAAACACATAATATCAGTATTAATCTTTTAGTTTCTTAATAAGGAAGGGTAAGAAGTAAAATCCATTTTCTATTTTATAATCTATATATATAAAAGAAAGTTGTGTTAGTTACACCATTTATAACTCAAGAACGGCTGAATCGATTTGACTGAAAATTGGTGGGCAGGTAGCTTAGAACCAGGAATAGGACATAGGATAATTTTTACCCCGTTTTCTTTTTTTTTTTATTCTGCGCGGACGGAGTTGCGGGTAAAAGCTAGTATGTTATGTTTATAAGATATATTTTATTTTACTATGTTAATAACATGATGCCAATAGAATCTGGGGAAAAACAATAAAGTAATTTAATCATGCCTCTGCTGCGGTTTACCGAAGTCAGGTTTACTAAGATATGACTTACTTATGTGTCAAGGTTAATCGTGTAACTATATTTTTAGAGGTTGTTGACGAATGCTTATATATCCAAGATATAATAATTATGACTGACGTACACGGACTGCTTTGAACATTTGTTATCGATAGCTTCGAGTATAAGGTTATGCTTGCCATACACGAATTTGCTGTTGCCCAATTGAGTCTAAAATGCTTAAAGGTAGAGACTGCAAACGATATTTTAGTTCTGGTTTTGAACTAGTATTACCCATGTTCGTAACTCTAAGTAGGGTCACTTTGCAACAAACGTCCTGGTAGGCTTACGGCCCCCATGTTGATTGAATATTCAACAAAGCGGCAGTCACTGGTAGTGGCGGATATTCCCACGACATCTGACTGAAACTTGCTTTGAAATGTGACAGTTAAATGCAATGTCAAATAACTGAGATGCAACCAATAAATGTCTAACAGTAAATATCATTTTAAATGAAGTATTTCAAGATCGATTTTAGAAGACTCCATGTAACGGTTTTTTATATATACAATAGATAGTTCAATTAGATAGATATTTTTTTTAAATTGCATTTAATTGTCTAGGAGCCTTCTGTCATTACATTATTAAGTAAATAATCCTTAATAATGCTCGTATATGGACAGATTATTTAACGGCGAAGTTTCCCAAAGATTTTTAGCTAGGTTAAAAGCAATACATAAAAAACTACCTAAAAACACAGTGCGGAGAGTAATTGAATGCGTGAGGTTTGCTAGACATTCGTTTTGGTCCACTCGGACTGGTACGATCATTTATCCGGTACCACTACTATGCGACATGTTATTCTGAACTACAAACGACGTATACACTTTGTAGTATTCCATTGCGTAGTCTGTTTTGTAGAATTATTTTGTAGTGTGTGGGAAGAAGCAATGTATTTATAACAAATAACTGGTATTGGTTGGTTGTGATGGTAGCATGTGTATTGGTCAAAGAGCAAGGCGTGTAAAATCTGAAATGGAGCGGCTACCCTCGCAAATTGTGACTGTCCCCGGAGTTTTGTTGACCTGCAGTTAGATTTTGACTGTCGATAAATCTTAGTGTATTCGAAAACTTATTTTGCTGTGAACTAAATTGATTTAGTGCAGCATCGATACCTTTGTATCTCATTATTTATATATTTTTACTTTTTTATTTAGATTTTTTTAAACGATTCTTGGGGATAGCCGGGCAATATTTTAATGAAGCTAGCTAGCTATTTATTACATTTCGATTTTTAAATAAGTATTTTACAATTTATTCTTGTATCATAATCTCAATCAAAACAAAACAAAAAAATACGCGACCGTCAGTTGTTCGGAGGTGAAAATTCGCGACAATTTAAAACCGCACAGCAATTAAACTGGCGTCAATAAATTTAAATCTGAGACTTATCGCTACGATATGCAAATGAAATGCTGTAAAAGTTAATTAGTGAGCGCGATCTGAAAGTTTATTGTGGAACTCGATAGAGCCTGTGGAATACAACAATATAGATCTCGTTTGTTGTAACTGAAGTACCGATTTCACGTTGCAAAAATTATACTTTTATGTCTGTAACCTTTGGATAAACATTGTTAGTTTATAATCTTAGTCATTATTTATTGGTAAATTTATAAAAGAATAATTTATGAGCATGTCTAACTTAAACAGGATAATCAGCCTAAAAATGTTTATCTGCAATTCTATTTAATTAACTTTTACAGCGTTTCATTTGCATATCATAGCGATAAGTCTCAGATTTAACTTTAGTTAAAATATTATAACGCAAGATATCTCAGTCCACTGTTTATGATTTTAATTCGACAGTTTGTAAACTATCCAGATTATCACGACAAATCAATAATTAATATATAATTCCGTCACTTTCCAAATTCCCCAGTTTTCTAATAAATTTACGATGTTTAATTTTACGGTGACATTAACAAACTGTAAGCAATGTATGTGGGTATGGATAATGAATCCTAAACTGCACATTTGTAGCAAGGAACAGAACATAAGGGAGTTAATTTGAACGACAAGTCGGACCGAGTGTTGCGTTAACTTAAGATTTATTGCGTCTACAAATTAGTTCCGAAATGTACAGTGCTCAGTGTTCACAATGTGTTCCGATTGAGTCAAATAATATTAACTGAGTATAATTATATTTGATAAATACTATGCACAGTCTTTTGTTTTCTTAATTATTTTCTTTTGTATTTCCTCCTAAGTTAATCAAAAAAATGACCATAATTCCACCACAATTATCAGATGTTATAATTTTTTTTATCCAAAGATGATTTGCATTTAATAACTCTGCATTTATAAATATGAATTATCCGCTATTTATTTAGTTTCAAAATGTCGGATGTCTAAGGATGTCAATGTATTCTTTACATTATAGTTATAGTCGCAAGTGTTTAGTTTCAATTCAAATAAGACAAACAGGTCTTTAACAATGAACAGTTAAGAAAATAGGTATTGTAGTTTGTGTATTTTAAAGGAGACTGGCTTGAATATTTGTTTTCAATTTACCTCGTAGTTTGTGAGATATAAACAAACAAACACATCGTGCGTTCGTAGCGCTATGATTACTACGGCGTAGAACTGAGGCTCGTAGCCCGAAGGAATTGCGCATCTGTATAGTATGCTGTATAATAAAAACTAGCGAAATGGCAAATCTTGTAGTACGATATGGTTAGTACCATTTATAAGATGCCGAAATTCAGTAGCGTCAGAAAAAAAAACCTTGAAAATTTTAACGCTCTATTTTGAATTTAGACTTATTACGCGAATGCGAATTTTGCGTTCCGTGTTCGCTTCGCTTCCGTATCTCTCACTGTATTGCTGCAGGCTTTGTTGCTTATGCAGTTCCGTCAGTTGTTTGCTACGAATAGTTTGCATTCAAAACAATAGACTAGTATCGAAGTTTCACATAGTTTACATCGTGCTATTTAATAAATTACCAGTATGTAATTAACTGATGAAATAATAAACAGTACAGCTATTTCATTGTTTGCTTTTTATTGACCTTATTTGAACACAAACTATCAATTTTGAAAGTAACTATGAATTTGTTTCATTCATACTATTCATAGTATTATAATAATAATAATAACCGCACGCATAGTGAGTAGGTTCCTGTCTTTGTAGCCCTCACCACTGGTTGCTTAAGTCATGGGATTCCGCAGCCGGTGGTATACTATTTTTTATATAATACATTTTGTTAATTTTTCTTTATAAAATGAATTATATAGATAATAAGTTATAAAATAAATGAATAATAATAATTAACTTTATTTATTGTCAGAGAAATTAACAAAATTTTAAAACACAGATATTTTTACAATGTTCAGTGGTGGCAAAATTATCTATTTAGAATGTATGTGTACTACGAAACTATTATTGGGTGAAAAACATCATGGTCACATTACAAATTTTATGTCGCATTTTCAGAATAACAATTAAAATATTAATGTTTTAAGTACTATTTTCAAAAAGAAGAGAACAAAAGTATTAAAATTTATTTACATTTCCAATATTAAATATTGAGGCAATAATCCTTTATTCGAATGTCTCTTTTTCATTATTGAATATGATATAAACATACGCCAAGTAATTTTGTATAATGGAAAAATGGAAAGAAATCGTTTTCCATTTAAAACGTTCGTTTGATTAATGTCCAACATTTTGTATTGCGATATTGCGACTGGAAGCTCAAATTATTTGTTTTCAATTTTTTTTTCCGATTCGCTTCCGGATTTCGAGTCTCATGTGTGTTTTAAAGCTTTCAAAATTTCATGCTCGTGTTTACTAAGGTCGGTGAAAAAGTTTCCAATGGTTTTGATTGAAGTACTACGTGACCTAGTTATATTGCGATAGATAGATGTCGATTAATTTTTTTTTAATATTTCTAAAGGAAAGTACACTTTTACTTTTTTACTAAGTACCATTTTGGCTGCACTTTTAACTTTAGCAGTAGATGTTCACGGACTATAATGTCTTTTATTTTTTGTTTATATTCATCCCAAATGAAATAGTCTTAACATAAGCATCAGGACAAGTCGAAATGTATTTAGAGTGTGGTTTTACAAATGCACACTCATTTTTTTCGGCTCAACAGATCTTGATGAAATTTGGCATAGTCTTCAAGAACACATAGGCTACTAATAAAGGCTCTTTTAATTCCGTGCGGATGAAGTCGCGGGCGACAGCTAGTGCAAATATAAATAACTTAATTGCCAGGTAAAATAATAAATTTATAGTGAATTTAAAAAGAAAACGTAATTACGAGTAGAAAGTAACGAATGAAACGCTTATAAAAATACAGCAACGTTTTAATAAAAGGCAATTGAAACAGCGAGCGTTAACTAGCCGTATTATTAGAACGTGGAAAGGAAATGCGGTGGTCGATGCACTTTATCCTGTAACATATGTTCCCGACTTTTTTATGTGACTCGCTGCCGCGGTCGCTCGTGGACTTCGCGTGTTATTGGCGGAAAAAATTTCAGGCGTTTTTAATTCCAATGTCCGTAGTTTTGTTTTGGCCGCCGGTGCTTTTTTTTGCAATTGGATGCGATGGTTTAGATAGCGAATAGTATTCGACATTCAGTGACTGGACGACGCGAACTGACTTCGCGTTCAGCTTTTATGTGATGTTTTTCTGACGTTTTGTTTTGTTTGCTTTTTTAATTACTTTTTAATTCTATTTAGTTTAACCATGTTTGTAAATATGTGCGGACGATGTTCTAAATTTCATTTCTTTAATTCTAGAAGCGTTTGTAATAAATATTTTTGTAACGCGAAAAAGAGTTTTGCAAGCCTGCGTTTTATTGGATTTAAAAATAAAAATAGAAATAAGTTAATACTTTAGACATAGTTCTGAATAATTTACCCTAAAAATATTTGAATTATTAGAATGTACTTACTCTAGTTTGAATTACTTTACAGGTGAGTTGAAATTTGAAGTGCTTGGGATAACAAAAATTGAGATACTGGCACCTAACAAAAGAAAGAGCAGTAAATAATTTACCCTGCGACATCTGGGGGCTTCCCCTTCGGTGTTACCAGTACGATGTGAATTGCCGCGCTTCGGGTAGAATGGTGGCAAGAGAATAAACTGGTCACACCCACTATTCTATTAACTACGTCGACTATGTGATACGTAAATAAATGGATTTGTTAAATCTTCAAAGCTAATGTGTAATAAATTTCCTAATTAGTATTTTAAATTATTTATAATTTATAATTAAACCTTACTTTTTCTTTTTCACGTTTAATTATCAAGAAAATAAAGTTTTTGAAATCAGGTAATACCTTACCTTAGTTAGGGTAGACTACAAGCCCATCGGTAGCGACATATGACCGGATGGTGATGATGAATGTATGGTCAAAGATATGTGATTAAGGGTAATATGTGATAAAGGAATATCAACTTTATACCATAGTAATGGTTAAAATTTAATCATTCATTAGAATGAAAACACAAACATATGTTTTTCAGAGTTGCTTTCGAGGCATTTAAGACGTAAAAAAGCACATCATTCTTCGCGGTCGTGTTTTTCTACCTTTTCATTGGCTCGTGAGTTTCTCAACAGTGGAATAAAAAATATCGCTCTGAAGCATTTCCTTTGGATTCTACGTTAATGGATTTCTAAAACCACCCTTAATGAGTTTTGTTACGATAATGACAGTCGGTCATAAAGTTTCTTGTATTACGTTTCCTTAAAATTCAGTCTCTACTAACATTTATAACACCTATGTAATATGTACTAACTTCAAAATTGAATTAAATATGTTACATTATTATTGGTTTAATTAAGCTCGAATTTTAAACTTAACATAAAAGTATATTAAAGTTTAATTACATTATGTAAAGTTATTTCTATTTGTAATTTGTATAATTATTATTGTTGAGGAAAATTGCATATAATAATAATGCAACAGAAAACTTAAAGATTTTAGTTGAAGATTAAAAACGGCACATATGTTGTGCCTTTCATAAGGAAAAAATCGAGTCATAAATCTTTTTGCTGTCAAGTGTACACTTAAGCTGTTACGAAATAAATCAAGCCTCCTTCAGATATCATCTAAGTTGAGGTCTCAGTGCAAGTGATATTAAATTTTACGCTGTATGTATATGCTCATAGTTTTTTTTAATAAAACAAGATACTGATTTATGTCGCTTTTTAACACGTGTAATAATGTAGAGTTTTATATTTTACATACCTATCTTTATTATAAAGAAATCCTATACATTTTGAGTTGAAAAATACAAAAATAAGTTAGTCGCTAAAAGAAGTATTTGCTTGAATTAGTAACATAATCATATAATAAGCTGAGCATAAGATAAGCTGTATAATTTTATTGGAGATGATGTGAATTTCATTTGTTGTTTTATCTCTTTGAAGCCACATTCATACCATGATATCAGTGTGGTTAAAGTGTAACTAGAATTTAGAGTCCCAGTGTGTATGTCCTAGGTCCTTTCTGTGTTGCCGCGGGCCAAGCAGTTATAACTTTAAGGAACATTCGGCGGGGGTTCCCCGGGGATCGGGTCAAGGATAGTTTGGTCGTTATCAGGATTACAATCTGTGGGAGCGCATCGAGACATTTTGCAGTTAACTTGATTATGAGTTGGGTATATTTGTGTGAACTTAAAATACTATTCTGTAGTTCATTTAGTGGATATATTTAATTATTTTAGCTTTATTACATTATTTCGTACTTTTATATTTGAAAAATTAGTAGCGATAGCAAAATTAATGTAATATTATAATTTAAAAATATAAATAAATAGACTTGTACTCATATAGAGAACTGTTGTAATTGTACAATTTTGCTGGATAATAATCAACATAACCTACAAATGATTTTTATTATATTAATGACTCTGTCATCGTTTACATCATATATAATAAGGCCTTTAATATTTGGAGATAATTTAAAGTAATTAGTACTAACGTATAATCTTTAAGTTTTCAGCCGATTGCTCAGCTTTCCGATCAATAGAGCCATGAGCGTCTGTTTTGCAGATGGTACGAACACCGTCTACTCTCCCATTGGCGAGTCCGTACTTGGCGCTGGAAGGGCGGCCATTAATCTATCTTTATTACCGCCAGTTTGATATCGATGAATTCACACAAAAGTGTTTATGCGCGGCGCAGAGGCGATGACTGCGTGGAATTGGGGATAGAATGTGAGGAATTTGCGGCTTGACTGAATGCTCCGGTGATATAGAAGCCAATAAAATGTAACAGGCTGCATTGTTTCAAGTAATTTAAGGGTTTGTCTTATGAAGGGAGATAATTATCATTGAGTATCAGAGTTTCTGTGAGTTCTTGTTTTATTAAGTTTAAATCGATGATTTTAATAACGATATACTACTGTATATTATTTTAACAATCAAATAATTATAATTTATATGTTAATAAAGCATCTACAATATAAATTATAATATATAATATATAAATACAAATAAAAATATATAAATACAAATAAATTTTTATTTCAAGAAAACTATGTAAATTTTGGTCAAGAGAAAATTGTACCGCCTAAGGACAGTATGAGTGGTGCCATGTCGCGTATTGTAGATGTAAAAGTTCTCAGAACTTGCAGATTGCCCCGGGGCTACCCGACACTATTCGTACCCGTTACCCCAGTATACCCATTGTCTACGTGATTTGTATAACTGAGGAGTTTAATGATAATGTCATGTAAAAATATGTTTTGCTGGATATATATGTGAAAAATATGACGGGTATGTGTTTGTACTTAACTTAAAGTAGTCCTACGTTCATTTCTCTTACTCAAGTTTGAGATTTCTTCAAATAAGTAAATTTAACCTTAATTATTTTTAGTATAATTGTCTATATGTTAATAACAGTGCCCTAACTATAAAAAAAAAAAAAAAACTTGAGAGGTGTGAAGGGACACCCGGATAGAACGAAGTTCCTTTCAATTAATTAGTGAAGGAACCAATGTTTATTCTATGAATAAAAAACTTAGTCTTCACAAGAATTACATTTTATTTCTATGAATTTTCGTTCTATATTGTCACGTCGTTGCCATGGTGAAGTTGCGCTCATTCGTCTATAGCAAAAAGTGGCGTGACAACTTTTCGTAAGAATTTTTTCCGTCTAGCCCCCTTTCACAACGCGCGATAAGGAACTTCGTTCCAAAACTTAGAAATATTTCATTTATAGCTTAAAAATATATCTACCATTCCTATTAGACATTACCAAAATCATGATTATATAAAATAGATGCGTTGGTTTTGGGTATACATATTTAAGGGTAAAAATACTTTTTTTTATCTTGAAGTCTTTAAAATCAATCACTAGCGGTCAAAGGGTTAAAACACATGCTTAACAAAACAGTGCCTAATTGTATTTTTGGGAGTTGTTTAAAATTATAACATATTATTATTTAAGATTTTCTTTGTATCAATATAAGTAAGGTTTATAATAAGTCATATCAGTGTAGTTCCTAGACACATCACAAACAGGGAAGTGTAAACACGTCTTCATATTTTTCTAGTTTCCAAAGATTTCCTACGGGAGCGAGATAGGAGCCAGTCTGACAGCTTCACGAAAACGTTTCCTTTGTTATCCTTTCACGGGTTAACAACAAATTCTCGTGCATAACAACGTGTTTTCATACAACAAAGATCATTTTAAGTAGAAAAATAAGTAAGTTAAAATTTGTACTTTCTATAACATTTTTGGCTCAAAAATATAACGTTAGAGTACAAAATACTATTTATACAGTTGTATTATTACTTCAAAGCGACATGAAAAGTTCTTCGTTTCTAGTATTTTGTTATTTTAAGATTCCAGTACTGGAAAGCCAATGAAAAAATACTATTTGGTAATTAAATACTTAATTTTGTTTTTTCATATAAAGTCCCTTTGTACACAAGCAAAGCAAATCTTTAAAACTCGGCGTATTTAGTCGCAAAGCGACTCACGCAATACAATATCATAAAGGTTCGTACACAGCGCGCGTCGCCGACATTGATTTGGCTGTCTTGTAGCCATCATCAATCGCACGCAACCTGTTTTTCAAGATCGTCGCGAAAAAGTCGCCATGATTTTCTTGATGGCGAAGCAAATACAGTTAACGTGTAGTCGCTATAAATGTACTGACCGATATGACTTACGTCGACGATTCAACGCTATATGCAAAGAACGCACGCAACGAGATTCCTTTGACGTAACCATACAAAATTAGTTTCGACAATTTACATCAGGTTGTGTACGAAGGGCTTTACACTAGGTTTTTTTATTAATTTTATATATTTAATTTAAAAGCTCTTAAAATAATTGATCAATTAGATCTATATATTTATGTATTTAATATATTATTCGGCTTTGTTTTCATCAACATACGGTATATATGTGGTTTATCATATTACCAATATGTTAATACCTAACTTAAACTTGGCACGTCGACAATGTGGAGTGTAGAAGCTCTTCAGAAATTTGAATATCTATCCGGCTCAAGGCGTCATTTAGTAAAACGCTTCATATACTATGCATTTCTTTATAAAAAACTAGCTTTTACCCGCGACTCCGTCCGCGCGGAATAAAAAAAAAAAAAAAACGGGGTAAAAATTATCCTATGTCCTATTCCTGGTTCTAAGTTACCTGCTCACCAATTTTCAGTCAAATCGATTCAGCCGTTCTTGAGTTATAAATGGTGTAACTAACACAACTTTCTTTTATATATATAGATATATGATTACTTAAGTACCTATTTAAGACATAGATTAAGTGAAGGCACTACGTCCTGTAACACAGGTCCCCACCTACCACAGGAGGCAGAGTCCTATTGAATTGTAAAAAAAATTTTTGTGGATCAATAAAACTTATTTTTTTTTTTATTTTTTTTTTTTTTTACTTTATTCTACTAGGAAATACAACGCTATTTTCAAATGTTTAACTACCTTTACCTTTTTTTGGACTGGTGGACTTTAAAACGTTTTGACAATATTACTATATTATATGTTCTATTCCGGGTTAATGTTATTTGCTGGTGAAATAATTTGAAATTCAAAAATTTAGTTTTTGAAATTATTAGTTACACACAAAAACATTTTTTAACAATAAAATTAATGTGTTTTTTTCTATAAGTACTCTATCTTTTTCTTGTAAATTAATTCTTTATAAAATATTTTACATATTAATATAGTACATGCATTTGTATTGGTCAAGAAAAGGTTATGTATAAGAAGGCTGCGGCTCACGCGTGAAGTTGTGGAATGTAAGAGAAATCAATATCTCGAGTTTGGGCCTCACTCGAGGACGCCCTTCGCTGAGCCCTCGAATTCGGCAAAGGGTAGGGAAATCCGTGCAGATGTTATCATGCGAAATTTTTTTAGTACATAAAATCTTACTGTATCTTGGTATAATATTGATCATTATTTTACTATGTAATTTGTTATTTTATTTTTATTTAATTATATAAGATAAATATTCAATTTTAATTTCTCTCCTTGTTAAAATTAAGCCAATTAATTAAGAGATTTATAATACCTTGTGGGCTGACTCCACGTGAATGGGATAATGTCAGATAGATAATGAATATTCACCTAACTGTACTAATAAATACTCGTTTTATTTAAATCATTTAAGAAAATACAAATACAAATTAAAATACTTATTTCAAGAAATTTATGGGTCGAATTATATTTAAAATAAGTAGTGAAGAATGTAACAGTAAGTTATGCACTTACAGTACATGACACAGTGGTCAAATAAGGGGTAAAAATATCATGCCCACAATACTTTATGCCATCTTTGTTCCAATACGCACATATCCGTAATTTTTCCTAACTTTTAAATAAAGCGAGGACTGCCCAATGAATTCTCTTTCACGAAAACGTACACATACGCACACACACACATAAGGTAATACTTGGCCATGTTTACACGTTCCCTCACAAGGTAGATTCTCGAATGTTCTTTCAGCTCCAGCAAACATTGCGCTTTTGTACTTGTGATTGATTTTATTTGGGAACCGTTTGTTATTAAAGTAATTCTTCACATTGGAACTCTAAATAAAATTACAATTAAGGATAATATGCATCGAAGCACATATATTGTTTTTTTAAGCTTCTTAAAAAATACATATACAAATTTCTTCACTACCTTTATTCCAAGTGCCATAGTCAGACTAATTTAATATTTACTCAAACAGTAATTGCATATTCCTTGTACTTAATCGACACTCAGCGACCCTTCAGTCATACTTTAACGTCTATTAGTATGGGTTAAATGTCAGAGTGTCTAACTCGTTAAAAGGTAAAAAAGTTTCGGTGCTATTATGAAACCAAATCTTAAAGAAATAAAAGAATGATGTCGATTATTGACTAAGTTAGTGTTAGTTCCATTCTGTTACAAAGATGAGAGATATAAGTGCTTTGTGTTTGAAATCCGTTGCTATCGCGGGGAATTTGGAAGCTCATTGAGATTTTATCGGGCGGACGTAAGCTGTCGTACCGTTTGGCCTCAATACAAGCCACATTGCGTTTGCTTGAATGCGGTCTCTATACGTCGGGAACGGCTGTCCTGCGGTCCGTACGTTTTGCAAGTTAAAATATTGTTACTGTACTTGGCTTGCTTGGTAAATTTCGGGTTAATAACTAAGTGTTAAAAGTATAAGCTGTTTTTGTGTAAAAAATTAAATATTTTTTTGATAAAACTTATTACAAAAGTAATTACATGAAAGATAGTGTACGTTAATTAACATTTTTCTTTCATTAAAAAGTTTCAATTAAAAAAAACTGTATTGAAATTTTTTTTTTTATATTCAGAACAGTTTTTTGAATTAAGTGATATATTAAATTAATAATGTAGCATACATTAAAAACAAATTAAATTCAAAGAAATTATTCAATTCATTAGGATTTAGAACAATAACCTCCATATCCCGGATTGAGGTACATTTATTATCACCCAACTGAAAAGGCCTGAAAATTACTGAAGCGCCCTTCGCGAACCTTCCGTATGAGCGTGTTATTGACGCACTGAGTTATATAACACTGCAATCTAAATTCAATCTTATTATCATACGCAATAGATTGCTTTTATCTGTTCGAATTACAAAATTATCTTTGATGGCACTTTCAAAATGTGTTTGGATCTCTTGCTTTTGTTACGATTTTGATATATCTATCAAACTTTAGTAATAATAATAAAGTACTTTTCTGTTCAAGATATTTGTATGACGATTTACGAAAACGATAAAAGTATGGTTTTAAGTTTTAACCGATACATAGTAAGATAGTCGATGGTAAGTACATAATTTAATTAGTTCAGTTTTTTAGCTGACTTCAAAAAAGGAGGTTATTAATTCGACCGTTTTTTTATGTGTGTTACCGCGAAGCTCCGACCCTGGTGCTCCGATTTTCATAACATAAATAATCGAAAGATAGTGCTTGCAGATGGGTCCCATTTTTTTTGATATTTTTTTGATATATTTATATGAAGTATTTTAGGAGTTTAACAAAATGGTTATTTTCTAATTCAAATAATATCAGAATATCTTTATGTTATGAAAGATCCGTTGAATTTAAATTTTCAAAATAAGATAATTGACAAGTGCAAAAAAACAAGCAACAATATCATCATTCCATTTACCAGCGCCCCTCCGATAAATCGCGAACGTACCCTAAAGTTCAATGACCTTCAATCCTGTTTGGATCGAGGGTGAACAGAGCACGCGCGAGGGTGATACTATTGCGTCAATATTCCTATACTGTTATAATGGAGACATTAAGAAGAGATTTTAGTGACACGTATAAGTTGATACATTCGTATATTTAAGCTATCATACCATTTACAAGGATACAAGACACTATACATCTGAACTTTAACTGTTAAAGAAAAAAGCGGAGACTCATCGTAAGAAATAAGGCGAGAGAAAAAAGAGCCTTCGCCGGCTTAAGATTTGGCGGAACATTAAGTTGACCTTTATTAGTAGCCAAAAGTTAGTCAAAAACAAGTTAGTTGCATCCTATTTGCATAATTAGTAATTTATATTTTTGATGACATTAAAGTTAACATTTTTACAAATAAAATTGGATTGACAGAATACATTTTTTTAATTAATCGATTCGTTAACATTGTACATTTATCCGACGTTCTTACTGTGAAGGAAAATATCGTGATGCAACCTGCACATATCTGAGAAGAAATTCAATGATATGTGTGAAGTCAACCCGCACTGGGCCAGCGTGTTTGACCATGGCCTAGTCACCCCTAACTTGGGGTAGGCTCCGAGCCCCTCGGCGGGGACGTTTAGTGAGCTGATGATGATGAATGATTCGTTAACTGTAAAATTGTAAAATTACGACTATCGATTAAATTTAAAATAAGATTGGACTCTACAATAAATATTGTTTATCTTATCCACGTTAGATATATCATATATCGATCGTAATATGCAAAATAAAAATCCCCGGAGAAATATGGTATTGATATGAATCGCGATTGTGACTGGACGTTTGTAATTAGACGCCGTTTTTACGAGCCTCCGTCACGAAGCTACTCGGAAAATAACCACAATATTTGGTATTCTGATACATATGTAGTTATTATCATAATTGTTTATGTAAATGTTTTTCGTGGTTAAAGTTTACATAACAAATACATATAAATTAAAATCCAAGTAAAGAAGAAATCAGAACTTAAAAATTTAATTGAAAAAGATTTTGTTCAACCGCAGGTTTGGAGCGATAACTTAACATTTTTCTAATCTTGTTGCCATTTAAAATTAAATTAAAATTATTCACCATAATTTTCAGGTTCAATATTGCAAGTTCATAGAGATGGAAGTAACAGTAATTTTAACGAAGCATTTCAAACGTTGGCCCACAAAGGCGACGAACGGTACAACTAGCACATGTCCAAATTGTCTCGGAACTTGTGTGCGTTCATTCTCTTCCAACACGGGTTTTGTAGAAGGCTTCTGTTAACGAGAACGTTACGAATGAAGTCCGAATATTGGTAGCTTAATTCCAACACATCCTTATTGTATATACAAAGAAACAAAAATCTTATTTTAGAAACGTTTATGTGTGTGTAAGTATATACTAAATGTTCACACATGTGAGTGCAAGATAAAGCTCATAAACAACAGGGAGTTATAATTTTAGTGGAGTCGCTTAACTTACTAATCCCAAGCCGGCCTTATACGATCAACTAACTAAGAATTGTCTTTACTGTTAAAATCTTTGCTGACTGTTTATTATAATATAATCATATACTTTACTTCATCATATGTACATAATATACTTGCTATATGTATATTAAATTAATACTATGATAATAGTAGTATAAAATTATAATCCAAATATAAAATATATAACAGATATTATATTAAATATTTACATAATGATTACGATTATTTCTTTAACAAACTTTGTTTCTGACATAACGATAAACATTTTAATCTGGTCTCGATGGCAGATAGAAGTATTAGACAGGCCATTTGAAGCCTTTTGGGGGAAAGTTAATCGCGTAGAAATACAAAGGACCGTGATTGAACCCGAAGAACAACACCGTTATAATGCTATTGGACGCCAGAGCCTACTAACTTGGAAGCCGTTTGCCGTCATTATACCAACGATGTTGTTTGCACAATGTTTTGTTCGACGATTTGTCGAGAGTTCTGCTCGCTTGACGCAACTGTACCTAATATCAGGATGAGGGACAAAAACAGGTACACGCGAAGTGAAAAAGCTATAGATACTCTATGCTGTATACTACGCTAATTTATTTATAAAATAAACTATTTATTGTATATTGTGATCTCATTTCTCTGGGTTAATTGTCATGACTATAGAATTGGGGTATTGTATGATCGACTCATTTTGTTCACGAAAAATTAGGACCTCAAAGATTACTATTATTTTATTGTTTTTGCTTCAACTAGATATAATAGAGTTAAAGTGTACAAACGAAATTACATTCGCATTTACAATATTAATCAGGACGTTAAGAGATATAGACAAAACGTCCTTCGTCCCTACCTGTGTCAGATGTAAGTCCAAACTGTCAATAAGGGTGAGCTAGAGCACTCTTCAGTAGAAGAGAGGTGCGGAGGGTCACTGACTAATCGACGCCGCTCCGGCGCCAATTCTGTTGACATCTCTGACGTCACTCGATATTTTTTATTGCTTATCACGTATACTAATCAAAAGTAAGTGTACCGTAATATTTAAAAAATAATACGCTTGTCATAAATTAGGTTACGTGAGTTGAATCAAGATCTTTTTGTCATCTTACATTTTTTAATGCTTATATTAAATTTTATATATAGTATAAAACATCAAACAACTTCTTATGAAAGACACTTCCTCAAACGTAAATGTTAAATAGTAACATGTTGATTATCCCAGTAGGATATTCCTACAAAAGACAAATTCACTCGTAGAGTCGTGAGGTCAGTCTCAGAGGTCAATGATATCCTTCTAAATTTACTTACTTACGCTTTTACTTTAACAGAATTATTTAAGTTGGTAACCTTTTCCAATAATTCTCACAGTAAAATGAATGTCAAAAAATACTATCGCTTATGATAAAATTTAATAGTAATAGGGTAACTTTAAATTTTAATATCTGTAGATTATTAAACATTATTAATTATTAAATATCTTATTATTCTATACTTCAACTGTTCGTCTATAAAAGTAAGAAGTATTTTACATGACGTTCATCTATCTTATATATATAAAAGAAAGTCGTGTTAGTAACACTATTTATAACTCAAGAACGGCTGAATCGATTTGACTGAAAATTGGTGGGCAGGTAGCTTAGAACCAGGAAACGGACATAGGATAATTTTTACCCCGTTGTCTATTTTTTATTCCGCGCGGACGGGGTCGCGGGTAAAATCTAGTTATAAATAAGTATATAATTGTAGAGTAAAAGAATCTAGCATGCAACAAATTACAGTATAACGTAGTTACAAAGTTCAAGTTTATGTGAAATTAATTGACCGCTAACAGCAATTTAGGTCATGTCTTGTATGGTGGACTATGTCGTTATGTATGTATTAGCTTGTTCAATATTCCAAAACATAATGTATGTTCTTTTATATATGTAAGTCTAAATTTATTGGAAATGGGTCTTAAATTTTGGTATACTTTGTACTTTCTACAAAAAAAAAAAAACAAACAAATGGCTTAAATAAGATACCAACATTTTAAAAATTAATTAAATGTACTATGTGTGGTAATAACAATTTTTTTCTTTCTTTCTTTAAAAATGCCAATTTACACCACATCGGTAGTGATTTTATTGTTACTAGTTGATTAGTTTTGTAGTATAGACAACAGTAATTCGAAAGATAAAATACTCTTGGCATTAAGTTAAATTACTTGTCAAACTTATGTAATATTACGTAAATGAAAGGCCATTAAATTCTATTAATTTTGACATTTAATCAATGTTTATTCTATGAAAAGCATGGACTAAATTATGTCGCTTACAGCAAACACAATTATGTTCAAAACACGAAATCTAAACACTAAAATAAATGTCATATTTGGGTAATTTCTCGTCAAATAATAATGCTACGAGCTACGAGTATTTGCTACGAGTTTGCGTAGCACCGTGATGTGAACATCCCATACTAGAAAAAGTTATTAATAGTATAAATAAATAAATAATAAGGTTATGGTTTTACAGAATTTTTATGTCCTAAATACGTTGTGAGATTATCGCCATACCCTACTAGATGAGTAATAAAAATACCTTCGCTACTGCAAAATAACATTATGTTGTTTTCGGATATAATTAAAAAATTTTTGCTTTTAAAATTTACTTATTATGAAAATATTTTTGTACGACTTTATTTCCTTTATTATACTTAGAAAGGTTTGCGTGAATTGCGTTGAAAATAAAGAAAAATAACGAGGGATTATTCCCGACAAGTTTGAAAAGTACTTGAGCATAAACGTTGTAAAAGGGACCTGAAAATTTTCCTAATAAAGCCAAAAAAAAAATGTTCAGCCCACCAAGCCTTCCTTGTTACATACAGGTCACGTAGCATTTTAATATTTTATTATGTCGCAGGGTTTTAAGTGATTTTATGCCTTTTTTAAATTACGCAAAACATTTTCTGTACTGTTTTGTACCAAGTGTACTTTTATTGAGAGACCTACTTTTACGAATTGTAACACGAAACTAAATTAATAACTAGCATATTAATAAATAACTCAGTATCTTTTCTACAATCTGATGTCTTGAATTAAAGTCTTTTGATGGCTACAAATATTGTATTTCTTATATTATTATTGTTTCTTTTTTATAATCTAAAATTTTTGTTAATTGTACTATTTATGAATAAGTTGAATAAAGAATTATAAATATGTAATTCTTACATAAGTTTTTATACCCGTTATTGTTAGTAATAGATTTTTCACACTTTTCCATAGGTATAATTTATTTTAAAGTCGAAAGGTCTGGGAAATGAACAAACTTAAAAACACCGACGATTGAGTAATTCAACGTTCTTTACTTCAAAAAAAAAAAAAATATAACTAATGAAAAAAAAACAAAAAAAAACTACGAAATGAAGTCATAATCTGCTTGCCCTTGCCGTTAGCGGGATTAAGCGTAATTGTGCGGGATTTTAATATTAAAAAAAAAAATGCTGTTAGTTCATTATTAAAATCTTACCAAGGTAAATACAATGCTTTAATCCCTAATATTTTATAGAATGAAATAAACCCAGTGAAAATCCTTAGGGCCGTTTTAATATATTGAATGAAATGAGGAGGTCGGGGGAATCGTAAATCTTCTATTTTAGAACAAGCCACGAAAAATTCTTCACTAGCCCCTCCAAGTTTCTATGGATATTTTTTTTCTAAACAGCCATTAAGAGACGCGCGAAAATCATCCAAACTGACGTCGGCAGGGTCGAGGAGGGCCGCGGGAGCGGCGCGGGAGGAACGCAGGGGCGGGGAACATCCCTCCTCTATTTTCGGAGCCTAAATTATAGTCCGACCAAGCATTGAAGACCTTTTTACCGAATTTCGCGTTCCGTTTTACGACTGCCTCCTAAGCATCGGTCGGATAAATTATTCAGGGAGAAGTTTTTCGGACGAAACGCCTGATGTGGGATTGAGCTTGCTTTTAATAATTGAAAAAAAAAATCGTGTAAAAATTCAGAAAAATCGTAAATTAAAAGCAAAATTAGAGTAACTTAGAATTAATTTCAACAAAATTAATTTCACTATTCGGAGTAAAATAAGATTTTTTTTCTGAAGTATAAAATGTCGCAATGTAAAAATTTGATTTTATATAAAATTACAATTTATATATATTTAATGTTTGAAATGTTAACGTTACGTAAATTTTTTGTACCGTTGTACGCGCGGTAAAATGTAGACGCGTTCAAAACATGATAACAATACGATATGTGACACAACACAACGCGAGACAAGAAATTCGTAATAATCAAGCAAGTCGCACAAAGCGAATTTACTTGCGTAGCTAAATATCTCTATGCGAGGGAGAGCGAAAGGGAGGCCTGTATCAAGATGCGAAACTCCCCCATAGCGTACGCTATGAAGGGACTCGGAGGGAATTTTAGGTTAGTGGACATGTAGACATATAGACGAGAACACGGCAAATTTGTTGCCTAATTTAGTTCGTGTTGTCGTGTGTTTCTTTTGTGCGTGCAGTCATCGTTTGTCGTCGTCACGTGATAATTTATTCTGTGTAAATATTAAGTGCTTTCGGTGTTAAAATAAGTAAGATAGGTTAGTTTGTAACGTCGGTCCGCTGTTAAATGCGCGCGAAATTTGTGCCACCGTAAGCGATGCAGTTGGCTGAATTTTAGTGCGCGAAAAAAATAAAAAAATACGAATGTGAACGTAACCTGTTTGTAAACACTACCGCATGGAGTTATTCGTAAACATACTGCAACTACACGTACCTAATAATTTTTAAAATCGTCACTAATATTTATAATTAGTGTTAGAACATATTCCACCGTACAAAATCTAGTGCCAATATTAAATATTAGTTTAGTGAAATACATTGTGTAAGTACATGTGTTGAGGACGGTCGGAGTGCGTGGTGCGTTGGTCGCAGTAGGAGTGCGGAGTACGCGGGTCACCAAACTGGTTGTTTATAGCGTAGCACGTGTGAAACATTGAGTGAACAACACGAGGTCTCTTAGCCGCCAACCTACTATAAAGATCGATAGCATTACGCATTTCGGGGAGAGTGTCGAGACACTAACACAAACATAAAACACGCACACTCCTCCATCACTCCCTACGCCCTCGCGAAGTAAACAGTCCGCGAAAGCTTTAAAATAAACCGAATTTATAGTATAAGAAAACGTAGTACAAATATAACTGTGATTAGGATTTTTATTTTTTGTCCTAAAGTCTGCGCTCTGTGATAATCATGTTAGTGGGATCGAGTCTGTGCAACCCGGCTGTGCTGTTCCCCGGCTTTATGCACAACCAGTTGATCATTCCGAACCATTCGCGGCAAACGTCCACCGTCAGCTCGAGTCCGCCTACGCCGGTCCACAATGTGTCGGAAGAGAAACCATCTACCCCTCCCCCTCAGACGCCTTCAGAGAGAACGGGAGCGCCGCCGGGGGCCGGTAAAGACGCCGTCAAACTGTTCATTGGTCAGATCCCGAGGCATCTGGAGGAGAAGGATCTTCGGCCGATGTTCGAGGAGTTCGGCAAGATCTATGAGCTGACGGTGCTGAAAGACAAACACACCGGAATGCACAAAGGTAAGGATATTTATAATTATTTTACAGGAACTGCAGAGCATGTTTATCGTCATTTGTTACTAAATATTACAGGATCTTAGATGTAATTATTGATTAAATTACAGTTTTTTTTTTTTATGGAATTTAAAGAAGAATAAGAGAGTATCATTATTATTTTTTTGATATCATATTTTCAGATTTTTGGTTGATACAATGATCAATTTTAATTAAATACATTTAACCAGTAATTCGAATCAGACGCGAAGTGTGTCACCATTTGAACTTTCTAAATCTGTTTGCTTGTTATCAATCAAACAAATTTCGAAAGCGGCGAGAAAAATATTTAAATGAATTTTTCTTTTCGTGACTTCCCATCCAAAGTCGTTAAGGAAACGTCGGAAAGTCCAATTTTTATTGGCCCTGGCGGCCTATTTGCTGAATAAATGAATTAAATTGAATTAATATAGCGTTTCTGCCTCAGTATTGAGACAACGTCTGCCAAGTGACATTTCTTCTCTTACGTGACCTTTAATTTATTCTCGTTGGCGCTGGAATAATGAAGCTGTTTGTGACATGTTATTTCTATATGCGCAAATTTAGCATGGATTTCCACTGTTAAAACACTTTTTTTTACAAAAATTGCTATTTAAGTTGTTTCTAAATAAAATGAGAAGGATGAATATTATATTTTAATGAGTTTTTCATCTCTGTAAACCCAAGGCTATTCTTGTGTTATTTGATAGTATAGGTAATCATTTTTGCCAACTTTATTCAGTCAGACTTTTTTAATTTTTTAACGTTTATATTAGGTACGTCAAAATACGTACAGTTTATTAAGTGTTTATGTTGCACCAAGGTTTGTGTTCCCGCTGTCTTCTTTAATCAATTTATGCATACAAATTAAAAGTATATTTCCAAATGAACACGAACGAAACTTATATTAAGACATTTCATATTCAAGGGTCGCTATAAAGGGGTACGAAAATGATTCGAGTTACATAAAATCGTTAAAACGACCTTTAATTGTTTATTCGAAACCTTACCCTTCAGGCAGTCATAATGTTTTAATTAAGATCCATGAAATTGTATAACGTACTCTAAATTTTTAATAAATGTTTATTTCATCAAACACTGTCTTAATTTCACTATCCTTGTTTATGTAAAACTACTAAGCTTTTGTAAATTTTAACTTTAAATTCATGAAGCATGACTAAATAATTTTAAAATGTTTAGATTATTTATTATATTAATTTATAATTAGAAAATCAATGAAAAACATATTAATATTAAACAAATAATAAATAAACTATATTCTAGATTATAAATAAAATAGAAAAATAAAATATTTTAGCACTAAAGTAAATGAAAGCGCATTTATGCACAGGTCGGTGTAAGAATAGCCGACGGGGACAATAAAAACCATAGCTCATTCGGTAGCGTGCGACGTCACACGTTACTCCATTGCAATGCTAAATATGGAAGCTTGCCGCATTATATGAATTAAAAACTTCAGCGAAACTTTTTGAGAGAGTTTTTTGAAAATATTTCCATTTAAAAATTTAAAAATAAATTCATCCGGAGATTAGTGAGATTTTATTTACATCATTCCTGCTGGAATTTACAAAAGAATACATTTAGAGTGGGTTTCCACTGCCGAGAAATAAGTAAATATGTCATCTCTTTTATCCTTATCGAAAACAACAGAGACAATAATAAATGTGCAAAAGTTATTGCAGAATATTAAACAAAATATTTCGTTAAAGCTTCTTTAATAATCGAACGTATTAATTCACTACTAGCGTTCGCTGACTATTTCTGCATAAATAAGCTACCGGCCAGTGAAACTCCCGTCAAAATCGGTCCAGCCATTTCGAAGATCACGCAGAACAGACGAGGATTTGCGAACGAGCAGACAGACAAAAAAATTGAATATTAGACATCACAGACAGACGCTCCAATTTTATTAATTGTATAATTGCTGTACAGCTTTAATATTAATTTAGTAACTCCCTTAGTAACTCCCCAGGAACTTTAGACGAAAGAACAAAGGTCCATTAAATTAAGTAAAAAGCTAATGGAGTTTAAAAATAAAAATTTAATAAATAAATTGTCTTTTAACTGTACTCAGAGTTGTTTAGTTTACATTTACATAAGAAACGTAACTATGTTTTAGTATAGTTGCCCTTTATGTTTAACTAGCTGTCGCCCGCAACTCCGTCCTCGCAGAATTAAAAAAAAAACATAATAAGTAGCCTATGTGTTCTTCCATGATCCATGATCTACATCTATGCCAAATTTCATCGAGATCCGTTGAGCCGTTCTGGAGATACCTTCAAACAAACATCCATCCATCCATCCAAACATTCGCATTTATAATATTAGTAAAATTATTATTATTATTGTAAGTCTACATTAATGTAAACAATATTAACAGCGCTCTCTAATTCACTACTTACTTAAAAGCATCCTTTCTAATGTAGCGTAATTATTTCCTTTATTATGTATTACATAAGAATATGAACTACAACGTTCCATACCCCATAACAGCGGCACTAAATCAAGCTGTCTCTTGTGGGTAAAAGGCGGAACGTCTGCTAAACGCACTGCTGCAAAACTCACTGATGGCAATTAGTGCAAACGACTTTTACCATTTTCAACTCTATTGTTATCATCTTTATTTATTTAACACGTAATTGTTATTATTTACGTAATTATTAAATTAATGAAAAATATGCAAGTAATAGCGAAAAAAAAAAATTGTAGAAATAGTACATAGAATTGTTATAAACAATTCAATAAATCTTCTTACAATAAAAAAAAATTATTACTAAAGTCCTATAATCAATTTTTTGTAGCAAAATATAAATATTAAGATATTGAAATACCAATTGTTTGCGAGAGAACAAGAAAACATTGTCAAACGTCACGTCACGTGTACAAAAACTTTTAGTTACTCTGTTTTTTTTTTTATTAATATAATATTTTTGTCTAAGTAATTTTAACACTGGCAGTTAGTAAATTTTAAATCAAAATATCAACTAAAGGGTCGTTTTCACTTTACCTAATTCTACGACAGTACAAAAAGCATTGATGTTTCAAACTGCTGCATATTATACGTAAAGCTTACCTGGCAATTTAGCTTAAGCGTAATGTTTGTATATTCTATTTTGGGTTTTAACAGCGGTCAATTACTTTAATTCGTCGAGGCATTGGAGCGCGAACCGTTACGCGGTAATCGGAAAAACCAATCGAGTGGTTTAATTAAAACTGTGCTTTAAATTACTATCGCTAGTGAAATAACATGAAACATCTACAGATTAATGATATGTTTGTAATTCTGATATATTTTTCAATTAATATTTATAACATTTTATAATAATTATTCAGGAAAAAAAATAACAATATTATCACTGAACTTCGTTTTTTGAAGTAAGCAAATATTACTTATTTATTTGCGATTGTTGTATTGATTCACCGTGAAATAAATAATAAAAATGGTACCAAGATTAGGACAATTTTTATTAAAAGAAAAAAGATAAAAACATGTCTTGCTTCACATATAAAATTCTGAACCTACTGAACTAGTGTTACTCAGTTTCTTTTTCGTAAATTATTACCTAGAATACTTAAAAGCTAACATTAAATCTGTTCTATTTACACCTTACATCTACAACAACTTCGCTCATTCATGTAAGGATAGCAAAAACATTAGGTATGCTTTTTACAACTTTTTTGAGGCGCTATGCTCGCGCTCTTTATTTACAGTCGCACGCAAACCGAGTTTTGGTGGCAAGTGAAAAATTTGTCGCCCCCGAGGTGTTTTTTATTTTTTTATTTTAGCTTGTTTCCAGTTACGGTCGAATTGTTTTGGTATGTGGCTCGGAGTTACAACCATTTGTTTGTACACGGAGTAATAATGTTGTACAAGTGATACGATTGAGTAATGATTCAAAACAAGCAACAAGCGAGCGGTTGTCTTTATGGTATTCGATTCTTCACTATAAACAGCGGTTGACCAAAACTTTAAAACGTAATGGTAATATAAATAAAATTGAAAAACATTTAAGTCGAATATTTAGATTAAATATAACTTCTTTTCAAGTTGAACCAAATTACACACAAGTACAACATTTTTTTAAGATAGGTTTATTATTTTTGGACTTAATTGGAACATTTTTTTATATCATAAGGTGGCAAACGAGCAAACGGCCACCTGGATTCGCCGCAATAGCGCGACGACCGTTGCCCATAGACATCCGCAAATGCAGAAGATGCGTTGCTTACCTTTAATCAACAGAGAAGGGGACGTTCAGAAAGAGGATATTTCTCTTACCTATGCGTCCCCTCTTCCACCAAATCCACTTCCCTTTCCCATCCTTTCCTAATAAGAAAAGGGTGGAAAGGGAAAGAGGACTAAAATAAGGCTTCCGGTACCACACTCATCAGACGAAACGCGGAAATACTTTCACTTGACGCCTGTCTTCTGTGTGGTCGTGGTATTACACCGGTCGACACAGCCAATTCATGCACCCAAAAAATATTGTTGTTGCGGGATCTACCACTGTTTACTTAACAGTCGAATATATGTATGTAATCCATTGATTAATAAAGTATGAAACAAATGAACCAGTTATTTTTAGAACCTTTAATGCAACAAGAAACGATGAGGTAAAGGACAGAGGATAAATAATGCTGAGTCATGAATGAATCATGAGTTTATATTCATTTTCAAAGCAGTCACGTGACGGTTCAAAACGTGACCCATTTTATATACTTTCTCTTCCGATCTTATTATATACTAAGTATAGTCCGCGTATTCGTCAGTTCGACACCTTCGATGTTTTGTAAAATTGATTTATTTAATTAAATTTTGCAAGCATTTCTTACTCACATTTTTATATATATCAATCAAGTCATACAAATAAGTTGTACATAAATTGCACATAGAGAAAATTACATGACGCTTTTTTCAGTGGTATCAAATGGATAGTCACATTTCCTTTAACAAGCCATTTTGAACTCTAAAGCGAACAGAATAACATTGTGAAGGACGTTTATAAAAAGTTGCTAATGTGTTAACAACTGAATAGGCCGGTTCAAAGGCCGGTGTCAGTTTTGTACGAAAAAAAATATCGTTTAAAAAAAGTACTCGTCAAGTTTTCTGCTCAACTGAACGAAAATGATTGCTCACACGGCTGTGCATTCCATCTAAGCAGACAAATGACGTCATCGCCTGACAACAAAACTGGAGCATTACTGAAATGAAAATTTCAGCAGGAATCGATCGATACCTCGATATTCGCTTTCTTTTGTTCACTTTTTATAAGATATTTTTACCTGCAATTTTTTTACCAAGTCCATCATCGTTAATGACAGATATGATTCTTTACACTAACAAAGAATATTTTAAAGCAATCGACGAGGAATCACAACGCAAGCACATAAATTTAACAAATATATTTTATAAGGAGATCTTTTTCGCTACATTATAACCTTTTTGTTTCACGTCTACATAGGATTTTTTTTTAAATTAAATATTCAGAAAGGAGTCAAAATACTTAAAATAGAAGTGATGACTGAAAGGATTATCCTGTACTTAACCCGAGATTGGAACTGGTTTTAATCTGAAATAATTACATCTACAGATTTTGACAGCAATCGACAGTACTAAGTATAAGCAATTCATGTCTCTTATACATATACTGTCGGACTCAGAATGATTAAGTGGAACTTAGTGACAAATTAACGACACTTATTGCGGTATTTAAATAATTGTGTTTGAATATGTAAATTGAATATTATCTAAAGTGTATTTTAATATAAATATTTTACACCAATATCAACTTTATTATACGAATGTGTAATATATCGTAGGTGAAAATTCTATTAGAGCATTGACATTCAAAGTTTATGTCGTGAAAGAGATATCGGCAATGTTTCTGGCCTATATCCAACGCTATAATCACAATTTGCTGCGTCTATTCTCAAACTTGTTTCCAAAGGGCTAGTGGAAACGTTCACTAACAAGATAAATTGATGCCGACAGCTTCACGTGAATAGAGATAAATGAATCTCTTTCGTATGTAAAAATACGTCACTTTTTATATAGAATATTATACGTCCAAGAATATGTTACTAAGAAACTTGATGATGATCATCATCAGCTCACTTTACGTCCCCACTGAGGCACTCGAAGGCTAACCTAAGTTAGCGGTGACTAGGCCATAGTCAAACACGCTGGCCCAGTGCAGGTTGGCTGACGACTTACACATATCTTTGAATTTCTTCTCGGATATGTGCAGATTGAATCACAATTTTTTCCTTCACCGTAAGAAATTCGGATAAATGTAAATATATAAATCGAAAAATACATTGGTACGTGGCGGGATTTGAACCCAGGACCTGCAGACTACAAGTCATGTGATTAACCTCTGAGCCACCAACACTCATCGAACTTGATGATATGTTCTTTTATTCAAAAGTGAGAGTATTTTCTCTGCCCATCCTTTTCTTACCTTATCTTGTAAGATAACTTTATAGATAAGGTAGGGTAACAACCTGTGAGTTTTAAAGTGTTTGTTTTTTTAATTTGTAGCCGTAACGAGTTATTATGAAACTTTTATATGAACTGTAGTTATAAATTAATGAAATTGTTAAATGAAAAACTTTCTTACGATAAACTTTAATTGAAATCTACTTTTTGAATCCAATTAAAGTTTATCATTTGAGAATTCCACGTTAACGAAATGAAATCTTCTTTCAAAGTTTAAAACTATGCGAGTTTGTAGCTTTTCTGTGAATATTCTGCTTTTCCCCAGTTTTCACAAGTTATTCGCTCTCATTTTATATTAACAATAGATATTTTTAAGGAATTGCGTGTATTTCGATAAAATGACATGTCTGAATTCTATGTATCTAGAAAGACAGTTTTAGAGCTTATCACGTTATCATAGTTATTAAACACTAGCTGTCGCCCGAGACACCGCTCGCATGGTATTTAAAAAAAACTTAATTAGTAGCTTATATGTTCTTCTAGACTCTGTACTACAACCATGCCAAATTTAATAAAGATCAGTAAGACGTTCCAGAGACACATATAAAAAAACATCCATCCATAATCTAAACATTTTTTTAATATACATACATATACATTACAAGGTGGCAAACGAGCAAGCGGCCACATGAATTCGCCGAAATGGCGAAGCGACAGCTGCCCATAGACATTCGCAATTGCAAATGCGTTGCCTTCCCTCAATCGACCAAGGAGGAGACGCACAAAAAGAGAATATTTCATCTTCCTATTCATCTGCTCCTCCATCAAATCCACCTCCCCTTCCCATCCTTTCCATAAAGAAAATGACGACTAAAATTAGGCCTTTTTCACATTTATAATATTTCTTTTTCAACTTTCACAAACACAAACTTTGACATTTATAATATTAGTAGGATTCCGACATTCATCGATTGAAGACATTTCCCTGTGGCCTATATACTTAAAGACTAGTAAATACAAATAATATACCTGTGGTCCAATACAAACATGTCTAACATTTAGAGCGGAACTGTACAGTCGCTCGCTGAAATGAGATTAGCACATAATCCAAACGTACTTCCCTCAGCACGCCTATACATCCTGATTAAGCTTAAGTGCACTGTACACGGAGATAGTGACGCCAGTAATGAATTTCACTCTACTAAAACTTTACCCTTGAAAGTAGACATATTGTTTATACTTTTTATTTTATAGTTTTTCATCCTAAATTGTAGTTGTAAATGTTAATAAAATACACTGGAATTTAACGTAATTTCAAGGCTGATATTTTTTATAGTGAATTTATTCGCGTATTATTTGTCCAAAAATGGTTCGATTGTTGTAAATATTTATAACTAGCTTTTACCCGCGACTCCGTCCGCGCGGAATAAAAAATAGAAAACGGGGTAAAAATTATCCTATGTCCTTTTCCTGGTTCTAAGCTACTTGCCCACCAATTTTCAGTCAAATCGATTCAGCCGTTCTTGAGTTATAAATAGTGTAACTAACACGACTTTCTTTTATATATATAGATATAGAGATAACCGTTTCATTAAGTAATACATAATTGACTATATCAAAATGACACTCCGGGGAAGAGTATAAATCGAATGACATCTCACTCTACAACGTTGGTCACGCGATTCCTCGGTACAAAGCAAATTAAAATTGTCCGATCACTATATTTGTTTATACTATAGTCATAATATTAATATTGAATCATGTATCAGTACTTTAAGGAATTTAGTACCTTACAAGAGTGAATAAAATCGAAATAGAGATGGAATTGACCTAACGCAGTTCGACAAAGTCGTCTATTTCGTGCAACTAATCAGTGGAATCGTTTAAACTCTTCGTTAAGTTTGTTTGAATCGAGTTTTCTGACCCGGGGCGAAAGTTAGCACATCCAACATTGATTGAAGAGGTCAGTTTAGAAGTCAGATAATTAAGTTAAGAATTCAGGCTCCTGCTAAATCTTTGCAAAGTATTTGAGAATGGTGACATCGACTTGTCTATAAATGTTAAATGTAAATTCTTGTAAAAAGCCCTTCGTACACAAGGCAACGATTTTAGTCGTTAACCGTGGGTTTCTGAGATTAAAATCTAAGTTTGAAACATATTGTTATCTCTGTTTTGTCAAAAATAATGACAGGGATGACGATATGATTTATGCAGAGATTTTTATCTCGGAAACCAACGATAAGCGACTTATGCAATACAATTTCATAGAAGTTCGTACACAGAAAAATTCGCCAACATTTCTCTCTGTACAAAACTCACCCCTATGACCCAGAGGGGTAGGCTGAGATCACGGACCTCCATTTGGCGTGGCCAAACGGACCTCTGCAAACTACTTTTCGAAATTTCGGGAAATGTATCGTGATGGGTGGCGGGTCGCGTAAGAATTCCTCTCTGTAATAGCAAAAAAAATATGGTAAATTTATAATATGGTAATTTTTTTACATTTTAAAATTTAATTTAACTATATTTTCACAAAGATGTAAATTACAGAAAACGTACGGAGTTTGTATATTACATGCGTACATGTTTGCATTAAAGGAAATTATAACTATTGTAACCATATTCAATTCTCATCTACAAACATACATGTATACATAGTATAGCGCGCAATTGAGATTAGGGGCGCAATTACAGCTGTAGTGACTGCCCTTGATTTGATTGGCTGCACGACTCAAGCCTCCTACGCTTCGGCCATTGCTTATTGAGTTATTTTTAACTAAAGCGTGTCGATATCGGAAAACTGTTTTCTTATTAAAAGTGTTTTTCTTTGTTAAATTGATTTTGGAAGGTTTGATTCTTAAAAAAATAGTTAAATTTCAACTCGCGACTTTATTATTTATTATGTTTTTATTCGTGTTCACTTTACGCTTATCAAATTTAACACTAGTTACAAGACTGCAGAAAGATAAAGAAAAACAAAAACTTGAAAAATGTAAGTAATTTCCGAACGCTAATAATAGCGTCGTCATCTATCAATGACAACCACAGATTTGTAACCCAAACAGTTTATAAAAGCTGTTTACAAATATTTGCTTTAAGGTTGGATTTCTTCCATTGCTTTATCCTCGTCTTAATACAATCCTTATACACATAAGGTTTTTTTTTTGGAATTTAGTTATCAAGCTTTAGTTATTTCCAAATTATCAGAATTCCCAAAAATTTATTTTAAAACTCTGTGTGAAAGGTTTACTAATAAGGTACACCGTCCCTATAACCTAAAATTTCATGAATCAAATTTCCAAACCTTCCAGAAAGTTCCCGTAACACCGCAGAACAAACCTCGGTCAGCTAGATAAGTTCCCCCTAACCTAAAAGCCATTTGTAAATACATCCGGAGGTGTGACGCCAAACTCGCAGTCTAACGCATTAGGCGTTTACAACACCGTGACAACAATTCCAAGTTAAACAAAACTAATAAAGCAACTTGTTAACTACGATACGAAGTTTTGATAAGTGGCGCGCGTCCGTGACACGTGCGCGGGTGTGCCGCGCAGGCGCCGCGGGTGTGCGCATGCGTGAGACGACGCGGCGGTCGCGGCGGCCGTGTGGCGCGCCGGCCGGCGAGCAGCGAGCGGCGAACGCCAGTCGTGCCCCCGACGGCCGCGCCACGCACCCCACCGCCGGCAGCGCGGCTACATCGCGTAAACAACACGCCACTATGACCTCTCGCTTATGATAACACGCCGCGTCCTCCGATCCCTCGGTGTATTTAGTTCAAATTTTGATGTATTAATTTTCTCATCAGTGTATTGTGAAACTGACATCGCATCGATTTAATTAAATCGGTCGTAAAAGCGTGTCTTGTTAGTGCCATTTTTTCTATTGTAATTAATAATAATAATAGTAGATCGTATCGTTATATAGAATTACGATAACATTATCGCAGTACAAAGTTTAATATTCCATTGCCTTCTCGCCTCTAAAATAGAGTTTAAAAAGTATCGTAGGGAAGCTTTAAAGTGCATTAAAAATATTAGACGCGCTAGTTAGAGTTAGAGATCTAGATCTAGTAAATTTGAGACCGAGTTTTTGTAAAATCATCAGCGATGTCTTTGATATGCGGAGGTGAGTTTGCTATATCCTTGCCTTGCCGTGAAAGTCAGCCAACAAAAAAATAATATAAACCGGATAAAATTAAATAAAAAAACTATTGATAATAAACAAAAGGAATACAAGAATTAATTCAATTTAAAGAAACAAACACAATGTCCACACAAACACACAATGAGACGTTAATCCTCTACATATTGTAGAGAAGCTCCATACAAACAGGCAGGGACTGTGAAGCGTGATAAGGGCTATATTCGACACTTTTGATGACGTATTTTGACGGCAGCCAACATTTTATTTAAAACATTAACATAAAAAAAATCAAGTAAAATAACACTTAAAAAGCATAACAATAACAAACATGAAAATCCAATAAGAAAACTAAAAAAAAAATGTGATGAAATAAAAAGTTCACCGCATTCTGCATTAGTAATTACTTCCATCATTATACGTGTAAGGTTATGCTTTAAATCAGCTTCTATATATGAGCTTTGAAATTATTTTCCAGGTGCGACTATTATGAGTCACGCCGCAAATGGGAAACTATTATTTCTCAGATGTAATATTAAAAGAAAATTTTGCCTCCGCAGTGGACAAATGTCGCCCAGTGTTGACAAATTATGTGGGCGCGACATAATTATAGAGCATAAAAATTATCTTTGAATAAACACTGACTTTAATTAATTGCTCTATGTGAAGTTAATTGCGCAGTTTTGTTTAGAATGAAAATATTGCATAACAAAATACCGTGAATACAGTTTGACTTGTGACCTTTAACAACCCTTTGGCGGCAAACATCGTAGTACGACGTCTGCTATGTCACGTATGACAGAGAATCGATAAAAATTTTAATGTTACAAAAATCAACTATTAAATTTAAATTACACAAATTCAAATAAGCAACTAATTTCACGATATTTTCTTAATTTAGGTTTTATATTTTTAGTTTAAAAACTTGAAATAGCATCGTAACTAATAAATGGATACTTTTTATTTTGACGAAAAATTTACTTTTAAATCTTCAATATGAAAAGTCTTGAATGTCGTGTTATTTTCTGATACATAATTGCACTCAAAATATTATTGTCCCGCGATTCCGGGAATGTGACAGAAATAAGACTACGATGTAACAGACTAAAAATAATTTAAAAACGTTTGTAGTGTCAACACAGATAATAAATCAAGTGCCATGGTCAAACCACATTTTTACGCTTCAGGATGAATTGTGTCAGTTCAAATTAATTTAGTCTTAGAAGTTGACATGTCTCAGATGTATCGGATACCAAATTGACCCAGTTTTTTTTGTAGTTTATTACTGGTAATAATTTATAGTGACATTTTTCTCACCGAGCTTAAAAAATGTTTTTGCCGATTTACGGTATAAAGACGGTTACCTTTACGGTATTAAAGGTTTAAGTTAAAATGTATTTGGAACACTGTCTAAGTTTTTAATGTTAAGGCCCACAGTGTTTACTTTAATATGCTTTTAAAAACAAGTCTTTAAATTTTAGTGAGTCAATTAATTTATAAATATCACATGTTGTATGTAACCTTCAATTTAAAACATTATGAAGTAAAGAAAACTAAATTGAAAATGAATTCCATTAGAAAAGCTACATTTTCAGGATAATCTTTTCCCAGTGCCTTAATGCGTTCCCTTGCATTTACGCGATTCACATTATTCTTGTAGAAACGTCGGGAGTTCGTTTGCGATCGAGTTAGGAAACTTAAATGTGAAATTACTCTCGAAGTGGCGGAAATAATTTCACATAAAATGTTCTTTGTGTTGAACTCGCCCACAGTTATGTCTATGGGGAGTGCTATTAATATATTATTAGAGAAAATATAATATTTTATATAATAAATAAAATATAGTAGTGTATCAAAGAGTTAAAGAAGAGTTGAATAATTTGATGTAGAAAAATAAACTCCTCCATACTTTATTTTATGAAATACTTAAGCTTGAACAATTAATTTTTTTATTTACAAATTCGAAGTAGAATAATCGTTATGAAAATAATAATTTCTCAAATTTAATTTGAATCTAAAAAACTGAAAAATTAAAAGCAACGAAACTATAAAGATTAAAATAAAAGTCCATAAAAATATATAAAATAAAAGGCAGCATGCAATCAAAGAGGTATAGTTAAAAATGTAATAAAATCATATATATCAAGATGGTGGCTGACTTTCATGACAAAGATTGTTTATAGTGACTTGAAAGAGCCGGCTCTAAAGGGTGTTTTATTTTTCAGAGGCCGCCGGCCCCCTTCTATCAGAGCCCATCTTAAGTTTATACAAATCACCCATGTCAGGTATGGTATATAATTTTATATGCTATTTAATATGCAATGTAAAGTTTTTAAAAATATTTTTTAAAAAGATAATAGTTTATTAAATTTTCTCAGTTTTCATGATTCATTATAATTTGCTGCGCTTTTTCATTTCGACTATGGATAGGTTATCAACTTTGTGAAATCATGTTAATGAACTAATTAGGCTGAAGAGTTGGTGAGTGATTATATTAAAACACATCTTATTAATATTTTTTTATCATTAAATATTGTAAAAGAAACGAAGATATTTTTGTAAATAAAACTATAAATTAGAATGGTTCGTCACTGAAAAGAAATTTCATTTAAATTATAAAAGACGTCTTAAATGGCAACATAATTATTTTCAGATTTAATGAAGCTATTGTGGCTATTATTAGTCCTAAATAATCTGTATGATAATTGTGTTTTGAAATAAAAAAAAAAAAACTTGTTATTATTATTATCCACTTCTGATTTATTACGAGGAAGGGATGGGCAGGGAAAATATCCCCATTTTGTGCCCCCGCCTCTGTCGAATAAAAGAAGGCAAGGCATCTTCAAATACAAATGTCTATAAGTAACGGTCACATCACTATTTTGGCGAATTCATAATATGGCCACTTGCTCGTTAGCCACCTTTGTCTTTTGTCCTTTGTTTCTTTTGTTTTATATTTATTGAATTATACATATTTATATTTTAACATACGCACAAAATATCTTCTTTTCTTTTGTCTGCCTCGTATATCTATACAGTCAGTCTCAGTTATAATAAGGGCAGAAAATGCAGACTTTTAAAAGCGAATTTGGAAACCGTGTTAAAATTTATCCATTTTCTAATCGATGTCTCAAGAACGAACAAACAGAAAAAACAACTATTGATTAACTATATTTGGTTTTATTTCAGACAACTTTGAATCTGGTTGTAAGTTTTTTTACGCAGACTACCTTAGGTGAAATTTCGACATAGTTTTCAAGTACTGAAAATCATAATTGTCACTATAAAATAACATTTTCAATTTTACAATTTGATTTTTTTAACGTAAAACTAATTAAACATACTCAACGAATAAATTATTTTAGCTTATTTCATCCTTCATTTAAATAAACAAAATTCTTCTAAATTTTTTGTAAAAAAATCCTTGTACAAAGTTTGAAGAATTGTTAGGTTCCTAATGATTTCTTAAAGACTTCCATAGTAAAGTTTTCATGGCTTATGGTAAAAATATACCGGCAACGAATCTGCAAATCCTCTGTTGTTAAGGATTTCTACAGGCGTCGATGATCACGTTTTCTCGCCGCTTATTTACCATTTTTCCTTATATACATGTGCATAAAAAAACTTTTTTTTTCTTATGGATATAAAGCTTATCTAATAAGCAGCTAGTTGTCATAAAACGAATGACTTGCCCATCTATTGAATTGAATTTAAATTTAAATGCAAAATCAATATTAAACACTAACTGCTACATCTGAGGTCATTACTAAAGAGCCGTTTTCCTAAATAAACGAATATAAAGTAGGGTATGGAAGTATATGTGTGGAAACCATCACGACAACTAATACCGTAATGGTATTCGCGAATAAAGAGGTTATAAAACACATCCCCTACGAATGGAATTTCATTCGAGCGACGCCGTAAAAAAGCACGTAATATCTGGTAACGCAGCGCCCTCTGGCGTCGTTAAGGAAATGAGTAATGTACACACATAGACATGATGCTACTGTCGCCCTGTCGCATCGCGGTCTACCCTCGCCTTTCAATTTCCAGCTTTTTAATTATATGGATAAATCCGACGACGAGTTTCTTTTAAAAAGGTTTTACTAAATAGGACAATTTCAGACATGTTTTTCTCTGCAATTACGATGCAAAACGGAATTACAGAATGGTAGATGTTATGTCATTCGATTTATATTAATAGGATAGGACATAATGGTAGAGTAAGTGGAGCTTATTGACTTTTTTAAATTAATAAAATAAAAACGGAATTCCAAAGGACTTTGGCAATATTTGTTCAGAATAATATTGTTTTTTTAAGGTTTAAAAGATGTAGTGGAACAAACATGTCTATATGTGATCATTCCATTAGCGTAGGTTAGCGTGAAAGCTTTTACACGAGGTCTGCAGACAATAGTTCTCCGATACAGATATGAATTTTATTCCGAACGTAACATCAATGTCCGAGGCACGCGCCATCAATCATAACCCTTTCAATTTATTACTAAACGCCTAAACGTTTGATGAAAAATTCAAATTCTCTCATATATTTTTTTGAACGACAGCGGTTTTCTATTCGATTTGCAGTTGCGACGTATAAATTCATTGACATGTAATATGGTGATACATTACTTAGCAATGGAAAATTTAATAGTGTCGTTTTTAAGCTAGAATTGTTTAAAACAATTGTACCATTTTCTTCAATACTTTTTATTTCTTTTGTTTAATTGTCTTAAATTTGATTTGATAAGAATCAAATGTATCGATCAAATAATTAACAAAGTGACAGCGTCTCTTAATTAAGTGACGTCATCGTATTTAACTTTCAAGGTGGCTAATTGAAAATGACAGGCGACGTTTATTGTAGAAATATTTAATGACGCGATGAATTTCCGTTGTCTCATCGTCCTAAAATATCCGGGTTATTGCTTTCTACAAAATTTTATCTAATAATAAACTTCTGTTGTGGAGACTGGCTGAGGGTTAAAAATTTGCGATAAGAGTTAGTAAAAAATAAATTAAAATTGTTTATTGACAGATCCTGTATCTAATTATTATAATAACCACCTGTGTCTCATTAAAATACTGGTAATATATAAAACGAATAAGTTTCAAGATAATTTAATAATTCAATTTTGTTTATTGTATTTTTATACAGATCATTTTGACGACTTTATACTCTTAGGACCATGTTTCAATTACATTTTAGCATAAATAAAATTCAAAGTGTGATAAAACACACGCTGATATTAGACATTACCAGAAATCATGATTATTGAAATAAGATTATGCGTAGGCTTCCGAAATGCAATCTTGATAAACAAATAACAAGTGCCCATACTCTTTTATAACCGCATTGACCTCTATAATATTAATTGCCTGTGGTCAAAGGGTTAAAACACTTGTTTAACTGAATTTTTTGGAGTAATATATTTATCGTTCTGTGTTGTTAATAGTCGAATATATTAGAGTAACATGAAACATTATAATAATGTCCAACGCAACCTTTCAAGTACTTGAGCTGTGGAATCAATAATCCTCTGGAGCTTTTAAGACTCCCTAACTAAACTAAATAGGGTTTTAAGAAAACCCTATTTATTTTTCTTCTTTTTGGTAAATTTTCAATTACTTAATTGGTATATTATTAAATATATGAATCCAAGACCAAAACTTGCAGAATTACTTTCAAACGCGTTTTCCTTTTAAGAAAGAAGGGCTATCATACACGGTCTATTTTAACCGTACGTAAAACAAAAGAAATGGGTCTGAATATTGAAAACAAAAGAAGTACATTATTCATCTTAACTAACCTGTGATTTTATCACATCTGTTAAGGTAAGATGATGTTGATGATTCACATTTATATTGATGGCAATAAACATTCATTTGATACGGTCAGTTGCAATTTAAAAGGTGGTTTTGAAAAGCGTTGATTTAATGTATTTGGAAAGCCTGTTTAATGCTTGGATTCCGACTGAAAATCTCTGCTGCGGTTAATATGTTAGCATTCCGTTTAGACATGCTACTCTATTTTTATAGTTTATGTGCATTTCGTTTTCGGGGAAATTAGTTTAGAGTGTGATTTAATCTTTTAAATGTTTTAAGGAAATATTAAACGATGTGATATTTACTAAAATATTTAGATATAAGTATAATATAAATATAAAGTATTAATTTAGATATAATAGTTTGTCTTATTTATTGAATACATGTGTTTTATAAAGTCTTTCTTTACTTTAAATTTTATTACGTGACTAGCTGTCGCCCGCGACTCTGTCCGTCTAACGAACATCCATCTTAACTTTCGCATTTATAATTTTCTAAAGTTAGTAACATGGCTTTGAGTGTAAATTAATATAATTAGTTGGTGAGTTGTGACTTTCAGCTCTTAAAAGATCTCTAATATTATAGAGCCTTTGATCAGTGAGACAATTCAATAAGAATAAAATGAAAGTGAAGAACTTTTCATTTAACTTAAGTGATAGATGTTAGGCCATTTCGAGAATCCCATTATCCAATGTCAAGTAGCTATTGACTGAGGTAGTTCGAAGAGCTAAAAATATCGACTAAATCAATAGTACTTCACTGTTTTTTGGGAAGATTTCGTACATTTGAAATACAGAACTATTTTTATGTTTGATAAAGAAGTAATGGATTACTTATACTTAACATTCGATTAATCAATTTTATTATATGACATCTATGGTAAAGACGATTTGTAAGTTTCTAATACAAAGGATAATTTAAAGTAATTATTAAGAGTCATAGAGTTAGCAAACAAGACGAAAAAAAAGATTGGTTTACTGATTTCCAAAACATTTTGAAACATGTTCAAATATTGGAACGAAGACGAATCAAACAATAGCGGAGAACGATAAATATACAAGGGTTATCCGTAGCGAAAATCGGCAAATTTGAACAGGGCTAGACATACAAAAGTTCGGCCATTAAGCGAGCTATAACTGCGCACTCGGTGAGCTCGCTTTCGTTCTGATAAACGGCCACCGCTTCAAACACTCGTAGATCACAACTGTCGAATGATTTTAATGTATCTGCGACCGCCGACAAAAACTTTGTTATATCGAATGCGAAGTCAGAGACGTGTGCGACATTACTATAGAAAATTACTTTTTAATTTGTGTTACTAATGTAACAGATATGGTTCATTTGCAACACAAAAACACAGGTGTAAAAGTATTGCTTCAACTTGTCAGAAATAACAATAATCAAACTCTACTGGAATACTCAGCATAGTTTAGACCAGGGGTGTACTTTTTAAATTAATGGGTCAATTTAAATTTTAATAACGTACTCTTCTAAGCATTACACATCTATTAAGCCAACGTATTTCGGTATTAAAAACCATAAATAACATATTGTTTTATTTTTAAATAATATATTTATTGATGGGAGAAATTCGATAAAATAAATTCAATTTTAGAAACGCTTGGTAAGCTGCATAAGGATGTTTAACTTTTTTACTCATCCTTGGCTTAGCCTATATTATTGGCTGATAATGATAAAGATGAATCATTGTCGTTTGGGTATTGGATTGAATTTTAATAGAGTATCTAGGCTAATCTTTTTTATCTTTATTAATTGCTGCAAATGCTTTTTTTATTAGTTGATAGTCTGTACTTCATTTCTATTCCAAATTATGTACACTCTAAACATGCATAGCACTGCAAATCAACAGCATCAAGACAATGTGATTAGAAATAAGAAACTAAACTAAGCTTGAATTAGGATTTTATATTACTGTAAATATTTTGTTAACATTATGGATGTAGTCGTATATATGTTGGGTGGGCATTCAGGATAAAGTATTATAAAGTATGAAGGGTATGAAAGCGTTACCGCGCGGCGTCTCACCTATCTCTGACAGCGGCCTTTCCCGCGTCTTATTTATTTTCCAACAGAGAGCCATTGGCGGGGCGCTGTTTATTGATCTGTCACCGCACATTTGTTTAAAGGATTTATTGAGACTCGAATGCTATTGATGCATCCAGCACAACCTTTGGGACCCTTTTGTTGGTATATTTATGTGAGCACGAATTGAGTAAGAGTTTTATTGCGGATTGTAAGGGTAAAAATAAAATTTGAATACTCCTTTGCACGTTTCTTAAAATCATTCTAATATAGTTTACCGCGAGTGTAATTTCCGAGACTTTGTAATTGATTTTATAATAACTTTGAATCCAACATTAAATACCGTTTATCTGTAGACTAAGGAGATTAAGAAAAATTTCAATCATGGTACATATTTCTTCCAGTCGGATGTAAGCCGAGATGGCAGGATAGTGGTAGGTAGAATTTTATTCCCATCTGAATTAAAACTCAAATGGAATTCCATTTTATAATTCCTCGATTTTCAGATAGCAGGCCTTCTCTCGTTTTATTACACGAGTTACCGAGTTGTGATGGCTTACGGTACGAAGCCGACTTTTTGTGAGACTTGGTGAAGTGATAAAAGTGGGATTGGAACTTTTGTTGAAGAGGCTTACGGTGTCGTATATCGATTAGATTTAGATTCGCTTTAAGTCATTATCGCTTCTGCATCAATTGAAGTTGATTAACTCGGTACTCGGAACATTAGCAAACGAAGTCTATTACCTTTCCTTTGTCTTTTGACAAGACTAGAGCGGAGGGAGAAGACAAAGGCGTGCTATTAATGCCGCCGAGGACGCGTTTTTATAGTTACATTAATATTTTTATTCTTAAGCTTCTAATAAACTTTTATAATGTAATTAAATCAGTTATTTATATCTGATTATTATTTTGAAGTACTTGTAATTTGAAACGTTTTTTTAAGCAATCCATTCAAGTTTATGTGAAGAAATATAAATTTTTATTTTCCGTGGATTTCTGAGACTAAAAAGTATAAAACATAGTCATGCCTATCGTTCCATTTCACAAAACACAGACAACAATGTTTTTTTAAAGGAGATATTGGTCTCAAAAACCCACGATTAGTTGAACAGGTTGAATTTCTACTCAGTTATAAAGATAATTTCATAGTATTTGTCGCGGCGAAGAAAAAATCCAACTGAACACTAATATGTTTACGTCATATTTTTTTTTTTGAAAAGCGTCGTTGCATCGCAGTATTTGAGGCATTTACCAGCTGACTTGTACAATGTTTAAAGTGCACTGTTGGCCGGGTCAAGTTACAAAGGACGTAATTACAGCGAAAAAGACCGTGTAATTAATCACAAAGGCCTTTCTCGTATAAACGAATTGGAACTCTGACAATGTTTTTAATGGTATTATTTTTTTATAACACATTTGTGTATAGCACTGAAGATAAATATTTTAAATTGTATTTAAGAAACAAAAATGGATTAGAATTGTGTTAAAGAACTCAATTTTTTAGGTGGAGTCCAAATTAATTTATTTCAAATAAAATAAAAATAATAATTGATTTAATATGCCAAGTTTATCTCCGTAATGATTGTTGTAGAGGTAAAATGTGAATGAATACATATAAATTCGTCTATTGACATTTTGTACATTATCTTACTTATACCTTAAGTTCATACTAAAAAATAATAACATAATAATGTGGCACTTTCTTTTTTGCACAGAATTCCATAACCCAATGTTAGTAAGGTTCTGATTAATATTTCTAAAAAAAATAGTCCCTTGAGAACAGGACTTCAAGATCCTCAAGCCGTCAAATAGTTTTCTTATTCTGACCGTCGTCGGTCCCTTCTTTTATCAAGGCGTTGCGACGGAACATCATTAAAATAGCAAAATCCAGTTTGAATTCTTACACAGACGCCCTTGCTTTTCTTTCTGCCGTGAAACTTTTTAAGGTCGACAATATATTTGCAGTAACAAGACAATAATTGTCCAAGTTTTTCTCATATTTTTGTAGAAAAGGTTTTGGATTAAAGTCGTTAATTTAAAGGAAAACTTTGCATTGTATTGTTAAAATTCCTTTAAGCTATGATGTTAAATATATTGTTGTTTATTTTATTCCATTGAAATTAAAATTAACCGCTTAACACCTAAAAATGTAATTGATATAGTGTATACTGGTTTTTTCTACTATTCATTTTTTTAGAAATGTAAGATTAAGTATTTCCCTATTGTATAAATGTAAACTAATACTATCAGTATAAAATTTTCTTTATTTCGTTGTTAAACACTATTTTCTTCTTAACATTGTTAAGTATAGATGGATGTTTGTTAGAAGGTATCTCTGGAACGGTTCGACGGATCTTGATGAAATTTGGCACAAATGTAGAACACAGTTTGGTAGAATACATAGTCTACTTATTATGTTTTTTTTTTATTTCACGCGGACGGAGTCGCGGGCAACAGCTAGTTCAAAATAAAATACAAGAGCACAATCAACTCGTTACATTGTTCGTGTCACTTGTTGCACTTTTTCGCGCCTAAATCCAAAGTTGTTCTTTTTTTAATTCTCTCTTTTAATGAGTTGGTGGATTGTCAGTGGCCAGTATTACAAATATCAATTACAAAAATCTTGTTTTTATAAATTAGCTACTATTATAAATATGCTCTTATGTTTTAAATAATATAATTAATTTACAAATAATTAGCGCCATCTATTGTTTATTAGTCACTGACCATCTTTTAATTTGAAAATGTCATAAAGGAAAAGTTTATATAACATTTATAAGTTGTTATTATTAAGCGTTATAAGAGTTAAACGCTTTTATGTGTAGAGTATACATCCGCAATTGTGTGATGCCTACCGCGCTTTAACTTTCAGTGGGCTTTTTCGCCGCGAAGTGAAAACACTTCGCAACGTTGTGGTTGCCTTTTACTGTTGCTTGTTTGTTTCTGTATTAATGTTGCGTTTTATCTCCATTATTAAAAATGTAGAGCAAGAAATCTCGCGTACTTCAGAAAGTCAGTATAACAACTATTTTACACTGATATTTTTGAAGAAGTAGTAAAGAAAATTGTATTAATTAATGTTTAAGTATTTTTTAAAGAAAATTATAGCGAAATAAAATACGACAAGAGAAAAAAAGGTTGAATTTTTTTTTGTACCTTTTCAAAGACAAAGTTATTTAGAAACAACTTCTGGCAATGCTTAAAAAGATCTAAAGACTTATAAAGTCCGTATCTTTTGCATCGTGAGGGTAACAATGTAAAGTTAGTCGCATAAAAACTGGTAACTCGCAGTAAAAGCTAGTGAAAGACACTTGAAAATTTTTACGTGAGTTAAAAAGGGCCGCGGGATCAGGACGGATGTAGACGACTTAAGGAGACAAAGCTTTCTAACAAACGTAAAATCTACTTTGAGAGAGATGTAAGCCGAGAGCCATTATTTATCATAGTCTTGATTTCATTTGTATGTTATGTGGCCTGGTATGACTTTAATGAGATGTATATACATACATATTAATATAATTGGAGTGTCTATATGTAACATCGAAAAAAAAACAAAAAACAAATTGGTAAAAACTTTCTATCTCTGTGTTTGTCTGTCTGTATGACTATCTGCAAGATCGTTTTTGTTCCGGGTAATCTCCGGAACTCTTGGACCTATTTTGACGGGACTTTGACGGGAAAAAAGCTAATACACACCGGAATATTATACTACTTTTTTAAATTCTGTGCTAACAAAGTTGCGGGACACCACTAGTATACCCTAGTATATCTGATGACTGAGTAATGTTCTATTTAAACCAAAATAAATAAAAAAGATATTTCTACGTTCACAGATATGAACTTTCGAACGTAATATATCTTAGGTAAAAATTCCAAGACCACATTATTGAACGTTTACTCTCCTTTTCGATACAATTAGAGTAAAAGGGAGTTCATAATGTGATTCCTCCTATTTGTATACATTTATTGTAACCAAATGGAAGATACGTGTTGTTACAATGTAATGCGTTACCTTCAGTAGCCTAGAATTGAGTTTTGCGTATATTTATGTACTTAAAAGTTAGTATTTGTTAACAGTATATTGCTTTTATTATGTACTTAACATGCTTATGGTATGATTTTTCAATACTGAATTTTTTTTTTCAATTAATTCAGTTAGTCATCGAAATGTAATTGTAAAACCAACAACATAGTCTTGTTATCTCCGTAGAATTGCTTTAAGCATTGCATAGAATTAGTTTTTAATTCCAGTATATTTTTTTATGGAAAACATATAATGAATAAAAAACTCGTGTCCACGCTGAAACGAATATGGCCGACTAGAAATTTACACAAAAATAAATTACATTACATATGAGATCACATTTCAAATGTTTAGTAGTTAAAATTACTTTTGCGTTACTTTGTAAGTAATATTGTTTATAACATTTTAGTTATGAAGAAACCAGTAACTCGTTACAAGTTGCTCGATCAAATTTAACGAGAAGGTTGAATTTGGTTTGGCGCCAAACGTCAAAATCGAGGCGACGCGACGCGACGTCCTCAAACTTTTCCTATTTAGATTTTGTCATCGATTATTTAATGCCTTTATGTTACGATCGTCTCTTGTTTAAATGGAACTTGATGTTTTGGACAAGAGTAATTGTGTTAGAAAGTAAATGAACATGATGAGTCGATTGAATTTGTGGTATAAAATAATATTAAAATGTATTAATCAGAACTTATTAACTTTAAAGTTGTGTCGCTTTTAGATAATTATTTAAAATTACGATTACCAGTAATTTAAATTGAAACAATATTTTTAAACTACATATAATAATGTAGTTTTAAAAATATTTGAACACATGTTTATTTCACAATACATGAAAAATATTTCGATTGGGCATTGTTAAAAGATGACTGGAATTGTGAGTTTCGCATGAAATTCAATGTACAGCGATTTTCAGTTAAGTACTTCCGTCTGACTGAGAGATTTTAATAGTGCATTTATTTTACCATTTTATTCTGTTAAACGAGTTTTAAAATGATTTATTATTTTTAAGGATTTTTATAATAATTAAATAAATATAAGTTAATTTAAAAATTCAGTCTAGGATACATAAACAATGTAATTTAAATTTTATCTGTTAATTATTATTTTTTTAAGATTTATTCATTAAATTACACCTTAATTTTTTTCTTTTTAAACCAAACTGCTTTTGAGTGCTACCAGTATTATCTATAGTAGTACGTAGGATAACATAAAACCTCTTTATTCTTAAACTACCAAAAATATTAAAGTACTCAATGTCAATACAGACCATCATCGCCCTGTCTTTATTTCACACACGCAGAGTCTGCTCACGAGATTTTTATGCTCTAGATCGATCGATCTTTCGTCGTCAGTTATTACTTTGTTGATCAAGACACAGAAATCTGACAGTCTTAATAAAAGAAGAATCATACAAAATAATCAGACAATAAAACAAAAATACGATAATTCCATGTATTATAAACAAAATGAATCTACAATTCATCTGCTCTTGTGTATGTAACATTTCTATGTATTAATAAAATTCTTGTAGTAAGGTACATAATATTTTGAAGAGAGAATTTATTAAAAATTTGATTCTATTTTCAAGCTTTATTCTACTGTACGAATCGAGTAGCACTCACGGATGCGTGGCGTCGAGTGGCGAATTGTTCCCGGCTTCGGCTCGCGGCCACAATTACGACTCGCGATGGCACTTCATTCTTACGACGAATGAACTTGCTAATGTTATACTTAAAAAGTGCCAATTAATTTATTGTTTTTAATTTGAAAATGAAACATTCAATTATTTCTGAATTTAAAGTGAACATTAAAACATTATCATTTCTGTACAGGTGTGTACCGTGAAAACCCACACTAAGAAATTTTCTTATTGACTGAGTTCTGAATGACATTTAAATTCATTGCTAAACTTTTCTTTTGATGAAAATGAACTGTAAAATAATGGGCATATGATTTATATTCGTAAAAGCGTAGCGAAATGTTAGCAGTGCCATCCACTTACTATAACTTCGAATGGAGTGTTTGTTCTGGAATTTACACAGCATGTTGAAGGTGATTGAAATCTTTGATTTATACATGTTATAATTAAGTAAGTCATGTTATTCTTACGTATTATAGTTAAGTAAGTCAAAGTCAGTTATGGATATATCTGTTAAAAATAATTTTGAATTTAAATTTACAAAGAAATATCTATTAAATTGTTTAAATTTTCGTGATACATATAAATTAATTAAGAACGGCTTAACTCACATATGACTGTCCGGTGACGGCACCGACTAGTTTCGGACCTGTCGGATGCCCTCAAAATAAAGCTACTCGTATATTTTTAGGAAAATCAGTAGATTATTTTAGGCCTGCAATTTCGCTTGCACATCATCGGCCAAGGTTAATACAAGCTCACAAATCCTATTATTAATTGTTGTCTCTATTATTTAGTTATCAACAACTAGTAAAGTGTACGTTTTAGTTTAAATCAGAAAAATTGGAATTGACATGTGATTTCAAACCTATTTATATTTCGTAAATATCTTTCTAATAGTACAAATGCGAATGTATAGATGGATGGATCGATGGATGTTTGTTTGAAGATATCTCCGGAACAACTGAACGGAACGACTGAACGGAACATAGATTGGAACACATAGGCTACTTATTAAGTTTTTTTTAATTCCGCGCGGACGGAGTCGCGGGCCACAGCTAGTAAGTAAAAGATAGTAGATTATAATCTTCATTTATATATCAGTCTAACCTTATTACCTAACCAAGTTTCTATTTAATCCGATTGTATCAGATCTATGTGTCAATGTAGCGAAATGCGGGCCACAATGTATCGGACAATCTGAAGCACTATAACTACAATGCAATGCTTGAAATGCAGGAAATTGTATTTGTAAAAATATCTGTTATCGACCTTGGATATTACACCTATAAAATTGCAGCAATTTTATTATTTACTAGCTTTGTGTTGTTTTTATTTACCGCTGTACCTTTGTTATTAGCTCAAGAGGCTAGTGTTATTAATATTAACTGTCACCCGCGATTCCGTCCGCTCGGAATTAAAAAAAAACTTAATAAGTAGCCTGTGTTCTCACACACAATAATCTACATTTATGCCAAATTTCATCGAGATACGTTGATGCATTTTGGAGATACTTTCTAACAGCCATCCAAACATTCGCATTTATAATATTAGTAAGATAAAATCATAACAAAACAATAACAATTTACAACTTTATTATTACCTTAATAAGAATCTAAGTCGAATGTCTATGTAATAAGCTATGTAGATCTAAAAATAATAAAATAAACATTAATTTTATAACATTCAACGAAATTGTCGTTTATTGTATCCATTTCAACTATAATAACAATCACAAAAGACATTATTAGCTATAATTTGTCTCGTGTTTCCTTTAACAAGAAATCTAATTTTCTTTAATTGCTTCATGTCTAACAATTGTGTAAAGCAAAATATTTAAAGCTCGCTTTCCAACAATTAAACGAATTTCCATATAATGATACTGCCACCTCAAACCTCTTCACTAGAAATGCTTCTTATTCGAGACAAGAGCTTGGAGCCGAGATATTGGCGACACCTTTTCGTCTGCCAAATAACATCGGATTATTAAACGATTTTATGTTACATTGTATTATATTTTAGCATTTAGATTGTTAAATTAAATCTCATTTTTTATTTGAATTTATACTTGCGAATTTATAGATGAAAATAAAATAGAAATAAAATGAAATGTACATTTATAAAATTATGTAATAAATTAAAAATTATTTTAATTAATTCTATTTAATGGAACTTTTCCTTAATCATAATTTTATGTTCTATTTCTGTAGTAAATTAGTTTTTATTCAGTAGTACACTTTGTACTGTTTTATCATTTCTAAATTAGTAAATGAAATTTTAATTGAATTATAGTTTTTAATGAGACTGGGTCCCTGTTGACTGATGTTGAAGTATGGGTTCATTGTACACGTGACATTATGGCTGATACAATGCCCTTTCTGTAACTAAGGGAGTACGACCTTGAACAGCGGTTTTAACTGTCGGTCATTTTGTTCTATTATATTACATTCAAAGTTCATTTATACATCCGTAAATGGATACTCTATGCTTCAAAGCTCAATGAAAATTAAAATGTGTACTGTTAACTACCAAATTAAAGATAAAATTTAGTTAGATAAATGTACTTTATATGTAATCCCGGCCGATATCGGCCACGGCGACTGTCTTCAACTCCGGTTTTGACGTTGGTGTGCTCACATGTGGCTTATTTAGCCTATATTCAATCTTATATGTAGTGGTTACATGAAATAATGTAAAAACAATCGCTAGAAAAGATAGGCCGCAGGCACGAAATTAGCGATGAGCGGAGTACCACTGCTCTCCCGCTGGTTTCGTGTTCGCCGCTGTATTGTGCTATACTTTTGATTGCTTCGCACCGCTCCGCTCGTCGTGACGCGTCGCTTCGTTTAGAATGTGCGTTTCTAATTCAAGCATTTTCCGATTTTAAAAAAACGCTTATATATTCAACGTAAAACATTTAGCTTATAGATTATCAATATATTTACGTCACTCAATTCATCGCTATTTTTTCCTTGTTGTTTAGACTCTAAGCATAAAGAATACCAATAATATTGCTATAAAAGACATTGAAAGCATTAGTTCACATCTAGCGTAATAGTGTCATGCATTAGGGGTAGCGCGGGGGAGCAATAAAGGGGTAATCACCCCTCCTCGGGCGCCGGGCGCTAGCCGGGGTGAATTAGACTGGACGAGGCAAGGGAGAGAGCGGAGAAAGCAACTTTTTAATTTCGCCGTTATAAAATCGCAGAGTATCCGAAATGTAAATCATTTTAATGGGTTTTCGAGTAAATCAATTAGTCTACCCTTTGCACCTTTATTATAAAGTTTACATTTTACGAGACGGCCATCTACGAAAATTCTATAAAATACTTTATGCTAGCAAGATTCGCCTTAACTTAGAATCCTTTGTAATACGAATGAATCAAAAAAATCTTTTGAGTGAACCGCTGCAAATTTTAGTATTAACTTTTGCAATGTAATTTTCCTCATTTTTGTATCTATATTAATATTTTACTTAACAATCTTAGTTTCTTGATTTTTTTCTTTTGTTTCACATAGAAGCTCAGTTCAACTAGGAAGAAAAGTTTACTGTTTATAGTTTAAATGGGAAATATAGTCTTTCCATTACAGTTGTGTCACGAATTACCTCAATAGTTCAAAGGTTCTTTTTAAAATTTCATGGCATCGCGCGACCCCACTTTGATTCGCAGTGTTAGGGTCTGTAAAATTGTTTATAGCAACTACTTGTCCCAGCAGTAAAGAGCATTCGAAATTTGTATGTATGAGAGGAGTGTATAAATCCTCCAAATCTGCAATTTACTACTACCCTCTCAACGCATCCTATTATACAGCCAAAACGAAAGACAAATCACCTTTTTTATTATACTCTAAATGCACTTCGTGTTTACATTAAGTATGTTTTTAAATACTAAATCAAGATTTACTAATATTTAAATGACTAACAGTGAGTTTCTGAGACCTGAATCTGAATCTGTTTAAAACATATCGTCATCTTTGTTCTTTGATTTTTGACAAAAAAGGGATGAAAATTTGTTATATACAGGGATTTTAGTGTCAAACCCACGGTTAAAATGTTGATAATCTAATTATGCATTTCCATTGTTTCTTTCTGTTTGTTTGTTGCACTATATTTTAATACGGTTTTTAAAATGCGTCAATGTAAAATATATGACATAAACGCCTGCTGAGATTGAGATATATAGATATATAGGTTAATATAAAAATGTCCGGCAAGGCGAAGTAGAAAACAATGACGAAATATTTTCAGATCGGCAACGGCCTTCGGTAAGGAAGAATGCCATCGGCAAGAGGAAAAACAAACGCTACATAAGCAAAGCTGAGGGTAAGATTATTTCATAATATGACTTTAATATGAACAAATGTATTTAACAGAATGTACTATGGTGATGATCACATAAACAAAAAAGTAGTGATATTGAATGTGAATGGCTTTAAAAGTAGACGAAGTCCAAAGAAATTAGGTATTGATTTTGTGAAAATGGATACGCTTAAGAAGGGAGTAATGACTTATAGAGATGTATGGAAGAGTATATTGTGCCGATCCTAATGATGACGTATGAAATTTTAGTTCTTATACAGTTCTTTTGGACTATTAAAACAAAAGAAGTGCATCAAAATTATTAGAGAAGGCAGGGAAATTATAACATAACTTTCCTAATCAAGATTTCACTATAATTTCGTGAAATATTAACCGCTATCAGCTTGTTACTTGAGTTGTGGATAAATGTTTCAGTGAGTAATGTTTGGCTGCGACTGGACGGATGTCTACGTATGTGTAGCGTCGGATGATTCCCTCATAACGCAAATATGATTTTGTATTATAACTTACAAATGTAAATTTAGTTAAACTTGCAAATAGCCGTGTATATGATAATTACCGTAGGGTGATAAATTCTGTAAGATAATTGTGCATTTAGATACGGCGTCATAGATAGAGCAAGTGATCTAGCTTGGAATTTAAATATTTTAAATGTTTACTTCAACATTAAATGTCTTTCAATCTAACTAATATTATAAATACGAATATTTAGATGGATGGATGTTAGTTACAAGGTATCCAGAACAGCTGCACGGATCTCGTTGAAATTTGGTATATACGTAGAGTATAGTCTAGAAGAACACATAAGGTACTAGTTAATTTTGTTAATATCACGCGTACGGAGTCGCGGGCACAATCTAGTAATAAATACTATCATGACCGATGACAAAAAGTAATAATTTGTTCTGTACCAACTCTATACATTAAAAATGAGTTATATTAAATATAGAAAACATTTCATGTAGAGTAGGGAGTATATTATAACAGCATTCCCTGCTCGTTCATCATCCGGCCGCAATATGTTGTACGCTATACAGTGCGCCGCGCGGATCCTCTGTCTGTTGCATTTTATGAATTTGTTTACAGTTTGCGAACATTCTCTTCATGTTTATAGCTCATTTTATATTTCTGTCAGTTATAACTGACAAGATTTTTTTTTAGAAAAATCACAATACATTTTATTGTTTCAATTATGATTGTCATTCACATTTTCTCTCTGTAACGTTAAAGATAAATGTTTACTTTAGGTTGTTTACCATTACCATCCCTGCCCTAACTACCGAAATTTCTAGACTTAATATTTAAAAGCTATAGACTATAGAGATATCAATTAAACCATCGTCGTTGGTCTTGCAATTTCATAGATAAGCTATCATTTCTAGAAAATTCTTCAGAGACGTCAGATTTTTATGTAAACATCTCTCCCGTCGGGCACAATGGCAGCGAACACGTGAAATGAGATGTCTCATAATAGTGCTATACGAGGTGCGGCCTGCGCGTTACTGTCAGTGGATTAGATACTGAAATTTTTATTTAGTCTTCTATTATTCAGTCTCATAAATAATAAAATTTATTTTAATTGTATTTTAGTAAAACGGGAATATCCTATAAATAGTATTATTTATATCTTGTTTTTTTTTTTTTTTCATTTTATCTGTAGTTTACTTATTCTCCAGTAAAAAGCAAAAATATGTAATTATTTCTTTAACACAATCTATATATAATCTGTGTTTTCCTTTGCGTAATAAACATTTAACATGGAATAAATAATATTTTTTTATTTGGTATCAAATACGATGTGCGTACCTGGAATCGAAACATCGCTCCCGCGGCTCTCCCTGTCCCTGACAGATATTAAATTCGTATTCGCGATCCGCCGGCCGCGATATATTACTGTATATACCAGTACAGCAATCGTTGTGTTGTCGCTTTCATATAGAATACATTACTCTGTGTACAAGTGGTTTAGTAACATGCAATCGAGTTGATGTTTTCAACGCGCCCGCCCTGGCTAATTCGCCACGTAATTTGTTACTTGTATATACTGATTCGATAGCCCGGCCAAACTAAAGCCCCGTTTTGCAACTTGTTAATAAGCTTACGAATTAACTATCCGAACTAAACGAGAACGCGGCTTTAATTTTAGTTCTCGTTTCGTCAATGGACCGACTGATGATAAAATAAAAGTCAGATAAATTGTCTGATTGAAAACGCACACTCAATATATTTTATTCAATACTCTTTTTTATGCTTTAAAACTATGTTATCAAACACTATTTTATTGAGTATATTTTAAGTTGAAATAGAAGCATTTTTAAAGCTATATTATTCACCTTTATCTTTTACAGTAAATAAATATTTTTTATGTTTTAATTTATTATTAAAAAGGTATGCAATAAAGAATTGTTTACCATTTTAAGAATCTGAAAAATTATCATGAATCGCTTCAGCTACTTGGTTTAAGATGATATTGTTACTTTTTATATGTATTTAACTATATTTCTTCATAATTTCTTACTACTTGTAACTTACCGAAGTATAATTATGTTAATAACGAATAAATAACGCCTACGCACCCCGCAGAGGCGCCGCGCGGCCCCAACGAAACTTTCCGATCTTCTAAGCAAGTAGGATAAAGGAAACATTATGTAAATAAGCTCTGAGGTTCATGATTAACTCCGAGGTACCGAGTCCCCGGCTTCTTATCAGGACGGAGTTTTTAATACACGCCCCTTGTTTAGACGAGGAGCTTTTATAACTTTCAACCAAATTTTGTTTTGCGTCGCCGCGCCGCCACATTGATGGTCCAAAGTAATTTCTGTAGGTGAACGCGAAAAATTCAAAACACTTTAATAAACTAAAATCTGGTAAAATTTAGCTAAAAAAAAGGTTAACGCCCTCACTACAAAAAAAAAAATTGACGAAGTTACAAATACATTTTAAACATAAGCCAACCCTTTTATGGTTCGACTCTAACTAAATTATTTACAAATCTATAGTGGTAGGTCCCACAAGAACAATATTTGTTGGGTGGACGAATGGGCTGAGTCGATCGGTGAAATACCACCACCGCACAGAAGACAGGCGTGAAGTGGAAGCAATTCCGCGTCTTCTGATGAATGTGGTGCCGGAGGCCTAATTTTAGTCCTCTTTCTCTTACGACCATTTTCTTATTAGGAAAGGATGGGAAGGGGAAGTATATTTGGTAGAAACGGGAACGCATAGGAAGAAGAAATAACCTCTATCTGTGTCCCCTTCTCCGTTGATTAAGGTAGACAACGCATCAGCATTTGCGGATGTCTATGGGCAGCGGTCGCCTCGATATTTCGGCAAATTAAGATGGCTGTTTGCTCGTTTGCCAATTTTTGATATAAAAAAAGGTATTTCGGAATTAAGAACACTTTTGGTTCGATTAAAAGATGCAGCAAACTTCTTATGTTATAAATCTTTAAACAAAACGAAGTAGTGCGACGTCACTGTCCTTACTTTCTCTAAGGTTACCTATTATATATTTTTAAAATCAATGATTTTACAAATAATAATTGCATAATACGGTATTGTTAGTCCGAACAGTAAATGTGTGACTTGAGAAATTGGGCTTAATAAATTCACTATGACGAGGAGAATCGAGAAAGTTCTCAGTTTTATATCTCCATTCTATCTACGAGATAGAGTCGGGCGTGTCGCGACGGTTTTATATAAGAGCACCGACTTCACAGGAATAGCTGTTTTTTCTCATCAACTTTAATTAAGTTGTAGTTCTTGAGAGAGTCGGGAAGTAAACGATAATGGATTCTAGTTAAGTTTTCAAATGAATTCTCACTTTTGCATTGGAAACTATAGTTCATATGAATTTAAATATTTAATTTATTATTGAAAGTAATTTTAAACAATGATGAAATTGTTATAAGTTAAAAGATTTTAAACTATTAAGAAGATTTATTACTATTGTTAGTTGATCCATACATTATTGCTCTAATACATTCGGAAAACAAGTGTACTGGACGTTATCGGTTTATTTTAATGTAACAAGATTTGTCTTAGTAACTCTTGGCTTAGAAGCTGCTTAAAGTAAACAAAGTTAATTTTACTTAAAATATGAGAAGATTTTGTGATAGTTTTTAAATTTATTTATTTAGAAAACATGACAAGGTTAAGATCTGGTTAACAAATACGTAATTTATCTTAATGTTACATAAATCAACTATGCAGTATCGTAGTACTCTCAGACTAAAGTATTAGTCTAATGTAAGTAAACAGGAGGTCGGTAACTGTGTAGGTAAACTCTGTACATTAAGAACCGTTCATTATGTTCAATAAGTTAGACGATGCACCTCGTTAAGGTACGTGCATTTCGATAATGGAAATGGAATATTCTATGTTTAGTACATTGCTTGTTAGATTAGATATGTCATTTGTGAATCAACGTAATAAACATTAGTACTAGCTTATACATACTCGTAGGAGATTAATGTTAAAATTATGTGAATTTTGAAATTCGAATAGATGTTTAAAAATAACTACAATTATATATTTTTATTTTTAAGAAATATTGGGAGTAACCTTAATTATTAAATGAAAAAAAAAAACAAGGATTTTTTTGGTAATCTCTTTAAATTTTGCTATTAAATGATGTAACGAGATTTCTTTTAAGCATTTTTTTCTATTACAGGTTGTTTTGTTTAAAAATCCAAAAAAGGCTAGATGTGTAAACGTGAGAAAACTGTTTACAAATGCTAATGCTCCAGAGCTCTTAAAATATTAAGCATAATGCAACAACAAATTCTTTCTTATCTTAAACTTAGTGTTGCTTTTTCCTTTTACAAGAGCTTATTCCACGCGTTTAGGTGAACTAAAATAAAGTTTCTTGAACAAAATTTAAGCGCAGATGTAGGAGGCGTTGGCTCCGTTATACTCTTGCAGCTCGCTACAATTTTTGTTGAGAATTTCACTTCGGGAAACATTTCAACTTCACTGCATTATTCCGACTAGTCGTTTAGGTTATTTTTTGAAGATTATTTCGAATAATTCGCATTTAAAAGTATTGTTGATTTTAATTTAATTCTTTAAAGATCTTCAGAAAGTTGAATGCTAATTAGTCTTTAAGTTAAGAGTCAAAGTAAGCGGCGAGCGCCGTTTCTTTCAATCCGAGTCACCCTTTGCAAAACTATTACCTCCCGACATAGGTACAAAGCGGTCTCTCTTCATTTCCCGGCCATTGTTTCAATTTTAAAACTGCCAGCCTCCATTCGCGCCGGTTGACCCGAATAGGTGGCCGTACATCGCTGATTTTGCATAATTAAAACTGTCTACAGTTCTCTTAATAGAACTTTTATCTGAGACTTCGCTCACTTCGCCGCAAATGTGGCAACACACAACTTGTTTTGATTCTCCTTCTATTTTATTTGAACGTTATCCTTTGGTTTGGTTTTCTTAAATTCATTTATGGACTAACCCGTTTTGAATTTCGTGAAAGAAATTATTACTTGATATTAATTTTTTTTATTAGTTATTTAAAAGTAACATTGTTGTAGAAAGAAAATAAGCACAAAATAATTTAATTTAACAAAATTTTGACTTTTAATTGCTTGTAAAATAAATAAACTTGAAAACATGTAAATATAAAAGTCACGTAGATATATTTATAGTAGCAATAGTTTACGTAAAACATTTTCACGTGACATTTTTCTAACATTGATAAATCTATCTAAAGCATGAATAAAAGCTGCAATAAATATAGTTCTAACAAAGTCGATATTAATTTGGCGCGCTGCAAACGTCATTGTTTAGCCGCCGTTCTTTATGTATTCAATAACATTTTTATATGCAACCTCGTTCACTTCGCCGTTGTACACACGAGAATTCATTGTATTTTAAATGTTTTTTTATTTGTTTCATAACTTTTACCTTATTTTTCATTCTATTGTATGAAAAAGATAACATTAATGAGAAGAAAAAAAAACAATTAATGGGACGCTGTTTACTAAACATCAGATAATATACGTGTAATAATTATTATATCCCTTAGATAAGTTTTATAGTTCCGTCAACAGTCGCTTAGACGATCACTGTGAACGATATCTTATTTAAGGCTACACTAAGGGGTCCTTTAAGATCTCTGAATAACTCTGAGAGTGGCATTTGATGTTTTTTGCAAGATAATTAACAACCATTAATCTAGTAAATCTTTTCTTTTTTAATGCTCTTTTAACTTCTTAAAGACTGTGGATTAAGTAATGAAGTGTGGATTTAAGTAAGTTAAGTGAAGAATAAAACAACAAACAAAGAAACAGAACTCTGAACTTTGAATAGCGTGTGATTACTTTAGTGAACAGTCATTATCGGATCTTTAAGACTCCACTTCGAATCCTTTTTAAACTATTTTCAAGCTCTAACGTAAACGATCAACTGCTCGCCTCTTTAGAAATTGTTGAAAGAGAATTTTTTACAAAGCGAATAATGATTCGTTTTTTCTTTAGTTGCGCTGTCTAGATAAAGTGCTAACAAATTCTTTTTTTAAAGTAGATAAATATGAATTCAAAGTTACTCTACAAATATTTATTAATCGTGAAATTCACGTCACAATTGGATTTTTATTATTTTTTTTACAATTGTTCTAAAGTAGAAATCCGATACATTCGTATAAGAATTTTGTGAAAATGATCCATTTTAGTTTCAACAGAATCTATTAAAATACATCGTAAGCAGATATTTATTTTCACTTTGTACACAGAACTGAAATAACAAAAACATTTCATGTAATTTATTTAAAACAGATCACATAAAATGTTATTTTGTTAACCATAGAGTTCTAGAAATCATGAAATCTGAGGTGTAGGATTTAATGATTTTTTTTTTTTTGTTAAAAAGACGTCTCAGTTTAGACACAGAATAACTTAAATATCAGAATAATACAAGTATAATTTATCTTCAGCGACACTTTACAAACTGTTCAACATTTCCCATCGCTACTGCTATATTTTGATAGTTTTATTAGACTTATCAAGGTAAAAGCAATATCGCTCTCGATGTAACGGAAACTAGTTATTATGCCAATAGAGATACGGATGAAATTCGTTCGTCTGGAAGTGATTGAAAATGAGTATTTGTAATGAGATGGTCAGCAGTTATTGATTCCCGTGGTTCCATTAGGCTAGTACTAGTGATGTTGCATTTAATAATACATCGATAAATGTTATAGTCAATAATATCCTTGGAGATTGCTTCCTAGTCTTTTATTGATCAAGAATCTAATGTTTAATAACATATGTATTTATGGTGTAAAATGATGGCTGGGTTTCCTTTCTTACTTCTTAATTTTGAGCAGTTACTATAAGCATAAAAGCATGATTGTTATATTAAACTAGCTGTCGCCCGCGACTCCTTCCGCGAATAGATGTTGGCCGATTCTCAGACCTACTGAATATGCTCACAAAATTTCATGAGAATCGGTCAAGCCGTTTCGGAGGAATATAACCACAAACACCGGACACGAGAATTTTATATATTAGATAATAATTCTAATAAAACGTTATTTTAAAAATGTAGAACAATTGTTATTTAAACAGAACAATATTTTCTTATATAATATAACTCAACATTAACATCAAGAAATGTTCGTCTTGATAAAATTGTATTTAAATTTAGAATTATGTCGATAAATATAACTCTGATACCAAGAACAACCCTATTTATTAACGGGTATGAATTCAGGGCGTTATCTTGTCGCATGTATGTGGTCCCTTTGCGAACTGGCAATCATGCTAGATGTCCTTATCTAGATTCCAAATCCCTCTGCTGTTTTCATTCTGCCAACATGAATGCAAATTTAGATACGAAAATAACATTTAGTTTTTAGATAATGATATTATTTAGATTTACATTCATTTATTTGTACAAAGCGGCAAAATATGTAGGTACAATTCGCTAGTAACAAACTTTAGTTTATAATAACTTAAGTTATATTTAAAAGAAATATTCTGAAAAGATTCTTAAATTTGCAATTAAATTAATTCATATTTAAGAGACGAGTTTTTATTTTGCGTCGCTTGAAAATAGTCCATGTGTTAACTTATTTCTAAAGCTGAATATGTTTTGCGAATATTATTTCATCAGCAGTAGTCGTGTAGGGTGTACTTTACGAAAGTTCATTCGCTTAATGCCACGTAGAAAGCGATAGCTACACCGCGAATGAATACGAATTTGTTCGCAAGTTTCGAGGAAAATTGTGGTTATTCAGCCTTCTTAGTTAGGTGAAGATTGTTGAAGTTTCTACTATAATTTGACGGTAAATATGAGTTTATTATGTTGATATTAAATAAGTTGACTTCTTGGTGTGGAACAATAATTCCTTTAATAGTTGGTTATAGTGGTAATAAGCAGCTTGACGTGTATTTAAATACAAAAGCAACATTGATAGTTGTTACACTATTTATAACTCAAGATCGGTCGAACTGATTTAGCTGAAAATTGATGGGTGTTACAAAAGTTTCCGCATGGAATTAATAATTTTTTTTACATGTCATAGACATTGACTTTTTTTTTTTTTTTTTAATCCGTAACATACACCCCCTTGCTGACGAAGTCTGAATATAAATCAAATGTGAGGTGATGTATTAAAGTTAATTTGAATTTGACAAGTATACAAGTTTGACATTACAATTGACAATTAAGTGACATGAGTGATTGACAGCTATTGAGATAATAAATTGAAGAAAATAAATAAATGCTTTAATTACAATTGCTAAATTAATGCTAGATAAAGTAATAATTGAAACAGAAAATAATTTTAAAGTGATGTGAATTTACAAGTTTACGTGACAGTGTTGTGCTATTTGATAAATATGAAATGAAAAGTTGCAGTAATTATTTTAAATCATTCTCTGTTTGTTAATTAAAATTAAAGTTAAATTACAATAAATTGTAGTATTATTTCTATTACAATCTTAGATCTATCTTAAGTATAAGTCTAGGGTATAGGATATTACATCTAGGAGCTAAATTACATAGTTAAAGTAAAATTTAGAGTTAGATTTTAACATTTGTTTAAAAAAAAGAAAATATAAGCAGAATTACTGAGATGGTAATAAGACAAGTTTATGTATAGGGCGCTTGTACTGTCCCTTAGCAGTTTTGACCAAGACTGACCGGGTTAGGTGGTCATCTTTTGAACTATAAATCTCGATAATTCTCCCCATGGGCCAACACATTGGCGGAGTGTTTTCATCTTTAATAAGAACTATATTTCCTACTTGTAAATTAGGAGAGTCTGTAAACCACTTTTGTCTAGTTTGAAGTTCAGACAAATATGTTTTGTAAAATTCTTTCCAGAATTGCTGTTTAATTGATGTAATCTTTTGCCAAATATTAAGTCTATTGTCTGAAATTTTAGCTAGACTGGGCTCTGGTATATCTAAAATTGTTGTGCCAATAAGAAAATGACTTGGACTTATATAATTAATTGAATCTATATTATCAGTAGTTGCAAATAATGGTCTTGAATTTAATATTGCTTCGATTTGACAAAGTATGGTAGACAATTGTTCATAGGTCATCCTACAATTACCTAATTTTCTTTTGAGTAAATATTTAGTTTGTTTAATGCAAGACTCATAGATTCCTCCCATATGACTAGCGAGAGGTGTGGTGAAATTCCACTTTATATTTAGATTGTTAGTATAATCCATAATCTGACTGTAAGATGTCTCATTTTTGAACATATTATACAGGTCATGTAGTTCATGATCTGCACCTTTGAAATATAAAGCATTGTCGGATAAAATGCTGCTGCAGATACCTCTACGAGCAACAAATCTTTTTAGGCATGAGATAAATGATGGTGTTGTAAGATCAGTTGATAATTCAATATGTATGCATCTAGTTGATAGACAGACTAGTATTAATATGTAGCTCTTTATAAATTTAGCATTGCGTAGATTTGAACTTTTAATGTATATTGGACCTCCATAGTCTATTGCTATGTGTAAGAATGGTCTTTCTAAATTGACTCTATGAGATGGTAGGTTAGCCATCATTTGCCTACAGGTTTGACCACGATATCTGGTACATACTGTGCACTTGTAGACAATTTTCTTAACTTCAACTCTAGCATGGATAGGCCAATATGTAAGTCTTAAGTTTGAGACTGTGTTCTGAATGCCTGAGTGAAAGAGTTGTATGTGATACCTTTGTATGATGAGAGATGTGACATGGCACTTGGGTAATATTATAGGATATTTCTGATTATATTGAATGTTTGCATGTTTAATTCTACCACCTACTCTTAATAGAGAGTCTTGACTGTCTATAAATGGGGATAGTCTTTTGAGTGGACTATTTGAAAAGGTATAATTAGTTTTACCTGACTTTAGTTCTAATATTTCTCTTTTAAAGTGAGATGCTTGTACAATCTTGATTATGAAGTTATGACTAACTTTTAATTCTTCAGGTGTGAGAGGACCTGTGATTCTATGATTGTGTTTGAGATTATGACAAAATCTGTGACACTGAGCAATTGTGTTTAATAATCTTTGAAAACTTGAAAATCTTTCAAATATGTTCATAAAGTATTCTAAGTCATCATCATTATAATATTCTGAGACAGTTTGATTTTTATTAGGGCTTACTACTTTAATGAGATAGGTTTCTACTTCGGTTTTTGTCTGAGCACTACCGCATGGCCAGTCACTAGGTGGTGAGAGCAAGTATGTCGGACCGTGCCACCATAGTGATAAATTATTAAAATCTTTAGCGTGTACGCCATGAGTAAGTAAGTCTGCAGCATTGTCATAAGTTCTAGTATGATGCCACAAATTAGAATCTGAGTTTTGTAATATTTGCGAGATTCTATTTGATACATAAACTTCCCATTTTTTGTAGGGTGAGTTTATCCAATTTAAAACTATACTTGAATCTGTGTAATAGTATACAGAATGTATTTTAATAGCTACCTCTAAGGCAAGTTTGACTTTTTTCATTAATTTTGAGAGTAGTGTAGCGCTAGAAAGTTCTAATTTTGGTAAGCTGACTGTGCGTACAGGGGCAACTTTGCTTTTGCTAATAACTAAATTAGAAGTTGGCTTTTGATTAGGATAATGTGCTACAATGTAGATACATGAGCCATAAGCAACTAGTGAGGCATCACAATATCCTACTAAGTAAATTTCATTTGGTATATCTGAGAAACAATATCTAGGAATAGTAATATCTTTTAATATCTGAATATTATCATAGAAGGACAGCCATTGTTGAAGTAAATGTTTGGGTAAGGGTGTATCCCATTGTATGATATTGGATTCTTTCCATAGCTGTTGCATGAAAAGTTTTGCAGTGATAGTAACGGGTGATAGGTAACCGAGTGGGTCATATATCTTGGCAATAATTGAGAGTACAATTCTTTTAGTAAAATGTAAGTTACATTGCTGAGAGGGAATGTTAACTTTAAATGTATCTGTTGCGGGTTCATACTTGAGACCTAATGTACTAGTTTCATCACCAATAATAAGACTGGTTGGTGAATGCTGACCTTTGTTGCTTTCAACATCTTGTAATATCTGAGGATTGTTAGATGACCATTTATGTAGTTGAAAACCACCTCTTTTAAATAGGGAAATTAATTGATTGCAAAGTTCTCTAGCTTCAGAGAGTGAGTTTGTTCCACAATGGACATCATCCATAAATGTTTGATATAAAATGCATTGTGCTGCTAATGGATAAATGTGACCATCCTGATGGGCAAGCTCTAGTAATGTCCTAAATGCTAGATAAGGAGCACATCTAGTCCCATATGTGACTGTATTCAGTCTAATAACTTTAAGATCATCGTTAGGCGATGCTCTCCATAGTATACATTGTAGGTTACGATGTAAGGGATCTATGTTTATATTTCTGAACATTTTAATTAAATCACATGATAGTACATATTTATAGGTTCTATATCTTAATATAATGTCTATTAAATCTGTGTAAATGTTAGGACCCTCATGTAAGACGTCATTGAGAGAGATAGATGTAGATGACTGACTGCTTCCATTAAAAACTACACGTAACTTGGTTGAAACACTACTTGGTTTTAAAACTGCATGATGAGGCAGAAAGAACCTTTTGATTTCCTCTTGTGTGTCTGCTGAAAATGAAGAGGCAGGTATGTAAGATGCATGGCCTAAGTTTATGTATTCATCAATGAATTCGGAATATTGTTTATGAAGTTCTGGATTGTTAGTGAATCTTTTCTCTAAAGACATAAAGCACTTTTGAGCGATACTGTAGGAATCACCTAGCTGATCTAGCTTGTCTTGTATAATTGGAAGTTTTACTGTAAAGCGACCTGTGGGGTCTCTAGTAGTTGTGCTTTTGTAAAGTTCTTCGCAAAAGATGTGTTCCGGTGTAAGTATTGGGGAAGGTTTTAGTTCCTCTTGCTCCCAAAACCGTTTTAATAATTGATCACAAGATTGTTCACAGGTTAAATGTGCTGATATAACTGAGTGTTTGTAAAAGTGTGCGTCTGCATGAGTTGAAGTGTGGAGATTGTTCGATGTGTGGACTGTATTATGATATAAAGATTGCATTGTTAATTCAATTTCTCCTGTCACTACCCATCCAAAGACTGTATTTATGAGTGTGGGACGATTTTTACCTAATTGTATACTGCCCTGTAGAAGAAGCGAGTAGAATAAATGTCCACCAATGAGCAGGTCAATGGCCTTTGGAACATTAAATGTGGGATCTGCTAATTCATATTGTTTAGGTAACTTGAAGTTAGCAAGTGGTATGTAATTCTGTGGTAACTTTGTTGAAATTTGTTCAGTAACTACACAAGTTAATGCTGTGGCATAATTGCTGTTGCAAGATGCAATATTAACTATTGTTGATTGAGATGAGTGTGTGGGATCGCTACCTACACCATATATAATGTAACCTTTCTTGTTAGAAAGTGGCAGGCTGAGCTTGTTAGCTAGCTGTTTTGTTATTAGAGATACTTGGCTTCCGCTATCCAGTAAGGCATGACATGTAGTCCATTCACCATTATCTTGCTGAACTTTAATAACAGCTGTAGAAAGGTAAACTTGAACTTGGTTTGAGTGTAAATGCATAACTGAAGCTTGTTTGTTATAACTTAAATTATTGGTACTTACCTTTGATTGGGACTCAGGTATCTTTTCTGTAATTAATTTGTCTTGTGTATTGCCTACACTTGCAGCAGTATTACCAGACATTTTAGCCAAAGAGTAATTGTCAATATGAATAGCTGTATGATGCTTTTTAGAACAGATAGAGCAGCTGTTCTTTGAACATGTATGTTGAATCCTGTAAGGTTTTAAACAATTGAAGCATAATTTATTAGATTTTACATAATCATTGCGTTTGACTGCACTCATTTCAAGGAAAGATGGACATTTGTATAGTTCATGAGACATATTACATAGACTGCAGCTAGAAGTAACAGTTCCTACATGGGTGGATACTCGAGTCAGTTTAGGCTTATTATGTATCTGTGTATTAGATTTTGTAACATTTTGATTCTGATCATACATAAGTTCAAATGCTCTTGCACGATGATTTAGAAAGTCTAATAATTGTGAAAGCTTTGGTAATTCTTCACTTTTATAATCGAGTTCCCAGGCAGATCTGAGACTCTGGTCTAACTTTTGAATAATAATGTACATAAGTATTAAATCCCAGGTATCTACTGGTACATTTAATGCTTTGAGTGAATCTAGGCTTTGTTGTAATGTTATAAGGAAATTTTTAAGATTAATTTTACTAATAGATGTAACAGATAATATGTTTTTTAAATGAAAGTTAACAGTAATTAGTTTGTTGTCGTACCTCTTAGTAAGTATACTTAATGCATGTTGATAATTTTCTTCTGTAACTGTTAAGGAGTCGATGAGACCTGCAGCTTCCCCGCGTAGTAATGACTTCAGGTATTGGAACTTCTGGAGGTGTGTCAGTTGCTCATGTGAGTCGATTACTCCATCGAATAGCGATTTGAAATTGGACCACTCCGACAGGTTTCCATCGAAGCTTGGAATTTGTAAATTTGGAATTTTAATAACTGGTGATTTTAAGCTGGGTTGTAGAACCGATTGACACGAAGATGCAGAGCGGTTGAGTTCGTGTTCTTTCAAGATTTCTGCAATCTTTGCTGCATACGAGAAATACTTTTCTTCAGTGGAAGCTCGCTCTTGTTCGTGGGATTTCGTTGATTGTTCAATCATTTCAATATCTTCTTGAGTCGTATTATATTTTTCATAAAGTTCAGCCATTTCTGTCTGTCTTGTCTTTAGCTCGTATATTTTCACGTGGTTTTTCTGTTCATCTACAAAGTTATAAATCCGTTTAAGACGTCCTTTATAATTGGTTCTACGGTTAATTAACCTTTCTAGGGTGTCTGTAGACATGTTGAAGTCTTGTTTAAATGCTGGAAGTGCGCTATTGCGCGGCAGGCGTTGCGGGCGTGATGCCGCTGTACTCCGATGCCGTTTGTTTTAAAATAATAAATAATCACTGTATAATCCGTATCGATGGACCAAAAAGAGATATGTTACACTATTTATAACTCAAGATCGGTCGAACTGATTTAGCTGAAAATTGATGGGTGTTACAAAAGTTTCCGCATGGAATTAATAATTTTTTTTACATGTCATAGACATTGACTTTTTTTTTTTTTTTTTAATCCGTAACAATAGTTAACGAAACAATGTTATAAAAAGTGGAAGTAAAGTTTTGTAATCCGACATCGCTTGTCTGCCTCTCCGGAGACCAGACAGTTGCAAACCACTGCCGCGGTTTGACTACACGTTCAACATCCGTACAAAATTATATTGTCCTATTGTTGATATTATCGCTGATATCAAGTGCTTTAGATTTCTTGAAATATTGTTTTTCTCTTAGTTCAATTTTATAATATTCTGCGTAAAAAGTAAATAAGTACGGTTGGAAAATGATCTTAATATTTTTTCACATGTAATAATAATAATAATAATAATAATAATAGCCTTTATTCAGATAGATACATACATAATTACATATTGTTTATAGTTACATTTCTTTATTTCTTGTACTATCTGTGTGCCCGTTTCGGACATAGGCCTCTTCCAACTTCCTCCATTCTTCTCTTTGTATTGCCGTTCTGGTCCAAGTATGTCCCGCTACTGCCCTTATTTCGTCTACCCATCTTCTTACTGGTCTCCCGCGCTTCCTTTTGCCACTTTTAGGGTACCAGAAGTTAATTGATTTAGTCCATTTGTCTGGGCCGCGCATAATGTGTCCGGCCCACCTCCATTTAAATTGTTTAATAATCGTGGTTATATTTGTTAATCCTGTTATTTTTGTTATAGTTGTATTTTTAATTTTATCAATTTTTCTAACATTTAGCATACTTCTCTCCATAGATCTTTGGCAAACTTGTAGTCTCTTGTAGTGATCTTTTGTCGGAGCCCAAGTCTGACAACCGTAAGTTAGAACAGGAAGCACACAAGCATTAAAGAGTTTTCGTTTCAGCTGTATACTCATTTCCTTGTTCTTCATTACTTCTTTTAGCATCCAATACCTCTTCCAAGCATTGCCGATTCTTGTTTCAATCTCTTTTGAGTTTTGGGCTGTTGGTGATATTACTTGTCCTAGGTATGTATATTCGCGGACGTATTCTATTGTATTTCCGTCCACTATGATAGGCTCTTCAATGTTGTTCGTCATTGCTTTCGTTTTAAGCACATTCATTGTTAATCCTACTTTTTGACTTTCTTTGTAGAGATCTTTAAGCATTGTCGTTAGTTCCAATGCAGAGGACGAGAATACAACTAAATCGTCCGCGAATCTCAAATGAGTTAGGTTTTCGCCGTTGATATTTAGGCCATAGTCATCCCATTCTAATAATCGAAAGATTTCCTCTAGGACTGATGAAAATAATTTGGGTGATAGTGGGTCTCCTTGTCGCGCACCTCTGTTTATTGCGATGTCGTGTCCTTCTCTCTCTAATTTTATTTTTGCTGAGCTGTTGTTATAAATATTTTTAATTATCCTAATGTATTTTTTTTCTATTCCTTGGTTATTAAGAGCTTCCCAGATTTTTGCATGTTCTAGAGAATCAAATGCTTTGGAGTAATCAACAAAACAACAGTAGAAGGGGATGCCATATTCATTACTCTTCTCAATAAGTTGCTTGACAACGTGTATGTGGTCTAACGTCGAAAATCCGCTTCTGAATCCGGCCTGTTCTCGCGGTTGATTCTCGTCCAATGTTTTAGTTATTCGGCTGAGTATAATTTTGGCAAAGACTTTATATATATTCGACATTAAGCTTATTGGCCTATAGTTAGATATGTCATTCTTCTCCCCTTTTTTGTGGATAAGTGTTATTGTCGAGTTCAGCCACTGCTTCGGAATGATTTCGGTCGTTATCACGTCATTAAATAGGTAGGTCAAAATTGGGACTAGCGTTGTCTTGTTGAAAATCAGAAACTCATTGCTTATGTTGTCTTGTCCTGAAGCTTTATTTCTTTTCTGAGTTTCGATGGCTTTTTCAACTTCTCTCTGTAATATTTTAGGGATAATCTCCTCGCATGATGCATATGTTTTTATGGTAGCAGTTGTTGTTTTGCTTGAGTATAGTTCTCTGTAAAACTCTGTTGCTACGGCAAGTATGTCGGATCGCCTGGTTATGTTTTGCCCAGTCTTGCATTTCATTTTTGGTATCCACTCTTTTTTATTACTCAATTTACGTAGAGCAGTTTTAATTCCTCCGGTCTTAGATATGTAAGTTTTAAACAATTCATGTCTGTGTTTCAATCGTTCCTTTCTTATACTTTCTTTAATTTGTTTGCTTATTTTAGTGATCTCGCTTCGTGTGTCTTTCGATTTATTTTTAAGTGCTAAAAGATCTGCTCTTTTGCTCATAAGTTCCTTAAGCGTGTCCGATATGTCTTTTCTGCCTTTCTTTATTTTGTTTTCCTTCATAAATGAATTTATTATATTATAAAATGTGTCGTATTTTTGTTGAGTATCGTATTCTTTTGCAAGTTCTATAAAATGTTGAAGCTTCAAGTTCAAGTTATTATTTGGTGTGACTTCTTGGTTAGTATTAAAATGAATTTTGAAACGGCGCCGCCTAATGTGATTTTGTAATTTTAATTTGGCTCTAATCATTCTATGATTGCTGTTGAAGTTAATGTTTTTAATAACTCTACAGTCTTCAAATAATTTACTACGGTTTGATAGGATATAATCGATCTCGTTTTTGTAGCTTCCCCCTGGGGATATCCAAGTCCATCTGTTGTGTTTGCGACTTCTGTAGAGAGTGTTAAGTACTTTCAAGTTGTGTTCATAGGCTAGTTCAAGGAGTTTATTGTCATTACGAGTTCGTTTGCCATAGCAGTATGGCCCCAGTACTAAGTTTTCCCCGGGTCTTCTTTCTCCTATTTGGGCATTAAAATCTCCTAGGATTATAATGTTTTTGTGAGTATTTTCTCTAAGTATATCGTTAAGTCTTTCATAGAATATATCAATTTCTGATTTGCTAGCCTGTTCGGTAGGAGAATAGATTTGTATTACTGACCATCTCTCTTTGTCAAATGTTAAATTCAATATTGCTATACGTTCATTTATTCCTATTATTTCATCTATGTTTTCTTTTATTTGTTTATCAATTAGAAAGCCTACTCCATGTTTTCCTGCTGTTTCTCCTTTATAGTATAAAATAAAGTTTTCGTATTCCTCTATCTTATCTCCAAGTCGTCGCACTTCACTAAGACCAATGATGGTCCACTTGATATCCTTTAGGGCCATAACAAGTTCTTTTAGGTTGTCCTCAGTTCGCAGTGAGAGTGTATTGTATGTAGCTATGTATAGAACTGGATTTGGTTTTACTTTATGTAATGAAGAGTGGGTTGGATTTTTTATTATAGTTGGAAGGTGGTAGTTTTCTTCCCCCACGGTGACTAGCCGGCTTGGGGTGTTTTTATTTGGTTTTAAATTTTGTTTTTTATCTTGTATGCTGCTGCTGTCGGTGGTTTTTATTGGTTTTTTGTTTCTGTTAGTGACGCTGGTCTTGATCTCGCGACATAGTTAAACATATTTGTTTTATTCATTTTCTTTGGCGCCAGTTTGGCTGATTGCGGTGGCGATTTACTGGGCGATTCAATTTGGTCACGTTTTCGTTTTCCATCATTAGTCTCTTTTCGGTCTTTAACTATGAGAGTATCTTTTTTAATGTACGCTATCTTCCCGTTTTCTCTTAGTTGTATTAATTCGGGTATCAGAGTCTTTCTCTTCTCTAAAGTTTCTTTTGAAAAATCTTCTTTAATATTGAAGCCTGGGGTATATTTCTTTTTGCTACGGAGTATTAAGTTCTTTTTCCAAGTTGAAGTGAAACTTACTAATAACGGACGTACTTGTTTTCCTTTAGCTCCGAGTCTATAGGCCTTATTTATTTCATGTGGTTGGACGGGTATGCTCGTCTCTTTTTCGATTGTAGTTATTATGTGATCTATAAATGAGCCAGTCTGTTCCGATTCTTTTACTCCAAACAGTATCAGATTATTTTTTCGTTTTTCTTCTTCCAAATATTTTATTTTATTTTCCAAGGCATAGGCAAGTACGGTTGGAAAATGATCTTAATATTTTTTCACATGTAACATATATTAATTATACTTGTATCTATTATCTGTCGCCTGCGACTGCTTCCTCCGTCAGTAGTTTATGTGTTCCTTCAGACTATGTTCTACAGCTATGTCAAATTTCATCAAGGTCCGTAGAGCCGTTCTGGAGACACCTTCAAATATCCATCCATCCATCTAAACATTTGCTTTTATAATATTAGTGTGATAATAAAATGTAATGAACTCTTTTTATTAATTATTTTTAACTTGAAGTCCATTTTTAAATAATGCTTTTTTGAACTGTTTTTTTAATAAATGTGTATTAATACAGATGCATATAAATAGGTTAAATTCTAATAAAAATACTAAATTACTTAAATTAACCTCGAAATAAAATTAATCATTTTACATTTTCTTGCAAATAATTTACACACCATTGCGTATTCTTCCTCCATTAGTTCCGCATTAAAACACGCCTATACTGACTTAATCCATTTCATAAACTTGTACTTAAGTATGCAATTAAGGATAATATGATTCCCGACCTTAATCCCGGTCGCTGCACATTAGACCTATTTAACGGGATTCCGGGACACAGTTATGAGTTCCGGACGTAATCCCGGTATAATTGTTGTCCGAGAAATGCCTTCAAAGTTGAAAGTAGTAATTACACCGGCGCCGACGATCGTTGCTCCGAGTTTACTCTTTGCATTGTTGTTACTTTTATTAAAATAAACAATTCCGTATATTCATAACTTTCTTAGATTCGAGTCTAACCTTTTAGTTGTAGTATTATAAGGTTGTGCTTACTTAAGGATACTCAGAGTTAGTCGTCAGTGTAGTTCTCATAGTGGGAAAATCAATTACTGTGATAAGCCTAATAGCGTTCAAACTGATAATTACTTATAATCCTCGGAAAGCAGACTTAAGCCTTTTATACTATACTAGCGATTGTACGCGACTTCGTCAGCGCAGAATTAAAAAAAAATTATAGTAACTCATAATATGCCCGCGTGCATCAGCTAATTTTACGTCAAAGTCCATCAAAATTGGTCCAGACGTTTTAAAAATTAGTTTTTCACGTCATGTGTACGAATATGATTTTTTCTTCTCGATATTACAAGCAGAAAATCTAATATTATTAATATGTACAGTTAACAGATAAAATATGTACATATCATGTAATTGCTACTAAATTTTTTTGAGAAAGTTGCCAGAATTCGCCGAAATAAAGTGAACGCTGCTCTTAGATATCTTTTATTGCAGATGCGTTGCCTAAATTTAATCAACTGTCTTCTGCATTGTAGTGGTATTTCACCAGTCGACCCGGCATTTTCGTACACCAAACAAATATTGTTGTTGCAGGATCACCTTACGTTAATCTTAAATCTAGTAAATATTGTATAAAAGATATCAAAATTAGCATCATAATAGTTTTCCATACATTCGTTGTAATAAAATACAAATACTTTGAAATAAATTCAATCATAGAAACACTTTTATCGGTATCCAATTCAGAATACATTTTGTATAGAGTAGAGTTGCCAGCCAAAAGGAGTGCTAATAAAACGCAAATTTTATTATATAAAATTTCCAAATAAAGCACAAACTTTACAAAGTATAAACAAAATTTGCTTGTGCAACTTCTGGTAACAATTTCATCTATTTACAAAATTTCGTGGAATACTTTTATACCAATTTGAGAAGTGCACTACACTTTATTTCTGTATTTGAATAACAAAATTTTGACTCGCAGTCGGTTAGTGTTTCTCAGCGCTGCGCCCAATGTGGTTGTTGCTATGTTACTTTATTTTACAACGATTTAGAGAAAGAAAATTTAAAATAGTATTATTTTTACATAGATACAAACGCTTTTTGTGTTATTTCATCCTAAATCGTTTTACTATTGTAATATATTACTTTAAAAGTTAGAAAACGTCAACAAAATATGAACCAATTTGTTTGATGAGGGAAAATCACATCAATTAAATTGCACTATAAATATGAATGATTTGAAATCAATATTTTTCTAAATCTTTAGTAAGATTAAAACTTAGCTACTGTTTGGATTTATATCAAACAAGAGATCGCACAGACTCTCCTATTTTATTAGTATGTATAGATAAAAAATCAATTCATAATTATAAATTAAATGTGAGTCAAATAAATAACACGTAACAACATAATAAAGGTACACAAAGCAGTACAACAGCCAACAAATCAGCCGACAAACGGAAACGTAAACCACTACGGCTATGTGCAAATTGGTAGCTTTAAAAAGAAAATTTTTGTAGAGAAAAAAAGCTAAGCGTATTGCAAGAGGTCAGTAGACGTTGCAGTGCTGTAAAGTGTTTAATATACGAGGGGCCCGATCAGTGTGCAGATTGTAGATGATATTATTACACTGACCGTTGACTATTTTATTTGGTTGGAAAGCTTATTCTAGTATTGCGGGCACGGTCGCTCGCTGTCCAGCATTGCGGAATGGTAAACAATGGGCGGGGACGCTTTTCAATTTATTCTTTAATTCGATTTGGGATAAAGCTTTAAGGAATTTATACCGAATTTTTTTGAATTCCACAAATTTATGTTGCAGTGAGTAACTGATTTGAAGGTGGCGATGTTGCGTTATAAAGAAGTCCAGAAGTCCATCTGAATCGCAAGCAAGTAAAAAATAGACACAGCGGTATCACTTATTGTTGGTTTCTGTAAAAATTCCAGTATAAATCATTTCGTCATCGTTTTCAGTATCTTTGACGAAACAGAGATAACAATATGTTTTGTGCTGGGATTTTTGTCTCAGAAACCAACCATTAATCATTATTTTTAATAGCTGTTGAAGCAAACGAATTGCTAGACATTTGTTTGCAAAATAAGTTTTTTTATGACTCTATGTGGTTATCGTTAAAGCTATGCCATTTTCAAAATCTTTCTTATTGTGTTTCTGTAGTTTAATTAACGATTTTTATATAATTTAAAATAGCACTATTACCTAAATTCGGTACTCTTTAAAGTTCAAGTTAAATCTATATTAGATGAAATCATCTTGCTCAAAGGACGTACATAATTGAATTCACATTTAATCGAGGCAACGGAGCATGTCTTAGCCATCAAAAGGAGCATATCTCAGCGTAAGATGCCTTTAGTGAAATAGCGTTTTAATTAGACTCTTTCAAAAATTTGCACGTAAATAAGCTTAAAATTACACAATTTTTTTAAAATCATAACATGAATTTTACTAAACAACCATCAATATGATGGTCATCTAACCATCATAACAAAATGAATTTTACTATTAGGTCCTTACATATGAAATTGGCGTTTTGTATGGGAGGAACAAAAAGTCGAATATTTTTTAATATAATCTATTTAATTAATCAAAGTATGAACCATTATTTTCTATGCACTTTTGCCATCTCATAGGTAGTTCATTGATCCCTTTACTAAAAAAACCAGTCGTACGGGAATCAATAAAATCTTTGAAGGCGATTTGGACTGCCCCATCGGAGTTGAATTTTTTCCCTTGCAAGAAGTTATTCAAATTTCGAAAAAAATGGTAATCTGTTATAGCAAGGTCCGGGGAGTACGGAGGATGTCTTAGACTTTCCAATTGAAGCTCTTCTAATTTAGTAGCCGTCTGTTGCGCAGTGTGTGGTCTAGCGTTGTCGTGAAGCAGCAGTGGCGTGGAGAGATTGACCAGCCTAGGTTGTTTAGCCGCTAGCTTTTCCATCATGGTTTGCAATTGCTGACAATAGACATCAGCCGTAATAGTCTGGCCAGATTTGAGAAAACTGTAATGAACAATACCGGCACTAGTCCACCAAACGCTTACAAGTAACTTTTTTGGGGTTAATTTTCGCTTGGGGCAGGATTTGGCTGGCTGGCCAGGATCCAACCATTGCGCTGAGCGCTTCCGATTATCGTAAAGAACCCATTTTGCATCACAGGTAATGATTCGGTTTAAAATACCTTCATTATTGTGCCGGTTTAGTAATGTAACGCAACAGTCGACGCGCGTTTGCCGGTTTGCTTCAGTCAATTCGTGAGATACCCACCTTACAAGCTTTTTAATCTTCCCAATTTGCTTCAAGTGAATTAAAACAGTTTTATCACTAACATCGCAGCCTGCAGCTAACTCGGACGTGGTTTGCGATGGATCCGCTTCCACAATAGCCTTCAACTCTTCATTATCAACTTGAGTCTCAGGCCGTCCACGGGGTTTGTTCTGCAGACCGAAATTTCCAGAACGAAAACGTTGGAACCAAAAACGAACTGTGTTTTCTTTTGCATCACGACCGCCATACACATCATTCACCCTTCGAGTCGTTTCCGCAGCACTAGTGCCACGGCGGAACTCGTACTCGTAAATAATGCGATATTTTAAGTTTTCCATTTTGTAAAATGAGTGACGCAAACAGAAAAAAACAGAAGAAAAAAAACAAATGAATGACGGTCATCGAACCACAAATACATGAGTCTATAGCTGTACAAATTTGAATTTGGAATTCCTTACCAAAGAGGAGAAATTCGTGATTAAAGTGGCCAGTACGAAAAACGCCAATTTCATATGTAAGGACCTAATAGTTACCACTAAACAACCTCTCTTTATGTTATGGTTAGCTTTAAGAGAACTCTTTAAGAGTTAAGCTCTTCAGTACATCACTGCATTTCTAATGTAATGTCACAAAAATTATATGTGTACAAAGTTAAAAAAAAAATTGCTTTGACTTGAGAACTACGAGCAATCCATCTTCCCAGTTGTTCATTTCTAGTAACTGTTACATATGCATTTTTTAAAATTTTAACAGTTTTTAACTTCTAGTTAGTCCCCAGAATCACAAAGTTATGTTTTGAAGGTATCATTAAGCATTTTTGAGAACCAATGAAATTCTATTATGGATAAACATTTGCTACACGAATATAAACCTAAAAGTATTTGACACAACTTGGTTTTTCAATAAAAATCGCGCGAACAGTTGTTATAATGAGCTCCACTTTCAAGCACTGAATTGAACGGAAACGTGAAAGGCGTTGAAAACGAACTAACATAATCAAAAATAGCGGCTCGCGGTTGAAGTGATTTATTCGCGTGAAAAGTTTTGTATAAATGAAACACTTGTTTGATTTGATATCAAAAATATTTAGTTGTTATTACACTTTAATACTGTCTTTAATCATAAAGTTCTCAATTTTGAATACTTATAAATTATAAGATTTCTTTTCTGTTTTACAGATTGATCTATAGTTAAAAATTACGAGCTTTCATATCATAAAGTTGTCTTATAATTTATAATGCGAATAAAATATGTATTAATATATTATAGTTTATTTCATAATTCAAATGACTTTAAATAACGATAAAAATACTTAATGTTATTACACCAAAGAAAAAAAGACAACATTTATTTTTCCATGTATATTGCTATGGCCTTGGAATTGCTAGAAGCATCTATTATTAAAGCGGCGTTCACCTTTATATACTTCCGACGTGGCAACTACTTGTAATGCATTTAACACATTAACAGCCGAACGTGCCACTGCCTTATATAACACTGCGCAAATGTGATCGGGTAATTTCGCGTGAAATGAAACAAATTTGCTAATCCACATTTTGGTCTGAGTAACTTCGTATGAATGAATTGGTAATTTTATCTTAGAGGTTGTATTCTAGTTGTATTTTAGAGTGACACTTCGATATGAGAGGACTGTTCAAATAATCATTATAAACTAGCTTTTACCCGCGACTCCGTCCGCGCGGAATAAAAAATAGAAAACGGGATAATAATTATCCTATGTCCGTTTCCTGGTTCTAAGCTACCTGCCCACCAATTTTCAGTCAAATTGATTCAGCCGTTCTTGAGTTATAAATAGTGTAACTAACACGACTTTCTTTTATATGTATAGATAACCCATCGTATGGAAGTTAGACTAATCAAAATTAAATTTTCCGCCATCATCTTTTATTTTTTAAAAATAATTAAGTTTATAAAACTCTCCTAAGTATACAGTTAGGTAAATATAAAGTTCTGTGTACATTGGAAATGCTACAAAAGATGCGAACACGTTAGCGGTCATTTGTTGCAAGGAGAATTTATTAAGGCTATAGCACGCGCAGATAAATAGTTTCCCCTCAGACGGCTTTCAAGTCAGCCAGTACGTCTGAAACTCGTTATTTTGTTATCACCAACGTTAATTAATCACAAACAGTCGTGAATTTATAGCGAACGCCGGCAGACGTCTGGCTGGGGCTGGGCGACGGAGAAAAACTCGCGGCTACACTTTATCTTATTTAGTTGAAAGTTTCCACACAATGCTACGAAATTTTGTAGAAATCGTTCATAAGTTTTAATAATAGTTTTATATCATTTAATCTGTTTTTACTTAATGTAGATATTCATATTAATTAGCTGTCCAAAGACAGATGCGTGTAGGTGCAAAAATGTAGCAAATGTGTTAACTTTCACTATTAAGGCGAAGGACAGTTCATATAATGTTAAGTGATCTCACATTATCAGAAACTGTTTTATTCTTTTTATATACTTCTAACTTTTTCCTTTAATGGTTTAAAAATACTGCTTGAGATTGATCATACCATTAGAGAGATTAATCTCTAGTTAGTTACTGATCGTAATACTATCTACTTCAGTTAAGTTATACGTGAAACTTAATGCAATACTCGTAAATCGAGCTAACATTTAAAAAAAATCCAAGCTGTAATTTAAAAAATATCAGATTTATTTTGTTGTATCCTACCAGCAGTCGGTGGGCGTCGCGGTAGCAGATTACGAGGGCTTAGATAACACCAGCTTGGAAATAAAAGCCGACTAACGGCTAATTAGTGGTCGACGGGTCTGCGGGGGCTGCGAGGCGCGGCGAGTCCGAGAGGGGGGCGATGCAAATTCGAGCACGCGGCGTAACTTACCACTACAGCCGGCTAATTTCGCCCCTATTGTTCTTATTTGAAACGCTCGCAATTACAGGGATTGGCTTCGAACTTAGAATCGATTGGATGCCTCCATATCGAGTAAAACAACATTGGCTATTTGCTTTTTTCCTTGTTGTGTTCGGAATTGGTTGGCTCGGTCGGCCAGCGAAAGCAAGCTATTAGCAATTAGTTTATGTAACACAAATGTACTTAATCCTTTAGAAATATCAGATATTTATTTACTTGTGAACTTCGTAATTTTGTAATTTCGATTTAACTTGAGGCTTGTTCGTTACTTACATCTTAATTCGTTAATAATTACATCTTAGTCTAGTAAAATATTAAAGGTTCTTTTTAGTAACGACGTATAACAATGGTTCTAATCCAGTTCATATTTACGTGAAATTCTTTTAAAAATACTAGCTGGCAGCATCGAATGGACCGGAAATGTATAGGCGGAGGAAATGAACACGTTAGCAATACAAGATGGCGACCGGCGCGGCCGGACGGCGGGAAAGATGATTTATTTATTTGCAAAGTGAACCATCGCAACAACAGATGGTGTACAATATATTTGTGACAAATGGTGTGTTAAATTAATTTAACAGTTTTTTTTTAGATTGTAGAACTTAAATAATTTGTAAAATAGAAATTAAATTATGTTTTAACTTAAAAGTAGCAAGAGAAACAATCTGGCGACAAAACCACATTTTTTAAACTATCATTGTAAAATATAATACACTTACTAAAACACCAACAAGCTAAATTACAAATACATTTTAAGAACATATTAGATTCTGCTATTAGACATTTCCACAGAGCAACAAAACTATAGTCCGATATTGTTCTGCACTCGTATAGTTTTAAATTAAATCAAAATGATCGTTTGTTATTCGTAGTGCGGTGGAAACAAATATATCCAGAATATTGTCGCACGTATCGTGAATAATTGTTGTATTAAACAATTCGCGTATTCGTATATTTAGTACGAAACTATTTGTAATGCGTTTTACATAAATTAAACAACTGCACGGCTCGTGTTGTTTCTGGCTGAATATCATCTACATTAAACATGTAGGGTAAAATACAATTCTATTCTGTTATAGACATATTTTCGTGGTAGATCCCGCAACAATGTTTTTTGGTACCCGAATGGGTCGGTGAAATACCACGACCTCACAGAAGACAGACGTGAAGTGGAAGCAATTCCGCGTTCCGTCTGATGAGTGTGGTACTGTAGGCCCAATTTTATTGGGAAGGGGAAGTGATTTTGGCATAGGAAGAGGAAATATTCTCTTTCTGTGCGTCCCCTTCTCTATTGATTAAAGGTAGGCGACGCATCAGCATTTGCAGATGTCTATGGGCAGTTGCCTCGCTATTTCGGCGAATCCAGGCGGCCGTTTGCTCGTTGTATTTATTTATTTTATTTATTAATTAATACAAATAATGAATTTTGGGATTAGAACAATGTACCATAAAATTATATAAAGTAATTTGACTCGAAATGGAAAAGAATTAGAAAATTTAAATTAAGTTAAATTTGGAAAGTTAAATTAAATAAATTTATATCTAAATATTTTACATCTAAATAAATACATTATGTGTTTAAAAAAATACGTTATCCTTTTTTGCTTCAACAACAGCGACCTTGGATCAATTCAGAACCGCCTCAAGGTAAATATTCTATTACGGGGAGAAAGAAAAATGGAAAACCGTAATGAAAAAGGGAAAGGAGTGATTAGAAGGGACGTAAGAAACTATATTACCTTCACTCTCACTCAGGGTTAAGTATTTTTATTTCAGACAATTTTAAGATTAAAATCATACGTGCTAAAACTTTGTACCCATTTTTATGGAAATTACGCGGACTGGTGCAAGAGAAAATTAATACAGTTAAAATAATTGTGCAATTTTGGTAAAATATAAAGAAATACAAGAAATTAAATAATTATAAATACTTTTAGGAAAATTATACTACACCGTGAAAACTCGACTTTAGGATTTGGATTTTTTCATATTTCGATTAACCACTTATGTATTTTTCTATATTTAGAAAAATAAACTGACAAAGCAAATTGTAGTAATCTAAGCATTAATCTGTAGTGATAAAAGTGCAGATAATTAAATAAAATGTATTATTTTACGACCTGCCATAATTATACGTCGAATTTAGATGACGATTTAATTCCGTTCCATTTAAAACGTTATCGTTAGTGAAATCCCATTCGATTAGATGTGAGTGCGGGTAATCTGCGATGTGCCCACACGACCGCTCCGGACTGACCGAGGATTAGTTTGTTTTGGTTATGTTATTCGATGCGTTCGCGTATTGATCGCAACATAAATTGAATTTGGTTATAAAGACCAGCGAAGTCCAAATTTTTTAATCGAATTTGCATTGTTTGTTTTTAACTTTTTTACAACTACAACATTACATTTTAAACTTAAGTCAAGACTAGTAAACTTTAAGTAAACAAGTTTGTTTGCGTAGAAAATTTCAAAAAAGGCAGCTTGTATAGTAGATTTCATTTTAAATAAATTATAATTACGATTTTTTTTATCAATATCAAAGTAAGAATATAACCTTGACTTTTAACTTAATTTATGACAACTCTACTTAATCAGAAAATTAAATGAATCAAGAATTAAATAATTAAAAAAAAAATCTGTAAAATATTAATGCAGTTTTATTTGTTGTCTGCAGGATGTGCATTCCTCACATACTTCAATCCAGAAAGCGCGTCAAGCGCACAAACGGCTCTACATGAAAAACGGACACTACCCGGGGTGAGTATTACTTTATATATCGATATAATATTTAGTGTTCAATGTTTTGTCACTACATTTATAACAATGTATCTACGATATTATGTATTTAGGATGAATAACTTCGTCTAAAATACATCAGTATTAAAAAAACGGAGTTTTTTTAAATGTATAGTTTAATAAAGGCGAAAAGTTCTCAGTTGATATCTCAATTATTGTGCTTAATTACTTGTTTTGTAATGTAATTTTATCTAATAATTATATTTTCACTAAAATAATAACTATTTTATATTCATGTCATAATGCCGTTTTGTATAAACAAAAGTAATTTTATTTAAAGTCGTAAAACGATTCTACAATAATGAGAGTATCATCGTAAACTCGCCCTAGGCTTGGGTCTTCCAAAGTTATCAAAAACAGCACTCGGTCCCGCTTATCGCGCAAAGGGTAACATCAAACTGCGTCATAAACTAGCTTCATACGAGATATATTACATACTCTATGTTAACAAAAACCACTGATAAAAACATATCATGCTTTTATTTCTTTTGATGAAACGTGTCCAACATTGTTATTATTTTTACGCGTTACAGTACTGCTATAATGTATAAAAAACTAGCTGACGCCCGCGACTCCGTCTGCGCGGAATAAAAAAAACTTAATAAGTAGCCTATGTGTTCTTCCAGACTATGTTCTACATCTGTATCAAATTTCATCAAGATCCGTTCAGCTGTTCCGGAGATACCTTCAAACAAACATCCATCCATCCATCTAAACATTCGTATTTATAATATTAGTATGAAGTATGATATAAGAAATATTGTAACTCCAGTCTCGAAATAAAACACCCTGTGGAAAAAAATATCTGCAGCGTTCTTTAGAAAGTCTACTAGACTTTCTAAAGAATGGACTGAATGATCTTCGTTACGATCAATGGATAGGAATTCGACAAAAGAACGTGTTTAGGAATATTATATAATCACCATCAATATTATCCTGTCCCGTTCAATCTGGAGGGCCGGCACAGTATGTACTACTCTTTAATCTATTAGTCGTAATTTTTAATAGCTTTAAAATAATAATATTAAAGACTAAAAAGCGTATAGAATATTCCACATGCCTCGCATTAGTTTTACAAAATGACGCCTGAATAACTAAAACTCTTCTAACCCACGGATCAGGTGCGACTAATTTGTCCCGATACTGAAGGGAACGTGTTAAGATTACTTTGCATTAAAATTTCACAAGCCCGTCCCTCGTATAATGCCCAAAAGGTTAGAAATGAAAAGTTTTCTATGAAAAATTGCATATTTTTAAAACACTTTACGTATGTTAGATATTACCTAATAATGAAATTATGAATTAATAAAAAAAAACAGATTTCTATATTTGACCTCAAGTACGTTGGAGAACTATAAATTCCTTGGCCTCTTCTTAATTTAAACTTATTTTTGACATAATTAAAAAAATCATGGTTATAATCTAAAAGTACAATTAGTTTTAATTTTTGTTCCAGACCCTAATTATTCCGTAAAGTCCTTTTCGTACGTTCCCAGTGCACGCTCTGAATATATATAGTGTCATTTCGCAAACCCTAATGGAAAAGGAGATTAAATAATTCAGGCGTAAGAAATTTTGAGCTCATAACGGCATTTATAAAGAATGAGGTTCGCGCTTTCGTACCCATCTAAAGGCGTAAACGCATCAGGTCGTATATTTTTTTCTGTTTACGTTTAAAAAGAGTTCGCTATATAATGTCAGTACGAAATAAATTATTAAGATAAAATTTTCTCGTCGACAATACCACAGCGGCACATTATGAACTGACGTAATTCTAAGTTGAACGTGTGTATGACATGTTGGGAAGAAAAAATTTCAAATGTTACATATTTCGCAATTTAATATACTGTATAAATTTCTATTGAAATTGAAATGGGAATTTCTAGTCGTCCATTCAAATTTTGCATGTATATTTTAAATAAAAGATTTTCTTTTTTATTTTGTGTTTTTCATTACACTTGTTATTATATTCTAGAATTGTTTTCTCCGTTAGATTCTTCTGGTATTACTACAAATACTATCTTACTTGAAAGCGCCATAAACCGCAAGCTAACGAGATAGAACAGTAGTATGTCCCGCAACATCAATACTTTTTGGGCGCACGAATGGGCCAGATCGACCGGTGAAGTACCACGACCACTCAAAAGACAGATGTGAAGTGAAAGCAATTCCGCGTTCCGTCTGATGAGTGTATTTATCGGAGACCTAATTTTAGTCCATGTTCCCTTCCCACCCTTTTCTTATAACGAGATGATGGGAAGGGGAAGTGGACTTGGCGGAGGATGCGTAAGACCCATACTCCAGAAATATCCTTTTTCTGTGTTCGCCTTATCCGTCGATGTCTTGTCCTATTTGAAGAGATGTTAAGGTTAAATTTAATGTTGAAGTAAGTGAAACTGGGGTCTAAAAAAGTATTTTAACTAGTGTGCTACAAGCCTTACTTAATCCCTGTTAAATATCAGCTAACTATGACGTCATTCGTGACGTTGTAAAGATCGCTATCAGATTATATTATCACTGTAATTATTTACTCGGTGAAGATTTATGACTGGTTTACTGTTACTCGCTTCGTTAGCTGTCCATTGCACGAGATACTGATAAGAAAAAGGATAGGCAATAATCTAGTCTCTAGAGAATTTAACTGCTTTTGGAATTTGAATCTTAATTACTTTGGGCAAGAAAATAACAACAGCATGAATAATTATTTATTGTAATTCAGGAATTATTTTATTTGATACTAAGTTACATTAATGTGAAAGAATTACGTTGATATTACAATTAAAAATTCGTTTCACAAGAGTCCTGTAGTAAAATATTTCATTTTTATTTTGTCTCATTTCGTAGGGGTTACAACTTTCAGATTCAATTACTTTAGGTGAAAAAAAAAACTTCAACCTTATATCAAAAGCTCCCTTTAGAATTCCCTTACGTGTAAAAAGAGACGGCTCAAAATGTGAAATAGAATAACATTAGAAAATTGTGCTACAAAATATTTTTACGCTTCTTTTGTCGAGGGAATTGTTTTGTATACGCACAACATTTTTAGATGTTAAATATACAATAATTTATGTCAATTTTAATCAGTATGATAAAAAAAAAATATACGGTAACATAAATACACTGTATATTTATTTAATTTGAACAATGTAAATATATAAATATACTAGCTGTCGCCCGCGACTGCGTCCGCGCGCAGTTAAAAGAAAAAATGAAAAATAGATGTTGGCCGATTCTCAGACCTACTGAATATGCTCACAAAATTTTATGAGAATCGGTCAAGCCGTTTCGGAGGAGTACGGTGACGAAAACTGTGACACGAGAATTTTATATATTAGATAAATAAATCGGAAAAAACTATTTATCTAACTTCGTAACAACACTCATAAATTTCCTCAACAATTTAAAACGAAAATCATTACAGACCGTTACAGCGAAATAAAAGCAATTTGTGGATAACGAGAAATTCTCAACACGTGCCCATAACATTCCGAATGCAGACCTAATACGGGGTTAAGCACCAAACGTTAAATAACAGCGTAGGAGCACGCACGCTTGGCACGGACTTGTGAAAATTGAAAAACTTAAATGATAACAACAATACTTTTATTTGACTATATTTCACTTAAGCACTGGAAAGCATCCAGCCGTAGGCAAAGCAACAGGTCGTGCGTGCGCCGCGGATATGGGAATTAAAGGATGCGCTTTGAACCAAATCAAATAAACTACGAATCTTGGCTCGCTGCGTGCACTGAATCTCTATTTGATGTTCACATTTTCCAAATGTATGTGATTTTAACTTGTAATCTCTTTATTTTATGTATTATTGAATTGCAACTAATAACTATATGACTTATAAATAACTGAATCAAGCATTCATAGCATACTAGTAGCCTGCGACTGCGTCCGCGCGGAATAAAAAAAAAACTTAATTAGTAGCCTATGTGTACTTCCTGACTAAGTTCTACTTCTATGCCAAATTTCATAGAGGTCTGTTAAACCGTTCTGAAGAAACCTTGCAACATACTCGTATATCCATCCATCCATCTAAACATTCGCATTTGTAATATTAGTAAGATTTATCCTCGTTTATTCAATTTAATAAATTGGTGAATTACAAATTAAATTTGTAAATTTTCAACAGTTAGAATCCTAATTTTTTTTACTAATTTTAATGATCCAAAATGATTGGTGGAGATCATGAATTTCTATTTAGGACTTACCGCGTGTTTTATATCACTATTTTAGTATACTATAACACTATAATTCCAGCAATGTGGTCTTGCGGTGTAGTTGAGGCAGACGACGTTTTGTCCAGCCGTCTCAGCCCTCACACGCTGCTGGTACCCCTCCTTGTTGCGGTGCATTTGTCAAACATTCTGCATTACGCTACAATTGTTAGTTCCGTTCTGTGAACTTTGATGTATCACTACGGTTGTGGATTATTCTTTAGAATACTTTCGTTTGTAATAACTTTAAATTGTATCACTAGCTGTCACCAGCGACTTTAAAAAAAATCATAAGTAGCTTATGTGTTCTTCCAGATCATGTTCTACATCTCTGCCAAATTTCATCAAGATCCATTAAGCCGTTCCGGAGATACCTTCAAACAAACATCCATCCATCTTTATATTCGCATTTATAATATTTAATCTACCTATTAGAATTATATTGCCATACTATGAAGCAATTAGGCAACCCCTTAGTGTAGATTTCTATCATTAAAACGAATAAAATACTACTGAATTCTTTTAGTAGCGATAATATGTCTCTAAGTGTGCCAGTTAGACATAAACATCTAGCATAAACTTATCGATATATTTGTAAAAATACGTCATATTTTTTTCTAAAGTAAACCGTGATTAATACTTACTATAAAATATTATTATAGTATTTATCCGTGGAACAGTGTAGGCAACGCACCAGCCTGTTCCTAACACGCGCATAACTCGCTTCCTTTCCAAATGAAACGTCGGGATAACTTCCTAGAGTGGTTAGTGTAACTAATGAAATTCAAGCGTGACAAAAGTTACTTTGTTCAAGATATCGAATAATTGAGGCCACAAAAGTCAGAGTGGCCTTATTACTTAAACAATAGTTAATTTATTAGACCACTCTTCAAATTTTCTGATAGGCTAAGAAGGTAATTCTAATACCGTCTATGAAAAAATGTTGAACTAAATTTTAGGCCTTATTACTAATCGATTAGAGCTGGTTTTTAAATTAAAATCGGTAAGAGTAAATTGTGGACGTTAAAAATATCAAAGGTAAGTCACCGAATCCATTACAACAGGAAGAGAGCTCTAATAAACGAATCGACCTGTTTAATGGAACATAGAATACGTTGTGAATTAGCATAGTGGTGGTAAACGCAGCTCTGTGAGTTGCTTCGCGCACCGAAGATTTGTGTTTAAAATTTGGTCTTATTTTAGCTTTACAAGCGGCGTATACGTCAGACGTTGCTCGGCCAATGCGTCTTGTATCGACGCTGCTCAGGAAAACTCAACAGTTACAATATCACGCCGGCCCTTTCGCCGCGTTTTTCGCTCCCACTTCCGTCTGTTAAGTTTCTAAGTGACGTCATCGTGTCACGTGTGCTGTGCCCTTTATCCACTTATATCTATACTCTATTATCTGTAGTGCTTTGTGATATTAGTGACAATGGATTACGATTCACTCATCTATTCGCAAATCGCGAATTACTACGATGAACTGGTGAGAGCTTTATTTTTTTTTTGACGTATAAAGCACTTATTTCTCTTGATGTTGTTGATACATTGATGAAGGAGCCAGGTTTAAATGTAAAAAAAAAAACTTCTTTTCGTCGTAAAATTTTAATACGAATTCTTTTCTACTACGTTACATATTATTCCGTCATAAAGTCTGTCTAATTTACTTATACTCATATGTACAAAATAATACTAAAACGTCTAAGAACAATAAAAAAAAAAATTCCAACATTGGTATTGGTATTAAAAGACCTTGATTTCTTTGATATGAGAAGTATTTCTTTATACAAAGTAAACTTTATTAGGGAGTTTCAGTTATTTAAAATACAAGAACTTAGAAGTATACTTAACTACACTCAGGATAAAATCAGAACCCCTGATTGTTTGAATGTAACCATATTATCATAGCTTGCTTAGTACAAGATAAATACAAGTAGGTCAAGAATTCAGATCATGTTTGCAAAGTATACGTAAATAGCATTCTTTGTAACAACTTACGTCATCAATTAACACGAAAAATTGCAATTTTTAAGTCTTTGTAATTTTTGAAATACCATCTTCGATAGCGACTCTAGTTCAGCATACTTCTCTAATAAATAGTTGTGAAACGAAACGTAACATTCTTAAGAAGTCGAACTCTTCTCTCATATATTATGAATCTTACTAATATTATAAATACGAATGTTTAGATGGATGGATGTTTGTTAGAAGGTATGTCCGGAACGGCTCAATGGATCTTGATGAAATTTGGCACAGATGTAGAACGTAATCTGAAAGAACGCTACTTATTAAGTTTTTAATTTCGCGCCGACGGAGTCGCGGGCGACAGCTAGTAATATATATCGCATACCTATTTCGTCACTCTAGCTTTTTTTTCTTCAACTTCTAAAAATTATGATAGCGTAGAAAATGAATTACTGCAGGAGTTTTATGTTTAACCATCTGGCGCATTAAAATACCTGCTTCGCCTCAAATCATATTAGTTTTACAACATCGACCCAAATTTAACGCATCAAAGTGCGTAAGTGGATTCGCCGAGATCTGTTCTAAAGCAACGCTTAGATGCAAATGAGAACACTGAATCCTCTATCTGGCATCTGTGGTTCTAGTTTTCATCAAATATACGTATACGTATGGGCTCAGATTATTCCAACATCAAATCGTATAAATATAACAATCTTCATTATGTTAATATTTTCTATCAATAATTAGTATACAATTTAGTAGTTCGAGGTTTCTATTAGTTTTAGTATTATGAATCATCTTCATCATCATCTTCAGCACACTACACGTCCTCACCGAGAGGCTCAAAGCCTAAGTTATGGGTGAATTACGCTTCTGCGAGTTGATTGACTTCATATACATATTTTAATTTCTTCTCAGATATGTACAGATTGCATCATGTTGTTTTATCGTTTTCACATATGTACCTAAATATAGAAAATTGAAAAACACATTTGTTACATGACGGGATTCGAACCCAGGACCTGTAGATTGCAATTCAAGTGCTAAGCCACCGATGCTCGTATAATTACTATAAGAGTAGTTTTTTGTATTGCTAGTAATATCTTATATCCTCCATTTGACGTGAGTGTTAAGACCAATTGCGCAAACTTCAGTTCAATCCATAAATATAAATAACTTGTACTGTAAGTTTGAAGAACTGAGCAATAAATTCTAAATAAAGATTTAATTACATCAGTAGCACGTGCATTGGAAACAGAACACTGCTGAGATCAGCTCTGGTTTCATGTTTGTGATTTTTTTTTAATAAATACCTAATATGGGTGGATTAACTGTTTCGGCAATTTATTATATTAATGCTATTCTTGTACATTTTAACTATGGGAACGTGCTAGTAATTTGATTTGAAATGAGTCTAAATTAATATTTAAAAAAGGATGGATGTATGGATGTTTGTTACGATATAACTAGAGCAGCTGAACAGATCTGGATGAAATTTCAGAGATAGATTAAAGTCTGATTTTTTAATGCAACGAGAAGTCGACAGCTATCTTACTAATATTATAAAAGCGGGTATTTAGATGGATAAATGGATGGATTTTTATTAGAAGGAATCTCCAGATCGGCTATAAGGATTTTGATAAAATTTGACACCTATGTAGAACGTAGTCTAAAAGAACACACATGTTAAGTGTGTTTTAATTCCGCGCGGACGAAGTAGCGAGCAAAAGTTAGTATCAAATAAATGTAACTTGATAAATGCATATAAACTTTCAATGTAAGTCTTTACATGTACATTGCTGGATTTTGTAAGCCCCAAGAAATCAGCTGTAAAATACGTTGATTAGTAAATCCTGGTATTTGAGATGTATTAAGTAACAAACACATCTACTTTTTTTTATTAATAATACACGGTTATTTATACTCCAGTACCTATTACATAGTACGTGGCGTATCGTACGAACGTCGGTGATTCAGGGGTTAAGCACTTGACTTGCAATCTGCAGGTCCAGGGTTCGAATCCCGCCATATACCAATATGTTTTTCGATTTTCAATTTACATATGTACATTTATCCGACGTTCCTACAATGAAGGAAAACATCGTGATGCAACCATGTCTGCATGTCTGAGCAGAAATTCAATGATATGTGTGAAGTCAATCTACCCGCACTGGGTTGTGGTTGACGATGGCCTAATCATCTCTAACTTAGGGTGGGCTCCGAGCCCCTCGGTGGAGACGTATAATGAGCTGATGATGACCTATTTCATAATTAACTGTTGCATATTCAAATTACTTCCTCAATAATAACATTGTACTCACCTCGCCATGGCCAGCGGTTCCCAACTGTACTATATACGCGGCCCGCAAAATGCATTCCGCGGTAAACCATAACACGATCGATTAATAATTATATTTGCCAGTTCCACCGATAGTCTATTTAAAGTTTGGGTTGCATTATTGGCTGTTATCCCAAAAGTAATAACTTTGCCTGGATTCATTATTTAAAAATTTGCATACTTAAATATTACGATAATGTTTTAAATTGAATTTTAATTCTGCTCATAACAAAGAAAATCTTTAATAAATTAAGAAATTGCTTATACATTAAATAAATAAAAAAACATCATTTGTTGGTTTAAATTGGTTAGATAAATAAAATATTCAGAACATATCAGACAATCATTTAGACAGGTGAACTATTTCAAACGTCTCAGTTATTTCCATCGACGCAGTCGCTTTCAACTTTTATATCTCTAAATTAAAATGTCTTTGTAAATGTCGACAAGTCTAAAATTTATTGCAAGAATTATAAGATTTGTATGCTACTATGCTGCGAGCCTCTAACTTGGGTCGTATAGTGAGCTGATGATAATAATGATTCCAATAAATTAAGAGGAATTAACGGAATATGAAGGCTGAGTCCGAATATTCGAACCACATCAGTTTTGTTACTTTCAAATTAGACTAACGGAACTTTTGCGAACGATGACGTCATTGTAAAAAGCGATCTGCTTCCACGGAAGTTTATGTCAACGGGTTATGTTGAGATTTGACATGTTTTAAATGCAATATAGTAATATTAGTAAATTTCACAGACTGACCAAAATATAATATCTAATATAAAGTATTTGGGGGAAGCTTATGCATGTGGGTGTCACGTGTATGAAAATATACTTTAAAGTAAACTTTCGAACTTTAAATTTAAACATAATGTTTTGGTTTAAATATGAGCAAAATTTAAATGTTTGATACATTTCTTCCGCTGTATAAACTGGTATAATGGTATAATGGTACGCCAATTTATTGATTCAACGTAGGTTTAGTAAACAATTATTGTAATAAGCAATAATTTATCTATTGTTATTACCAGTGAGCATACGAAGAACAAACACATGCTTTTCGTTTGTTTTTATTTAAATTATATCATGTTACAAAATGATAGCCAGTAAACGTATTAACAATACAAGCTACGCTAAGAAATGAAATCAAGACGAAAATCGCCAAGCACTATCTATGTGGTCAAAAGTCTACCGCATGATCCGCACAGTCTCTAAACACGGAAGCTGTAACGGCCTTATAAAGTTGTATGTATAGGCCCAAAGTGTAACTCGGACGTCCAGCTGAGCGGGTTGACCTAGAGTTGCTATGCGGAACGGAAAGTTTTTACACTGTACACGTAAGCTCTAATACGGGTGTTCTATACAGATGTTACAAGTCAAAGCTTTACGACATTAATGTTTATAATCTTTCTTTGTTTAATAGTTGTTGAAAGAGAGTTAATAACGGAGTAACACGCCTTAAAAAGTAAAAGACTAGTCACCAAATATTTATCAAACAAATGATCACCAGACAGGAAGTTCTAATATCCAGAAAGGTACAATCCGTAGTTGGATTTTATGAAGCAGCATCTAGTATCCATACATTGAAAGGGGGTATCTTAATAAAAATGATTTAGTAAAAATAAACTGAACTTGTTTTTTATATCTTCGAATTAAAGATGGTGCGAGTAAAAGCATGCAGTTTCTAGAATTATTTTTGTTTCAATAATTGCTTTTTGAATTTCCACCTTACCCAGCAGCAGCAATCGATGTGTTTATGAATCATAGTTTCGAAAGTGCTGGAGGCGAGGCACTAATTGTTATTGAGTCCGATCAGTGCTTCATTTCGGTCTAATTGCGCGTTCTAATTGCCGAAGCCTTGTAGGTGCCTTTTGGATAGCAGACCGGGTCTAACGATATTGCTCAATATCGACTTTATGTAACTACGAGTATTACAAAGTCAAACTGTAATTGTTTTCCGCGCGGAATAAAAAAAAGAAAACGGGGTAAAAAATTATCCTATGTCCGTTTCCTGCTTCTAAGCTACCTGCCCACCAATTTTCAGTCAAATCGATTCAGCCGTTCTTGAGTTATAAATAGTGTAACTAACACGACTTTCTTTTATATATATAGACTAGCTTTTACCCGCGACTCCTTCCGCGCGGAATAAAAAAAAAGAAAACGGGGTAAAAATTATCCTATGTCCGTTTCCTGCTTCTAAGCTACCTGCCCACCAATTTTCAGTCAAATCGATTCAGCCGTTCTTGAGTTATAAATAGTGTAACTAACACGACTTTCTTTTATATATATAGACTAGCTTTTACCCGCGACTCCGTCCCCGCGGAATAAAAAATAGAAAACGGGGTCAAAATTATCCTATGTCCTTTTCCTGGTTCTAAGCTACCTGCCCACCAATTTTCAGTCAAATCGATTCAGCCGTTCTTGAGTTTTAAATAGTGTAACTAACACGACTTTCTTTTATATATATAGATATAGATAGATAAGTCACCAAATAATAAAATATAATTGTTTTTATACTTTTAAAGACCGTGTAATTATATTCAATATGGCGGATAAATTTTGACAGAATACAACTATCGGAGGTACAATGGTGGGCTAACGATTGCCGGTGGTACTATTTTAATCCCGCGCCTACAAGTAACGTCATAAATAATCCGTCCGCCAGAGAATCGAACGTGCATTCGTTGTTGTTAGTGTTAATTCTAAAAATAATCGCGTTCCATTTTATCGCCGTTGCTTGTACGTACAACTTGTGTGGAGGGCATCTGTAGTTATGAAAATCTATGTTTTAGTCATAACATTAGGAACCTTTAAAATGAATCAATTATTAGATCTATGCCACATTTCATCATTGGAAAAACACATTGCAATATTACAAATTTTATATAGAATATTACTTGAGATAAAAATAAAATTGTTTCCTATCTCTAAACTAGCTAATAAAATAAATAAATAAATACTAGCAACATTATCAATTAAGAAAAGAACAAGTTCTTTGCTGAGTTAAGCTTTAGTTGGTTTATTAATAAAACCAATTCTCAAAGTCTTTAATTGCTGGGCCATGCAACATTAATGATTCTCTCGCTACGTTTAAATTAATCATTTATCTACTCCTGTTAAGTCTGGTTTCGGAACACTCAATTACAATCGAAATAGCAGTATTTATACAATAAATATGACAATTGAAATATTAAAAAAGAATGTCCTGGAAACATTTTAAAATAATTAATAATTTTGTAACTCTCACCGACATTTACCTTTACAGTGTTCAAAATTAAATGATATCAAAGATTTAAAAATTAAAAAATCAATAAGAATGACTGACCGTAGGTTTCTGAGGTCAAAATCCCCGTTTAAAACATATTGTCAACTCTGTTTTGACAAAGATAATGACAGAGATGATAATATGTTGTATACAGAGATTTAAGCCCCAGAAACCGACGGTGACTCACGAAATTTGTTTCAGCAGTTTAGGTTTAGCACCGGAGGCCACAATAAAATTGACATGCGTTATTAACCTGTCAGTCGAACATTTTTTTTAAATACATATATGGCATACATTAAAAAGGTAGTGACTGTAATTATAAAAACTAGTAACTCTCTGTCTCTATGTATCTATCATTGAAGATGGGTAACAACGCTCTATCAACGCGAAGCTTAATGAATTGTTTATTAACGAAAGACGAAAAGCGGCTTACAGGCTTACACCTACAGCGATTATGTTCCCATCTCTTTTTCCATCAACGGGTTAACTGTTACTTGTTTAAAGTTATTTTCACACGTAAATCAATTACTACGAAACGAGTGAATTTAATTTCATTGATAACAAAATTATAAACGAATTTATAAACAAATTCAGGACAAATCACTTGAAGTTTCGTAGAATGTAATTCAAAGGTTCGGAGTTGCGTTATGAATCTTTTTTTGTGTTTAATAATTTCGATCCATGCAGTGAACTTGAATGCGATAACTTTATAATTATTCGCTCAAAAATAGAGTAACATTTTTAATTTAAAAAAAAACAATTTAATTAATAATACTTAACGTGAAAATTTTAAAGTATAATTTTTAAATTAGACTGGTAAAATTTGTGTGGTATTTGTAATAGAAAAGTTAATTTTATTTGTACTCCGTCGCCAGCACATCGAGCCAAATCCTATTTGGAAGTGTTTCGCAATCTCGCCGCGACCTCGGGCAATGGCGCGGGCGGCAGCACGTATGCGCCTGTTTTCTTTTAATTAAGTCCAATGTAGAAACTCTTGCGGCTTCATTTGTAGATACACAGGAGCTGCTTTACACTAACGATACGATCACGACACGACCTTACTTTACATTAATTATAAAAAAAGGGGGTTGATTTTAAAACATATATGCTATCATCCTCAATGTAATAGAATATTAATAGTTCAAAAAATGTTTTTTTTTTAGTTATCGACATATTACCCAAAATTTAGTAACATTTTTTAATTAAATAGTTTAATTAGATTATAATAAAATTATGTTAAGCATCAATTCAGTTATTATAAATTTAAAAACAAATCTAAAATTACTTAGAGTCAGTGATATGAGATGTGAGAGATAGTAAGAGGATGAATATAACAGATATGTAAATCAAGATAGAAGATCAAGATAATGTATAATTTTACGTGTCCTTGCTTTATTCACAAAATCACAGACTTACTAAACCAATTTGTATACAAGTAAAAAACAACTTAAAATATACAATAGGTACATTAAACAGATCTGTTGTATAAACTGTTTTTAAATTCAAACAACAAACGAAGAGAAAAGGCTACATGTTAACATAAACAACTCGGGTTCGACAAAAACAATCTGAAGTTAAAAATTTTCTCCGCTAGCTTTCCTTAATTGACATGTGCTAAAAGGAAAGCCAGATAAACTCGGCGGGAGCCTTTCGCTACTGCTGCTATATAAACTGTGATAACGAAAACGCGGAATAGGCGGAGATGGAGTTTCAACGGTACTTTATAAACTAAAAGCAATTGTTGTTTCTTGTTAAGAACACGCTGTATCTATACAGGGTGATAAAAAGTTATCAATTTCAGTGAAGTGCACTTTTAAATAGTTTTTTAAAGTTCAATTATAATTTTAATATGTAATTGATATGTGATAGTTATGATGGATTTGCTTGTCTCCTACCCTATCTAATTCAAATAGAGACAACTCGGCTTACTACAAAATAAAACTAGTTGAGAAATAACCTATGATTCTGTTGATTTTTTCCCCTCTTTCTATCTAGAAACAATAAACTCTTAGAAACTTGATCAGGACTGCGGGATAAAAAAAGCATTTGTTCTACATTACAGGCATAATAATACGTTAAACGTAATATTAAAATACGTTACAATAAAGAAATTAAACAACTAAAATGCTACAATTGTTACGTTCACAAAAAGCAAAATAAAAGTCGTTTGTAAAAATTAAACAATTACACAACGAAAAATAGTTTTCCATTAAAATGTTGAAATTGAAAAAGCATTCGTTTTAATAAGTTGTTCGCATATTGTTTGTTAAATACACGGTCGCTATATATTTAGGGTAGCGTTACAAGGCGAGAGGTGTTGGGAGCCAGCACCTGACGCCGTCGGCATCTCAGACGGGCTTTTTGTAAAGCTACATACTGCGCAAGTCGATTTATGGCTTATTCAGAAAGCGCTGTATAGCTACGAAGAATATTTTGTCTAAAAATATGCATATATATATATAGTAATTGTGTGCTCATCGTTATTCAAAATATTTGAGTAGTGAGATTTTGTTGTATAAAATAGATATTGTAGCTTTTACTTGTATGACCTGTAATTTATATATTACCAATAAAATTGTAATTGTAATTGTAATTGTAATTGTAAAGCTTTCAAATTAGAGGAGCTACGAGTGTGTTAAAAATTTTGTACATATTATTTATATCAAGTTAGTTTAAGACTAAATAGTCATTTTAATTGCTGAGATCCTTAGTGAAGATTACGTATGATAAAATTACACTAAAGGATTGTTTTTAAACAATATAATGGCCGTTTGAGTGCGATAGTATGTCCGGTTAATTCACGTGTTTCAGAGACTGCACATTCAATTGTTTTGACATATTGGAAAAAGTTCCTTATCGCGCCTTGTGAAAGGGGGCTAGACGGAAAAAATTCTTACGAAAAGTTGTCACGACACTTTTTGCTATAGTAAGTATGTTAACGACGAATGAGCGCTACTTCACCATGGCAACGACGTGACAATATATAACGAAAATTCATAGAAATAAAATGTACTTCTTGTGAAGACTTAAGTTTTTTATTCATAGAATAAACATTGGTTCCTTTACTAATTAATTGAAAGGAACTTCGTTCCATCCGGGTGTCCCTTGACACCTCTCAAGTTTTTTTTATTTAAGATTAGTTATCTACTTAATGTTTTTAAAAACAGAAAATACTTACTTTAATTCCGAGGTTCAAGCAAGTGCAAATAGTTAATCTCTTAATGGATTTATTTGGACATTTAAAAAAAAAACTTTGTTCTTTCGTAGTATCAAAACAATCAATCAACATATCATTCGTAAGTAGTTATAACATTGTGAGTGCAGTTAAAAGGTTTCGACGTTAAACCATAATCGACATTTTTCCCCTCTCTTTCCCCACCTCAGTCCTTCAGCCACCATCATTTATCATTCGATATCAACCCGCACCTTTGTTATACTCATGTAACTGTCACCACGTAAGGATCTCTATTTTTCTTTAAAAAATAATAATATATTATTAATTACTAGCTTTTACCCGCGACTCCGTCCGCGCGGAATAAAAAAAATGCACACAAGATAAAATAAGTTCCTATGTCCGTTTCCTGGTTCTAAGCTACCTCCCCATCAATTTTCAGCTAAATCAGTTCGACCTATCTTGAGTTATAAATAGTGTAACTAACACGACTTTCTTTTATATATATAGATTAAATAAAATAATATTTTTAAAAAAAATACTGGCATCAAAAATTACTTCAATTTAGTACTCCGGCACGGATTCCCCTTCAACATAATTCAATTGGGACCGAAGCCAACCTCATAATATGTCCTGTTGATCAACCGATCACATTCTGGCCGAAACCCAACCGTGATCGGGCGGTGCGTTAACTGGCCATTGATACAAGAACACTCTATTGTACTGCACATCGTGCCAACATACTTCTTTTAAAACAGTCTTCTATTACGAGACTTCTATAATATTAAACAGATCGCTGGACGGTCTTTTATTCATTGTTAAGATATTTATTATGCTAAAACCTTTACAGTTTTTGAGTAGTTTAATGTATGTTCAAATGTAGAGCATTACAATGTTTGGCAAAAAAATGACAAAATTATACAAAAAACTATTGAGTTATTGTGAGCACGAATTGTAAAATAAAAAAATATATACATTATAAGTTCTAAATGTTAACATCAGAACGAAATTGCAACTTTGCTACTTATCGTTGAGTAGCTGTAGTTTCGAGCGTCAAGGGAATTCTTTATAATGCACGAACGCACGTAGGTACTCAATAAATTAAATATATAATACATAAAGGTACATAAGTGCTGTTATAGAATATAGGTTAATGATATGGATTGTGGATTATATTTCCAAATATAAGTTACGTTTGTTAAGTGTTTTAGATTCTAATTATTAACTAAATAGTTACTCAGAAATATTATGTTACTTACACGCAGGTTTATTTAAGACATCTTAATAAAGCCATAGTCTTGTTATTACGTCACCAGTTCTGCAATACCGAAGCGTGAAATTATTATTAATATTGCAGTGAGACGCGTTACGACGGCTACGGAATGTGTTCCCATTCTTTGCTCAGGCATGCCTCGAGCTATCTCAGGCGAGTTATGTACATACAGCTTTACATAATGTGCAGCGAGATATATAACTTGTACATCATTATCTACTTCGTTATTCTCATTTAGCTTTAAATCTTTGGGATTTACGTTTCAAATCTTCTGTGATAACGAAATAGAGGTTCTTTAAATCGATTGTATTAAAAACTTTATAAGTTTTTCACATACTTACAATTTTTTCACGGAGTTAAATTAAATAACAAATAGACAGTAGATTTAAGTCAAGTATTTCGAGATACATTTTGGTTTATTTTATTGTAATAAGCCATTTTTGGCGTCCATAATGTTTGGCCAAACGAATTATAGTAATGTCCGATCTTAGAATGATATGATTAAGCAAACTTAACTTATTAATTAAACTTCAAGTTATTAAATAACTTTAAGCAATTATGTACACCTGCATCAGCTTGGCCTAAATACAGAAATACTTCGTATAAATATCGTCCATTAAATTGCAAACATCGCGTTCAAGATGGGTTCATTTTGTACAGCCGTTTATTTAATAAAAACGTCATGTCTGCAAATAACACCCTAACCTATCCGGTATTGATTAGGGCTGTGAGCAATAGATATTTGTGTGGTACAAGTTATAAGAAGTAAGATTGTACCTTCAATTTTATCCTATTTGGGTGAACAGAAAAAGCAAGTAATACTTCTGTTATAATAATACTAGGAGACAAATTAGAAGCATTTCTTAGTATAAATGTAGTAAGAAATTAAATTAGTTAAATCAATATAAATGTTTGTTTGGTGATAAGTAACTGATGCGTGTATACGTAGATGAATGTAGAGACATGAAAGGTAAGTCAGGACCTCGTCAGATAAAAGTTCGCGATCTCTGACTTACTCCTCTGGGTTAAGGCTGGGACTTTATAATTGTAGATTATATGTTTTGTGTTCGTTGTGATTTTAGTATATGAGATTTAAAAGAAATACTCTGATATCTAAAGTTTTGGACCGTACTCCCTTAGGCACGTCGCGGCGCGCCCTATCTGCACCGTATATCGCTGGAGGCGTCAGTCTTTGTAATTGATTGATACGTCCACCGCTCAACCCTCCCCGTGGTGAAACTTTAACTTGAAACGAAAAGAACAACGCAAACGTTTTAAAACTTAAATTCATTGTCTTCATAATATTTAAAATTAAGTTCGGTAAACTATTACAAATCATGTGTATAGGTAATTAGGACCTGACTTGGATATGAATTAATTTTGTTTTCAAAATTTTTCTATGTTTTCAAGTTAGTGAAGTAGATATACGTGAATACATACATACTGACGGAAAAGATACTGTTTATCGATCGATCGCCTTGATATTAATTTGTAAATAACAAAATGCACAACAATTTTAGTCTATTCATACGAGTTTTTTTACTTTTATATTTTTAAAATCAAAACGTTTGTTACGTTAAAAGATATAAAACTGATAAATGACACCGACAGTACTAAGCTTCGGTAGTAAAATTGGAAGCGGAATAAAAATGTTGGACCCCATTATGAGGTATAACAATGGCCCCTCTGAAAAGTATCCCGGATAGCATCTGAAACATTATAATAAAAGGTAACTGCGAATAGGTTTCCGGGATAAAATTTTATTGTGTAGCATCGACAAAAGACCCCGACCCTACCGGACAAAAGTCGCTAGATGGCGTTAGGGGGGAATAATTTACGTTCGAGCGTTGTAAACCTTTCAACTGAGGACCTATCGAATATCGTGCATCTTATCTTTTAATATATAGAGAGCCTTTTCTGATGCTTAAGTGTCTCTTCCTTTTTATAACAGCCATTTTGGGAGAAATATATAAGAAATTGTGACATTGATCAATTAAAAAAAAAATAATTGAAAAAATGGACTCGTGTACAGTAATTTTAAACATAAAGAAAATATTGAAGTTAGAAATAAAAAAAAAAAATAGTTCGAAGCCGAATATTTTATCATGGACATGGGTACTAAACATAATAGAATACAAATTCCGCTAGCGCCTATAATTTCTCGACTTAGCACCCTCAATTAACAGGTTTATCGAAGGCGGTCGAAAATATGCCTCATTATAATGTAAAGTATTAACGTAGGAAGGCGTGACCTCGACGAATTACCGACGGCCGTGTTCCGGACAAATGGGCCAATTATCACCTACCGCATGAAAAACGCTACCGCACACTTCCGGACTTGAAACTGAACACCGCCGAATTGACTTTTACGGAAAACCGTAAATGTTCCGGAAGATTTTATGTAGCGATAGTGTATGTAGGTACTCGTGATGCAAATTAGGTGAGAAATTTATAAACTCGAAATATAAATATTTGGTACTACTATTATATTGCAATGGGAAGTATACTGAAAAGACCAAGTAGATGGCGCCAGCAGTACCGCCTGCTGGCACCTGTCAAAGTTCCTAATAGTTCTGTCACAGAATATATAAAACTTACTCAAGCACAAAAAATGCTATCAAAGAAAAAAAATACAAGACAGCTACACTTTTTGGACAGGCTATAAGACATGCTATTTTGTGCCTATTTGATTTTCACCACTTTGGCGCTGACGGTAGTAGTTTGTAGTAGTAGTGAGGATTCGAACTAATATTATAAAATGCTGTCATATCCAAGTAAATTACCTATTCATTTATAGAGAGCATCGGTAGGTAGAAAAAAAATAACAGTGCATCTTCAAAATATTCCGCAGTATTCGTAGTTATTAAGAATACTCCAAACCGACTCCATTCGTCAGATAAAAAATGTAACTGTTTGTTAAAAAAATACCTCCAAGAAAAATATAAAAGATAGTGTACAGAGGAACTTTGTGCTCGCTGTTTTCAAATTGCCCTGAGCAACTAAACTGCAGACTACCGTCGGTGTGTTTTTCTTTCATTTTATTTGAAATAAAAAAAAATACTTTAAAAAATGTCATTTAATTTAGGTAAAAGTGAAGCGACGCTACATTAAATGTGAATAATAAGGGAAGGGAGCGTTTCATTCGGTTCTAATTAATTAGAAAATGCCACGGGGGAGCCTTGTTGTAAGTTGAGGATCGTATTTCAAAAAGAATATTACCGGTTATTAATATTTTGTAAATGTTTAAGCTTCGTTCGCTCGCTCGCCTTCTGTTTTTGAAACATTCAGTTTACAATATTTAAGAAATACGTACCTATTCAATCTGAAAAACAACCTATTGTTAGATAAATGCTTACACTTTCAGTTGACTTCTCTTATTTATATTATATTAACCGTGGGTTTTTGAGACCAAAATTTCTGTAGAAAACATATCTGACAAAACAGTGATGACAATAAGATTTTGGTCTTAGAAACCCACCGTAATTTATCTTCGATTAGTCGATTTATTCTTCTATCGTGTTTATTTATCCACGTAGGAAAAATATGAAATACTTTTACTTTGTAATGTAATATATAAAAAAACTAAATACTCACATATTTATGCGGTATCGGTATCGACTAGTTCCAAGCCCTTCATCAAGGTGCCTGGGACTGGTATTATTTCGCGAACTAGTCGGTGCCGACACGGGGCTTATGTGTTTTCCCCTTTAATATTAGACTAGCTTTTGTCCGCTACTTCGTCCAGGTGGAATTAAAAAAAAATAAGTAGCTGTTTCGAAGATACCTTCAAACATCCATCCATCTAAACTATCGCATTTATAATATTAGTAAGAAAGATTGTACTAATAAAGCACGATAGTTAAATTATTTAAACTTCTATTAAATGTCTGTACTTCAATCTAATTAATTAACCAATTAACTGTTTCGTCATGTAACAAAGTTTTCACATTTCACTAACAGTTCATTTTCAGTATAGACATTTCATTTATAGCATTGCTGTTTAAAAAAAATAATTAAATTATTTTTACATGCCCGTTAAGGTGTTAAATATATTTTCCATGTGTATAAACTCATGTAATAACCGCTGGTGTGGGTCACCTACGTCATTAATTTTCGCGTGCGATCCACGATTAGGGAATTGGGTAATACCATAACAATTATTGTAATTAAGCCAACATTCAATTGTGTAACGACGTTAATTTCTATAATTGTCCGGTTATTAGCAAGAAAAAAAAACGTAATATAACAGTAAGTCTCTAGTATCGACTCATATTTCTATCCTTCACATTTTCTTTAAAAAAGTAGAGACAACGATATGTTTTTATACATATGTCTCAGCAGTGGAACTACAATATCTTTCAACGATACTGTTCGTGAAAGCATGTGATGACTCATGTGTTTGGTTAGCGATATTGACGTAGTGGTAAGATAGTCTTGTTCCATAGATTTTTATAGAAGAATAAACTTTATTTAAGAATTGTTTTTTCGAGAATTGAATTTATCGTAAAACCATCTGACGTAAAATTTTATTACTAAAACAATATTGTGTATTGCATGTTTACATAGACATTCTAAAACCTCATTAACAGTACAAATATATTTTGTTTGTTCATGGAAAAGGACAGTTTACGTTGCTTACATTTAAAATCAGTAGTAACATTTTTTTAAAGAAATGACGTCATACAAGTGGATATTATTTCTACGTTTAATAGAAATCATTATGAACTTCTGGATTATGTTAATGTATGTGTACGTATTGTATACAAAAACACTAAAAGATGACAAGAAAACCAAAAGAATCACAGCGAATATTAAAAACGTGTATGCAGGCCATGACGCACTTGGCACAGGAGCTAGGACAGTAAAAAAACATTATGTCGTTTTAACATGCATAGCGAAGTATAGCGGACTGTGTGTATCCGGCCGCAGTGAGAACAAATCCGAGCGAGCCAGATGCTCCACACAAAAGGACCCGCAATACATTTGAATGCGCGCCGCTTGTATCGTCGACGTAATAGACTTGAACTGGCGCCAAGAATGCACCAATTGATTATTGATATTGCAATGCTATATTGGTTTTCGAGAAATGAACCTCGAACATAACGAATGTTGGCAGAAGGACGAGGTTCTTGATTCATTCTCCTCGGATCTTGCAAAATAAGTAAAACTAATTTCTTTGCCAAGTTTCTTTCTTGTCAATAGACTAAGTAGTTAATTAATGTCTCTAGAATTTACAGTTATTTCATTGTACAGCTAGCAAATGACTTACTTTTAAAAATAATGTGTCACAACAGACCTGAAATAATTAAAGTTCATTTATAGTTCAAAAATATCCTCTACAAATCACTGTATATGTTTTGATAAACATTTAAAAAACCTATAGTAGGGTCGGAGTTACGTTCTGTCGTATTTTTTACCTACCTTTTTGTTGCAAAGTAAATTGAAAATCAGTCCTCGCTGTCATCAGACGTTAGAACAATAGTTCAGCTTGTCTGACCGTCGTAGATTTGCATAACTGTAGGTGAAGAGCTTGAGGTTCTGTATTATACGGCACGTTCAGTAGGACACGGATAAAGTTACCTAATTGAAGTTTATAAGACGATAATAACGGTTGGTCCGGAACAATCAAAGTTTGCACACTGAGCCCTGGCGCTCCTTGCCACGTACGGAACGTGTATCTACCGGATTCATTATAAAGTTTAACGTTATCAGTTATTACGCTACATGAACGGAATTATATTAATAATGATTAATATAAATAAATCTTTCCAACGATTGTAAGCATTTTAACATGAAACGTGCAAGAATATTTTTCGTACTTATATTATAAATGCGATTGTTTAGTTGGATGGATGTTTGTCGCAAGGTATCTCCACAACGACTGCATGGAAGAAATTTCGTAAAGCTGTAGAACACATAGGCTACTAATTAAGTTTTTTTTTAATTCTGCGCGGACGGAGTTGCGAGCGACAGCTAGTATTAAAATAATTGAGATTAGAATTGAATGAATTCAGTTTTTACGTCTATGATAAACAAATTGGTATCGTTGCATCTGATCGAACATATATTCAGTGAGTCGTGGAATGTTTCTGTAAAACGATGTTTATTTATCCGAACGTCCGAACACATGTATACAAGAATATTCAAAGTATATGCAAAGTTTTCGAGCCGCCAAGGCTTCTATTAGAGCAATAAAGATACTGCCGCGATATTTTACGTCGAATTTTATGTATATCCGGCAGTTATGACGTTTATTTATTATTTTATAGCCGCGTTTTTGCAGTTCGCGGCCGGAATAGATGAATATTTTCATTTCGCGTACGATCGGTTTCATATTGATTAATTGATTTATAGTTTTTACAGAGAGGTCTGTGATATATGGAAAATTTAAAAGGTCACGTAACTTGCAAATCAAACTTGTCGAAAGGAAGTTAGTTGAATAAATAGTGATATTAAAATTTTATTTATTTGCTACACTGCTATGCGAAATATCACGTTATAATTAATTGTGTAAGACTCTTTGATTTGTTTTAATTTATGTTGATAATACATAATACAATATACTTCTTGAAGTACGATATTTTATATAAAATTTTTCAAAGTGAACATAAAATAATTTTACAGTAAAGACGCGGGAAGTTTTAAGAATAAAACTGATTCTCCGTTGAACGCTTTTTTATTCTTCATATCCGAACTCTGAAATCTAATTTGCTTCTCTTCTTTGCCGCGGATCTAAGTGTCAACAAAGTTTCGTCCCCTTGACGGTATCTCCGAGCAACTTTACTGCGAAGCCTCGCTCTGTTCCAACTTTCTTGTAATTTTGTACATGGAATATATGATTTAGTATGTTGAATATTAAATTTAAAATAGACGAAATATAAAAGCTATTTAAAGTGCACATTAGACTTTGATTGAAGTTATAAATTTTATACATCCTGCAACACTGCATTTACATTGACATGGTCGTAGTTTGAAACAATACAAAAACATATGAAACTGGAAGAAACATCTGACATGCTCCACAGGCACACAAAAGCACAGTGCATCGCGAGTATATCTCGCAGGTTTATGCTTTGTGTGTTTACACGTTAATTATGACTATCCCCGCAGTGCCCCGCCGTGCCCCGCAGTGTCGCACCGCGTCTTAATTGCGACCTGCGCTCACCTATAATTAAGGAGACAATTGAAAATTATTCCAGCCAGAGTTGTGAATAGTTATTTACACTTTGCAAATGAAACTTGGTACTAAAATTACACGCTTCTTTTTTGGGATAATATTTCTACGAGTTTATTAAACTGGATTGGTCAGAGGCAATAAGAATAATTGGTTTCATATTGTATTTATATATATTCGAGTTATTTTACGTGGAATGTTATGTCCCTACGACATAGTGATTATTATATGCTACCAAGATAAAGGTTATGGCCACATATGAAACACACATCTAGCAAACGACTTTAATAACCTAATAAAAAAAAAAGTACGAAATCGACTAGATTAGATTAGATTAGATTAAGCTCCCGATCATCACACAAATTGATAGTTTACCCAACTACACTATCAATGTTTATATTTCATTGTATCCATATAAATGCCAATGTTTGATACATCACGTAGTTAACATTTCCATCCGTTCTATACATTCCATTGTGCTACGTATCAAGGCAATAAAGCTTGGCCTAATTCGTGCGATCGAAGAGACCCTAATAGGATCGTAAAACACTATCTTGAAATAAGCAAGTCAATTTCATTCGCTTGTAGAGGTGCGGCTTTTATGCGCTCATACAAATCATCTTTATTCAGCTCAACGTATTTTCTCTAATAATACAATATTGATGTAAAAGACCTTTTACTAATCAAAATTTAAAATAAATAGTCCTTTTTATATTGTTATTTTATTCATATCTTGAGGTCGTTCTTAATTCATTTCTATTAATTTCCATCCATTCTTTTGCAAGTTGCTCCACCGACACTCTCGACCTCTATATTCTTGACATGAAGTCAAGAAGTCTCTGAATAAAGATTTCTTGTGAATTCTTGTAGCAATTTCATGACTTCTTAACACAATACGACGTCTAGTCTTCAATTGTCCCATGTACTTTATTCTTGGTCGCCCTCTCTTATTATCTGGTATTTTTCCTTCTACTCATAATATATTTTAGGAGATTTCTTTTACGATAGTAAGAGAGTGGACTCAATAGTAATAATGGACGGACCAATATCAAATAATAAAATTTTACAGCGCCACTAAAATTTTAATACTGTCATCTACGAAATATAACAGTATAAATTCACCTGAGTATATTTTGTTACAAACGATTTTTTAATGTATCGTCACTGAACTATCGATAGTGCCGTTCATATGACATCGTTCAAATGTCGGCTACATTGTGTATTGACCAGATAGTACAATTAAAAGAAATGAAATTATAAATTATTAATGAAGTTTCTGTTACTAATGCAATTTTTTACAATTAATTTAAACTTACTACAGCGAACCGATTGATAAATACTAATTAATTGTAATGCTTGCTGCTTGCAACTGCAACTTCAAAAGTAGTCTGTAAAATTCCGAATTGACCTGGTGATTCTAGAATGACCAATTGAAATCTCACTGAAAGACCAGACGATGGCAACGAAAGGATTTTCAATGGCGGGAAATAAAGTTTAGGGTTTACAAGTTAAAGAAATCTAGCACCAAGGGCTCACCGAAAACAGTAAAATTTTGAAAGGTGGACTAAAAATGTAGCTGTTGTTATTTTCTAAAAGGTATTTTCATAAGCTATCCGGACTTAACCATTACAGTATTTACCGTACGTTGGCCACGTCTTGTAGCCAATGAATCCTCCGGGTGCAATTCGATGTCGGTCTCAGATGGCGAGTGTAAAATGCGCTTCGGGTCTAGCGACCTCTACCGTTCATATTACGATAAAACCTAGCACATTTTAAACCTGGATTAGGTTTATCATGAGCTGGGAAAATTAAACAATATTGAGAACCTTATCAGGAGTTGTAAATAGGAGTAAGTTGTTTTAGGTATTTGGAGCTAAACTGGCTAACGCTGGATTACTAATCTGTCGTCTTATTCTGGTCGTTATATTTTGTAAATCAGTGCCCCATAGTTTATAAATATCCAACCTTATGGATACTTCAAAACTGTGTCTAGGCACCAAGACAAATTAGTTAGTTAACTAAACTTATTTAACTTTGTCGCTTCAAAACTTTTGATACGTATAAAAACTGAAGTAATTTTAAGGAATCACCTTAGTGATGGAGCCAATTCAAGTTACGTAATTCAACATAGCCTCAGCTAACAAGTCCCTACTGTCGCTTGGTATAGAGTAAAAAGCTGATGTTTCTTTTACTTTTACGAGAGAAAGTGTTGCTGACCCTCCACACAAGTCGTTTGGAACTTTCCGGCTCAGTCTCCTGAGTCCAATTCACCAAGCGGTATATTTATACGGATGGTGAACGTTATAGAACACGTTTAAGTTGCAAAATTAAATTGGTCACTTTAAAAATGTTCGTGGAATATTTTAAGCTTTTTGAACAGCTGCATGTAATGCAAGAAAAGTTAGCATTTTCAAAATATTTTCGAAAGTTTTTTTTTTCATAGTTTTGAGGAATTATATGCACTATATCCATTATCAAGGTCAAGTATATGATGAAGTAAATGTGAAATAGAGTAATGGTCGCCAAATTTAGACATTGAAGTTCCTCGTCTTTACATAATTTACGCGTTTTTTTCGAATGAGATATAGTCGAGCATAAATGACTAGCATCCAATTGCAAGGCTCATGTTTCTCTGGCCGAGGGAGTCTCATTCCCTGCAGTCGTGGCCGCGCCCAGTTTTTTGCAGTTTAATACGTCTAGGCGTGGTGTCCCTCCGACCGCGTTTGCTCTGGCTTCGGAACGAATGGATTACCCGCTAAGCAAAATTAAACGGTGTTTAGTTCGAGTCGGAAATTGGACGGTTATTTATTTTAATGGAAACGCTCTGGTTGGGACCATTTGTATTTGGTCCGTTGGATTTTAGCATCGTGTGTGGACAATTTACGAGTTTGTTATTTTTTTAATTGTTTCATTTGACTTTTTTGTTACTGGTTTTTATAAAATTTCTATTTATCCGCTATAAAAGCGGGCAGCATTTTATTTTGCTTTAACAAGTTCGCTAATTGTGTAATAGTTTTTTTTTTCTATATTTTCAAATCAATAGATTTTTGGACACTATATTATAATGCTGTGTTAAGTTTTTACGGCAAATTTTGTTAGCGTCTTTTATACAAGGCCATATTAACAGTAAAGTTAGTTAAAACTCGAAAGTAGCTTAGTCCATTAGCTCGCTAAAACTGTCGTCAACTATGCAGAATGCAGCCTTTTTAAACGGTCAAGATGTGCTCGATAAAATTCTTAAAATAAACTCTTTTGAGTCAACAAGCAATTTGCTGCAGGCAAATAAAAAGCTTTATTTATGACAATCTGGATAATGTTATTTGAACAAGAAGTTTTAATTTTTTTAAAGAGTTTACTTTCTCTTCAATTTGAAGCTACATTTCTAGTTAATATTTAATGCATTTTCATTCAAACTTTTTGCTTGTAATTTTTTTCATCGAGTTATTTTAGTCATCGCAATGTTTATTTCATACAATTCCCAAAGACTTGAATATACTTTAATTATGTAATCATATATATTTAACTTAACTTATTAAAACAACAATTATCAAATTTCATGCTCGTCTCGTAACAATTTAGGCCTTACAAATTTCTTTCCACCTTTTTTTCCTTACATTTTCATGCATGATCTTTTTATTTAATACTAGCTTTTCAAATTCAAATTCAAATTCAAATTCATTTATTACATATTTTTACAAAAAACGCGACTCCGTCCGCGCGGAATAAAAAAAAATAGAAAACGGGGTAAAAATTATCCTATGTCCTATTCCTGGTTCTAAGCTACCTGCCCACCAATTTTCAGTCAAATCGATTCAGCCGTTCTTGAGTTATAAATGGTGTAACTAACACAACTTTCTTTTATATATATATAGATATTCATATATTATTTTTGCGGACAGACTGGACAGATTTGGAGTTCGCTAAAACTTCACAATATAACATAAATATATTATAATAAAATTATAAAGAAGTAATATTTCCGAAGTATATTTTTCTGGTTAATTGATTAATGAATTTAACGTCTTAAAGTTTCCAGAGGGCATATAATGTAATGTTTAAGTTCAAAAAATTAAAAAAGATCCGCTCAGCTGTGCGTTGCAATTTTGAAATTGCCAATCAGAGGTCAACAATTTTGGTTGTCACTCGCGACGTCGACCACTCGTCAAGCACCTGAGTTGACGTGTGTGTGTGTATGGTATGTGTGTTATGTAAGTGTGTGTATGTGTGACTGGAGTGTTTTTGGAATATGTAGAAGGTCACCTACATCTTCAAAGATGAAAGATTAAGCAGATTTTTTATTTCATTTAAATACCAAAATAATATTTCTTTCCTTCTTGTCAAAACTATTATGTTTTACTAAATGGATTTAATTAATCTTTTTATTATATATAGAACTTATTTAGTATATAATGGCAGATTTCTATAAGCTGTACACTACTAATTTTTATAAAAATAAGCACAATTTATTCTGAACTCCGTCTCATTTGTAGCATTAAAAAACGAAGGTTGGATCTCAAAGAAATTATTTCTAATGATTCAAACGAAATGTTACGAAACATTTAAGCATTATAAGATCAAGGACTTAACTCAGTAATAAAATGTAATTCTTAAGATATTTTAGACTTTAAATGTGATGTTTTTTTCGAATGAATGGAATATGATAATGGATTTTTGTGGCAAATTAATTTGGACAATTCCTTGCCAATTGATGAACAATCACGTAATATTAAGGAATTACAAAAAAAAATTACAAGCATAGAATCTATACGTAGTCTAGCTTTCAAGTACCAAATGCGGCGTGAGGATTGTATCGACATAATAGGTTGTCTTCCAAAGAAAAAAACATGTATTGTGATCGCTTATGTAATCTCTTCAAAACATGGTTAGTAATTTTAAAATAAGCTTAAAAAAATATTTCGTAGTAAATATCATATTATGAGGTTAATAATAATGAAAATAATACAGAAATACTTTCTCAGAAACTCTCTTTAATAACATTAATAATTCAGAGTATTCGAGGGCCATTTTTGCTTTCTTTTGTTGGCCGAGCGGCGGGTTCAAATAAAATTGTGTTTGAAGGAAAATGGCGAAAAATGTCGTTTCACTTAAAGCTTTCGCGAGATATTCTGTGTGAGGTCGGAGTTGTGTTCCTAGATTGTGCAGATCTTTACTTAACCTTTTACCCCTTTACTGACATCGATAATGAATCTGAACACATTTAACTTTAGCTAAACACTGAAAAACAACTTAAACATCAATAGGAATAAGATGTATTTTTGAATACAAACGTCATAGCAAAATGAGTTATAATGTAGATAATTAAGTGAAATAAATGAAAGTAGAAATTCATGCTCAATATCAATATGAAACCTTTACTTGGAACCGACGATTTCTTAAAAACAAAGCAATTCCGGTGCGCGCAGCGGCCCGTATCCGGCAATTCATCACGAGTATTCCCAGCAAGTCGTATCCTCGTGCGATATTTTGTGAAGGGAACCGAATAGATGAATATGTAACATTTCTTTTAGGGCCGATTATTGAGGAAACAACGCAATATATTAAAATGAATTACGCAGTAAGCGAGATTATTTATTGCGCCCGGCGGACCTCGGCGGGATCAGATGTGTTTTTTACTGTACTGGATGATTGAGGCGAATGTATTTTTGTATTTCCATTATTATATGTAAGTAAACTGGTATATGTATAGAATTCTTTTGTATATGTCGTCGAATTCTTTTATTCAGAAAATTGTACTGTGATATGAGATGATTGAAATGAAAAATGATTACACGTATTAAAACAAGACATTGCGATTAACTTGCAACTCTAAATGTTACGACGAATACTGTATGTTCTTTTTGTGAATAGGGGTAAAACTTCATTAGAAATAGAACCAAGGCTACACGCATAAGTTAATAATTAAAGTCCTTTAACGTTTACTTATTAAAAAAACGACCACCAACATAGAAAATGTAAACAAATACGCTACAAAAAGGTATTTCTTTTTAAAGAAAAAAACCGAACGTGTAGATAAAAGCAACCGATATTATTCTCAAACAACAGAAGCAGACCGCATTCGATAACAGACCCGATTCGACTTATTCTAAAACAGCCGTGGGGAGTATTGAGTGAATATAAATTGTTAATGAATTTGGCAGCGCATATCCTCGAGCGTTTCTTTTTCTTACAATCAAAATGCGTGAACCGAAGGTTGAATACAACGGATAGAAATCAATATAATTATTTGGAAATTTCGTTACGTTCACATAAATGTAATATACAAGGAAGTTTTAATAACGTTTATTTTGTTTTTACAAGTGCAATAAACGTTATGAAAATCGTTAAATGTTTTCTGATCCCTTACTTACAATAATTTTTCAATTGTATTACAGAGTAAAAATTCAAAGGCAGTTATAATATGCCACAGCTTCGTTCGAATGGATGCGAAAAACGATGTGTATATAATATATATGCTTCACAGTCGGTTGACATTCCGTAGCATTGTGCCGTGTTCACGGCTTGCAGTAAACTGCACAGATTGTACCAAATGGAAATTTTATGGTTCACATTAACCGGCGTGATTGTATTTTAAAATAATTAATTTCGCAAAATTCAATTTGTCGAATGGAACAATTGGAATAATTTTGTATTGAACGAAACGTGTGAGTTGAATTTTTACAATCGTCATTCACTTTAAACCGGAGCTGGGCATTAATAAATTCGTGCGCAATAACACTGAAGCGTGGATTAATTAAGTCACGCATTAACAGTTGAGCTGCATTTTATTTTATTCACTATAGATGTTTAAACAATATATCAAAATAATGTAAACAGAAACCAATATTTTCGAAGGAAATATACTATTATAAAGGAAAATTTTACTAATACTATTACAATTTTACTAATTATAAACGCGAACGTTTAGATAGATAGATGTTTGTTGCAAGGTATCTCCAGAACGTCTGCATGGATCTCATTGAAATTTGGTACAAATGTAGAACACAGTCTGCAAGAACACTTAAACTACTAGTTAAGACAGCCAGTATTAAATAAAACCATGTTGAACAAGCCAAAATCATGAAGTATAAATCATTAATATAATTTCATGAATTCATTCATTAATCATTACTCAAGGTAATGCGAAGATAAGTGGTATTCGATCATTAATACTGTGATAAATATAAATTCACAGACGTCAATATAATATTTTGCTTATAATAATTATTAGAATATATTATAAACTAGCTGTCGCCCGCAACTCTGTCTGCGTGGCATTAAAAAAAACTAAATAAGTAGTCTAGACAAAAAGTAGTCAATAAGTAGACTATGTTCTACATTTGTGCTGGCGTTAAGCCATTTCAGAGATACCTTCAATCAAACATTCATCCATCCATCTAAACATTCACATTTAATATGTTAGTAAGATTTTAATTTAAGCTAGTGGTAACAATTTGTGGAATCTTTTCTATTAGTACTTACTTAAAACCTGCATAACTAAAGCAATATTTCCACTTATATGTATAGGTATAATAAACATTATGGCGGTCATTATTTTACACCGCTGAATGTATAATTGCTCCGCCAATTTGACTCGAATTACAGCGGCTTCATTTGCCGCAATAATTTTGGGGTCGAGGAAGCGTTTAAATTAAGCAACTCTTTTACGAAATGTTCTTTTATGTCAACTTTATTAAAATTCGCTGTTGCTTTATGGACGTCCGGTGCGTTTATTTTTCATGACATATTTGTTTTTGAAATTAAGGAAATTTATTTAAATTTAGGTAAAAAAGAAAAAGTGTTGTCACCGTTACTTTATTTCATTTTAATCTCTCAATTTTATCAATGACTAGCTGTCGACCACGGCTCTGTTCGCTCGTTATAAAAACATAATAGCCTATGTGTTCTTCCAGAATATGTTTTATATCTATACCAAATTTCATACAGATAAGTTGTACTGTTCTAAAGCTACATTCTAACATCTATCCATCTAAATATTCGCATTTATAATATTAACATATGAGTGATGATTCATTATAAAAACGTGTAAATCGAAAAATAAATTTATAACTGTGCGCTCATAAAAGCTACTATTTTAACAGTATTTTAATATTGAAAATAAATAAACCACCCAATAAACCTGCAATGAATATTCGCCATTATAATGAAAAAATAATCCATCATGAGTTCGTTAACCTCAATACAAGATATAAAATTACGTAAAACAATAGCTTTTGTTAACTTATTTTAATTAAACCATAAATATTCCATCTAGGCAAGTATAATTTACTCGTATATCATTTTAATAGTATATATTATAATATAAGCTAAATACATACTCGTATGTTAAAATATTAATTTCATCAGCGTATAATAAATAGAGTGAACAAATATTTTACTACAATATTTGGATGAATATTAATTACGGTGTGCTATTTAATTTTAATGTAAGTACCTAGAATTAAATAGATTATTAAAAAATAATAAGTAAATATGACAGTAGTGGCCAGCTTGCCCGGTGAAATACCACGACCACACAGAAGACAGCCGTGAAGTGGAAGCAAGTCCGCATTTCCTATGCCGGAGGCTTATTTTTAGTCCTCTTTCCCTTCCCACCCACTTCTTATAAAGAAAGGAAGGAAAAGGGACGTGGATTTGAAAGGGAAGGGGATGCATAGGAAGGGGAAATATTTTCTTTCTGTGCGTTCTCTTCTCCGTCGATTAGATTATTGATTAGTTGTTAATGGACAGCGGTCGATTAGCTATTTCGGGTAATTCAAGTGACCGCTCTCTCGTTTCCCACCTTATGATATATGAAAAAAAAAAAAAACAAAAAAAAAATTGTAATATGTAATACATGAATAACAAGAAGTACAAATTACATAATATTATTTTATCGTTTTCATTTAATCGACGTTTTTCTCAATTTTCCTTAATCTTTATTCGATACCAAGTATTATTTTATGACATATTTTTTTAAATAACACTGGTGACTAATAATAAAAATAGATTACATAAAAGTTCGAATCAATGAACATTATCAAAAAATTCCCTTCATACATTCGAGCAGATAGGAATAAATTCATTCCAAATTTAAAAAGTTCAAGAAGTTATGTACGCTGTAGGCTTCTAACAGCGTAATATTAACATGTCGTGCATAATGCCTACACTGTAAAATTCAGCCACGAATATCGTATGAACAACGTAGCCGGCTACCAAAGCGCCGCCGATCCGGCCGATAAACTTATCGTGTATCAAATCCGACGGCCGGCGAGTAAATCACAATTACACGCCATTCCAAAATTTTCGACCGCAACTGAACATTATTTGGTTGCAAGGTAGGTTTGGTAGCCGTTGATGTCAATATAAAACAATTCTAGGTGTACCTTTTACTTTAAATATTTTTTATTTTTTGTAGAACAAATTGTAGCTGACTATTTTTTCCATGTTTTTGTACTAAATTCAGTCATTTCAAATGACATAAGTAAATTTTATATTTTTACTAGCTTTTACCCGCGACTTCGTCCGCGCGTAATAAAAAAATGCACACAAGATAAAAAAAGCTCCTTTGTCCGTTTCCTGGTTCTAAGCTTCCTGACCACCAATTTTCAGTCAAATCGATTCAGCCGTTCTTGAGTTATAAATAGTGTAACTAACACGACTTTCTTTTATATATATAGATAGACTCGTATTATCTAACAGTTTCGTTAAAAAGTCAACATTTAACGTTATATTTACCATAAAAAAAGTTACAATTAAAGTAAGCAGATAAATAAAGTGCAACCAAAAACAATCACTGTCCCTAATAAAAAATCCTTTGAGTAAAATCAATAGTTTAATTTCTAATTAAGTAGTATATCACAGAGGTAATAAGTAATCTATGTGCAGCACATCGTTGTCTTCATCGCAACCGGTACATTAGCTAATGCAATCGCATTCCTAACGTAATTTAGCCCAATCGGCGCCTACACGCGAATCTTAATGGTTCTGTTTCATTTTCACTTGAATTAAACCGTTGTTCGAATAACTAGATGTTTACTATGAAATTTGGCACAGAACTTGTAGTCATTTTACAGTTGTATAAATTAAATTTATTTGATGTTATCTTAGTAGAAAAACCTGCGAAGACATTAAAATATGTGTTTGAAGTCAACAAAACCGCACTGGACCAGTGTGATTGACTTAGGCTCTTAACTTAGGATAAGCTAGAGCCCCTCCATGGCATGTCCCATGTCTTAATATTTCAAGTAGAAAAAGAAATTGGGTACTCAAATTGTTATTTTATTATTAGAAGCAAAATTATTTAAATATTTATTTAAGCAAAATATTTATTATTATTAAAAGCAAACTATAAAATAAAATAATGTATTTTTTGTTGCAGGTAAGTTCTCTATGAACCGTCGTAAGTACAGATTTTCAACATTTCATCTAGTCCTTTAAGTCTGCGAAATTATCAGTCAAATGATCACAAAATCAATGCATCAGTGCATCTATTACCAACATAGATATGTGTAAGTGTTCGTATACTACGTAAGCCATCGCGAAACAGTCACATCGCCATGTTTCCGTCATAAATAGATTAGGCAGTTGTCAGTGCGCTTGTGAGCCGAGGCGAATCTATTAAGCGCGTTATTTCCGCTGGCGCAATAACGAATAAGTACCATTGAATGCGACATGGAATTAGCAAGATAAGACATTTTCATCGTGATTAGTATTTTGGGTATTAACAATATGCTTTTTTTAACAACATTTAGAACGGAAAAAACAGTTTTTCAGTAACTATGTACTTAAATTGAATTGTTCAAACATGAGTGAGACATAATAATTAATTATTTAAAAACGGCTTAAATCACGTGTGATCGTCCTGTGACGGCACCGACTATTTTCGGATCCGTCGGGGGTCCATCTTCAGGGCGAAGTCCTCAAAATAAACACTCGCCCTGAAGATGGACCCCCGACGGATCCGAAACTAGTCGGTGCCGTCACCGGACCACACGTGAGTTAAGCCGTTCTTAATTTATAATGTACTTAAATATCAAGTTATTGATTTTAAAATATTTTGTTTTTTTATTATTTTATAACAAAAAAAAGTTTACATTCGTAAATGTATGGCTATAATATTCCACATTTTACAACAAGAATACACAGGTCAAAATGTTTTGATTTTATTAATTTTGAATTGTAATTTTTCATTTGCCGCATCTAATATTTGTGATTTCATGATCTTTGACTTTTCGCCTACAATTCGGACGCAAAGCTTCCAAAGCAATCGATTTCCGGCCTATTCGACTTTAAACGGGGAATCAAACCCGATATCCGAACGGATTTAGTTGCGGACTCGATAGTTGGTAATGAATAGAGTCTAGTGGTTCTCCTTTTCACTGAGGCTTATCCATTTTGCTGTATTAATCAATTTGCTGACGATTTTTTTTTTTACTTTATTAATTTGTGTGGATATTTTTTTTTTATTTATTCAATTTATTAGGTCACATAAGTTTTTAAGTTTATAGAACATTTGTTTAGGTATTTTTTTCGAAAAAAAAAAATTTGCTAAGACCTTATTCAATTTAATTTTCTTGTCTTTCGCCGATGAACTTATTAACATAAATACATTGCTGTAAATTTTATAATATTTTAAAAACTTTTCAGATAAAAGGTTGATGAAAAGTAGTTCAAAAGTTACAAGTAACAAAATGTTATATTGGAAAAATTAGAACAGCATTTGAAAAGTAACTTGCAATTAACAGAACTAAAATTGTCACTGCAGAGCCGACGCAATCTTGCAGTTTGAAAATCTATTCGAGTGTACGACTAAATAGTACATTTTCTATCGATGTTCATCGGAGAGCTGGGTAACTAGTATGTCGAAATTACTGCCTAGGTGCAGAGCGATTTCAATTTACTGGCTCGACTCGAAAGAGCCCGAAATTCGCTTGGTGTAAAGTTGCCTTTACTATTCCATTTTCATCGTTATAACATTTGTTTTGTTCAATGCATATATAACGGTTTTTGTTATTTTATATTTCATTTTGTATTTGAACCAGGTTTGAATTACATTATGCAATTTTGTGACTTTCACTATTTTGACTACATAGGTAGTCAAATAATAATCAATCTAACCTTTTAAGTAGCCAGAGATTCATAATAATTTTATGATATTCATCGATCGATTAAATACTCTCGACTCTGGAGCTTACCAGAGTAAGCTGAGATTCAGAAATCTCTGTGTCAAGAATGCTGAGAGAAACACACTACAAAGTGTGGTTGAAAGTAATATTTATGTGATTGTGGGGTACGTTTTCAAAATTTAACAAACTCATAATGTTAAGTTACTATTTGCTTGTACATTATTTTACTAATTTTGAATAACAGATTCACTCGTTCTTGAACAAGATTTATATTATGAATTACGACTAGTAGTGCATTTATTGATTTATATAGATTATTGTTATAAAAGTTTTATAACGTATCATAAAAACACATTAAGTACTGGTGCATGCATCAAAATATGAATGCATGCGGCCCACAGAGCAGTAAAGTGACCGATTGTAGTCATAAAACTTTATAGATAAAGTCTAGTCAGTCTAATCTAATTGAATGACTATAAACAGAAAGAGTATCGATTGGTAAAAACATTGTGACTTTAATTACATTTCATTTAAATACATTACTTTTCTTCTTTTTTTTGTTAATTTGACGGAGCAGTCAACGACTTATACAATATACATAAATTAAAAGCGTAGCTTATAAAAGGTTGGTTAAAGCGCATAGATGTAAGATTGGAAAGAGGTTCGTAGACGTCGGGTTGAAGACGGATCAATCCGTCTCCGGCGCTCATTACGGCCACCATCGATTGGAAGTTTTTACGTCAGAGCCACTCGATACTTCCATTTGTAATGAATAGGGTCTTTTATAACTAGAATTTGGGAATATTGCAGTGAGAATTACATTAAATCAGAGGTGTCAAACTCAATTTTACTGAGGGCCGTATATTCAAATTTGAATTCGTAGGTGGGCAGATTGAAAAAAAAAATGAACTAAATTATTATAAAATTTTATTTATTAAATTAGAATCGAATGAAGTCTAAAGCTCTAAAAAATGATTCTTTCTGCGACACATTGTGATCGCGGGCCGTATCTTTAACATGACTGTTGTAAATAGATATCGTACAATTTACAAAAACCTATACTAACTTGATTCATCACACAGAATAAGGGACATGACTATTTTATGTATTTGGAATGTGTATAGATAGAAACGGATATGACGAATGCTTTGAAGATGTTTATCTTTTACTCCAACTGATCACCAAAACCAAAATTATCTTTTCAAATGATAAATTTGTCATCTTTTTATGTGAATTTCTATTGTTATAACAAATTACACATTCAATTCTCGCGAAAATATACTTTAAATAATTCCTAATGGCAGGGACAATTACGATAGGCATTACGATAGGCGTTTCAAATTTAACGCTTTATACTAACGACCCTATTTAATAATACTCCGGACATTTACACATCATTAAGCGCGAAATTGTAAACTTACTGAAATCCGCTTTGATACGGCGATGGTGCGTAAATTTTATGAACATAAAATAATATAGCAAGTTATTTTACACCGCCATTTTAGTATACAGTACAACAATATAATTTTCATCAGTGTTGGGTAAATTAAATATGTATTTTAATGTTACGTTCATTAATTAGCTTTTATTATCTATTAGTATGGTTTATATGATAATTTAAATTTTTAAGTCGCTCTGTATTATTTACATACTGACTGTTATTGTATTTTTGTATTAGAAATAATTAAAAATATCTATTTTCTTTTGTTTCCTTTTTCCTTTTATATTTTATTCCTCATTCTAACTTTAAAAACCTTAACTTGTACCTATGGATAGGTTGGTATAATTCTGTTACAATTTTAATTATTGTGCCTGTTAAGTAATTTAATTTTTTAATAACTTTCTATTAAAATATCTTTTAAATAATACATTTTGTATTCAACATACCTCGCGTACTACTAATTTTATTTTAAATAGTTATAATTAGAGATTCATAAAAAAGATTGACAATATTTTCCTACTTTATTTAAATATGTAAAACTATTTTTCATAACAAATAAGATATCGTTTAATTCTGAAACATTTGTTAGAGTATCATTCAGTTGGTTAGAGGCAAAAAATGAATTAAGTAAAGCACCTAGCCTCGTTAAGGCAAGAGAAATTAAAGCGCTACTAATTACTGACTAATTAAAAGCACTCAAAGTTAAGTAACTGTCGAAAAAGTTACGTTGGATCTTTTAGAGAGCAGTTTAAATGTCCCTGAATAGATTGTCGTTAACTGAACATTTAAAAAAAGAGTATAGATCCAATTATTCTATCTTAAGAAATTTATTATGATTTTGTCAGCAGCGAGGTTGAGTGATCTAAAACTGTTCCACTAATTTTTTAAATGAACCACTAAATATACTACTGTAATGAAAATAAGACGTTTGCACTTATTAAATAAAGATTATTTATGTATGAAGTGTCACAAGATTTTATATACGTTTCTTTACTTTATGGTCAGATAAATATGACGCGCTTTAAAAAGCGTTAAGCAATGTTGGCGGTCATAACATGTAATGGAGTTGTATTACTACGCTTAGTGGTATGTAGTTTCTTTTAACGATAATCGTCGCCTATATCGCTCCGGAGCTGTACATGGACCGGGATACAAAAGAAAGGGGTTACGGCCTTTAGACGATCATCCCCCACTCCCTCTAAAAGATTAGCACCGTTTACAAATAGCCTATCTCCTTTGAAAGATATTAGTTGGGTAACGGTATTTGTTTTTTACTTGTTTATGTAACATCAATTCGTGTTTTTTTTGAAGACGAAAGACCAAAGGTTTGACCGATTTATAATTTATAATGCATTCTAAACACTGAAATAACCTTTGCGTGGAGATTTGCAGTGTAGCAGCGCTACGCTCGTAGGCAATTCCCGTAGTCAACAGACGGAATGTAGCATCGTAGTGGGCAAGCATCCGGCCCGTGCGGAGGAAGTGGCATGGCGGCTCGCTCGGCCTATTGTTTGAGGATTTGATGCGTTTTCTATGTAACTAGGCATCGGGGGCACCCTTTGAGGCATCACGTGTAAGTTTCCGACTGCACATGAAACAAACGTGTTATATACGTTTAAAATTGCATTTAACATTGTTTAAAGTATGAAACACGTTTGACACTAACAAAAGAGTATTAAATGCTGCTTTTTTTTTAAATAGCTTGTAAAAATCGACACCAAATATAACATATATCATAAGATATACTAGTCGTGACTAGTAGATTGTTCTTTAAGAGTTAAGTACTTTTAAAGTAAATAAAAATTATATTTAATTCAAACTCCAACTTGTACAGAATTATATCTGAAGCTTTATTTAAAACTGCAACCATTTCAAACAATCACAAAAATAACCCATTTAAAATACTTCCACAACAAGAGCAAAACATTCTGAACTAACGCAACAATACATTGTCAACTTCATAGTTTCCAACACTTGCAAAAAACAAACGGCAGTGCAAACCACCAGCATCAACAAATCCGGAACAACAGTGGCATAGAAACGCGCGACAATAATTCGCGGCGTCCATCCGGCAACCGGCCTCGGGCGCGGCGCTCTCGCGTGAAACACAAACGCTTCCCACTAGCCACGGGTTATGCTTTATAGTCTTGTTACCTAACTTTGTACCCGCACGACTCGTTTACCCTTTTCAAGTAAAAGTAAACATCGGTATAGTAAGTGCTCTTGTATAATTGAAAACGTTACTACGAAGGTTTCAACGTCAGAAAGGACATCCTTGAATGTCAAAGGAAAGCGATTCTGTGAAAATTAAGCTTCAAGCTATCGCTTAAAAGCTTTTCAATTTTTTGTGTTTTTAATCAACTTATTTATTTGCGGGATTTCATTATTAAATAGAACTTTCTGTTTATAAAGTACTTATAAAAATGTATTCGTATTGTTCTGGTTACGTGTACGTTTTACAAATGTAAGATTGCTTGCAAATATCGTTTCTAGCGCATGTTGCCGCCGTGTCTCCCGTCACGTTGTCACGCTCGGTCCGCGTGTCATTTGTCATGCGGCTATTGATTCTGTTGTCTATGAAACAGACACTAGATAGAGATAGATATTTTATAATGCAGGAGTTATTAAAAAATAAGAATCTTTATGATTTATGTATTGTTAATGAAAATGGATAACTGAGAATAACGATCGCAAGTGATATCAATAACTACCTTTATTCCTTTACTTGTTATTACAAATAATAAATCAGCGCCTACATTTCACGTACTAAACCTTCTATATTCAAATAAGTATTACATATTTAATAGTTTAAAAAAAAACATTCCTGTAACAATATGCGCGGTACATACAATTAAATGTTTAATAAAACAAATTTTCAATTCCGGCCACTGAGCAGTGCTCATCGGGCTGCAAGTCAATAATATTTTCCCCTGCAGCCATATTTGTAATACAGATTCCAATAATTCGCGTAAATATGTGATTCAGATAGTCTATACACTGTATTGACTTTTATTATCTTTTTAATTACAATGTCGTATAATGCTTGAGGATAACGATTACAGTGCGTTTATTTTAAGGACGCATCGTATCTATAAAATTGATAGATCCAAAAAAAACAAAAGAAGCTACTTGTTTTGTATTTTCATGCTACACAAAATCTGACATTTAATTTTAATTTTGCACAAACCGTCGTATAAATATTCGATATTAAAAAGCAATTTAAAAGCAAAACTAAAACTGTCAATTCATCATAAATACAATAACTATGACAGTTGTGTTCCATTTTTGTCCTTTCCGGTTGAAAATCCGTCAGTACCCTGTCACCGCAGCTGCGTCACGTCCTCTGTTTCCGTCCCATCGATTTTACATTAACAACCTTTTCCTTTATCAGCGGGACATATCAGTTTTTCTTTTGTTTGAATACATCGATCACTTCCTTTTTACATTTATGCCATGTCATCTAATGATGCTTTTAATTTTTCTTTATTTTATTTACTCGTACATAGGCTGGAGGTTGGAGCAGTTACGGTGAAAGAAAACATCGTAATGCAATCTGCATATTTCTGAGAAGAAATTCAAATATGGATGTAGTCAACCAACCTAGGTCTAGTCACCCCTAACTTAGGGTTAGGCTCCGAGCCTCCAGTGGGAACATATGGTAAGCTGAAATAGGCTGGGGTGTGTACCATCAAAACGAATAATTACTGTATAATATTAAATTATAATTATATTATTAGATTAGATTACATTACAATTTTTACAACTTTCGTGAGACATTTCATTAACTAATTCAATAACGACATATAGCTTAAAGGTTTATTTGATAAATAATTTAATATTGATATAAGATTTTTAATGCTATGTTCACTGCAGCGACATATTCAAGGCAAGCATCCCATTAACATATATAAACAAGAGTACTACACTAGTTAGTTATGTATTAGAACTGTAACAGACAGTTGGTATGTAATTACTTGACCGAGAGAGCATTTGATTGAAATTAAACATGGCCTGATTGAGAATTTGATGAGGACTAATATGATTAGTGGGCCGTTTAGATTATTTAACGAGTACACACGGTCGCGGATTAGATAACTTAATTTATATTAATTAATTTTAATTTTGTTCAAGTCCTAACATAAATATATTTTCAAAGTAAACTGTTAGTTTTTCGTTTTTTTTTTTTTTTTTTATCGTGGGTTTCCGAGACCGAAATTTCGTTTATCTTTGAGACAGAGATAACACAATGTTTTAAACGGAGATCTTGGTCTTAGAAACCTACAGTTAGATATATACTGAGATAGGGTTCGACTTTTTTTTTAGTAATTTATTTTTAATTATAGTTAAACTTTTGTGATATGTATTTAAGCTTTGTCTTTTCTACGCGCTATAGTTTTGTAATCAGTTACTACTTGACAAAAAAGTTCTAATACACATATGTCTCAAAAGTTGTCTGAATTCTAAATTCATTCAGGGTAACGTCTGCCAACTATTTTCTTAGTACCCATTTCTACGAGGATCAATATTACTTTGCATTTAGATTGTAGTTAATTAATTAGATTTGTTTCTTATTCGTTACGTTACAGCGTTGTTTTAAGCAACACGGTGACGACTAAATTCACTGCCAAGATTTAAAAGTTTCTTACCCACCTCGGGCGAAACTACAGATAGTAATTAATTTTACAGTAAACAAAAAATATATATAGAAACTTAGAGAGGGAAAGGTGACAATGATAGTCAATTTGATAATATTTTTAATATTGATTTTTAATTTTCAACAATTCGAACTAGTATATGTACGTATGGAGAGACTGTGTCGGTTCGCCTTCGTAACTCCCCAGAGAGCAGGATCTTCTATTCCAAAACTTTTTAGGGCAAAGATTTGAATATCGAATTTACCGTATTCAGTCGTTTTACATTTCTATCGGGTTACAAGGCGACTCAGTAATGTGTTAGAAATGTTTATTGCATAAATATAGAAGTAAATTTTTTTTATAAAAGTTTTAATTCATTTGTATTTTTCTTAAAATAAGATACGAATTTCTATAATTTTTTTATTATTTTATAATTAAAGCAATGAACAGAATATTTAACCTTTACAAATATACTAATATACATTTACATGTATGTTCATTACACAAGCATTGGAAATGCCGTGCACGTGTAGCATTGTACAACTCGGTTTGACATTCACAGAGAGACATTTCGCACCGGCGGAGCTATTCCCCTCACTGGAGCGTTGTAATTTAAGCCGTGCAGAGATTGGGATGCCGGCCGACGCGGCTCTCCTGCTAATTAGCAGGACGCTGTGTGGCTACTGAGGCAGTGGATCGGAACGCTACGCTGAATTTCACTGTTTCTGTGTAGCTGTACTGGTTATAAAATTGCTCTATGCATTTACTATCAAAGTAAATTTATGTGCAAGTACAAACTGCCCAGCTTCAATTAAACAGCCGGATCTTTTGTTTATATTGATCGGATGGGAAAGGAATACGAATTGACATTAGACTTTAATATTACTAGTAGTTTAAAATAAAGTTATATACATATTTTTGTGTATAATTAATCCATGTAACTTTTTCATACTAAAATTATCGAAACGGATATGGTATTACAATTTTTACTTGTACTACTGTTTTGCCAAAATAACTAATTTTCAAAACAGTAGTACAAGTAAAATAAACAGTAGGAAACAGTAATAAACAGTAGTACAACATTATTTTATTATGTAACTACAAATTAAATTATAGTTTATAACATGATTTATGCAGTCATATTATGAGAAGGTCGTAAATTACCGCACTGTTGTGCGGTGCGGCGGGTCTGTCCTGTACTACTTTGGCCACTCAGTCGTATATCTCAGTCGTTTGTCATGTCGGAGTAGGCCGTTGTCGTCAGCGCAGCTACATCAAGGGATGCTACAGATATGTGTGGTAGCCGCCTATCACACCGTACAAAATGTAACTACAGAATTTTTGACATGACATGTCGTGTAATTTGACTTAATTCTATTTTAATATTACTACTCGTAATATTTACAATTTGTTTCAATTATCAAACTTGTCGTATTATTGAGCCTTCTTAAGTACCTTTACTAGCTATTTAAAATAACATGCGAATGATATTTTCGATTTTCATTAAGTAAACCAAAACCCAGGTTCTCTATTGTTATCGTAATAAGTCACACGTTTCGATTCTCTGTTAAAAGCAAACAAAAGTCTGTGTTAAAAGTACAAATAATTATTATTGTAAGAGGTTAGAATATTTATGTTTGCTACGGTGTGATAGGCGGCGTGTCATGGTAGGCAGTAGGTTCAGGGCAGCACTGAGATTTATAGCCGTCTAGGCTGCGGCGGCGGCGGCGGGCGGCGCATCTCAGTGGCTGATGTGCACGAGACGTCGGGATTTATGCGACGTTTATTTGACGGAATTAAAACCGGAACACGTCTGTTTCGGTCACGTAACTTGTAAATATTTGCTTTATAATTTGAGATTCGGTAGCTTCGAATTACAAGTCATTTAAAAACGTAAAATGATGTTACTTAGTTAGATCTAAAATTCATATTTATTGTTATTATTTTCGACCTTACGAAGGCAAAGGCTGTAAATGTTTTTTTTAGTAAATAACCTATTTACTAGAAAAACGAAAGATTCGACCAACTGAGGCTCTAATGGATGAAATAGCGCCATCTATCGGCTGCTTTTTAAAGTTAAGATTTTAAATTTTTCAATTAGAACCAAATTAACTCTTATGTTATTTGCAACACTTTCTTAATGTAGAATATTCTCGAAAAAATCGAAAAATTAAAAAAAGTTGCGACTAGAGAGATTCGAAGTAATTTTCACTAATTTAAAATTTTACTTCAAATGCTTTGTGCCGATGTATCCTATAACAGTCCCGGGAAAAGAACGAATCGAAAAACCCATCGCTTATTCAGTTGTTTAGGCTCTGAGCCATTACAATAGGAATTACATACATACAAACCCATGTACATAAAAACAAACATACGTACGAAAAATATTTCTTTCTTATCATTCGGATAAATATCAAAATATAAAACAAAGTTTTAGGTACCTACGATCGATTCTGAAAGTGACCACATATGATGCAAGGCTCTGTCACTTTCTGTTCAACATTTATAACCGACATCAAATGCTATCTGTTCATAGTGGAAGCACTCAGATATATGACACCGTCTAATAGCTTAGCTGGCAATGAACCAGAAGTGTAGCCGTGCAAGAAAATTCGTGGGAAATCCAACACGTGCTTACCGCGCCGCCCGCCGCGCTGCACACCACCCGCGCCAACAAAAACCACCTGCATTTTGTTTTAACTCGATCGGTAAGTGAGGAAAGATGAGTGTAGGTGAGGAGAATGCTTATCACCCGCTGGGGAATTTTGTAACATTATATACTTGTATTGTACAGAATAGTAATAAGTGTAGTGAAAATATATTTTTGTAAATTGTAAAATGTAGTTTTCTATTAAAGTGAACTGTCTCTTTTGAATGTCAATTTTGTCAACCTAGCTTTAGCTTTTGTTGCAAAAATCTATGACAAGACGATCGTCCTATCACATCAAAATCAACAAAAACATCATTAGGTGGTTCAAGCCCAGGTTCGTTCATTCTAAAAATAAAATAGTTATAAATCTAAGTTTCGCAATACTAATTGCTACTTAAACTAAAAATATAAGCCCACAAATACTTATGTAAAATATTCTTCTTTAAGGTATTACCTCAAGCAGTATAACAATTATTACAAAACAAAGAACCTAGTTACTTAACTTTTCTACGTAACAACGTAAGTTCAAGCGAGAATGGTAAGCATCCCTCGACTTAAATAAGCTAGACGTATAGTTTACAACAAAACAAAGAGCGAACTCCTATAAAATTCCAGCCGGCGGCAACGTCTTGTAAAAACGGACCGGCGGTCTCTCACGAGACGGGGCTTCATGTTAGGGGATGGTATGGCTTTGTTTTTACCAAGATTACCGTAATTATTCAGTTGGTAATTATCAATACATTACAGCCTTTTTAAACAACTTATAGATTAACTGTAATTTTTTAAATATACATTAAATTCATGAATAATCCGAAAAAATTTATATTTTTTTAATATTGTCTTTTATAAACAAAAGAAAGTAAAGCTCATCATAGGCTGAGTACACATATATTCTTTAATATCCAAAAAAAAATACAGAATTACAGATGAGTTGTAAGGGTACATACCCACTATAAACAAATGAGTACACTATTTCCTACATTAAAGTGTAGTTAAAATAAAATGACGGATAATTGAAATAAACAACTATGGTCGTTTAAAAACATAAACATTTTAATTGTAATTGACCGAACAAATTATCTGGGTAAAGCACAGTAACAGTACTACTATTGGAAATGTTTACTATTGAATTATTGAATCCGTCCGTTTGTACAGTCATTGCTGTACTGCCGTTGACAGCGAACTGAATTATATATCGCTAGGGTGAGTCTGTTACTGTAATGATCGGTTGTAGGCGCGTTGATTTGCTGTTGTCTACAGTACTCTGCAATTTGTACATATTTTAAATAGACATTCAAAATTTGATTACTTTGGCCGTATGTGTACAAATTGATTGGTTACCATGGGTTTCGGAGACCACAATATTCGTTTAAAAATTATTGTCATCACTATTTTGAAAATGATGGTGACATTTGATTGATTTGTTTTATACAGAGATTTTGGTATCAGAAATCAACAGTTAGTAAGCAAGGTGATTACTGTAAATAAATCTACCAAAAATAAAGTAACAAATAAGTTGGCAAAATTGTATATAGTTTATAACTTACGTAAGCCTTCTTTATTAACATTGTACATCGTACAATCCATTTACGTCATGTACAACATGAAGTCCATTAAATTTAAGGAAGAATATCACCTCAGCTGTGTCGCGAGTAATGGCCGCCCGAACGTTGCCAAAAAGTCGGTAACTGCGAAACACTTACAGAATCAATGTCCAAGAAACTTTGCTAAGATTTCAAGGAAAATAAGAAATAAAATCATGCGTTATGTCACTTCGATTTGGCGCGTTTTAAAGCTTGTATAGATGTAGTAAGTTCTCGTGCGTGACGAAAGATTGAAACTCGACAGCCGCGTTAAAGCACACGCACAAAGGCTCACAAGTCAAATGTAATTGAACTATCTAAGTCAAGCTATTATATCGAAAGTACAGATTGAAGATTAACCTACATTTCATTAAACTATTGTTCAATAATGAGATTAATAATTAAATTTAGCGGAAGAAGCAGAGAACATATTTTTCAGAACTTATTTTAGGGTCACAATATAAAAGTTTATTGTTCGCATTTTACCATTAATTTTTTTTTATATTACAAGGTGGCAAACGAGCAAGCGAACACATGAATTCGCCGAAATGGCGAAGCGACCACTGCCCATGGACATTAGCAATTGTAGATGCGTTGCCTACCCTCAATTGAATAACGAGGAGACACACAAAAAGAGAATATTTAATCTTCCTATGCATCTCCTCCTCCATCAAATCCACCTCTCCTTCCCACACTTTCCTTATAAGAAAAGGGTTGGGAAGGGAAAGAGGACTAAAATTAGGCGCCCGTCACCACACTCATCAGACGAAATACGGAATTACACTTCACGCCTGTCTTCTGTGTGGTCGTGGTATTTCAGCGGGCGAGCCGGCAACTGATGTTGTTGTTGCTGGCGTCTAAAAACCAGTGGTGAACCAGAATCGCAAAAAATTTAATATCTCTGCCTACCCCTCTGGGCTACGGGTGTATTGCTACCAGTGTGCAATATGTATAAAAATAATATTCTACTAAACAACATCGGGAATGGCTACACAAATTTATAATATGTAGCGTGCTTATTGTTTCCCGGTTACCCCTCACCGTTCGATTGCGACCATTTATAATTCAGCTTCGGTAAAAATGTAGAAAGCAAGCAATCTTATGTCAAGGACGGACCGGAGAAAGAATTGATTCAATTTTATTGTGAACCGACTGTATCATCTTCGAATGTAACTATTATGTCTCATGTCTTGACAAACGAGAAATTGTGTACTTGTTTAAAGCTAATCTAAGGTAACCAAAAAACAAATTGTAAATATATTTAACTTCGTATGTAAAGAATTATTATTTTCTTTATTGTGAATAATATTTCATCACTGAATAGTCTTGAAGTTTGTTTATCATTATTTAGTTAATAGTTTTTTTCGAGTCAACTATTAAAATGTGTTTGAGAGATGACATTTTCATAAAATTATCTTCAAAGAAGATTGACTTCTCATAAATGTCACATTATAACTAAAGAACGAGTTAAGCTGGCGTAAATATTTTTCACCAAGGAATTACATAATAAAAATTCAAGGCGTGTTTTGGGCGGTTGAAAAACTTCGCCCCGCCCTGTGTAATGCTTTGGCACTGTTTCAAATTCCTAGACCTATGGCATTATACGAAGCCCGGTCATGTTACACGTTATAATGGCTTGTATAACAATACGCCAATTATCATTTATTTTCAATCGTATTTTAGATATCGGCTCTTTGAATTTAAATTTCCTGTGCATAAATTAAAAGCTGTTCAGATTGTATTTGTAATGAAATTTTCGAATACAAAACGAATGTAAAAATAGATTCCAATCAATATCTGAGTGCTCTTAGACAGTTACGATGTAGCTGAAATTAAACAATTAATGGTGTTCTAGTCAAATAAGCCGAAGTTAGTAGTGAAAGATCGACTGAGTTCGTTACGGACTGGAACATACTATAGTTTACTGATAAAACAAGTCCTAACTTTAAAAATAACATTATAAATATTGAGTAAAAAACATACACACAGTTCCAATAACATTTGAAACAAAGATACGTAACAGAGATCTTAATTCGACTTAATCCGAGCAAGAAAGCAACTCTCTCGTGAGCCGGACTGCGACGTGCGGCCGCGACGTGCTCCGACTTCACATGCCACGGAGCCACGAAACGAACGATTTTATTACAAGACATTTTTAACATTGATGGCCAAGTCCTGTATTCTACGGATGTTTAAATTTAAATATTTATTAACCAATAGAATTAATTAACAAAATAATAAACACTATTGATTATAGCCGCATGTTATTCCAATACCAGAAATCAAACGGCAATTCAACCTTTAAAATTAGTATGAAATTTTTACTGATTATTTTTCTTTCAGTCTTGTTAATATAGTTTTATTTACATTAACCTTAATTATCTGTGTTCTTTTTTTTTTGGAACGAAGTTCCTTATTGCGCGTTGTGAAAGGGGGCTAGAGGGAAAAATTCTTACGAAAAGTTGTCACAACACTTTTTTCTATAGTATGTTAACGACGAATGAGCGCTACTTCACTATGGCAACGACGTGACAATATATAGCGAAAATTCATAGAAATAAAATGTACTTCTTGTGAAGACTTAAGTTTTTTATTCATAGAATAAACATTGGTTCCTTCACTAATTAATCGAAAGGAACTTCGTTCCATCCGGGTGTCCCTTGACACCTCTCAAGTTTTTTTATTTTATATTTTCTACATTTCTGATTAAATCTTTTTACCTACATCTGTAACGTCCTCTCTATGAATATTGTAGTACATTGAGAGTAATTTAAATTTCATATTACTTTAACGCGAAGTCACAAGTGAAAGATTTTATGTCTTAGAGCGTCACAAAGGCAAGGATACGAAGACATCAGTATAATGTCAGATCGTTAGTTCCTACCGTTGGTTTTATGGCCCCGTGCAGTTCAATTTAATTTGGTCGAGTCCAGTCACCTATGTACTTAACGCGTATTTCGTAACTAGATTTTAGACCAGCCGTCTTGTTTCAACTGGCTACGTTTGTCTCTTGTTGAATTTAGAGAATTTCATTTATTAAATTAGACAGGACAAAAGTTTAACTGTACTATGTAATACTTTAAATTAACTAGAGTTTGTGCATGTGAAGAAAATATCTCATATCAATATCTGTTATAAGCAAAGTTAAAACTATTGATAAAAGATTGTATGAGAAAGTATTTCATAAATAAATAGCAATGTGCAATCTATCATATAAAAGAAAAAAAACAAGATTAAACTTGAGACTTCTCTCAATACTGTTTCAAAACAGATTTGAAATTGAATCTATAATCTCAGCAAAACTTATCCTTGAATGTAAAAAAAAACTTTGGGAACGTATTAAAATTCAATTCTCACACGAAACTCTTAACTCGATTTGAATTAATCGCTTTAGGTACATTTTAAATCGACTTAGAAAACTTGGACGGTGCGACAAAAACAGTTTAACTGGAAATGAACGAAAAAGGGAAGTATTTCGAGTCGCGATACAAAAAGACGGGCTAAGAGAGCGCTGACGCTAAGTGAATAACTGAATAGTTAAACTCTCATAATATTTACATAAACCGAACATTAAAGGCTTGGCGCAATTAAGAAGCGTAAGCGTTTTTTCAGAAAACTTTCAATATTGTTTTATCTTGTCATGGGCTTAGAGATGATAATCGATAATTAAATAAAGAAATGATAAACTTGAATCATCATCTTTGGATTTTAAATTTATTCGAAACCTATCTGTATCTATATTTTCATCATCTCTCGTCTTCACCGTGTATAGAAATTTGTATTATGATAAGATCTTTATTAACAAATAGTTTTATTTACTTTATTTACTAGAATTAGTTTGTCCACAAATCTTTTATCGAATGAGTTAAGATTAAATAGCACCTTTAGAGCTCTTAAGAAATATTTATACAAATATTTATTTGTGTAATGTGTCCTTAATTCAAACAATTTTGACTATTCCACTTTCCGCTTGTCGCTTGCGCCACAGAACGCCTGCCAAGAAGAACGTATGGGCCGCGGTAAATGAACCAAAAAAATGCACGCTGATCGAATACTCCCTTTAATGTTCCGCTCCCCAAATGCCTTGGCTGCATGACTATGTGAATATGAAATGCTGTAACTGAATTGCCGCCTAAACGTCGTGTAATTGCGGCGCCTCGGCGCTTATGATTTGTTGGCCCGCTACCGACTTTTTTTCGTAATTACCTGTTTACACCGACACATTATTACAGTTTATTTTATTGAAGTTAAATTGTAATGTACTTGTAAATGTTTTATATTATGTTACTTTAACACTTGGAACAATAATGACATTTAGATTATATTTTATGGGAATATTTTTTCTCTTTCTTAATTTGAAAAGTTTACTGATCCGTCGCAGCATAACTAGGTATTACATCTGATGTAGTGCGTATGTCGTGTTTTTAAGTACTTGTTTGTTCCTAAATTTACAATTAAAGGTTCTCTTCAAAGAAAAGTGTAGTCCTAAATTAAATTTTAAAGGTATATAAATAATGTTAACGACTAGTAAATAATTTATTGAACTTGAAAAATGTAAAAATGTGTATAAACATAGTGGTGTGTCGATGGCACTTGACTTGTTATCTGTAGGTTCGAATCCCGCCATGTACCGATGATTTTCGATTTTCATATGTACATTGTAAAAATTGTGATGCACATATTTGTATAGAAATTCAAAGATATGTGTGAAGTCAACCAACCCGCACTAGACCAGTTTGGTTGAGTATGGCCTAGTCACCTCTAACTTAGAGTAGGCTTCGAGCACTTCAGCAGCGACATATAATAGTGAGCTGATGATAAAGTAATAAAGTGAGTGTTGATGTTAATTAAATTCGCAATAATGGAGCCAGTTTAAAGAGCTCGTTACACAAACTCGCTTGTAAATTAAACAGAGTAGCTTACACCGTAAAGCTCCACTGTCGCGACTCGACGTAAAATATTTATTAATCTATGGGATTAAGCCGTAAACGTTTCAATTAATTTTAAAGGCACCTGATAGTCCCGCAGGAAATTGTCTAAGTTGCAATTCATTACAGAGGGTATCCAATTCGTTTCGTATTATAAAGCACGTTTCCATCATGAATTTTAATCGAATTTGATACTTTGGAAGGATAACTTTTGTAATAATTTGCTTTATCTATGTTTTTTTTTTATTGTGAAAAACGTATTAAAATAATTTAACGCACATTTGACCTTATCCAAGTGGTATAAGTACGAGTACATACATATTAGCTATGTAGACGACAAAAAAAGATGAATTGCTTAAGAAAGCCTTCAGACTAGAAGTAAAATTTATTGCTCCACTAAACTTTGTTTTTAGACATTACATTTATCACCTTTAAAGCACAAATAATGCATTTCAAATACATTGTAAGTTGTACAGAGTACCAAAATTTTAATTAATTACTTTTCCTCTACGAGTATTTACTCTTACTGTAACATATACTTCGTTCTCGATGTTTTGTCGTTGCGTTGATAAATTCGGAATCACTAATTAATTATTGGCTCGCGAAAGCCTGTGGGTTACTTGTTCATATTTAATTTAGGGCGCGCTTTCTTGCTCATCTGTGACACGTTGAAAAATTAAAGAGCGATGACGTAGTCCATAGCTTTTGTGTTTATAATTACACACGAGGGCAGAGCAGGCAGAGCAGGAGACAATGCAGTACTACTATTTTTTGAACCCACACTTACAAGACAACACTGTTCTGTCTCGGCGTGTAAACAAGAGCGGTACTTCATTGTACTAGTGTCTTCTTTGTTATTAAGCCCTCGTGTGAAACTGGTATTACGTCTGTTATATTCAGCCTCCCCATCTCAGACTTTACCAACATTTTAAATACACAGATTTCATTTAAACTTCTTTTGCAATTACACTGGTTGTTTTAGTCTGTGCACGTGATAAGTGACAATATTGTTCCCAATGCGTTGGTAACTAAGTTTCCTTCAACTTGCTTTCAAATCAATAATTTATTTTGAAGCATATCATGATTTATTGAGAGGAGGCAACAGATGTTCTTTGGCTTTAAATTCCCGTTGCAAGGCAGGGTAAATATTTAACCGGGACATAAATTTAAAACTAAGTTTCGTGACTTACCCTGGAAATACATTAAAACAGTAGTCAAAAATACAAAGACTGGGAAACTATCCGAGCTGCGACATGAATTTGCAATAAGTTCAACGTGATACGTTAAAAATACGATACATTATTTATTTTGGAGATAATGTATCTCTCGTGTTACAACAGGATTTATCTATTATGCACACCAACAAAATTTAGTTAATAAATAACGTGCAATGACAATATTGCGGATTCAAAAAATTTAAATAAATATACACAATTGGTAACTGACTGATCTAATTTGTTTGTGAACTTTAATTCAATATCACTTTTACAAATAAGAACTATTCTACTGTTTTTTTTTTTTTTTGTCTCAAACATTTTGAAGATGTTATTTCTTTTAAAAATAAGGTCTAAAGATTTTTAGAATTAAAAATAAAAAAGTAGCCAATGTTACTTCCGCACACTTCATCTACATACAGACAAGAATTTTAAAAATTGATTTTTTCGTTATAACTTACGCTAATAAATCGTGTGAACGAAATGTAATTTTTATTTGATAATGCATATAGATTAATACAGCGGTTCAAATAAAACTGTTAGACTGTACAAACTAAATAAAACATAACGCGTAGCTGTACTTTCTGGTGATAAAACTTACACAAACAGTTGTTTTAATGTAAAACAATGCCGCGGTAGCTAATTGCCACTACAATTTACTTAATGGCTGTTTTACATGAATGAAAAGAAACTGCTACAGCGTTTGGATAATGTCCAAGATGTCCTGTAAGTTTATTCGACGAAAAAAAACTGTGTGACTACGTTATTAAGCTGATGAGAATTATAGCTTTTATCTTTCGAAAATATTACTTGTGAAATAGGCGTAAGATCTATTTATTGAGTGAATTTATTAGTTTTCGGCCTAAATCTCTTAATTACGGTCTATTACTATTATGATTATCCGACGTTCTTACGGTGAAGGAAAACATCGTGATGCAACCGGCACATATCTGAGAAGAAATTCAATGATATGTGTGAAGTCAACCAACCCGCACTTGGCCAGCGTGGTTGACTATGGCCTAGTCAGTCACCCCTAACTTGGGGTAGGCTCCGAGCCCCTCGCTGGGGACGTATAGCGAGCTGATGATGATGAGTATTATGATTCACTATCTTATGGCCAAAAATCAATTCAAATCTATATTGATTGATATTTTTGATAAAGAATCAGCCACTATTTCGATTTAGTAATGATATTTGAGTCGCAATAAAATCAAATATACAACTTTATTAATATTGAAAATGCATTTCACTAAATCGAATCACTTCAAATTGAGATGAAAGTCTTGAATAAGTGGAAGTTTAGCGAGAAACAAATTTCCCGCAGCGTCGCGGTCCGACGAGCTTCGAAAAAGTCCAGACATAGAAATATCCAAGCGTGTGGCGAAAAGAAAGTCTCCTACTCGTACATATTCAAACTTTAATCTGAATCAGCTCCCCACTTCTTGTTGGAAGTGTTTCGGCGCTCACGAGCGTTAAGTCGTTCGTAATATGGACGGTTAGTTACGTGAATAGAGAAAATGTTTTTTTTTTATAAAAAGAGGACGGTTCTCTTAAAAAGGTTATATTGATGAAATATAATTTTTATTATACTCGTACCTTCTTTAGTTTTAATTAGAATTAACAGATCGCTATAAGAAAGATGTGCATATTTAAAGCGCAATTATGTTTGCATCCAAGATAAAAAAAATAACACCTTAACCAAAACGCTTCACTAAATTACTAAATACTGTTAAATATGTACATAATTATTACAAAATCAATTTTTACAATGTTAGTACTGTGCTTTGATTAAGTACAAACTAACAAGTGCATTGAAGACTACAAACTTGATACAAGTTCGATAAACTTAAGAACAGTATGTCAGACAAGATACTCAGTTTGCCTGACTGCATCATCAGTCTGCTTAGTGAAGATAAAGTTTCTCTAATTAACACATTTGTTTGTTCAAGTTAGCACCTGGTTACTGCTGCAGCAATACACTGCTACATAGAGAATGAAATTCGTTTCTAATTAACGATAGATCGTTAAATTGTTACAGTAGTTATTTTTAGAATTGACATTGGGTTTTTTGTTTCGTACGTCTTTTAATATCGACCAATGTGTTTACTAACTTTAACTAAACTCTAACTATTAACTATAACAAAATGATATAAGAATAATAAATGATATAACATTGTTAAATATTATTTTAGTTTAATAGTTGCGGTATTTGTTTGTTTGCTCATCTCAGATATAAAATTGCTATAAGTGAAGACTTGTTATTGGCTTTCAGTCTTCCATTTTTTTTTTTTGTGACTGATCCGTCACTGTTTGCTTTGAAGAGGCATTTACAGCTTCACCGGGCTTGAGGTGGCCGGGCGCAGATGGCGCTTAGCCTCGTTTATGAGTAACTGGGCTCGAGGGCTCCCTCAGGAGCCTCGGCTCGTGCTGTTACTTCGTTATTATTACCGGATTGGACACATCCATTTTAGAGTTATTTAGATTTATATAGCTGTAAGTTTTCCATATCATAAATAAATAAATAATAAGATGTAATTTTTTTTTTTTCATATCAAAAGGTGGCAAACGAGAAATAGAAATAGCAAGGCGACCGTTGCCCATAGACATCTGCAAATGCAGATGCGTTGCCTACCTTTAATCAACGGAGAAAGGGACGCACTGAAAGAGGATATTTCACCTTCCTATGCGTCCCCTCTTCCGCCAAATCCACTTCCCCATCCCTTCCTTTCCTAATAAGAAAAGGGTGGGAAGGGAAAAAGGACTAAAATTAGTCCTCCGGTACCCTACTCATCAGACGAAACGCGGAATTGCTTCCACTTCACGCCTGTTTTCTGTGTGGTCGTGGTATTGCACCGGTCGACCCGGTCCATTCGTGCATCCAACAAATATAGTTGTTGTGGGATCTACAACTGTTAAAAAGACTGTTTGGTTAAAAATTAAAGCACAGTGTGATAAATTATTTGCTCTAAGTTAAAATAACAGCTACTTCCTTGTTTTTAGACTAGATAGATAAAATAGACTGGAAAATAGATTGTTACTTTATAAACTTACAATTTTTTATATTTTTACACGTTTAAATGAACATAACTTTCCCTTTTAATAATACCGTAGCTGTGGTGGCAAAACATGCCAATTTTTTAATGTAATATACATTTTTAAAGCGTGCATTGTGTCCATAGTTTTATGAAATTTGCATTAGTTAGGGGAGTGGTCGGTAATGTCAACGGGTTTTTTCTTTAAGTGCTTTGTAATAATTGTGAAGAGTGAAAAGTGTGACGTAATGCTGTGCTTATAAAATATGTTTACAGTACATTTAACCTTACAGTTGTTTATAAATGTTTGTAATGACAAATACTAAAGATCCGTTCAAACAGATCTGGGAAGTAGAGCAGGCTTTTTTAGTAAATAAAATATAGCTTTTGTAAACAAGCTTTTACTTGTTAAGTCTTTTTATGTATGCTCTTGATACGAAAAGATGTTACAGTAAAGTTCTAGTTCCTAGTTTCAATCGTTCGAAGCTCAATTTTTATTTCCGATAAAAAATCAGTCTAAAGAAGAATATACAATTAAAGCATTTCCACGCAGTTAAAAGCATTACCAAAAACAAATAAATCTGAATCCATTTTATAACAGTTTGTTTGTGCCAACGTTACTAAGAATGCTTCATCATAAAATGTTTTTAAACTTATATTAAACCATAAGTGAGTAATAAAAATGCGCTCTATATCTAGGTTCAAAAATTATAATTATTTCCTTTTCAACTTTTTTCTCTAACATAATGCATTGCCAACGTATGTCGCATTCGATTACCATAGTCTCCCTTCACTGGGATCACTCAAACTGTAATCGAGTTTGTGAGTTACCCTTTATAGATGTCGCCACAGGCGGGACAAGGGTACTCTCCAAAGTCTTACCTAACTATTAACATACAATTTGTCTTTCACAAGTCACGTCACAGTAAAGGTTATTTGGTTCTATAATACAGGTATATTTTGTAAAATAAATATTAAATACGTTAAAGTAATTACTAGAGTAAGTGCTACTTATTTAGTAGAGAGGAAAACGACTTATCTCACATAAGTAGATTTCGTTTAATTTTGTGTTATTTCATGTTACTTTAGTGAATAATAGAAGATACCTTTGCCTATTTGCTATTTATAATAACAACTTAAAAAATTTAATTTCACTAAAAGCAAAATCGTTTCTTTAAAACGATCGCCGATGCCGCAATGTAATTTGTAAGTATTCAAATCGACAATACAAGCCGAAAACATTTCATCTGAATAACGAGACTGAATTGCTGTATTCATATTTCACTGAGAAGAATTCGCTTTACAATGCTCCCCGTATGTACAAGGCATCGCTGTCGAAACGTACAAAGCGAGAGATGTATAGGCGTTCGTCTCGATTGCGAATTTAATTTGTTAGCTACGGCGCCGATGAAATATCTAGAAAATATTATACGCTAGCGAATGAAGGGAAATATCGTAGATGTGAATATAGGAAACTGGAAACTCTAACATGAAATTGTTAAGACATTCGTGAGACATTATTTAGTGTCATTATTATCAGAAGAACGTTTGAAGGGTCTTGGAACATTCGGTGCGAAATCCGAACTAACGATACTGTGTAGTCGTAAACTGTTTAAATATTTATCACTAACTTTTTTAAATGACAGATAAGAATAAAATAGAAAGGTGACCTTAAAAGCCTTTTAAAACTTTCAGATTTAGTATAAGCAAAGCTCAAAAGAGTCTGGTTACGTTGGCATGAATTATGGCAGCAGTTTGCAGATTATAATCTATTCATTTAGTCACTTTGTTTGTCTTTGTAGTAGGTTTCATTGCGTTACGTTTGGGTCTCGCTTGTGCTCCGGCCTCTGGGAATTTTAAATAATGTACTATATTAGGCATAGTTATTATAAGTGAAAATATTTTTATCATTCATTATCATTTTAACATAACAAATGAAGTCTGAATTTGTTTTATGACCTTCTACGAGTATGTAGTTTTTACAGCGGTAAAAACTTTTACTTTATTCATCTGTAAAATACCTTCTTCTGAGTCCTTTCTCTTTGATCTATGTATATTAATTAGAGAAGTAATTTAAAGGACGAAGACAATGTAAAATATAAAAAAAGAACAAATGGTCTTCTTAATTTATCTAGAAGCTTAATTAAACAAAATGTTTCACATAACGTATTTAATTAAAAGAGAACTGTTCATTTGAAGGAATATATTTCCAAGATTAAATTTATAGTGGAACAAGAAGTTGTACATTCATCTTGTCACAGGCCGGAGAGCGAGTACTAAACGTTACTCCGCAGCGGCGGCGGCGGCCGACACGTCGCGCTCATTAATTGAAACAAAGTACGTAACTCAATTAGTTCCCAGCTCGGGGCTGGTTCTCGAATAAAAAGACCCCTGCCAATGCCTAAATTTCTCTTCATTTGACGGTGATTGGCTTACTTCGAATATGTGCTTTTTAAATAACTTTTTGATAGTATTTTCCTTGAATATAGTCACTTTTAATATTTGTATTTCTTTAACGATACATACAAATAAATTTAATATGTAATTTATATACGTAACTGTCTTTAGATTTGTGACAAAATATGGAAAATATAGCTACGCTTTGAGTGATATTACGACATAAAATGTTAAAAAATGCTTCTTTAAATGAATTTAGATTTAAATTATCGAATAAGGTTTGTTATGAAAACAAAAATAAGTACTAAAGCTTCTATGACATCTGATAGGTTTAAAAGGAAGGCACAAAGTTGGTAGCAGGTCAGCAGAAGTGTTAATCCATGAACAAAAGGGGCTTACGCGCTGTCGGCGCGGGGTCGCCTCTGATCTGTCTGATCTCGGCAGCGCCAACCGAACTCGCTTTCACAAGAATAATTTAAAGACAAAGGGAGTTTTTTGCGATTTAAGTTTTCGTTTTGGAATCGTTTTTAAGCCAACGTTGTTTCGTTTCAAAGTTCTTTTGAGAAAGATTATTTTTATACACGAATAGAAGACAGACTGATAAATACCGAACAGGAAATTTCATTTAAAAGTTTTTTTTGATACAATTGAAAAAATTGAAATAAACAATTACTCTAAAAATTTGAAAAACCTACGAAAAATCACAACAATATTCAATATACTTTATTATAAACATTATAGAATCCTAGAATCTAAAGCCGTGAATTTTAGTACCTTTTTTGGTATCGGGGTGGAAATCTTAATAAACATATCCTTATCCTGAGGTGGAAAAGGATTATGTGGGGTTTTATGTACTGAAACCCACTCGGTGGTCACCATTCAGTGCGACAGGCGAGGCTACAAGATCTCCGGTGGAATGCACCGTTGCCCCACTGCACTCAGCTTGAGCGCTAACCAACATAACATGCGCTCCTTTTACAATACTACGGAAATACGGAACCACGCTATGTTGCCGTCTTTCCGGGATCGATTTGCAGAGCGGTCAGTATCCCCAATCTAGCCACATACGAGAACAAGGATCCCTGTCTTTGCAACGAGGGACAGGGACCAAGGTAACCCTATTGTTGCCAAGGTTACCGAGTGGATCTGTCCGTCGTCATGTCATTTGCTGATAAACATTTAGTACCTGCCATAATTTTGTAAAAAAATAATAAAATTACAATATTTAAAACGTTATTACAGCAAAAATTAATTATAACTTATAAATCATTAAAAGCAGAGCAGATGAATGCATTATACTGTGTAAACACCTACTTCAAAAACAAGCGCGCAAACAAAATGATGCTCGTGAAATCTATTTATACATTTTTGACTTCTTACAACTTTATTGGAAAACGGATTTGTTTGACAAAAAGAGCGTTGAAGTAAAGACCGTGTTAGCAAATCTAAAAGTGATATCGCATTAGCCCGTACATGAGAAACGAACAAAGAATTATCAACAATTAATTATTATTTTTTACCTCAACTAAAGAGCAACTGTCTTAGTCCAAAAGGTTCCAAGTCAGTGACACAACATGGACATATCGTTATTGAATTTGTCTAGTTTGATCACCATGACAGATTGGTAAGAGTGTATTTATGTAACATTTGATTCAGATTTTTCAAGTCAACTTTTTTTCTTTAATTGGTTACAGTTTGTAAGAAACTGTAAAAGAAAAAACATGTTTTACAGTTTAATAATAGGCTATGTGCAACAAGACTCCCCCAACGTCAGGCAAGCGACGTATGCACGCGGGCCGGGTGCCGACAGCCCGCAAACTTTGCTCTCAACAAGCGAAGTATTTAATTGTTTCTGTGCGCTGCCGCCGCGGGAGCGGAGAAAACGCGACTAAAAGCGCCGCCCCATCTCCCTTGAGAGGCCTTTTGTTTTGAGAAGTCTAATTTTTAATTGGATACCGTACTTCCACGTTGAAAGTTTTAACTAGCCCGCCTATCGGATTATCATCTCCGTGTTCGTTGCTCATTTTAACCTTTCCACCATTTCGTTTGTAACTTTAGATGAAATGTTTACCATTTTTTTTTTATGAAAACAAACATTTTATAATATAAAATGTACGCTTGTTAATGTTTATTTGTTTAGTATATTCACATGTATTATTTGTAAATTATTTCTTTTCATGTATATAGCTTGATTTAAGTAAAATCGAAGTCTACCATTTACTAGATGCAAGGTCTGTCTTACGTATGCTAGCTCTCGTGCCATCGGTCGGACAGAACACATTGCGCTTGGGAATTGTTTGTGTGCTTTTGTTGGATTATGCAATAAGAGAGGGATGGTAGTAACACGCGGAATTCATAAGTTTGCGCTTCGAAACACTCGCGTAATAATCTCTTTAACATGCAAATCCCCGTTCTGATTACGTTAGCGTGAAGGACGGTTGCACTCTTCGCAGCATGCATTGTTCGTAAGCGAGGGAAAACTTTTTTAATATTATCGAATGATGAATTAAACAAAATATAATTCAACAGCACTTTTGGCACATTTGTATTACATTATCATGTTTGTATTGCATGCAATTCGGTTGTCATGGTAACATGTTTCGGTTATGCATCTGTTATATGACAATGTATTTTTAACCTCTACATATATTAACGCATACATACTCATCAGTTGCAGGCTAATACCAACTTATTTTCGTACATCATACAAAATAAAAACTTGTTAATTTATACCTAAGTTTTCGACACATAAAAATATAAACCAAATTAAGAAACGAGTTGCATTTTGCACAGGTTATTTATTGAGTAACTTCTGTTGTACTTTATTTACAACTACCTCAATGTGGCAGTCTGTCGATAAACTCCCTGTATTTTGCAGGATCCATTTCGGGGAGTATGCAGGAATCACATTATTTAATTCCCCTTTCAATCAACGGACATAAAGCCGTGCGCCGGCTTGCATCCTTTTGTTGCGGACGTCCCGCGGATTTGGACGCAGCCCTCCGCTTTGCCTTTCATAACCAGTAGCTAGGGACTATAATTTGCCTACGTCACTTCACCCTTTACATTTCAGTGTTAAAAAGATTTTATGTTATAATTTGTATATAGGCTCCCATGCAATATCGTCTATGCAAAAAATAAACAATTTAAAATTACTATTTCGTTGTTTAACAAGATTAGGTTTCTGCCTTTTTATGCAATAGTAAACAGTTAAATATTGAAATGTACAATGTTAAAGAATATTAGATACCCATCTAAACATCTATACGAAAGGAAGTAAACACAACGTTGTTTTGTATATAAAGAGAGCTATCGACAAAGTTGCCTCTAATTTAATTTTCATTACTTACTGCTGGATGTGAAGTTTGTTTTGAACTATACTGTGGTGAATATTAAACAGAGACTGTGAACTAACATCGCTGGTAATGGTTTGTTAGCGTTTAAATAATGTATAGGTAAAACATTATTCAACAATGAACTTAGGTCTCGCAAGGCCTGTTTTGTAAATGATTTGCATACTCGTATATTGAATTATATTTAGGGTAATAATCTTACTAATATTATAAATGGGAAAGTTTAGACGGATAGATGAATTGGTGGATGGATAGATGGATGTTTGTTTGAAGGAATTTCCAGAACGGCTGAACGGATCTTGATGTAAGTTGGCACAGATGTTATTTTATTGTACTAATTAAATTGTTTAATCAAGCTTGTAGATTCGATGTTAAAAATATCTTTAGTAGTGCTTAAACATTAATATTGTTTAATACAAACCGTTCAATTGGAGAACATAGCTTCTTCTAAACGGTGGTTATAATTTAAAGCTGCACCTAAACTGTACAATGTTACAAAGTACCAGTGTACGATGTTACGCAAAAACGGGAATTAATGTGTAACATTCCGAGTTGTGTACAAACTCGGCGCTGTGACGTCACCGCGCGATAACCGCCCCGCCATTTTCAATTACACGTAATTGTGGTTAGGACTGCAATAACCCCGGAACACAGCAATTTTGTATGTCGAACGAAAATTGCATTTGCTTTTTTAATGCCCTATGGCTTGACCACTTACTGTCTGCGAGTAAACAAATTGTTTCTGGGGGAAAGAAACTCTACAATTTTTCTTTATGTGTTTTTAATTCAATTTATTACTGAAATTATCACTAGGTTAAAGTAAACGTTCTCCACTTATTTTAGCATTTCCACTCTTTAAAGACCAGTCTATAAATAAACATCCTGATGTTTTAAATAGATAGCGTTGATTTGTTCGCAACTTAAAAAACATATAAAACAATAACAAAAACGTTGTAGAAATTGTTTTATGAACATGGTAACAACACAAATACCTTTTGATTCTCCTAGAGAGGGCGGCTCCTAAGAGCTTCGATGGTAATTTTTCGGAATGTCGTGACTCCAGTTACGTAATAAAGGTATCGGTGGCCCGAATAGAAATAAAGGTAAAAAGCTCAGACGTTGGCAGACTTGAGCACGTCTGACCTTGCTGCGTCCTTTGCGTAGGTATTTCTAGAACTAGGGTTAATGAACTCTTGTTCCAAAGAGAAAAGCTATCTCATTACAATGTACTTAAGGAGTATTCCATTATCAAAATAAGATACAATTAAGTTAAGGACTTTATTTGTCTAAACGACGACTATAACGATAACACGATATATATAAAAAGAAGTTATAGTTACGAAATACAAACGTACGTCTCCGTGTAATTAATTCAACTTTGCGATTAGAGTATTGTAACAGTGAGTTTTCACAGCCGTTTAGCTTGTATAAAAACACGTTATACTCCTTCCTTTATATGTTTGTATAGGCCTTTGGTCAGTAGTTACTTCTTTATATATAGAACCGTAGTTTCTAATTTAATAACATAACAAAAACTTATTGCGCTTTCACAATAATTTAACGTCACGGTTACTTCATTCATTTAAGTTTCGCATGTTGGCAATGCTTTAATAAAAAAAAAACACTGTAAACTTATCAAAGTTTATAACTTTGCTTTATATACGGTCAACAGCATTTTAATCTACTGATTAATGGGTGCCTTGTAATGCTTTTTTATACATTATGCATATTTTACGTTTACAAATGAATGTTAATAAGTATTAGCTATCGCCTGCGACTCCTTTCGCGAGGAATTAAAAAAAAACTTTATCAAGTTTTTTTAATTACTTACTACTTATTAGTAGCCTATGTGTTTTTCCAGATTATGTTCTACATCTGTGTCAAATTTCATTAAGATCCGTTGAGCTGCTACGGATATACCTTCAAACAAACATCAATCCATCCATCCTTAGTTATATAAGATTTATTTATTCAAAGATCTATTAAAGATATTACTGGAAACAATTAAAATTCGTTTTATATTAAAACTATTGAATCACTGACATTATTAATAAAATTTTCTCTTTTTTCAGGTAAGCAAAGAAACAAAATGGAGATTGAAATTTTATAAAAGCTAATTAAGAAGTAATAATGTTTTAAGGTATTGTAATTATTTTATATAATGAATGTAAAAATAGATGGAAAACAGCTTTTAAAATTTATATTTATTCTCTCACTCTATGTTTAGACATAAAATAAACACATTAATACTTACTTGGTTTGTAAATCTTACTAATATTATAAATGCGAATGTTTGTATGGATGGATGTTTATTTGAAGGTCTCTCTGGAACGGTTCAACGAATCTTGATGAAATTTGGTACAGATGTAGAGCATAGTTGGAAGAACACATAGGCTACTGATAAAGTTTTCTTTTTTTAATTCCGCACGGACGGAGTCGCGTGCGACAGCTAGTACATGAGTAAAGAAAATTTAAAAGTTAAGTATTAGTTACAAAGTTATTAATAAGTTTGAAATGTTCGTTAACTGTTCCCACATCTCTCACAAAAGTACAAAATTGCAAAAGAACACAAACAATGTACCCTTTATTATAAAGTTATATAAACTTTTGAAGACATCAGCTATGCGAAAATGAAAAAGTGAAAGGGGTTAAGTAAAAATTACTTGTTTTTTTTCTTGTAATTTTTTCCCATGGAGTGTATTTACACAGCGCACTCTGACGAAATTATTTAAACTTAAAACCGCGTTCAAGTTGTGGCGCTAATAACTCTACGGGCACCGGACAAAACTTTGGTTTACTTTATCAAAGTTCCACGGGAAACATTTAATTTGCATATTTATTTATTTGAGATAAGTTCCGTGTTTTACGCCGAGAAATTTCCTAAATTTGAGAGTTGCCTGCATATTTTGCGGCCTCTATTATTTTTGGACGGGCAGGCTTTCAAGTATGATTTTGTTAGCTTTTCTTATTAACTGTTTCGCAATTTTTAGACGGCCGTAAATTTTGACCTGGAAAATGATAAGTAGTCGAGTAAGAGCGTAACCTGATGTTATGAATGGTCTTCATCTTTAACTATTTTTTTTTTTCATTTTGAAAAAGAAACATGTTTAGTGTTACTAATATTGTAAATGCGAATATTTGGATGGATGGATGTTTGTTAGAAGTTATCGCCAAAACGGATGCATATATCTCGCTGCAATTGGTATAAATGTAGAACATAGACTGGAAGAATACATAGGCTACTAATTAAGTTTTTTTTTAATTCTGCACGAATGGAGTTTCGGGCGACAGCTAATACAGAAATAAATATTGAAATTTAATTTAAGAAATTATTATAACATAACAGGTTACAATAGAATTGACATACATACATTCAAACCCATAAGTAAGAACACAACTTACGCACGCACTAAAAACTATACCCTTCTGTCAGTTGTGCAAAAATGTATTTGTTAATATATTGATGTCAACAAAAAATACTCAACCAATATTCTTAACATGCGTAAATCGGTCATAATTGCTCACGGGGTACGTACATAACTACGAAACGCCGCGACGCGAGCAATTTGCAGCGACGCGACGTTCGCACCATAATTCGAGTCGGCGTCACAAAGCGCACGTCAGCGAATGCGGTTTGGCATTAACGTCACATTGATTTATCATTTTCATTATTCCCTCATTCTCAGCCGAGTCCCGTCTCCTGTCACGTGTCGCAATCGACGTAGTACCTCCATACAATTTTTAATCAAAAATTTCGTTGTACATTTATCTAATTTCTATTAAATTTAACCACCTTCTTGAAGTTGTCATTAGCAGAATTATCATTAAAAATAAATCGATAACTTATGCTTATTACTCTCGAAATCTGTTTCTAGTTTAAGTCAGATTAGCTACAAATAAAATACATTTTAAAGAATGTGTTCTAACGATTTACGTGAAGGTACATTGAAAATAAATCCCAGTTAAGTTTATCCATTAAAAAAATCCACTCTAATAATCCTTAAGTAGTAGAGTATACATAATAAATATCCTTCTTTGTCCAAGCTTGTAAATAACTTATACAATTAAGTATTAAAGACTTTCTCCGAGACTTTAGGTAGACCAACATTGCGCAAAGGGTGATTGCGAAGCAAGAATTACAATAATAAATGGACGGACCAGATTGAGTCGTCGCTGGGACGCGGTCATTATGCAAATTCTGATGGAAATTTTAAATTTTCTCCTTATACCTTATTTGATTAGGCGTTTAAATTGCTTCATCCGCTGCATTTGCTTAGGCCTCAGAGCAGTAATGAAGTGTTCTACGTCATATGGCTACTGTATTACGGTTACACGTACAGATATTAATACTGACTAAATGTTCTTACTCTGTAAATTATTAATTGAATAGCGGAAAACATAGCGGAAAATATATTTAACGAATATTATACTATGCTATATAGGTGTTTTTGATGTGAAACATCTATAGGATCACTTGTAAACCGAATTGTTGGCGTGGCGACGCTTGCCGTGGCGACGGGTCGCCAAGCTATACTGAGGTATACATATATATATATATATTAAATATTATTTTTTATTATTATAATTATTTATTCATTCATTCATTTGTCATTTATTTATTTATTTAATATTTTATGCATATTACTTGTACACACACGATGTTTCACATCTGCCAGGCGTCCCATGACGGCTCACGTTTTTTTTTTTTAAATAAAATAAACTATATCACACAGAAGTAACTCAGAATGTGTCATATTGTTGTTTTGTATTATTGCTTGGAAAATGTGTTCAAAGTCATCAGAAAATGTGTGCCTTGACCTTATAACTAGATATATTGTGTATCTAAGATTTATGTACACCAATATATTTTTTCATTCTTTTTCTTAAAATCAATTCTGACCCACACAAGGAACGTGATTGATTAAATTTTTACTATACTAGAAGTTCTTTTCAATATAAATAAAATTTAATAGTCGTAACTCAGCCTTATTCTACTATTTACGATATTACCCTGTACAACAAATACTAACAATAGTTGCGATAAATTCTATTCACTCTACAAAGATGTATTACATTGCTTACGCACAAGCGATACGATAAATCAGTTAACAAAATGGTCGATCAATCTACAGCGTACAAATACTTTTCTACGCATCGTCTTAACAGTTTTTATGTCGACTTTTATTAAAGTTATCAATATACATAAAAGTAAAAATAAACATTTCTGGAGTTACTTCATAGAATCAAGTATTTTAAATACTTGTAGGAATATGTTATATTTGCAGCAAAGTTATTCTTCAAAATAAATTTCATGGCACTTTGTATAAATATTTTATTTCCATAAACCTTGACACCTGCTACTAAGTTACGTATAAATCCTTAAATCTCAACTTAAACTTTAACTAAGTTCAATCAACATACGCTGTTATACTTAGCAAGACAGACTTGGTGTTAACATTTTCCCCTCTACGAGCTCGGGGCATAAAAGACTTAAGGTATTAAGTTAGTTTTAAAATTTTAAAAGACACTTGCAGTGTTTTAAATTTAAATCTCCCTTAAGCTTTTAAACAAAGCTGGACCGTTGGGTGGCTAAAATCAATTACCTGTCCATTGATCGGACAATTTGTCGTTAATCCATCCGACGATCAAAATTACCTTAATGATCTCGTCACTTAATCGATGCTAAACCGTTTAAGCTAAGTTAAGTTACATGCTTTAGTATATTGACATATTTAAAATTTTTAAATTGTAAACTTAATCGTTTTCTCAATTTTAAGCTAAAAAATAGGTCGACCAAATACAGAGCTTATAAATTAACTAAGCAAAAATAATATCAAACTTTAGTAGATTTTGTAGCATTTTTTATGGTCATGGTTTTACTATTAGTTTAAATTATTCTTTATTAAATGAAAACACTCTTTTGGTGTGTGTTGAATAGGTTCAAGTGAAATGTGCTTTTATAAATATACTAGTTGTCGGCCGCGACTCCGTCCTCGTAGAATTAAAAAAAATATTAGTAGCCTATGTATTCTTCCAGACTATGCTCTACATCTGTGCAAAATTTCACCAAAATCCTTACCTTCAAACAAATGTCCATCCATCCATCCAAAAACATTCGCATTTATAATATTTAACATTGGTAAAGTATATACGTGGTAGCCTCAATTCTTTGCCCGACTTATCAAAGGATTATATATCTCCGAGGGAGCGCCCTTGAATCGACTTTGCGAAGACGCAATGCAGAGTATGTGGAGAGTTTTATGTAAAAACACAAATCTGAAACTCACCTGACTAACTCAATTCCACCAAACACCTTTTTATATTATAACATGACAATCGAGCAAGTGGCTACCTGAATTCGCCAAAGTAGCGAAGTGAACGCTGCCTAAAGACATCCGCAAATGCAGTTGCGTTGTCTACCTTTAATCAACGGAGGAGGGATCGCACAGAAAAAAATCCTTCCTATGCGTTCCCGCCTCCGCCAAATCCACTTCCCCTTCCCATCATTTCATTATAAAAAAGGTTGGGAAGGGAACGTGGTTTAAAATTAGACCTCCAGAATGCACACTCATTACATGAAACGCGAAATTGCTTGCACTTCACGCCTGTGTCGTCACCTTCACGATTAGCACAGCAATAAACATTATATTCAAAAATTGTTTACTATTTTTTTTACTTCGCGAAGTGTGCTTGGCTATGACCTCAATATTTTTATTAATGTTATTTAAGGCATATGTGTCGAATTCATCGTATTTGTTTGACTTTTATAAGGTTAGTGAATACAACCTCTTATTTATTAAATATGTTATATTTTATATCAATATGTTATACGGGTTCTATTAAAAAATCTCGTTAAATTCGTCTCCAAAAATCATTGAATTTTCTATTGGTATTTCGTTAATATTCTTTTTCTTGTACTATTAACGTTATAACGCCTCAGTGTATAACTTGAGATAACAAGAAATTGGTTAAGCGGTCAATAATTTATTGTTTAATAGTAACACTGTTACCGCTGTTTAATTAAAACGTCTTCATGACGTTGGAGGGAAGAGAGGGGAACATATTTGATTAAGTTCATAAATCATTCCGAAGTAGAGTATAGTTATGGATTGACTAGAACGTACTAAGTATTGAATACGTTGATCGTTTCTGCTCACTATACCTTTCAGTTAAATGAATAGAAACGAAGAATAATATCATTTTTAAGGAAATAAGTAAGCACTTAAATTAAATTTCGAATTCGAATGTTGTAGTAAAAAGTATCCGTTGAAAAAATCACCAAATACGTTCAATACGTAAGTTGAAATTTATTCAATGTTAAACAAAAAAGAAAACACCATTTTTCAATATACAGATAAAGTAACAATCGATTGTGGTAAATTAACTTGCAATTAAATTTGAAGAGCTTACAATATGCCGTTGTAAAATTAATCTTATTACATAGCTTTTAAGTTATAAATTTCTAACACGTCAGGTCTTGTAAACCTCCCCTTGCTGTAGACGCGCCAACTCCACAAAGAACTACTGCCAACAAAACGTTTCAGAAAATTTGCCTCTGAACGTGCTAGGAACGTTGTAAAAAGCTATACGATGTAACAAAAGTCATGAAGTTCTCTTTGAGTTCTTTTTATTCGTTCGGAAATAGGGAAAAAGTGTTCCCAAAGCCGTTCGCTCGGTGTTCGCAGCCGTTCGAGATATACTTTGACTCTATACTTTGCGCAAACGAGCATTTGATAAGGCTGTACAACGATTTAAAACTAGACTAGATAGACCAACAGGTAGAGTTAGAAAATTCTCCGCCTACTCTTTAAAAAAAATCCTTAAGTAGTAGACATTGATTGTACAGTGTTAGTAATACTGGTAACATCATTGATTGACCAATTAACATAAAGACCAAGGAATATCCCGTGGTCTTTATTATGTTTAATTAAAAAAAAAACATATATACAAAACATAATCAGTATCTGTTGATTTACAATCTCCGACTCAAAGTTATTTTAATCTTAGATTAAACCACTTGAATCCTAATCCACATCCATTTTTAAAAAGGTCGTAGTTCAACCACGCGACTTTTGCCGACAACCGACTGTAGCCATGCGGCGAGCAATCTCGGGTGCGGATTATGTTCTATGATAAAATGTCGGTATAACAGAGAAGGCTGAGCCTCTAATAAGTTGCTGTGCGATTAATTAATCTCGCCTCCCATTATTTTCCGTTTATCTCCCGCTGTTCGCCCTTTGATCGGATCCAAGGGATTTTCTTGGTGGGCCTAAAATATAATAAAATATTCATTAATAAAGCATTATGCTTAATTAGAAATGGCAGTTCCTTATTGTGTATGTGATATTGAAATATTATATTAAGGAAAAGATTCTATATTTATAGCTAAGTAATAGTCGTCTAATAGAGTATTGTTGTATGAGTACTAGCAACTTATCACTGGGCATTGTAAGTTTAAATTCTAAAATGTAGTTGGTAGTAAATGTACTGAAACTGTTAGTAATATTACTGTTGTTTTCTGAGACCAAAAGCTTTGACAAAACATTGATAACAATATCTTTTAAATGGGGAGTAAATTGTATAATGTATAAATATTTGGTACACACTTGTAAACACTTATTTTAGAATATATTCGAGAAATAGGAGAATTTAATTATTTTAGAATTTTCGATAACCCACTCGTCCAAATCGATTCAGTCAAAGGGACTTACATGGATGTCAACCATATTTACACACACCCGAAATACATTAACCTCTTGTCTGTCTACTAAAAAGATAATTTCATTCCTCTTATTGCCTTTGAAAAATTCTAACAGCAATATTTTTAGAGGTGTTCTCAAGGATACATTTGTTAGCAAAATCACAACTCTGTCTTTTCACATAAAATGTTTAGAAACCATTTGACTCAAATATGTCAATCTGTAACGAATGAAGCGGAAGAATAGAAGATCCGTATTTAAAAAAGCCAATTTACTTTTTATATCCGACCAAGAAACGAGGAAAAGACGAAATGCTCGCTTAAACGATTCACTCTAAATGAAGGGCGCGTTTAGAAATCCCCGGCGGAGTAAACATATAGCGTAGGTATCTGAAAATCCACAGGAGTATGTCTCAGTCGTTTTCCAAATCTTCCGTGAAATTGACGTGGAGTCTTTGTCCTATTTTTTACTCTAGCGACACTGAAGAGTCGTTCAATTGAATATTTTAAAATGTCCATTTTTAACAAAGATTATTCGATTCCTTTGAGTATAATGAAGCCATTCATTTAACGCAATGGACCCTAAAAATTGTGCTCATTTACATAAGAAGTGATATTAGCTATAATGTTAGTTTTTTTTCACAGTCACGAAAATTCACGTGATAATAAAAAGTACTTGAGCAAAGAAGAAAATAAAGAAAAAGTCAATCAATTATTAAACTTCTTGAATATTGGTATAAATATTTACAACCGACAACCAACAATGATGCTTTATTTTCACTTATTGCTGGCAAATTTCTGGCAAAAAAAATATTTTTCTTTATTCACAACGAGAATATTTGCGGCAAGAAACAAAGTGACGAAATTACGTCATTTGCATCTGATAAAATCGCCAGTTCGGGGAGCAATCATTTGAGCCGACGATCGAGGACATAAACAAACGTATCTTTCAATTCGGGATGCAATAGCAGTTGGGCGTCGAGACAAAGAGTCTAGAGAATTGGCGTATTTTTATTCAGAGGACGTGTGACGATTTGATATCGTGTTTGAGTAATATGCTTTATGGATCGTTGGCGAATGTGTTTGTAAAATGACAAAAGCTGGAGAAAAAGAGTTGTCCCAACTTGAATTTCTTTTTGTTGTGCCGATTCACATGTTAATATAAAACAATAGAATAGAAATGGTGTATAAATGTTACGATGTTAAGAATTTAGCTGGTATTGGTATTTTGAAATTCTCAATAGTTTTTTTTTAAGTACTGTGATTCAGTTTCATAGCAAATTTAATTGTGAAGTTTGCTCGGCATATATACTATAAGTATTCTTATTTCAGAGTGTTTTGTAAACAATTTCGACAATTTTTCGACGTCAGAATTAAACGAGGTCGCTGCGAGCTCGCACCTTCAAGCGGCTCGGGGTGGAGACGAATCACCGGCCGGCGTCGGTCCGAACGCGGTCAAATTACGACGATCAATTTGGGCGCTCGGCCCCTCGGGATTTGCAACTGCGATGCAATCTTCGACTTGTCATTGTCAGTATCGATGGCGGCTATGGACACGGAATGGACTTGGGCCGACCGCCGCCGACCGCCGACCGATTGCCGATTTGAGGCTGAACGCAATCCATCTTCTTGATTTACGTGACGCTGTGACGAGAGCCCGATTGGAATTTTGTATCGATGTTTTATTGATTTATTGTGTGGAAATTTATGAGTGATCCCGTCTAGTGATTGAATACTAAATAGCAAGAGTCAGATAATGTCCGTCAATTTTATTTTACATTATAACTTACATTCTTTATTTTTGAAATGATTAACATTGAAAGTAGTGTTTTATTTATTACTTACTAGGATATTTTCTACATCTGTACCAAATTTCATCAAGATCCGTACAGCCGTTCCGGAGATACCTTCAAATAAACATGCATCCATCCATCTAAACTTTCGCATTTATTGTATTAGTGAGATTTTATTAGAATAAATTTTAAAATTACTTAATTAGGTCGGATATCGAGTTGACGCTTTCTATTTCTCAGTAGAAAAAGCGATCGTACATTTATAGGTAGAAGCAAAGAAGAAAAATATAGAATAATATAACAGAAGATGTCATCACATATAGAAACAATACATTGTAACAAGAGGGCATAAATTCGCGCAGCTAAGTTGCGAATGCAGGCGCGCAACAATAAGTCGCTCCTCACGTCTCGAGGATCGCGCAACGAATAAAAATTTCTCTCGCATTCTAATAAATTTCTAAATCGACATAAGTTGCTTCGTATTCAGACCGGCGTCGGGGATTTCGTACACAATAAGATCATGTTACAAAAGACACAGCTTTGCATATCGTGGAGATCGCTCGTAGGTACTCCTTGGCTGACGTTATTTTTCGCTTGGCGGAGCTGTTTTTTTCTTGCTGTGAAGGTGAGGCGAATACGATACCGGATATATGATAGTATAGGTTTCAAAATACCGAATAAAAACAATTTCTTTCACTCTATCGAAATTATTGTTTAATAGAAAATATGTAAAATTTTTTATATGTAATTTTTAATGTGGTGTGAACCTTAGTATTTTTGGTGTCAGAGATAATAGACCCTTATTAAGAAGATCGTGCAAGGAAGCCAAATGTTTTATCATTAATATTTTTATATATTGTATATTGAAATAAATACTTGAACATTTTAAAGGTATTTTATGGGAGCGATTTATTCCATGAAAAGAAGTGAGATCGAAATATACGCTAGTAGTTGGACCGCACATTTAAATGTACCAAATGAACGTTCTCGGTGCGACACTGTACGCCAAACTTGTTCCATAAAAGCTCTTTTGCCTCTTCACCTTTCCTTTGGCTTTGCAGACGGTATATGTGTATATTTTTTTCTCCTTTTTACGAATTTTTCCGCGCAACTTATTTACAAAATAATTCGGTTATTTGGTTTGTGCTGCTATTTCTGATCTGGGTATAGGGTTGTCGCAATAGGATCAGTATTTACTACTTTAAATTCAGTTTTTTCTTTCTCAAAAGTCGCAATGCGACTATGATAACAAAGGAAATATACAATAGAAAGATGACAACAAGAAAATCTAAACTTAATACCAACGTTATATAATTTAAAAAATAATTGAATCTGTGTATGCTGTATAAGTCGTCTGTGTAAGTTGTAAGCAATTGGTAGGTAACTTTGCTATTGTTGTAATAATAAGGTAAAAGAATATCACAACAAATTAAACTTATCTTTAATATATTTAACTATTTATGTCCAATACCTTAGTGTTTTAATAGTTATCATAAATAGTTTTCGTTACTAAATGAAAGAAGTATGTTAACGTTTCAATCGTACTGCTCAAAATTATAATTATGTACTCCACTAGCTGTCGCCCGCGACTCCGTCCGCGCGGAATTAAAAATAAACTTCATAAGTAGCCTATGTGTTCTTACTTCTGCGCAAAATTTCATCAAGATTTGTACAGCCGTTCCGGAGATACCTTCAAACAATCATCCATCCATCTAAACATTCGCATTTATAATAGTAAAATTAAAAAGGCAAACATCTTGTAGCTCTTTTCATTAAAAAAATAGTTTTATTATATTTTTCAGTTACTTTGATCATGGAAAATAAAACTTTAATACGATTGTCTATTGTTTAATGCAAGTGGAAACTCACCGTAAAATAAACCTAATTTTTTGTCCCTTAATCAAAATAATATTAAAAAATGCACAAAATGTTTATTAATTTCAGATCTTTAAAAATAGTCATCAATTATAAAATAAAAGACAATAGAATAACGCCTTTTAGAATATTTTGCAATCAAGCATTCTATTGTAGAATGGAATGGGGGCGGTGTTGGCACGCAATATAGGCCCCCATTGTGTGGGCGTTCTCACAAACAGTGCTTTAGAACAGCGAGGTGTGGGGACGGAATCAGGCGGCAAGCGGTCCAACCTTGAGGTACCGCAACCACTCGATTGAGCAATCAATTGTGCTTACATTGCTGAGGTTTCGAACTTGGAAACTACGTATTTTACACTAACGAATGAATAAGTACCCAAAAAAGTTTACCGAGTTTAAAGTTACGTAAAATATTTTACGAGTAGAATACTCTGTTGAAATACCTATTGCCAATTTTTAGACTCTTTCCTATTCTAGTTAATTGTTGTAAAATAAAATACACATACAGTGTAAACTCTTTATAACGTTATCCTTTATAACAATAAACTCCATGTAACGTTGAAGTGAGCCCAACTTGGTTGGTTTGCGTTAAAACCCACATATTGAAACACTCTTTATAGCGATACGCCATTCTCTATTACGAAGAAATATGTTTATATTTGTAGACAGTAAATATTTATTATCGGTATTATTGTTTATGTTATTTTATCTTGTTAATTTGTTTGTGTTCTAGTTCACTCCATATAACGATAACTCTCTATAACGACAAAAATGATCAGCTCCTTGAGTTTCGTTATAAAGAGTTTACACTGTACTTAGTAAGTTACGTGAGTTAATTCTTCAACGATATGTCACGAGTAAAAGGCGAAAAAAAAGTGAAGGAATTAGATACAGTAAGTTGTACTGATAGTAACACTCATAATAGTTATTTTACATATTTCTTTTAATATTAAAATTCAATATCCAGATACAATCTTACATTGACATATCTATCAATCTCGTTATTTTAAAAGAGTGTAAGACAGTGTGCAGGAGGGAGTAAACATTTGCCCATTCCTCCCCTCTAAGGTCGTGGAGGTGGGTTCGGGGCTGACTGAGCAATTTCCTTTATTCAATCATCGCCGGCAAGCCTTTTAGCTCCTTACAATGCCCAAGAACCCTGCACTTCGAAGCGACGATAACACCTTAAAAATATTGCATTTTCGTTTTATTTCTTGCACAATGTCTAGTTATTTTAATAATAAAAATAATCATACAAGTGTTATTGTATTTTAACATGTTTTTTCTTTGTAATAAACAGAAAATCTTAAATTAATTATCAAAATTTATTTACCTTATTTAGTCCAATTTTAGTCTCCTTTTAACCCCACCCTTTTATTAAGGAAAGGATGGGAAGAAGAAGTGGATTTGACGGAGCATGGGATGCATAGAAAGAGGAAAATTTCTCTTTCTGTGCGTCCCCTTTCCGTCGTTTAAAGATAGGCAACACGATGTCTATCAACTAATCCAGGTGTCCGCTTGGTAGTTTGCCACCTAATAATATATAAAAAAAAAACAGAAATAAGATTCAAGACGTAGCAAATCTACCTATAATATGTAAATTATACAACTGTTTCTATTCGTATTATTATCACTTTAATGCATTTTATCACAAGCACATATTTTAGAAGAGGTTTTATATTTCTACACGAACGACGAATTATTGCTACACGAACGGCCAGTTAGCATTCCGACTCATAATTTAGTCCTTTATCTTTTACACAAAAGTTGAAATTTCGGCGGTTAGTTTATCCTCTTGTCAAATTTATTACCTCCGGTCTAGTGTTTTCGGCCTCTACATAAGTAAATTCGATGTTGATAACGGAGACCATGCGAGGGCTACTGCTAAAATAATATTATGTCACGGCACCGTCCAAAAAAGCCGTCGGTAAATCTCGAAATGCAAACGCTGTTGGTTTCGTGGTTCGTTTATCGTGCGGGGGTTTTTCCAGTGGCGTCCGGTTTGGCCGAATTCTCCTCGAGTCCGCTCCGCATAAATCCCCTGCGAATGAGCGGACGCATTAGAATCGTGTGTCGGTTGAGCTCGATTACTTCTTTTTTGCATTTAAATACACCATTTCAAGGAATGGGGAACGTTATTTAAATAACAACATTAAAACCACAAAAGAATGCATAACGAATCTAATTTCCGCGTTTCGTCTGATGAGTGTTGTGCCGCCGGAGGCCTTAGTCCTTTTTCCCTTCCCACCCTTTTCTTATAAAGAAAGGACGGAAGGGGAAGTGGATTTGACGGAGGAGGGAATGTATAGGAAGTGAAAATGTTCTCTTTCTGTGCGTCTTCTCCTCCCTCGACTAGAAGTAGGCAACGAATCTGAAATTACGGATGTCTATGGGTAGCTATTGCTTTGCAATTTCGGTGTATTCAGGTGGCCGCTCGCTCGATTGCTAACTTATATAAAAAATATATATGATTGTGTTTATTTTAATTCATTAGTTAATGTTTTGTTAAAATGTTAATTTTGTAGACATCTCCATGTTTCTTATAAATTTAAAAATACCAGTCAAACAGTAGATTAGTGAAAACTTATTTTCTTTCTCCAAAACTCTCTGGAGGATGTAACTTTACGAAGGTTTAATATTTTTTTCGTTAAAGCGAAAGCGACGAATGAAATTTAAATTGACATTCCGCTGCCCGATTCTAAATCTAATAGAAAACAAACTAGGCGGTGTCGCGTCGCTCTCGGTGGTGTCGCATCTCTCTCGAAGCTATCGTGTTCCCGACAATGTTGTCTCGTTCCCTGCAATTTTGTGTCGTTTTCGACGTAGTCTTCTAGACGCCTGTCGTAGCTCTAGCCGGTGTCGGTTCGCCGGGATAGTGACATTGGCGACTCCGTGCAAGAACAAATTACAGGACACTAGAGTTTTACCGGACCGCACGTGATCCGCTGTCTAGTCGTTTTGGTAATACAAAATGTTGCTTAACATGATAAAGATAGGTATTATGTACGAAGTTTATTTAGGGGTTATTTTTGATTACCTAAAAGTTTGCTCTTAAAGCATAGAACGGTCAGAATTACATTCATGTGTTCTGAATTTTTAAACGTGTATTGCATTATTATAACTTTCTTTGCATGGGAATTTTTGAAGTCATAAAATTAGCCTGCAAACCATTATACATAATATCCCAGGATATACAAGGAAATTATTGTCGCTAAGTTAAAAAAAATACATGTATGGGCTATAGCTTATGAAGTAGACAATTTAATATTCCACCTTTTTAAAGTTAAATGTGGGAGATATAAAACATTAAATGTAACAACACATCCTCATTGCGTGACGTAGGCCTAAATTTTGTCCTATTTCCCTTTATCTTATTCCTATTCTTTTCTTATAAGGAAAATTTGGGAAGGGGAAGATATTTTGGCAGAAGAATAGATGGCAGAAGGTATATGAAGCGAATTCAGGTAGCCATTTACACTATTGCGACCTTATATTATTTAAAAAAAACCTCAAATTGTAGTATTTAAATTTTCTTAACATAATATAAATAAAATCTTAATAATAAATTCTTATAATAACAGATATATAGAATTTCTTAAGATATTATAATAAGAGAGATAAAAATAGTTATAATGTAAAAATTACCTTGATTTCAATTTTCAAACTTTCACGCTCCAAGCGCCATCTATCTTTGCGTTGCAAACATAATTTAATGCCGGTGCTTTGAGATACGAGTACGTAGCGACATCTATCCAAGCCAGCTACATCAAGATGTAGTCTGCGCGCCCTCGCTCGCCGCCCTGCCTAGCCGCCCGCCCCGTACGTAGATTGAAATTCACAGCGAAGCAGACAGGTGGCGTTGATTTTTAAATAAAGTTTAATACTGGAATAATTATAAAATAAATAAAGTTTAATAAAAAATTTCTTGTCAATATTTTATACAATTTACTTTTTTTAATGCTTGATTGTTTAAATTTTAAAGTATTCCTCGTACACAACAATATGTCAAAACTTGTCAAAGCCCAATATCATAAGCTCTTTTTGAATACGCTCGCGCATTTATCAAGTGAGCTATTAGACTCTTACAGATATTAATTTAATTAGATTGGTTATATTTTAACATCAAATCAATTTACCTAAAATAACAGTTTGCAATCTTTACCAAAATCTAAACACATAAGAATTCGTCCGCGCGGAATCAAAAGTTAATCAATAGGCTAGAGTTCTTAACACGTTCACTGCGGATCAGGCCCAGATCGACCTGCCGCGGAATTTCAGCTGGTGCGGACGAAGAAAACTATGTCCCTCTCCTAGGTGCGGTACGATTATCTCATAAAAAATCCCGGCAGGCCTTTATCGGCCTACCACGCACTGACGGTGAAAAATATCAACTCGGTGCGGCAGGGGTCTATCGCGGCCCGCCGTCCCAACAGGCGGTTGGCGACCCGATACCGCACGGAGCGCCCCGCTTCGCTAGTTAGTGTTGAGTCATCTCACTGAACTGTACGTCGGCGTCGCGTTTTTTCTTTTCATAAATTAACGACGCACGATGGCAGGAAACAAAAGAAAAATACAAATTTTGGAAAATAAACTAATTCGCGAGGCTGATAAAAGTGATAGTGACAGCAGTGAGGACATATTTTCCTTCAAGAAAAAAATAGATATTTTCCTTCAAGAAAAAAAAAATAGGATGTGCACACAAAATCTTTGTGCGAAATGTTTTAAAGACAAGCATAAATAAATAATTAAATAAACTATTTTTCATTTCTTTTCTACAATTCTATTTTATTTTCGATATCTCCTTATTTTTGTCTTTCCCATCACTACTAAAAATACTTTCTAGTGCGGTGCTGGTCGATATCGACCCGCCACTTTCCCTGGTTCATTTCTCATTTCCTGTTTGGCAGATCCCGGGGCGAATCAACTCTAAAGAAGGTGGGTTCAAGGGTATTCTAACAGTCCAAAAAGTACACACCTATATTATGTTTTCGCAAAGTTATAGCGATTTAATCTAACCTTATGCTGGTGGGTCGAGAAAGGCCTGCCACGCACTGGCGGAAAAATCATTGGGGGCACACTTTGGCCCGCCGCCGCACCAGACGAAGGTTTAAGATTTTACTTGCCGCAGCTAAGGTGTTAAACACTATATTCTACATCTATACCAAATTTCATAGAGATCAGTTGAGCCGTTCTAAAGATACCTTCAAACAAACATCCATGCATCCATCGAAACTATCCCATTTATAATATTAGTAAGACTAGCTGTCGCCTGCAACACCGTCCGCGCGATATTGAAAAAAGAAACAAGAATAACTGAATAAGTAGCCTGTGTGTTCTTGAGATACCTTCTAACAAACATCCATCCATCCATATATCTAAACATTCGCATTTGTAATAATAGGTTGTCAAATATCTCCCTTCCGCTTTTTTGCTCTTTATTCAATGCTTTATAAAAAGTGTTACAGTGATCGGATTTAGTTCAAATATGCGCCGTTTTGTTCGATAATCTGTTTCCATCTAGACGGCAACTTCATAATACCTCCCTCGTAGAAGCCCCCCTCCTTATTTGCGAAGAACTCGGACAGCCACTTTTCACAAACCTCTTTTGAGTTCAACTTTACACCACCAAGGGCGTTCGCCATGGACAGGAACAGGTGGTAATCAGTTGGCGCTATGTCCGGGCTATATGGTGGATGTGATAAAACCTCCCATCCGAGCTCCCGTAGCTTCTGACGAGTCATCAACGAAGTGTGTGGTCTGGCGTTGTCCTGGTGGAACACTACACTCTTCCTGTTGGCCAATTCTGGACGCTTCTGGTCGATCGCCTGCTTCAAGCGGTCCAGTTGTTCGCAGTAGATGGTAGAATTAAGCGTCTGGCCATATGGGAGCAGCTCATAGTGGATGATTCCCTTCCAATCCCACCAAACACACAGCAAAACCTTCCTGGCCGTCAATCCCGGCTTGTCCACTGTTTGGGACGATTCACCGGCCTTCGACCACGACCGTTTTCGCTTGATATTGTCGTATGTGATCCATTTTTCGTCGCCTGTCACCATCCGCTTCAAGAATGGGTCGAGTTCGTTCCGTTTCAGCAGCATATCGCAGGCGTTGATTCGGTCCAGAAGGTTTTTTTGCGTCAAATCATGCGGCACCCAAACATCAAGCTTTTTTTTTGTATCCAGCCTTCTGCAGATGGTTTAAAATGGTTTGGTGACTAACTCCCATCTCCTGGGCGATGGCACGAGATGCCACATGCCGGTCTAACTCGATGTAGTCCATGATTTGATCGGTATTTGTCGTCACAGGTCTTCAGCCGGCTGGCTTATCCATGGTGTCGTTTTCACCGGCTCTGAATCGTCGAAACCATTCCTCCGCGGTTCGAAGTGATAGAGTACCATCCCCCAAAACACCATTAATCTCACGGAACGTTTCTCTAGCGGATTTGCCTTTAACGAAGGAAAACTTTAAAATAGCGCAAATTTCGGCGGTAGTGAACTCCATGTTTACACGTCTATAACTGTTGAACGCAATATCCAAACTAATCATGCATAGCGTCGTTTTGTAGGTTATGTCAAGACCTTTCAAATTATGTATAGTATTGCCAGATACGAGCTCTGTAGCGCTTTGTACATAGCCGCGAAATTCAAAAGACAAAAAGGCGGAAGGGAGATATTTGACAACCTATTATAAGTAAGATGTAACTTATATAATAAACTATATACCTGTTAATACATTGATCATAACTATTATTTTTTGTCTGGACAAAGTATTGAACAGATGTGGAATCACGGAGTAAAGGAGCCTTAGTAAATATTGTCCAATAAATGAAGTAGACGATAGCCCTCTGTTGTTTATTTGTTGTTGAACTCGTAATGAGGACTTGAGATCGAAGGCCGTGGTACAAGGGACGAACTTTATTAAGACACATTTAAAAAGTTTGCTATCAGAGTTTTAATATAAATATTGTGATTTTTATTACTACAAAATCAAACTTGAGCTAATCAAGTTATGGTCAATATTTAAATAGCTAATAGCTAATATCGCTAATATTCTACTCCTGGTGACTTTCCGATATTACAGGTTAGACGTTAGCAACTTTATCGCCTTCATTAAAAATCGTTAATATATTCTTTTTTGTTGTTAAAAAAACTTAATTTTACGTAATGATCGGCAATTGGAATGATGCTTCCACTTGAACAACACAAATAAAGAAGAAAATAAATTACGGTTTTTATGTATTTATATTTCCTTTGTAATAAAGGAACAGATTTTTATACAGTCTTTGTTCGCACTTAGACCATACAACGAGAAGCCCGAAGGATGTCGAGGCAATTGGAGTCACCTATAGCAACGGGCCCCTGTATCTATGGCAACCCCCCCTTCATCTTTATGAACGCACAGCCATATTTTATAATGAATATCAATTGAATACCTTCAACCAACTATTTTGTAAAGTCGCAATCGAGGCCCATTGAACTACGGAGCTTTAAAGACTCGCTTGCTTTAATTGGGAAGTTTGTTAGTTAGGAGGTTTCAATAGATTACTAACTAAATTCGGTCGGTTTCCTTCAAATTCTGATTTAACATTGAACTTTTTGTCTTCTATTTGAATAGACATGTCCTTTTAGGACTATAGTCGTGTCAGTCATTAATTAAAGTTGATTAAATGTATTGAACTTATATTATTTGCTTTGCTTTTACATCTAATTGATTAGGCTTTTGTTTGTTATATTCAATAAATTACAGTATTTGTTTTTCCTAAAGTACTTCACATTTTCTTACCAATGAATATATGATTGAAGTGGTTAAATTAACACAGTTTCTACTTAAGCGTATAAGATGAAGAGCGTATAAACGACGAAGTATACTGATATCGCGTTTGCTACATCGTAAAGGAAGCAATCGCTTGCCTCTCCAGTTAAGAGAATTTGTGAACAACCATTAGTGATCCATTTACCTAATCTCTCACGGTTTAGGGTACGCTAATGCAATTGAAATGGAACGAACCCTTTTCCGCGGGGATGAAACTTTTCAAAATTGTATCATAATCCCATATAACGCTTCTCATCTACATTTATTATTACCAAAATGGAAAGCCAGTAGTGTGGTGACCTGGTTTCCCGCTTAGAAATATACTAGACTAGCTGTCGCGCGCGACTCTATCCTCGCGGAATTAAAAAAAAAACATAATATGTGTTCTTCCAGACTATGTTCTAAATCTATGCCTAAAAAATATCCACCCATCCATCCAAACATTCACATCTATGTATATAAAAGAAAGAACTCAAGAACGGCTGAATCGATTTGATCGAAAATTGGTGGGCAGGTAGCTTAGAACCAGGAAATGGACATAGGATAATTTTTACCCCGTTTTCTATTTTTTATTCCGCGCGGACGAAGTCGCGGGTAAAAGCTAGTTTATAATATTAGTAAGATTGGCGAGAAACAACAGAATGACATTTAACATTGGAAGGTATAGAATACGGTTAAATATTATATGTATTCTATCTTTGGAATAAAATAATTGGTATATAGAGTTTCAACTTAAATAGATGCATAAACTGCGTATTAAACTGAAATCAAATAAACGAATATACAAATAGACTAGTTATATAGTTTTTCAAGCGTATTTTCTATTTCAATATATTTAAACCTTCTCTATAAATATTGTGTAAGAGATTGCGTGTTATTTCATTCTTCGTATAATTTAACCAGATATATTTTTATCTGTCTCAAGATAATTTGCAGGTTATTTGGAAGTAAGCCAAACTGACCACTTTAATACACACAAATAAATAAACAAAAGAATCTAACGTTATACGAAAGTGGCGTAAATACGTAATAAAAAATGATATCATTGGGGGAGAGAATCAAAAAGGAATATAGGCGTGGTATTAAGTTATTACGGAAGGAAGAGAATCATTGATAATAATGAATTAGTAGGGGTTAGATCGAAGGAAAAAGGATGCGATTCGGTTAAGACACACGAAACGTATAAAAGTCAAATAAAGCCAGTTTAACATGAATTACGCCCGGAAAGCAGCCTCGTACGAACTAAAGAATGATATTGTATGCATTTTACATGAGACTAAGATTATCGAATATTGCGATAAAATTTGAATATTCTAGTCGTGAACGTACCACGGGTACTCGTTACAGATTTGTTACTATCTTACTAATATTATAAATGCGAAAGTTTAGTTGGATGGATGTATGTTTGTTTGAAGTTATCTCCAGAATGGTTCAACAGATCTTGATGAAATTTGGCATAGATGTAAGAACACATAGGGTACTAATTATTTTTTTTATACCGCGCGGACGGAGTCGCAGGCTACAGCTAGTATAGTATAAAGGTTAAGTTAAAAAGGTACTTAGTATCTACAAACAAGTTTTGAACGGAAATAAATGTTTATCTTTTCATTGCATTCGTAATATTCTTTGAGTATGTTCAGGCATAATTGTACAGCCAACATAAACATATACCTGAATATTATAATGATGTTATCATAGTACAAAGTTGTATTGTTTGCGTTTCGTTGCTTTTAAACTTCAATCTTTATTATTAAGTTGCTAATTTATTATGCTTAAATGTTCTAACACTATGGTTAACTTAATTAATTACTTGTTACAATAACTTAATTGAATCTCACTTTCATATGTATACATTGGTAGTTCTACGAGCATACTTATTATAATAATATCTGAACCTGTATGTCATGTGCGCGATCGCATCGGAGCTCAAAAGCATTCTTCACTATTATTCGTTCGGTAATATTCAGTGAAATTATTTACAAAATTTTTCCCTTGTTGTTCTGGCTCATCTGAATGTTCGTATACTTGTGTTGTGCATACTATTATGACAGCGCATATGGATATTGAAAAAACAGAGTACTTAAAACTTGTATAAAAATAAATCTATTTATAATACTGTAATATTATTAAGGTAAGGTACGAAAAATATAGATCTAAAAGTATTACGTAATGTGTTTTTTTATTTTCAAAGAATTCAAACAAGGTAGGTTAGCTAAAAATAACTGCCACTCATGTCTCTTAGAACAGTTTTTTAGATTCCTTTTTTTTATCAAATATACACTTCTTTTCTCAATTACAGAGCACTTTAATAGTCAGTACAACAGTAAGAATAAATTTCAAGCCAGTCGAATTGCGTTATTTGTGATACTGTATGAATAAAAATCGTGGTTTACAAAATATCTTTTAATTCTTTAACTTTTTAAAAATAAAACATAAACGAAATTCAATAAATTTTGAAGAGATAAAGAATTGTTTCCTCATACCCAACATGATGAGTGAAATAGAAAAGCAATTCTGTCCGGAGCGAATATCGACTTAATGTTTGTTTTAAAACACTAACCGGAATCTTAATTTATCTAAGACATTAAAACTTGAGCTTGGAGCGCCCTCTACAGCGCAAACGGAAACTTTGTCAATATTTGAACAACGTTAACTAAGATGGAATTCAATGGCAGTGACCGGGAAGCGATTCATATTTAAAATATTAAAAAAGGCATGTTACTTTTAAATATAAGTAATAAAATGACTTCATTTAATTTTTTTTATTTAAAATATACATATGCTGTCATTGATACATACATATATGTTAATTTCCTCTGTTTTTCTTGGGTTTTAATATAGTTGATGAAAACGAAAGTAATTACTTTTTATTGGAGATAGAGGTACAAACTTACAAACTTTAATATTTTATATCAAAATCAATGGATTTCAAACAAAACTCTATCATTAAAATGATCCGTACCATCAAAATATATCTAGAGTTGTGAACACCACAAAAGCAAACCCCACAACCACATTGTGCGATATCACAGCTATCTCTATTTCGCAGCGTTGTAGCTGTTCTCGAAATATCTCATTAGGCGGGGATATAGCGTCCGCAGCGAAGTTAGATTGCTACGCACCGTCGTGATTACTACCAGTTTCTGATAGGCAATTTCCTTCTCTTTGTGGAACGCTTCCTGTCGCCTCTATACAGTTATTCCGGACAGATTTTAGCGTCGTCAAGATTTTTCCCTTTTCATCTTACTCACTTGTATTTTATGCGTGATTTATTTTGCATATTATTTTTTATTGTGACACATTTAAACATTAACTTACATGTTTGAACAAGATTTTTGATGAGGCAACATCTTTTAACAGCTGAATTTAAAAATAGTTGACATTCTGGTCTATTTTGATAATTTTTTTGTTCCACGGCTAAAATTCCTTTCATTTCAAAAATGCCTTTGATCAAAATATAGTCCATTTCAATGTTACATCGGAAGTACACCATTTTCATCGACAAAAAGCCTTTTAAGTTTGTACACGATAAAAATATTATTTAAATTTTAATTTAATCAGAACTCAACCGGTGAAGGCTATTAATTCACCGTAGTATAATATTTCATAGCTTCAACGATACAAAGCCTTTGACAGGTTTTATGGTATTGTTGCAAGGGTACAAAGGGTAGTAATTTGATGGGTTATGTAAAAACAGGGCCCGGAGAAGGAATTTCACCTACCGCAGGGACGGAGAGTGATCATTTATTACGTCAAGATGACACTCTATTACCCAACACACCGCCCCTCACTCCCCGTACAGTCCTGCGGTGAGGTTTGTTCTGGGTTTGTTACATTGTTTTTTATCTTTACTCACGTATTCAAATGATTTCAAAGTTGTATTTTTTAAACAATTTTCACTGAGATATTGATTTAATTATACTTTGTTAAAAATAAGGTTAGCTGTTATGGTGTTTCTTAAACGAACAAGAGAGAGAGATACAAGGTTAGGGGTCAACACTCATACTACGCAGGACGACCTTAACGAGTGAACAATGCTCAATTACGTGTCAAATTTTTTTTATAATTTTTTATTCATTATTTAAAACTATATTTCAACTGTTGTGTTGTGTCTGTTGTGTTATTTATTTTATATATTTTTAAATTCACATGCATGTAAGAATTAATATTTATTAAATATTAACTCTTTTAAAAACTAACAGTTTCATAATTGATTTATTAGTGTCTTCGTAATAAATAAATTCAAAAATGCGTACAAGCAAAAGCCTAAAAATATTTTTATTTCATAAATTTTATTAGTATCCATTGTAACATGGAATGGGGAAGGTATTGCCATATTGAGGTCGCTCATTACGCCCTCTGCTGTCAGTATACCTCGTGTTCCTAACAAGCGATATAAAATATCAGATATAAGATCGGCTCACATTTTTGAAGTTATTGTATTAAAAGGGGTTAAAATAGCGCGTCGACTGAAATATAATGAAAATAGACGTTATATCTTTTCTACGTGATTAAATGTATATTACTCTATTTTGAAATCGTTCAATATGAAATGTATAATCCGACTTTTTAAAGTGGGTAAATACCCAACGCATATTGTACCGTCCCGCAAGGCTTAAAAGGGTGTCCTTGCGCCCTGGGTCCCTACTCCCTAATGAGGTGAGAAAAGAAACTCAGTTTATAAGGTCTTGAGGTAACGTGCTATCAGTCTCTGCTTCCGCGGCGTTTATTACTCCCCTGCTTTGGCTGAACTACGGTGGCGTCGCCCAGCGACAGATGAGCGGCGGCAGGCCAAGGAACGGCAGGACAGAAGGTGCACGTCGACCGTAGCTGGGTGCTCCCCAGGCAGCTAAGCGGCGGCCGCAGGAATTCGGTAGACGTTGGTGCCAAGGACAATATTTACATTTGTGGCGTTAACATATGAGATAACAGATGTCCAATTCTGAACCACTAATATTTTCATGATAAATTAAGTCAAGTCAAATTATTTAAGTCAAATTTAGTTGTATTTATTTATTGAAATTTCGATTCTATTTCTATATGGACGCATAACAATCCAACATTCATTAGCGTCGGATTGACGGGGTGCACACCCTATGGGAATAATTAATGAGACCTAGATATGATTAAGCCACCACAATACTGTGTCATCAGCGTGCCAGCGTAGCTACAGTGCAGTATAGGCATGTCGCGAGATAATGCGATTACTGCCTGACCGTAATTTGACGCTTATACGGCCGGAGTTATTGTCTGCCCTGTGATATACACAATGCATTTCAAGAACGCGAACCCGCGCTATATTGTGACGTCATTGGTATTAAATTGAAATATGTAATTTTTTTCATACATTCCTTTCAGTTGCCAAACAGACTGGTGAACCTAAAACCATTGTGACTACTTCTCTGATGGCAACGAAAATTCGTATAGATGATTTATAATTTCTACTAACTGTTGCCGTGCGACTTCATCCGCATGTAATTCTATAAATTTTTGTTACAACTTTCAAATGCAAATGTCAAAATGTAATTGCTCAAATGACAACAAAGTCCTTCGCCATTGGTTGATAATTACCGTAGCCATGGCAACCATCAAAGATTGCTGCATTTTTAATCCTTTTATCATCAAAATGTTTTTTTCTTTTTTCAATTTACTCATCCCCAGAGTTTAATGAAGAAAAAAATATAAAGGGCTTTTAATAAAAAAAATATTTATTCAAAAATATGCGTATAACGTTAGATACAAACTCAGTCTATATACATACAGTGCTAGGCTACGTCGACTGCGGACTAGTCGTAATCCGAATTAGTGAGGGCGGCCGACCGTGAAGTACAATATGAATGACCTTTGTCAATAGCACTGACGCCTCGCTCCCTGCGCCCGAATAATTTAACCGCTTTCTAATTTATACGACACGATCACGTTATGCCTCCTTGCTTTCCATCTTAGTTAGTAAACATATTTTGTGCAGGTGTTTACTTAGCAAATAACAATTACACGCATAGTTTACTGTATATTTGGTTCAATTTTCTGTTGTAGCTGTTAAAACATTGAATTACAATTATAATTTCAAAATCGTATTTATCATCTGTCCGGATTTGCTAGTTAGAACTGGTATAGATACCAGTTTTACAGTAAATTATGATTTAATTTTTGGAAATCGTGTCGTAAACGTTACGTCACTAATAAAAGCTCCTGCTTGATTCTGAACGGATCTTTGACTGTCTTTTGTCTGTACATTCAAATTCGATGTTAATTAAAACGAAAATTGTTGTTTAGGTATCGCGAGTTTGCAACAGAGGTCTCTTTGGGACTTACATTTTGAAGATAGTCCCTCTATTGACACGATTCAAAGTAGATACGACACTCAAAGGATTTTCAATGAGGACTGAGGCCATAGAATTGAAATATCTCCAGACAAGCTTCGCGACAATATTGCGAGTCGTATACAACGGGAAATGGTATTCAAAGAGGTTTACAGATTTCTATACGTCATCAGCGACCCACTCATAAATACGATTTTCTGTTAAGCAATGTTCGTAAACATTCTTTATAAAGTGTTAAAAGCTTTGGCAACATTTTGTATGTGATTACAAGTGTTTTTTTAATGTAAGATCTACATTTACTAACCTTACTGATACTAGAGCATTGAAACTTCGGAATACGGTTCAGAAAAACGCAAATAGAAAGAACAAATAAAAAAAAATCATCTCTGCCTAACCTCATTTGTCATTTGGCTTTTATACCTTCTGATTTTTTAATGTAAAACAAAAGACGAACAATTTTAAATCTACAAAGTAGACAAAACAATTTGTTTATAACAAGAGGCAAACGGTAGTTGATATCACAATCCCGAACGCCGCAGGAAAAATAAAAATTATTCCTGGATCGCAGTGCTTGCGATATTCTGGTTTTATAATAAAAACTGCAACCCTCATAGCTTCTTCCGACAAATTGCTTGCATGTGATCTCGCGCCTGGCGTAATACATAAGCGGTAGCGATTTATAAAAAAAAAAAACCTTCATGTGTTTTGAAATTAACACAACTCACGATCATTCCCAGAGGGGTAGGTAGGGATGTTCTTAATTTTTTTAAATATAAATGTTAAATATAGTAGTTCAGTTGTTTTTTTTTAAATTACATTTCAAACTCGTTGCAACGGAAAAGAATGTATATCAAAATACAAAAAAAGTGTTACCAATTCCTTTACTCATCAGTAAGGTTTGTTTAATTATAAAGTTGGTAAATAGTTTCTTGCATTTCGCTAACCGTTTTTGTTTATATCTCAATGTAGGTAACAGCGTTTATGTAAAAGAATGTCGTTGTAGATCGGGTACTATCTAGGCACGGAGCCAAGCCGTGCCGCGTATTATGTGTAATAACGCGTCTCTGCTATGAGATTCCTTATGATGTTGTTTTTAACGTCTCTTTGTGGTTATTCGAAGGAGCTTTGGGTTATTATTTGAGCCACACTCGTGACTGCCGCGTATTAATAATGTTATATTGAATAAGAGCAAAGGCGGGCAGATTGCTTCCTTTTCCTCTGCGGGTTCTTGTGTTACGTTCCGCGCAGGATGTCAATTATTTAACCAAGGCTTACAGTATCTCAAAGGCTATTTCATTCACGAAATTGTTTTGTGATTTATGTAAAATATTATAAATTCACATGACAACAGTATTTATATAAATGAGGTCAAAAGTAAACAGAATTAAATCACAATTAAGGGTGACATTATGAAGGTAGTGACGAATTTTAGATTTATTTGGAAGATGAAAAACTTTTGGGACGAACTTACGACCATATAGTGAAAATAAAAACATCTCTTTGATATTCACCTTTTTTTATAAAATCAGACACAAAGTTGTCGCCAAACGTTTCTTTGCTTTATAAGAGAGATTATTAAATAAGTTGGTAGTCTCTAAGCACATGAATAAATTGCGTTGTACTTAAAAATTATCCTCGTAGTAAAGAGAACTTCTCCGGCGCTGTACAACTCCATTATCTAGTACATATTTGATGAGTGCCGCTGCCGCGCTGCCCTTTCTAAGCCAATTGATTTTTTATCCGATTTGCCAAAGTATTATGCATTTATTTATGTTTTCAGTGGTTTATCATATTCATTGCGAAATGTTACATTAGATATTTATAAAAATTTATGAGTCATTTGGTCTTTGATATTAATTTTTTCTTGGTGATAGGATTAGCTAGGTTGAAATAATAGTTTTCGATTCGTTGTTGTGACGTCTCCAATATTATTTAAAAGATTTGAGATTAATTTAAAAAAAAATTATTTAATGACAGTTACTTTAAAGTGGAGGCTAACATTTTAAGCTAAGATTATTTAAAAAAATACAATCTAGAGTATATTCCGCCCAAGAACAGCCTACATCTTTGCCCCGCCTCGAGTTAAATACTGAAAATTTAGCGGATATTCAACAAGTGCTAGGCGTAAAACTAAAAGCGAGCAAGCCGCATCTGGCCTGGCAACGTGCCATGCCACGCCTAGGCCAACCATTGGATAATATCGTTAACCAATTGACAGGCGGTGGTATTCCATTGGCTGATGTTATATAACATGAGGTCACCTGCCTTGAAACTGGGTCACTTGGAAGTCGGCTTTAAAAACGGAACACAGGCGGTCGCAGGTCGCAGCTCGCACTTATCTCGCAAACAAATTACATCGCTCCAGTAGAGCGAGTATATCATGCTCGTATGTGATTCGTGATGGTAACGTGATACCTGCGACAACTCTTTTTTGATATTTTATTCTGCCGCAATTCTGATACTATGGTTACAGTTTCAAAGCCGTTCCAATTGTTAATTTAATTCCCATCATTCATATTTAAGTTAATATCTATTTGTATTCAACAACGTATCTCAAAATAATATATTAAACGTCACGATCTTGAACAGGACGATCACAAAATGTAAATTATGTAATTCAACATTACATAAATCGATTACACCAGCTTCATTATTATTGCCAACTCAGCAGATAAATGTGGTGAGATAGTTAACACTAAACTAAATAGTGATAATAAGGCCGTAGCCCAAGAATTTATAATGCAAAGTCGTGTTCGAGAAGCGTGAGCGAGTAGTTAGTGTATGGACTCATGTGAAAGTTCCTTCGAGCAGCCAAGACCTTATTATTTGTACTCGTGTCAGTCTAGCTAACACGTGATATGTAGTTGAAGCGAGGTTGATGAAAAACTCGTGTATTCAATATATTTCATAACTCTACAGATGATTAAAAATTGAACTATTGACATTGTAAGATCAAGTCCGAAATAAAAAAACTAATGTTTTTCAATATCCATGTCTAAAAAGCCTGGCTAATTTCTTTAAAAATAAAAAGTAATTCTGAACATGTTTAAGAATTATGTAGGTAAAAAAGTAGAGGAGATGAAAGAACTTTTCATGTAAAGCGTTCTTTTTTCTGTTCGATGACTGATATTTTAATAAATGGTAACAGTCGAGTTAAAATATGTTTGCACTTATCGGAGAAGACAGAGGCAGTAAAATTAATCTCCAGAACTCCACTACAGTTTACAGTTACACTTCTTTTACATCTATTAAATGTTGTCATCACTTTAATTTTCTTTGACAACAACAGAGACAACGATATCTATTAATACGATACGCAGAACACAAAGTCATGTAACCATGTCCAATGGTTAACTTCCAAAATTAGGAATAATTAATAACTAGTCATTGAAAAATCGAATACATTTTTCTTCGGTGTGTAATCGCATCTACCATTTGCATATTAACATCGTAACGTTGTAAAGTGCAAGAAGACAATAACATAGCAGATCATGTTGCCGTCAGTGAATCGATGGACGTGATTTAACAAGCCCAGACACCATTAGCGCGCGCTGCACAATTAATTAACGCATTCGTTTGTTGATTAATAGCAACGCTAACGATGTGCGCTCATCTTTCCCGTTTTACATTGTCCACTTGTTTTGTTTTATACACTCAACACAAAGGCACCTGGTAATGAACAATTTATTTTGTAATTTATTAAATTTCTCATTAATTACTGACAACAAGTTAAAATTTAACACACAGGTTCGATTTACCTTGGATGGATTTTGTATGCTATGAATCTATCATTCTGTTCATCCTTTAAAGAATTAAGTACAAAAAAAAAAACAAAAGATAACTTAAAACGTCACATATTCACAGTACATTATTAACATATTATTATTAATTCCGTCGATATCCGTTAAAATAAAAGTAAGAAATGTTGAAATAAACTCATATAAAATAGCTTTGACCTTACATTAAAATAGAGCTGTTGAATGCCCCGCGTCCACTAACATTCTGCATATAGCGGTCCATTCGTGTGTTACGCCTTAAATTCATTTAATCACCATTATCTGCGCCAAAAACTAAGGGACGCAATTCAAGTCTGTCATTTGTTTCCTCAGTAATCCGCATTAAGAACCACAAGCCGCAATAATGTTGCCTTTGTCCTGATTCCCTGCTTCTTTCTTATCTTACTGTAAAATTTGTCTATGCGATGCTGTAAAATAGTCGGGAAGCTTTTAAGATTTACACCGTTACGTAACTAACTAGATAGCAGTCTTCAAGACGAAAAATACTTTTTTTTTTTTCTTCTATTTTTATTTGCATACATAAAAGCTGTTAAAAGACCCACCATAATTATAATTTTAAGGGTAATTCCAAAAAATTGTCAGTGTCACTATTTTTACGTTTTTTTTTTATCTTTCCTTATAATGGAAGGAAGAATATTATTTTAAATTTCATTGTAATCACAAGATAGTATGATTAATTCGTATCTTCTTTAAGAGGAAAATAGGTATATTTGTATGAAATAACTATGTTATGTTACGGTGTAAGTGGCGGTCGCTTTAAGTGGCAGATACATTGTAGTGGAAGCCTTGCGGCCGCGATTTATTTCAACTGCGCTGCAACCTTTATTGCTTTGCTTGTTAAAATGGCTACCTTTTTTAAAGTAACTAATGAAATGAAAACTTTAATATAAACTCAGACAGATTCTATTGCAATTGAAACAACCTTCAGTTTAGTTTTTAATATTTATACAATTCTTTTTATACCAAGTTGTTTGAGAATATTTAACTTTAAGATTACGAAAAACGCCATCTAGTTTTACAATTGCAACACTAATTTAAATTACTCTATCCACAGTATTATGTATCGGTTAAAATATAACAAAGAAGTAAAATCGAATGAAATGCAAAATAGTAAGCAATAACATTTAAGTGTACTTCACTGAGATCAATTTCACAACGAGTTATTGAGTTGTGAATTTATTCAGTCATATTTACATTGCGCTTCTAATTGGTTCCACTCGAGAAGATTCGAGATGTTAAGAGTCAACTGAAACATAACTATATAAAACATCGATTTAATACACAAGCCGATAATAAATTACCATCGATAACCAGCCCACTCCCTTAGCCAGGTGCGAAACATTGGGAGAAATACAATTTCTCATTTTTTATGTCCATGAAAAATTTATCACAATGCCTTCTCGTTCGTATTCAATTAGCTCGAAGAACTCTTTGCTTTTACATTACTAAAAGAAAAATATACTATCTTACAACCAAACTTACCTTGACAATTTAAAAAAAAACTCTAAATCAATCGTTACGTAGTATTTCCAACTTACAAAAAATTGCAATTGATATAAGACATTTCACTATTTAAAACTAGCTTTTACCCGCGACTCCGTCCGCGCGGAATAAAAAAAATGCACACAAGATAAAAAAGTTCCTATGTCCGTCTCCTAGTTCTAAGCTACCTCCCCATCAATTTTCAGCTAAATCAGTTCGACCGATCTTGAGTTATAAATAGTGTAACTAACACGACTTTCTTTTATATATGTATATAGAAGATAATGAAATGCGTTTATTTGTGAAGAATATAATCATTTCATAAAGTGCAACATTATATTTTGTATTTCCAAAGAATATTGAAGTTTTAAAAAATATTCAAGCAATATGCAAAATGAGGCCGACATCAAAGGAATGGAGACAGTGTGCCCTGAACGCTGCCCTGCCCCGCTTTGACTTGCATTGAATTTTGCACATGCCTCCGACATACAATATTTTCTACGTCATTGAGCTTGCTATAAGCTTCGAATTCAGGGATTTATTTCCGATACGATTTCCTATTTCCAAATATAAATGTTTGATTTTGTATTCCATATTATTTGAATATAGGAAAATAGGAATTGTAAAACATTACTATCAATATTTTAGAATTAAACTAAGTGAGATTATAATAATAATCCAAAAGCAATTGGCACAACAATTTGTATTAACACATACTAGCGGTCCGCAACTCCGTCCGCACGGAATTAATTAAAAAAAATAATTAATTATTAGCGTATGTGTTCTTCTAGACTATGTTCTATATCCATGCCAATCAGTGCCTAAAGTGCGGACACTAACAATTATATTTATCACCGTTTCTTAATTTCCTTACGTGATATTATTTATACAAAATATATTTAGAATTTCAACTGAAACCTAACTAATATATTACCCTCATATACACCACAAAACATAATATGTTATTGTGATATAATTGAAAATAACATTTACTGAACTGAATTTGAATATTTAGTTAAATACACATTTAATTTGTTGGTAATATATAAATTCAAATTAAAAAAAATTGCCCGGGCACAACTCAAATTGGCAATTATGACATCTCCAATAACCGCTCCCACAAGCGTTAAATAATGATTAACATTTCACAACGGCTCTAAACTTGATGCCCAAATTGAAATTTATACGTATTTAAATACCTCGCCGGGCTGCCGACTGAATAAAATATCTTCGTCTACGATTGCGTCTTTCCCTTTTATGCCGAGATCCGATTTTACGGTAGTGCCTCTCTTTTAATGAGCATATAATGATGAAAAATATGGCATTACAGTCGCTTGGTAGCCGATATTAATCGTTGCGATTTTTCTGCCAGCATTTATTGCGTGGAACGAGAGATAGTGCGCTCCTTTAGTGCTTTCCAGTGTTTTACCAATCTCGACTTCCCCGTCTTTGGCTGACTTTATTGTGTGTATTAATATTATTGTTTTATCTTTGGTCTTCAGAAGTGGGGTATGTTTCAAGAAAATTATTTTGTCTTAATAAATTGCTATCCATCAACGATAGTAGTTTATATGCTCTCATTATATTTAAGTCCACAATCAAGTTCTAGTAAAGACAATTCTTCCTGTGCACTGAATACTAACCAAATTGAATCTTCTAAGTGTTTCGGAATAAATTGCAGTTCGCAATTCTATTGTTGTAAATAATTTCTGTTTAGAAAAATGTTCTAAATGAAATTTAAAGTCATTCATAAAATAAAATGTAAAATGATTCTCTAGGATAAAAATAACACAAATCATATTTTGATGATAAATAAATGAAAGAATGAAACAATATTATAATTTGCAAGGAATAATGAAACTTAAGGCGAGACAGAAATAGTTTCGGAGCGCACTCCTCAAGAAAATGACCGTCCTGATTGTCCCCAAGATAAATTATTTGCGACGGAGACAGCGCTACATAGATCTCTAAATCTGGATTAGATTATAATTTTGTAAAATATTGAATTTTATACAGTTTATTTCAAAATTGATCTAAGTTTTGTTCGTTTATGAAAAATAAATTGAATAGTGAATACTATTTTTACTTTTATGTTCCATAACCAATTAAAAAGCATGAATATGTAAGAAAAATTATTAAGATAAATCACCTATTTTTTCAAAGACTTTAATTATCCTTGCTTTAAAACAGTAATAGAAGTAATGTTTGTTAAATTAATTAACATATACGGTGTTTCTTAATACATACATCATCAGCTAACTATACGTCCCCACTGAGGGACTCGGAGCCTACCCCAAGTTATTGGTGACTAGACCATAGTCAACCACGCTGGCCAAGTGCGGCTTGACTTCACACATATCATTGAATTTATTCTCAGATATGTGCAGGTTGCATCACGATGTTTTCCTTCACCGTAAGAACGTGGGATAAATGTAAACCGAAAAACACATTGGTACATGGCGGGATTTGAACCCAGGACCTGCAGATTGCAATTCAAGTGCTTAACCCCTGAGCCACCGACGCTCTTACACTTCCTGAACCACCTTTCTTAATGCCATATCCATTTTGTCTAAGTGCTTGTTCTTGGTAATAAATGTTGTTCGACTAAGAAGGTGTCGTGTATCCACACCATCGTATCGCCTGCAAGAAACTGATAAATGTACTAGAGATCAGTTTGTTAAAACTTATTGCCAATTAATATAAATTACTTTATTTTATTATTTTACATAGTTAAAGAAAAACATTAACAAAATAACTCACAACCGTAACACAGAGGGATAAATTTTTTTTCAATAAAGAAATCAAGAACCATTGTTTTTCTTGATTTCTAGCGATCATCTTACTGTCAAGTTTAATATAACATATTATGAAGTAACAAGAAATTGTAAAATGTCGTCTACACTTCGATATGAAAGTGGCAATGGACCAAAGGCCTTTGATGTATCGTATTTCAAATGAGTCGACCTTCTGAGGGATTGAGTCTCGGCGCGTATTACAAGAGAAAATACTAAAAATAATTTTAACAAGCAATTTTTCCAATAAAACTGTTTTGAACTTATTCAAATAATATGGCTGGTAAAAATATACTTATGGACAAAAGCAATCAATATTTCTTATTCTATGAAATTCATAATGAAGTCTCAGAAATCTATTAATATCAACTAACAACTATGTTAAAGACTCCAATAAACATTATTATATCATTAAGATACCTGTAGGTCCCATCTATTTTTTTAACTTTGTGATGTTTTTTAAATTTAAAAAAATGTGTTGCATATCGATCAGAAAGTCCGTAAAACGTGACAAAGAACCGAGTGGCTTACAAACAACTTACATGCATACGTTTTAGCTTCACACAAACTGAAGGAACTTGAAATGCAAATTGTATGCATACATGCATACATAGAGCTGTACATTTTGCTTCGCCGCTTGTAAATTGCTTTGGCTCCGGTTGATCCAAATATTGACATGACGCTCCCGAGAGGTTCCGGCGAAGCGGAGACCGCATTAATAAACTCAATACACTCTTGTTAACTATTCCACAATCTGTCATGTAATTTATCCAGCAAATTATGACGCTCGCTCCATCGATTTATTTGCTAATCACATGACGATATGAGTTAATTTGAATAATAAACATAAAGCTATGAATTATTATTAGTTAAATGTACACATAATATTAAAGATGATTGTCTATTTAAACATGGCGTCCTCTAGATGCCATATAAGTGTTGTGTCCTAATAAATCTTACTAATTTTATAAATGCGAATGCTTAGATGGATAAATGGATGGATGTTTGTTTGAAGGTATCTCCGGAATTGCTCAACAGATCTTGATGAAATTTGGCACAGATGTAGAACATAGTCTGGAAGAACATATAGTCTACTTATTACGTCTTTTTAATTCCGCGTGGGCGAGAGCCAGTCTAAAAAAATGATTTTTCACTTAAAACAATGATAGTACTGGTCTAAATATTTCAAGAACAAAATGTTAACTAACATTGGGTTTAAATCTAAACAACATATTGTAATATTCAAATTGTAATATTTGATGTAATAAAAACAAATTGTAACAAAAATAAAAATCAAACCAGCAAGGATTTAGACAACATTTATGTAGAAAAAATTACAATATTCTGATTTGAGCAATTTAACAGATTACCACAAAACACAACAACAAACATTGAGTTATGTTACATACATAGATAAAGAAGTAAATGGACGTTGTGTCGTATCAGATGTTAAGAGGATGGCATAAGAGTGGAGGACTGGATTTTGTACCATAGACAAGTTTGCCATACTCCTTAAACCAATCACAACAACAATACGCAGATTACTTTTGATAAAATAAATAATAATAATAACCGCGCGCATAGTGAGTAGGTTCCTGTCTTTGTAGCCCTCACCACTGGTTACTTGAGTCATGGGATTCGCAGCCGGTGATATACTATTTTTTATATAATACATTTTGTTATTTTTTTTATAAAATGTATTATTTACATAATAAGGTAATAAATGAATAATAATTAATAATAATAATAAACTCATTTAAGTAAAAGTATTAGTATGGTTTATACATAACATAACTTTGGATTCCATTGACAAACTACTTGTGTACAATATTATTATCCCTTTATTCTCTTTGAAAACAAAAACTGAGATAATATGTTTAATACGAGTGATAAGTCAGCCGAATTTGAAGGTAATATATAAATAATTACTATTACCATTACCGTAATGTAACATTGCTGTTTTTTTATAATTTATTGCCGTAGGTTTCCATTGCCTACACACCCGTAGATCTATATTATATCTCAGTTTTTTAAATGAGAAAGACGGGGATGGAGGCATAAGTGTCAATTGATTTGCGGTTACATTATGGCAAAAACTGTCACATAAATAAATGGTGTTCATCAAAATGTACCATTTCAATTTGTGGATCAAATAATGTATCCGAAATGTCTTCCTCCATTTTATTACCCTTACGTCCGTTCTATACATACATAACTCTTAAGTTATTAGACAGATATAAAAATGTACAAGACTCGTCATTGTCAAATCATTTCGTTATATCTCTTTACAATTTAACTAAGGATTTTTATATAATTCGCATACTATACTATATAATATTAATATAATATTAGTATGATATTCGTGAATTACATTATTAAAGCTACCGAAGCTAAAATTTAGACAAATTGCATTTAAAGCAATAACATCCCAAAAATGCAAAGACCGTCAACATATCTAAATGTCTATATTAATTTTGCATACAAGATTCGTACGTTGGTATCATGTATTTAATATTTATAAATGCGTCCGGACCACCGTAACGTTCCAAGCATTGAAGAGTTTCTTCTATCAAGTCACCAACATTCTCACCGCGTGATGTACTACTGTCAATTCCGGCACCCATGTTATCTGCAATTAAGAGAAAAAAATCACATTATATTTCCCTTTAAAATATCTATGTACTTCCTTATTAAAAAAAAAAGATGGGTCCCATCTGCAAGCACTTCCTTTCGATTAAAATAATTTTCATTAAAATCGGACCACCGGGGGCTGAGATTCGCAGTGACACACATAAAAAAAATACAGTCGAATTGATAACCTCCTTCTTTTTGAAGTCGGCTAAAAACTATCCTGGTTTAAAAGTTTAAAGTGTGTCTAAAGTGAACATAGATGAAAACAACATTGAGTCACTTCCACAGTCGTTAAATAAGTTTCTTGACATCAATTTAGTGACAACAAAACTATCCTTTAAGAACTCTAATTACGGTTATGTAAATTTTCTTTACAATTATAATCTCCTACTTTTTGAAGTCGTCTAAAAATGTAACATGATGTATAGCTTTTGTCACATAGTGTCACCATGATGAAAATAATAGAGCAGAAAATATCGAACATCTCAATATAATCGAAGCGGTATTGTTTCCGATATAATAGACTTGTCGTTGCCTCGAGGAAGATTAATTACTCAGCTAGTCGTAGGGCGAAGGCGTCAGAGTATTTGGGGTGTCGGCTGCGACGCGTTGTTGCCATTCTCTGCGTGCCACACCAGTGAATAAACAGACGAGAGATCAGTCGCTAAATGTATATTTACTATTACTATCTATTGCTAAATTATGTTTGTTTCCAATAACAGTTTAAAAACCTGATGATGCCCAATAGTTTTTCATAAATATTGTCTACTTGACTACTATATTAAAAAACAAATGAAGAACATGCGACTTAAAGTCGCACGTTTACAGAGACCGGTGTTCTCTCATTTCTAGAGTTGTCAAATAGTTGCGGCGGGTTTGGTAAAGTCGTTTTCGTTGCAACGCCGCGGAGTAACTCCGTCAGGCTAATATTGCAAACTGTGTAACGTAACCTTTGTAACGCCCGACGCTTTAACTCAAATGTTACACTAATTAGATTATAAAATTAATCTTTGTTGAAAATAAATCTGGTAATCTTACTAATATTATAAATGTGAAAATTTTGATGGATGGATGGATGTTTTTATGAAGGTATCTCCGGAACGGCAGAACGGATCTTGGTGAAATTTGGCACAAATATAGAACATAATCTGGAAGAACATAAAGACTACTTATTAAGTTTGTTTTTTAATTTCGCGCGAACGGAGTTGCGAGCGACAGCTAGTGTGTTATAATAAGAACATCTTCCTGTTTTGCACTGACATGAAAAAACTTTTCCCTTTAACATTTATACATATTAAAAAAAAATCAGTCGAATTGATAACCTCCTTCTTTTTGAAGTCGGCTAAAAAAGGTTCCTTTCTGATTTGTTACTTTAAAATCATCGATGTTTTACTCCGGAACTATAATTGAACTATGATATCGTATTCCAGACACGTAACGTGACAAATAATATAGCATAGTTAGTGAGACTAATCCGATACAGTTGTGCAACACATGTTGCTAAGACAGTTGCGAGTGTCGACACAAATGAAGTTGTACTGCAACTGGACGTAATCAATAACGTTGCCAAGCAAGTCCTTTGTCAGACCATTTAGTTGTCTGTATCGTATGCTAAATAACAAACGTATTGTAGGAGACAGCAATAAACAGTCGAGAAAAGAATTTGCTATTTCTAAAATTTATATGACAAAATAAAAATATTTATTTTAACATCAGCTTTTAATTTTCACAACTTCTACAGCGTAAATAATCTTATGGTGTTAAGCGCATTGTAATTTCAGTAAGTTAGTAGCCCAATCATTCGTAAGACATAAATGTTACTCACTGTTCTTGTCCTTGAATAAACTGAGTATAGGTAATATCTGGCGATAGTAGGGGACGAGCGCCTCTCCCACGTGGTCACAGTACGTGACTAGCATCTGCAGACAGCGAAGCGCGTGGCATAGCACCGTGGGCCGTTTCGTCGCCAACGCATCTGCAACAAACAAGAGCCGAATTAACCATTATGAATACATAAATAATTACACAATATTTTTTACTGAAAGATAAACGTTTCACTATATTATTTCATTACTATAATCTGTCCAATTGAATATTAATTCAGTTTTTGTTAAATGTATTTTAATAACTAACAACAACTTTATCATCTCCCTGGCCTTTTCTCACTCACGTAGGGTCAGCACACAAGGTTTTACAAACCTTAAAGTTTTGGCTTATATTTTAACGGCCGGCCGCCTGCCTGTCGCCAACCCTACTTGGGAGGAACTAAAACAACTTCAGTGGAAATAAAAAAAATCTCGAGATGTAAAAATATATTCAATGCAACTTAATATCTAGTTTTGTCTGGTTATAGTTAACAGCTTGTATCTATAGGAGCGTCGGTGGCTCAGAGTTTTAGCATTTGACTTGCAATCTGCAGGTCCTGGGTTCGAATCCCGCCATGTACAAATGTGATTTTCATTTAACGGTGAAGGAAAACATCGTGATGAAACCTGTACATATCTGAAAAGGAATTCAATGATATGTGTGAAGTCAAACAACACGCACTGGGCTAGCGTGGTAGACTATGGCCTAGTCACCCCTAACTTGGAGTAGGTTCCGAGCCCCTGAGTGGGGACGTATAGTAAGCTGATGATGATGTATCTATAAATTTCAACCAATAGTCGAAATATTACCGTATTTATACTCACTTTTGATAGGTATTATAATTTGTGGCACCACAGGCAAGACTTTGTGAGACCCCTTGGTAACAAGGTCGTGGATACCTTGCTCGACTATAAAGGTGAACGGGTAACCCGCTTCGGCGAGGCCTTCGAAGAATATCGGCAGGTAATGATGATAGTCCAATTTTTCTATAGGTACCTAAAATAAGTAAGCATGGTTAAATTTATAATTTTGAGAAATCCTCATTCAAATTTCACAAAAAATGAAAATTAAAAAACTTAAAAAAGCCTTAATTTTGATTGTTAATTTAAATAAATTGAATAAAAAGACAAACTACTCGTCAAGACGATTCAAACTCGATTTAATTGTGTAATTTCATTGGAAAGTTTCTACAGCCATCATCCAGCTACATCATCAGATCAGCACAATGTCATCATAAATTTTCTTTGTCACACGATTTACAAAACTATGCAAAATTTCAGATCAATCGGTAACGGAACTAGATCAAATTGAATTTGTATAATTTGATGAAAAACATTGCGACAGGTAAAACTAAATAAAAGCTTGTAAATATAGTTCAGGGAAAATTTATTAACATTTAATAATAACCGCTCTACATTATCACTTTTAGAGAGCATCAGGGGTTAAGCTATTGGGGTTGCTTGCAATCTGCAGGTACTGAGTTCGAATCCCGTCATTCACCAATGTGTTTTTCGATTTTCGATTTACATATGTAAATTTATCAGACGTTCTTACGCTGAAGGAAAACATTGCGATGCAACCTGCACATATCTGAGAAAAAATTCAAAGATATGTGTGAAGTCAACCAACCCGCACTGGGCCAGCGTGGTTTACTATGTCCTAGTCACCACTAACTTAGGGTAGGCTCCGAGCTCTTCAGTACAAAGTACAAAGATTTTCAAATATATTATTTAAATTTTTACCGTCTTTACTTTCAACATAAAATGAGTATAAGTTTCACTAATAATCACTGTACCAAAGAACCACTTTCATTGAATGTAACAAAATGTTCCACATGGTCTAGCAAATGGATTGTTACAGACAAAGCTCTAGGAAGTCTAACAGCCCACAAAGGACTTTAGAGCTGAGCTTAAATTTAAGCTGATTTTAGACTTTGATAGTAATTTTGATAACAGCTGGAATTAGTCTGAATTCTGTGCCTGTTTTCATTCTTTTATTATCAGTATGTTATGTATTTTCATCGGACGAAGACTTTATTTGCAGATCAATATTACAAATTATAAAAAAAACTAGCTGTCGCCAGCGATTCCGTCCGCGTGGCATTAAAAAAACTTAATAAGTAACCTATGTGTTTTTCCAAACTCGATTCTACATCTGTGCCAAATTTCATCAAGATCCGTTCAACCGTTCCGGAGATACCTTCAAACAAACATCCATCAATTCATCCAAACATTCGCATTTATAACATTAGTACAAAAAAAACAAAAACTATGAGAACATACGTGAGCTATTCCAATTAAATTATATCCTCTTACACAGGTAAATATTTTGTTGGTAAACCGAAATATTTACCTGTGAAATCGATCAGATCACTCAGCGCTACTTCAATGAAACCCAACATTGAACTTGACAAAACGGACACCGGAAAACACGTGCACAGTTGTTACCTTCCAAGAAAGCTTTTTCCCGCTCGCGACGAATTCAATAGACAGAGGGAACTCGCCCCTTTTATAGCATCCTCGGAACGTGGTCGGTCTGACAGGTAGAGGATCGTACAAACCGCACTTGGGTGGCGGTTTCACCTTCGTGTTCTTCTGCATCGCTTGTATCGTGAATGCGGGCACGACCCGAGGTTTCCTCTTCGTACTGCCATAAGGATAGTTCGGACTCGGCTTATGCAACGAGTTGCGGAAATCTTTTCCACAAGTATCCGGAACGCACGGCGGTAGAAGCACCATGTTCGCAATAAAAGAATCAAAATACCATGATATAACGTAGGGGAGTAAATAATCCGATAATATCGATCTAAAATGTTGACACAAGTAATAAAATAAGAAAGCAAATTTGCTCACGGCCGGGCCCCGATTCTGATTGTTTATTTTGCAACACGATCGTTGCTTGGCAACCGGTTCCTATCGATTGATTGCCGACAGCGCCGCCGCGCGACTGCCGTTTGACTTAGGGGTATTACACACTGGAATTATTTCTTGAACTGATTCTATAGTATGCTTACTTCATATATTACGCTGAGGGTGTTTCGAGTAATTTATCGAAGGACTGTTATGATTATTCTTATGCTTAAATATAATTTTTGATAAACTTCTACATTAGCCGAGAATTTGATTAACATAATATGATATTATCCTATTATTGTTGGCTTCACATATTGTCTACTTGCTTTTAAATGTGTTGAAATCCATTTGAAGTATTATTTATACTGACATCAGATGAGTCCGTCCTTTCTTGTGAAGTGATTTATATAAATGAGTATTAGATAGGGCTTTGTCTCATAACGTCATAGCATCAATTACGACATAGTAATAAATATCGTAATTAATTGTATTGTATTAGTGTGACAGATTGTGATGCCCTTATGTCTGCAGCCTTATATTTGGTCCAGGACGCGAAATTATATTAGAGATGGGGAGTTTTATTACAGTTTAATATAAGGTATCGCACAATATCGTCGGTTCGGGAAAACTGGCTTGAATTTCGATGGCTTCTACACTCCGCGCAGAACACGGGGAAATGTTCTTTGATAGCTTTTTTTCGTATCAGAAACTTTACGGTTTCCGAATAAATTGGAGTGAATTTTTTAATATACCTCATTTTGTTTGGCAAACATGAATTGTTTGTATTTACATAGCGGTAATTAGCGTTCCATTTTCTTTCAAAGGAAAGAGGTACAAAACATTAAACATTGTAAAGCGAAATGGATACGATCCAATACAGAAAGTCGTTAATTAGTCGTTTGATTTCTTTTGTGTACAAAACATTTGATATTTTGATGTCTGCTCGAACGTTGTTAATACAAATTATACAAACGTTGGAGTAACGTTTCGTTTGGAATAAACGCGTTCCAAGAAATTTAATTAGTTATTGTTATTTCTAAATTAGATATCATTTTCCAATTTGAAAACACTGAAAATTTGTTACATAAAAACTAACCATAATTATAGATATGAAAGAAAAAAATGATTATGTCTTGTCAGTTATAAGTTTAGATTCTAGTACCTATAAGACAAAAGTTACAAATGTGGTCTAAACAGAATTTATTCTACATTTTTCCAACAAAATAAAAACAAGATGTTGTATGTCTCACAACATAATATGATAAAGGCGTCTTTCCGAACGACGTACGAACGTTTTCCATTGAGAAAAAAATAAGGCCATGATCGGCAATAAAGCAGTCAAATAACAATAAACGACGCGAACGAGATGGAATCATTCGCTCGAATCTTTACATCGCACGATAGGCTGCCGACGGCACGATTATTTTATCACCATGTATACGCGCCCTAAAGCTGTCGCGATCGAGATTTCGCGGCAAATTGAACGGCGGCCGATCACGGCGTTCGATATTTAAAATTTAATATAACATCTGCGGTCGACATTATGAAAATTTTTATGACGTCACGTGAAAGTCGCTCGAACTCATTGGATCTTTACGGTTTTTTTAATATTACAGAGTTTATATATTATACTAGCTTTTACCCGCGACTCCGTCCGCGCGGAATAAAAAATAGATAACGGGGTAAAAATTATCCTATGTCCGTTTCCTGGTTCTAAGCTACCTGTCCACCAATTTTCAGTCAAATCGATTCCGCCGATCTTGAGTTATAAATAGTGTAACTAACACCACTTTCTTTAATATATATAGATTTATATCCTACTATCTACCCATTTAAGGTTGACAAATATTTTGGCTCTATTTCATGTTTTTTTTTTTTTTTTAAATTAAGTAATTATCCCACAACAACGAGTAGAAGAAATACTTATACATGTGCATTTTTTTTTGGTTAAAAGGTACATCGGTTTTGTATTACACTCTCTTACCAAATCAACTGTTCATCCGATGTTCTATAACATTGAAACTTATTAAAAGTTATAAAATGGCGCGACTTATAACTGTAAACTGTAAATACAAAACATTGTCCGACATGTATCAGTGCGGACCAGTCAATGCTGCGAGCGTGAAACACGAGAGTAAAAATAAAAGACTGCCGACCGGATAGGAAAAAAAGGTAGAAAGTTGTCGGCTTTCATTCGGCGTGCGCTTTTTTGGTTGTCGTAGGATTCCGACGTGCGACCCGAATCAGAGCGCTGCGTTCCCTGAATACTGCAATTCCGTTGTCAGATTTCAATTCTTTATTTTTTTCACTCGAAGCTTTTCGTAATTTTTAGTGATATTTGTCAGACGTATGTTAGCTTTTAAATATCTGAACAAAGTATATAAATACTTTTAATGGTAATAATAAGAATGGGGGGCGATACAGGATATTTTAGTTTTATTCGAATGTTTGAGATATTGTGTACTGTAAAAGCAAACGATTATAAATATGTTGTATGTAATTTCTAGAAGACCACACTTTAGCAGAAGACACGTGCTATTTATTAGAAAAAAAAAAACTAAATAAATAGCGTCATGGGTATTTGTATGTGTCGCGACAGTTTCGCAATAGTTTAGTAGACGTTGCTGTAAAATAGGTACGACGTTGGCGTCGGCGTTGGACAGATTTACGAGCGGCTAAGTACGCGGGTTCAGTCTCACGTTCCTTCCATAAAACTGATTCCAGCTTCAACAGCGCTAAGAATAAAGGACAACTACATACTATCCTATAATATATTAACCAAACTATACATCCCTCTTTAGAGCAAACTCTTAAAATCCGCACTTAAGAATATCTATAACATTTATGTGATGTTTCGATGTATAATAAAACTACTGTTAAATTTTTCACTTTAATAGTTTTAACCTATAATACTTTATAGATTCGATGTGCCAAATATGACAATGACTTGTAGTTTTAACTGCTTGTATAAGTTAACGCACAAAACATCGTAACAAAAGTTCGCTCTGTTTGAAATTTCTTCTGACCTGATATAGTTATTTCAGTTTTCCATTACTCTATTAGAATACATTCAGAGTATCCTGTTACGTTGAAACTTAGCCCCTTCGTACACAAGGCAAGGTAAATCTTCGAAACTAATATCGTATCCTTGTGTAGCGAGTATCGCGTTGCGTACGCACCATACATACAATGTTAAATCGTCAACGCAAGATTTTGACAAATGGGTTGTGAACTACTGGTTTTGGTGATTAAAAAACAAAATTTATATAGAAACGGCTAAAACACTCACGTATATATATCCGGTGTCGTCACCGTGAGCGAACCGTTGAGTGAGCGACGGGCCGCGTCCGCGAAATAGTACCAATCCCACTCAACCTGATGAAGGGCCCCCGAAGGGCTCGAAACTAGTCGGTGACGACACCGGATATATATACGTGAGTGTTTTAGCCGTTTCTATATTAGTTAGTGATAATGTCTCACGAAAGTTTGAATAATTTAAAAAACAAAATGTTGGTGACCCGTGCCTCTGTACGAATATCTGACATTGTATTACGTAAGTTGCTTAGCGACTCGCCGGGTTTCGAAGATTTACGTCGCCTTGTGTATGAAGGGTTGTGTTTCTTTGATGATTTGATGTTTGCATTAGTTTTTTTTACGAGTTCCTACCTCTAACGTAGTATACCAAATACAGTTTATTATAATATAAATCAATTAAAATTATCGTTGTCTTTTATCCTCGTATCTAGAATTGGATAATACACTCTAAAAGATATAGTAATTTGATTGTAATTGAGTACATAATAACTGTATCCAATACGAATCGGAAATCTCATGCGAGTAATCATCTATTGAGTTGGCTTTGTGGAACGGTTGCCAAGAGTACGACACGTGATTACATCTCGACGCCAAGTACTAACGAACTTATTTGTCCAAAAATAAAATTAATTGGATTCCATGGTTCAATGGAAGATATTTATTAGTAATCTTTTTCATGAGAAAAGAGAACAAAATATCTATATAATTAATGGGTATATAATTCGTGATTCACGGGATGTTAAGCGAGCTTCAGTGGTTCAGAGGTTAAGGACTTGACTTGTAATTTGTAGATCATGAGTTCGAATCCCGCCAGGTACCTATTTGTTTTTACATTATCCGTTTTACATTTATACGTTCTTACAATGAAAGAAAACATCGTGATACATAACTGCGAAGAAATTCAAATAAAAGTAAACTTTATATAAACCTACGTGTTAAATTTAGAAGCAATAATTAATTTAAAAAATTCCAATAAACCCATGTATGGAAGACAGATACAATGCAAGGATACTTCAGTACATTTTCCTCCAGACGTTCTGTTTAACGCAGGGCACGTATCAGCTATGAACGAATCGAATTCGGAAGCAGTTAGATGAATCACTTACCGTCGTAGTATACAAGAGAATTTTCGTATATCATTATGTCGACTAATAGAAGTTAATATATTTTTCTACTAACTTTCTATAGATAATTCATATTATATTTCCAATCTTGTACTTTACAATTTAAAAAGCATTGTCAAGATACAATCAGAGTAAAATACTTGTTCTGTTCATTGTTATTTTTTAAAATAAATAGACTGCCTAAGTTCGATATATAAGGGTCTTTTGAAAGTCTTCTAAATAAATTATTTTCAATTAACTATGCAAAAATTCATTAAATGTGACATAACATATTTTTAAGTAAGGTTTTAGTTTCTAAACGTCCTTCTAATTTAATTTCAAATCACTGAAATACTTAGCAAGTATTTGAACTATAAAACTTTGACTAAATTTATTGTTAAAGTGCTAATTTGCAGACGGCATTTGAATATGTAAATTCTTTCAGCCAGCTTGCTGAAAGTTTACCGGGCATTTAACGTTTTCATTATAGTCATTAAGTTGTTTGTCTTAATTATAATATTAACGACTATAAAACATGGCTTATTTTTTAATATAGAGGTATTAAAAAAAAATCAAATATATGTAACTAAAAACTTATCGATAAATAAAAAATGCAAACACAAAAATACGAAACTCAGGTACGTATAAAACCAATATAAATTAACGGTTTATCTCTGCATGACACGAGTTTATTGCACATCGAACATGACGATTCAGAACTCGTCTACGAAAATGTAATTTTCTGTTCCAGTGCCCTTTAGCATAACTCACTGAGGCAAAAACGTACTAGATTAGTCAATTGACAGTCTGTTCAAAGGGTACCATCACGCGTTGGCGTTTGACACACGCCTACATTTAAATTTGACCCTTAACGAGATAAGTCGAAGGATCAAATTTGATAACAATTATGCTCTGTTTCCATTCCTTTTTGAGTTAATCTTTGATACATGTTGTACATCCCTTGATAATCTATTTCCGTCAAATTACAAAGATACGCAAAATGCCGCAATCACGAGGCTGCAATTTAAAATTTAGAATAACATAAAGTCACTAGGTATGATATGATTATATTAAATTCATCTGTTATTGATTGTTGAAATTATTGATGAGTACCAGGAAAGTACTGGGTGACATGTTTACTCTTTGAACAATTGAAAAATAAATTAAAATTTACTATACCATTCGCTGAAAGATCGATGTTATAACACATAATAAAAATCTGTAATCTTTGCCTCAGAGTTACAGACGTGAGTGGCATGTTTGTAAAATTTTAAGAGTCACATCTACGCGTTATGTTTCGTGTCGTAGCGCAAACAAATCTTGAGCGCGCTCCCAGAGGACGATGCTAATAAGTCCATAATAAATGACTGTACCGCATCCAATGTATGTCGGCTCTGTGTAACAAGCTCGCTACTAATTAGTATTCATTTCAGCGCGTGATTAAAAATAGTGAGTCGTGAAATTGAGCGCCTATTTTATAATGCATCTTGAATGTAGGGTTTAAATTAGGTTGTTTAAAATTTTGATTTCTTCACTCAGCTGTATATACAGTTAAATAAGTTTCAAATAACATTAATAATTGTATAAAATACCATTTTCTCTTTTATTTTGTACTAGCTGTCACCCGAGACTCCGTCTGCGTGGAATTAAAAAAACGTAATAAGTAGCCTATGTTCTATCAGACTGTTTCTAAATTTCATCAACATCCGTTGAGCCGTTCTGAAAATACCTTAAAACAAACATCCATTCATCCATCCATCCGTCCATCCATCTACACATTTGCATTTATAATTTTAGTAAGATTCTACGACAGTAACTTAATTTTATTTTTATTTTGTTTCAGGTACGTTCATGTGCTGTAAGAGATTTTTAATAGGAAATTTAATTATTTTAATTTTTTGCTGAAAGATTTATTAAAAAAATGTTGCTTTATAATTCTACTTACTGTCTACTCGTAATGTGTTTGAAAGTGATAAACAAAAAGAATAAACATACTGGCATAAAAGAAAAAATAAAACCAGGTATGTAGACGTGAGGAAATTTTGAATGTCATTTTCAGGATAAACGTAAAACGCTCACTACAAAGAAACAAGTGCTAACAAAAGACATATTTCTTTGAAAGTGTTATGGAAGGGTTGACACTTTTTCTAAACATCGCCTTGTATATACCCAACATATGCGTATATTTGTAACAAGCTATACTAAAGCCCGCTACACACTTTTAGTTTTAACTGTACTGTTCGAATGTACAATTTAAACTGTGCAATTAAAACTGATGGTGTGTAGAGGTCTTAATATGCATTCGCTAAATGTTAGTTGTGACACTCGGATCTTGAGAATATCCACTAAGATGGATTGCTCCGAACGCGTTAGACGGAAATTTGGTTATCCAAATCCACAGAGTTGAGCCCTCTAATACAAACTTACGCTGGACGATGATCGTTGAATGCTCAGGTGCAAACAGCATGACGTGTATTAATTACAAATGTCTGGTGTTTTGTTGTCTCAATATTTAAATGACTTAAAATTATATTTAGATATTTTTGTTTATAAATAAAAAAATCCTCGTAGAATATAAATCCGATATTGCTATTTAGTTATCTATATATATAAAAGAAAGTCGTGTTAGTTACACCATTTATAACTCAAGAACGGCTGAATCAATTTGAGTGAAAATTGGTGGGCAGGTAGCTTAGAACCAGGAAACGGACATAGAATAATTTTTACCCCGTTTTCTACCTTTTATTCCGCGCGGACGGAGTCGCGGGTAAAAGCTAGTTATAATTTTTAATTAGACGAAGCTAACTGACAGTAGCTAATGTCACTTTGTAAAATAATGTTGCCACATTTAAAGTTATAGTGATGCGTTCAGTTCTCGCTCAATCAGATGAATGAACAATGAAAGTGAATAATCATTTCAAATTATAAAAGAATATTATTTCTATTTGTAAAATGAATGGTCTCGACCGCATGATCGATAATGTTTCAGACAGATTTATTATTAATGTCGCCAAAAGCGATAGTGATGATTTTTTTTCTGATGATGATTTAAAAATTTAATAAACGATGTTTTTTATTTTCATTACCTACCTATAACTGTCATATTTCATACATCTATAGTTTCAACTACATGATGTAGTGAATAGGAAAGTCTTACTACTATCCTCGCAATGTTTTCCTTAATGTTAAAAACACTCGGTATTCAGTATAGGTAGATACTATAGGAACATAGTCGTCGAAAACTCGTTGGTATGTACAAAGTACGACTAAAATTCAATTCAGAAATTTCATTAAGTCAGGAGTTTTTTCAATCATTCAATTTGTCACAACACTATTTATATTTCATCAAAAACTGACAACACAGTAAACGTCAGCTAGCTTCGTCTAATTAAAAATTCGACTATAGTTATAAATGCTTTTAGTTTTATGTTACAATTATTTCAAAATCTGTATTGATTCAGAAGCAATTATTGTAATTTAGAAAGCCAAAAGTAACAATAGACATTGAAGTCGCCAGGTAATATTAAGTTAAATTCTATACAAAAATTATTAATGAAGCTAGCAACTAAACTTGTAACGTGTAACTTTATTCAACACATTTAGAGTGTAACATTATTAAATATCTCCTTTGGTGGTAAAACAGAAATGATCAGTATGGCGATGACGGTCGTCATACTGATCATCATTTTCTGCTGACTTAGTTCGTCGGTGACGAACTTTGATAACTCGAAAAATGCGATCGGAGGTGACTAGCAAATCCGAACTTAATTAAGAATGTCCGTAAAAAGGAAACTGTAGAGATTTTTGTTTTAAAATATTATTAATATATTATTTTTACTACATGACTATAAAATACATTTTTGAGTTCCACGAAAAATACAAGTGAATTAAAATATGTCCAATTTTGTTTGCATTCTTTTGTATTTATCGTTTTTGAAACTAAATGAATAAACGTTTACAAACATTTATTTAGCAAAAGGCTTTTATACCGGCAGTAAAAGCCATCGGGCGACGCAACGTGCCACCTCAATAATCTCACTTCAATAGAGTGCACATAAAAAAGCATCTGAAAGCTATAAATGGTTTTCGCTGCATCCATTAAGGAGATGAAAGTATGAACTCTGGGATTATCCACTTAATGCAGCAGAGCTAACATGACGTGCAAGTTACTAGATCTGAGCGATTTTCATTATATCAATATACATGATAATTTACTGTCATAAAATGTGAGAAAAATATCTTGAAAATATTTTACGGAATTTTATTTGTAGTGTTCCTCCGTGTTTTGTAAATCCTCACCTTCAGTTATGGAATAATGAATAACTAATACTTTTTTGCTACATAATTTGGACATTAAGTTCTAGGGCTATCTTGTTAACAATTCAAAATAAATATTTATAACTAACTAGCTGTCGCCCGCGACTACGTCCGCGCGCAGTTAAAAGAAATGAATAATAGATGTTGGCCGATTCTCAGACCTACTGAATATGCTCAAAAAATTTGATGAGAATCGGTCAAGCCGTTTCGGAGGAGTAAGGTGACGAAAACTGTGACACGAGAATTTTATATATTAGATTTAGTAGTACTAGTACATCATTATAAGAAATAAACATGGATTTAATTTAAGAATAATAAATGTTTTGTAGTAAATATCACTTTATTTAATATTATTTGTCATGTGGCTGAAAATAAGAAATGTTAATTTTATTAGTTATTTTTATTTTTTCAAATTTAACTGCAATAATTATGCTAATACTATTTTAAAGATTTTGTTGCGTATAAATTATAACGCCTATTCAGTTTACTTCTATTGGCATATCATTGTAACATTCACATTTTGTTCCACAAATTCTAGCAAATATAAAACAAAACATATAAAAAATGAATATACTTTTTTTTAATATTAATCGCTCATCACTTATGACAAACACCGCGGAACCAAAGTTTTGTCGTATGTTCTCATGAGCTGTAAAAGTGACTCGGTAATTTATCGGCCCTGCAGAAACTTGGATAGTTGAACGTTTACAATCTTACGCGGTATTAGATAGAAACCTGAACTTCAGACTAATAATGCTTAATAACAGGTTAGTGAACTATTAACTTAAACTACGAACTTTTGATACTCGAAAACAAAAACGCGATGTTTGACCTTTGTGTAAATATGAATTGGTCAAAAAGCGCATGCCAAATTGCATCCATATATTTATTTTAGCTTGTAATCGACCGATTCTGAGCGTAGACCTTCTTAGAAACTATAACGTCAAAAAAATCTTTCATATGTTAGATTACAGAGATTCTTACACAAGCAAGAGATACTTTTTAAAGGTACTTTTTAGCGTCGAAATAGTAAAATTATTAATCAATTGTTTATACTTCAATAACTACTCATAACAGCTTTAGAAGAGTCCTTAGTTTTAAAACTATAGTATTAAGTTCATTTACGATACAAGTTAAACCATTTAACTAGTTTAACTATGGAGTGTACCGTGCTGACATCTACCGGTCTCTGAATGAACATTTAAAGTTGATGTGCCAAGTTTTGATTGCACTTTATGTTCTACGTTTAAAGGTCAATAAAGATTGTTCATCAACGTTCACTTTTAATGCTTTTATAAAATCGAATTCTGGGGTTTTAGGTAATTCTGATACTTAAATTTTGAAAAAAAGAATAATCCTGAAAAAAATGTTTAAATGTTGTGAAACCTTGTAATAGTCATTTTGTTATATTTTTTATATTACACTATTCCTTTTCTGATCTTTTATTTACGGGAGTATTGATTTAAATTTTTGGAATCATTTAAATAAAAAAAGATAAGATTATAACAGAGTTAACAGTGGTTTCATTAATTTAATATCTCTAAGAATTTCTAGCGTACATTTTGTTAAATAAAATTGGAAAACAAATGTTTAGGTACGTAGTTAACTTAACTATAGCTTTTAGAAGCTTCTGACCTGAAACATACTTCGCAGTCACATAACTTGTGAGCAAAACTTTTAAAAAGCCCCACCGACACACAAACACAATTATCGAGTATAACGTCAATCATGAAAGTTTTCCACCTTTCTATGGATGTTGGACGTAATCACAAAACATTTAGAGGAGGCGTTGTCATGGCAACGGAAGGCTTCTGCGCAGGCCCGAGGTAGGCTCCGCCTCCACGACCGCCTGTTGCTGGCAAAGCAGCCGCGCGCCAGTCAACTCCTGGCCCCCACGGACCTACATTCAGGATCTGAATGAGAGGACCATCATTCATGTAAATAAAGCTTATTATTGAACTGTACTTGCTGATCGGAGCGTGCTGGTTACTTGGATTATCTTGAAGCGTGCTACTGCTATCCTGCTCGCACAGACTTGCTGGACTCGTAGCGTACTGCTCGCACGAGTTCATGAAGCTCTGCAGAATCAGGTACGAAAATAAAAAAAACAAAAATCATGATCATTTTCATAACAAATGTCATGCATATTTAAACGTTTATTCATACATAAAGGTATAGAAAAAAAAATTGAGACCTAGTTATTCAGAAATAATTAAATTATAAATGTACGCAAAATTATCACAGTGCGCCGCCACTAGTCTCCATCGGCGCCCTTAGTTATAAAATTACTAATCTTATAAACGAGTCAAAAAAAATCAAAAAGTTTTCAAACCTAAACCGAAATAATTTAAATTAAATCGCTTTTAGTTATTAGTAACTCGTCATCGTTATGCGTAATCTTTTTAATAAAATGTCAAAAGCTTCAATAAATAGGCTTAAACCATAAGAAAAATAAGCGTCGTCATGGAACTTGGAGAATGAATGACGTAATCAAAGTTGTGCAAAAGCTCGGCCGATACAAAACAGCTCGAGCGGAGGTAGGCGTCTGTCCAAACAATATCTAACAAATTCCCGAAGTGTTTCAATCAAACGGCTCTGACAATTAATTAAGATCTGAATGGAACCGTCATAAAGTCGGTACAATAAGATATTAACTTACCTTTGGACGCTTTGGAGTAGATTAATGACTAATGCGGTCCTAAATTTAATTTAAGTTTCGTTATACGGCAGTTGTTTGTTACTGTAATCAGAAAACAAATTACGAGATTCACTCTTGTTATTCGATTTGTGTTAATTTTATGCAGTTCTTCCGTGTAATTCTTTTACTAAATCACTTATAAAACATTTTAGTATTGTCATTCCAGCGAAACAGACAAAATACATATATTTTGTTCGTATACGTGTTTTAGGAATGATTATTTAGCCAATGCACAAAAATCAGTACAATGTAGAAAATAGTTACAGATATATTACTTGTATCCTTTTACTTAGCAACTTTAACAAGCGTTTTATGTATCCTCTAAAATATTTTTCAATTAAATCATATGTAGCCGACATAACAAGCCTGTAGGATAACTGCGCTTTACAGCAATAAGTCAGACGGTATTTCACATCTCCCATTTGCGTGCCTTCGCACCTCTAAAGTGGAAATAAACAAGCTAACTTTTGCCATTCCGCATTGTGGGGATGGCAAGCGCTTTTATGTTGCGTCGCACTCGAATTAAAGTTGCCATATTAAACGTGATTCAAACAGGATCATCACTTTGATGAAATATGTATCTGTAAAAGATTTTTTTTATTGTCAATTATATGTACCATCTTTTGATCTGTTTTGTTTTAGAGTGAATGCGGTCAATTTATACTTATTGTAAAAAAACTTTATTTGGTATTATACATCTTGTATGTTATTGTTCTTGTGTAAACTTTCCTTAATTAAAATTTAGGCTTTAAACTACGTATGGAGCAAAGATTTTCAGAATCGCTATAATGAGTAGAGTTGATAGTTAAGCCTCTCTCACTATCCCCATTGACCGAACGATGCCAAACTTCGTCGGTTTAAGGGATTTGAGGGCGTCGCTCCAGAGAATATGACCTCGCTTAATCCCTATTAAAGATTGCTTTTACTAACGCCGTAAGAGTTATTAAAATCTACGGAAGATATTCATATGTTCAATTTTAAGTGTTGTTAATTGAAATAAAGGTTTTAAAAGTAGAAAGTGGTTTACCATTTTTTATAAGATATTAACATTTCTCTTGCGTAAGTGTTTCTTTCATTTGATGACAATCTATCTGTAGTTTTAACTACTATGTTTTTATATTGTGTTTATACATCTCTAAGCCGATGCTTTGTGTCCAAAAGATAGGAAGGAAGAAAATAGTAAATTTGCAATATTCTTTCTAAAGTAAGTAACTTGTTTATTTGCTACTAATTAATGTTAAATTAAGTTAACTTTCGAATTAAATGTAAACAAAAAAAAACATTAAAGTCTCCTTCAGAGGTATTAAATATAATGTAATGAAAACTTTCTTTTCTTTTCATTTTACTTGTTAATTTTAGTAGAAAGTTTTTTATTGAAAATAAATGTTGAATATTAATTTCTTAAAAATGTTTCAAAGATAATAATTTATCTTTATATTATTATGTTATTTTTCTAACTATAAACCTTTTATACATAATTTGGATGAAATAATGACATTAAAGTATTCAAATAATAGTTGATTATATATTTTTATAATTATTATTATTTCCAATATTAAGTTAAAATGATCGGAGTATCACAACTATATATTGAGTCATGTCTTTAATCTGGTATTGGAGCTTCCTCTTAGTACTTAAGTCAGCGTTCATAGAACAGATGTTCCCAACATGAACTTCATTTCCTGGAAAGGATAGAAGGATTAAAAGTTAGTCTAATGCCTGCCTATAGACGGCCAGTCTATCTTGTCCGATCTAAGATAACTTTCAGTTATGTAAATGGTGGAAGTTTAAACTGACAATCTATAGTAGCAATGTACGCAAAACTATGTTAATGACATTTCTTTATGAAATATGTAGATTACACATTTGAGGCTTTGAGCACTATAATATAACAAGTATGTAATTATTTCAAAATTTTATCGTTTATATGCAAGATTTATTGTTATAATATTCGATAAATTTTAGCCGCAAATAGAAACATGAATGAGCGCGAAATCAGTAATAATGTACCTCACAAATTGTATTATGAAGTCAAAAATGTAGCGCCATTGTGACGGCAGAAAGGAAAGTATAAAAAGATTCATTCCGCCTCGTCCATTAACAATTTCACACAATACAGCATCGAATCGTCACGAGGAAGGGACGAAATTAATAAAAAAAGGCGCGAGGGGACAGGTACGAACCTGGCCGAGAGCGCGCAACAACAAAAGGCGAAATTAATTCCGCTCAACGAGATAAATCCAAGTTTTATTTTAAAACAAAACTTAAGAACAAATTTGGAAATTGACGCAACGATTAAGATTCATTATGCCTGTAAAGTTTTATCTGAGGCGGCGGAGAGCCGTCTTGGAAAGTTGTTCGCCGGAGCAATAAAGCATTTTGGCAGATTTTGAAGTGGTCCAGAGATTAAATGTACATTACGCGTCGCTGCAACAGATGTAGCGAATCCCGGCAAAGGCGAATACCAATTTGTAATCATTTATTCACTTTAAGCTCATGAAAAGATCCGCGAACATCAAACACTATTACCAATATAAAAGAAATAAATCCTTTTTGGACGATTTCTTTGCTCCGCTACGGAGACTGATGGAGGCCTCACTTTAATGTATTTTCCGAGCAGATTTAACGCTTCTTCACTAGAATATAAATATTTGATTCCAGACAAGTTCTCTTTGCGACAACATCGACGATGTGAATTTTATATTCTCCAAATACGATAAGATATTAATTCTGTTAGTACGTTCTTTATTTCTTCAATTTTGTACATAATTGAAAACATTGAATCAAAAATTAGTTAACCAACCAAAAAAAACATTGTAATTAGTAGAAATTATATGTAGTATGAAGCAATACGTACAATTTTTATTGTAAAGCCATATTAGTGTATCATCTAAGCGCTTAAAAGGTTCTAATATTATTAGCATTAGGTAACTTTACATTTTCTAGAAACAATAGTACTTGCTAAGAAACGTTTTCTGCTAACTAATATGGCGCTAATTACTAATTGTTTTAATAATAAACGCATGTAGACATTGAATTTATCGTTAATCGTGTAGCACTTGCTACGTCGTAGCAAAGCAAGATTTGCTACGTTTTAACAGCTTTTGGTATTCTTTGATAATACCTCGTAAATAAAAATTACTGGCAACAACTTATTTGTATAAAAATAGATACAACATTCTTTTTTTTTATTATTAGTGTATGGATGATGTAATTGTGAGGATTTGCGAATCTCTATATTTTAAATAATATTTTAATGCCTTCTTCGTTTACAATAATTTTAAACCAACAATATACGATGTAATCTAACCAGAAAATTGTTATTCATTGTAACAAATCAGTTGGATAGTATTACACTTTAGACTTTAATTAACGCAACAGATCGTATTTGAAAAGTCGTACTTAATTACACGGGAAAGTTGTCAGACTTTGCTTATGGCGGGATATAATATTGACAGATTTTACGGGCATGTTATTTTGCTGCCTGTATAATTTTTTTATAGACAGATGAATATATTAAAACAATTATTAGTCGAGACCACATTAAAAAAACTCTTTGGTGATGTCTGTAATTTAGAAAATTACGCCGTAATTCAGTGTCTTAGATAATACATGTTGAAAGCTATTTTCAAAAAAAGAAATCAAATCTTTAAATGAACAATATACGACGGTCGTTAACAAGGTTGATAAATAACTGATCTTTGCGCTTAAAATCTTGATACTCACAATATTTTTGGTACGGGCACTGCGTTTATAAATCTCTGAAAAACATCCACACAAATATGGTAAGTGCATCACCACCGATCCTTTCTTATTTATATGATAAACGCGATAAGAAATAGTAAACTGAACGAAATAACTTACTTGAATCTCGTCTGAGTTCACGTCAGTTTTTTAGACAAATAAGGAAGCGTCGTTTTCCGTTGCGAGCGGAATTCGAGTTACTGTGGATGGAATAAAAAGAACTCTGAACTAATGTTTGATATTAAAAAACGGAGAACCGTATAAAAAGAGAGACGAAAGCTTACTCTATTTCCGTTTTTGATTCGTACGTAAGATAAATTTGTTTTTACATTTGATTTTTAGCCGACTTCAAAAAGAAGGAGGTTAGCAATTCGACTTCAACTTCGCATTTTATATAATCATAATTTATACAAATTTCTAGAAATTATACTTATATTTATTTATTTTAAAAACAAATATAAGAATTTCATTACTATAACATTTTCAAAAGGAATATTCGATTTGCTTCCGATTATTATTATCTGCTTTTAAATTTATTTCGGATAAAAATACAAGTGCATAAATAGAAAGTATATGTAAATATGAGAAACGTTTGCATCATAACAAATATTTTTATTAAATAAGTCGTTCACAAGGAGCCATAATAAAAACCGGAACATTTCAAAGCTGTACCCTAAAACGAGACGTCGTAGCGGAGAGCTTCCTTTATTAAGTTACACCGGTCAAAACGACTCTCTCTAAACATACGTTGTGCATTGCGCCGCTACCTAGAAGAGGTAAGAAGTGAAATGTTATAGAGCGGGCAATGTATTGCGCTTGGAGTGCCGTGCCATGCTCTCAGCTAGGCGTAATAACGTTACGTACCCCTTGACTGAATTTTCGTATGGCGCAGTTGAAAAATCGTAAGAGTAGTTCCTTTGTTAGAGTTATGTACCTACTTTTGTATTTAAAAAGGTTGAATTGTTGTTTTATTTCTAAAGAAAATTTGTTTTTATTCATATTTTTTTCTAGTCGCAACTTTTATTTTCCGCAAATCATGGAAAATTACAATTTAAATAAGTTACAAGACAGGTTTCTCATCTTATGATTGCATCAGCGAATAGCTTTACCGGATAGAAAAGTAACTTAGATGTGTTGTCAGACGCAGGATGTAAAACTGAGTAGTTCTAGTTTTGAATTAAATTTGTAAGGTTCTTTACGTAAATTAAGAAATAGTAAAAATTTCATTTACTTTAAATCCACGGTTAAATTTTATTTTTACAACACTAGCTGCACGACGTTAAGAAGCTAATTAGCAGTTTTACAAATACAACTCTTTCGCTCTTAATATTCTTTGAGATTTATACGCCCCAAAACACTCAAGAAATCTTTTGAGGTTAAAAGATTTAGTAAGTGTTACCACAGTTTTTAATTCTTTAGGTAACCTATAAGTTTATTTGATTAACCGTGGGTTTCTGAGATAAAAATCTCGGTTTTGTCAAAGATAAGACAGGGATGACGATATATTTTAAATAGAGATTTTAGACTCACGGTCAATCCTATTTACAGTAAATTATATGTTAATTGGCTTTATGTAACATCTATTTTACTTGGCAATTGAAAGCGATGTTGTATTAAACTTAAACATAACATAAAGTTATGTTTATTGTTTTGTTTTAGACCGTAATTAACATTTGAGGGTATTAATACAGTTATGTACAAATTATACCTCGATCTTCCACTGTTTAACATCCGATCCTATAACTTAATACATGAGAGTCCACCGCTGAAACACATGAACAAAAAATATTTGATTTCAAAGAGTAAAAGGGAACATGCTTATTAATCAGAGGACATTTATGTATTACTTGAAAACAATTTCAATGATTCTAAGTTTGCTCGGATTCACTTAAGATTTTTTTCAAGAGTATACCCAAAAAAAGATAAAAGAATTATAGTTATGGCAACTCGTAACTAAATTGAAACAATTGGGTCTGTCATGAAGACTAGCATTCCATAAATATCCTTAAGATGTTGTTCATGATTTCTTCTTTTACAAAAAACAATAGGGTTCCCTATAATGTTTGCTTTGTACGATTAGGAGAGAAATTCAAAAGGGTTTGAGGCAAATGAAATTTTTTATTTAGTATACAAACATTATATCCCTAGTATTATCTCACTCATTCGTGGTCGGTATAACATTTTTTATAAAAACTTTGTCTTTATTTTATTATTGTCTTTATTCTTACCCCTGGCCGTGATAAGTTAAGTGGGAAGCAAATTTAATTCTTTGTACATAAGTAATTTGTAAACAAGTCGCTTAACCACATTAGTCAGTGAGCAGTCGCACGCGCGAGACAACCAACGAAACACTGTAACTCATCGGCCGACACCTGCTACTTTGGAACCAATTACACTAACATTGCTAACTCGCGATACACACGGACGGATCAATTTCGCCTCTGTTATCATAATTTTTATAACCATTATTTCATTTGTTTAGAAAAAGATCGAAATGGACTGTTCAATGCAATATTAGCGTTATTAATTCAAATAATTTCCACTTGAAGTAAACATAAGGAAATTAGTCTTTTAAAAGAATTTTTAGCCGACTTCAAAAAGAAAGAGGTTATCAATTCGACTGTATTTTTTATGTGTGTTATCGCGGTGCTCGGCCCCTGGTGCTCCGATTTTGATAAATATTATTTTAATCGAAAGAAAGTTCTTGCAGATTTTTTAAATAACTAGAAGATTAGTAGATTTTAAATTTAGCTTCAAAATTTGTTGCGAAAATTAGGGACATTTTTGCTTCCAGCGCTTACGTAGGCTAAATTATAGGACCTACATAAAAATGATGTATGGACACATTGTAGCTCTTGAAATGTGCTAAATAAAAATTGGCGATAACATACATCTATATTTTATAGTTTTCTCACAATAACCTTTTTTTTCTTTAGAAACATCAATTATCAAGTGTAAATTAACAATTTATTAATTAATTAAGTTGAGAGGATACTTGAATGTAAAAAGAATTTACTAATTAGTCAACAGTTATAAACTTTAATTTGTAAATAACAGTTGTTTTAAACAAGGATTAAACTAATTTTTCGTTCCGTGAGTGCTGTGTGTCACTAGCATAACCTAGCCGCGTAAATCATCGCCCAACTTAAAACACACAAATAACAAGTTTGATACAGCTCTGCCTCGCGCCGCCCCCGTTCCCCTCGCTCCACCGCCCGCTCCACCGCCCGCTCCACCAAGTTAGCGCTAATTTGCATGCATTATCATCTCAGGTGCTCCAGTGATATTCACTAGCGCACGTGTGTATTAACATTAACTTAGTTATATTCCGATGTGATTTCGGTTTCATCAAGTGTTTGTGATTTTGAAGTAAATAAATACGAACAGTTTGGAATCAAGTATTTTTATAAATCTTATATAGTTTTACGATCTTTAACTATAGACACAAGTTATTTTTTTAGCTACCTTTAAACATAACTGAGTGAAACGATTAGGATCAGTCATACTGTCAGACAAACCCAAATGCGTCGAATAGAAACGTCTTTAGTTTGGTTTCAACTTTTAATCCCATTCGATAGTAAAAGATTGATTTTGAATGCCAACATTTTTTGATGTTAATTCAATTTACATAAATGAAAACGTTGTTTGCTTATCGTAGAATCGTGTTTTTTTTTTCGCACAAAGCAAATTAAGCCAACGCCACGGAAGGGTAGGCGGGGTTATTTGAAATCAAACAATTATTTTACGTAAATTGCATTCCTTTTACGCTAACAATCCTAAATTAAAGCCAAAGATACACCGAGAGGGTGCGCCCGTGGACTGAGAAGAGTGGGAGAAGGGGGGACCTCGCAATTTCCGCGAATCTTCAGATCAATTAATTAGGACCCGCCTTAAATTGTACGGGGCCCATTTTTAAATAAATGCGGATCATTGTTAAGCGTAATGGAAGAAAGACTTGTTATAGATTTCTACTAGGAATCTTACTAATATTGTAAATGCGAAATATACATAAACTGTTTAGATGTTTTTTTTTTAAATTCAAAAGGATAAAGAGATGTAGATGAAATTTGGAACAGAGATGAATTGCATGTTTAAATAGCACATATGGTAAAGTCGCTGCAACAATAATGCTTTACTATGTTGGAGTTACGAATTAATTTTCGCATCACTGTTTTTTACCTGAATGGCTAGAAGATTGTTCTAAAATGGCCGCCGTCACAAAATGGCGGATGACATATTTTCGTACATCATGGGTATCAAATGAAAAGATTTGAGTAAAACAAAGTGGTAAAATCGAAATCAAAATATTAACCATAAAAAACTTAAACATGAATAGCTATAAAATAGAATTGATAATATAAACGTTCATCTATAAAAATATCGTTGAATTAAAAAAAATGCAACAGTTTTTTTATTAAATAATTTGGTTATAAAGCAAAGTGATTGTTCAGTATATTTTTGAACAGCGATCTGTCAGCTATCCATCTTCTCCAGATTTAGATAGATCTCTTTTGTTCTGCATAATTTTACTTCGCAGAAACTATTACCGTGAAAACAAACATTTTAGTAATTTGTTTTTATTTTGACATTCTTTCAAATAGTGTACGAGGTCATAATGTATTGACGAGTTTTAGGTTAAATTTAAACTTGTGAAACATAATCATATATAAATAAAAAAAAATCATATTTCTTACATAAATGTTTAAATAAACCGATAATATATTTTATAAAATAATTTAATTTTGAATTTGTTGGAGGAGAACATCTTAACTTAATTTTTTCATTATAAATCAAAAGATATGACCACAATAGTTGAATGTCATATAATAATTCCTTTATTCTTTTAAACTTTCATCTCATACTTAGAAATTAGTAAAATTTACGTTTCCTTTATGGGTTATTTTCGATAAAAATCCTTACTAGTACTTCCCAATGTGTTTCCGCGGTAGCGTCTTAGCGAAGTTAGGCCGTGTCTCATCGGCTCTGAAAATACCGCTAGCAGGCTATTAGCTGCGAGCGCGCTGTATAATTGCGTTTCTCAACAAATTACAAGTTAGAATGAGGTAGAAACATCGGCCGTGAAGTTGGGCGACTCGCGACAGCGCCCTGCACGCTGACTGTGTTTTTAGTTTACAACGTAAGTAATTATTAGCGATGTTACATGTTGACTTTATAAATATTTAATCAATTAACATAAAATTAAAAAATAAATGAGGAAGTAAAAAATAAGGAGATTAAATCTTCTTTACAATATTTAATTGCGCAAAACTTTTTAATTGAAACATAAGCACATAAAAGTCCTTTTAATTTGTTTATTTGAGGTACTGCAATATGTTTTGTTCTACAACAATTTACTAATTGAAATTTCAATATTCCTACACGCAATAATGCGAACGAACACAAACACTCGCACAATACTCAAATGTACTGAATAGTTTCACCGAAGCGCATATCAAAGCTCTTCGTCATTGTGTTAGCATTAAGCGAAACGCTCACGTTGAATGAAAGCACACTTTAAAGTTAACAAAACGCTCGTGGGTTCACGCCCTGTGTTTTGTAGACATTAATAAACCGACTGTCAGAGGGAGGCTCTTTAGAGCGGTAAACAGCAACTACATTACAGCCGGAGTTGCCCTTAATTCTGTTATGTGACGTCATTGTTCACGACGTCGCCCCCGGGATCGTTTGCGGGATCGTGATGAATTGACAAGATTTTCTGTTTAACACACTCCCGGTTAATATCCTCATTAGGCCTGCCACTCGACTCCTTTTACATCACAATCATGTACACACTTTTATAAACAAAAGCAGCTACTCTCGTCACAGTTTGCTTTAAATTTTTGATCCAAATAGGCTAATATTGAAGAGTTCCTCCACCCCATACATTGTTTGACGTACTTCTACGTTTCAGTAATCCTAACTGGCTTTAAATATTTTTTTTATTAAAAAAAATCCATCGAATCACAAACGGTCTAATCAAGCATTTAAAATTCCAAGAGCCCAACTTGGCACTTCAAATGAAAACGCTGTATATTAAAAGAGATGCACTCCGTCCACATTAAATGGAGCGTAGCGACGTAAAACCAAACGGACCGTTTGCTCCACAAACCTTTACGTAGGTACGTGAGCGCTAATTAAAATAGAACAGAGCACAATGTTTGCGTACTAGGTTTATTAACGCGCGCGACCGTGTCGCCCCCTGCCTTTTCAGTTGTGCGTTCCCCAAAAAGTTTTTCATTTAAATCTAACGAATTTATTGAATCGATTAGTAGAATAAAACGAATGAATAATTAATCCAAATTATATAAAGCCAACTAAAATACTTATTTGCATATTATATGACAGATAGAGGTAGATTTTCGGTAATTAAAGTTAAGACCACGTTTTAATACGACGTTGATCCTTTGCGGTTGTGTGACGACTATTCAAATTAGCCGACATAATATCGAAGGTGTGAACTGTCGACCGCAAGGAGAGCATCGCTGATTGTGCGTCAACCGCGCGCCGTCTCCAGCAACCGCAAGCAATCGCCGCCAGACCGCGGCCGCAAACTGCTTTTCGCCTTTAATAACATTTCGCGCTATCAAATGGATGTTGTAATGTTGCGGTCGACGTCATTCTACGCGTTAATCTGTCTACTATGACGTGGTTTGCAAACAAGATATTATCATTATTATATATTCCAGAAATGTTATTATATAATACTTAAATATATAAGTTAACATTGACGTTAACACACATTAGAAACTATTAAGAAGTTACACAAAATAACTTTAAGTTCTCATAATTAATCAAGATAAAAAAATATGTTCCCGACTAGAAATAAAAATTGAAACAAAAATTTCATCTCTTTTTAAATTAATTTACTAAATGTTTGAGATAATATAAAACAAAAAAAAAATAGAACAATAAATACATAATCCACGATGTTATTAAAATCTCTCTCGCGCTGGCCTATCCGACACCGAGGTAATCCGACGCGACCTATCAATATCCGAGACTACGACGCTACCTCATATTTCGACACGCTTTGTGGTCCATGACAACATCACGAGCGATTTTTTATATATATTTTAAACATGTCTTACAAATATATCTTTTTTTTACTTTTATTAAAAAGGCTACAATATAAACAGTAACAAAAGAAGTGTCGACAAACCCATAGTTAACTATCTAAAATCTCAAGAAACCCTAAGTAGATCACCGTCCTTTTGGCGTCCTATTCAGGTTAATAAAAGAGTTACAGTCGACGTTTTCCCTGGAACGGATACTTGCGCAAGCTTAATTATAGCCCTTATGCTAACTGTTTGTTGTACGATATTCCTTTCTAAGTGGTAAGCGAATTAAATTCTTTGACTGTAGGTTATTTGTAAATCCTAGACTATACACACTAGCCTATTGTTATTGACTCAGATCATTCGCCGTATGCTTGTGCCTTTGCGTTGATTTACAAGACACGTCCTGATGTGATACATCAGCGTGCTATTGGCACGGTCCCGCCTTCACCGCACTTCCCCGAACCTTCCCCGCGCCCTGACGGCCGCCATTTGCATGTAAATTGAATAACGACGTGGCAGAGCTTTGGCCAGCGAGTTTCCTTTCGTAACACTATATGTTATCAAAAGATGCGCGAATGTACATTATTTGTATTTCTATATGTTACTTTCAATGACAAATAAAGACACAAAATCATAAACAGCAAAACTATAGTCGAAAATATTTCGTTAATATAAAAAAAAAAATTGTTTTCTTTATTTTATATTGAATCACTACATGACTAGAATTAGTTAGATATAACGTACCCACGTTAAAATTATTTTTAGTAATCAATTAAATCAAAAATTGATATCTGCATAATATGAGGACTAACGTACATATTCTAAAAGTACAACAATATTTAGGTCCAATAAATTCTGTGAAACTTGAACTTTTACTACAAAACTTGCTTAGTATCACATTCGAAACAAAACTCGATAATATTATTTTGATTGTAAACCTCGCCGAACAATCTGGGTAAAGAAATTTGAATATGAAACAGTGTTATTACAAATTGTGAATTCTATCTACATCATAAAAAATAAAAAAAATCTTTTTACTGGAATAGAGAAATTTTATATTATTATTTATTGCTGGTTGTGTGTGATTATGTAATAAAACTTTACTAACTTCAATTATACCATCTTACTTATTACTAATATTATAAATGTGAAAGGATGGATGTTTGTTTGAAGGTATCTCCAGAACGGCTGAACGAATCTTGATGAAATTTGGCAGGGTTGTGGAACATAGTCTGTAAGAACACATAAGCTACTTATATATTTTAATTGCGCCCGGACAGAGTCGCCGGCGACAGCTAGTATATTGTAAATGAGAATAGATGTATGGATGGATGTTTGTTTGTTTGAAGGTATCTCCAAAAAAGGCTAAAAGGATCTCGATGAAATTTGGCATAGATGTAGAGCATAGTTTGGAAGAACACATAGGCTACTAATCATTTTTTTTAATCCGCGCAGACAGAATCGTTCGACAGCTCTTTTAATAATTTTTTTTATATAATATTCCGAGAAATGCAGGTGTGAGAAATTTATGAAATAAAGGTATAATTACACGTTAAATTGTTTATAATACTAGTATAACACTTACCGGGCGTTAAGAGCATTAACTGTAACCTCACACGAAATAATATATTACATAGGAACATGCTTAGCCGAGTTACATTACGGGCCTCTGAGGATTTGAGGTTATTTTTGTGTTCCGTTTAAGCGAAGTCTTTAGAAATGTAAGGCGATTACAAACGGCTGCACAACATTATAATAACTGTATGGAATCTTTTAAAAGATTTCTAAAATGAATCGAGCTTACACGAACTTTATTTAGTCATTGAATAGAAATGTTGAAACCAAAAAAAAATTATAACATACGTCCTTGAAATTAAGTTTTTATTTTGCGTTAAATTTAATTTAATACTTTTGTAACGTATTAATGAACGACGTAACATTTTTAAGGAAAACTGTATGATATATCCATTTTATGTTTTTTGGCATGTTAAAAATTTGTTAGAACGGAGGATTAGGCAAAAATCTTGAATATAATATTGGTGAAATAGAGATACGCCAACGTCGTCTTAACTAATATATTAATACAACAATTAATATATTAGTTAATTGTTTTGTGATAATGAATTCAATAAACATTTCGAATATTTGTTATTAGATATCACTTACTTTTTGATTTTTTTATCTTTTTTTTGGGATTTTCGTTCTTTTCAGATATGTCAATCCCATAATCCCTTTCTTTATCTTTTATAGACGAGCTGGCATAATCGTACCGCCACGTGTCACTTATGATTTCACCCTATCGTTACATTCAATTAAAAACTAACTTACTATTTTTCTCTTGTTTCAGGTAAATAACATTGAATCAATGAACGGGAAAGGATTTTTAAGATTAAGAGAGTGTATTCAATTCTTAAACATGAACGAATATTTCACACACACACATACACACTCCGCTGGCGCAGCAACCCAAAGTGGATTTTGGCCTCCGACGTAAAAGACCGCCAAAATCTCCTGTCCTGTGAATACTAAAACGACGAATGATTTTTAAAAAGCTTAATCAAAGCCTTGTTAAAACATTCCTCCTATCTCTACCACATCATTTCTTTATCTCATGAAGGATAAGAGTAATTAGTGTGCATCTCAAAACATGTCTACCTGACGGCGAAACGTAGCCAACAAATCCTATACAACCGTAAGGGTTGTAAATCTCACCCTTTAATTTAATGAGCTCTAAAATACAGGCTCAGTTGAAAACAAAAAGGCATTAAGTACAGCTTTCTCGTCTTCATTACGAAGCCTTTCTACAAACGCCAAGCTTTCCATCTCCATAACCTCTTTACAACGTCCCCGTTTGAGGTTTCTATTACAAAGTATATATTATTATAGTACAAAATACTATTATTCATATAATAATATAAGAGCGTGAATGATGTAAGAGCGTCGGTGGATCAGGGGTTAAGCACTTGACTTACAATCTGCAGGTCCTGGGTTCGAATCCCGCCATGTACCAAAGTGTTTTTCGATTTACATATGTACATTTATCCGACGTTCTTACGGTGAAAGGAAACATCGTGATGAAACAAACTGCAAATATCTGAGAAGAAATTCAATGATATGTGTGAAGTCAACCAACCCGCACTTGGCCAGCGTTGTTGACTATGGCCTAGTCACCCCTAACTTAGGGTAGGCTCCGAGCCACTTGGTGGGGACGCATAGTGAGCTGATGATGAATGAATGATTGAATGATATATCTAATAATTATTTTATGCCTTCTCAATTTATATGTTACGATTTTTAGTAACTTTTATAATTCCAAACAATATTAAACTTTACTAAAAGCATTTCCTAATTAATTACAATTAAATGTGAACTGTAATTTTGTAACAATTCAGTAATATTAAAAACATCTTACTAATGTTTTTTTTTAATACCGCGCGTACGGAGTCGCTGGCATCAGCTAGTATAATAATATAAGCATTATTCACTATAGTTAACCAAATGACAGTAAACCACAACTTGGAAAAGCGAACAAAAAAAGGAAACATGTTTTACTAAATTGATAAATAATAGCACGGCGAATGCTTTTGCATCAATTTAATGGGAACACCTCACTAATGGATCAACTCTAATGAAAAAATATGTTCATTAAAGTGTTCTGAAAATATCAACTATAAAGCAAATTAATGGTTTCTTAAAATTAAAAAAAAAATCCTAACATTATAAATGCCAATGTCTAGATGAATGGATGGTTGTTTGTTAGAAGTCCAGAATGGCTTAACGGATCTCGGTTAAATTTGACATATGTAGTCTAGAAGAACAAGTAGGCTGCTTAGTAATTTTTTTAACACCGCGCGGATCATGTCGCGGGCGACAGCTAGTGTAGACATAAAATAATTAATATTGTCAATCATAGAGCTGTCAGAAGTATTAATAAAAATATGACAACACTAAAGTGCAAAAACTTCTTATGTCAAAAATTTATTATTTCAAAAATTTTTATTATAAACATATTTCAAAGTAAAAACATAAAATATTGACCATTGTGATGTTAGCAATGAATCATAATAGTGAAATGGTCCATTAAAGTAAAACGAAATAGCCCCATTCTTCATTAGTAGTAAATAAAAGGCGCGCCTTCGCTAATTTATCGCATCGGCCACATACGACACTTCAATAAAATTAACTATGATGAATGGAAAAATTGTCTACCACAGTCATCAATCATAAAAGTTAGTTACGAACTACGAGTAGAGGTACGTTTACAAGTTACGACTTCGACACGATATGGGCACGATTTTCAATTATTTGAACTTCGAACTTTTTTTTTTCGTTTAGAAGTATTAAGTTTTCGTTTCTTATATTCTGATTGTGTACGATTTACAATTCTTATACATATTGACATTTATTTTAATAAGAACTAAGACATGATTATTAACAAAAAATGCAAGGTTCAGAACTTGCGACGGACTGAACCATGCGCAGCCTTACGTAAGGTAACAGATATCGATTTAATAAACGTCGTGTTAAAATGGTCTTTCAAACCAATGGCGCTAATGGCGCAGTAATTGTAATAATTCTTCGGTTTAAATAATTCATGTTGAAAAATATGATGTTTTTAATTGTGGTAGATCCCGCAACAACAATATTTGTTGGGTGCACGAATGGGTCAGATCGACCGGTGAAATACAACGACCACACAGAAGACAGGCGTGAAGTAGAAACAATTCCGTGTTACGTCTGTTGAGTGTATGTTCCGGTGGCCTAATTTTAGTCCTCTTTCCCTTCCCACCCTTTTCTAATTAGGGAAGGATGGGAAGGGGAAGTGGATTAGGCTGAAGGGGGACGCATAGGAAGGGGAAATATCCTTTCTGTCCGTCCCCTTCTCCGTTGATTATAGGTAGGCAACGCATCTGCATTAGCGGATGTCTGTGGGCAACGGTCGCCTCGCTATTTCGACGAATTCAGATAGCCGATTGCTCGTTTGCCGCATTTTCATATTAAAAAAAAAAACATTTTATGCAACAACATTTTATTGACATTATATTCTTGAGGTGCCTCTATGACTAACTGAAGGTGGCGGACATTATTATCAATCCTTGTTATTCTTACCATAAAATACTTGTTGTACCATTTCTTTGAAGATAAACAAATTATATTAAACTACAAAGGTCAAATATTAGTAAAATAAAGAGATGTTATATTCCACTGTCAAATATTATGCAGGACACAAGTAAATATGACGGTATAAACGAAGTTTTCTCATTAAAACATTTCGCAATGAAATATACAGCAATATTAACAAACACGGAATGTTCCGGCAGTGGACATATAGAATACTTTATCGCTTTGCAGCAAACGTTTAAATCGAATTTCAAAAAAAGTTATAAGGACAGCTTCCGCTGTAGATACTTTGAGTACAATATTTTCTTGACCTCTTAATTATATATTTGAAGAGACTTCACAAATAAAAAGTATGTAAAATCCAGCTTGTTTTTCTGAACGGAGATCAAAATGATGAAGATTTGGCGTAATCTCGCTTCTGGTGGACCGATTGTTTGTCATGGTATTCCATTATTTTTAAATCAAGATCTGACAAGTATCAATTAAGTTCATTTCGCTAGTAACTTGTTTGTTGTTTATACGGCCAGTCACTGCCGTTTGTAAGGAGACGAGATAGAAGCGATGTCCACTTCATACTTGATACTTGAGAAATGCTACAGTTACTTTAATTAATTGTATCTTTTAAATTGATAATTTGTCTGAGACGTTGTTTGTTTTGGAACTTCGATTCATTTTATTCAATAAGGTTCTTTTAAATTTGATTTTCTAATTTTAAAATATGTTTAAGAATATTTAAGTAAATTAAGAGAACTTGTTAATAGAATTTCAAAGCTTTATTTAAATTTGAATATTCAATGAATGGTAACTCAGTGAAAATCTGCTCTAAATATATTTAGTTATTAATTAAGTGATGATTTTCGAATACCTGTTAAATATTTTTTTTATTAGTTATACAAGAAAGTTTGAGTAAAATTTTGCGCTCCACAAATCGTAAAGTTTACCATTGTGCTAATCATTGTGTATCTTGGAGACTGGACTTGCATTAGCATGCGCTGGACCCTGTGGCAATAACACAGCCGGCACTCAACGCCTTTGCGACTGCTAATTATACAGTGTGTCCGCCCCGATAATTTCCCATAGGAACGGTGTCCTGTGCGATGTTTTAATCATATACGGAACTAGAAGAGATTGCATCTGAACAAATAAAGCCCCAGTTTGAACAGAATCGCGGTGTAATTTACCGTCGGGATTGTTGTTCGTGTTTGAATTTCGCAGTTTGTTTTTCGGAATTCACTCGTATTTGAATTTGATGGAGGACTTACTTCTTCCGCTAGTATTGTTTGCTTGACGGGCTGTCTGCCTGATTGAGTTTCATCTGTTTTTATTAAGATGTATTTAATAGATTTTCAACTAATGTTTAGGACGATTTACTTGTGAGAACATATTTCAAGCTCTCAAACCACCTACAGAAGCTCGTGGCAATCGTAGTATCTATGTATGTATGTCCGAAAAGGTTCTCGTAGCAATAAGGAAGTAAAAAAAGAAAGTACAATCCGGCAACCATAACGAATATTGTTTGCGAGTACAAACTCATATTCTTGGAGAAAATGAGTCAGTGTAAATATAAGTATATAAAAATAAATAACAATAAACGGAGGCGACATGATATTCTTCGCTCCACTGTTTCTCGCTGGAGGGATAACGATGAGTCATCCATCTTCGTTACACAATTCGCTGGGGCAAGGGTTAGAAAGCCTACCTTAAGTCGGAGGGAGGGAAAAACAATTTGCCAGTGTATTTTCAAAACAACATGCGTAGCCTTATCACTGATATTGAGTTGAGAGTTCCGAGTGTTGTGAAACAAATAAACAGGGACTAATAAATTTTATTTCTTATCTTCAGTCGACCTTTTATTGAGTTTTTTTATACCACTCCTAATGTTTCAGTGAGATAATGTTGAGAATTTAAAGTGTTCATATAAAATTTAGTAAATAGATCTTTTTATCAAAGTAATCCTTTTTGTTATCTGCTAGACCTATTGGGGTTATTATAAAACTTTAGAGCCTTACCATAAAAAACTTAAACAGTGTTTCCAATACATTTTAACTTTAACATACGTCAATCCTTTTATACCGAGACTTTTGAGACAACTTTTACAATTCGCGCCAGTCTCAAATCATTTTAATACCGAAAGCATTGTGGTGATACATATTTTTGGTGAAACATACAACCACGCTGTCGTCCATAATATCAATCAGCGGTGGTCGAAGTGTTAAAACTCGTGTTTAAATTTTTTTATGTAAAACAGTAATAGTTTGAATAAGATAACAAAGAAACAAAAATACAGTTACATAAATTGCTCCGAAAACAAGTTGTATACTAAAGGGTAAGTAAATATACACTAACAACTCGTTAAATCAATTTAGACAGTTCGTAAAACAGGGTTGCCTAATAAACAAGTCTGTATGGTATATTTAGTGACTTAACAACAAATGCTAACTACCCTATTTAAGCCAGTAAAGAAGTCGGTTTGGATCCGTAGTGCCAAACCAACGGCAAAACTTTATTCGCAAATTGACTTCACGTATTCGCTTAAGGTGCAGTTTCATTCATTCCTGCTCAGTTCTTATAATTTGGTTCAAAAAATAAGATGAAGCGTATTGTAAATTAAAATAATTGCAATACCCCGAAATTAATGAAAAATTATTTAGTTTTAACTTAACATTTTAAACGACTAATATTATTGTTAAATTAAGCCACGATTATTATATATGTATACATAAAAGATAGACTATCGATCATAGGTGTAAAATCTTATTAATTATTTTACTGATATTATAAATACGAATGTTTAGATGGGTGGATATTTGTAAGAAGGCACAACATATATTGATAAAATTTGGCACAGATGTAGAATATATAGTCTAGAAGAACACATCGACTACTTATTGGGTTTTTTTAAATTCTGCGCGTACGGAGTCGCGGCAACCACTGTTTTGGGATAAATATGAAATTATTTGGAATATTTCACATCCATTATTTCGAAACATGGTTTTGTTTCCACTTCAAGCCTGCTTATTGATTATGTCATCAGTGTCGAAAGTTTAATCAATTACATTTATACTCGTAGTAAAACAATCAATATTTAAATTCGGAGTAATTGTCTATGAAATACGCTGTCGCTTGTGAACTGGTCTTACACATTAGCTTGTATTAAGAAATGAGAAAACTAAGCGGAATGGCATTCTAAAGACCTCTGCTTCGTAACTTTGTTTTGCACGACATTCCAACGGGGTTGGCAGTTTTAAAATATAACTTCCTTATCGAGACCATATTCTAATATTAAAAAAAACAATATAAATAAATTCTACTAATACTAAAGAAGTGGTACTGAGCTTTAGTATACATCTTTACGCTTTTATCCTCTAGGTTAACGAAAACATCGCATGTTTTGTTATTCTTCACGTGAATAATTAAACATGACTTCCATAATAGGCAATAAAAGATGTTAATCAAATTAACAAGACGTAATATGAAATTTACTTGACTTTAATGGGAAATACCGGTCGTCAAATTTACGTCACAAGTGCCAGAACAAGTTCCAAATAAGCGTAGAATTTTACACGAACAATCTTACGTCTCCCCAACTTCCACTCGACACGTAAACAACAAAAAACTTGTGCGGTACACTCGCACGCACAATGCATAAATTTCGTTAAAATTGATTATGAAGTTTTCAACTTTTCGTCACAACTGTACCATAATTCGCAGACAATTTTTCGCTACCTATTGTGAAGTTAAAAATTATATGACCGAACTTGTGATTATTTATTTGTTATCAAACTTTAGACACATGGAGAACACACTACTATTAGCTATTAATTGTTGTTGACATGTTGTTTTAAATTTAGAATTTATTAAATACTAGCTTTTACCCGCGACTCCGTCCGCGCGGAATAAAAAATAGAAAACGGGGTAAAAATTATCCTATGTCCGTTTCCTGGTTCTAAGCTACCTGCCCACCAATTTTCAGTCAAATCGATTCAGCCGTTCTTGAGTTATAAATAGTGTAACTAACACGACGTAATTTATGTAAAACAATTACTTCATTAATAATAAACGTGAGATAGATTTTGAAGTGTTTATCATTGGCGAATGAAAATTTGTTTGTTCGTCGAAACAAAAATATGTTTCTTCCCATAGTGAAGGATCACAGTTCATGAGCGTCCGCGCCACGCGCTTCGTACGTGCTTCGAATAGCGCCTGCCATAATATTCATCGCTTTAAAGCATCAGGACAAGAGTGAAAGTGACGCCGCTATACAAGGAAACGGGACAACCTATAGCGAGATTTCGTGACCTCTCAGCGGCTTCAGTCCGCAGAAATATGGACTGTAATAACATAAATCCCTTTGGCATATAAAACACTAAACGCTCTCAAAATTGTCCCAGCAGTCGCCGCCGTTTTTATTGTCGAGACGCTTTAAAATGTTAAACGCATTATCGTAAAATAATAAAAAAATGTAGACCTAATAAACATTATAAATTTCTAATATAATGAAATACACATTTTAACTATTCAAATATTAAATATACAAGTTCAGATATGGACAAATTCCATAAACACAAATAATATTAGTCGTGTTCGTTCTTTATTTTACAATGATATTAATATGTTGTACAGATTAATTGGAACTAGTCAATAATTCAACGTATTGACGCCTAAACCGAATGCCGAGGCTCTTTTGTCCGGGAAATTGCTTCGAAACTATCGAATCGTGAATTTTAGCTATCGTGAGCGCAGCACACGTAAAATTGATTCTCGATCCTGCGAAAAACATAGCCCAATAAATACGATTACTGTTTTCAACTAAATAGTGATACGGGTTTTGTTTTCACACATTTATCGTGTATTTCTGAGAACAAAATCTCCGTTTAAAACATACTTTTATCTCTGTTTTGTCAAAGATAATAACAGGGATGACGATATGTTTTATACAGATATTTTGTTCTTAAAAAACCCACAGTAAGACACAGAATTATCCCAAAAAATAGTCTCATTTATAACTTAACTAACAGTCGCCCGCAACTCCGTCCGCGCGGAATAAAAAATAAAATTAATAAGTAGCCAATGTGTTCTTCCGGACTATGTTCTAAATCTGTGCCAAATTTCATCAAGATCCGTTGAGCCGTTACGGAGGTATCTTCAAACAAACATCATCCAATCCATCCATCCATCATCAAAATAGTGTTTTTTTTTTTGTGTTTGAGAATTATCAGGCTTTAATCTCACTGTAATGGAGTTCTGTGTTTATATAATCTACAGACAAACACCAATAAACAAGTATAATCATATATTCCATCACATACTCTAAGACTTCCGATGAGACAACACCATTTGCACACAAAATCCCCAGGCAAATGAGGATATAATGAAAGACATTGATGTGCGACACGCGCACGCAGACAACCAAATCATAAATCTCTAACACGCTCTCCATGAGAAGTGATGGCTGTTTTATAGCGTGCTGATTACATAAAAAAAATAATAATTTATTTTTAACGAATTGGGACTATAAGTACTAAAAGGTAACTTGAAATTCAGATCTCTTACAGATGTGAAGTATTTCTCTAAAATAGTTTCTAGTATTTGATTTGGTAATATTTGTGACTAGCTGTCAACCGCGACTCCATCTGCGCGGAATTAAAAAAAATATTAATAAGTAATCTTTGTATTCTTCCAGACTATGTTCTGCATCTGTACCAAATTTCATCAAGATCCGTTGAGCCGTTCCGAAGATATTTTCAAACAAACATCCATCTAAACATTGGCGTTTATAATATTAGTAAGATTTGTTGGATTGGTTCTGAAATATTATTTTATTGTTTTCATATACACACTGCTAGTTTCTTTGAAATTGATTCAATATTATTTGGAGTATTCCTGAACTTCCAAGAATTAATTAAGAATTTATCCTACTATATTTGTCATTCTGTTCTCCCTCGGGCAGATTCCAAGAACTGCGACGTTCACTGATGAGCTCAATAAAATGGATTTAGCATTAACATTCGTATTTATTTGATTCGCAATACTTGACTTATATAGTAAGTCAGATTCTTATGTATTCATGTTAACGTTCATGATTAAAAAAACGACCCTCAAAACGTGTTATGATTTACCCACGCTAAACGCGTCGCATAATTTCACCATTGGCTAGAATGTTCTCTAAGTCAGACCCCAGTCAACCACGCCATTCGGGATTGATTAGACAAGGTACTTTAGTATGGTCTAAAAGGTTTCACAAAAAAAGAAAATATTAGTTTTAAAATAAAACATTCAGTTAGCTATGACCGTGATGTTTATTTATTTACAGCCGGGGTGTGCGGGGATACGTGAGTGCGGAAACGTTCACAATATTGCTCGTAAACCTCAATGTGGGACGGTGGCTGCATAAAATCAAAGCACGGAAATGACTGAGGGAACGGAACAGTAATTGATTCTCTCAGTGTGATGGAAGGTGACAGGAACTGTGTCGCCTCCGTCCTGACTTACATGATTGACATTGTTCCTTGTAAATTGTCGGTGCTCTACTTTGGTATAGTTTGAATGTGTGCAGTTTGAGTGTTTGTTATATTTGAAAGTTATTTTCAAACTATGTCATACCTAAAATACCTAATCGAATACGGAAATGTAAAAAAAAACATCACTGTAAACCCGTCCATTTAACTAATTTACATTTTTTTAATATCTGACAAATTATTATAAAATGTCGGATATATTTTTAGCAGCATATTGATCTAATTAATACCATTCTGATTTTAAAAAGCATTTTGATGTTATTTAAATTCTAACAGAATCAAACAATGTAAATAAAACAACAATAAATTTCAAGGTATTAGTGACCCTAGAGCAACCGTGACATCATTCCGAACAACCCCAGGGAAATAAACACTCCAACAGATAAATCACTCATTAAACTGAAGGTGCTTCGCGAAGCGATCGTAAAACCTTGGCAAAATTTTCATTACACTGTGAAACTGGCATAATGATCGGACCGCCATTAAACGGCATTATCTAGCTCTGGAAAAGCATAATCTGACTCCTTGAATGCATAAAGAACTATAAACGTCAGATATCATCTAATTGAAGTTGAAGTAATGGTCCAGAGGTGGCGTTAGGACATTAAAACGCCTAAGGTAACGATCGAAAAGGTAGTCTTGTTTCTATATGCCCTTAGTGTGTTTTTAAAAACTAACTTTATTTATTAAAACTATTAATTAAAGAAATACATTTAATTAAGACTTATAAATTACTAATTAAAGAAATACATTTAATTAGGACTTAACTAGCGAATACGTCCTGCCGATTCGAAGGCGAGAACAATATTGAAGGTTTGCTTACTTCTAATCGTTTAGGAAGTTATAAAGGAAGTTATAATCTAATTTCTTAAAATTAATGTTAGTAAAACTTATAATCTAATTCCTAAAACTATGACGCTGCACCTTTAGGTACAGAGCCCTAATCTAAGGCTGAGGGGCGAGCGTCCAACATAACTTTTCCCCCCTCAAGAGCGAAATTATCGGATTTGTCGTTTTTACGGCTTTTCCGATAATTTTGCAAACATACAAGTTTTAACAAATATTTTCTTAAAATTATAAAGGCAGAAATTATAAAGATGAACATTAAAACACACGTAAGTATAAACCAGCTAGAGCTGTACACATTGGTATCACTAGTAACACTATGCACTAATTCACTGTTTTTCAACGCGTGTGACATGTACTTGATCTCGTCGAGGTTGACGTCCTTTATATCGAGTGCATGCGCACCGGATAATGTATCGATGTCGCTATGTAGTTGTGGCAGGCTCACTATGGGCATTGGCTCAATCTCGGCATTCATGGAGTAGGCGGAGTGATGGTAAATTTTAATATTGTCCACCACGATCTCGCAGGGTTCATTTAGGGTCATCATATATGTTCCAAAAACAGAGAATCTAGTAATATCGTCTTTGCAATTTTGTAACACGGTGGTTTCTGTGCGACTGTACAGGATCCAATTTTCGTCATCTACTTGTTGTACCTTTGGGTTCTCAATTAATATAGATCGTTGCTGACAGTTAGAGATATTTTTGAATGTTATTAATTGTTCCAAACATGTAGGTTCTGCATATAGAGCTCTATCATTGTCTGTGCAAAGAAACTCTTCTCCAGCGGCTAGGGTGCGACAAGGTTTTACAATCGGAATAGTTTTCGTACCTTTTGCCATGAGGAAGGGGTAATTAGGAAATATGGTAATAGTGAGGTTTATCTTTTCATTATAGATGGGTAAGGAATAGATTTTATAATAATTATAAGTTACATTATGAATAAGAGGAATTTCCAATATGAACGTTATCTGGTTTTTCTTAATATACGATTTTACAATAATGGTTTCTTCAATTTTTACTAAATTCATTTCAGTCGGTGTATACAGTAAATTACCATACAAAGATATAGCTTGTAGATGACCTAATAATTCAGTAGAGTTTACAATACTTTGATGTAAAACTGACAATTTGCTTAGAGCTAGGGCTGTTTCAATTTCACTTAACTTAATGAATATTGTACGATAATTATTGATAAACAAATTAAGTAATCCCATTAAATATGTGCCAAATATCCAATTCTTTTGAGTTCTCAATTCTGTTTCAAAGATTTTAAGTCTCTCTTCTAACTGTCTAATATTAGTATTAACTAGGTCTGTATTATTAATTAAACCATCTATTATTTTAGTGATTAAAGTGAGCCTGTTAGAGATAACAATTTGGTTTTTATTTAATTCTGTGGTAAGCTTATCGTACTTGAGAGCGTCTTCGTGATCAAGGTTGCCGGTAATAATTTTTATTAAAGAACCTAAGGGATCAACTAGGCCTCTTTTCATACGCTGAGGAACAAGTTGGCTGTACTTTTCAAATGTAATAAAACGATGATATTGAACATGTTTCTCAAGAGAAAGAAATTCTAGAGGTATGGAACGATTATGATTTAACAAGTTTTCTAATACTTGATAGTTTGTATCGATATTAATAAGATCGGTATATAATTGGTCTAAATTTAGAACTTTTAATATTGTCCAATGGTCTTTTTGTAAATACGCACTTCCTTTCTTAACGGGTAAGATTCCAGGATTGCCTTCAAGTGATTTCAGATGAAGGGCCAGCGACGGTGCGCCTATCAACATCAGCCACCACCTGTGAAGGTCGTTTTATATTTTTAATAGGAACTCTCGTTTCTCGTTCTCCTATTTGTACGGGGACTACATTTCTTTCTACGGGACCTATGATTTTTGCTTTTGTGTATTTGGCTTTATCTTTACTATTCCGGGTGTTGACTGCTTTAGCAAAAATGATATCATCTTTATTAAATTGAATTTCGCCTTCTCCTCCTCTCTTTTCTCTAATCTTTTCCTTTTTATCTAACATGCTTTCCGCTAAATGTTTATATAGAAACTTTGTACGTTTAGCATGATCTCGGACGAGTTGTTGTGTGTAACTTTTTTCAAAATGAGTATTGAATGGGCTATCTGAATCAGTGTGACCGAATGTCACTTCAAAAGGCGTAAGGCCGGTTGTCGTGTGAATTGTGTTATTATAAGCGATAATAGAGTACGTCATTACAGAGGCGGCATCGGTGCACTTCCTCTCATATTTCGCAAGTCGGTAAATTTCAATTAATGTTGAATGAAAACGTTCAATAAGTCCCATGGAATTAGGATTTCGGGGAGTGCTAATGTGGAGTTCGATTTTGTGTAAACTAAGGAATTCTTTTAATAAAATATTGTTAAATTCCATTCCTGGATCAGCACTAATTCTTTTGGGAATACCGTAAAATGCAAAGTATTTCATGAGGGTTCTAATTACTTCAGGAGTTGATCTGTTTGTAATTTCAATCGCTTGTCCTAATTTGCTAAATGAATCGACTAATGTGAGATAATACTTGCTTTCAATACTAAATATATCGATAAAAACTTCTTGAAAAGGGGCGTCTTGAGTTTGTGTTAATTGTAAGAATGGCTTTAAGGGTTTGCGATCATATTTCATTCGTTTACAAAGGGTACATGCATTAATAACGGCTGATACAGTTTCCTGCATTTTCTCCCAAAAGTAAGTTCTACGTAATCTAACTAGTGTTTCCTTAATTCCACGGTGGCATTGTTTTCCTTCATGATATTTAAGAATTATCGCACGTTGTTCCTCTTCGTCCTCTACTCTTATTACTCGCTCTGTACATTCGATTAATTTAACCTGATCTTTCTTAAATAATTGTATAACTACTCTGCTAAATTGATGTCTATGTTCTTCCTCCTCAAAGTATATAAAATATTTAACTTTCGGCTTTATGTATTCCTTTAAAAATTGTTTAATTAAATCATCATTACCGATTGGCATAAAAACTTCTAAGATTTTCTGTTGATTATGCGATAAATTTTTAACTTGAAATTCGGATTTAAACCAAGAGTGAACTAAAATTTGATTGGGCTTAGTATCTATTGCTTCTTTTAATATGGGAATTCCTATAGGCTCTAAGTCAGGTGCTGAATGAATTGTTTGTGAATTGTTAGAGTTCGAAGGTGACCTAACGGGGTAGCCTAAGGGTGTATTTGTACGATGTTTGTTAGATTTGACAGTGCTTGCTACAGAAAGTGTTTCAGATCTATCAGTGGGGCTAATTGTGGCACTTTTATCAGAAATTGTTATGGTCGAAGAATCATGTCGGTTTTGTTTCTTAGCACAATGTTTTTCGAGTTCCTCTACTATTTCGGAAATTTTAGCTTGATAGTTCGGATCTATGTTAACCTTCATAGAGTCGTCGTCAGAGTCAAGGGCGTTAAGTTTTATGCGGGAGAGAGCGTCAGCGTTTGTGTTTTGTTTTCCGTTTTTATATATAATGTCAAAGTCGTAATCTTGTAGTCGGAGTCTCCATCTGGTTAGTTTACTACTAGGATCTTTTAATGAATTTAACCAAGCAAGGGGTCTGTGATCAGTATAAATTATGAACTTTCTACCATAGAGATATGGGCGGAAATGCTTTACAGCCCATACAATGGATAATAGCTCTTTTTCTATTGTACTATATCGTGACTCGGTGTCGCTAAGGGTGCGACTTGCGTACGCAATAGGTTTGTCACTGCCTACCTGACCTTGTGACAATACTGCACCTAGGGCGACGTTAGACGCGTCAGTTGTTAGAATGAATGGTTTTGAATAATCTGGATATTGCAAAAGTGGGGCGTTAGTTAAAAGTTCTTTACACTTGTTGAATGCGTCAATGTACTTTTGATCTATAACGATTCTATTTCGCTTTTTGAGACACGAGGTTAATGGTTGAGTAATTTTGGAAAAATCTTTAATAAAACGTCGATAGTAGCCTATCAAACCTAGGAAACTTTTAATTTCAGTTGTAGTCTTGGGAAGGGGATAGTCAAGTACTGCTTTTATCTTGTCGTTATTTGGTCGTAGTCCGTCTTTAGTTATAGTATGTCCAAGATACAATACCTCTTTACGTAAGAATTCGGATTTATCAAGTTGAATCTTAAAATTTGTCTGTCGAAATCTGTCAAAAATGGTTCGTAACTTTTGAATGTGTTCATCGAGACTGGATGAGAATACAATTACGTCATCAAGATAGATCATGCAATGGATTCCCTGAAGACCTCTTAGAACACTATCCATGGCTCTTTGGAATGTTGCAGGAGCTGTTTTAAGGCCAAACGGCATTCGGGTAAACTCAAAATGTCCGTGTTGTGTGCTGAAGGCTGTTTTCTGTCTATCCTCTGGCTTAACCTCTAATTGATGATAACCGCTAGCGAGATCTAGCGTGCTGAAATATGTACTTTTACCTAATTTATCGAATAAGTCTGTAATGTTAGGCAAGGGATATTTATCGTCTATGGTTATTTCGTTTAATCGTCTAAAGTCTATCACCATTCGGTACTTCTGTTGTCCTGATGCGTCAGGCTTTTTAGGCACTAAATGGACAGGTGCATTCCACGGTGAATGCGATTCCTGTATGACATTGTCATGTAATAGCTGTTCGACTTGTCTATTTATTTCTTGATTTTGGAAAGGAGCTAATCTATAAGGTTTCACATATATAGGATCATCGTTACGCGTTCTAATTTCATGTTTGACTTGGCTGGAGAATGATAATGGAATGTCTTCACAATAGAAGATGTCTTTATATTCATTACAAAGGTTTTGTATCTTGTGTCTTTCTTCGTCATTAGTATGTTCCAGTCTAAGTTTGTTACGTAAATTTTTATCTAATAAGTCGTCAGTCTGTTTGTTATCGTTGTCCGTCATAAAATTTATATTACATTGTACGTCGTCATATGTCGTCACTCTTAGTGGTCTTGAGAATGTTAAAGTAACTGATTTATTAGAAGTATTTTGGATAACCGTAGTAGCATATCCATTGGTACAATTTACTATTGCTGAAGGCATTCTTACGTTGGGTTGAAATTCACAATAATCAAGTATAGCATGGCCGGAATATTGGTCTGTGGGGACCTTAACTCGCTGTTCACTACGCGGTTGTAATTGTAAGACATAATCTAAGTTGTTGTTGATTATAGTAATAGATGTCGTATTAGTATGTAATTTCAAGTTTTTTAAATCAATGACCGCATCTAGTTGCTTTAACAAATCATTACCTATGAGTCCATCATATCTTTTGTCAACGTCATATAGATAGAATTTGTGTTCGTCGTTACTTTGGAAGGTTGGAAAAAGGGGTATTTGTGCGACCTGGTTATGTTGGCTTGATGAATGTGTACTGACTACTTTAAAGGGTTCGTAATTAATGTATTCAGGAAAATATTGGTAAGCTTTTGAAGGGCTAAGAAAGGATCTTGTACTACCGGTATCTATCATCATTTTTGCATTTATTTCTGGTATATAAATATATGGGAGTTTTAGACTTGGGTCGCAATTTAACTCTATGTGTTGTTCGGGAGAGAGGCTTGTTTCTCGAAAGGGTGGTTTTGGTCAGTGTTAACTTGATTAGGGTCGTTCATACTTTCGTCGGTATCATTTTCAATGGGGTATTCATCGTAGTTGTCTGTATTGTATTGATGTTGCTCATAGTAATTGGGGTCATAATAATAATCTTCGTTTACGTAATCTGATTCCGTAAGTTCGTTAACTTTAAAGGCATTATTGTTAAGTGGGGCCGTACGCATTGATACGTCTGTTTGAAACTGTTGTGGGGGCATGGATTTATTAAAGGATGTCTGTCCTATTGGGGGTTTATAACCGAATTGTTGGGTTAACTGAGGACGATAGCCAAACTGTTGTAACTGAGGGCGGTAGCCAAACTGTTGTAACTGAGGGCGGTAGCCAAACTGTTGTAACTGAGGGCGGTAGCCAAACTGTTGACCTTGGGGATGATTACTAAAACCTTTTATTGGTGGCCGGAACCCAGGTTGAGGTAAACGGAAACCGGAATTTTGATTAACGGAGTTACCAAAAATTTGTTGCGTTCTACTTGGTATTTGTTGCAAGTTAGGCTTGTAACGTAATCCAATGGGTGGATGTAATGGCATTAAATGATTCGAATGTTGCGCGGGCTTAGATGAAGATCCATACATTTTATTTCTTAAAGTGTATTGATCATGGAAATTTACTTCTTCAAGGACCACACTTAATGCGGCTTCTAGTGTAGAGGGTGATTTTAAACGCACTATACGTACCATATTTTCTGGCAAATTATATAAAAAGACGTTTAAGGCCGTATTATTATAAATAGCGATTTTAGCAGTTTTTAATTCCTGATTTGTATGGGTATTTACTTTTGAAATTAAGTTAGATCGTACTGTCTGAATCCTATTACAAAAAGAAAGGTAAGTTTCGCCGGGATTAATTTTTAAACTCTCAAGTTCGATATTTATGCATTCTTCACTTCTAGGATCACCAAAGTGTTGCTCTAGTAAATCTTTTAGTTGTGACCATGTCACTATATCGTCTCTTTCAGATAATAACGCGGCTGCATTACCTGATAAACGGCTAGTAACAACGTGGTATACATATAAATTTTGTTCGTCATTACCGCGATATCTTTCGATTACATATTCACATTTTCTTATGTATAAATTTAAATGTCTATTATCTCCTTCAAAAATAGGGATGATTTTTAACATTGTCTCGGGAACGGGCTTTATTTGAACTTCCATTTTTATAGCACTTAAAATTAATTACACAGTTATAAACTAGAAATACACAAATTAAATATAAAATAATCACACATGAAATAATGTTATAACTTAATGCTACAATACCATACAACGATGTGGAGTTGTTATGGCTAAAAACCAGATAACGCGCTACCGAGAAAAGTCTTATCTCAAATAGCACAATCTATTAGACTTAAATTTCTAACGAAGGATTTTAACTTCAAGAATATACATGGAATAGGATGTTAAGGAAGGCAAAAAGTTGTACTCACCAACCGACTGCTAATCCCATGTTGACACCACTAGGTTTTACTCGAAAAAGACAAATTTATTTGATTTAGGAAACGCTCCAGTATTAATCGCGTCGCACTCGCGTAAATTCAGGCAAATTTGGATACCCAAATACGAAAGACAACACTACTGTTAACGAGCGTATCCTGTCCTCAGCGCCAGTCTTGTTTCTATATGCCCTTAGTGTGTTTTTAAAAACTAACTTTATTTATTAAAACTATTAATTAAAGAAATACATTTAATTAAGACTTATAAATTACTAATTAAAGAAATACATTTAATTAGGACTTAACTAGCGAATACGTCCTGCCGATTCGAAGGCGAGAACAATATTGAAGGTTTGCTTACTTCTAATCGTTTAGGAAGTTATAAAGGAAGTTATAATCTAATTTCTTAAAATTAATGTTAGTAAAACTTATAATCTAATTCCTAAAACTATGACGCTGCACCTTTAGGTACAGAGCCCTAATCTAAGGCTGAGGGGCGAGCGTCCAACATAACTAGGTTCCTTTCAAGTGTAAAATATTTAAATTTTGCTCCCAACAAATGAGGGCAGAAACGTAAAACGATATATAAAGCTGTGAATGGTGCAGATACCGCGTTCTCTTTAATTAAAATTACCCACCGCCGCCTTGTAAGTGATGTGCCTACTTTGATTTGGGTGCAGCCCTTTGCTGGCTTAAAAAGTAATATTCCTTCTGTAATATGTTTTAATTTATTTTGAATTAATACCTTATCAAAGGATTTTGCTGGGTATGTATTCTATAAAAGACTTCCTACTGGCATAATATATTTTTTTAATTAGTTTATTTTGTTTTAATTACACCAACAAACCTTTTCATATTACCTAAAGTAACAATTTTTTGTATCTCAATACGAGTACGTAAGTTGTAAAAGGTACGTGACTGATGAACAAATTTATCGTTAAAATTTAACGGAATATAAAAGATAATTTAAAAATAGAATTATCGAAATTAATAAATTGTGAGAATATTTTGTAAATTCCTACCATAATTTAACAATAAAATTCCAGGAAAATTTATGGAATACTCAAAATTATCGAACGAAAACTGGTCACTTCGGAATAACGAAAATTATTTGAAAACGTTGAAGCGTCTTAGGAATTTCATATCCCAAACAAATTTCCAGTGTAATGAATTCCGGCGGGATGATGGAAATGACCCGACGTCCTTTAGAATAGCGGACGCGCTTGATTCACACGAGGGTAGTATAGTGTTGTAGAATAGTAGGACAACATAGTACGGCTATTGTTTAAACGCATATGCCGAGATACCACTACTGTTTTAACAGTAAGGATGCGTTCAAATAATACTGCACTAACCTACTAACCTTTTTTATAGATGTGCCCTCGTGGAAAATTAGAATTAAGAATATTTGAGTTTTTTATACAGGGAGTAAATCATTTGAAGAATTTTTATTGATAATTAAAATCAAATTAAGATTGAGTGAATAGCGTTTCACGCAGCTCGCCTCCGTATTTAATGGGCTTTGTAATTGAATTCCATAGTAAAGCAAACGCGAACACAGAAATTAAATAAATGTAGCGACATTGTAGGTTGTAATATAGTCGTTTAGTTTTTCTTGTATAAAATTTTGTTGATATGAAATCCTATATATGTATATGTGCGAGTATAGAGTTATTATATATTGAGATTGTATATGTCGTATGATTGTTCAAGAGTATATTCTTAATTCATTGTTTAATAAATATACCAAAATTTTCATTGTGCACAAAAACATTTAAATATTTGCAAAGACTCATAAAGTTGTCTACAATATTAACTTTATATAAAACTTGATTGTAATTATTTGTTTTACAATTGCATTGATACAGTAACATATATAATATAAAAATATATAAATTCAAAGGGTAATTTAAGATATTTCCATGTTCATATTCAGATTAAGACATATCAAACAAAACTGAAATCAGATCCTCTATTACTGTACCAATATAGTTTGACTGGTGGTGTATCCAGAAAGTCAAATATTAAATAAACGTTATTTACAACGGAACTAAGGGTAAACAAATATCAAAGGGTACCGCCCTCGCACGGAATCAATGAGTTGCCTTTGACCGGACAGCGACAGGGTAAATAGAGGGCATTTCCTGTGACAAATATTAAAGCTTTACTCTACACCAGTTTTAGTGGTTCACTTTCGTAGTGTGACCGAAAAGGTTAATAGGTTATTGGTAAAACAGTAAATTTAATCAACATAAAAAGTACTTTACGGCGACCACTTATTATTTAAACATTGACGATAAAATGTAAAAACATCAAAAACACTATCGTAAATTCGTAAATTAACTTAATACGAAACACTTATGTTTTTTGTACAGTTTTACGAGCCTACTTTCATGTTATGACGTTATTGTGGTAATTTTAAAAATGTATCAGTTAGAAAAAAATATTTTTAGAAATAATACAATTAACAGGCTTCATTGTCGTACTACTGATCGATAGATTAATTTAATTATGTATTGTGTAACCGCCATTTTTTGTAACCCAACTGCTTTTTTAACATTTTATTAAAAATACTTACTATTATTTGTGAGCTTCAATAGTTGAGTTTTATATTTGATTATTATACTGAATATCAAAATAAATTTAAGATTTTTTTATGTTATTACGATACAAAAATATCGAAACGAACCCCTCTGAATTGTTTTCCAACACTCGTAACAAAAAAATGTTTCTCGGATAGAATAAAATCGTAGGCTTGGTCACTACGACGTAGCCGTGTTACGAATTTTAAAACGTACCGGTCTGTAGAGTCGCCGGGAATCGGTTTTTTTTTTATATAAAATGCAGGTCAGGAACAATGTTTCACCATCTATAGTGTCAGTCCCTGAATGTTCATATATTTCATTGAATACAACCAGTGTAACTTGACCCTTCACACTGAATGTATTGTGTAAAACAAAATTAAAAGATCGTACATTTCTGGATACTGTGCGGATCAAATATTATTGGGTAATTTTTGACGTATTCGCCTCGGGCCGAATACATTACACTGAGTGACATGTTGGCACGGGTCTGTGTTACGTGTGTAAAACGAAATTAAATTATTTCCACGAGCTGTGTTTGTGAAACAGTAACACTATAAATTAATAATTTTAGTGCTATATTTCACGTGATGGTAATAAATAACTCTATGGTTTGTCTTAAAATGGTTTATTATGGTTATAAATTAAATATTGCAGTAGTCAGCTGTTTTTATCTATTTTGAAGTCGTTGATCTTGGTTTCAAAAGACACTAAGTTACATAAATTTTAATAAAAAAATATATAATCAAAATATATTAAAATGTAGGTCGTATTTTAGTTAATTATAAAAGTAGGGTGGCGTTGAAATGTTCGCTTTTAACTCGATTACGAGTACACTATCATTTCGTGTTTGGTATGAAAACAACGACAAGTTTGGCATATTAATCATAATTAGCGCGTAATCAACACGGGCTCAAGCCGCTGACAGCTGGTAACTGCCGGATTAAAGGCGATAAATCATATAACACGCCGTTATTTATTTTAATAAAAACTTCAACAAGTAGCTTTAGCTTCAGATTCGTGGTTTTTTAGTGTAGTGTTTTGTTTTTTTCAATATTTTACATTTGCAATTATGTCTCTTATCGCTTTAAACGTAGATAATTTTATGGTTGTTTTTTTCGAATGATGAGAAAATGTTGGGGCAAATTAGTTTTAACTTTATAGAAAGTCTAATTTAGAATTATCAATCAATTTTTTAACTCGAAAATCGTGTAAATCTTTCTAATGTTATAAATGGGAATGTTTAGATGGATGGATGTTTGTTTGAAGGTATCGCCGAAACAGCTCAACGAATCTTCATGAAATTTGGCACGGTTGTAGAACATAGTCTGGAAGAACACATAGGCTACTTAAATTTTTTTTATTGCGCGCGTACAAAGTCGCAGGCGACAGCTAGTTCGTAATATTTTAACATGCTCTATTAATAAGAATAGACAACATAATTTAAAATATCAATATATTTTTCTGATACAAATAACATTATCATTTTAATACTTAAACGTATTGGCAACAGCCTCAGGCGATGATCTCGTACAATGAAAGCCCCTCATTGGTCCCTCGGAAATTGGTACACGTGGAATTTCCCGCACTGAATCGACGGCACGATCAAACAGTCAAACAAAATTTATGCTCTCACGCGCCGCGGATTAAAATATTAAAACTGCTGAGGTGTTTTCGCAACGATTTTTATTTATGGCCTGAACAATTGCACGCCTTTTACATTATTTTTTAAAGCCCCGTCAGATGATTTGTTGGGCCGCGGAATGTATTGCGAGGCAATTTGTTGCGAACGGCTAAACGAAGAGGGATTTCTGGTTGTTTTTCCTTCTTTTTATATGAAATTTATTTTAATATTTTTTCTACGTTTTACTTTGTTTTTTATGTTTTTATTTTCAGTATAATATAAAATATAAATAACCTATGACTGTAAATCGAAAACAGATTAATATTTTCTTAAGGATCTTCTTTAAATAAATGTGAACACATTTTTCGCAATGTTTTCTAAAAGTTTATCTACAAAGCTTCTGTTTTCGATCAAATATCGATAATTAGAGCTTTGTTTACCTTTATTCCGTTTCAATTCTATTATCTCGTAGACCTTTTTATAAACAAAAACAAATAATTTATGAGAAAAACATTAGTAAGAAAGTGCTCTCTATCTATCAAGCGGATAACGAGCATTGATTTTCACCATTTAAAAGGCCTTTTAGATTGTAGAACAGCTATGTTATAAAAATGTAAATTTTACTAAATCGTTTTTACTAAATACAAAAAAAAAGCTAATCTGAGACAGTCATAGAAAAAAAAAACCTTATTAATTAATTTTTAGCTATATTTCAATTTATAGTACTACAAAACAAAAGTAGTGCGAGTGGTTCAGAAGTCCTCGAGGTTGTTATGAATTAATTTCAAGTCGGAGGAGAAACAAATCGCGCGACCTGCATCTTGATTAGCTGTCGTGTCGCGCTGGTATCGACTTGCGATCATTTCTGATTTACTTTTCACCAATACACGTCGCTGGTTTAATGCAAAACATAATTTATTGGTAAAGTTCCGTAAAGGAATTAGTTTTTTTTTAACAATAACAAAGTATTAGAAACCGATATCGTCTACCGATAACCAATGTTTAGATGGATGGATGGATGGATGTTTGTCCAAAGTATCTCCAGAACGGCCCAACGGACTTTTAAGAAATTTGGCTTAGTTGTCATAGACTGGAAGAACACATAGGCTACTTATTAAGTTTTTTTTTTAATTCCGCGCAGACGGAGTCGTGAGCGACAGCTAGTCTTTAATAATTAACAAAAGAAATTACGTACAACAAGTTGAGGATAAATTGACGTTGAGACATAATACAATACTTAGAGCCAAACCACAAAAAATCTTACAGTTTCTAAAAGTATTAAGTTCAATATTTTTAATGTGAAATTCTATAGTATTTCATAGTTTATACTCGTACTTTTAACATCAAAAACTAATTAAAAACAAAACAAGTCATGTCTGCTTTAAAACTGACTGCATCCGACGACTAAATAAATAAAGATGGTTCGGTAAAGTTGCGAGCAACTATTGCACTGAACTATGCTTCCGCAACTAGCGGCTTAATTAATTTCAACTTTCAACCCCGGACATCGTGACGGCGGTATGAATTTAAATCACCTGAAACCTAACTTCGCAACTCCCGCCCCGCTCTGGAGCTCGCAAGCAATTGTTTTCGAGCGTTTGAACAATATTCTTGACACTAGACTAGACGTAAAGTTGAACACAAAAAGCTACAAATTTTATTTTACATAAACCCTTAAACAGTAAATAACATAGAAATGAAAACAAACAAAGATAGTGTCGTTCTTTCTATAACCATTATATTAAAGTTACATAAGACTACAAGGTGCATAGCTTACATAAGATTGCCGATGTCAATTCTCCCACCTTTCTATTTACGTAAGTAAGTTTATTTAACGTTTTAAAAATATTTATGTCGCTTGTTGCATATAGAATTGTAAAGCAAAGAAGTAGGTTAGTCCTTCAACAAAAAAAATCACATGATTGTAATATATTATGTCCACGTGTCTCATTAACCGTGAATATATGTTTTTTTAATTCATTACAATTCATAAATATAATAATTTATCATTTTTTATGTTTGTTTTTAATTTTGTTCATTTGTTTTTTGTTAAATTAAAAAGTTTTACTTGAAGTGTTCAAGTTTTAACAGGAAATATAACCAAATTGTTTGGCGGCTATTCGCGTCTCTGCATTTCCATAGAGTGCTATTACGTTAAATGTTAGACGACTTTACGCTTACTTTCATCGTTTTCAAACAATTATGAAATCAGCGAAGGAACATTGTCCTTACTAATATGCATTTGATCTTAATTACTTCATTTAATACAGCTTGTATCACTTTTAAAATGTTAGTACAAAAATTGACATGAAACTGAGATTTTATGGCATTTTATACGTAATTATAAACACGCTGTAAAACATTTTTTAAACGATTTTAACTGTATTATCAACTATTGGTAGTAACCAATATCAATTATTTCATTTGTGCTCTTTAAAAAACCCATTAGTTATCAAGCCAGGATTTATATTCTGAAATCTTCGTAAATACTGTAAATAATTTTCGAGTGAGAAAAAGAAGTTTTTAACAACTCGAAACAATTAGTATGAGAAATCTACTGCAAACAATCGCATTAAATCACACGTCAACGTGATACAAAGAGGCGCCGGAACATAACAAGAAGGTGTCGTTATACCAATATTACGTATGAATTTTCAGCACCCTCGGCGTTCACAAAATAAATACATATTTCATGAAGTGGTATTGAATAACAATCGTCCGCCGCCCGCCGCTCGCCGCCCGCCCGCCGCCCGCCGCCCGCCGTCACCAGCGCTGTGCCGTTTAGTGACATATATTAAAATGGACTTCGGGGCCCTTTTAGTGAATTGGATTTTTACGCGCATTGTACAGCTTTTTGTGTGTTCTTTTTTTAGATGTTTCATTTCATCGACACATTGAATTAGTATTTAAATATATAGTATGTGTATGTTATTCTATATTATACTAGCTCTTACCCGCGACTCCGTCTGCGCGGAATAAAAAATAGAAAACGGGGTAAAAATTATCCTATGTCCTTTTCCTGGTTCTAAGCTACCTGCCCACCAATTTTCAGTCAAATCGATTCAGCCGTTCTTGAGTTATAAATGGTGTAACTAACACAACTTTCTTTTATATATATAGATTTAAAAAATTTAAACAACTTTCTAAACTGCGTAACTGGTTTAATTTTGAAAACATATATTCCAGCTAATAAAGTTTTGGTTCTTTAAATTAATTAGGTATCTTGCATATTCTTCTTCTTTATGCAAATGTCGTGTGGAATAAAAAATAAACAAAGCTATTTTTTTACTAAAAACAAAAATACATATGCTAACAGCAGTATTGTGTAAAATTACAACATCAGAGTAATCACTTAACCTCAGGTCGTTAGGAACACAAATGAGTCGGTATTGTTTTAAATTATTGCTTATGATTTGTCATGCGTTTACCAGATACTATATAAAATATTACCGTTGCCAAATTCTCTCCCTCTTCTCCCTATTTTCTCGCTAATTTCAGTGCAATATTTTAAACGAATTCTCAAAGTAAATTGAAAAGTTTTTTATTTTATTATTTACTTAATGTAAGCGCCAATGGCCTATTGGTTACGGATTTCAACACACTACGGATTACGCACCATTACTGATCACATGGCCGTAAGTTCAAACCCCGTCATTCAACTATTGTCGTAAACCATATCGTAGCCTGGAGCTACTAGGGCTGGTTGAAAAGAATCCGAAACGACAATAAAAAAAAAAGAAATAAAACAAAATTTTACTAGAAACGTCATTTGCAGTCTTTTACGATCTCAATACATGTAATTTTAGGAAATAATAATTATTTGTTTAAAAAATATTCAGCTTTATAGTGAGACAGTTTTCATTTTCATGAAAATGGAGAAAACGGAGGTTCGTGCCGTCATAAAGTTCTATGTTTTAAAAGGGAAATCGGCGACCCAGATTCAAACTAAGTTGAATAGTGTGTTAGGGGATTCTTCACCTTCATTTAGCACTATCCACTCTTGGGTGGCAGAATTCAAACGAGGACGAACGAGCTGCAATGACGCTCCCCGTAGCGGAAGACCAAATGAGGTAACTACCCCAGAAATGGTCAGTAAAATAAAAAATATCGTATTAGAAGACCGTCGATTAAAACTCAGGGAGATAGCCCAAATTGTGAACATCTCATCTGAACGCGTTTTGAACATATTACATGAGCATTTATCTATGAAAAAGCTTTGTGCCAGATGGGTGCCGCGGCTTTTGAACGACGAGCAAAAGAAACAAAGAGTGAATGTTTCAAAGGAGTGTTTGGAACTTTTTAGACGTAATCCCAATGAATTTCTTCGTCGATTTATAACAGTTGATGAGACCTGGATCCACCACTACACGCCGGAGACCAAAGAGCAGTCTAAACAGTGGACTAAAAGCGGCGAACCCGCACCAAAGAAGGCGAAGACGACATTATCGGCAGGCAAGGTTATGGCAACCGTATTTTGGGATGCTAGAGGTGTCATCTATGTGGATTACCTTGAAAAGGGGAAAACAATAAATGGCCCATACTATGCAAACTTGTTGCAAAAGTTGAGTGACGCAGTGAAACAAGAAAGACCCCACTTGAATAGGAAAAAAATATTGTTCCACCACGATAATGCACCGGTCCACACTGCAAAAGTTGCGATGGCAAAAATTAAAGAGTTACGCCTTGAATTACTGCCCCACCCGCCATATTCGCCAGATTTGGCCCCCTGCGACTTCCATCTGTTCCCAAATTTAAAAAAATGGCTAGGAGGGCAGAAATTTTCGTCCAACACTGAAGTGATTGACGCCGTTAATGGCTATTTTGAAGGACTTGACAGTTTTTTTTATAAAAATGGAATAATAGCCCTGGAGAAGCGTTGGTCTAAGTGTATTGAGCTAGGAGGAACATATGTAGAAAAATAAATTAAATTTATTCAAATATCTCTTTTTTCTCCTCTTCATTCCGGATACTTATCAATCAGCCCTCGTAATTTGAGACAAGATATATTAACAAAAATCTCATTACATTTTGAAACATAAAAATAAAAGTCACATAAAATCCCATATATATTTTTTTTATCCGTTATCGAACGTTGTTAATCTTTTCTCTGTTCTTATCCCACTCACGTGAGGTCGAAGTATAAATCCTTATATTTTGATTTAATTTTTATATACTGAAATATGTATCAATGGTTATGTAAAGCCAAGAACGTAGAGTTAGAAAACAGTACCGTTGTAACTAGAAATAAAATTGAACAGTTTGTCACGGTGTTTACCAAACCGCTCTCACCGAGGCACAGAGTGGGGTATGCGAGGGAGGTGAAGTGGGGGGATGCCTCAGGTGCCACCAATAGTCTAATTAAAGGAAAGAACTCGAATTCCCTCTAAGTGAATTAAAACGGTTTTCATTCCGTCCCCGTGTAACTAAGATTAACGTTTTGCACTTAACAGCTACAATTACTTGTACGAGGCTAGCCTAGCTTTTGTATAGATAAATTTGTTTATGTCTAGTTGAAATTTTACTACTGTTACTTAGTTATTTTTTTTTCTCAAGCAATGAAGTTACAAAAAAGTTTGTCATCTGTTTTACCTTCTTTTATAACATTTATTTATAGGTTATTGTTAATTTAATGTTCACATTGCTATTCAAGTTGATAACGCTGAAAGGTTTACCCGTTAACGGTTAAATATTATGAAAACAGATGCGGTTCAGTGGCCCGATTGGCATAAAACATCTACGCAAAGAGGGTCAGTTGGTAAGTTACTTATTTATTTTTCTCCAGCGAAATTTATTGAGGGCCTTACTAAAAATCACTAAAGGTCTTCGGTAAGGCTCAATAATGCTGAACGTCATAATAAAAAGGTTTTTATTCGCCCGTAACTATGTTGTTTTGAGGAGTACAAAAAATGAAGACCCGAACAAAATGTTGGATGAAATTTCGGTTGATTGGACTCGTGCGCTTCATATTTTATTTACCGAAGATTTTTAGATAAACTAAAAAAACTTTACCGAGAGTATAATTTAATAGGAACTATAAATAATAGAATATTGTATAGGTTTTATAATTAAGAAATATGGAATTTTATAAGAACTAGTTTTTAACCACGGATATTTTTGTTATTTCCACGCTCTCGTAAATTTAATCTGATTTGTTTTGAAAATTAATACATAGTTGTTTGTATTTTATAACGCAAATTGTGTAAGCAAAACTTGTAGGCACAGGAATTAATTAAAAATTTAATTTCCTTCCAATGAAACATTGAACAAATTAATTCAACCCATCATCATACAGTTTAGGGTCAACATTAATATTATCTTGCAGTTTTGTTTAATAATATTGGGCAATGGCGAAGGGATTTACCCCACATAGATTTTGTTTACTTTAGTAATCCTTTGCACAACTCTTGCGGGTCTGAGGCCGAGGGCTAAGCCTCGGTGTAACTTATATGTGAATAACAATGTCTAGTACATTAGTGTTTTACTTTGTCTTAAGGAAATTTATTTTGAAATTTACAAATAAATTTTACTTAGTGTTTATGCTGCTACAATATTATTATTTAGTACAATAATTTGTGACTTGTTAGGCTTATAATAGTACAGTATAGTGTGACTAGTTTTGTCAACAACATGCACTAAACAAAAAATACACAATGACAAGTGTAAATGTAATTTTTTGCTGAAGTATGCCTATGCGGCCTTTTTTCCTATATGATGTAACTTTGAGAGCCTACCCTGAAAAATTGTCAGTTTGCACATTAGCCCTTATTCGTAAGAGCCATCGATATTGTAAGCAGATAGTAATTTTTACTATCTATTAATATAAGTAAGGTGACGTATTCTTGTTTTTTTTTTATGTTTTAGTGTAGACAAGGGTAAATAGACGAATTAATTAAGGATTGTTAAGTGACCCAATAATAATGCGGGCTCATGAATAATCAACATTGCCAAAACAATTACATGTGCGAGACGTACGAGGATGGGGATTTTAGTTTCCCACTAACTTTCTCAGCATGGCAGCTAAAATATTCTAATAATAATAATTTTAGAATAAGTGATCTTTGAGATAAATGTTATAAACAGATTGTATGCTTAGTCCCAATTATTTAGGCGTACTATTTGAAATAAAGTATTTTGAAAATGCATGCTTTGCATACTCCAAGAATCTCAATAGAACTGAAGTGATGTTTCATGAAAAATTGAGCTGTTTGGCAAAACTAATATGTTGTACTTCCCGTGTTGTAGTAATTACGATATGTATTGCAAAACATTATACATATAAAACGAAGCTACATTGCCGCTGCACCGCTCATATGACACTTCCACAGCTAAGATGAAAATGTAAAAAAAAAAATTTTGAGTCATTGGCTGTGTAAGAGTATAAAGGACGTCCAGATGGAAGGCGGTCTGCCTTCTAATTAAAAAACATCATGTAGCAAGCCGCCGACTTTTCATTTGATCAAGTTTGATAGCAACAAATAGCGGAGATACTTCAAAGGATTATATCCGTTGTGTTATTTCATGTCAGAACTGAATATGAAAATTGTTAATGCAACGTTGGTCTTTCTCTTTAATTAAGCTTATGTATTTTTAAGCACATACAACATTTTTCTTCTATATTATTTTTCTTGTCGTCGTTAAATTTTGTGATTATTAAGCCACTGTATTCGAATGACTATTTTATTTCAATATCTGAATGCTGTTTTAAAAATCCAATTTAACTTGTCCAGATTATTTTGATGGCGCGTCATTGTCGTACTGCGGTGGATTTAGAGATTGGATCCAAATTATTTGGGTCCATTATCACAACGAAACGTAGAAGTGTTGAAAAATTGAATTCGAACGAAGCCTATCAAAGTCTCGGGATCGGGTAATTGGCTTATCCTGTGCCATAATGGCGGCATTCCATTAGAGTTTACTTTATATAATTGACTTGTTTACGAATTTAAAGATCAAGCTAGGTTATTTTTGGACAGTGAAATTGATAAAACAGAAGTCAATTAACCTTTGTTTGTTATTAATTCTAAAATCAAAAGAATATAAGTAAAAAAAATGGTTCATGAAAAAAGCAAGATTTGTGAAACTGGCTGGGCGGTATTTGGAAGATTCTGTTCCATCCTTACCTCACAAACACCTCAATGCCTAATGAAATTCTTCAATTAGTGCGTCATCATGGACACTGAAGGTGGGGCTGTTATATGAGATAAGAGATGTACAGCAATGATGGAGAGAACTGTGAACTTGATGTTTCTCTACAGGATAAAATAAAGTAGTCCGACGATTTGACGGGGAAGTCGTTGAATGCGGAAGATGGAGGACGGTAAACTGTGGAAGGCATTAAAGAAAGCCTGGCGTGGGCAGACAAATGCTGATGATGAAGATCATCAAACTATAGTATCGAAATATATTAATGAACTAGTGAATGATATTAGTAAGATAGAATTGTGATAACATTATCATTTTCCTGGCCTTATCCCATTCACGGCGGTGTCGGCGCACAAGGTTTTATAAACCGTATCATTTGGCTTATTTTGTTACAGTCGCCTTATTTTAGCTTAGCTTATTTTGTTACCTGATAGAACTGTTATAACAAATAGTATCTGATACATCTTAAAGTAAAAAAATGACTGCTACAAGCTGACTGCTGAAAGTACATTATCCACAAAATAAAAGTGTTCAGACGTGAAATGAAAGCATTTAGTTGTACTTCGTTGTTTGACTAGATCGATAGAACGCTTCATTGACCAGGACCGGGTAATAAAAAACTTGAATGATACTATGCCCGCCCTATCGGAAAATAGAAGAGGATCTTTAGTTTCCTCGAGTCGCAGCAACAATGTCGTACAGTCGCCCACAGTAGTGCTAACTGTGTTTTTTCTCCTATTTTAGTGTCTGGAACTTTTTCTTTAAACATTTAGCTGTAAAGTTTAGCTAAGAAGTTACCGGAGTCATCTCGTATTGGTCTTTGTGTGCTACTTTTGTTTCCTGATGACAACAGTTGTTTTAAAGAAAAGCAAAATTTACAGGAAACTTTTCTCCAAATGTAGTTCTGCTTTTGTTATTTAAATTAATTTCAAAATTATTTCTTACTTTGAAGTTTAAAATATATGTAACTTGTTATTGATAAAGTTTTTGTCACACTTCGAATACGATTATTACTGGCAAAAAACTTCTTCCTCTTAACAACGTTAACACCTTCAAAAATAAAAACATGTAACATACACGCCTTTGAACTTATAGACAGACAACTGAACCACTTGTCTTTTAAAAATAACTACATTCTGTATCAATACTTACAAGATAATCTCTAGCATTACTATTTCTTGTGCGAGTATCGTTGCAGTGTACATCAAGCTCTCCAACACAACTTGAAAGAAGAAAATCCTAACTCGGTCGAATCCCACGGGTATTGGAACAACTTTCGAGAAATACGACCGAACCTGTCAAGGCTTGTTCCTTACGCAACCTACAAGGCAATGTAGATATGTTTTATATTTTTGTAAAAAAAAATAACTAGAAAATTCTTATAAGAAAATGATGGGAGGGACGGTGAAGTGAATTTGATGAAGGGCGGAAGGGCAAATATTCTCTTACTGTGCGTCACCACTTCCGTCAATTAAAGTCATCGCACGCATCCGCAGTTGTTATTTTCTATGGGAAGCGGTCGCTTCCAATCGGTCTTTCGGCGAATCCAGGTGGCCGCTGGCTCGTTTGCCACCTAATTAAATAAAGTAATGTATAAAATAAAATTATTAAATATCAATACAAATTAAACCAAAGATCCAATAACGCCAATTTGTTTTCATTTTGCTCTATCTTGATATTAAAAACAGGTATTTAGATGGAAAGAAAATGAAAAATATCACTGAACTTAAAAGAAAATCAAACATGGAATTCAATGAATTTTATATAATGTTTAATGAACATCAGGAAAGGATCCTAATATGGATTAAGATTTAATTACGTACACGTAACGATACGTAACGTTCATCAGAAGGGAACGAGTGAGAAATTAATTTTTATTTGAGCTGGAAAACATTCGGGGTGAGTTTTTCCGGGTAAACGGCGCCGGCCGAACCCGACAAATGTAACGCGCCTCCCGACGACCGGATTATGTATTTTATTCGGAATCTCTTACCGATGTCGCTGCGTAATTGTGGATTACTCCGCGCTCGTGTTTTCATTTGTGCCGCTTTCTGTAAAGTGGGGAAGTTTTTACAGCTGCCTTATTCTTACACGAGCGCCTTCACTTTGTAAGGAATAATCTTGAACTTGAGCCATGGATGGTGGATTAGAAAACGTTAACGTTTTTTTTACCTATACATTATAATTAAGATCTTATTTTTAGCTATGGTTGGATACGATAACTCTAAAGTGAAGGTAAAACGATAATTTAATCATTGATTAATTTTTTCTTATAACAAGGTGAAGTCTAAAACAGAGTGATGTTAAAAATTCTATAACATACAAATCATTTCTTTGTATTTTTCCATCCATACCATCTCGATGGATGGCAATCAACAACCGTGCGGTTTTCGAGTAACTTTCTACCGCGTACTGACGCGTTGTGGACTGGTCTGTCCTCGGCGGTATTTCCAAACAGCTACAACTTAGGGTCCTTCAAGAAGCGAGTGTATCACCATCTCAAAGGCCGGCAACGCATCTGCGATTCCTCTGGTATTGCAGATGTCCATGGACGTTGATGAACACCTTGGTGTTCCCGCTGTTTGTCCCCTTCTCTTATAAGAAAATTATAAAGTTAAATTAAAATCAGATCATCGTCTACTCTGTCGAGATACAGATATTTTAAATCCAGTGTAAATTTGAAAACAAGAATAGTAGCAGTAAAGTAATAGTAAATATTCACTTCACGTGAAGCTGATAAAATTCAAGACAAATATGAAGTCAATAGAAGACAAACTGGAACAGAAATCAAATACTAATCAAAAGATCACTCTCTCAAAGCAGTTCGCTCTCGTGCACACCGCAACGTGTTCCAATTTAGTTTCGCTGCTCCGGCAAATATTTAAAGAGCTTACCGTAATGTGTGTAGTGGCAAAGTATCTCTGAGGTGACTTGCTTGTAACAAACTTAACAGACTATAAAAGGAATTATTAACTAACGCGTCTGCTTCAGAAAACATCTGGATCTAATTTGAACTGCGCTCGACGCCATTAAGAGTACAAAACGGAGTTGAATGTGTAATAAAGTTGAGTCTAGGTACGTAATTGGTGACATAAATATCGTCATGTGGGTAACAACTGACTCGTTAAAACAATTTTACAATTCAATGAAAATGTAAAATTCTGCTTACAAAGAAACTTAGATTTTTCGAATTGCTTTGGTAAAGTTTTAAATTATTCTGTTAAGTGGAGCTGACATTACTTGACTCAAAGTATTCTGAACCTTTTCTTTTAGAAAAGCATCGGTCAACAATTTGACTTGTCATGTCATTTATTTAATACATTCACAGAGTATTTTATGATGGAAACAAAGCTTTAACAAGACACTAATTTGTTTAGTTTAGTGATCGTATATTCAAGCATCACAAAATTCTTTATGCAAAGTTTTACCTTTTTTTTCTTAAGAACAGTAACTAATGAATGTTGAAGTTATTTTTTTACCTACAGCCACATAAATGATATAGTTACCTTTTTGTATTAAAATGTAACCTAATGAAGTCATTAATTAGGAAAACCTTACTTTACTTACTATCCGATGCCTCTTAAAGAAATAATTTACTAGAAAATGTTCGACATATAAGGACAAAAGAACATGGACCTATAAACTATAGTACGTTAACCGAAGTCTGATTACATCCTTTGTGCTCGAAGCCTACTTAATCCGAAGATATTGGATTAATTCTTTGTACAACAAAGGAGGTAAAGTTAATATGTACCGGTGAATGGTTATAAGTGAAATTCATTAATTCCGGGGACACGGGCTATCAGGGTGGGTCCCACGGACCTCGGCATGCGACATTGGTCAAAGTCCGAATAATAAGAGGACTGTGGAACTTTTTGATACGTTCGTAAATGCAGTGAGACAGATTGTTGTGCCTTTCACTCGCTGTTCGTGTGAATAGTCAAAGGGATCCCTTTGATGGTCTGCGCGACTGGTCTCTGTCACATCTTTGTATGCTTCGTGCTTCTATCTTTAATTACGACCGGAGGCTCTGACCGAACGGCTCACAATTATATTTAATTTAATGTTTTTGTTTTAATTTTAACATATAAAATTTATATCATATGGTTACAATGAATTACTTTGTAATATTAATTTAGGATGATTGAAAAAAATTATGTAATTTTGGTTCTAAATATTTATGTTTACTATGTTAAGGTAAACAAAGGGATATAAGATGATTACGTGCCTGAAATCTACCTAACAATGGGCTCCGCGGTCGTTATTAACAAGTTCCCTCTCAAAGTGAGTTTTACAGGAAATGAATCGGGTTGTATTGTTGAGGCAGGGGAGAGACGGTACTCAAGTTCGCCTATCAGTTGCAAAGGCCCGTTATTTGCTGTTTTTCACAAATAGTCGGTTCTCCCTTGAGAAGTGAAACGCAACGAAGTAGTGTAGGTGAGTCCCTATAGAAAGTACCAGAGTAACACGGTTCTTTGTAGGTTCCTCTTTTGTAAATAAAGCAGGAAATGCAATGAAAACATAACCAATTAATTAAGATTTTTAAACTTCGATCTATATTTAAGCGTTTTCTATCATTTTAGATTATATCTAATAAAGAACTAAAAAAGCCAACCAAGCAATAGAAGTAAATTTCAAGCAATAAAATAATCAATTTATTTATAATTTTGTAGAATGCAGAAAATCAGTGAGAGCTATGTTAATGTATATCGGTATTAGAAAGCATATGCCTGCGACTTCGTCTGCGCAGAATTAAAAAAAAAACAATAAGTAAAGCCTGTTTCAACAGGGGTTATTTAATAACTACCTAACAGTAAAATAATTTTTCGAACAACGAATAAAAAAAATTAAAAATAGCACACTTGTGAATTTCAAACTTTAATGACGTAATTCATAAAATTAACTTCAACACGCTGCAACTGGAGCCCCACACCAGCGTGGGCAGTATACAGTTCTCTCAAGGCAAAGCTCGGTGAAAGCTTTCAAAAACTATTTAAAGAGGCTTTGTAGGCAATTGCTGCGGGACCAAGGCTTAGGCGGCAATGGAGAGAAAAGCGTATCTTACAAAAGAATAAGTTTTCAATACTATCTGTATTTCGAGCTTGCATCTTGTACCTTACTCGCTTTTTTATTTCACTGTTAAATAAATTTAGATACAGTACGTAAGTTTGTATGTGCATATATCCAACGATATTAGCACGAGAGCTACTATGGGAAACTTTTGAATTTTTTTTCCACTCATCTAATTTATTAAGCTTGATACTTTCGTCCAACCTTTTTGGAAATCTTAAGAAAAAATTTTGAAATTAACATCTTTTTTGACATTTTTTACTTTTGATGTTTTGTTTTACATCGTGTACTTTTTTATATAAAATTTATCTTGTTCATATCAATAAAAAGTCTTGTCAGTCTTGTAAGCATTTTCATCACAATAAAAAACAGTTCTTTACTTTTAATATAAATCTTTATTTTTAACATCAAAGCTATCGAAGACTTCAGCTCATCAACACATACTGTTCCAGTTTTGAAGATCTTCATATATTCATTTATTGTTTCAAGTAATACATTTCATATTAATACCAAAAAAATGTTTCAATCATATAAACCAAATAAGAACATTAGTTGTATTGTAAATAACAAACTTTGTAAATTGCCCAGACTATGTTCTTTATGTCAAATTTAATCGAGATTCAATTTTTTCTATCATAAAAACCTTATGCTGAATAACAAACACAACAAAAAAAAAATTAATGAAATTGGTCCAACCGTTCACGCGTGATGCCGAGGCCAATAATACGAGGAAATAGATTTTTTTTTTATATAACATATAATATAATATAAATGCGAATGTTTAGATGGATGGATGGGTAGTTGGATGTTTGTTTGAGGGTATCTCCGGTACGCGTCAACGGATCTTGGAAATTTGGCACAGATGTAGAACATTTTAATGCTGCGCGGATGGAGTAGCGGGCAACAGCTAGTAGTTTATAAATTAAATTCCAAGTACATTACACAAGAAGTAAAAGTAATTTGCTGTTAACGCGTTAATAATTTTATTACTTCAAATAGATATTTCATAAATATTTATGATAATTTAACACTACACTGTAATATTAAATCAATGAGTGAGCAAACGATAAACTAATAGCCATATTGGAAATAATAACTGTATCAAGTCGAGGCAATATTCAGCGTCGGACGTAAGCCGGCGGAACTTCCTGTTTGTTGTCGAGTGCGGAAATTCAATTATGACGCGATAAAAGTACTGATGGTGACGGTACGCTCCACTCCTTTCACTCGTAAAAGTATATTAATACAGTTATTCATGTCATTTGTAATTTTCAGTACAACATGCATGGATTATTCCAAACGAATTTACTAATTTACTACTATATTTCTTCTCGTACTTGTAAACCCATAATTTTATTTCTCGTCCAAAGTGATGAAGTTGGATTCGCTCTTGATAAGTGCAGTCATATGTTTCTTGCATTGATCTTGTTAACATGATTTAATATAGTTATTATTATTATTATTACTTAATTTAGACTTATTGCATCTCACACACTTGTGTTGCCAATAAAAAACACTTTTGTAACACATTGTTTAATAAATATTTATTATTACGAAAGATGAAGTTTAATTTAAATGACATACAGGTATGAAGTGAACGCAAACACTCGGCCGCCCGTCTGAATGGACTTTGACACTTCACGCTTCGGAGTTTGTTTTTATTTCAGCGTTTGTGGGGGCACGTACGGTCGATAAATTTCGCAGTACTTAGGTGGCCGTCACTTGCACTACCTCGCCGCTTTCGAGTGCCTCTCGACCAAATTGGACCGGCACGCCTATAAGGTCTACTTACCTCGAAAACATCTCGAATTTGCGACCGTTTGCTGCAAATACTGATGGCACTTTGGTGTCTTATTTATTGTTTTTACTTTTGCATATTTCTTCGTTGTTTGTTTTTTCTATCTGTATAAGAAATTACAGGTATATTACTACGAGGGTAATATCGAGCGATACTTATGTAATATCACAATTATTATATAAGAAGCAATATTATATAATAAGCTTGCAAACTGTTCAAAAGGAATATAAAGTACTTACGACGCAGGTATTAAGTGAGATAAAACAGTACTTTTCTCAAGCTTCAGCTGTTATGTGTGGAACAACTAAGATAAGTGGCCTCTCAAAATTGTCTCTCAAACGGTAATAGCGACTGAAACTGAACAATTCTCAGGAGGTACTCGGTAAATAGTTTCCTGAAACGAGTGAAAGGAGCTGAAAACTGGATCGCGTCGAACGGTTCCTAAAACTAGATTAAGTGAAAGCGCTATGTGAAATTTGACCGACGTTGATACTTGAAAGATGTGTTCTACTACTTCGTCTTATGTTTTCAAATTTGAAAGGGTGTTTCCGGTTTTATTGGATCTATTGTTTCTATGGATTTGAAAGAATCAATGGGAAAACATTGGAATTTGTAAATTACTTTATTGTTTTAATAGGTCACTATCGTTGCCACAAGTTCGAATATATTTTCAAGTTTATGTTTAAACTAGTTGTCGCCCACGATTCCGACCGGAATTAAAAAACCTTAATAAATAGCCTATGTGTTCTTCCAGGCTATGTTCTACATCTGTGCCAAATTTCATTAAGATCCGTTAAGCCGTTCTGGAGATAGCTTCAAACAAACTTCTAAACATTCGCATTTATAATATTAGTAAGATTCAAGTAGTCCTTCAATATCCGTCAACATCTATACATATTTATAAAATTGGAGTATCTGTATTTGTTGTAGCTGATAACAAAAAAACAATGTTTTTAATTTTTGTCCGTCTGTATGTCTTTCCGCAAGTCACCGTTTGTTCCGGGTGTACTCGGTGACGGTACTTGGACGGTAGCTGACGCAAGCCGGCATATTATAGGCTAACTTTACCGCGCTGCCGATGTCACGGGCGATCGCTTGTGTTTTCATAAAATAAAATACCTTAAAACCGAGCCATAATGTAGTTATATAGTACGAAAATTTAAATGTAATTTGTGACATTTTAACAAAAAGTTTTTTATAATATTATCTTGTTTTAATAACACGATATAGTTTCAACTAGTAGCTTGAACTGTCTTTAGCTACACACTCAAAGTTTGAGATTAAACACCGTAGCAAAACTTAACAAATTGACATAGGTTCTCTCGCTTAGGCACCACACAGCAATTCCATACGTAAAACTTTTGTCTACAAAGTGCACACTATGCAAGTGAAACAAATCTAGTACTCGTCTTTATAATAAACTTAATCGTATTACTTAGTTTTAATGTTAAAAGTTAATTTAACTTAATTCAAGATTTAACTACTACTTTACTTTAATATAAATTTTTAAATAGATCCCAATAATTCCGTTAAGATTTATATTAGAATAAGCATTAAATTAAAAAATACAAAATTTTAGAAAACTTGTCAATGAATAACTTTTTCATTACTTAATTTTTAATACAATGTATGTAAGTATTTCATAGTTAATTATAACATGATCAAGTAAACATAAGGCTAGTTATCTCCATCAATATATCGGCCTATTAGTCTTGTTCAAAGTCAGTGGATCGCGGAGTTAGTTGGGGGTCAAATTATGAATCTCAATATTACAAAGGGAGCTCGGGCTCGGGGCCGCGCCGCCCAATGGAATATTTATGAGTGAACATTTACAGCTGATAAAACTCAGCTAGTTCGTTCCGAGTCACTCTAATAAGCGGATGTTTTCTTTTCGCTTTGGAATATTTTTATTTAACTGTAACTAATTTAGCGGCGTCTTGTAACAAATGGTTTGCAGTTTAATTTATGTGGAACATTGATTTGTATAAAGTTGTAGTAGATCTTCCTTTTTTTGCAATTATCCTGAGTCAAACACAAAACTTAGACTAGTTTTAGTTAAAACTAGCTGTCGCTCGCGACTCTGTCTGCGCGGAATTAAAAAATACGTAATAAATAGCCTATGTGTTCTTCCAAGCTATGCTCTACATCTGTGCCAAATTTCATCAAGATCCGTTGTGCCGTTACCGTTACCTTCAAACAAACATCCATCCATCCATCATAAACATTCGCATTTTTAATATTAGTAATGCTTAGTAAAATTATTAAAATAAATTTAAAATTACGCAGTTTTAACTATTAAATATAATTAAAAAAATGTAAACAAAAGTATTAATCCTTACGAAATAAGTAACATATACAACAAATTTGTATTACTTAAAAAACCAAGCCTACAACAAGGCAATTGATTTAAATAAAAAAATATGAAATTGTTTATTACAAGCAGCGGGCGTAATAAGTGTCCCAGCAATGTGCAATATCGGGAGGCCGGTATAAAATTTGCAATTGTATGTCGAGCCGTGCGAGGGAATATTTAAATAAAGGTATTCCCTTTGCTACGTGACAATTGTTTAACTGCTTACGTTGTGCGGATAACTTAGATATGTCTAAACAAGTTGATTGATTGGAAATGAATTTTAAATGCATAGACGACTTTGGGTAATATGTTCCGACACTGTTCATTGGTTCAACACTCTTTTGATTAACTTTACTTTATAAGTATATTTCTGCGTCTATCGAGTGCATGTTTATGGATCTGTCTAATATAATACAAGTTACCTGTATTGCTATAATTTTGTTTAAACTCTTTTTTAGTTGCCCAAGTGTTTAAATAAATATTTATAATTACAATGACTATATTATATTACTCAATTAGTTAGTTTTAAATATTCTCTTACTGTCTTACCTAGTAGAATAAAATCTATATCTGTAACAATTTTACGTCCACTTTTCACTCGGATGGTTGTAAAGGTTTCAGTGGTTTGGAAAGTGGAATGTTCTCTCCGCAGCAATAATCATTTATCGGGCGACGTTTCGCCGGCACGTGACGCGGTTCACTATTGGCCCTCAGGCCAACTATTGACTCTTTCACACGTTTATTTGGGACAGAATGTTTACACATACTCTTTACGGTCAAATTCAATATACAATTACTATGGTGAAGATTTCGTATTCGTGGATATTGAAATGGGTTTGAATTCACAATTGTGTAATTATTTGAACCAATCTTAATCTATTTCTGTACACGATTTTTACACCCATTTCATCGTTACACCCATTGAAATTACACTATTCTTCAAAATTTGTTACGTTACTTTACTGTTAAAGGCAAACAAAACTGTTCCTTTGTTATGAATTTAATTATTCTACTTTTTTACACTTGAATAAAGATTACTTGACTCCGTCTATAATTGATCAATATTAAGCAATTTTTTCCAATAAATCAGCGTAAAAGATGAAACTTTCCGCAGATGAGGCCGGCTCCTATTGACGCGAGAATAATGACGCCTTGTCAAAATTATGATTAAAATAAATCTTTAACCGAAGACCATCAGGGCCCAAATATTGGTGTTACGATTCCTTTATCGGTATTGTTCGACGTTAACTAGAAGTCAGCGAAAGGACACAGAGATAAAAAAGAAAGAACTAATTCAAATTATTCATCACGTAATGACTAACAACGAGTACTCAAATGTATATAATAATAAATAATAAAAATAGCCGGTCTTAATTTGTAGAGGCATTTCCTTCCTTGTCTCTTTTTTATATTGAATAAGCCAGCGATTAACCAGGATCTATTTGATATTAAGTGATGATGTGGTCCTATCTTGGTATACGCTAACTTAGTAAATGTATCTGTACTCTTGTCTCCAAACATAGAGGTGAAAAATTGATGCTGACAACTTGTTCCATTCCTTTGTATATTTTATTAGCTGTCGCCCGTGACTCTGTCCGCGTGGTATTAGAAAAACTTAATAAGCAGCCTATGTATTCTTCCAGATTATGTTCTATATATGTGCCAAATTTCATCATGATCTGTTGAGCCGTTCCGGAGATACCTTCAAACTAACATCCATTCATCCATCCATACATCCTTCTAAACATTCGCATTTGTAATATTATAATATTAGTAAGATGTAACCATATCGATAATAACTAATAACATGTAAGTTAAAACGGGAATACATTTTTATTCATCTTGTCAAACTCGCGTCGTTACGGCAGCGCGATTCGGCGCACGTGTCGCTGACAGGGACTGACACCTTCCCCTCGTGCCCCCTTCTGTCCTGAGCCTGCCTCACACAGACCCACTAACATTATTATATTGCACACTATTAAATTCCTTCGCTTTTATCAAAGGAATTTGACGAAGTGTGAACCAGTTCAAACATGTATTAACAAAAACAAGTACAGTTGGATATTATCGTAAACATTTACCTTAAATTCTGTAAACTAGGTAATATTTTCATTCAGAAATATGGAGGTAATAAGAGTGCAAGTTATTGCCACACAACGAAGTTATAAAGGGCGAAATACCGACATAATATTAGGTTCGAGTACAGATAAGTTTGTAAGCGAGGCAGTGTATCGGGTTGGCGGGAGTTCACAAAATTCCAGGCGCGTAAAGCATGTCACACGTAACTTAATTAAATTCTATTATACGCCGGCAAAGATAAATAACTCCAGTCCGTTAGGCGTTCACGGCAGCGAGGCTAAATTTAGAAAGAATGAAGCAATTCTTTTGTGGAAGTCAACACTACGGAGGAGTTGAGTTTTGCGCAAACTAAATTTACTCACCGGGTGAAGGGTGAAATAAAAAGGTGTCACTGACAAAGTATTCTATTGTAACGTCACGATAAATTAACTGATTAAAGTAGGAACCATGAAAAGTATTATAAAAATTTAAAGAACAAAGAACATCAATGATACTTGTTTGTCAATATTACTGGAACATGTGATAGCAAATTAGCATAATTTTATAATTAAGTAAAAAAAACTTGAGAGGTGTGTTGGAACACCCAGATGGAACGAAGTTCCTTTCGATTAATTAGTGAAGGAACCAATGTTTATTCTATGAATAAAAAACTTAAGTCTTCACAAGAAGTACAATTATTTCTATGAATTTTCGTTATATATTGTCACGTCGTTGCCATGGTGAAGTAGCGCTCATTCGTCGTTAACATACTTGAAAAGTGTCCTGACAACTTTTCGTAAGAATTTTTTCCGTCTAGCCCCCTTTCACAACGCGCGATAAGGAACTTCGTTCCAAAAATAATTTCACTTCAATGGAACATGTAAACAACTCGTTAAAACAGAGTGGTAAAATCACCTTTTGAAGTGGATAATATGTTAAAATACACAGTACAACGTGGAAATTTCTGTTCACGCTTGTACATATTTACGCTTTTAAATAGTGGTAAGTGAGTTAGTGAAGCAGGCGGCGCGCGCTCGTGTAGGCCACATTTTAAATGCAATTATCTGTAATGCGATGTCGTCTGTCTCGGTCGTGCCTCACTACAGCACTTTGCTTCCAATTGCATAGCTTCAACGGCAAATACGTTTAGCGTAAAAAAGACGACCGCTTCTCGCTTCCCGTTGCCCGATAGAACCGAAGGCATACCACGCTTCGCGGATTTTATGTTGCGCATTTTTAAGGACATATTTTATATTCTATAGTGTATTTAAAACTATCAATGATTATAATAATATACCATTGTTTCTGCATCTTATTCTTCTCTTTTCTATATATATAAAAGAAAGTCGTGTTAGTTACACTATTTATAAGTCAAGATCGGTCGAACTGATTTAGCTGAAAATTGATGGGGAGGTAGCTTAGAACTAGGAGACGGACATAGGATTTTTTTTTATCTTGTGTGCATTTTTTTATTCCGCGCGGACGAAGTCGCGGGTAAAAGCTTGTTCTTATCATATGTTTAGAATTATGTGTCATTTATGTATTTGAAAGTGAGATAGATTTTTTAAATAAAAGCTTATATAAAATTTGTACTCTGTAAGCAGTCTATTAAGAGAATATTGTTTTTAAAAGTCTTTGTTGTCGACGATGCGGAGGCACGAGAAGAAACGGTTATATGCATCCAAGTGCATCTTGACTATTGTCCATTTGCTCGGGCAAATAAAGAAAGTTCGAAACTCAGCGGATGTTATCTCGACGATATTACCGTCTGCGAGCTGAGACTCTGTGCTAAATGTTTGTGACGGACAAAAGAAAAGGCGCATTCAGACTGACACTGATACTTACCATCCACTTTTAAAATTTGAAGACAGCATGTGAAGGAAATGCTAAAATGAAAAGCAAATTCTAGATTTTTCTGATTTGATTTTCGATTCCTAGAATGATTTTTTTTTTTTTGATAGAAAAGTACATAGAATATTACGTCCATTCAATTGAGAAATTTATGCATTTATTTCTTATATTTACATCTAAGGAATAAATTTGTAAAATACGAATTCGTATAAAAATGATCTCGTGTAAGAACAAATATGATACGGAAGTCGGTTCCTTAAACCGAAATGTAATTTCGATGAAAAACCGATTACCAGTACGAGCCTAAAGTACTTACAAGTATCCCTGAGGACCCTCCGCGAGTAATTCTTCTTCCAATCTGCAGAAGGTAACGAAACATTAAAATAAGTAAATCAATAAATCCACTGCCTCACCACTGAGCGGTCCCGCAGTAACAAAATATAGATATTCATTGGTCTCGAGATCAGAAATGCTTTTATCGTTGGAGTATTTGAATTTCCTACGAGCTTTCGTTCCTGGATAAATTCCTTTTAAGGCGCGGAACGCCGAGCCTAAGTATACTGACCCGTAGATTTTATGCGCATTTCGCTTTACATAATCTTTACTTGCTTATAGTGCACTAAAGTTAACTTTGTCCTTTCGAACTTCTCTTCTTTATTTATATCATTATCCTTTATTTTTGGGATTGGGGGTATTTCAATAATGCACGATTTGTTAAAATTGTATTTTCTTTTTGTTTCAGGTAAGAATATGAAAAGAGATTACAGTAAGAAGTGTTTTTATTACAACATAATCTGTGGGTAAATATGCTAAACAAATATAGGAATAAGTACAAATACTTCGGAAGTAGAATAGTACTAAATGCTTTTTAGTACTATACTAATATAATGTTTCTTGTGTAAAAAATATTATTTTATGAATGCGTGGATTTCTTAGTGAATGTTAGTTTTAATTTCAGTTTAATTTTAATTTATTACAGTTAGAGAGTCTTTAGAAATTTCATAACATCAATTTAAATTTATCAATAAATTATAAATTATCGTCGTTGTTCGACTTGTTGTACTTTTCATAAAACACAATTACAAAACATCACAGACAAGTTTACAATTAAAAGGGTATCTCAACGGAGATTTGAGTTTGCTCGGAATTCACGAATCATTCCACAATATTCCAACTTTAATTTTCAAAGCTTTGACACATTAATGAGATTAATACTGAGTTTCAATCAGGTATAACGACTGAAATAAATTCAATGTTTTCATTTAAATACGATTAGAAACTACGTAAATACGAATTGAGAAAAAAGAGAGTTAAATCTCGTATTTACGCTCTTAATTACTTAATGATTATTAGTTTTGATGTGTACTGAGGTGAAAAATTAAGTTATGAATGTTGTCGATATAAGATCGCTTGGGAAATAATTGAGTTGTAGCCAATGTACCATTCTCAGGAGATTATCTTTGACGACATTATATGGTGGCGTGGTAATTCAAAGTTTAAAGTACACTAAAAAAAATGATATCGTTTGCTGGCGTTACTGATATTTGCGTTTGGTAGTTGAAAATATTAAATACGCCATTTTGTTTATTCGAAAAACTGTTCATTATGAAAACAACAAATAATTGAGCAGGGTATGTTTTGAAAAGCAATTTATTTTTTCTTTGTCCAAAAAATTAAATCAATAGTAAACGTGCTTTTATTCAGCAAGTCGCTAAAACACGATTAACAAACAGCCAGCTCGACGGATATTCGTGTCAAATCCACGGCGTGGGTCAATTTAAATCATAATTGCGTATTTCGAAGTCTACCGGCGAGACGGAAGTATGCGATTTTGATCGTTGTGCTGCAGACATTGAGACTCAATTTTGGTTAATTAAAATTATCCCGTCGCACGTTCAGCTTTACACGTCGCTAAAGGTTTTACGAGGCTCTGTAATAGTTAAAGTTTGATAGACCATCTAAATTTATTTTAATAAATTGTTGTTAAATATTCTTCATAGTACCTATATTCTCTGAAAGAACATACATTACATATTTCACATTTATTATTATGAAGATTCCATTACTCGTGATGTCACGACGAGAGATGAAAAAAATTGTACGAAATTCTCCGTACTCGCGACAAAACATTATATACACGTGGTACATTTCCTGAACGTAATCCTCACAAAACGGAGATTTCACTGTATAATTAAAGTAGATTGCAATTAGTTACAATATTGTTCATTCCGGCTTTACGATAGATTTTTGATTCGACGATTGATTATTTTTTTATTTTTTATTTTATATATATTATTAATTAGATAGTATAATTATTAATTATCTAAACATGTTTGAAAAGAACAGTTAAGTAAAGCGTTAAAACCCGGTACACACAAACAAGACAGCGCACATAAATATCAGCAACAAATGTCGAGCGCGGGAGCCTATGCAAATTTCATTTGCGAGTAATCCACTCAGTGAGATTGCCGTTGATTGATAGACGTAAATTGGAAATAGGCTACGCATTCCGTACAGCCGCGCAACGCCGCGTGCCGCCCACCACGCGTTGACGCGCCAAGCCTAGCCCACTGCTGCGCCGGACAATTTTATTAAATATATTTAACTGGTTCGTTTAATATATCAGTCAATATCATATGTCACAAGAGAATAAATAACAATTTTGGAAACTAAATACTGTAAACAAGCAATAGTTCTGTTGTTAAGAAACTGGGTTCTTAGCATGATTAGGCTGTTTAAGTTTGCTATTTCTTACGAACATTATGTTAGTAAAAACAACAAAACGTTGAAGTTATATAAACAATAGTTCGTTATTTATAATGTAATTTTTTTAGTAATTATCGATTTTACTTTTAAGAAATTATTTGTACTTCCAAATAAGTGGCGATATAAACAAAAGATGGTAGTTAAACATTTGTCTATAACTTTGGATCTTATTTAATATGTTTTTGTTAATACTATCGATTGTCATAGTACACTCATATAATTTACACCAACATCAACAAAAAATCAATAAGGAAAACCCTCTCAACACTTTTTCACTAATTGTTTCTCAACTTTTTGCTACATTCCGAACCAATTTTCGGTAAGGACCGTCTATCAACGACTTCTGTTATCTTTTTTCAACGTATGCTAAATATTTTATAACTTAAAATAATTTACCTTTTTTATATTGTAAGGTGGGAAACAAGCAAGCAGTCACCTGATTCACAGAAATAGCAAAGGGCTTTTGCCTCCGTCAAATCCACTATAGCGTCCCATAAAATTAGGCCTCCGGCACTACACTCATCAGACGAAATGCAGAATTGCTTTCATTTAATACGTGTCTTCTGTGTGGTAGTAGCATTTCACCAGTCGACCCACCCATTCGTACAACAAATTTTGTTGTTCCTGGCGTCTACCACTGTTAAAGCTTTCCTACTAAGTAATTACTTAAACAGTATCAGATTACACCTATTAAAAAAACAAACTACACATTTGTATAGGTATATAGCAAAACCAATTACATTAAGTAACAATCCATCCATCAAACTCATAAACTTGGAACATTCAAGTTAAAGTAATAGAAAGTTATTTATAAGTTACTATTTCTATCAAACACACGCTATTCGTGTGCTTTGTTGTTAACACGTTGCTTTTATTAGTTTTACGATGTTTTTTATAGCTCTAATTGAAGTTGACAACGTACTGAATGTTTAATACGAGCTTTTATTTATTCTTTGTGAATTAAAAAATGAAAGTTCCAGTCGAAGAAATTAATTTACATTAAACATCACTGAGATGCGTTATTTCCATTTCAAACCGTTTTCTATATCAATGGATTTCTATACTGTTGTTTTTGATCCATACAATCCGAGACGTTACTTTTATGAATGTTTTCACTTTGTAATGAACCCAAGTTATCGACTGGAATCGTAAAAATTTACGTGTTCGAGACTTAATCGACCATTTCACATCCATTATCCTAAAAAAGAAACTGCAACATTTAGATAAACGTTTACAACGGGATCGAAGGAACCTTTTTTTTGTATCTATTAGACGACATCAATATCCATTACCGCTTAATCTCAATTTGTGTCCGAGGACAAAATGAAATTGTTTGAATTGGTTCAATAAAGGACTTAAACAAGTAGAAAACGTGTTTAAGTGATATTTATTACTTAATTATTTGTTACGTGGTAGGCCCACGCCCATCTTTTGTTACAAGTTTGTGTGCGGTGTGGATGTGTTTATGCATGACTGTCGCTGACTGTGGTCGATTTAATTTATCGACATAAAAACCAAGTAAGATCAAAATATGCCTATTTCAAATTGACAACAGGAATGAAAAACTAAAGTTATCCTGAATTCCAGTGTTAAATTGTTTTATTAGTGAGATTGAATGTGGATGGCTATAAAGGTAGAGGAAGACCAAATAAAGTATGGATGGATTGTGTGAAAGAGGATATGCGTAAGAAGGGGGTAAATTCAAATATGACGGCTGATATAGATATATGGAGGAGCAGTACATACTGTGCCAACCCTTCATAGGGATAAGGGCAGGTTGATGATGAATGAATTTAAAAAAAAAAGTTTTGATTATTATTTAATTTTAAATGAAAAAGATATTAAAAACAACACTGTTGGCTACCTTATCGTAAATATAAACGTGAAAATGCCCGGCTAATTTTGGCTTAGATATTAATTTAATTATTTCCGTACGAAACTCGTAACTTTTTAAACAAACGGAAACAATGTTTTGAGAGCCTTTATATATAAGTGGTCTAAATCACACACAATTTAACTCGAAGTTACTTCTCGTATGTACACGCGGCTTGCTCCCATGACCAGGGTTAATTGAACCGGGCCGGGAATTATACGAACTTTCGGTAACGTTTATGCCAACAGACGTTTCTAATGGAAACACTCCGCCTACTCTAACGGCCGAAATCAATATTTGAGATCAATCTAAGAATTACTTTAATTACTGTGTGTGAAACAGAGCTGAAAATCGATCACCTAAGCATCATGTTCTTCGACTACTATTGCAATCTTTAGATCAGATAAATTTGGCTTAGCAAAAATAGTTTGAGATCGGATATTGATTTCGGCCATACAATGCTAAGGCTTATGCTAACAGACGTTTCTAGTGGGGACGCTCCGCATCTCCTAGTCAATATTAATACAGGATCTGTCAAATATCAAAGTTTATTGAGCCTTAAAATTGCTGTTTATCTTATAACTTTAACACCGTGTAGTACATGACAGGAATATTGATTTATTGAAAACTTGAGAATCTTTATCTAATAGTTATTCTAGTAATTATTCATGTGAAATTATTATTAACACATTGCAATGTTTTTTCAGATCAAAGCAACGAATACTGTTTACTAGTAAAAATCTATTTGTTGACATTTAAAATACTCTACATAACACATCTTTCAAGAATACGCTTTAAAATTAACATTATTAAACAGTCATCTCAGATAAACACTTATTGATTTATTATCTATTTTTTTTTTTATTTATAATACACATTGTTAGTCTTGGCATTAGAACAAAGTCTCACAAAACTATATAAAACTAGCTGTCGCCCGCGACTCCGTCCGCGCACAGTTAAAAAAAAATGAAAAATAGATGTTGGCCGATTCTCAGACCTACTGAATATGCTCACAAAATTTCATGAGAATCGGTCGAGCCGTTTCGGAGGAGTACGGGAACGAAAACTGTGACACGAGAATTTTATATATTAGATGATTCGACATCAGAATAAAAATAAAAAAAATTAAATTAAAGTAAAAGACGAAGTTAAATAAAACAAAATTAAAGTAAAGGAAAGTTAAATTAAATTAAATGTAAGGAAAGTTAAATTAAATTAAATGTAAGGAAAGTTAAACTAAATAAGAACGGAGAATAAAAGTGTTATGGTAATGAATCTAATAAATTTTTCTTAAGGTTTTTTTTAATTTCCATTTGATATTTTCATACCTAGATACTAATATTGCCTTTCATTGACAATAATCGACAAGAAATTCTATGGAAATATCATCAAATGTACATAAATAAATCCATCTAACATTTAATATAGTGTTTCTTAGGAAGATGGTTCCGTTTAAAAGATAAACGGACGTTATCAAATACGACGTTCGTATATCATTTGAGCCATTTGATAGTTTAATACTGTGAAATATCTGTGTGTTGTAAAGTAAATATCTTATATTCGCATCAGCGTGAGGTGTTTTGAGTTGGTCGTTGCAAGACGCTGCCTGTTTCAACTTTGCTCGGGATTTCGGTTGTTTGATCTGTCAGCTTTGCTGTTATTCTAAGAGTTAACGCGAGTAACGTTTGTAAATGTCTGGATTGTTTTTAAATTTATTGTTCGTTAATTTATAAATGTTTTATTTTGTAACTTCATATTGTATTTTAACTTTTTATTAGTTTTACTAATCATTAATGATTAATGCTGTTTAAAAAAAAATATTTAATACGAATAACGGTACATTAATAAAACTTAATTTGTGAATTCGTCCACGTTATTTACAGTGAATTTCTAACTTAGATTAATGTTATGTTGATGACAAAGTACAAGAAAAACATGTAAAAGAAATAAAAAAAAACAATTCCAATATAGATAACTTTCATCTCATAAAATAAAAATATTGGAACAAATAAATCTAAGATAAACATGTTTTATCATTGTTGACATGATGTATAAATCGCTACAAGTACACATCGATAAGAAAATATTGGGCTTAAATAGAGGAGCGTACGTGCGCGGTACAATGTTTGCTTTCACCTGCGAACGTTCGGAGGCAAACATTTAATATGGGCAGGCGAGAGGATCGCAATCGGTGCCAATATGTGTGTGCGTATCGGCAGCGCGAATGGAAACGCACTCAGCGCCACTGACTTTGATGCAATACAGTGTACGGTAACGCAGTGAGCCGTTTATAGGCTGTTAGTCGGACTCGAATTAACCCTTTGTGTGATCCTCAAATTGCGCCATGTTTTATCTTCGACTGTGTGACGTGTCATAGTGTGTTATGCATCATTGCACATAGTTTTAGACGATTGTGATGCGTACTAGTAATGTAAAATAAACAAGCAAAAGAAAATATATAACTTACTAGCTGTTGCCCGCGACTCCGTCCGCGCGCAGTTAAAAAAAACTTAATAGCGATATGAAAAATAGATAGTAGCCGATCCTCAGACCTACTGAATATGAATATAAAATTTCATAAAAATCGGTCAAGCCGTTTCAGAGATACTCCTCTGAAACGGCTTAACATACACGGTAACTAACATTGTGACATGAGAATTTTATATATAAGGTAATGTTAATAATACCCTAAGAGATTTTCTAAGTCAAGTAATCAGCAAGAATAGAATTTATGATTGGTTAGAGTCTGAATATATATTTTACTCAAAACTGAAACATAAAAAGGTTGAGTAATAAAAATATAAGATCGGAGATCAATACCGAGCGCGACACGACAGCTAATCAAGATGCAGGTCGCGCGATTTGTTTCTCCCTCAGAGTTGAAATTAATTCATAACAACCTCGAGGACTTCCGACCCACCCGCACTACTTTTGCTTGGTGCTAGTGAAAACTTAAAAATGTCACTAACTTTATTTATATCCCAACAAAACGTTTAGTTCATACTTTTGAGCGATAGAGTAGTAAAAGTTTAAAGGTGTCGGATTTAAGGCACTCTACGCTAAATATGTACCTTTAACTATCAAAATAAAAATACTTATCACTATACAGTATGTTTTATTAATCGTTGGTTTCAGAGACCAAATCCCTGTATAAAAAATATTGTTATCTCTGTTATATCAAGGATAATGAAAAGGATGACAATATGTTTTATACAGACCTTTTGGTCTCAGACACCAATGATTAGTGTGTTTTGACAGTATCCACGGCTATCTATCTTACGGTATCTTGTTCAAAACTAATACAAAACAGATCCTCTAAACAAAATTGTAAACTCGTACGTTATGTAAATAACTTAATTACGTCACCATGGCAACGAATACATCGCTACTCGGAAATATAATTTTCTTTGATATATCAAAGCGGTTCGTATCTCACGTAATATTCTATGTTCACTTGACTTGATCCGCTCCGCCGCAGATTTTCAAAATAAATGTATCGTATACGAGTCGTGTGGAATTTAACGCGATATCCACGAGAATAAACTTTAGAATTGTGATTCGAGAGTACGTTATCCGATACAATATATCTTCGGTCAATATCTTGTACTCAATTTGAAATTGTTTTCATCGCAATATGTTCCGGTGCTATTGAAAAATATTGCTTGATTCTAAAGTTGGTGAAATTATTATGAAATTGTGTTTCAACGAAAATTGTCTCTACAGTTTATACTGTAGAGTATGCGTTTATATTTTACGGTATTTTCATTTAGGATTATTGAATGAAAAATATTGAAAAAAGATGTGCAAATGGTCATATAATGTCCATGCTTGCATTGGTTCAGTGTGTTTTTTTTTTTGAAAACAAGTTATTTCCGATTACAAATTACAATTGTATATAAAAGTTAAATAATTTATATTACAAATAAACACTATATATTGTAAAGAAAATGTTTAAAAATATGTTACGCTTGTACATAAACATCGTTTCCTTTGACGTTACTTTGAGTTTTCGCAAATATGTTTTTCTCGGAGATTTCTGGTTTGGAAAAACTGTCAAGCTCAACACTTCCTGTTATTTTATCTTTTAATAATTTTCGTATCGTTTTATATTTAAGCTTAAACGATTTATAAATAGGACTCCTCCAGACATAAGTTAACAAATATTGATATATTTTTGAATCAATTTTTTTTTTAAAGTAAACATCAACACAGATATAAAATTTTACTAATATTATAAATGTGAATGTTTAGATTGATGGATGGATGTTTGGAGGAATCTCCGGAACACCTGAACGGATCTTAATGAAATTTGGCACTTAATAGTGTGGAAGAACCCATAGGCTACTTATTAATTTTTTTTTTCATTCCGCGCAGACGGAGTCACGGGCGACAGCTAGCAATTAATAAAACAGTTACCTCAGATACGAATCAATTTACAAAAACAAAAATATTCAACACTTTCTGTATGCCCCAAGTTGTTTTAATGCATATTTTAAAGTAGAGAGTTACGGTGCGCCGGCATTGACCCGTAGGCTATCATTTCATTTCAGCAATGTTCATACAAATACCAATATTCTTTTGAACTTGAGTAAACGTTTGCATTGGGATTGCGTCGCTTGAGCCGGGCAGGCTGCAAAGCTTCATGTTTGATGCGCGGGCACGCGCCGCTGCGTATCGCCGAAGGGTATACTCCTACTGAGTGATATTTTATCACTCATACGATTTTACGCCACCTTTTTTCTTGTAAAGATGTTTGCTAATGCTTTAACCTTCCTTATAATAAAGTATAAAAAGTAATAAACTTTTAAGAACTAGTTTGTCGCGATTACTTAATGAATTTTAGCATCTTTAATGTCGATTCAATTATAGGTATATTTTCAGTGTTTTCATATCATACTAATATTATAAATGCGAATGTTTAGATGGATGGATGGATGGATGTTTGTTTGAAGGTGTCTCACGATCAGCTCCACGGATTTTGATGAAATTTGCCATACATGTTGTAGTGTTTGTGTCTATGGAATAGATACAATTCACTGTCTCATGTACCACACTGGAAGGCACAGCTGTCTCTGGGTAGTTGAGTGACGGACGCGGTACGAAGCGGACGTGCGCCTGCGCTCCAGTGTGGTAGTGGTGAGCCAGTGTCTGTCCTTAATCATCTTTAGGGACCCTATGGTCCTACACATGTATAACAAATTGTAGAAGAACACATAGGCTCGGACGGAGTTGCGGCCGACAACTAGTTATTTATTAAATTATTTTTATGTTAGTTAAGAGAATTGATTAAGAGGGGACGCATAGGAAGGGTATATATCTTCTTTGTATGCATCCCTTTCCTCTGTCGATTAAAGGTAGGCATCTGCAATTGGACAATGGACAACGGATGTCTATAGGTACCGGTCGCTTCGCTACTTAGGCGTATTCATATGGCTGCTTGCTCGTTTGCCTCATGATATAAAAAATGACGATTAGTTTAATTTTTGTACTTTCGACATTGTGACGGAACTCACAGTTATCTGCAATCGGGTTCTGAAATTAACCAATGACGTATAAAACTGTTAAGCCACATTCTACACACAATGACGTCACTCAGTCATGGCCATGTTGGTACCCATGGTTTTATGGGTCGCGTTCATTTTACACGATTTCGTACATCAGTCTTTATGGATATCTTTATTTTAGTGTTACGGCGCAAAATATTATCCGCGCAATGACGAGGTTCACTTTCGAGGCCGTAGTAAAGTGACCCCCCTAAATGGCCCCGGTTATTGCAACATAAAAAGGTGATCAGACCCTTTTTTCAATATTTTCGACTTTGGCAACTCAACCCCGGAAGCGTGAATTTCACTAAATTTAATAAAAATTGAATTTTTTAAGACTTTAGAATTAAGATAAAGTTAGATTAGTAAACACCATTTAACAAAAATATAGATGTAGTTTATAGTCACAGTTTGCCTGCATTCAACCATCCGATTAAATCGAAAATAAAGCGTCAGTCAATACAAATATCATATTGTGGTTTCATTTAATTACAATCGAAGGAAACCTTAATCAATAACGTAACTCAGTGCAATATACAATTGTACCGCACAACAGCGAATCAACAATACTACTGCTGATGACAATGGAAATTTAACGGTTTCAAGCAACTAATTTAAATGAATACTAACTATTAAATAAACATCCAGGTGAAAAATTTAAGTTTAAAATATGATTTTTTATTCTTGATAATTTTTTTAACTTTTATGTTGCTATTTAATATAAAATGTAAAGTAATCAATTGGTAAAATATTAAAAGTACGTAACCGTTTGAATTGTAAAAAATAATGTTTTTTTTATTTATTTATAAAAGCTTTATTTGTTACTTTTTCATTTAAAATAAATACGTTTAGTTCGCCACAACTAAACGTCAAATACAATGAGTCTCTCATTATATCAAGATAATATCGTTAAGATTTATCTGTAAAATTTCTCACGGGCCCCGACGTTGTAATTCGATTAAAAATTCATTAAACCGTCCGCAACGGCCCGCGGGAATAATTTACTGAGATCCACATCCACAGGCCGGCATCTCCGACACTTCAGACACCTCCGACCCTTCGGCTAACGTGACCGCACTTTTTGTTCTTCTATAAAAAAATAAACCTCTAAAACTAACAAGATATTACAGTTTGACAAAATGATGTCCTAATATTATGAAGATAGAATAGATTTTCTGTTGTAATTTCATAGACTATTGAACTTTTTTAGACATGAGTCTTGATAATATAAAATTAGATACTACTGCTGGACGGAAATTTAACTGACTGAACGTAGCACGCCGTAGCAAGTTCCGTAGCAAATTAGCTGACAACCGTAGAACCATAGCTTCACAATTCCCGTGCGTAGACAAATGCATTTCACTTGCAAATAAAAGTCAACCGACAAAAAAATACCTTGATATTCAACAATTTGAAAATACAATGCAGTTGTGAAGACAGTACTTGGGCGGTTGTTTGCAGGCGCTATCACCGCGCGCCACTCGCCGCAACGCAATCATCAAATATTTGCATTCCACTGAAAAAGTAATACGATTATTAATTTACTCTCGATTCATCGGCGGTCGGTTCGCGCCCGTTCAATAAACGTCGCCGGCTGGTGATTTACGATATTCTCTGTATGCAAAACGGTTGAATTTAGTTTGTGACGCCGATTGGAAAGTACTGAAATTCTACACCAGTATACCGTGATGAACACAAATTTAATACGCGTATTCATTAGTGTTATTGATATTTAATATTCCTGTAAAAATAGTAAAATTACACATAACATTTTTTGGTGAAACTTTTACATATTATTACTAAAGTAGTTGCTAAAGTAAATAAACATTATGCCAAGTACGGATGGTATATAGCGCATACATATATGCTGCAATACCTGCTGTACTTAGCAAGGATTCCTATATATAGTACAATATTGGTCCAAGATACAGACAGCAAACTGCGTGCAGTGTTCCAGTCTCTCAGTTTGATTACCGTAAGACCGCCCGCTCCACTGAACTTTCTAAGCATTTGATGCTTTACAGGCACCATGATTTTCGTCCCATTAAAATATTTCCTTATTATTTAATTCATAAAAAATACCTTCTTCACTACATTACTCATTTATAAAAAAAGTCTAGTAGTGTATATGTTACTTTATAATCTACTTATCTTTCCTGTTGTATTAAAGTAGTAAAGTCAGTCGCGATTGTTTTTTTTTTAATAAACACTTATTAAATTAGTAAAATTACAAACAAAAATTAATCGGGCCAGTCACCGCTGTGTGTTTTACTCGGTAAACTGCAGAAATAGAGACACGTTGATATATTAATAAATTAAAGGAATTGTCCACCATGCGGTTTGAATGATGCTGTCTATATTTGAAGGCAAACATTTGTGCAAGTTAGTGCAAGAGAGCCTCGCGGTCCCCGGGACTCAGCTCCAGACTATTATGTGATGGCGAGTGCAGCTCCAGCTTCCGCATCTCGCTGTGGAATTCAATTATTAGCTCTCCGTAAACTTACTGAAATATTGCTCGTGTCTTATGTTTCGTTTTCGGGCGCACTTCATTTAAACTTTTTAGTATTATTTTTAACAGGTATCACTTTTTTAATTGTAAATAAATTAACTTAATATAATTTTCATTTGAATAAAATATAAAAATATTATTGAAGTCATGATTTTATTTTATGAATGAGCACCTATCGAAATACAAAAACTACAGTCAATATTAATTTCCTAGAAGTTTAATTAAGCTTTAATATTGGTATATATTTCGCATTTGGAAATCCAGAATTAAATATTGGGCTTTCATTTTTGCCAACATTACCCAAATTAACATTAAACGCTTACTTTGACAGCACCGTGCAAGCTTCATGTCGAAATATCAGATTGAAAAATCAGTAGAATAATCCGTCGTATCATAGTGAAAATGGAAATGTAAAAATCTCATCGGCCTATCATTTCCACGTAGAGTTCGACGGACTTCATTCGGTTATTAAAATATACATTTTGACGATTGTTTGCGCCACGGTATTGCGTTCAATTAAAACAACGCAGCTCGCTCGCCCCCTTTATATTACATTTCAATTTACTCTTCCACTTTTGATACTCAATCAAATTAATACTTATTTATAGGCCTTCATTTCATTGTTCGGCGACTACGGTAAGCTCGAGTTTCATTATGTATGCCTTCAAGTGAATTTTCATTACACGTGTAGTACTTACTTTTTATTAATTTTATAATATAAATAGACGAACTGCCCACAGGCTGCCTCCGTCGATTAAAGGAGAATATTTCCCCTTCTTACGTGTCCCATTCTCCGACAAATTCACCTCCCCTTCCCATCCCAGAGAATTAAAATTTTTCAACTTTTGATTATGTTTTTAGCAATAAAATAACAAAACTAAAGCTGTCATTTCCGTCAATATAATTTTCGTTTCTGTTACAGACATTATCACAAATTTATACAGTAACGTGGTTACGCAATCAAATTGTAAGCGTGCATAATTTTACGGTGTAAAAACACGAAATATGAAATCCGTTAATTAATATAAATTTGATAAAATATTAATTGAGTATCCACCACGTAAATTATAATTAAATATCATTAATTAATAAATTGAAATTTAATAATTGTTTGTGTAAAATAAATTGATAATTAATAATATTTTAAAGTTTTATTCTGTTTATAATATTGTACTTAAAAATATTTCTCAATTTATTATTAATATTAATTATTATAACGCACAATATATTTGACATATTTCGGAATCCGTCCAGACATATTTTTTTATTACAACATTATCCATTATTATGTTTATCGAATACTTCATTTGTGTGAATAAGATTTTTTTCCAGAACTCTCTAAATACTCATAAAACATGAAGAATACTTAACAAACAAGACAGTAAAATTTTTATCTGAGATTATTTTAAGTTTGCTTCAGTGTGAGTTGATGTTCATTTGTCGGTGTAATGTTTTGAATTAGGGAATAATATGTGGACTCCTTGAAGCTGTGACTACAGATTGAGTTACGTAAGACCATGTTGGTGTGTGCTAAACATCAACTTTTGACCACCCAACACTACCTTGATTGAAACTAATGTAATAATTAACATTATGAAACAGTAACAAAACGTAGGATTGATTCTGATTATAAAATTTATCTCTCTCAGACATTCGTGTTCAAGAATACAAAATTATATGTGGATCCTGGATGTACAAATAAAGCGGTATCGTACCGAAGCTGTGCAGCGTTCGATGCATTTTTATGGCCGTCGCTATAAACTTCGGTATGGGTTAGACTAAAACGACAATAGTGCACTTAAGATCCTCATAAACGGTATATCACTTCCTTCACCGAACATTGTTACTTATATGAATCATGTTGTTCTAGGATTTAGGAATACTTTTAATCGAACCAAACGATTTTATAGCTTTCATTCAGTATTAATCCATTATAATATGAATGCAACTATATTTAAAATTCACAATAATAACACAATTCAAAATTATGTTCCGTTAATTTTAGTAAAGTAATAAATAAAATATAATAGCATAATTGAATTTTATTGACAAAATGTATGTTATTTCACAGAAAAATGTCAATACTTCACGTAATTCAAACTGATTCATGGAAAATAATACATGCGATATAGAATCATTCGATTGTAAAATAAATAAAAAATATTGAGGGAAACAAAACACTCGGTGAAATCAATCAACGTATCAGACGATATGGAATATCGCAAGAGTCAAATTTAATTCAGAGAGCATTTCATGTAAAACCATAAGAAGGTCGCATACATGTATATGTAAATCGAAACTCGAAAAACACATTGGTACTCGAACCCAGAACCTGCAGATTGCAAGTCAAGTGCTTAATCCCTGAGCACTCGACGCTCTTATTAAGATCTAACAAGTAAATCGAAATATACATGAAAAATAATCTATTTATTTTTTTCTTTCTATAATTTTTATTACTTTCAAAATGTTCCGAAAATTGGACAAAGTCTATTTAAAATAATGTATGAAAACATTTCGATTGTAAGTTTCCACTGAAGTCTCTATTGACATCGTAACGTTCTTCTGGCTCCGCTGGAAAACATTGTGAGATAGGCGACGGCGACGCCGGTCGCTCGTCACTGGCAACTAAGAAAAGTGAGGCAGGCGCGCCCGCCCGCATACAAATAGTTTACAAATGGTGCGCTGTCGGTGCGGTGTCGCCTCGGAGCTACAGCTATCACGCGTATAAGATGGAAGCGGAAAGCGATTCTTGTTATTTTAAAAATATCTCTCATGAAACAACTGAAACTCAAAACGTCTTTTCTACATTGATCACAGTTAAAAATGCTTTTTTTTTTCAGTTTATCACATGAAAAATAAAATGTAAAAGAAGTAACATAATATTATAGTATAGTAAATATTAGAAAAAAATATTCCTTTTTAATTGCCAAATACCTTCGTGTGAGTTATATTTTAAGTTTTGTCACTGTAGTTTTGAAATGACTAAATTTGAGGTTATATATATATTCATGTTTATTACATAAAATTCCCTTTTTACAATTTTTATTAGGTCAAGTCTTTTGTAAGAATGAATGATGTTTTTGTTCATTTTCACATTACAATCTCTCCTGCGGCGTGTAACTTGCGCCACACAACGCAGCACGGAACATTGCACTAGTATGGCGTTCGCGTTTAGTCGAGATAACTGAAGGAATTTTTAAATTATAGAATTACCAATAACACACGACGACCCACGCCGTGAATTCAAAAATACGACTCTATTTACATTGGAGATTTTTAACTCTGTTTCAACTTTTCCATATCAAGTTTCATTTTAAGAATAAATTTTGTACGATTACTTGAAAGAACTGAGAAAATTATGGATGGTTTCTAATATTCAAATTGAAAGACTTCATAAAATCTTTTACAATATCAGTAATATTTATGTAGTATTTGAACGAATTGAGAATTATGATGTGGTCTTATTTCCTCTGCTATTGAAGTTTTGTGCCTTTTTTTATTTATTGTAATTATGTCTATCCCGTCGGTTTATATGTGCTACAGCATTTACAATAATTTATTAAGATCGAGGGGGCTCAGGGGCACTTGACTTTTAATCTGCAAATCCTGGGTTCGAATCCCTTCATGTGTTTTTCACCAATGTGTTTTTCGATTTTCAATTTACATATGTACATTTATCCAACGTTCTTACGGTGAAGGAAAACATCGTGATGCAACCAGCACATAACTGTGAAGAAATTCAATGATATGTGTGAAGTCAACAACCCGCACTTGGCCAGCGTGGTTGATTAATCACTACTTGGCCTAATCACCCCTAATTTGGGGTAGGCTCCGAGCCCTTCGGTGGAGACGTATAGTAAGCTCATGATGATTTACAATTAAACTCGAAGAACAAGTCGATTTATTTCCGCCAGAGCAGTAGGCTGCCGATTTCTAAATGACAAAATTGACTGAGCTTCGAAGCTCTTGTTGGATAAGACAATAATTCATTTTGAGGGTTGCCTAAATGAACCCTAGCATTACTGGACTGAATGGACCCCATTACGATTTTAATCCTTACGCCTATAAATCAGATTTAGTCACAATTCCCGCGATTCCAAATGGTTTTATCGCTGAAATTATAATGATCTAAATTAAACTGGTTCATCAATTCTATAGTTTTAAACTAAAATATAAAGCCAAGGGAACATAGACGTATCCAAGTATTGATAGTTATATTAACATTATCATGTGTTACTTAAAGTCTACAATGTTAGAGCAATTATTAATTTCTCGCCTTCTTTCACCTTTTCTCATATTAATCTCACTTCTATGATCTATATATATAAAAGAAAGTCGTGTTAGTTACACTATTTTTTAACTCAAGATCGGTCGAACTGATTTAGCTGAAAATTGATGGGAAGGTAGCTTAGAACTAGGAGACGGACATAGGAACTTTTTTATCTTCCGTGCATTTTTTTTATTCCGTGCGGACGGAGTCGGAGGACGGGTAAAAGCTAGTATTATATAAAAGGTTTAATGTTTCATATAATCAAATCTTTTTTTACCTAGTTATGTAACTGGAACCACTCCCTGAACTCTATTTCAAATAAATGTCACGAATGCTCAGCATGAAAGCCTTACTGTATTTAAAATCAAAAACAAAAATACTTTGAATTCAATATCTTATCTCTTAAAATCCTTTGAATGTGTATTTATTAAAGACATTTTATGAACAGTTCTATTTATATTAACTCTTTGACTTTGTGAAATAAATACAAACATCAAAAATCTCGATAAAGTAAGCATTCATAACGGGTTAAACACTCGAAACGTCACGACAAACGTCGCTTCCGTGACTTCAAAAGCGAGAGAGAAATTTTCTTTAAGGTGAATAGAAAGTCGAATAGTCGGAGAGAGGGCAAAAAAAAGATGATTTTAATCTTGTTTAGTAAAGTCGAGGCGTCGTCGTCTGCGAGACCAGAAGTCAGGTGGCGCGCTGGCAAAGAAAACTCATTACTTCTTATTCTCCGGCTTCAGTCATAGTGATGCCGCGACAACAACAACATTTATCGATATTTTAAACATTCAGTCCTAGTTAGTTACCTTACTTGTTCATGAAATATAATTTTCTATCTTAAATTAAAAAAAAATCATAACATAAAGACTTTGATTATCTTATATTTTCTAAAATAAAGTTTAGAATAATTCCCCTTGTATGGACTCTTCTTAACCATTATAAAATACTAGCTGTCGCCTGCGATTCCGTCTACACGGATTAAAAAAAAACGTAATTATTAGCCTATGTGTTCTTCCAGGATATGTTCTACAGATGTGCCAAATTTGATTAAAATCAATTGAGCCGTTCCGGAGATACCTTCTAATAAACATCTATCCATCCATCCAAAACTTGCATTTATAAGATAAATAAATCTATTGGAGGAAACACACAAGTCATGCAATAGTCATACTATCTTTTTTACATAAACACAACTTTATTCGATAATAAATAGTTTTTTTTAATTATTTCGATAGTAATCATAATGATTTAACTTATCACGTCGATAGATGTCGCTTTAACATAAAAATCTCTAGCTTAAGAATAAACAAATCAGTATGCAACTGCGGTACTGTCTACTTCGTGCAGGACAAAGCAAGATATATTGTAGCTGCTACGAGTATAGCCAAGTCGCAAAATAGCTCCTGAAAAGGCTAAGTATATCGACAGTAGCCAACGAATCACTCTCTATCAAGTATTGCCAATAAATTGCCGATTGAAGTGCAAGAACTGGTTAAAGTCAATGGACTTAAATCCAAAGAACATTCACTAGAGTAGACTTTTCTTTACTCCATTCCTTTATTTCGTTAGAGAAATGGTAATAAGGTAAAATAATTGTTGTGCTACTGAGAGAAGTCAGATACAGTTCTCTTTCTATCGTATTTATTGTCTCTTCTACGTGTTTTTTTATTTAAGAGTAAATATGAATGATTCTATTTCACTGGCAAATTTTTATTATAACAATAAACATTTTAGCAATTTAATATTAAACTATCTTACTAATATTCGATGGATCTTTGCTTGAAGGTATCTCTGGAACCGCTGAATGGATCTTGATATAATTTGGCACAGATATAGAACATAGTCTGCAAGAACACGTAGGCTACTCATTAAATTTCTTTTTAATTCCGCGCGGACAGAGTCGCAGGCAAAAAGTAAGCATATATCAAACTCACAAGCTGACAGAACTTTGTATTATTTTCTTCGAAATAAATTATTTACAACACTGAAAGCTTTTGTTGTCTGTATCAAAACAAAAAAAAAAATGAAAAGTAACTTTTTAAAACGAGAGTAAATGTATCCAAATGAGATTTACTCGGAACCTTATACCCGCCTCAGAAAGTGTTCAGGTGATTTGGGAATGCGGGCTAGAGATTGAATTTACCTATGGCCCCTGAGAGACGTGTACGCCACGAATTTAGATTCAATGGATAACACATTACAAAGATGTAGTTGAAGTTAGAGTTATATAAATTTTCATTTATAAATAACTAGCTTTTACCCACGACTCCGTCCGCGTGGAATAAAAAAAATGCACACAAGATAAAAAAAGTTCCTATGTCCGTCTCCTAGTTCTAAGCTACCTCCCCATCAATTTTCAGCTAAATCAGTTCGACCGATCTTGAGTTATAAATAGTGTAACTAAAACGACTTTCTTTTATATATATAGACTAGCTTTTACCCGCGACACCGTCCGCGCGGATTAAAAAAAAAACTGGGTAAAAATTATCCTATGTCCTATTCCTGGTTCTAAGCTACATGCCCACCAATTTTCAGTCAAATCGATTCAGCCGATCTTGAGTTATAAATGGTGTAACTAACACGACTTTCTTTTATATATATAGATTTCAAAAGATAATGGTATAGATAATATTACATACACCCGTCTGCATGGAATTAAAAAAAACTTAATTAGTAGCATATGTGTTCTTCCAAACTGTGGTCTACATCTGTACGAATTTTCATCGAGATCCATGCAACCGTTCTGGAGATAACTTGTAACAAACATCCATCCATCTAAGCATTGTCATTTATAATATTAGTATAATATAATTGAGCAAACATTACATAGAATATTAATCAGTATAAAAACCATGTAAATATGTCTTCCTCTATTTTCTGCTTCTTCCTGTGCTTCCGTTAAATTATATCTATCTATATATATAAAAGAAAGTTGTGTTAGTTACACTATTTATAACTCAAGAACGGCCGAATCGATTTGACTGAAAATTGGTGGGCAGGTAGCTTAGAACCAGGAAAAGGACGTAGGATAATTTTTACCCCGTTTTCAATTTTTTCCCGCACGGACAGAGTCGCGGGTAAAAGCTAGTAGTTTCTAAAAATGCCAGTGATTACAGTCTAACAGTAATCAGAAAAAAAAACCTTAAAACAAAAACATTTTAAATAATCTATGTGCAGAAAATAATCTATATTTCATTGAGCCTTTCAGCATTTCAAAGTCTTCACTTTTATAGGGATTCTAATAAATACATAAAATCAAAGCGTATCTCTCCATAATTTGATTAGTCATGTCCGGAGTACCATTGTACACATCACTCTTAATTAAATCTGTCCGGTTTTATATCAAGCATCCCTTTGATGCGGATTATCCGGACGCATGCCTATTTAATTTTCAAATATTTCAAAGCCACATATAAAGTTTAATTCACTCTACTGTTTCGCTATTTGTGTGATTTTTTTTTCGTTTTGAAACATTTTTTTAAATCTTTTTTGTTTTTATTTTTTTGAAATTAATAATGTAACTCTAATTTAAACATTTAATTTTTACTTCCTTTGTATCCTTATTTAATATTAATATTTTTTAAGATTCACATATTCATAATAATGCGATTATTATTCGATAAAAAAATTTAAAAATAGAGAAAAAAAAACTAATTTATCTACTTTAACTTTTATTTAAAAAAAGGCTAAAATAATTCCAAATTACTCAATGATACACTTATCCACAAAACATGTAACATGTCTAAAAGCGTAAAAGCACTAAGATATTGAAATCCATGTAAAAACACCCCTCTGCCCCTTGGGACACTTTTCCTCCATTTACTCCTATAACCTCACTTATGATATCCAACTGGTCTTTTTTTATTATTCATACGTCCCACATTAGCGTGTTTTGGTTCAGTTTATTTATACATTTAGATGTATTGTATTTGATGAACTTTGCTGTTTTTTTTTTTTTGTTTTTCTCTTTACGTGACTTTTCCAAAGATCTGTAGAAATGTTATACGGTATTGTTCTTTACATCAAATTCAATATGAATAATAAATTTACTTTTTTGTTCCGATTATGTTATTACGTTTACATATGACTAATTAAAAAAAAAAGTTGGTGGTCAATTATCGTAAATTTATAAATTGATTTGTATATGGCAACATTAATGACTTTTCACAATATATTAATACTAAAAAAATATTTCATTTAAAAATTGTTGTGAGGTACCAACATAATTACTTTTATCGTAGTATATTGTTTGTTTTATATTAAACTAGCTTTTACCCGCGACTCCGTCCGCGCGGAATAAAAAAAAGCACACAAGATAAAAAAAAGTTCCTATGTCCCTCTCCTAGTTCTAAGCTACCTCCCCATCAATTTTCAGCTAAATCAGTTCGACCGATCTTGAGTTATAAATAGTGTAAATAACACGACTTTCTTTTATATATAGACTATGTTTTTAAAAAGCAAAGTTTATTCGATACACGAACCTAAAAGTTTCATACAACAAATTCAAGGGGAAACATGTAAATATCTAAATCCAGCCAAGCTGCGCCGACTTTAAATTGACCACAAGACCGAGTTGTGTCGGGAGTTACTTAAAATTCATATAAAACCTTTTAGCGCGACCCGACACAAATCTCTGACCCCGTTCGGACTTGTCTTGCCACCGCGGCGTATTCTACAAATCCGGTTGCGACCATTTTGATTCCGCACTTGTCGCATCTTCTACTAATATTTTATGTTTCTATAAAATGCATAGAGTAACTCTTGAAGAGTTTTTCTTCGTCCAGACATATAGAAAATTATTTAATAATTAAAAATGCAACCTAAAAGTAAGATAAATGTCCTTGTGTATTACGCTTTTTAGGTATAAAATATGTAATTAATTTTGTAGTTTAGGGGAACTTTAAGTATGAATGTGTAGCGGTACACCAATAGAGTCCTAGGAAGATATGGATGGATTGCGTTAAAGATGACATTAAGAAGGGAAGGGTCCTCGAACCTACCATTGGATAAGTTGCGGGTAATGATGATGGAGTAATTTTTAGTTACTTAATTAAAAGTAAAATAATATTTATATACGTCTTATTTAATAAATAAAATTGACACGTGTTGATAACGATGAACATGATGATTATAACAACAATACAATCAAATTTTAAGATACATTATATTTTCATTAAAAATGTAAGCTTGAGAAAATACATAGAAGTACTTAAACATTATCATTGACTGTTTCATTAAACTCGGTCCCGTATACCGAGTTATGTACAGTACAAACTGACTTGTAATTAATAGGCAATTAGCCGCGACCTTTACACGACCCGGCTAGATTACGACGTTTTAATACGACAGAGCGTATTATTGTGTAAGGACCCTTTCAGAGACGAGGTATCAGCTATATTATGTGATTAACATGTTTAAAATTAATAATATGTTTTGACAGTTTAATGCTATAATGTAGTTATGAAAGATCTTTAACATCTTTTACAAATATAAGTTTCTTAATAAGATTTTAAGCTTTTTTATTTTGCTTTTATTTACAAGTGATAATGTCTGAAATAATTTTGTTTAATATAGTTTAGACTAGAAGTTAGGTGAGACTATAGACTGTAAGACTCAGCGCCTGCACCCCATAGAAATGACAATATATTTTAAGTTAAGAATACCAAATTTTAAATAAGTTTATTTCCATTGACATGTTTTTATTACTTAAGTTCAAGACTAAGATATAAAACTTAAAATAGAGTTATAGCTAGCTATAAAGCGAGAATAAGAAATTAACTGTGAACTTGATTAACTCTTTCTAATAAATCAATTATAATATGTAAGGAAACACTGTACTACGCCTTGTCTTAACTTATATATACGTTGAGGTGGAGCTTCGAATGACGCCGTTGTAATTATAGGACCTTAATTGATTTGCTTTGTATGCGGATTACCAATTAATTAGCATGTAATGTTAGACACGACCTTCCTGATGACTGAGCACGCACTCTATCTATATACATCATTTCGTTGCCATATCGCGACAAACACAATAGGTTTCAATTGTAACAATTATCCTAACGTAACAATTGCCGATAGATGTAATTTAATATTATTGATATTATGCGAAAGTAGGTTACGTTACTTTTGTTTTTTTTTAAACAATTATAATTAGTACCAAAAATTTAATCTATTAATTTCATATTGTGATGTTTGATTTTCGTTTTTTTTTAATAAGCAATAAGTTTGATATATTTGAAAAATGTTGAAAGAATATAAATTATAGATTAAATTTAAATAAACCCTTTATTCATAAAAAGAAATATTAACCCGCTTGTATTCATAATACAGTGCATTACTTTCGGATTGTTATCACATTATTTGTATATAATTTTGTTTTATATTTCGGTGAGTACACATTGCGTTCGCTTGACAAATGTAAATATATTTTAAACCGATAATATTTGATTTTCAATGATATTTTATTTATTTTCGGTTCGGTTGATTTCATTATCATACCGACGGATGTTGACTGTTAATTTTAGTCGATTCGAATATCTTACTAATATTATAAATGCGAAAGTTTAGATGGATGGATGTTTGAATGATGGTATCTCCGGAACAGCTCAATGGATCTCATATCACTGGCATAGATGGAGATCATAGTCTGGAAGAATTCATAGGCTATATTAAGTATTTTTTTAATTCCGCGCGGACGGAGTCGCGAACGACAGCTAGTATAACATACACTCTCAAATTTAATATTAGTTTTAACATATTCCACATATTTACTATTACGCTAAATTCGGAAACTACAATACAGTGAAGGATTATCTTATAATGTTTTGAAATGTGGAATAATATTTTTTTATTCATTTTAAATGCTCTTTGTCAACAGAAATAAGGACACATCTGATGTCATGTACGTTTGTAGTTCTACTAGGGTTGTCATTACATGAATTTAGTCAATAAACTTAAATGAATAATTTCATTCTATCGTCGATCCGTCGGCCGCATATACCTTGCGAACTAGTTATTTTTATCTAAAAAAAATGTGAGATGTAGACTTGTCGTACTTTATTACATGAAATGCTCTCTTTCTTTTCGCTTGTATCCGATAAGTTTGTGATACTTCGTGTACGGTTGACAGTCGCCAGCCCTGCGCGGCACCTAACAACACATAACAAGACAAAGTGGACGCGCTTGGCGCGTTTCCCACGCCCGTATTTTTTGTAAGCCGCGAACAATCGAACCGGCCGGTGCTCGATTACAAATAACACAGTGAAAACAGTGAATTTTGTAAAGAAAACCTCACAGCCCAGTGGGCCGGCGAAGGATCCGCGGAAAACTTTTGTAATATGTACACGCGGCCGGAATTATTCCATTCTCCTTTCCGCAAGAGTTGGCTTCCGCGAATTTATTCTCAATGTATTACACATAACTTCTCCAAAGGTTCTTTCTTGCGAGGCGTCTGTGTTATTGGGGTCCTGCGATCTGACAGTCGACGATGTATACGTCAACATATTACAATGGATACATACACCTTAAAGTTTACGATATTTTCTTCTTTTCAGATGTGTAAAGTTATTTAAGAAAAAATTGAGATCAATTTAAAAAAAAGATAACTAGAGAGACTGTTATAGTTTAGCTTAGCATATGTTATGTTTAAAAATATATATGTATATATTTTTAATACCTATTTTAAAATGACCAGTGTCGCTTCGATATTTACTTACATACTAAATTTGGATGATGTAAAGGTGGTACTGTTCGTATAAGAGCTAATGATATGAGCAACCAATATTTTTGGTCAAAGCCTAAACTACACTTACCGCTATATATCCAAATATAAATATACAAATGGAATGCAGAAATCTACAGAACCTGTTCGCTCAAAGTCGTAATAAGTTTTTTCGTAAAGTAAAATGATAGATCGTGTTTAGATAAAGTTAGCGATCCAACGATGCGTTATGATATGGTTGTGTTGGTTCAGTAACAATAATGCGTGACTCGGGATCTCTAACTTTAGTGTTTACTTTAAATTTGATACATCAGGCGGAGTGAAGTTTGAGCGCGAGATAGTCTGTGTAATGTCAGTTAAAACGCTTTCACATTTGATATCTGTATTAATAAGCAATCTTGTATTTATAACTCAAGTAGAGTACTCGTATAAAGTTTCAACTCTCTACTACTCGTACCACAGAGTTTAAGGATATCCTAATTTCTAAAAATGATACATGTAGCTGGTTTAGAATATAATTATTTATGGTTTTAATTGGAAAGTTTCAGTGTTTAAATTTATGACACAAACATGTGTCTGTTTTTAGTCTGTGTTTACAATTTTTTAAAGGTAAAATTGTTTTGATAAATTTTTTATAATTTTCCATTTCCATTGAGTTTGACTACAACACGAAGCAGATCATAAATAAAGATACGTCATAAATAAAAAAACGAGCATCAGCCGCGTCATAATTCCAAGGTGTTCAGAGGTAGCGATTTTTCTGTCTCCCGCTGCCGTAACATGATTAGATGAGAGTAATTTTATCGCAAATTCGCGCTGTGCGAATGCGAAAAGCTTGAAGGCGATGTCGGGATTGGTATGAATTTTACATGAACAACCCCACCCCCGCACCGATACTTGTCACAAGCTACGTTCGTAAAGAAGCGGCTCGTAGTGGAACTAGTAGAGTCAAAGCAATACATCGTTAAGGGTAATACAACATTGTACAAAGTAAACTTTAATTTATTTTGTATACTAAAAAGCTTGTAAGCTGTGAGATGTGTACAATTAAGAAGAAAATTGTTTTTTTAACATAAAGAATATAAAGTATTTAGAATTTTAATTCATAATAATATTAAATTATGAGACTGTTTAAGGAAGGAATGCAAAATATAATGTAACGCTTGCCAAGGGTCTTCTCTACTTATTGATATTTTATAAGTCTGTGCCTTAACAAAATTCCTAATAAACTAAGTTAGAAGCGACGCGACGTCCGTCCGCATTCCGGCGAATATTAAAATATCGTAAAAATTCGCGGCGCCGTTCAGCTCATCAAAATTTTTATAGAAAAGGAAGCGAATCGAATCAAAGGCCGTGGAAATTCCTTAATTTTCTTAAGAAAATCCCGTTTGAAACTTGGAATTTATCCTTAATAAAGTCACCTTTATAACCTTTTTTCGTTGAGATTCCTTTGACGTCTATGAAAAATAGGTGCGCGCCGGCCGTGTGAGCTCGTGACGGCCGAATCGCAGCCTACAAATAAATGAATTCGCCCGGGGGCAACAGTAGAAAATTGGAAACGTCATTTTCGCCCTTTTTTAATGTTTGGCGTGGCGCTGTGCTGCACCGGCTTCAAACGAGATAGGATTACGGCGCGGCGCCCCGGGCTGCCACCAGCGCCCTACCTGTCCGACTCTGACACCAATCCACGATACAAAATATCCAATTGATCATTTTAATAGCGCTCATTTTTAATTCGAGTTCGACCAATGAAAGATACAAATTCGTTGCTCATAAACTATTGTCAAATCAAGTTCTTGAATATCTTAAAAAACTTATACCCGTAACCATAACGTAACCGCAACATGTAGCTGCCTTATAGGGATTCAAATAAATCTTTTAATACATTATCTGCATTATTCCAAAAAATACTGTTATATACTGTTTAGTTAAACACGTGTTTTAACCCTTTGACTGCCGCTGATTAATATTATTAACGTCAACGTGGTTATATGTTTCACCATAAATATGTATCACCACAATGCTTTCGGTATAAGTACTTCATGGTTTATTGATAAAGATCGCATTTCGCAAGTGTATACATAATAAAGTTTCAATAACTATGATTTGTAAAAAATTCGCGCCAGCCACTAGAGTCACAGTATAAAAGGATTGACGTATGTTAAAGCTAAAATGTATTTTATACACGGTCTAAGTTTTTTATGGTAAGACCCAATATGTTGAATGTCTATGGACTGTCGATTTAAGCTCGTCACTAACCAAAACCAAATTAAGAAAACGAAAAGGGTAAAAGTAATACATTAAAAAAGGTAATTGAAAAAAACACTAACTTAATTAGAAATATCAATCAAATGGAAATCAAAGAACTTCAATTAAAATAGCTTAATTGGACAATCACAATTTTGTCATTGAAAATTAATTACAAACGAAACGTTCGCATAAAGAAAAGCATAAGAAAAAGTAGACTTCTCGACTCTCGATTTCGCTCCCCTACTGACTTCAATATAATAGCATGATTTTGGCCAAATCGGCAACATGTGCCTATAAACGCACATATATACTATTTTCTTTGTTCGAATATAATAATAGAATGAGTCGTAATATTTCCTTACCCGCAAATGAGATGTGTACGAGACGTAAAATCTCATTGGGCATAGTGCTCTCAGTGTTATAGTGATGGGATATGTTATTTATCGATAGTTTGCTTTTATTAATTTCGTTTTCATCACTTTTAGTTTCAAAAATCGATTACTGTCGTTGTAAATATTTTATTCCAAGTCCGTAAAGGAAATTTTATGGTTAGTATAGTTGTATACGATCGGATGTCGATATTTTTATAATATGTCACAAACCAATCTTCGAACAATAACTAAATTGGAAGGAAAATTCAAGAATCTGAAATACTCACAACTTACATAGAAAGTCAAAACGTGCAATATATTTGAATTTTCTTTAAGTAATAATTCATCAGAACGGAATAACAAATCACCTAATCAGACCTCACAATTCAATTAAAAATCAAAAGGTAACAAATTTCCAATAAAATCCTTATATCAGACTCTAACACGGGGCATAAATAACGCGCGGGGGCGAATATTTGAAATATCGACTGAGGTCGAGGGATTTAATCGATGTCGATAGACGACAAATTACGACACTCAAGGATTGCTTTCGAGCACCTAGAGTGATACATTATGGCGGATAAAAATATTTCTCTGCGTGAGAGACCTGTTGCTTTAAGAACTAGTGATAGGCCGCTTTAGCAGTAGATAAATGATATTATATTCTTAGTTACTAAACATCGACTTCGTATTTACATTCTGTATATCTTAAATATCTGAGTAAACATAAATTCAAATTAAATATTATAAATTGAAATGAGTAGACAAAGTTATACAAATTCAATAACAAACTAAAACATTATCAAAATCAGTTGGAACGTTAAGCTCATATTTGGTTTGCGAGACCTGGGAATCTCTCCCTAGCTTAATTTAACTGGAATTATCTCAGTTAAATTAAACCTTCGGGCGAGAGTCGGATGACTTAATGGTATTTCTGTGTTTGTTCAATGTGTCGCCTTTCACTTTTAATCTGAACTCTTGGCTTGAATTGCTGCGCAGCATCGCAAGGGCCAACTTTGTTTTTATTTAACTCTCACGGGATTTTGTTTTCTTGAAAGCAATAAACGACAAGCATCTGTACAGAGCGCAATGCAATGATTCTTTAGAAATTCTTCATTTTAAGTAAAGCATAATGTTTTCTTTGTACACTTTTTTATATTACGAGTAAATGGTGGCAAAGGAGAAAGCAGCAACCTGCATTCGTCAAAATGGCAAAGTGACCGCTGTTCATATTTCTTCTTCTTCTTTCAGTGCCTCTTGGAAAAATTTTCTGTCTAACGTAGTGCGAAACAATTCCTCCCCTGATCTAATCCCTGTCCATTCTCTCATATTTTTCATCATTTAATCGACGCGGGAGTAAACACAGAAAAAGAGAATATTTCCCCTTCTTCTTTCAAATTAACTTTCCCTTCTCATCCTTTCCTGATAAAACAACAGTTGTAAGGGAAAGTAGACTCAATTTAGGTCTCCGGAATGCACACACATCAGACAGACGAAACGCAGGATTACTTCCATTTGATGCCTTCTTCTATTCGCTATCTATTATTTTTGTAATCCCAGAATCCCATCACTGTAAATGAAGTTCTGATCTCAGATAAAATTCTCACCAATTTTGACGTAGAGTAACTCTAGCTATGAACGTAGAATAAATAAAAAATAATAAAAAAATCTTAAAGCGAACAACAATTCTGAGGAGCGAATGGATAAAATTTAAATTTGCTTTCGAGAATCTCTTCAAAAATGAAGAAATAATTTTAAAATTGTTAAAACGTGTTGCTAACAGGCGCGTTACAAATTGGAAAGATATCGCAACGAGTAGAATGCAATAGGTTTTAGAGAGTAATTACAATTTTTTCTGAATTTTTTAACCAACTTTTATTATGTTTTTTTTTTTATTACTATAATTAAAAATTGAACAAATAGAAAAATAGCACGCTAGGTAAAATTTTATAAAAATTTGTAGGTTATAAAAAACTTAACATGTTTTTTAATATTCCAGCCGTATAAGTAAGTCCAGTGATTGTATTTAGAGGCACCTCAATTGCATTAACAGGCAGTAAAGAACGTTACCGGACGGAGCTGCTCTTAACCGGTTTAGACTGAACCGAAGCGGAACACGCCAGTTATATATTTTATACGATGCATTGTTAAGGCAAGTTTACACTAGAGCGGAAGATATGATTTATCAGTACGTCAATTAAGTAGAGTAATTTTATACGAACTACTAAATATTTCAATATATGACCAACGAGTGAGCGAACCGAGGGTAAATTTCAGCTGTAAAGGGAAACAAAATGTAAGTTATAAATTTCACGGGTGTTAAGAAAAAGTACTTTTTAAGCGGCTTATATTTAACAAAAAATTATAATGAAGCAAATAATATCTTATTTGGGAGTGATTTTAGGAGGTTTTCCAGATCGAATGTGACAGGGCCTTTATAATGTTGTCTGGCGCCGGACTTAATCGTGTTCCGTGGTTTCAGGATGTGTTGGGTCGTGAGGTATGGAATTAGTTGAAGGGCGCCCTATGCTTTCGGCTTTTGGAGGTGTAAGCCGATGCTGCACTTAGGTTTCCATAGATTAACGTTACAAGTATTATGATTTCGGAACGCGAAGTGAATTTCGATTGAATACGATGTATGTAAGTCCTCCATAGGATCATTATGTTATCACAGAAGCTTTGAAATAAATCTTCACATTTATAATATTATAGAAAAAAATACGAATATTTCTTTTACAATATATTATATTATTTAAGATCTTTTGCGCTCTAAATTTCGTTAATAATGTATCGCCTAAGTGTGAACATTTTTCTTAATTATAAAAATAAACCCTTTTCTATTTTCTGTAATTCCTAGAGCATCGAAACATCTAACTATCTTTAGAAATTGTACGCTCAACATTAAAGTCAGGAATCATAAGCTTAAAATGTGTGCACCAAACAGCACTCACACGCCTGACATAGTAGGTGCGAGTAGGAGTCATACGCTCAACATAGGTGCGATGCTAACAGGGGCGCTGTAATGAAGGCGAACACGGTTAGTGGGTCCGTCGAGCAGAACAATTGCATCTTCGCAGGGGGCGCCACGTGATATGCTATACGTTGCACAGTTTACAATGCACTGGAGTGTGACGCGACGTAATTTTCGGGCGGCAAGCGCAAATTTTGTCGGTAGTTTAGTGAAACTTTGTAAATTCTTGCCCCCGGCGCACGCCAACTGTGTTATACCGAAAATGTTATTATAAACGAATGTCGAAAGTGATATTGCACAAAATAATTTATATTGCAACATCAATATACAAAATTTAAAGTTAGGCCACGATTAATCTAACAACAAAAACAAAGATCTTGTTTTAAAAATAAAAATACTTGAATATCTTTCGACATCTAAAGGAATGGTATACAAAATCACCTACGACATCACGCTCTCGCTATCATGATACCTAAATATAAGATATTTATTCAACACTTTGTTTGATTTAAACTCAATACATTTCCCCGAATCGAGACAAGTCCAATACAGAATCAATTTAGTAGAGGCAGCGAAGCGATTTATCGAGTTTCGGTAGAGTAAGGCGCGGCCGGTCGGGAGTGATCGCGATCAACATGTGAGAACGTTAACACATTGTTTTATATGCTCAAACAATATTGTATTATCTAGGAATTACCTATTTAAATATCAGATAAATTCCTAAGATAATCCTCCTAATATATAAATAAAAAATAAATATATAAATAATATATAACTCTTAATATAGAAATTGTCCAAACAAGATTGCCATTGATTCTTCAAATTAAAGTTGATTACGTCACATTTTTTATTTTATTTTGTACTCGCAGAAATTGTCAAAAATTTCTTTATTTCACAAACTTTCCAAGATGTAATTAGTAGAGTTGTTAACTTACATTATTGTCCGTCGACACAAGTTACTGAACATTTCTTAGCAAACTTAATTAGTTGTACTACGAAGTTGCTTTAATTTTTTTTCTTAATTACCAATTGTAAAGTTGTACGAGATGAACTTGAGACTTGTAATAAGAAAATAAATTTTAGTTATGTTTTAGTTCAGTTTTTAAAGAAGGTTCAGTGGACTATCGTTTCATTTTTGCTCATCATTTTCATCCTTCTAGCTGAGAAGAGTAATCTTTTTCGCGCGTATTCTGTTATACATGGAGATTTGTATTGCACAAGTGGTAGATGCCAGCAACAACAACATCTGTTGCACGAATGTTCCGGCTCAGCCGGTACAATACCACATCCATACAGAAGACAGTGACAAGTGGAAGTAATTCTGCGTTACGTCTGATCAGTATGCGTGCTGAAAGCCTAATTGTACACCTCTTTCCCTTCCCACGGATTTGACAAATAAGTGGATGCATAGGAAGGAAATATATTCTCTTTCTGTGCGTACCCTTCTCCGAAGATTAAAGTTAGGCAAGGCATCTGCAATCGCAGATGTCTATAGACAGCAGTTGCTCCGCTATTTCGGCAAATTTTGTTGGCCGCTCGCTCACTTTCTACCTTATTATATATAACACATAAATTTGTTATCGTTTGTTCCCTAAACGACTGAACCGATTAGAACGGGTTTGGTGTCTTTCGATTTGTATTCCTCTCTTGAGTATTAAAGAGTTCTAGTCAATCGGGATTTTATTTTTATTTTTTTGGTTTCAAATAGTATAATTAGGGGAAGAAATTAACAAGAATAGACAAGAACAGTGATAGGTAATTAATGATTGTATAGTTTAAAAGTCTATGTACATTTTTCAACTGAAATAACTAGGTTTCGTTGGACATAAAACAATTATTAAAACCTCGTCACAGATGCGCAGCTAACCATATTAACAGACACGTAGTCGTCGAATGAATTATTCATGAATCGATATGAAACACAATGTGATGCTAAAAGAATTGTCCTATGCAAAAATCAGATACGAAATTACTCTTTCAATCGTATACACATATAGTTTATATTTATAATTATAAAATAACCTAATTTTAATGGATTCACTGACAAAACTAAAGTTTAATGTGTAATTTTTGATCAGCTAATCTTCTATCGAACTTCAATGTATTTGAATGCTTGCTTAAATTATAAAGTACGTAAAATTGTAAATTAACAGATAAGTAGTTTAAATAGAAAATTCAAATTCTTTTCTAAGTCTCGCTTTGGGAATGTCTAGTCTGAGTCTCGAAGCGAGTAAAAAAACACATTTACATTGAGATATTTACACGTGACAGTAAAAACCTGAGATAGTTAAATAACTAGTTGAATAAATGTTTATAATATGGTTGAGTACAAGCATATTATAAACATTTATTCAACTAGTTATTTAACTATCTCTGGTTTTGTACTCAACCATATTATTTTACATCTCATATAAATAACGTTTAAAAATAAATCATCAGTCGCAAAATAATATCTTATTTTATATATTTTCGTGATTTTTTTTTACATCCAGAAAAATTGAAAAATTTGCACGACAGAGTTTCCCTGCGCCGCGAGTACTATGAAGTATCATGTCAGCAAAATAACAATTTCATAGCGTAGTGCATTGAATACAAACAAAATCCACTCAATATAGCTTTCACTTCGCCGATTTAATAACTCGCTGGTGTGTATAGTTGCTAAGTGCAATTTCATTCGTGCCACATCCCGACCCGAAAGATTTAATTGTTCGAAACAGCACGTGACGAGGGATGGCCGGCGTGCGTTGCGTTACGATGTCCAAAGACACACGATCGTGATTTCACGCCCGACTCAATCCATATTTCAAATATGGAACACTCATTGTTTCTTTTAAAACACTATTTCATTTTTCAGCCAGACACAAACTACTCAAAAGAGGTTTTATAACACCCATTGACTTTTTTATTTTTATATAGTCCTTTCAGCCAGTTATATGGCACATGTTCTATGATATTAAAAAGAACACTAAATTAGATTTATTAAATACAATATTCTACTTAGCCTGTTTCAAAAGAACGTCCCTAACTGAGATTACATGATCAAAAGATCTTCGACGTTGTACCGACGATGTAATTTTTTCCGGCTTCATCATTTTCAAACTACTAAGAAATATAGTTAACCTTATTTAAAAGGCTTCTTACTAGAAATCTCGTTTCGCTAGATTTACTAGAATTTACATAATTAAGTTACAATATTATATTAGACCTTTAGAAAAACTATTCCATTTTCTAAACAATAATAAGATAGTTTACTGAATAAATTTACTAGTTATCGCTCGCGACTCCGTCCGTGCGGATTTAAAAAAAAACGGAATAAGTAGTCTAAGTGTTCTTCCAGACTATGATCTACATATGTGCCAAATTTCATCGAGATCTATTGAGCTTTTCTGGAGGAACCTTCAAACATCCATCCATCCAAACATTCGCATTTATAATATTAGTAAGATATGTTGATTGTAATCTAATTATAATGTTAAAATTATAATGGTGCATCAATAAATTCAGTTCCAAATCTTTACTAATTTTGCTCTGATTTTTTTCAACTACATACGAAACAAAATCCATTGTATTAACAGTTACAAAAAATATAAATGAAAAATCAAATTGCTTATGATGTCATACCTACACAATCAAGTTCCTGATAAATCAGTAATTTCAATGCTAACGGCGGCCGTACACTGAACCATTTATGAACGCATTCATAGCACCTTTCCCCAAACTTTACATCAGTTTTGAATACCTGCAATTAAGAGCCAATAACTCGTCTTTAAATTGTTTTTCATAGTCGCTGTAAAGAATTAGAACCTTCATTACACTGCTTGTTTATAACTTTGTATCAATTTATGATCTTAGTGTTTTTACATTTTTTTTTTTCAAAAATTATCAGAATTATATTAATAACTTTAATCTGACACATTTTATTTTGCCGGTGTTAAAATTAATTTTATTATTTCCTTATTTTGCTATAAATTTCCCATTCATTTAGATTAACAATTATGGCTATCCTCATCTATGTTATGACTACAAGTTATTAAAGGTACGTACTAAATTAGTAAGAAGTTTTCAGAAAAATATTTGTTCCCGTGTAGTTTCGAGTACGATCTTAAATACCCAACTTTTAAAGGGATAAATATTTCACGGGAGTTGTATTTAAAAAAAAGGTAACAACAGTACACGCGGGTCGTGTCGGATAAGCGGAAATAAAAAAGTCGTCAGAGTAAAGCTCGGATGTCTGTTAATAAAGGAAGCAGAAATCGGGCCATGCTCGCCCCACAGACACTTTTATTATTATGACTCTAATGTCAGCCATATTGCAGAAAAAGTCATATCTTTTTTTTCTTTTTGTTGATGTAAGGCCAGGTTTATTGTTTGGTGTACAGTAAAACAATTTCATTACCACTCAGATGTATACTCATACTTTGGCACCAGATACGTTTATTTTATTTTTAAATTTTGTATTAGTATTTTGTGTCTATGTTGTACCTCTTTGGTGTTATTTCATGGTATAAAATGGCTTTCAAATACATCATATACAACAATCCAGAGGGCTATTTGACTCGAACATGGCACACGTAAAAGCAGAAGTACAGATTAAAAAAATAATTGCGTTGTAATAAATTTAATGATCTATTTTAAATAGACTGAAATAAATTTGTTCTTATGTATGCATATAAACTGTACACTTCGTATTGACAAAGGTCGTTGTAACGACATTGAAACTTTCTTACCAAACACATAATTGGCAGAACACTCTCGAGACCTCACTCATACACTACTATTTAGCAAAGTTTCTGAATCGAATTTGACTGAGTCTGAAATGTCTACACAAGTATGTTTCGACACTCGCTTTGAACTGTCTTTAACTTTCAAACTAACGTTTTATATGCTACAAGCAATTATGACATCTAATTCAAATAGATTAAAGGTTAATTTGTGTTATGCAAGATGTTACGTGATTCGTATGCAAGAAGTTGGAATAAATTAAAGACACAGGTGGTGAGATTCTAAGTGGATGTGCTTAACTTAATAAGTATATTGCAAACAACGTTTTGTCTGAGATACAATGTTCTAAAGTATTTGAAACAGATAATCTTAAGATGAAGGTGGTAAATAATAATGAATACTTGTAATTTTTATACTTTACTTACCTGGAAACTATTGACGTTTTCTAAACTCCCATCCTGAATTAAAACACAATAACATGTCTTAAAAGGGTGCTCATAAAAGAAAAGAAAAAGGTGTTTTAATAGTTTTGTCCCGTAAATAAATTCAATAAATAGTTTTATCACTTTTTATCCCTTTAATTTTATATTCGACTCATCATCAAATATGTTTGAAAAGGTTACGTCAAATAAACTAAATGTACATTGATGTGAATCAACAATAGAAGTTACCACTAAAATGTAGTAAGACACGTGACCTTTGAGGCATGTTACAGTAAGAATTCATGTAACGTCAATTCTTGACGAAAGTGGCATTGTAACATGTAGGTCGGGGAAAGGTTAAGTTATAGGAATGCTAGAGAGAACGCCGTGGCCCGCCACAACGATCTATTCGCTCGCGGCACTATTCACTATTATACCTTTTGGTTATCTTCATCTTTTTACCCGAGCAACTTGCAGATTAGTGTTTCGATAACTAAAAATTCCTTAGACTTAAATTATAACTATCGTAAATTTAAAACACTACATAATGTCATTTTATTACATTTTATCTCAAGCACTAATTTATGTTTTGTAATTATACTAATAATGTATATCTTCGAAGGCTACATTAAGAAAAAAAACTTGAGAGGTGTCAAGGGACACCCGGATGGAACGAAGTTCCTTTCAATTAATTAGTGAAGGAACCAATGTTTATTCTATGAATAAAAAACTTAAGACTTCACAAGAAGTACATTTTGTTTCTATGAATTTTCGTTATATATTGTCACGTCGTTGCCATGGTGAAGTAGCGCTCATTCGTCGTTAACATACTTACTATAGCAAAAAGTGTCGTGACAACTTTTCGTAAGAATTTTTTCCGTCTAGCCCCCTTTCACAACGCGTGATAAGAAACTTCGTTCCAAAATCACCATGTTTTCTTTTTCCTTTTAAAGTTCCAATAGCTACGTTTCAATTGTTGATAAAAAATATTCTGATCGTACATTTGACGTTATAAAACCAAACAAGCGGAACCGCCCAATCTTTTACAAGTTCAAATAAATTCTATTTCCGATCATCCTTTTGCCCGGCGTTATAAAAAAACAGAAGCTTTTCAATTCGTTGCGCCAAAAGAAAACATTCATTCGACGTCCGTTGAAATCGTATTTTATTTCCGTTGTTTGTGAGTACCCCACAAAAACCCGAACCGCTTATGGATTTGCTTAAAACGAAAAGAAAAAACAACTTGAAGACTTATAGGTGTTAATAATATTACCATTGAATAAATTTGTAACTTGATAAAAATAAACGGTTATTTAAAAATAATTACCCTTTATGAAGTTTAAATTATTTTATGTAATTGAATGCGGTGAAATAGATAACTTTATTAACGATATTTTCATTGATAAACCGAAAATTTTGATAGTAATTCTCTTTCATTATAACTAGTAATCATAGCTTAAACTTGCAATTCACGTTCAAACATCAATTTGCACAATAATCTACGACGATAGAATGCATTACTAGTCAGTCTACTTAACAATAAGAATCAAGTTAAGGATTCAATTGTTTCTTCGATAACGCATGAATGTTACGTGGGCGTAGTGGTGAAATGCGAGTAGGCGGGTACTCGCCGTTGGGAACGATTACAGAGGCGGCCAGGTTAATGCATAAGTAACGATCGCGTGCCCTCCGGACCTCCTCAGTCCTTACGGACAGCCTTTTAAGAAAATTTTCCCTCAGCCCGACTTTACCTAGTGATGTGCGTGACTCAAGGCTACTGGTTTTCAAGCGACTATTAGACAATTGTCGTTTGTGGACTATAAATGTCTGTTTGAAAGTTCTATTTAAATTGGCACTTAGCATGTTCGTGACAATTCTTGTAAGCTTATGCATTGGTAATGGTAACTGCCGACAAGACGACATAGCGTGATTCCGTCTATGTCCGAGTGATGAATTAACGAAGGTACAGAACTCTATTAACTTGACAGTGGCGATGAAAGCTTTTTAACTTAAAATTTTGACACGTATTAAAAAAAATCGAAAAATCCTAATGATCGATAGGCCACGAATATCTGTTCATTTTGATGCATTATCGAATTCGAGAATCTTAGTTACATCACTAAAACTTTATACCACCCGAAATGTATCAAAGAGTACACTAAATGGCAGAGGCACTAGAGTTGGTAGGTAAGGACGCTCATGTATAGCAATCACATTACTATCGGGCGCCGTCACTTTTATTTTGCTCAGAAAAAGTGAAAAGCTCTGTGTTCTATCGGCGGACGATTCCGTCGCGTGAGACGGATTCCCTGAGTGGATTGGATTATATTTTACCCTACATCACCTGGACAATGAATTTGCAAGAATTTCAATTCTTTGTGCTTTTATTTTATGGATTAATTTTTATTTAAAGTTATGTCGTATATGTTTTCTTTCGGTAACGTCTAAAAATTGAAATAATCATTATTCTATACAAAGTAAAGCTTTTATATACTTATTTGATATCGTCTATTCCAACACTACATAAGCTACTCCAAACAATCATTAATCAATATTAAAAGGGAAAAGAAAGAAAGCATGCAAATGTCTCACAAATTTACCTCGAATAATGATGAAAGCAAGCTTTTACAGTTTCATATGCATCAATCTTTCGCGGCGACGGGTTGCGGGCGGCGGGCGGCAGGCAACGGGCGGGCGACGGGCGGGCGACGGGCGGGCCACACACTCTGTAGACACGGAGCGACGCACAGTGGGAATGTGACACGCCATTATAAATCTCATTGAAGATATGCCGTCATCCATCAGGGAGAGGAAATGAAGTCCCAGGCGGGCGCGCGGGCTCGGCTGTCGGCCTCCTCGACTTTATTCTGTTAGGGGCCAATTCCATCAGGTATAAGCAAATTTCAGATGAATAAATAATCTTTTATAAAAGCAATCTTGTTTTATAGTTGGAAAAAGTCTAGTTAGATTAGCCGCTTCTGAGATTTATTGGTAGTTACGTTGACTTTAATATCAATTGAATCGCCTCGTTTTAATCGCGTTCACTCTTCAAGTTTTGTACCAACATACCTTCCTAAATTATTGTTACTACCGACGCGTGTAACTAAGTGACCAGTATGGCTGCGGCCAATTCCAATTTCAAATCCTTATCCACAATGCGCTCGTCATTTCGTGTTTGATCATCCTCAGTGGAACTTCAACCGTTCGTGCAGTATAACTAATTAACAAATGACAAACGCGCAACATAATCCACCAACCACTTCTAATCATAACAAAGAGATTAATTGGACTGTCGTATTAGCGTTCAATTTTGATATTGTACTGTTTAATGGCCGTCGAAATACAAAAAAGCTTTTGGCTCCCGGCCACCAGCGACAAATACACTGTTTAATGAAATCAGCGCGATGCATCTCGCTTTGATGGATTACTACGTTATTTTTAGTATTCGATAAATTCCGCGCCGAATGATCCGGATTGGTTCATTTAGATAATTGATATCAATGCTCGATCGTTCTATGAATATTGGGGATTTACGAACATACGTTATTATTTAAATATTTTTTGTAAATTATTTTCGAACCGTATTTATGATTTTTTTTTATTTTTAATTTTCCGTATACATTATTCAGCACTTCACTTTTAACTCTTATGTATGTTTGAATTCCGGAGCACTTGTTTTATTACATAACGTTGTCTCTACTTTTTAACAGAGAATATAAAGGACGTCAATATGTGTCAATACAAATCTCACTACAATCGAAAATCATAGTTAAATACAACCACGCTGTGTTTTTTTTATATATATGTCAAAAGGTGGTAAACGAGCAAACGGCCACCTGGGTTCGAAATAGCGAGGCGACCGCTACCCATACACATCCGCAAATACAGATGCGTTGCCTACCTTTAATCGACGGAGATCGGGACGCACAGAAAGAGGATATTTCTTCTTCCTATGCGTTCCTTCTTCCGCCAAATCCACTTCCGCTTCCCATCCTTTCCTAATAAGAAAAGGGTGGGAAAGAGGACTATAATTAGGCCTCCGTCATCACACTCATCAGACGAAACGCGGTTTTTTTTTGCTAATAAAGCAAACATCGTTGTTGCGGGATCTACCACTGTCAAAACTGTATGTGTTGTATGTAAGGTTTTGTCGCGCTCTCCACTGCTTAACTAATTGTACAGTTCCTATAACAGAGAAGTGAATATTCTGAAATTTAAAAAATAAATAAAACATCACTTTAATATGAAGTGTTGGCAGAAGTAGAAGTATAAAAAATATTAAATTCGAATCAAAACAACGTCTAGACAATAAACATTATGTTAAAACGATTGTAAAGCAACAAAACAGATAAAATTCCACAAAAAGAAAAGAACATCAGTCTTGGACGAATTCGTTTTCTCCCCGCAGTCTCACCTCGCTCGGCCGCGAGTAATTCAAAACATTAATTTTCCTAATGGAGTAAGGCTTCCTGCTAAGCTGGGCGACACAGAACGAATGTCGGACTGGCATAGCGAGGTGTCTCCGTGCGTAAACACAGGCTGTTGCGCCCGCCCTACTCTTAATTAATTAAAATGCAAACCGCCGACTATGGAGCGCAATTCAAGACTCGCCGCCTGTTCGCGATTGCCTCTTTTGATTTACGTTTACGGATAAAGGACGCTTTTGTTGAATGGTTATTGCTTACCTGGATTTAGATTTTGTGTCAATTCTTAGTCAAAAACATAGATATTCAAATATAATAGTTGTAGTTGTAGTTGTAGGGGTACATTTTATATAACCGTCTGCGCTTCCTGGTAGTGAATAGTCTAATCCTAGTCTAATCCTTAATTTCAATTAAAGTAATTGATGAAATGTCCGATATATGTATGACCTAAAATAGAAATGGCGATTTTTTATATAAGATAAGGGGGCAAACGAGCAGCGGGAACACTGAAGTGTTCAACGACACTCATGGACATCTACAATACTAGAGAAACTGCAGATACGTTGCCGGCCTTTGAGAAGATGATACGCTCGCTTCTTAAAGGACCCTAAATCGTAGTATTATTATGGGACCTGAAATACATTATTTTGATAGAATATATAAAATGCTATAAAGACATCGATAAATCAACTATATGTGGCTTGTATTTTAATAATACAAATGTATATGTATTATATTTTAATATTTTATTTCATTATATAACACTATTAAACAACAGAGCTTTTTAAATTTTTGGCAAATGTTGGATAACATGTCTAACTTAACCACTGAGATAGAACAATTCTGAGATAGAACCAGTACTGAGATAGAACCAGCAGAAAAGTTTAGATCACGACGTCCGGTCTTTCTATTTTTAAATGTCTTTGGTTAAAAAATAAAGTTTACTCTTGCGACTATATCAAAGACATAATTTGTTCGACCTGACAATCTTCTGATGTACTTACTAATATATTAGCTGCGAACCATTAAGTTTCTTTACATCATTCTAGCGATAAACATTACACCGATTAACAAACTATCGAGTAAAAAATTGTTAATATAGTACAATATTACAAGTGATTTTACCTTACCTTTAACATACTTCAAACGACAAGCGATTAAAAAAAAAAACAGTCGTTCCACTATATTTACCCCCTTCAAATGTAAACCTAGTTCAAAGAGACGGAGTGTAGAAACCTTGTTCACGAAGCGTTCTTTAAAAAAGCGTTGACTTAACTCAGTTTTGAACTCTCTTTGCACTTGGAAATCTCGAGAATCACAGCAAAATGATCCACGCACAGAATTTGCATCGGAAATGCGCAGTTTCTTGACGAAAAAACATCGCAGCGAAGCATTATACCGTTTTCTCGTCGTCGCATTTGTTAGCGTTATTTTACCTTGTGGAGCAACTCATGGCTTCAACTTTGAAAATAAAACGTTAAGAGATTGACTTAAAGTTACATTTGGAGTAAACGTAACATTCTTCTATATTTTAAATCAAAATTTGTTTGATACACGTTACAATGTTTTCTCTTAAAGTAGGGTAGTCCGAAAATATATATCTATATATATAAAAGAAAGTTGTGTTAGTTACACCATTTATAACTCAAGAACGGCTGAATTGATTTGACTGTAAATTGGTGGGCAGGTAGCTTAGAACCAGGAAACGGACATAGGATAATTTTTACCCCGTTTTCTATTTATTTTTTATTCCGCGCGGATGGAGTCGCGGGAAAAAGCTAGTGTATTATATATTTTTTTTTGTAATAACCATTTTCATCTCTATATTAGTGTTACAAATTATTATCATTTAACAAAATGTAACATTCCGAAAGATATGTTACACTTGATTTCAACGTACAGAAACAACCAGTGTGACAACTAAACTAATGTTGGAATTTGCACGCGCTTGTGCGCTTAAAAACTTTGAACATTGTTCAAAAGTTTATAACAGTGTTATAATAAAACTTCCTGTTCAAATGCACCCGTAAAGTTCATAATAGTCGAGGTGTGATACAGGAAACGCCGCGCAATAATGCCACCGACCCGACGTCTCTAAATAATGATTTTATTTCGCAACACTACATTTATAATACATCACAATCTATAAACTTTTAAAAGTCATTTCAAAGATGTATGTTCTCAGTTTTCACTAACAATTTAGAGATTATAACGTTTATATTTCCAAAGATTTATTTATATTGTTATCAAACTGAATGAAAACTGAAAAGAAAGCGGATGGTATTTAAAATATTAATTTGGTGTTTTACTTCAATATATTATTTTAAAAATTAATTTACAATGAGTTACTAATTTGTTAAAATTCTCTAAAATATGAAATTTTATTCGGATGATAATAATTTAACTACAGCTTTTCAGGTAAGGAAATATTGCAGGTTGTAATAGCAAGCGAGGACTTAGGCAATTTACACTTGAAAACCATCCCATTACTTAAGCGTTAGCGGTTAATTTAAATTACAGAAAAAAATTGGACTTGTGGCTTGAAGTAATTAAAATTTCGTAAGAATTTGATGACTAAGAGTAAATTTAAAAGTAAAACATTTCATATGATAGTCAGCTCAAACAAAACTTATAATTTTCAAAACTTGCAATTACATCTTTATTATGTAACATTGTAACATTTGATATGTGAGATTCTAGTCCCAGCATCGTTTTTCGATAGCAGATCCTTTCTTTTATCTTTTACATTTTGAATTAACTATCACCTACAGATAAACAACGTTGTTAAGTTCTTATCTAAAATGTCATAAAAAAGAGACATCGACCACATAGCAGCTACGCGCCACAGCTCACACTGAAAGCGAAGATTTGTATCCAACAAATGCGTTTAATAGATAAAAAGACTCGCTTTATTCTCCCCTTATATTTTATTCAAACCGCCGTGAGCGAAAGCGGCTAACATCTTCTAATGAATTTTACGAAGACGCTCGCTACGTTGACACATCTCTCTTTGTCTTAAACGCGACTGCTTCGCGTTTTTGCACGCATTTTACTTTAAAAGCGTGTCTATGAATTCATAAAAATGTTTATCACTTTCATACTCCTTAAGTTTCATATTTTATATTGATACATTTTTTCCTTCGTTAGTTTCCTTTTAAATAACAAACGTTATACTTCCTCGTGGCATTTTTCAATTATATCCAATTCATTCCAAAAGTATATCACTTGCAAGACTACATAGGATAAATACATTTTTTAGAGATTTTTTGCCAATTTTAAATTAAACCACCTTTGCAAATGATTTGATGGAGGAGGAGATGCGTTGAAGGGTTAAATATTCTCTTTTTGTGCGTTTCCTCCTTGGTCGATTGAGGGTAGGCAACGCATCTACAATTGCGAATGTCTAAGGGCAGCGGTTGCTTCGCATTTTCGGCGAATTCCTGTGGCCGCTTGCTCGTTTGCCACCTTGTAATATAAAAAAAATGTGTCCTGGTCCAGTTCGATAGAAACAATTTTTCCGGTAATTGAATCCCCTTCTATTCTCTAATGTATCGAAGCTTTGGCCGTTTCCGAAAACTACATATTTTTTAATCATAAATATTCTTAAATAAATTTAATTGAATAGTAAAGGTTATTTGGAATCAATTAGCAAAGTCATATTACATATAGCGTGCCAAATGCATCGAGCAATGCGGGCAGTTACCGAGACTACATGTTCCTATGTAAACATCTCCCCAGCTTACTGTTAAGAACGCTTTTACCTGATTAGTAGCCATTTGCCGTTTTACCGTACCGTCAAATGGAAACATGTTTGGGAATTCACTTTTCACAAATACATTTGATAATGAAAGTAAATTCTTTATTTTTTTAAGTGTACTAAAGTAATTCAACTAATTATAAAAATGCTTATTTTCTTCTGAAGTCAAAATAATTCATTTAAACTGTTATTAAGGGGCTATTTTGAGCAACCTTCTTGAATGGTAAAGGAAATATGGACCTTTCGACAGATTTAGTCAGATGAAATTCAATTGCAAAAATATATTTAGAGTGCAATTATCCGCTATAAGAATTTACAGTACAATAGCAACTAAATTTGTTAGATAGTTATTCCGAAAAGTTTAAAAACGTACAAAGTTTAATGACGTGCAACCGTCGCGTCGCGTCCGCAGCGATCCGTCGCCAGTTGAATCCCCTCCAAGGGCGATGTCAATTTGCGATTGTTTTCGTTCGGATAACGAGTTGTGCAAATAAAAAGATATCGGCCGTAGTTGTTAACGACGCGCCGGTAAATAACAAAACAGGTCGAGGACAGTTTGTGTTGGATACGATAGGCGGCGCAAGTTACGTATGGTATCTGTATGAAATTGAAAATGTTCGAGCGGTATAGCTTTATCGCGAAACTGTTAACGGTAACGAGAAATTTTTGCGATATATAGGTATATCTGTGGATATCAATGAAATAAAAATATTTTCCGGATTCCCGACTGCGAGGCGTTCTCGTTGCAGCGATGTTACCGTTATTATTTTGTTGAACTACACAAAACATTGTGAGCTCCAATAAAACTTTTTTCATTAAAATATTTCGATTTCTATCCATAAATGTAAAACACAGTCTAACCTGTAGTTTAAACTTAGCACAGACATTAATAAAAACCTCAAAAAAATATATTTACGTAATATATTTAAGAGATTAACTTGTTTATGACCAACAATAAATATATAAATTTTGAAAGTAATCTCCGATCATGGATTATAAAGAGTTGGCGGAGGCTTAGCGCATATCTTGGTAAGAAAGAGGGCGTGATGTTTGCGCTCTCCATGTAGGCTGGGCTTAGTTGAAAGTTAGCAAAATCCTTAGTACGTGACGTAATTAAGCCGAAGCCCTCGAGGCATTGCGCGGCTTAGTCCCGACTCCGTCTTGCCTGTTGGGCTCTTAAGCTGTTCTGCGTCTTGTGCCATTCGATTGATGTTAATTGTATTTTTTTGTATAGTATTTATTTTATTAATTATTATTTTATAATTATAATACTCGTAAATAATAAATAATAAATTTAATTAATAATAATAACTAATTCTTAATTTGTTCTAAATTTAAATGAACATAAAAAACACTAGGTAATAAGATTCATTCCATTAAAGTGATAATAAAATAATAAAAAATACACAGATATAATTAATTTAATGAGAGCGGTGCGCGGTTTGTAGGCGTGAAATATTATTTTTTAACTGTCGGCATTTTGTTTCACTTCACGAGATAATTCCATTTGCGAGTCTCGTCTGATTTGTTTGTCCTTTATGACGTCCACTTTGTATTAATGGTGCTACAATCATCATATTTAAATCTCATTTATATTTTTATCATTTTACTTTAGTTAAATATTAAATATGTTAGAACATTCTAGATACATTTCAAATATATTTCAGAGAAATAAGTCACTGATGTATTATACATGTAGCTGTATTATTTGGAACCCTTTCACGCTTGAATCCAGTTGCTTGACCATACTAAAAATCGGACAAAGCTTAACTACATCGGAATTTCAAATCTCATCAGAGGGTCCAGAATTGCCGCCGCTCTTCGCGCCCCAGTAGTTACCCCCCGCAACCGCAGCCGATCCGACATTGACAATCAAAAAAGGGTCCTAAAGGGCCCACGGACGCACTTTACGCGTCGCTTAATTGGCGCGAGCATTTAGGCTTGTGAAAGTCGCAACAAGCAAATTGGATTTATATGTCCATTGCGAGGCCTTTGACCGGCCTCAAAGTCATAGTATACGCCACGTTTCCGCCCCGTGCATAACTAGATTACATGACAATTTTGATCGAAATTGATACTTTTTAATTAAATTTAGTAGATTTTTTGTAAAAAAAATTTGTTTTACCGAATTTTTAGCAGATCAAAAGCAGATTGAAAAGCTTTAATATTTTAACAGATACTATTAATTTACGGTCAAGTATTTCTTCTTATTTTTCATTAACTACTATGAGTAAAAGATTACAATATTTGTCATTGAGTTATTTTTAAATGAGAGAGAAATTTATAATATTCTTGTTATGTGGTAGTACAGAGTGACCGAATTTTTTTTTATTTGATAACACTATTCAAGAACTTTGTATTGAAATAAAACAATTTGCGAGTTAGTACACATATTAGTATAAAAATTATTTAACTTATTGCTTAAGCTAGATATTTCATAGTAATGATAAATTATGTAGAAGTCAAGACAAATGTTTATACAGCAACTTTAATGGAACTAACAAGACTATTGACATATTGTTGAGTCATTACGACTGGTGAAAAGAGAAGTTTTATCAAAAAATATTTTGTCTTCATCTAATATATAAAATTCTCGTGTCACAGTTTTCGTTCCCGTACTCCTCCGAAACGGCTTGACCGATTCTCATGAAATTTTGTGAGCATATTCAGTAGGTCTGAGAATCGGCCAACATATATTTTTCATTTTTTTTTTTTTTTAACTGCGCGCGGACGGATTCGCGGGCGACAGCTAGTTATAAAATAGCTGTTTCCAGATCACAGGTTACTAAACAATGAAATGACATAACAACATGATAATTTTGTACAATATTATGAAGCGATTAGGATTTATCTTACTAAAACTATAAATGCGCAAGTTTAGATCGACGGATGGATGGATGTTTGTTTGAATGTATCTCCAGAACGACCCAACGGATCTTTATGAAATTTGGCACAGATGTAGAACATAGTCTGGAAGAACACATAGGCTATTTATTACGTTTTTTAATTCCACGCGGACGGAGTCATGGGTAAAAGCTAGTTTAAGACATTCAGTACATTTTAGAAAAGCCATTTTGATCATGTCTAATTTTATTCCTCTTATATGAAAAGGATAGGAAAGGGAAGTGAATTTAATGAATGAAGGATTGCATAAGGCAGGGAAGTGTCTTCTTTCTGCGCGTCTCCTCCACCTTCAACTGTAGAAACTGGATGTGTGGATGTCAATGGGCAGCAGTCGCTTCTTTGTTTCGGCCAATTTAGGCGGCCGCTTGCTCATTTGCTACCTTATGATATAAAAAATGTCTCGTTTCCCACTTCTTAGTACAAAAAATACGTTCAAAAGACATGAGTAATTGTCGTTGTCACAAAAATATGCATCTTCCGTTTGCTCCGTCGAGAGAGCTGCATCAATAAATAATGGAACTAGATTGGTGCTTGTATCACGGGCGTCAAGTGCGTATTACCGTCCCGTAAGCGACTTATTTTCTAAACGCACTGTATTATTCAACGTGTTTGAGGACCGCATTCAAAGCGGCTATTCACGCCTCGTCATGTTCGTTGACGCGCTGTGAAATTCTGATGAAAATTTAAAACGAATAAATTCATAATTTCTTCTGTAAAATGATACTTCAACATTCATTGAATTATTTTATAATGATAATATTAATTTTTACTTATGAAATCAGCTTTAATGTAATACTCTTTATTATTACTCATCTTACTAATATTATAAATGCAAATGTTTCGATGGATGGATGGATGGATGTTTGTTTGTAGGTATCTCCGGAACGGCTCAACAGATATTGATGAAATTTATCACAGATGTAGTATATAGCCTAGAAGAACACATAGGCTATTAAGTTTTTTTTAATTCCGCGTGGACGGAGCCGCTGCCGAAAGCTAGTATTTCATATGTCTAATAGTACATTTCAAATCTCTTATATTTATGGAACTTAATGAGCGATTTTATCAATTTGAAATTTAATTATATTTAAAATAAACAAAACATTAAAATACGAACAATTGAATCTTAGACATTGTATTTTCAGATACGTAATGAATTACTACAATGTAAATATAGTGTAAAAGACAATACCGGACGGGCCGCTTGTTGGACTGAAACAATTATTGCTTGCCAAAGAACCTCGCGCCGTGGGAATATAATAAGGCAACATCTTGTGACTATTGTACGAACGATGTCGATTGTTTTATTGATAAAACACTTCACTCGCCTCTGCTTCGGTTTATTTACTTTTGTTTACAGATTTTACACTGTATATTGTCTATCTTTATTCGTGTATTAATTAATTATTTGTTATAAAATGTGATACTATTAAATAAGTAGCCAAACTACGCTCTACATCTGTGCCAAATTTTATCAAGATACATTGAACCGTTTCGGAGATATCTTCAAACATCCATCCATCGAAACATTCGTATTTATAATATTAATAAGATGTATTACAAAAGGTCGCTCGCAATTTCGAAATCGGCAAAACTGTTTCGGAGATTACTAGGAACAAACGCGGACTTGTGAACAAACAGACAGACATACTTATGACATTATTGTCCTTTGTTCTAGTCTTGACATCACTGTTATGTAGTACAGCGTACAGTAAATGAAAATACAAATATGGATCTGCCTTAAATAAATGGCAAAATAACTAGATCAAAGTAACGGCAGGTGGCTGTTGTTGACAAAGTCATTAGATCGTTGATGATTAAAAATAAGTCTGTAATCTGCTAGTTCTGTGCTGTTAGAGATTGCAAAAGGCGAGCGCGGCTTAATAATTTCCTTTTCACCCGCTGGTCTGATTGACGGGAGATGAGGGGAAATAACCTACAGTCCAAGTTCAACTTACGAATTAAAAAATATATCTAATAGAAGCAATTTTTGTAAATGAATATAATAAAAAGTATAGATTTCTTTCTTATGACAACAAAGAAATATTTCACCTTTTATTTTTAGGTTATTGTTTAACACAGAAAAATATATGTATTTTTTTCGTACATGAAAAATACAAAATTGTTACCATGTTTTAAATAAAAGTAGAGTGGAGCGGACGGAACCGCTACTATACCGTTTATGGCGCCCGCCCGTTTGCCCGTCTGCCCGCCTGCTCGCCTAGACCCGGCCGCTCCGGACGCCGTGACAGCGGACCCTAATCCGGACCGCTCCGCGGGGCGTCACAGTGCGCCTGACGTTTTCCAATTATAACCATTCACTGTGTAACACTTTTGCGCAAAACTACGGAAGCATTATTTGCGATTAAATTGTCGTTTTCGTGGACAAAACACAATTTGGCATTGAATTATCGCGATAAGAAAAGCGATTTAGTCGTTTAGATGGAAACCTATTGTGCTTCGATTGAATTTGTTTGCGGACTCACTTATTTCAATAGAATTGTTCTGATGTTTCGAGAACCTTCCTTTAAATTTACCACTCTACCTATAAAGCGTGTTCAATATTTTTGTTTAGTCCGCGAATAAATTATTATAACAGATTTGCTTGAATGAGGGTGAATTTGATTTAAACAAAACATTTGTAAAACTTCATAGAGTTTTAATAATGTGGCAAATAACAAACGTTTTGTTACATATTCGTTCATACATATTTATAGTACCTATTTGTAACAGACTCATCATGTTCCTGGTCTTATCCCACTCACGTGGGGTCAGCACGCGAGGTTTTATAATCCTTAAAGTATTGGCTTAATTGTTTACGGTCGATCGCCTACTTGGTAGGAATATCTTAAAATTATATATAATTTAAACTAAATAATTATAGCTAAATAATACAAAAATTACTTTTACAAATACAACAACATTAAAAATTAGTAATAAAACGTTAAAAATAGAATAAAGCTTTAAGTTCTTGTTTTTATAATCGTCCTGTTCAAATTTAACAAATTATCATGAATATTGTAACAATCTATATTGTTGCACTTAAAGTTGAGCTAAGAAAGTGCAACAAGAATAGTTTTACAATAACAAAATCTTTTATTAAGACATTACTAACTTTAACGATATTTATAAACTTAAATTTCATTTAATGTTATAAAAATTTTACAATGTTACTTGTAAAAAAAAAAATTGTGACGTCAAGTCGCTTTCACGTACAAAATTCAAGCTAACACAGAAAGGCACGAACTGGAATAGCGGAGCCTCAACTCGACAAAACTCCGACACACTTCAGATCAATTTCTAAAGTTTCACTTCGATCTTCACTTTCTAAGGTCTCGATCACACTGGAACCTTCCAAATTGTATTGGAACGAAGTTCCTTATCGCGCGTTGTGAAAGGGGGCTAGACGGAAAAAATTCTTACGAAAAGTTGTCACAACACTTTTTGTTATAGTAAGTATGTTAACGACGAATGAGCGCTACATCACCATGGCAACGACGTGACAATATATAACGAAAATTCATAGAAATAAAATGTACTTCTTGTGAAGACTTAAGTTTTTTATTCATAGAATAAACAATGGTTCCTTCACTAATTAATTGAAAGGAACTTCGTTCCATCCGGGTGTTCCTTGACACCTCTCAAGTTTTTTTTAATTTGTTTTTGTTGTGAAAGTACTTAAGTATTTACAGATTTATCCTAACCTGCACTTCTGTATTTAAGATGAAAACAAAAACTATTGGTAATTTTATTACCTATATTTATGTAAATATATTTTTTCATCTTCAGACACTTCTATTTATTCTATGACTGCTTTATTTCAATACTCATTTAACTATCTAAAGTGACGCTCATTTAAACGGTTTATAGGATAGGTCCACTCTCAATTAAAAAAAAAAAAAGTTATAGGGGAATAAACAACAGCTTTATAAAACTGAGCCCAGTGTATCCATGCCTTACAAGGCCCGTAGGCAAGTTTAGCATCTACTTTATTAGCAAACTCCTGCAAGAGTACAGTCTTTCAGTAATTAGAGTGGATTATGTTCGGGTGATTGCGCTTCGGTTCCCCTAGAAAGCGTGGATAATAAAGTAGGTATTTTTCTTTGTATATTATGTATAGAACTATATGACAAATTTTATAAGCTAACAAAATATCTCTTATTTCTGACAGTGATGAGAAGGTTTCACATTTTTTTTATTTAGGGATCTTGACTGGACCGAATGTAAGTAAAAACGAATGCAACACTTTTAAAAAGCTACGTTTGTGCGCCTCATTCGTTTCGTTTTCGCTGGCACTATGTTTACTCTAGATCTCTACCAGTTAGTTTAGTCATCTCATAACTCATCAATATCAGGCGATTTAATAATGATATTGGTTCATAGAATGTTGAAAATTATATTTAATTCAATTGCCCTAATTTGGTCATCTTCAACAAAAAACAACAAATAAAACAGTTTATTTCACTGACGATTAAAACCGATTATTCCCTAAACCCTATCCGTTTCAAACCCCACCGGAACGGGTGCACCCCCTGCCGGCGGTCTGTGTACGCAGCTATCGAATTTGTTGAATATTTCGCCTAACTTCGGAGCCTCTTCAACTCCTTGTAAGTTTTATTAGGATACTTGTAAAATTTCTGCCTATTCCTCTCTGAGTGTTCGCGCTTGATTAAATAAGATGAATTGACTTAAGCGCGCCCAAAAGTAAGGAAGAATTCAGTTAGATTTTTCAATTAGAACCCGCCTCGTTTTAAATTGCGAATCGATTACTTGTTTAGCTAACGGTTAATTGAGTTTTGGACGAGCTATTGAGATAATTAAAGGCACTCGGCCGTGTAGCAACTTTACTACAACTTGCGCTTTATTGAGTGTTATAATTATTTTAAAAGTTTCAACTAAATAATTCTGACAGATACAATTTGAAACTAGGATTTTTTTACTTAGCTCAAAAAATTCATATAAATTAAATTTAAATGTAATGTCACTAAACGTAATGTTATAAATCAAATAAATATGACTATATACCCGATGTCACAAAATATTCAACTCTCTCCTTTCTTTTGCAACTTTCTCGTAATAAATGCGAAACAATTTAATCTCGTAGCAATAAACGGCGCGACTACAACTCGTTGGTCGTGTGTTTACATAGGTACTTGTTGCGGCGGCGCTATCGATTCCTTCGCTATACATCGCCGGATTAATTGCAACGTTTTACAGCATTTAAACAAGTGACTCGGTAATAAACAACTAACGTGCAAGCTCCTATATTTTAATCGTTTCTAATGAACAACCAAACCATTGATTACAGTACTGGAACAAATTTCACATGGTCACATTTTTTTTAGGTTTTACGTGTACTAATTTTACTACTATAGTTAGTAGTTTATTTATAAAAGTTTTTTTTTTTCATTATATTCTATTATTTTATAAAGACGCTACACCAGAATAGCATACATAGAAATGCAAAACAAACTTTTTTGGTTTGTACAAAAACACCTATGCAATATATTTCTACGACAAAGAATGTACAATTCATTTCATTCATTTGCAATACTCAAAATTATAAATAACCTTTAAAGCGCTATAAAAAGATCACTCTATATAAATGTACACTTCCGCAATAAACCTTTGACACTAGTTTAGCAAATTAGCTTCGACGCTCAAACGAGCAAAGCCTCAATGCCAACGGAACAAACAGGGAAGCGGCGTTGAGCAAAATCGAACAACCTAGTCTACTCTTATCCTACTTCCACTCACTTCTACCTACTTCCACTTACTTCCACACTCGGATGAGTTTGTAATTGAACAATACACTAGCACCGAGACGCCCCCTTTGATGCAAACATGAAAATAATGGACGAGGCGACGAGAATTTAGATTGAAATACACCAGATGAAGTCAAAGTGTTGCGCGCTTGTAATTTGTAACTAGCAGAGGCTGCAAAAGATACACTGCACGTCGATTTTATAGCGATTTTATTCAGATAACTTACCAACAGAGCTAAGTTAGGTTAAGTTTACTTACATCAGCCACTTTTGAATATGTTAATATTATTTAAGATTCCATGTTTATGGTAGCCTACGATAGTTAGATTATATAGGTAGTATTCAATTAACCTATCTACATAAAATCATTGTCAATCAGTCAACTCATTTGATTTTGTTAAAATATAATAGAATATTATACAAAAATTCACAACATCCAGAGTATTTCTAGCTCACAGCTTAGTTCGTTCGTGATCTAATTGTAGATACAGTGACATATTGTCAGGAGATTACGGATGACCTTCAAGTATGTGGGACACATGTAATGATATTGTCCCCGAGGAATTTCACATTTTATTAGTGTTTTTCTTGGAAGACGTTTTTCTGCTTGTTGGTCGTAGTAATTAATCATTTTGGCTACCCCTTTTTTTGCGGGTCTTGGATCGGTGGTACCGGCACAAGGTGGGGTCTGAGTTGCGTGCCGCGAGGCGCAAGACGAAGTCCTCGCTTTGTTTTTTATCACCAGTCACCCAGTTGGGAGCTTGTCCAGGGAAGCGGTAGTGCCTTTTAAAGTGCTACCTAGTCTTTTCAGCAGTCGAAACAAATATTGACAATAATGCACTAGAAAACACAACTCCACGGCTATTACAAGAAACTTGTTCTTAGTTTGACGAATTTAATATTAAAGTTAGTATGAAACCTATCAAAGCCAACTTATTTAAGATACCATGAATAATAGTGGGATACATTGTAAAGCCCTGTATATCCGCAGGCCTCGCTACCACTCGCCTGCATTCAAGCTTGCTCTCTTGTCCGTCGCAAATCTTCTTATGAACTCGGCTCGATAAGTTTCAAAGCTGTCGACCTCGATAACTTAAATCTGTTCCATCAATTCATTTGCATCGCCGCTATTACTTTGAAATTGTTCGATGAAGTACGAAGTTTATACGCAATTGATGTATTACTTAGTATATATGAAATTGTAACTTAAGTATACGTAGCTAATGAAAATTTATAATATAATATTGCTTCAAACATACTTATTGAAAAAGAATTATTTATACTATATGTATGTGGAAATTTTCCTTTTTAATATCAAGTATTTAATACATTTCTTCAAAAAACATCTGAAGAAGTCCCTCTACACAAAGATTTAATATCTTACGACTGACTCACATGTCTGTAACCAGACTGCCGTCACTTCAACTTACTAATCTTCTATGAACAATATTTAATTATAATTAGTAACGCTCGAGCAAACTCGGATAGCGTCTGCATCTCATCGTGATTTGCTTACGCTTCAATAAATATGTTAAGACAAATTAATTGCAATATTGCGCCTAAATTAATTATAAGGAACTTCGTTCCAATAAACGACTGACTAATAATACCAAATAAGAATCAAAAGAATAGGACATCCTTCTTCCATATATCCTCACGAGAACGACGGCTTAGTCAATAAATTACAATAAAAAAATTAATAAATAAATTTTGACTTGTGTCATAACATTCCTCTATATCATAATATAAATCTTTTTTTAATTAAAAAAATAACTAGTGTTAGAATTAGCAAACGTTATTATTGTTGGCATAATTATCTTTTGAAAAAAAAATGCATTTTTTACTATTTACATAAAATTTGCGTTGTGTTATAAATTGTGCTACAAAAATATTAATGACCGCGAAAATTAAAATAAAATGCCGAGGAGATCAAAACGACAGTCCGGATCGTAGTAGGGGCGGTTGTTCAAGTGAACTACTAATTATTCGAGCAATTAGAAGAGGCTTCAAGTGTATTTTTTACGAGACGGCCCCGCGAGCGCGCGTCTAAAAAAAATCTTAATCATCCAACTTTGAGAAAACAAACGAGAACTTCGCAACTCTCTTGCTGATTTTTTTTTTTACTTTACTTTGATGAAAGGTAACAAATTGTATGTTTTGGTAATTCGTCGAATACAATTTTTTGTGGAGTTCCCGAAACTGATTTGCATTTAAGTCGGTAATTAAGGAAAGGGTTGAAGGCTGAAGGTGAAATCGCCCTTCGGCGTTCAAATGTATTTTTTTCTTAGTATTGTAGCTGTTTTAGAGTGTTGTAAATTTTTTGTTTCAATTTGCCAAAAATTAGGGGTTAATTTTTATGAACGTTTTATGAATTAAGTTGTTACTGTATCTTTTGGTCATTAATGATTACTTAAAGGTAATATGCAAAATATTATCCCTTAGTGATCAATTAATAACTCTGAGTATATCAGTAGATTAATAAAAAAATCTTTTTGAAAATCAAAGTTTTTAAAATTTACTTTCATACGAAGGAAACCAGTAGTATTCAATCTTACATTAAGAAGTTGTTATAGTACAAAAATAGGGGAAAGTTTCACGCACTATTTCACTGACACTTGAATTCTCCAAACGGCCATAAGACAAACAACTATCGGGGGAACATAAATAAAGTAGAAATAACTACAGAGGTTTATCTTAGTGTAAAGTTACAATGCGGAGACTGCTAGAAAATGTGGAAAGCAACGGAATCAAGTTATAACATATTTAAAAAGAAAACTAAAAAAAAAAAAGACAGAGTACTCATGACATTAAACAAAACAATTAATCACTACTATATGATGCTTTGATGATGTAATTTTGATATAATTCAACATAATAACATACTCTAGATTGTTTCAGCGGTGGTACTGACGAGAACCCAGATATCAAAAATTAGTTTACATTTAAAGAACAAACCAATGCTCGCATTAGAAACTAAAAATTGGTTTTTACTTTAATAATCCAATTGGATGAACAGTACTTTTATTGTTGTTCATAACATGGACAAGGAGAAGTCTAATATACAGCTGTCGCATGCGAATCCGTCCGCGCGGAATTAGAAAAAAACATAATAAGTAGACTGTGTGTTCTTCTAGACTATATGATCTACATTTGTGCCGAATGTCATCCATTGAGCAGTTCTGAAGATACCTTCAAACAAACATCCATCCATCCAAACATTCGCATTTATAATATTAGTAATATATGTATATATTTAAATAAGCGCCTAAGTAATGAAACTTCGCATTTTACAAGATAGTAATTCGAAAGTCCAACTAATGTAGCTTTTTAAATATCGTTGTAAAAAGGTATGTCACAGGTAAGGTGTGGCGCAATCAATTAGGACGCGCCTTCGTTACACAATATGTTTGCCTTTCCTCCTCATTACTTACTGGCCACGGCTCCTTGCGCCCCGTATTTACGCACCCTTATTATTGACACGGGTGAGAAATATAGGTTTTCGGTGCGTTACTAACTTCGCGGCGTCGCAATGTCGGTTTAACGTACCATTGCTGAATTATTTCTTTGGGCATAGTTTGTAGGTTAGTTTTGTGATTTAGTTATATCCAGGAAAAAATAAAACTTTTATTCTAAAAATGTTATCAGAATAATAAGATTTTTTTTTGATATTATTCGTAATGCATGCATAATAAATAACGTTTATTTTAAAATGTTTATTACAAACTGCTTTATCAGTTAGAGTAGTTAGAGTAAAGTAACACCTGATCATGTTTGAAACAAACGTTTGTTGATAATTTGAAATAGAAATATTAAAATGAATTAAAAATACACTATCATTTGTTATAAATAGTTAAATCCGATGCACTACATTCCATTAGAATGGGATAGAGTCAGCGAACAATCCGGTAAGAACCGCCGCGCGTGCCACCGTCCGGTCCGCGTGGATTACGTCTATAGTTCATATCGCTCTATTTCTAATGCCTATACACAATAGCTGCGTATCTCTGCTTAGGATTTGCACATTCATTTCTAAATAGTTCAGTTTATCTATGATAATAATCTCTCTGTGCTAAGGTATTTAGTTGCGAGTTTGCGTTTCCTAGATGTCAGAAAAAATGGGGGAATAGACAAGTCATTCATGACATGTTTAGTATAGTTCTAAATACTGTTGACACTAATCATTTCATTTGTGTTAATTGTACAACTAATAAATGTATTTTAACCATATTGTGTTTGCGCAAAACATTTCAAACATAATCTGTTTTATTAACAAAACATTTCTATCGTAAAAAATATAAAGTATACTTCGTAAGAGATTTATTATGCGACCCATTGTTCTCGTTCAAGGGACGTTGATAATTTAAAAATGCGCCGTCCACTGTACAAATGTTTTTCGTCGAAAATAATATTTAATATAATTCCAGCGCATAATAGCATACGCGGCAGTGACAGACAATGAGCCTGGGAAATGTGCCTGAGTGCGGCCGGACAATGCGCGCTCCGGAGCTACATTTGCAGTTTTAGAGGCAAAATGTTCTATTCACTACCGTCTATCTCTAATTTAATAGGATCCCACAAAAACCCCGCCGTGACGAGTGCATTGTTTCGTACGGCGCGGCGGTTAAGTTCTTTTGGCATCGTACGCCAGAATAAAATAAGAGAATGTTTGGTTTTAAAAGCAACGCATTTCGATTTTTCGCTGCGTTCGAAAAGCCGTCAGCCGCTGGCACGATACGGAAATTCGGAGAAAATATATATTTTTTTTTGGTTTTTATGGCAATGCCAACAGTAGATATGAATTTAAACCTTAAACAGTGAGTACAGATTATGTTAAAACTTACACATTAACAACTGTTATATGAGGGAAGTTTGTACTTTCTCCGCTATCTTATACTGTACCACTACAAAGAATCATTTAAATATACTGATATATGTCCATGTGCGTCTGTGGTTCAGTGGTTAAGCACTTGACTTGCAATCTGCAGGTCCTGGGTTCGATTCCACCATGTACCAATGTGTTTTTTGATTTTCGATTTACATTTGTACATACATCTATCCGACGTTCATACGATGAACATATCTGAGAAGAAATTTAAAGAAATATGTGAAGTCAACCAACTCGCACTGGGAAAGCGTGGTTGACTATGGCCTAGTCAGCCCGACTTGGGCACGCTCCGAGCCCCTTGGTGGGGACGTATAGTGAGCTGATGATGATGATGATATATTTCCAGGTGAAGGTTCTGCAATGAGTAATTTTCATATTTGTAATATTGATATGTATGAAATGAGAGCTACTAAAGTGGTCACCCATCAATTTGGCGTGGCCGACGGGGAGTTAATTAAAAATCAATCACACCACTACCGCGCCGCGCCGCCCCGGTACAGCCAAACTTTGAATGCAACGTTTTATTTATAATTATGAATTCGATGTTCGAAAATCTATTCGAATAGGTCAGAACTTCCAGGTATTAGAATTCAAAACCTGGTTGTAGTAAATATGCATTGAATAAATAATGCGTTTAAAAAAAAATCCAACAAATATACAAAAAAGTTGAAGACAGACGATTATTTAAATGTTTTAATTAAACTCTTTAATAAAATGCTTATCAGCAAATTTAGCTGCAATATAAGTTAAGCTATATCGTAGCTAAAGTTGAAACAACTTCATATTTTCTCATTACGAAAATGTTGAGTTCATAAAAGGCTAAGAAGTCAAGGCTTAAAACGATCGACACCGGACGTCGACTACTAACTTGAAAGGAAATGCCGTAACGAAAAAGCAAGCAGCGATATTTTCCAACTTTATCATTTTATTACGTTTTATTTATTTACAACATTAATACAAGATAAAAAGGAAAATGGCCAAGGCGCATTTTAGAAATAAAGCATCGTGCAGAGATGTTGTTGAAATCTTCAAAATCAAAATAATAAATGTATGATTGAAATTAATCTTATACAAAACATGAATCACCACGAAAATCTTTATTCATTTCCTTTAATTTTACAACTAAACGACAATTTACTTACTAACGTGTACATTAATTATTAGGAACAAAAAAAATAAATTTTCCTTTTCAAAGTAAAGTCTCGAAAAAATTAAATCACGTTTCTTCTTTTCACTTAGACCACAAGCTTAATTGGTTTCATTTTCGAATGAACAGGTCCGGGCCACTGTGACATGCCGGACTTCTGTACCTAATATGGACTCATGCAGTAGTAGAAAATCCCAATTATGTACGTTAGGTTTCCGTAATAAGGACAAGGGGCTGTTCTGGCAAACTTTTTGGTAACGGAATCGAGTAAATTTTACACATTTTATTTTGGTACGTTGAAATTTTTTTGTTATTTTCTTTTCTTAATATTGAATTTTTCTTTTTACTTTTAGAATATGATTTTATAATATGAACTATTGTAATTTCCTTCAAGACAGTAATGAAGGTTTTCGAATGCTTAATCTAATATATATAAAAGAAAGTCGTGTTAGTTACACTATTTATAAATCAAGAACGGCTGAATCGATTTGACTGAAAATTGGTGGGCAGGTAGCTTAGAACCAGGAGACGGACATAGGATAATTTTTACCCCGTTTTCTATTTTTTATTCCGCGCGGACAGAGTCGCCGGTAAAAGCTAGTCTTATATATAAAAAAGAAAGTCGTGTTAGTTACACTATTTATAACTCAAGAACGGATGAATCGATTTGACAGAAAATTGGTGGGCAGGTAGCTTAGAACCACGAGACGGACATAGGATAATTTTTACCCCGTTTTCTATTTATTATTCCGCGCGGACAGAGTCGCGGGTAAAAGCTAGTTTATTATATCCAGTTGTATTTATCGAGTAATAATATTATAATAGGCATTTACACCTACGTATATCAGTCTTATGTAATATGGGAAGCAAATTAGTACTTGCCGTGTCATCATTCAAAGCGTATTATATCTCAAGATAAGCCGCCTCCGCGTAATTATCAATTAGCCGATTGTTAATTATATAATTAATACGTTATAACGAGAACTTAATACAGTTCAATAGTTCTAATAAGACAAGAGAAGTATTTAATACATGAATTAACTATGCTTTCATGATATTAATTTCAAAACATGAACCATGTGTTGAATCGGAATTCTGTACTTTCAATAACGTTTGAGAATTCAAGATTTTACTCTCATGCAATTTGAATAAGAGACAGATCGCAGACGTGAGTTTATTAAATTTTTACTACTTCGAAATGTGTTATTAAAAAATAAAATCAGATTGGTTTTATTAAATAGTTGTCGACATTACCTCAGACATGTCACCACCGAGGAGTTACGGGTACAACCATGCTGGCCCTGTACGACACACATAGTGAAATGAACCAACCCAAATTTTCATGTTGTTTTTCTTCACCGTAAGAACGTCGAATAAATACACATATATAATTCTAAAAACACGATGGTATAGACCGAAGATCGAACCTGGAAGTATAGATTTTGGTCCGGTCCGGTCAAGTGCCTAACTACTGCAGACCCAAATTCTAAATACAACTGCGCCAATTTTTATAAATTGATTATTAAGGAGTACAACATCTGTCAATTAAGCAACTGCAAACAAAACCAATAATACATTCGGTTGATATCGATTCTATAATCTAGTCGATTGAAATCCTGTGTAGAAGCAAATCGACTTATTGCTTGATATTCGCTTCGCATCGCCACCGTAGTACATTTGTATCCTATCAGTTTAATGTCAGATTTCAGATGTTGGAATCGTAACCGCATGCTGTAGCCATGCTCCAAGCAGCCTCTAATTAAATTTGTCTTTATGCTCATACTTGTGGATTAATTCCACTTTGAAGGGATCTCGGTACGTCGCCATGGAAACCGGGTAACGTTATTAGCAGGTATTAGGTTCGATTCCGCCTCAATGCTTGTTTTGTTTGTCGACCTGCGCTCGTCTGTGATTGGAGTATCTGTTATATCTACAAGTAATAAGTTATATGCAGAATTTTAACTTTAATTTAAAAGCGCTATAGTGGATAGATTTCACTGCATAATCATACTAATATTATAAATGCGAATGTTTAGATGGATGGATGGATGTTTGTTTGAATGTATCTCCAAAACGACTCAACGGATCTTGATGAAATTTGGCACAGATGAAGAACATTGTCTGAACATTGAAGGCTTTTTTTATTACGTTTTTTGTTAATGCCGCGCGGACGGAATCGCGGGCGACAGCTAGTCCTCACATAAAATTAAAAATATAAATGTGTTAGAAAATGATAAATTAAGTAAGTAGATTGTGTTAATATTTTTTTATTATTTGATATTAAATTAATCTGATACAAGACACGTTAATCACATAAAAATTTTAATTTGGATTTTACTCGGAAAGGACGTTGCAATTTAAAAGACGAACACCGTTATTAAAAGAGCGTATTCTTTTTTCAAAATTCTACTAACAACCGTAAAATACCACGTACTGGCGGAGAAGGAAAAAAAACGTCGGACGACATTCGTACACGTCCACATAATAAGTTGCGCGATTCTTCAAAAGCAACAAGACACGGCACGCAGGCCGCCATTTCTACAGGCGCATATGAATATAAAGCATCCTGTACACACTACGAGTTTTTTGACTTTTGGTTTATTTTAAAAAGTACATTTCACATTAACTTAGAAAATTCTTAAACGTCTTTATCATTTAATGTAGTCGTGTAATAACTATCTAACAATATTGATTTCCATAATTCGTTTATCACACTATTTTGTAATATGACTATAAGTCAAATGTATATATATATATATATATATATATATATATATATATATATATATATATATCTACAGAAATTTACTTTAATGCAACCTGTTTATTTGAGATATTGTTTAGGAGTTTCAAATTTCTGTATCACACGTTCTAACGAAAGTAGCTATGTCAGCATATTTTATGACGCAATTTCAGAGCGATCTCGCGACACCGGCGCACACGTGTTGAATGGCACACGACGGCCGTTTTATTAAAATGAAGCTAAATTAAAGTGGCTGACAAAACAACGCAGAGTTAACACGTAGTGCGTGCTGATACGAGCTACATTATTACCTCCGCTCGCATTCGGTGTAACCACGTACCGCGCTCAATAAGTTAACTCGATTGTATTTTTATGTTGTATCAAACAACATGAATAATCTCGACGAGACGAATATTGAATTATTGATTTTTAAAGGTGTTATTCGCAAGAAATTGACTAGATTGGTATTTTATTTCAGGCTTTAGCTTTTGTAATCCTTATCTGCAATAAATAAAATAATAAGGAAACAGTTCAAATATTAAAAAGTTGCGAATCAAGGAATTAAAAGTTAGAAACGACTTTAACATTTATTTAAAGTGTTTAAGCAAAGACACCGCAAAAGCTAAACATATTTTGCAAAGTATCGCGAAAATTCACAAAACTAATTAACCTATGCTAAGAACTTTCCGAATCGATTCCTCTTCTTGTATTAAACAAACTAATTTAAACTTTTGCGTCATCTCAAAAGTTGCGCCAATATTTAAGAAGTGGTAATTACAGTAGCCTTTGAGTGCCACTTCGTTCGCACGAACTGCGAATAAAGCTATTAAAAGCTCTAATGTGTGTCCCGCGGTCGAGTTATTCTTTATATTGAACCGGAAATTATGTTAATGCTCTGATACATGTATAGCCTAGTATTTGTTACTAGCCTAGTAGTTGTTATTACCTACTTCATCAACAATAGTATACCTGACAGATACAATTTCAAGAAAAGTTTTTTTGTTTCGTATAAAACTAGACGATAACTTAAGTTCTTTCTTTACCCCACATTCGCACGGACGCTTTTTTATCGCGCGTTATAAAGCTTTGAATAGAACAAATGCATTTTCATGTATTTTGTCGCTTTAAAACGACACTTTTTTATCGCGCAGTGTTGCATTTTGAGCGCTGTGCGAACGGAAAAAGAGTAATTTTAAAGCATTCGTCGCTTAAAAGCCGCCAACGCCGAGTTTTAACTAGGAGTTAAAAAAACGACCGGGCGAATGAGGGCTTAAGATCCTTAGTACACCTGCGAATATTCTATAGTAGAATAATACCAATTAAGATCAACATAAGATAAAGTAGTAAAAAGCTTAGTAATCTATCCAAAGTTTCACCGTGACGATACTAATCTCATATAATTCGATACCGCATCGATTTTCATCTGAAAAAGGTCAGGATCGCGCCTGTCACGAGGTGTCATCACTTCGTAGAGTCGTTAACTGAAAGGACCTATCCGTCGATCATGGAGCTTGTTATAACTTTGACTGCTATAGAAAAAAGTTTTAATGGCCTTCAGTGTATATACCCCAAACACGATCAAAGAACTGAGCTATTTTCCCTCGAAATATCGCTCGCGAGAGGTAATAAAATCTTTCCCCATCTTAACACTTGTATTTATTATGTTACGCAACTAACATTAACAGTTATGAACTTAATATGTTATTCTTTTGTGCTTGCTAATCTTCTCGAAAAACTGAACATTTTTGTACACGCATGTAGAAAAATCTTTATTGATAATTTGAAAACTTATACCTTTAATATATCTTAATTTATTTTTCTAATTAACTAAAATATTATACGACAATGGTAGTCGCCAGCAACAACAACATCTGATGCGCGACACGAACATACAGAGGACAGGCGTGAAGTGGAAGGAATTCCACGTTTCGTCTGATGAGTGTGCATGTTAGAAGCCTTATTTTAGTCCCTGTTCCCTTCCCATCTTTTTGTAACAAGGAATGGATGGGAAGGGAAAATAGATTTGACAGCTATTTCAGCGAATTCATGTGGCCGCTTGCTAGATTGCCGACTTACGATATAAAAAAAATAACAATACTCGTAGTAATATGGAAACATCTACTTATATGGAATCTTAGTATGAAACTTCGTACATAAGATAGAAGGAGCTCTTGGGAGCAATAGTATAAGAAGAAATGCTAAGAAGAAAAAAATAAATAACTTTAAAGATAAAAGGAAAGCTTAAGTTAACGTTTTATGAACCGTAGGTAATTTTTGCTCGACGGTATAGACTTGTCAGCAAAAGTTGGACCGTTTTGTAGCGACGACTCCTGCGAAAGGTAATTTCTTCAAATCCACATAAAACCCCTCGCATACCTTCTTTTACCTCCGCCATAAAACCTTCAGGCACCTTATTCGAAGCCACTAAAAGCTACCGACTAATTCGTGCAGCGGCGATTTTACAGGCCCCTACTATTTGTTTTATTGCGAATTTATATAAAGTGAAAAATAAAAGTGAGAATTGGACTCAAAAATTGAATGATAATCTAAACATTTCAATTATTGCTGCAGATAGACAACTTTACTGTTCTTTATAATATGTCTTTTAATTAATATTTTTTCAATTCAGTAAACATTGTAAAGTTACTTACTTATTGTTATTTAAATATTATATGAACAAGATGTTGATTTACATTATCAGCTCAAAAATTAATATTTGTTTACTGACTAGAATTTTTTTATAGAAACTAGCGCTTTATAAATTGCACAGCAAAACAACGAGAAAGAGCCAGTCTGCTAGAAATTTAATCGTCTGACGTCAATTAGTACGTTTTTTTAATTTGCACGGCCGTTTGATTCGCGTAATGACAGATTGTAAATCACCGATAAATTTATAGTAGGGCACGGGGTCAATCAAATTGTAAAACTGGGGGTCGTCTGTGACCCCCTCAAATTAGAGGGGTCTCTGTGAATTACGTCCTCTTTCTTGCACAGATATTAAAGGGAGAGAGCTTGTTTCTGTATTAAGCCAGTGCTCTGTGAGTAATGCGTATCATTTTTTGCCTTGTTCTTGCCTTTTTATGGTCCTCGGAGCCTTTGCGAGCTTTATTAAAATTTATAAACACATAATACGCTATCAATAACTGAGTCGACTTGCTTAGTGTGTGATTTTGTTTCGTGTTATTTATGACAAAAAAGTGTTTTTAATATTAAATGTTGTTCGGAAATTTTTAGATATAAAATATATATTGAATTATACGGAATGTAAAGTGCGATTATTTGTGACTTTGAATAGAAAATCCATACATATTTAATTTAAAAAAAAAAACATAATTTAAATATTTTGGTTGGATCATTAATTTTCAGTGTTAGTACATTTATGCTTAATGTCATTCTACATTTTGTTAATCTATTTAAGAATTAAAAAAACACATGAAACAGCAAATTTTTTATACTTTAATAATTGGGTCAAGCAAAGTAGTCTCCTTTAAATAGAGTAAAACCACAATGTTGTTATAATTAACTTTTGTGTCATAGATTGTCCGCAGAAGCGAAGGCACTTACGTACCGTATTGCTTTCAGTGGAAATACCTTTGTCCCGGTCGCGTCAATAGATGACCTTTAAAATAGAAACGCCTCTAACGAATAAAGAGCGGCGTAAAAGTGAAACGACAAAGCTTTTACACAGAGCTTTTACAGTTTAGACAAATCACAAAAAGAATTATTACTAATTAATTTAAAATTGAAAACCGTGGTCGTCAAAAATATTGATTTGCAAATATACTGGATGTAATGAAAAAAAAATTACATAACTATGGGAATATTTATTTCAAATGTTTGAAACAAAGTTTTCATGTCAAACTAAATGTTATTTAAACATAAAGCAACATTTTAAAGTTACCTTTGAGTTTGTAACTCGATAACAAATAAATTATTCATACTCTATCAATTAAGTAAAACTTTATATTTTTCAAACTCGATCACATTCCATTTCATTTGATCGAGTAATGAATAAAATATGACGACGGGCAGCGAACGCGCGCTGTCTTTGGACTCCGAATTTATTCATAAGCCGCAACTACTGCACGATGGTGACTTTCAATTACTATATCATTTTATTTAAAAAATGTGCTTCTGTCTACTTGTGGTTTTCTAAAATGTTTCTTTATTTGAACGTGAAATTAAAAGTCGTTTAATTATAAAAAAAATCATTTTCATCTGAATAACTTAAACATTCGTATATGTTATTCTTTATTTTGTGAATATGAATACTCATGCTGCAGTGTTTTGTATAATATACAAAATTCACTGCTACGCGTTCGTAGCATCATACTACATTCGTAGCCAATTCGTAGCTTCTGCTACGAAAATTAAAATGTTGATTAAATAATGTGCTGCACGCTACAAGTCTTACGTTTTAATTATACAGAGCTTCAAGGTATTGTCCATTAGGTTGATTTTTTATAGCACACCCCAGTAAAAGCTAGTATCAATTCCAAGCCAAAGTCCCGTGTAGTCGGATTTAATAAACGTAACGGCCAACTAAATCCGAATCGTAAAGCATGACTCATTCTCTGTAAAGACCACCCACGAGTACTTTAGTCGAGGTTTATTTTTATTTTAGAATGAATGTTTTAATTAATTAATACTAAAAATGGTTATAAAAACTGACCACTGACTTATATCTTCAATGTTTGACTTAAGTTGACTTTAAGTTTGTTGAAATATTGAAGATTTAATAAATTGTCTTCTTATATTTGTAGTAAAACAAGACTTTTTCATATTATAAAGTGGCAAGCGAGTAAGCGACCATCTCAATTCGCCGAAATACTGTAGTGACCGCTGCCCATAGTTATCTGCAATTGCAGATGCCTTGCTTACCTTTAATCATCGGAGGAGAGGACGCAAAGAAGAGACCTCTGCCAAGTCCAAATCCCCTTCCCACCATTTTCTCACTAGATGATCTACCCATAATTAAAAAAAACCTACCTGACAGTCTCTAATAGCGCCATCTATCAGCTACATTATAAAACAAAGATTTTTTTTAATTTAAACAATCTAAACTGTAATTTCGTATGTGACACTTTCTTATTTTAGAATATACTCGAAAGTGTAGAAAAAATTATTTAATAAATACTGATTAGTTCACTACGAATTTTATATTTTTTGTGAACAACAACCTAGATAGTATTTTTCATAGTTATTAGTCAATCAGGCACCTGTCCCTCCTCTTTGCGCGTTGGAATTGTTCCAAGGTACCGCCTCTCGCCTGCAAATAAGGTGGGCGTTATATCAACTTAGCTTATGTTCATTGTTTTGCTTCTCTCTAACTTATTACAATGATTGCTTGTCACGCGAAACTCACAAATTAATTTCATCACTCTTGTCTCATTCGTAAAATTAATAAACAAGATTTATTCTTGCGTCACTTGTTATGTAACTTGTAAATTTCAAAGCTTTCCAGTGATAAAATATTACTTCAAATAGAATAAATTAAATTAAATAAAAAACCAACCCATTTGAGACATACAATGCAATTAGGTCAAAAATGTTTCAATATCCATACGTGTAGCGTTGCCAAGCATCGGATAAACTCGGACATAGGTAGGCTTTTTGATTGCGTGTCCGGCCAAAATAAACGGTTGTCCGGTTTTTGTTAGGCTGTTTACAGTTCGCAGACGAGAGTGTACCTATTAATACTGAGACAAAATTCTAAATAATATAGGCTGTCCGACCTTTCTACCCAAATGTCCGGCCAAACTGGCTGGTCTGTCCGGCTTTGGCAACCTGGCAACCCTACATACGTGCTAAATTGTAGCTTGGTGACACTTTGCTGATATTTCAACCCGATTTTTTGTATTACACGTCCCGTTGTAACCAGTAAAGAAGTTCAACTTAAAATAATTATAATATTTGATTTAGAATTAGCTAGTACTTTTAAGACCCAACCATAAAAAAAACTTAGCTTACTTTAACTGTAACTTTTGAATTACATTTTAACTCAAACATAAGTTAACCCTTATATTAGTCATCACAAGAAATCATGATTATTTAAATAGGATTATGAGCAGGCTTGCGAAATGCGATCTTCACCATTAAATAACAAAATACTAAACAAAAGCAGTTTTGGTGATACTTACTTAAGGATAAAATATACTCTTTTTTAACAACCTTTACGTCCATAATATCAATCACCGGCAGTCAAAGGGTTAAATCGCATGTTTAACATGTATTTGAAGTACTACAGTTATTACATAACGTTTGAAAATAATTAAGTACAAGTTCAAATTGTAAATAAGTTTTAAAAGTAAATATAAAACAGCTTAAGGAGTATGTAATAAGTGTTAATCATGTATGTCCGGTACTCGATGGGAGTTTCTTGTTGGAGTACAGTTTGTTCGCAAGCCGCTTACAAAGGCTTTAACTTGACTGCTTCAAATACTCTGCCATCAAATTTAAATCAATATTGTTTACTGCCTGAATGGAAATTGTGTTTGTTATTTTATAAACTTACTGTAGATTATAACTTTATTTAATCCTTCCTCTTGATAAATAAATTTTTAATTAATTAATAAATCAAATAAATTATTTTTTATGCGTATTTATAAGATTTTTTTGAACACTTGAGAATATTTTCAACATTCCCAATTTATTAAAAACTAGCTTTTACCCGCGACTCCGTCTGCGCGGAATAAAAAAACATAGAAAACGGGGTAAAAATTATCCTATGTCCGTTTCCTGGTTCTAAGCTACCTGCCCACCAATTTTCAGTCAAATCGATTGAGCCGTTCTTGAGTTATAAATAGTGTAACTAACACGACTTTCTTTTATATATATAGATTATGTTAATTATTGCAATGACGTGTCATAATGATTATGACATGTCATCAACTGCTTGCAACAATAATGCAAGACACGTGCACGACAGGTGACACCACACATCTTGATGCTGGCTTACACTGGCCATTAGTCGACAGCACAACTTGCATAATGTGGATAAATTATTTCACATCTGTGTAATGTCTTTCTTTATACTAATTGCTATGTTCTTTAAAACCTTACCTAAATGACAGGGGAAAAATTAGAATGGGAAAATTTAAGAGAGATTAATTAATTTTGGTTTATAACATACTGGCTGTCGCCGAAGAATATGTACGCGCAGAATTTAAAAAAAAAGCTTTATTAGTAGCGTATGTGTTCTTCCAAACTATATTCTAAGTCTATGCCAAATTATAGCGAGATCCGTAGACTAGGTCTGGTGATACCTTCTAACAATCATACATCCGGACATCAAAACTTTCGCATTTATAATATTAGGCCCTTACATATGAAATTGGAGTTTTGTATGGGAGGAACAAAAAGTTGAATATTTTTTAATATAATATATTTAATTAATCAAAGTATGAACCATTATTTTCTATGCACTTTTGCCATCTCATAGGTAGTTCATTGATCCCTTTGCTAAAAAAAACAGTCGGACGGGAATCAATAAAATCTTTGAAGGCGGTTTGGACTGCCCCATCGGAGTTGAATTTTTTCCCTTGCAAGAAGTTATCCAAATTTCGAAAAAAATGGTAATCTGTTGGAGCAAAGTCCGGGGAGTACGGAGGATGTCTTAGACTTTCCAATTGAAGCTTTTCTAATTTAGTAGCTGTCTGTTGCGCAGTGTGTGGTCTAGCGTTGTCGTGAAGCAGCAGTGGCGTGGAGCGATTGACCAGCCTAGGTTGTTTAGCCGCTAGCTTTTCCATCATGGTTTGCAATTGCTGACAATAGACATCAGCCGTAATAGTCTGGCCAGATTTGAGAAAACTGTAATGAGCAATACTGGCACTAGTCCACCAAACGCTTACAAGTAACTTTTTTGGGGTTAATTTTCGCTTGGGGCAGGATTTGGCTGGCTGGCTAGGACCCACCATTGCGCTGAGCGCTTCCGATTATCGTAAAGAACCCATTTTTCATCACGGGTAATGATTCGGTTTAAAATACCTTCATTATTGTGCCGGTTTAGTAATGTAACGCAACAGTCGACGCGCGTTTGCCGGTTTGCTTCAGTCAATTCGTGAGGTACCCACCTTTCAAGCTTTTTAATCTTCCCAATTTGCTTCAAGTGAATTAAAACAGTTTTATCACTAACGTCGCAGCCTGCAGCTAACTCGGACGTGGTTTGCGATGGATCCTCTTCCACAATAGCATTCAACTCTTCATTATCAACTTGAGTCTCAGGCCGTCCACGGGGCTTGTTCTGCAGATCGAAATTTCCAGAACGAAAAGGTTGGAACTAAAAACGAACTGTGTTTTCTTTTGCAACACGACCGCCATACACATCATTCACCCTTCGAGTCGTTTCCGCAGCACTAGTGCCACAGCGGAACTCGTACTCGTAAATAATGCGATATTTTAAGTTTTCCATTTTGTAAAATGAGTGACGCAAACAGAAAAAAACAGAAGAAAAAAACAAATGAATGACGGTCATCGAACCACAAATACATGAGTCTATAGCTGTACAAATTTGAATTTGAAATTCCTTACCAAAGAGGAGAAATTCGTGATTAAAGTGGCCAGTACGAAAAACGCCAATTTCATATGTAAGGACCTAATATTAATCAGAAGTAAGATATTAAGATAACGGTGTGATCGAAATTAAGTGAATATACTTAATTTCATTGTGTTTGTGATAGCTGTAGAATTGAAATACTATGTTCCAAAGCTAAAATACCAAATCCTGACAACATACTATTTTTATAATATCACCAACAAACAGACTTATTTCTTTGATAAAGTCGTAATTCTAATAGGTATGTGTTTTATTCTGCATTAAAAAGTCACAAGTAAAAGTAAAAAAAAAACGTATTCTCAGTGTATACGTACAAAAAGTCAAAATATGTATTTGTTACAATGACAAAGTAAAGCTAGTTTATTAAAAAGCGAATTTTCCAGCGACACGAGATGTGAAGTTATCAGGATAGCTTTAAAAAAGCTTTGTGACGAGCTCGTTTCAAAAGCGTCCTTTGACTGCAGACTATTTAAACGACGTAGGTTATTTTTCGAAAATAATGTCCTGTTTATAAAATATAACTTATGCTGTGTATTTATTACTTAATGAATATAAAAAAATTATAAAAAATAATTAATAAATAAATACAGAGTCGCGGGAGACAGCTAGTATAAAATATTTTCGAGTAAGAAGTTTCCGTGTAGAGACGGGACACTCAATGCGGAGAGATGTAGCAGTCCAAGCTTCCTTAAAAGTAAACAATAGATTTAATGTTGTTTATAAGTTGTAAGTTCATTGACCCTATTTTATCAAGTGTGACGACTTGCTAATTAAATTAAACTTTTGCGCACTCATACAATAAGGTATAATTTGCTATGCGAACTATAATTGTGAAACTTTGTTATAAAATTCTTGTGTCTCAATGTTAGTTACCATTCTCCTTCTAAACGGCTTGACCGATTTATATGAAATTTTATATGCATATTCAATAGGTCTGAGAATCGGCTAGTATCTATTTTTCATACCCCTATTAAGTTTCTTAAACTACGCGCGGACGGAGTCGCCGGCGACAGTTAGTTAAGTTATAGAAATAGAAAATGCTTGGTCATTTTTATTCTATAAAGTTTGAAATATGCAAACATTAAATATATGTGATTTTTACAGTAAGGTACTTAAATTTGACTAGAAATCTAAAAGCTTTATACGTTTTTAAAAGTGGGCATTTTACGTATGTTGCCGATAAAGTCACTTTAGCTCAAAACATCTTAAGACAATTTCAAGTTAATGGGCTAACGAAAACATGTTTACAATAAAAAAAATAAAGCGTGTTCATATATAAAAGTGAAAAAAAAAACAATCGTCCTGAGATTCGGAAAACGACGTGACAGCGTGAATAATGTGTTATCACGGCAACATTCGCCCGGAGGCACGTTGGTCAGAAGCGGGTAGGAAGAAAATAGAGAAAAAAAATCTAGGAAACGATGATTTATGTAAAGTGTGCGTAGATCCCTTTTCTGCCACCTCGCGTTATCTCATTGCGTGTTTCCTAAATAATTAATGCAATATAGGGCATCGATTCTGAGGTGGCTGAGGGCGCGGGGCGGGGTCGCGCGGGCGCGGGGAGCGAGCGGGGGAGCGCGACGCACGCACCCCATTGGCCGCCGCCGCTGCGTGAGTGCGTACTCCCCCTGCAGCGTGCGTGTGCCTTCGCGCGCCGCTCAGTCACAGTCCGACCGCCGTCGCGTACATACGTATCGCAGTCAGCGCAAAGTCACGTACGAGCGTCCGCTTTTATCAACAGAGTTCGTTTCGTTTAAAATTGGGACTAATTCATCTGTCCATATGGTTCATCTCGTAGATATATTACGTTCGGCGAACGTTGACTACCCGCCGCCGCTTATTGTAAGTAAATAAACAATAAGTTTTATTGTTTTTATAAAGCTACGCGTTTTGTTTATGTTATTTTCAATTCTTATGCAGTTTTATTTTACTTTTTATTTTTCTGTTTTCTTTCTTTTCAGAAACTTGCTGCTGTTTTATGAGTCTTTAATTGTATCAAGATGCGATGTTTTTAACGGAATAGTGAGAAAAATAAACTTTTTTTACTAGTGAAAGATTATTTATTAAAACGAATAGGGTTTAATTTTAGTGATTTGTTCTAAAGGTTTTCATAAAGTGTTAAAAAATGAAGATGTAAAAAATTAATTATAATTTTGTTTGTCACCTATTTTCATTGTAATGCTTTAGTAAAGTTGTTAAAATAGTTTGAGTACAATATAATTATTTTGTTACGAAGATTTTATAGGTATTCATTCATAAGTAGAATTGAAATAAATTATTATAATAGATTTTAATTAATTTGTTTCATTTTTACCCAAATTTTATGTGCAGTTGATATTTTTAAATTATTATTTTTTTAATTGAATTTATACGGATATCGTAACACAGTCGCAATTAAAAAACTTTTAGTTGAATCTTTAAATAGATTTTAATTATTGTTATTTTAGTTTTTTTTTATTTTATTTTATTTGAAGAATTTATTTTTAGTTTATTTGAAGAAATTTACACAAATCATTAATGAAGATTTTCCATCTTTCTTCTGCAACTTCTAAAAAGAAATTTGTTAAGTTTATGACGTTCAGGTGAACGAAGTAACTTCGTTGCAGTATAAAAAATTAAGACTTAACTACTTATAGTATTTGTTAAAGGAAACAATTTCCATCCCGCTTTTAAATAATACCTTTAAATGTTAAGACACAGTTGTGACTTAGTTTCCCAGTGTTTTGTATAATGTTATGAGTTATGGATTCAGAAACTATGAGGTCAGTTGTAAGCACAACATAAAAAGTTTCAATCCTACCAACAGTTGCTCGGTGTCGAACGTTTTCCATCCACGCCCCATTACTCAGTACCGCTTGTGTCTTAATTTTTTATAAGTTTAGGGTTTAGTTGGCTGTCGATGATAGTAAGCAAAAGTTACTTTTATTTGGGCCCAACTTAGAGTGAAAAATAATAGACTATCATAAAGATGTTAAAATTTTAGATATTTAGATACCTAATATAACGGATGCACTGATTTTGATCTTGACCTTCCAAAATAACCTAAAAAATTGTAAAATGACAACGGCACATGGAACGAATAAATCTACGAAACCGATCAAACTCAACAATAAGAGAGTAAACTAAGTAAGTGGAATTGAACAGGATGTTACAAGGACAAACAAAAGAAAATGAACTGAAGGCATGGATTGGTATAGAAAAGAGAAAGAGGACGACAAATTAAAAAATGGAAAGATGACCTACTGAAAGGATGGAGAAGATTAGCGCGTAATAGAAAGGTGTGGAAGATAATAGGGGATGCCCATTTTAAAGGTCAACATGAAACGCAAATGGATAATAGAAAACTGTGCAGACATATCATGATTTTATTTTATACTTAGAAAATAAACTAACAATAATATACTTTTACACAATATTTACAACTGAATATTGTGTAAAAATGTACTTCAGTGATAAAAGGCTTTATCTATACCTAACATATGGATTTCAGTAAATATTTTCTACTAAAGTTATTTTCATAGTAAAGAGCAATGTAATAAGCATTTTAAAAGTTACCATCTCAACGTTCTCTTGAAGATTTTTATTTTCAGGTTCATAAAAGTTAACTGCAATGTCGAGTCGCGCTTTTTTTTATTCATAATCAGACCGCAGTTCCCAGTCTGGAGGTAAAGTCGGCCTTTGTCTTAAATTCTTTTAGTTCACAAAACCGCCGGCGACGCCCCATGGCCCCGAGCCAGTTATTTTATCAAATTACCCAACTTAATAAATTCTGTTTTGATTCAGGATTGGCCGTGGATTCGTAATTTATGATCGGTTTTACTTTCTAACAAAAGCTAATAATTTGTTTCGGAAATTTCTCGGCCGTAACCGCAACGACCTGTGAACTTTATTAATTTAACATTACGTGTTAATTTTACGTGTTTGACTTTCGGTTAAAGTTTGCTTGTTGTATCTTGTGTGCACAAGAATTTGAGCAATTATATACTTTCAACTTTTTTATTTTCTAAACCTCTAAGATATAAAACTTTAAATTTATGAAATTAACTTAATAATCACACACTTTTGATCAAAGTTATTACAAGTAATTTTAACTGGAAATACTGTTGTATTTTCAGTTGCATTTGTTAAAAAACTATAAAAAAGTACATTTACTTTATTACTATTGTTGGTCTCATTCTATCATATTCCTTTTAATATACCTCCATTAAAAGTTAACTCATAACTATGTGAATATAGTTTGAATAGAAGCCTATGATTAGGGAGACGATAATTCTTTCTGATATGTTGGTGCGATCGTATCCGAGCAACGGTGACACTCCGATTTTCGTCGCAAGACACTGACCACGTGTGGTGTTTATCTAAGTTGACAGCTGTGATGTCGGCCATGTTGTTTCACGCTACGTTCAACGTCTATAAATATTTTCCTATTGACAGTACGAAGCAGAATATTTTCCTTAATAGAAAACTAATGTTGGATTTAGTTTTTAAAATATAACCATTGAAATTAATATTTTCAGGATGACTTTAGTGTTTGTCCTTTCTTATTTTGTGATTATTTTTTTTATTTTATTAAATGTGTTAATTTATTAACACATTGACAGTAATTTCTGTCGTAACAATATAAAACATATAAAATCTAAAATAAAATCATAGTTAGATGAATAATTTGGAAAACAAAATCAATTTACATTATCATATAATACAATAAAAATATGTAGTTTGTTGAGACAAAACATTTGAACACGTCTACTCAAGACAAAGGTTGTTACCGAATGAGTTATTTGGTTAGAAACAGTCCCGAGCATCAAGTGAAGTGACTAAATGTTAGAGACGAAAGTGTACGTGAAAGCGCTCGTTAAGGGGGTACATTAGTGTACTGTTTTAGTAATCGTGATAAATTATTCCGCCGCTAACAGATAGGAATCTACGTACGTTAGTAATTGGAGCATATGTCGTGTCAAGGCGCGACGGTTTTGTTTATTATTTTGTGCCTTTCAAATGGACACTTCTTTTTGACTTAAACTTTTAATTAATGATTGTGCGTAAATTATTTTATGGTTCTTTTTATGTATGGGTTTGAAAAGGTCATTATAATAAAACTATCTCAGGACTTTAAAATGATACTGTATAGGTGAAGCCGAAATATTATTAATATTATAAATTAGAATGTTTGGTTAGAAGGTATCACCGGACGGTTGCATGGATTTTGCTGAAATTTGACGTAGATGAAGAACATATTCTGTAAGAACAGATATACTACTAATTAAGTTTTTTAATCCCGCTCGGATAGAGTCGCGGGCGAGAGCTAGTAAAGATATAAAAATAACGAATTATAATAATGCTTAGAAATTATTAAATTATATTTAAAAAAATTATTAAATTAAATTATTACAAATCTTTTACAGAATTCAGAAGATGAAAATTTGTCAAGTCTTCTTTAACTGTACGTTAAAATAATTTGGACAAAGTTTCGCCACATCTTTTCACTTTGTAACAATGGCGAAAAATTCACCGTTAAAAGAAATGCACCCACAATGCATCCCAGAATATAATGTATTGCACGGAGACGGCGTACATAGTTTATGGTCTATTCTTGTTCCATTATGGAAGGAAGCTGTGAATTTACCTTTTATGTAAATGTAAAATGTATGAGATGCAACTACCTAATGTGGAAAGGTCTTTATTCCTTTTTGGATTAAGTACATCCATTTGCAGTATTAGAAAATTCTGAAAATAAATTTCGTTGTTGTTGAAGTTGGTTCACGTACTGAAATTAAAAATTGATTTTTTTATAAGAGAAGGGGGCAAACGAGCAGCGGGAACAATAAGGTGTTTATTGATGCCTATGGACTTCAGCAATACCAGAGGAACAGCAGATGCGTTGCCGTTGGTATAGCATAATATCGCAATGCATTTGTCTTTTATACATATAAGCTATTCAAGTTATAACATATTAGTAACTTAAAAATTAAATATTTCTTTTACAAAATAAATTAAATTTTATTTTGTTATTATCCGAACTTTGACAAAATAGAACATTGTTAACATGATGTTCTATTAGAAATAATCACTATCTTTTGTGCGATAGATGTTCCTAGAATTACAGTGACGAGGGTTGGAAAAAGTTGATAGTTACAAGACGACTATAATTGTTGAGACACTTTCACTTGTTAGTTTGTCTTAACTAAGTTGGAGAAACAATATTATGTCCACCTAAAAAGTTACAAACAATGTAAACTTCATTGAGAAATTCCTCGATAATTCGTGTATTTAGTTAGAAACGTACTTAACACTTCACTTGACTTGCAATCTGCAGGTCCTGGGTTCGAATCCCGCCATGTACCACTGTGTTTTCGATTTTCGATTTACATATGTACATTTGGCCGACGTTCTTACGGTGAAGGAAAACATCGTGATGCAACCTGCACATATCTGAGAAGAAATTCAATGATATGTGTGAAGTCAACCAACCCGCACTTGGCCAGCGTGGTTGACTATGGCCTAGTCACCCCTAACTTGGGGTAGGCTCCGAGCCCCTCGGTGGGGACGTATAGTGAGCTGATGATGATGATGATGTACTTAACACATAATTATGTAGTTATTTATTTTATGTATATTTACAACTTTAATTGCCTTCATTAAAATCCTTTCATTTTGAAAAAGCACTTATTTTTGACACTTTCGAAATTAAACAACTCAAACCCAGCGTAGATTATTTATTTTTTCTATGTCAATAATAACACGCGTTTTTCAAGAAAAACAAAAATTAAACAATAACAAACAAAGTTTGTTAGCTTCTATTTGCTTTACAAAATATACGAACACAATAATCTCTACTAGTGTTTGTTCGGGCAAATTTACTTTGGAACATCGTATGGAAATTATGACCAGGGTTAATAAACAATTCTACATTTTGTACCTTTACGCTAATCCATTTCAATATATAAGTAAGCAAGCATAAAAGATAAGACAAATTGATTTGTTTTATTCTATTAGGGGAAAAATATAGACAAATGTACAAGATGGGATGTCATTCTTCTATTTCTTCTATCCCTTGCCGCTTATAGAGTGGTATTCTACTATGCCCCTTTATCTACTAGCCATGGGAACTTAAACTAAAATTGACAACCAGCAGATCAATAATCACTAGCCGATTCACAGTTCGGCTCAATTTCTACCTGCATGGAGTTATGATTTGCGTATCAAGCTGCGAACTGTAAGTTACCAGTCAGCTCGAGGCTCGTCGCTTGACATAATTAAAGTGCATTATGATTAGAGGTGAACTTTCAGTTTAGGTGTTGAGCTGCAACTCAACGGTTTGAGTCAAATTGATCTGAAATTTTGAACCGGTTCACAGCTGATTTACACATGTGTCATATTTACTAATCGCTATCTAGTAAACCCTGATGTCGTTTGTTTTTCTTGTAATTCTAACTTGTACTCTTTTTAAATAAAGAAAACACCATTACACAAAATTTCTTCGAGTATTGAATCTTGATCCATTATAATGAGATAAATAATATAATTATTTAAACAATAATTTAGAAGTCTCCAAACAAACCTAAAACTAACTATTGTACAGTGCAAATATTTGTGTTGATGTGGAATTGCATCAAAGACCGATGTCTCTACGTCACTGCTTACCACAACGTCAAGCCTTGTTTGTCTTGTTTGCTTAGACCGTGTCATAACAAGCAATGACAACGTTATAATACTAATAATCCGTTAAGATCTCATGTAAATTATTGTCTAATACTTGCTTGGTATACAGATAATGAAAGATTAACCACATCATCCAAATTTATGCAGAATTCCAACATGAAATTAAATTTTAAAGGAAAGACAGGGTTATATTAGACTTGACTAATTCAAGAGGGTCTCGGGATCTCCAAAGCATCGCACCAGGACTGCATAACCTAACCTACGTTAACCAATATCCATACCATTAAATATACCTTTTAAAAGTATAGTCTACGATTGAACTATTCTTTCTAACTAAATATAAAGATCATCATTGTAACCTAATATTGTATCCGCAAATTAAAATGCAAAACTAACTCTCTAAGGAAGAGAAATTTTCATAATAGGATCAAGCAAAAAAGTAAGTTTCACTTACAAAAACAATTCTGGAAGAGTTTACGTGAAACGAAACGATATTACTTGCTTCATTTATAAGCTGAAAACGAGGGAAAGAGAGAAACATATGCGGCTTGAAATGGGCGGGGCCTCACACAGACTTTAGGTAGAAATATTAGGCTTTTGCTGTAAAAACTATTTACTAAAACTTTATGATGCATGAAACTGACCTCAATTTTTAACACAGGAAACGCAATTCCATCACATCGCCCTAGAGGAGAGTCGACACAAGTAACAAAGTAATTTTTGCGTCACACATTTCAAAATAATTTAATGTTTTTAATCAAAGAAATGAACAGAATTCAATAAAAATAAGAAAAATATAAATTAAACACCAGCTAGGAGTATCAGCAGAGGTATAGTAGTTCCATAAAATTATTTATAGACAAGAATGCGTACAATGTAAAATCACTTTTAAAAAATCACTATCTATACAATTAAAATCGATATCATGATAGTAAAATCGATTTTATAACACGTAGACAATTAAATAACATCGATAATTCGGTATCCGGATCGCAGTAGATTCGGGCTTCGTCTCTATTTTCAAATCGTTGCCATCGCTCTGTGTCATTAGGACGTCGACCGCATCGGAAATTGTCCCTGGTGTTGTGTGCCTATGTCATTTATTTAAATATACAGCAATTCATTACATTCAGATGAAATGATGTTTAAATATTTAGGTTCTTAAATTTAAACGGAATCATAAGAAATAATAAAAAAAGGTTAAGCGATTTCAACATTTCGACCAATTAAGTTACAAAGAAAGACTTGAAAATGAATAAAAGATCTCTGTCTATTGTATAATTTAAAAAGACAAAATTATTATTACCATAAACCCTTTTACTATTGGCTCTTGAAATTCAAGTAGCATTTTAGGACCCATCTCGTCGCAGTAACAAGGTAAAACTCGGCGGACGAAAGGTTAAGAGGTCTGAAGTCTAAGTCTTAATAACAGAGGTCGCTGGCCTTTGTACTGTTGATGCCAACTTAAACAATGGTATCTTATTTTCTCAGGTACCCTACAGATGCTCGGATTTTTCAAATGGATCTAGAGATTGTTAAAATACATAAAATTCGCTGTCGGATTTACATCATGGAATTTAAAAAATGCATGTTATTTTCTACTAACGAATTATCCTACCTATAAAACTAGAATTTAAATACAAGTATAGATATTATTTGAATGGTGGTTTTATAGAGTAAAAAGTAAATTTAACGCATAAACATTTATACATATTTTATGTTTTGATAGCCAAATAAAAAGTGATGATAAAATTTGACTACATATTTATCAATTAATTTGTTTATATTCATTAACTAAGCTAAGCATGTACTTGTGGTAAGCTTGTTGAATGACAATAAAAACGTGTTTAAATCTGTTCGTATGTAGTCGCATGCTAATTTACATTAATCAACTACAGGTTTTGCTATTGTTTAATTAAATTAGTATTATTAAGTAGTTATATTGATTCATAGTAGAACCTTCAAAAACCAACACGACCTAGACATTGAATTCATTTGGCTCACCTCTCTGACTTATTCAACTTTCATAAGTAATATTGCAAATAACTTAAATTGCTTGTCTACTAAATTCAGTAGGATTGAAGTTACGCCCAAGCACTAACATAAATCATGTTTTACAAACTTAATTAACTTGATCAAAATTTTCCTATTTTATAAACTTTTTAAACTATTGGTTAATACAAGCATTTTATAAGTTTTAAGCAAACGCTTCTTGTCTAGCTGTCGTTCGCGACTCCGTCCGCGAGGAACTAAAGAAAAAAAACTTAAAGAAGTACAATAGTATTTATGCATCAAAACTTTCGCATTTATAATATTGTTAAGATAAATATTGCCTATGTTACTCAGTGATAATGTAGCTTTCTAATGGCAAAAGAATTTTTGAAATCGGTCGAATAGTTTTTGAGTTTATATTTTACTAGCGACTCGCCCCGGCTTCGCGTGGGTGCAATGCAAAATATACCTACTACAGAATGTCCTTATACACAACGTTCACAGCGTTCACATTAGAAACCTTTAAATTTATCAGTGTTTCTCTACTATATTATGCATTTATTATACATACAAACCTTCCTTAAGAATCACTCTATCTATTAAAAAAACCGCGTCAAAATCCGTTGCGTAGTTTTAAAGATCTAAGCATACATACGGACATACAGCGAAAGCGACTTTGTTTTATACTATATTTTATACATTTTTTAAATAAAACCTTTACTTACATTTACAATTGGTTCTTTTTCAGTAATTTATTGTTGAACTTATTTTTTTTATATCATAAGATGGCAAACGAGCAAGCGGTCACCTGAGTCCGTAGACAGCTAAGCGACCGCTGCCCATAGACATCCGCAATTGCAAATGCGTTGCCTATCTTTAATCAACATAGGAGGGGACGAATATGAAGAGGTTATATCCTCTTTTCCGTAAAATCATTCTTTCCTTATAAGAAAAGGGTGGGAAGAGAACGTGGTCTTAATAAGAACGATATTTTTTTGCATATTTATTTATATGTTTTTTTTATTTTTTTCAGATGAACCGAGCAATACAAGTGAAGCCGGCGGACAGTGAAAATAGAGGAGGTAAATATAAAGAACCTAATTAATATTATTAGTTAAATAATTTAGTTTTTAATACATTGAAATATCGTGCTCTATCTCATTTTATCTGATTAAAAAGATCCCATACGTACAAGAATAGGATTCATTTGTTTATCAATTTAGGCATATCTGGAAGTAAAATAAAATTAGTTCTCCTCATTAAAAAAAAAAAAAACAATATTTTGAAAGTGCAAATTCAAAGGTAACCAATGGTTATGTAACAATTTCTGACGATATGTGTCAATAGATAACATTATTAATAGACCTATTAAAAACTTACCACAGAGCAAACAAACACATGATTCTAGAAATTATAGATGAAGTACCGGACGATCATTAATAACGATTTTCTCTAAGACTTATCTACAATGAAGCATAAGAATAATCTAATATTGCTTTTGTTATGTTGTCTTAAAAAAAAAACTGAAGTCCGATAAATAAATAAGCCCCATCGTACACAAGACAACATAAATATTCTAATATTGCATTCTTGCGTTGCGAGTATCGCGTTGCGAGCGCTCGGTACACACATCGTTGAAGCGTCGATGCGAGTCGCCTATTCAATCAATACACGCATAGCAGCTACATATTAACTGTGTAGATTTCCGCTGTATTGAAAATTATATTGACAAACAAGTTTCATGCGACTAGTGTTGACGAAGATAGAACTATGAAAATTTACATCGCCTTGTGTACGAAGGGCTTTAGTAACCAACGCAATGTTAGATATCAATTTTATTATAACTAGATTTTAACTATAGTTACCAACAAATATATAAATAGCATAGAGTTCAACATTCAATCCTATTTCAGTAGCCAGTATTAAGAGGTACACCGCATGAAGTTAAGCGTAAAACGGTAATAGCATAACTAAATTCGAACACTCGACGATTAAATTCAAAATTCGTTCCAAAATTCATCGCTTCATATACTCGTATAGAGGTAGCATCAAACACATCATTCCATATTTGTCTGCGTATAACACGACCAATTTATAAGGAAACGAAACTTATAACAATTGGTTTATTACAATGATTGATAATAAAATTTATAAATGCGTTATTTGCTCATAGAAGTCCATTACTAGCTAACAAGTTCAATGCGTCGCGACTTGCACTTTCCCTTTTAACGTAAAAATGACGTCATAGTTTACAAAGTAAGTAAATCAAACTATATATGTCAGATATCGTTTAAGGCACTAAAATATTAATATTAAGATGTAGGGCGTGTTTTGGAAAGTCACGTGGCCCGGGTCTGAGAGGCTCGTTGGATAATAGACACGTCTGCCCTCTTCAATTGAAGAGGGTTGCTTTTAGCTTACATTCAACCGCAATGACAAAAATAAGTATCCAAGTGAAAAAGTTAAGGCAAAAATTAATTTCATCAGCTGTTGATATTTACGATGACTATTACGTGCTCCATATTTAAACTATAATTTTTTTTTTCATTATAAATTTAATTTATACAAAACTAGCTTTTACCCGCGACTCCGTCCGCGCGGAATAATAAAAAAAAAAAAAAGAAAACGGGGTAAAAATTATTTATTTATCCTATGTCCTATTCCTGGTTCTAAGCTACCTGCTCACCAATTTTCAGTCAAATCGATTCAGCCGTTCTTGAGTTATAAATGGTGTAACTAACACAACTTTCTTTTATATATATAGACTAGATTTTACCCGCGACTCCGTCCGCGCGGAATAAAAAAAAATAGAAAACAGGGTAAAAATTATCCTATGTCCGTTTCCTGGTTCTAAGCTACCTGCCCACCAATTTTCAGTCAAATCGATTCAGCCGTTCTTGAGTTATAAATGGTGTAACTAACACAACTTTCTTTTATATATATAGATAGATAGATTTAATGTTCGATGTTGGGAAATCGTCGAAAATTCGAACAATTTATTTCTATCGAAGTATTCATATTTTATGCAAGGGGAAACTCTCGAAGGCCCATCGTGACCATTAAAAGATTAAATATTAATGTTGCATGTTCACCAAATTGAATAACGTCTTAGAATTGAAGCGATTGTTATTTAAGACGTCAGAATGAGTGACAAGGGGTATAGGTTGTCTGGAAATATTGAATTGTATATTACTACTTCAATTATCATGTTACACCCACGTTAACTGTTTGTCCTTATTTCAACATATCCAAAATAACGATGTATCCTATGTATAAGGGCCAAAGTAACAAATTTATGATTTTTACTTTTTTCGTGTTAAAAGCTACCTCTAAGTTAAAAACATGCACTAAACGAAATGCACATTTACAGATGTAAATGTTTTTTTTTGCTGAAGTAAAAGTGTCTATTTTCTTATATGGTTGAAACTTTGACAGCCTCTCCTGAAAACTTGTCAATTTGCACGTTAGTCCTTTTTCGTTGTTATTTTGTTGTTATTTAATAAAAACAAATATAATTGTTGTAGTAAATGACCAACAAATATTTCAGATGAAGTGAAATGGACAATTTGAGGACGATTTCATCAGATATATCAATAATATTGGTAGATGTATGTCCCGAGCCCTCAGACCCGGGACGGTTTAATAATTTAGTCGGTGGCCATCGTCAAATAGATCCCAACCGAACCCCTAAGGAAATTATAGAAACTTAAATATGGAATATGTTAGTGAAGGGACAGGGTAATTAAAACCTATATTAATATCGATTATAATATTCAAATCCAAAATTTTCAATAACGTCTTCGAATGTAGAAATTAACAAAATCTGAATGAAATAAAACATTACATCCAAAACATTTTATCCGTAACTAGCTTTTACCCGCGACTCCGCCCGCGCGGAATAAAAAAAATGCACACAAGATAAAAAAGTTCCTATGTCCGTCTCCTAGTTCTAAGCTACATCCCCATCAATTTTCAGCTAAATCAGTTCGACCGATCTTGAGTTATAAATAGTGTAACTAACACGACTTTCTTTATATATATATATAGATAATTTAACATTACGACAATCACAAAGATTATTTTTAGGAATCATGAATGTAATCGTTCGATCATTTCGATAACTTACACCTTGTTAGATATTGATAGACAATTCGCGCGACACATGAAATAATCGTGCCCTCAAATAGGCGACATGACAAATTACCTTCTTCACAGCCTAATGACCCTTGCACCCAATCATCTAGCGCAGTAACACGCACGCCGCGCCATCTATCGAAATCTTTCACTGTATTATTCATAATTCATCGATAATTTAGGTGACGGGACATCACTAAAGCATAGCTTTGATGAGGTCAGTATAATTACACTTACTGGTCGGACTCAACTTAAATATGATTGGTGCGTAAAATATGCTTATAGATATTTATGTACTTACTAAATTTATCAACTAGCATATCCAGACATATGTGTTCAAGATCAACATTGTTTTTGACACAAGTAAAATATTTTTTTGTTTGTTTGTTCGCATTAAATCTTCGAAACTACTGAACCGATTTGAAAAATGGTTTCACTGTTGAGTAGCTAACACTATCCCCGGATGACATAGGCTACATTTATTTCTAGATTTTTTTACAAATTCTGGGTAGAAGAAAGGACTATTACAATATATATAGTAATGTTACAATAATATAATCAAGCTAAACGTCAACATACTATAAATAAATCACACATCAATTAAATTGCCTCTTAAAATTTAATTTCACTTCTACCCAAAAAGCGTACAATTACGTCACGCGCTGCGATGAGCTATAGCTAGTATAATTTAATTTCCTAATACCGCCGCCATGTCGACGAGTTTACACAACCGAATTGCCGGCAAATATAACTAATTGATGTAGGCACTCATTAGAATTACGTTGTAAATATGAAGGCACGGAATACTTTCATGAATGAGCCATTGTTAACTTTGCGCCGGACTTTATTCAACGAACTCGGCACGCCATCTATTCGATTAGTGTTCCAAATGCCTGTGATGATATTTTGAAGCCATTAATCATGCCACAACGGTTGTACTCGAAATATTTATTAGGTTGCCTATGAATTTCTAATATAGTTTATTATGAATCAATCATAAAATGAAAATAAATTAGTTGCTTTATATATGTACTGAACGATTTAGTAAAGTAAAATTACTGGTAAGAAAATCAGAATAAAATCATAATAAAGCAACGACCAATCAGTATCGAATAAATGATAAATAAATTCCAACTATAATCAAATTAGATTAATTAAATTTTAATAATTTATTTTTAAATACAGAACGAAATTATATTAATAAAACAAATTACTATTAAAAGTTTAAAAGCTTAAATTGTTAAACTATAATATGAACAGAATATAAAGGCAATTATTTATAAACCTTGTTAAACAAACAATCCTATTTAATTGGAAGCGAGATACGACAAAACGTTTTCAGCTATATCATTTATTTGCGTAACTATCTTCGTACAGAACAATACTCGTACGTATGTTGTAACAAGAATTACAGAGTATTATTTCAACAGCCGTGCGGAGAGCTTTCCGTATGAATGCGTTTATAAGCCGGGTGAAAAACGCAGTACGAATTCGAGTACACTCGAAACGAAAACGCACAAAATTTTAACATGATTATTTTATTACTTAAACAAAAATGCGCTCAATTAAAACCTCTAGATACTTACTAACTATTGGAAAATTTACCATTAATATCAATATTTAATACTTGAGAAAATTGTTGTAACTTCGATCACCCTCTCAGGAACACGACGATTACGTCTACGTTTCCATATATCCCTATATAGTGTAGATATTCAATATGTTAAGAATTAACGTACTACATTTAATCTTGTAGTTATAATTGTATAGGCTATGTACTACTGTGTACAAGTTTAGTCGACTTCGACCGCATATTGGACTTCTTTAGAGTTCACAAGGCGTACAAGAACAGGGCGGTGGGCGCCGATATTGGTTGTATCCCGCTGACGCAAAGGCAGCGGTGAGAAAGTAATATTGTATAGGAACGGGATCGAAATGGAATTGCTGCGGTTTCAGTTCGGAAGTTGCCGTCCTGCGGTTGACGAGGAACCAAGGCTCGATACCGACTAGTTGTGCTTCCTTCAATATTACGATGTTTGATATTTGCTTATTGGTAGTTGACATAAATGTGTTATAATAATGTAAAATATAACATCATTCAACCTTCTCGCTATTTCGCTCTTAATTCTACTTTCACGATCGAAAAAAATCAATAGAAGTGATTTACAAAGTACATCTCTTCGTTTCACGGAACTTACTCTTCAGAACACAGTATTAACGAAATGTCATAAATCATAATTATCAGAACTGCATCAAGTAGAAAGGCATGTCCGTGGCCTTACGTCCGATGAATAAGGAATCAGTATGACGTCATACTTGCGCGGTCACCGTGACGTAAGCCACTGGATATTAAACAGCTGCCAGCAATTAACATCGTCCGCACGTCCACAGCTCTACTAATATACCTCCGGTAAATAGTTATTTAATGTTGTCACGTACCTTTATTAACATTAAGTGTAACAGTAATAAAGTTTTTAATGAAATATTACAGAGTTAAATGATCGCTGACAGTCGGGATGCAACACAATATTTTGGAGCATATTGCAAATTCAGTATTAACTTTCTTATTCTCGCACTCAAAGTGTAGTCTATAACTTAAATGACCATAAAAATCTTAGAGAGACCGGCTAAGAGCTAAGAATCACCAATTATAACTATAGCAAACAAGTTATCTCTATCTGAGAACAAATAACGTAAAAAGCTAAGGAGTTGTTTTTCCGCAAAGCATTGCAAATTGTCTCTTATTGTTAACAACAATAAAACTTAATTTTCTTCAATCTCAGAGTAGCACCTTTACAAAAACTGTTCAGATTTGAATAATATTTATTAATCAAATTTACTTTCATGATGTTTATCGAAGTGCACGAACAACAAATTGAATAGACAGCAATTGTTGATGAAACGAAATTATTTGATTCGAAGATACAAAAACCTGATGGACGATACAATGAACCTGATTCGAAGATTTGAATACAATTTGTATTTCTGTGTTCGTCAGTTGAAACGATTGGGTATTATTGTTCTGAATCGTTAAACTTTACCTTTATTTTCGTTAGATTGATTTTTATTCTGTTGTGAAAGTTATGTCTTAATCAATTGTTTCGATACAGTCAGAGATATTTGATGAGACTTGTTTCTTTTATAGAATACCGCTTTCTACCTCATTTAAAAAAACTGTTGATTTATGCAGATTGTTATGCAGTGAAATAGTGATTATAACTTACTATAACGAAGTTATATATATTATATTTATTAAATATATTTATTAAAAAGAATACGTTAAATTAATTTTACAATTAGCTATCTAAATTAAAGGTAATTAGTAACAAACAAAAGACGAACTACAATTCGCCATTGCAATATTTAGCAGAAGGTATCATAGAGATTCGTGTGCCAATACAATCGTAGATCACAATGTGCTGGTGTTTTATTATCAGACAACCGCGCCGCTGCCGGTGTCCGGAGGAATCACTGCGACAACGGACACTGATAAATCGACTTTGTCCCCGTAATAGTAACAAGTGGCGAACGCCAGCGGACGCTTTTAAACCCGAACGGACACTCGCGAACATAAGTCTTTCACATTTCAAATTATCTCAAGTTGATATCATTAAATCACGTCCACTCGATATTTATACGTTTGTAAAATAATGGGTTTAGTTTAAATTTATTATTGTTGTAATAAAAGTTTGAATTCAATGCATGCGACTTTAAATTGTTTTCTGATATGAATTACAAACAAGTTTCTAACAAGTTTTATTTTTTTTTTATATCACCAGCATACGGCTCTTTTTCTACGGGGGGTCGGCGCAGTACTACTAGTACCACTCTTCAATACATTTCTATCCTTTATAGCTGTAATCATCACCTTCTCCGACAAATCAATCAGACCTTCCTTAAAGGCCGGCAACGCATCTGCGATTCCTCTGGCGTTGCGGATGTCCATGGGCGTCGGATCAAATAACTTTCGATCCGTTGCTCGTTTACCCCCATCACCTATAAAAAAAAATTAACATGCTTATTTTACATTCGTTTACGTTTTAAAAATAATGTCAAAACATTATTTTCTATTTTCTGTTATTCAAATATTACGTAACTCAAACTTTCTTAGTAAATATTAGGTCCTTACATATGAAATTGGCGTTTTTCGTACTGGCCACTTTAATCACGAATTTCTCCTCTTTGGTAAGGAATTCCAAATTCAAATTTGTACAGCTATAGACTCATGTATTTGTGGTTCGATGACCGTCATTCATTTGTTTTTTTTCTTCTGTTTTTTTCTGTTTGCGTCACTCATTTTACAAAATGGAAAACTTAAAATATCGCATTATTTACGAGTACGAGTTCCGCCGTGGTACTAGTGCTGCGGAAACGACTCGAAGGGTGAATGATGTGTATGGCGGTCGTGTTGCAAAAGAAAACACAGTTCGTTTTTGGTTCCAACGTTTTCGTTCTGGAAATTTCGATCTGCAGAACAAGCCCCGTGGACGGCCTAAGACTCAAGTTGATAATGAAGAGTTGAAGGCTATTGTGGAAGCGGATCCATCGCAAACCACGTCCGAGTTAGCTGCAGGCTGCGATGTTAGTGATAAAACTGTTTTAATTCACTTGAAGCAAATTGGGAAGATTAAAAAGCTTGAAAGGTGGGTACCTCACGAATTGACTGAAGCAAACCGGCAAACGCGCGTCGACTGTTGCGTTACATTACTGAACCGGCACAATAATGAAGGTATTTTAAACCGAATCATTACCTGTGATGAAAAATTGGTTCTTTACGATAATCGGAAGCGCTCAGCGCAATGGTTGGATCCTGGCCAGCCAGCCAAATCCTGCCCCAAGCGAAAATTAACCCCAAAAAAGTTACTTGTAAGCGTTTGGTGGATTAGTGCCGGTATTGTTCATTACAGTTTTCTCAAATCTGGCCAGACTATTACGGCTGATGTCTATTGTCAGCAATTGCAAACCATGATGGAAAAGCTAGCGGCTAAACAACCTAGGCTGGTCAATCGCTCCACGCCACTGCTGCTTCACGACAACGCTAGACCACACACTGCGCAACAGACGGCTACTAAATTAGAAGAGCTTCAATTGGAAAGTCTAAGACATCCTCCGTACTCCCCGGACCTTGCTCCAACAGATTACCATTTTTTTCGAAATTTGGATAACTTCTTGCAAGGGAAAAAATTCAACTCCGATGGGGCAGTCCAAATCGCCTTCAAAGATTTTATTGATTCCCGTCCGACTGGTTTTTTAGTAAAGGGATCAATGAACTACCTATGAGATGGCAAAAGTGCATAGAAAATAATGGTTCATACTTTGATTAATTAAATATATTATATTAAAAAATATTCGACTTTTTGTTCCTCCCATACAAAACGCCAATTTCATATGTAAGGACCTAATATTAACATTTTATCCACAGCGCTAATTAAATATGTTTGTGATTGTACTATCCTTATGGACATGCTATTTTCGAATTAGTCGGTGTTGAACATTGTCGTGTTTACTTATGAAAGTGTAAACTACTGATTTATTTTAGTATCTTAGCTGTGAAAATTATCTATTTTTGTGTTAAGATAGATAATATTGTTTTTATAAGTTGGACAAGTTTTCTCAACTGCTAATTCTTATCAACCTAGTCATCTTTATAAAAAAAAAGGTGCAGTCTTACAATAAGAATAAATATATTACATAAACAAATATTTGCAGAATTAGAACTGGCTTCGGATATAAAATTGACACTAGAAAATTCCTTAAAAGACAAACAAAAACAAAATAAATCTGCGCGGACAGTAATAAAAACTTGGCCATCTTTCACACTAATATCAAACTTCCGTACTCTATCTGGGAACTATAAATTCGCCATAGGACTTTGGTCTTCGAATTTTTCTCCTTAAACTCCGTAAACTTTCAGTCGTAAATATTTTAAAGTAACTTCCGAAGGGAAAAGTGACACTGACTGTTGACGCTTCTGGGAAACTTCTTTGCCGGCCACTACGGAAAAATAACCCGTCGAAACTCCCCACGAACTTCAAATATAAAAGTTGATACGTTCGGCGTCATTTGTTTTCCAACAGTATTCAGTGCATCTTAACTCGAGGGATATTAGGAATCCTTTGTCATACTTTCACATTTAAAAGCATCTTGTTAAAACAAAATGCACTCAAAAGTAACCTAAAAAAACGAATTTCAAACAAAATGCACTCAAAAGTAACATAAGAAAACAATTTCAAACAAAATGCACTCAAAAGTAACATAAAAAAAAATTCAAACAAAATGCACTAAAAAGAAACAAAATAATGTCATGAAAACTCTCTAAACTCTAGTAGTTAGTAGTAGGGGCTCAGTTTTCCGCAACTCCACGACAAGCGCGTATTTTGCGTGTCTCTAAACTCTAAAGAAAGTTCTCTTCTTTCTTGTAACATGTCTATATTGTATAATTATTGTTATTTCGCAGTCGGTGTCGGCCGAAGTAAATAGGTGACATTTTATATTTGAGATGTATTAGACATACTTACGTTTATGTCTCTACTTAGGCCGAAACCGACTCCAAAATAACAATAATTATACAATATAGACATGTTACAAGAAAGAAGAGAACTTTCTTTAGAGTTTAGAGACACGCAAAATACGCGCTTGTCGTGGAGTTGCGGAAAACTGAGCCCCTACTACTAACTACTAGAGTTTAGAGAGTTTTCATGACATTATTTTGTTTCTTTTTAGTGCATTTTGTTTGAATTTTTTTTTATGTTACTTTTGAGTGCATTTTGTTTGAAATTGTTTTCTTATGTTACTTTTGAGTGCATTTTGTTTGAAATTCGTTTTTTTAGGTTACTTTTGAGTGCATTTTGTTTGTGATTGTTTTTTTTTTGAAGTCGGCTATTTTTTTTTCTTAAAATTTTTGTTTTATTTCACAATTTTTAGTGAATTTGAAGTTCAATTACAAATTTCCTTAATACATATAAAGACATAAATAAGACAAATAAAGAAAAGGACTTTCCTATTTGATATGTGTGTACTTCAATTCAAAAACTAATTTAGAATGCAGCAGATAACCACTTATCCTTTAAACAATGAAATAATTATCAAAATCGGTATACAAATTGAAAATTACCGAACTAATACATCGTAGCGTGCCTTTAATATAGCATTTTTCGAATGCGCGTAGTTTTTAATTATTTAATATCTCCCAAACTATTGATCAGAATTACATAGTTTAAAGGCTAATGTAATCTGCATTTAATACTCTAGCCATCAAACATATTAATTTGGATAAGGATTCATATCGAATATAATATAATAGCGCCGTAAGCTTACGACGCTGTTTTTCGTGTGCATTTTAATCGAAGTTTGTTCACAATAACATGGTTTTTGTGAGACATCCATAGATGATAGATATATGCCATCGAAGACTTTAATTTAGCAAATTTAAGGATCTATAGTTACTCTATACATCATTTTTATGTAAGTCATATAGTTTGACCTACGTAAGCCCAGAAAGCAAAATTGTGCTTTTCGTGTAGCATTTTTCGTTTCCGCGTAATTTTATTCTTACGATATCTCCTAAACTATTAGACAGAATGATATAGTTTCAATTGCAAATATAATCTACATTAAATTCTCTTGATAATGAACATGTTTATTTACATAAGGGTTAATACTGAACTCGAATAATAGCGTCGGAAATAGGGCTTGAATTTAATTAATGTTTCTGAAGAAAAAAATGGTTATTGTGAGAAAACTATAAAAGATAGATATATGCTATCGCGGACTTTAATTTAGCACATTTAAAGAGCTACAATTCGCCATACATCATTTTTATGTAGGTCTTATAGTTTAGCCTACGTAAGCGCTGAAAGCAAAAATGTCCCTAATTTTCGCAACAAATTTTGAAGCTATATTCAAAATCTACTAGTCTTCTAGTTATTTAAAAAAAAAAACAAAAAAATGGGACCCACCTGCAAGCACTTCCTTTCGATTAAAATATTTTTCATCAAAATCGGACCACCAGGGGCGGAGTTTCGCGGTAACACACATAAAAAAAAAAAAAAAAAAAAAAAATACAGTCGAATTGATAACCTCCTTCTTTTTGAAGTCGGCTAAAAATGGATGAAGTTGGTGTAACTTTTTAATGCATACCTTTGTTAAATCGGTATTGGGGAACGTTGCACTTATCTCTAAGTTCATAGTTAAACATTTTAGACCAATATAAATCTTCCCTTGTATGGATGCCTTTTTATGCATGAGATTGTTTAAAAACAAAAGAACAACACAAACTTCAAATAGTAGCATATTGATTTAGTTTACAATATTTGATAAAATTCAAATTAATTCGTTTATAATTTAATTTAATATGTATTTTTTCGAATTCGGTACTTTTTTATTCGCATTTCATGAGAAGATATTCCATTCAAATTTATTAATTTAATAAAATTTACTCTAAAATTTAAATAGAAAAAGGTGTCAACATGAAAGAATATTATGACATTTTCTATCCCTTGTTCTCCATTTTATATGTAACAATTACAATTTTATTCGTGAACGGCACACAGCTGCTTGTTACCAAACCGTAAATAGCTTAGAAAGAAAAAGGTTTGACTTGTAATTGAATTTCTTTGGGCCCTTAATGCTCTTTGGTATCGAACATTTACAAAAATTGCTTATGTTTATAGCGGGAGATTTTATTTACAAAACGTGTTAACTTACATCTTTGGATGCAACAAACAAGTTAAAAATAGTTTAGACTTTTTTTTATTTATTACTTTAATTACTTCTCTTAGTACTGAAGCTTAATATAAGCTAGTGTTAGAAGGTTCATGATAATAGCTAAATGTAATACCCACGAACACATGTTATCATCTCACGATAGGACCAAATAAGGAATATTTATAAAGATACCAGTCTGCTAAAGCGTAGCATAAATAACACTTTCCAAAAATTATTAACCGTATCATCTTGAAAGTAAAAGACACGCTATCGAGACATGGAAAGGCTCCGGGGCACTGATACGTTGCATTATTTATAAGGCGGCCAGCTCACGTTCCACCGGACTTATGAATGTTACACACTTCAGCACTTATGACCAGTTAATAAATAATAAGTGGGAATATTGCATGCCTGATGGTCCGCCCGCACGAGACGCACCACAATTCTCACGGAGTCTTGAGTAATTTCTGCAACTCACGGAATACTATAACAGAAAAGTCTTTACAAGTTCCCATCTTCGCTTGGAACATATTTCATTTAATGATTTTACAAGACACTTTTACATTCAAAAAGAACTAATATTTATTATTTTATATAGTTTTGTGGTACTTTGTTCAAATCCCAAGATTAACATTATGTATTAATAACTAAATAAAACTTTTAGATTATTTTTCTGATTGGTACCACCAAAAACACTGAAATGTTTATAAAATTTTAGACTATCGCATTCTTCAAATGCCTTCCACAAGATATTAAATTATCTATTAAAACTAACAGCCATTTACAACAATGTAGCGACAATAAAGTACATTACGACACGGATTTATTGATACCATTAACAAAATAATAATTTCACACTTTATGATCTATAAAAAGATTTTATCTAATATTCGCGTTAAGTCTAAAATTAGAACAAAGCTATTATAATATCTATCAAGTTGATATAATAAACTTCTTAAATGTAATATTCCTTTACATTAAAAAAAGAGTCGAATTCAACAAACATTGATTTTTGTCGTATCTATGTTTGTCTTATTGACTCATTGTTAAATCATTAATGAATTGCCGCGCCCCCGCCCCCGCCCCCGCCCCCGCCCCCGCCTCACACTCGACTAATAATAAATAATCTGTGACCTTTATCAAAGCATTCGACATTTACACCGCTACATGTGTGTCTACCTTTAAAACATTACTGCAACCTTTAAAGTATTGATCGATAGGTGGCTTGAAAATAAGTTTACTACCTCTATGTAATCTATTCACTAAACTATTGCTTTCTATCTTTATTCTTGTTATTGTTGGAATATGAATTGCATTCGCTCCTAACATTTTATGCGTTTCAAAAATAAATTTACGAAATGTCACACATTTTCTTCTGAAATAGACAACCGACGATTTCTGCTAAAAAATATAGTAGCTTAATTGAAAAATAAATTAATTAAACTTTAAAACTCTGTCCAATTTGAATAATTAGATTGTGAAATATTATCGGTAGAGTTGCATGAGCGCGTGCCAAAACCAATAGTTATTATCGAGTATGTTTCAGATAATGGAAATATGGAAAATTCAGCGGTACGCTACCTCGCTCCGCGCGCCTCCGATGTACATACCTAAAATGTTTTTGATTGATCAGTGCATTATCAGAACTGAAATAGAGAGTTAGTTATCAATCATAATAGAGCTATTAAACTTGTTGATTAGATTTACAAAATCGTACATTTCGTAAATTTCAAAGCAAACCTAATTTTAGCGAGTGTGTTTCTAATTGTTTGAACCCTACATAACCGGAATTTGTGTGAAAAATAGGTAATAACAAGATGGGACCAACAGTGAAGGAAGTTGATAAATCTTACTGTTAAAGGCTAAGGTCCTTAACGAGCAAGATCCCTTATATTTTATTGGTTATTGTATTATTGGTTTTCATTAAACATTTAAATAGTATTTATTAATGAACGTCGTTGACCTGAATTAAATTTGTCCCATAATAATTAATTAAATTCAGGGACTTACTGACATGTTCATTCTAATCTAATATAGTCACAAATAGAGAACAGTAAATATCTTGCCAAGAAAATATCTTTGTCGATAGAAAACAAACCGAGGCCGCGTTACAAATAAAGTAATTAAACTGGCGAACAGGACGAAGATAGGAATCGGGTTGGTGTCGATGTCATTAAACAATCAATGGCGCGATTAAATCGGTTCCCGGGTTCGATCCCGGAGCCCCTTGCCGCACACTCGAATTAACTTTGTCATTACCCGCACCCGTTAGAACATTGATTCATTATTGAATTTAATGGCACCGCAGATAACTCGCGTTATTGTTGTACGTCACCAACTATATGATTTATTTGTTAAGTAAACTGTTTAGTTGCAAAATTCAACCTCAATTTAGATGTTTTACCTACAATCGAAGTAGAAGAGACTTGAAATTCTTTACTTTGAATAGCAGACTTAACTCTTCTATTTATAACAATTTAAATGAATCTATCCTTTCATTGGTCCGTCGAAGACCTTTATTGAAATAGAATAACTGTCGATTTTCAATTTCCTCTGAGCAACATTTATCGTTGATAAGATAAACAAGACGGAAAACGAAATTGAGCACAACAATAAACAAAATGCTTGAAACAAAGATAAGCAAAACAAACATTGACGAATGGCTGTATTGTAGCGGGGACGTCCAGAGTGACACCTTGTGTCACGTGGCCCTCCCTTCCCCTCGCTCTTCCCTACCGCACTCCTCCCCCACACCCACGTTCCCTCACAATCTAAGGAAAGATACCAGAAGTGCCCCGGTGAAGCACACTTTACATTCTGAATTCACGTATTGTACTGAATTTGTTAAACGTTGTATTTTTATTCCTGGTACTGTATTTTTTTAATAATATTATGTTTTTTTTTATTAGGCAAATGTCAATTTAGAACATATTAAAATTAATTAACTATTTATGATATAAGCAGGCTTCCAATTAAGGAAAATAATATGTTAATAATATGAAACAAAATGTTAAACTTTCTCAATATTAAACAAATTAATGTGCAGGAAGATCCTACTAACATGCAAGACATTTACAGTAAATCGTCTTTTGCGGAAAAAAAAAAGCAAGCGCATTTAGTGAGTCACGTAAATTAATCACTTGCGACAGGGGGTTCGGAGTCCGGGGTCCGAGGCGCACGGTGTGAGAGGCGTCTTCCGAAACTTTCCACTCCTTAATGACGCTTAATGAAAATTGCTCGCCAAAATGGAATGATGACAGATAATCGCTAGGCTAAGTGCAAATATCACTTAAATATGTTACGTATTATATAATACTGTATGTTTTAATGTGTTAAACATAGGTACAAAAAAGGTATATACAATTTTTGAAATCAAGTAAATAACGTCTGTAATTTTGTTAATTTGTTGGTCTTATAAACTTTACTAACCGACCAGTGAGTACACTTATATACTTATATTTGTGTTCTAAATTTTTTGTACAAAAAATTACGTTGACAAAATTTTAAGACCTTAAAGTCCTATGCTACGTGGTTTACGTGTAATAAAATTTTACAAATTAATTTAAAAATTGACAATCTCAAATACTAAAAAAATTATGCACATTTCATCGAACCTTCAATAGAAAAAAAAATGATACCTAATTTGTATTAATTTTTTTATCGCAGACAATCGGCGTACTTTTCTATGAGTGTTTTAGAACGTTCTTATCAATAAAACGTGCTATAGAACACCTGGTCGTAGTAAAGTTTTTATTGTAAACAATTAAAAGCTCAAGGATTGTTTGGGAGACAGGACGCTGTAATTTATGTTCAGGTGGTCGGTTGGTTCGTGCGTTTTATTGCGGATTCCTATCTCAGTAGCAAGCGGACGCCGTGCAATAATTTTATTATGTCATCATTTAATGTTTCGATTAAATACTGGGTTTTATTTTATAAAAAAAAACTTCTTTGTTTTTTCTATTTCAGATCTACTGTGTTAGCATTTCATGGCTATTTTAAAAAATAACGATAGTAAACTATTTACAATAAACATTTTAAAATACTTTTAAAAGATATTGTTAATACGATATTAGTTTCAGGATTCGTACGTTTAGATAAAATGGGATGAAACAACCTCAATTCTGGCATCGGCCCAACACATGTATATCGTCACAAACGTCCGTCCGTTGTCTATTCAGGTTCTTTACACGCGAAATGAACACATACTTGCTCCAGCCCAATTCTACTTCAATTTATTCCACTTCCTTTTTCATTTTACGTAACTTTATTTTCGTATTGTATTTCTCTCTGTATGTAGGTCGAAACTAGCTATAATATGAACGAGGGACAATTTTTAGTGTGAATCAACATCTGTAAATAATATGTGACTTGTAGTGTAGTACTTAACATGTCTTTACTCTGCTCTTCAGTTTAATGAATATAAAATAAAATTATACTAAAAGTAGATAGAACAGAGACGTAATAATTTAATTAAAAAAACTACTAAAGAAACATTTTCACGGTTCATCAAGAATCAATATTACTTCTATGGTTACTATAAACAAACAATCTTAATTAATTTTGAACTAAAAAAATCAGCACAGGCTCAAAGTGACGACGCCTTTCGCTTTAAAACGATTTTAGACACTCATCAGGCGCTTATCAGATTACTGAACCCGAAATTGTGGTGAATACGATGTGAGGCGCGCTGACAGCTGAGGGGGGTTGAAACAATTGAACTCAGCTCATTCGGATCGCGACATCATAATCTTAATTAAGGGGTAAATTACTATTAATTGTGTGTAGAATTATTGCATATATTATATAGAATTTGAAGTGTACATTAATTGAGTATTTCTCATAATATGTGCACACTATTTTTCGTAGAGATTTTATAGGATAGCTAGCTGTAACTGTTCTGATCCTATGTTTAATACTTTATTAATGTTTTAACATAAAAATTAAATTAAGAAGACAAACCAGTATAAACAACCGCTTTATCCGAGTGCTTACAAGCTTATGTGAAACAACTCGGTAGTCCTTTGTTTCAAAATACAAATTTTGTGACGAGATTGAAGTGAATACGTCGGCGAACGAATTTCTCGACTTAGGATGTATTTCTATTTAACATGTTGTATAAATCGATCGATTGACAAGCTTCACGGTAACATAGGTGGTCGTCAAAGCTTGGCCTTTGTCAGGGGTCGAGTGTGACGGGGGCTGTGACCCTCTACGGGGTCGTAGTGGGCCGTGCCGTCAACAGACCACGTCTAACGAACGCTGACAATGACAAGCTCCGAAAACGTACCTCCGCCACTGGCCGGATTAATTCACGGGCATTAATTAAACCCTGTATATGAAGCTGCCCCCGACGTAAATGCACTGCCGATAGCAATTTCAACTGCTCTTCCCTGTCACGCGAAATTTTTCAATTTACTCGAAATTTAATTACGCATATAGAGCGCTGTCTCGCTTCAATAAAGCCTTTTAAAATCCTACGAAAATTGACAATCAATTTAATATATCAGAATGTCGAAATGCTATAACAAAAAAATAATTAATTAAAATAAAACAGTCGCCAAATTAACGGTCTCTGAATAAATTCGCAAAATTCTTTGAAATAAGTCACTAGACTTCAACACTAAAAGTTTATTTTTCTTTCAAATACGTCTCAAAGCAGAAAATTCTATTTTCTTTGCTCTACTTTTTCAGTAAAATGTTACATGATGAATAAATTGAAAGATTTTTTTTGAAATAGCACATCTACTTGCATACGACTAACATTTTAGCCTCTATTTGAAATAGTTCAGTTTTATAAAAATAATATAGAAACTAATTGATTGCAAATAGTGCGTTTTAAAAAAATATATCGGTTTTTAAATAGATATATAAATGCATATATAACACCGACCGATCGGGAATTGTGCCTTTTATAATTTACCGAAACTTCACAATTTGCCTAGAAAAATTACAAACGGATAGCACTCACTATCAGTGACATATAAATCACGAATAATGTATTAAACAAAACTTAACACCACACTCTAAAAGACCTTTAACAAAACCTTAATAATCATTATTAACACTCATTATCTATTCACTTTAATGGTCTTTGCTACTATCCTCATAATTCTAACTGACCTCTATATTAGTTTATTATAACGCTGTGAACAGTAAACAATCCTAATTTGACCCGCCAGTTTCAGACCATCCACTAGTTATATCAATTTATTAATTGTGTAGATATTATGCATTATTAAATTATTTATCTTGTTTTGTAGAGTGCCCCTTACTTACTTAAAAGCACCCTTCTTCGTTATTTTTAATCTATTTTTGTGTACATTTGTTTTAATATTTACTGACCATTCGAAAAGGAGAAGTGGTCTGCAAATTCAAATTATTTACACAATTTAATTTTTTAACACAATATCCATATCACATTAATTCACATACAGTACCATAATAATTACTCCTTTGTTACACAATAACAATACGGAACTCAGTACACAAACACTACGTATATGTACATAATGTATTGTTGCATAAAACTATTCTGTGTACGTGACAATGAAGCATTGAATAGACTATGATCTGTGTTTCTACAGGGTGTAACAAGACATTGATGACGTGCGACACCTCCCCTTCTCCATTCCCTCCCCCATGCAGTCCGTCTTTGTCTCAAGACACCTGCGCGACCTCCAATTATCGATGTAATTGGCTATTCACAGTTGGCGCGATAGGGCGAGCACAGCATCGTTAATTAATAGAATCAACTGAACATTGAAATTTTGCGCTTCGCCAGTCTGAAGCTACCGTGAAGCAATTTGAAGCGATTTACTTCGTAGAAAGAGCTTTTCTCGACGCTTCAATGGACGGTTATGAACCGAAAGTCTTACTTTAGAATGTCGACTTTAAAAGCATCGAAGGAAACATTCTAATTAAGAGAAATGTTCAAGATAAAAATTAAGGTTATTTAAAATTATTACATTACATCTAATTTTTCTCTTAATAATAGTAATATACTTCAATATAATTAATATTTGTATAGCTTTTACGAACAACGCACATTAGACAGTTGATCCAAGTGTTTTTATAATCAATAGATAATTCTTGAAATTTTATTTTACAATTCACAAATAAGATAAATAGTTTCCAAAGCGCTTTCTGCCTACCAACTGAACTAAAAAGCTTGCAAACTACAAATACCTACAAAGCTACAAAGACAAGACAAACAAGCACGTTACTACGAATGATTAACTAGGATTAAATTTCGAGTGGAATTTGTACCATAATCTCTACAAAATGTAGTGTTTCAAATTTGATTTCCTGCTAAGATTTTCTTATAAAAACAATTATACTTAAATCATATATTTGTAAATAAATTTACATTTTAAAGAGGAAACTTTTATTCGAATGCGAGCGGCCAATCAGTCCGCTAATGTTGCATGAAATACATCAATAATGCCATGAACCCTCATAAATTTACGTTACAACTGATGTGTTATGTTATACCATACAGCCAAACAATATGTTGTTATGATTGATCGGCCGACAGGGCGAGGTGTGCTACTCATTCATACCGATACAATATTAAATCAGATTATTCTTTCTCGCCGACGTACACTTGTGTAAACAGCCGTTCGTGTATTTGTCGTCTTCTTGTACCTCTATATGGTAAACACGTCTTATCTCAGAAAAATTTATGCATACTTTATTTTGCTTATTTATTTTTTCCTAGAATAATTCTGACAAACATTTTAAACATCCTGTAAATATCTATTTATTGAAGTGCATTAAGATACTTTAAAAAAGGAATGATATTTTTTTAATATATTAGCAGGAACCAATAAAGTCTTTCTTATCTTAGAAGATAATAAACGATCAAGCAGCTAAATCAATTACTTAATAAATGGTTTTTAAAATTAGAAATAAAAACTTGACTTAATTTAAATTGATTTTAATGGAAGCAAACGTTCAGCAAAATTAAAGAGAAACCAAATCTCTTGCATTTAATTTTAATCAAAAAGCTCCTTTAAGCCATCTCTTATATCGCCATTTGATTTTGTACGTCAACACAATAGCGTGTTACGCACGTGTGTATTTTTTATTCCAAACACACGTAGCCTGCGTACTTCAAGCAAACGCCTCGTGGGATCCATGGACGTGAGTTTCAACACAAATTGGTAACTTCAACTCAGTTTCGTGCAAATGGAATCTATAGAAATATTTTTGCAATTTTTTTTTACCTAATATTTTACTTAATTTGAAATCAATAGGCCATTTGTTACGTATCTGTTAATATTTTAGTGATGTTTTATTTTTAAAGCTGTAAAATATCGGAATGAATGAACTTGAAATGCCTTATCTATATAGCTATAGTAGAGACGATAATTATTATAACTTTACGATTTAAATTTGCCAAGCGATATCATTAAATCAACACTTTATTAACCAAAATATAACTGTACCCTTGGGTATTGATAGACCGTTACAGAGGAAGGGTCAGTCGTGAGATCCGGTGTAATTATTAATTATAGATAAGCCTCAAACAACGCCCAAAATCACTATACAATCAGCATTAATACTTCGTTGTCGACATTAAATTGCATTTACGAGCGTCCGAAGGAATCGGAGGTCATTCGCAGCTAATTAGTTTATTTAGCCACTGTCCAAACGTGGTGTTGAACGCGCCGCGTCACGGGAGTGTTCGTATTAACGCGTAATGAGAAACGTTGCGAGTGATGAGCGGGAGCGAGAGTGGGAGTGAACGATTGAGCGGAAACTAATGTGAACGCGGGAGGGAGAGCAAGAGTGAACGCTAAATCGGAAGCGAGAGCACGCCTGGCGCATTATCCTTTTTTCACATAAGCGCAGAAAAGTACAGTAAGACAGTGCAGTATTATTATTGAATGCACAACTCCGGGAACAGTGCTGTTCTACCCTGTACACACTGCGGATTGAGTTGATTAAGGCCCACTTAATTTTTCTGTTCGGGGAATGTTTTCATAATGTATTTAAGTAGTTAGTTGTAATAATGAGATCTATATCTAAATATTTTACAATTATTTTGTAGCGACATGGGAGCTATGGGACTTTAAATAATCAACTCATTTTAGTTATCTATGTTTACATTTCTTCTCCAATATTAAGAACAAAGTGTAAGCTTGCTTATTAACGAAATAAATAAAATGCGATTGTGCCAAAAGCAGGCGGGCTGGTGCGAATGTACGGCCGCCGTTACAACCAACTCTGCTGTGAAATTATCTCAATTTAGCCGGTCATTAGTGGAGTCGCACGGGAGAGATATCCGGCTGGCCGGGTATAAATCTGAATTTAATGACCGTCCGCCACCGGTTCTAATATTTTCGAACAATGTTTCAGGACACGTAGCGAGTACGTGTGCCGAAACATGTTTCCCGGTGGACCGTTTGTTTCACGTCGGGGGACCAAGCGCCACGTCTTTAGCCGGAAATTCGTCGGAAACATTTTAATTAAGTTCACTGGTTGCCTTATTTTGTGCAACATTAGGTGAAAAGCCTGAAAATGTTGTGAAAGTATTTTCGTGACACTATATTTAAAATATAAATAATGTAATATAACAGTTTTCTATTAATTTTGTGCACTTAATTTACATCAGCATTTTTCTGCCTTTTTTTTTCTTCTGCATTTTATAAAGTATTATTAAAATACCAGATTTCTTTATATCACGTTATAAAATAATATAAAAAACGTTAGATGTATATAAAAAAGCAGCACTGACCTTTATACGACGATGGTTTTCTAGTTTTATTTTTAATATTCAATACTCGACCTTAGGTACTGAGTATTTTTATACTAGCCGTGTCCTTATTACCTTGTCCTAGATACTATCACGAATACCGAGTAAACTTGTTCTATGTAATGCTCGGTTTAACTATTATATCGTAAGGAAACGATGGCAAGTGAATTTTGTTACAGATGTAAGTCATAAATTTCACGAAGTTAATTCATACTCATAGTAACCAAGTACTACAAGCATACTCAGTAAAAAATTGGTTAATCATTTTTGTTTCAATCCATTTGTACTCTATTTGTAACGATTATTCCAGGAACGCGAGCTTATGGCCAGAGTAATCCTGGTATCGAATCCCAGTCGCTTTAATGAACATAAAAATTCATTGAATCCAACAAAGCGATCGCCGCTTACATTTCGAGTAAATGTGAATCATTTTTTTTTTTACAAAAAAAATGACAAAGTATCGTAGCCATTGGGTTGGGTATAGTGGGCAAAAATGTAGAGAATAAATTCAAATTTGTAGTCAAGATGTCTTAATATCTTATTTAAAGTTTTTCTTTTATGTTATTTACTGTTCTCCTATTTTAGGGTTCATTGAAAATCGGCGCTGCGGTATCCATCGCAGCACATGACGAATGAACAACTTTTCTTTTGATTTCTTTCCTTCTTTCTTAATATCAATATATATTAGGGTGGGTCAAAAAAATCAACTATTTTTTTTTTAACAATTAATACGGAAAAATGGGTTACTAGGCACCTTAAAAAAATTCTCACCAAATATGAACTCTTAATTTTAATAGGAAGATCCTCCGCGTCGCAGTTTTTCATTTTTTTCTCAGTCCAATAGAAAAAAATTCATTCCTCATCATTAATTGGTCGTACAGAAAAATTTTTTTAAGAATTTTGTAGGAAATTTAATGCTCTACAAAAAAGGTATCTTATGTTTTTTCCGTAAACCTCACCATTTCACTAATATTGAAGATTTAAGATTGATTATTTTAAGTCAAATGTCACTTTTGTTTATGAATTTTATAACTCGACAAGAAATGGCTATTATTGAATGCGCAATAGAAATTTTTGTAGCAAATTAACTGCTCTATAAAAATGGTATCATATGTTTTGGCGATTAAATTAAGCGTTCAAAAGATATTCATCATCAAACTTTCATGTATACCGATTTTAAGAGTTTTTGATCAAATAATCGAAAAATTTCAATTTAATCTATCAGTTTTGAGAAAATTTCATTTTTTGTCTTTAATGTAAGTATTATTTGAATTTTGTTTTCAAAATTTTTATTCAATAATTCCAAACTTTTTATTTTTCATCATTAGAAATCACGATCATGTTGTTTTTTTATAACGTCTTCAAAACGTCTTAAAAAAAAATTCCACTACAGCTGTATATTGTCCTTGGGAAAATTTCTTCTGTAGAGAATTTTTGTTTTGTATTCTATTTACTCTGTTTCCCTTGTGAACTAGCGCCACCTACATTTTTCTTTATAGTTATATTGTTTTTATTTGTTTACATTTTCTACAGCATTTCTAGTGTTTCCACAAGTTATGATCTCTTAAACTCTTAAAATCGGTATACATGAAAGTTTGATGATGAATATCTTTTGAACGCTTAATTTAATCGCCAAAACATATGATACCATTTTTATAGAGCAGTTAATTTGCTACAAAAATTTCTATTGCGCATTCAATAATAGCCATTTCTTGTCGAGTTATAAAATACATAAACAAAAGTGACATTTGACTTAAAATAATCAATCTTAAATCTTCAATATTAGTGAAATGGTGAGGTTTACGGAAAAAACATAAGATATCTTTTTTGTAGAGCATTAAATTTCCTACAAAATTCTTAAAAAAAATTTTCTGTACGACCAATTAATGATGAGGAATGAATTTTTTTCTATTGGACTGAGAAAAAAATGAAAAACTGCGACGCGGAGGATCTTCCTATTAAAATTAAGAGTTCATATTTGGTGAGAATTTTTTTAAGGTGCCTAGTAACCCATTTTTCCGTATTAATTGTAAAAAAAAAAATAGTTGATTTTTTTGACCCACCCTAATATATATATGCGTCTTAGCTCTATTTCATCGTACATAAGCTTAGAGAAAATATGTGGCTTCTGGTACATAAAGATTTTAACATTATAATATTCAATATATTTTATCTGTCTGTTTGTATTATTGCCATGTCTAAACCTCTGCTTTGGTAAAATAATCTTGCTATTGAGGAAATTTTTACTTCAGATAAGAATTATTATCCCAAAAATAAAACTTTAAAAGATGATTTTAGAGGCGGATTTTTATTTAAGAACACTCCAATCACAAGTTAGGAAAAATGAAAGAGTTACGTGTGTTACGTTATTAATAGAAGATAACGTAACTATGATGTTGTAATCTATGTTAAGAATTAGGTCAACATTGATGATAGTAAGGAGAGAGATAAAAGTTTGTGCGGAGGACTTGGATTAATTATTTTACTAAAACAATATGACAGGCGTTAGCGGTTATATCAGATGTTAAAAAGTAATCCTATTATTATATTGATATTGATTAAATTCAAACATGATAATTCCAAGCACACACTAAAACTTTCCACCCACTTGTAGTTAAGTTCATAGATACCCAATGACATAAGTGAAGCTAAGTGGTGGGGGGATGTAGTGGTGGTGTGTAGCCTGTTTGTGTGTTGCAGGGGGCGCGGGCGGGCGGCGCGCCTAGGCAGACCCAGGTAGAGTTTGTTGTGCGTGCCCTAGGCTGTTCTGTTTTGTATCACTGTCTTTGAAATAGCGCAAGTGAGATCGTTCCGCGTCGAATCTACTGGACTGTGCCTTGAAATACACCCTCTTATTATTATATTTTTATTATTTTGTAAATTTGTTGAATTTTCTGGTTTCTTTTTTACGCGATTCTTTTTTGTTTTTGTGTAAAAATAGTGATTTATATTTCATAGATGATCAGTATTTTTTAATAAAATTCATTTTGAATATGCTTATAAAATGAAGTAATGTAATAACAACTCGTAAAGATATTTTTAACTGTATTGAAATTTGCAAAACTTCCCTTAACACAATATTTTAGAACACATTTTCCTAATGACCGTCGTATTTTAATGAAGATAATGGACAGATAAATAAATAAATAAAAATAAAAATGTATTTATTTTAAGTAAATCTTTACAATCAAGTTGCCGGGGCTTCCCAAAAAGTAGTCAAGAGACACTTGTGTAGGGAATGCCTCGCTCTTCCAGTGTACATAGCAGTTTAGATTTACATTTTAACATAAAGAGAAAAAAAAAAAAAATTATTTTAACAATTCTTTGTGAGATTTATGCGTGTGTTTGAGTGTGTCTGTGTGTGTCTGTGTGTGTGTGTGTGTGTGTGTGTGTGTGTGTGTGTGTGTGTGTGTTTGTGGTGGGTCCAATGAGAGCCAAAACTAAATTGTTCTAGTAAGAATTTGCTCAACCTCGTCGTAGGTAAGGGCAGAGAGCCAATCCTTTAGTGCGCGCCTGCACTCAAACAGCTGCATAGGGTATATAGATAGTACTCGATGTATTTTGTTATAGACATAAGGGGCACGTGATATATATTGCCGAGTGGCAAAGACAGTGCGGGCAGGATATTGGGGGGCAACAGCATGACACCGTCTTTTTTTGAGTTTATTACTATCAAGGGGTAAAGTCTTGTGGTGTCCTAAAATCAAATGTAAAATGTATAGTTTTCTTACAGAGAGCAAATTTGAAATTTCGTATAAGGTTTTGGTGGGGTATTTAAAAGGTTTATTGTACATCACTTTGATCAAGGACCTTTGTGCCCGTTCTAAATCTAGAAAGTTAGTTTTTCCTGCACCGCCCCATATTGAAATGCAGTATGTTATTACTGATTGAGCGAGAGCTATATATATATTATTTAACACCTTAGTATTCGCAGCACGTCTTAATAATTTGAAGATCCACATGAGCTTCCTTACCCTGCCTATAGTGCGTTCCAGGTGTTGATACCAGCACAATCTAGAATCCACAATCACTCCAAGGTACTTAATACTGCTAACTTTCTGGATGGATGGGCAAATACAAGTGTTTAAAGAAGTGCTACAGGAGTGAATTTTAATGTCAAAATCAGGTGGGGGTTGCGATGTTATGTAAGGAGCAAAACATACATAATTAGTTTTTTGGGTGTTTAGGGTAAGAAGATTATCTTTAAGCCATCTACTAACAATAGCCAGTCCCTTCTCAGCTTCCAACTTAACCTTATTCCATGTGTTAGCAGTAAAAATGATGGCTGTATCATCAGCGTAGGACACAATTCTTCCCCCAAGGCTACCTAAGTTGCAGAGACTGTTAATATATATTAAAAATAGTGTTGGTCCGAGGACACTGCCCTGCGGGACTCCAGTAGTTACGTTTTCCTCTACACTAATGAAATCGTTAATTTTTACCGCTTGCATTCTGTTATTAAGGTAACTTCTAAGAAGCGAGAGAGCAGTTCCACGGAATCCGATACTTTCAAGCCTGCGTACGAGAATAGGGATAGAGACGGTATCAAAGGCTTTCTTGAGGTCAAGAAAGACCACAAGACACTTCATACCTTTATCAACTTCCCTTGTTATGACAGATGTTAGATCAGAAATAGCGTGCTGCGTTGATCGACCCTTTCTAAAGCCATATTGGGAGTCAGATAGAATGTCATACTGGTTCAGGTAACTTACTATTCTAGAGTTCAAAAGTCTTTCAATAATTTTAGAAATAGAAATCAAGACAGAGATAGGTCTGTAGTTGCTTAGGTCGCAGTTATCTCCACACTTATACACAGGAGTCACAATGGAGCGCTTGAGAAGGTATGGGAAGGTTCCTGTTCTAAAACACAGATTGGCAAGTTCAGTGATTAGTGGAACTATGAAATCCTTGCATTTTTTTAAAAAGGATGTAGGAATTCCATCCCAGCCTTGAGCACTATTAGAGTCTAAGGATGTTAAAACAGATTCTACTTCCTTGCAATCAGTTTCCAATAAAACAAAAGAAGACGGATGACACTCATATGTGAGACTTGATTGAGAGGGAACATGTTTATTAGAGATGTTCTCAGCCAAAGTTTTCCCGATGTTAATGAAATATTTGTTTACATAATTTACAGAAACTTGAGGACTAGGTTTAATATTAAGTAAGTGGGCATTAGAACTTTTGGGTGGCTTATAGTGGGTGATTTCGTTTATAGTAGACCACAAAGCGCGAGGGTTCCTAGCGCTGGCATTAATTTTATCTTTGTTATATTTATTTTTAAGTTTTTTTAGAAGATTGACACAGAAGGTTCGATATCGCTTATAAGTTATAATTAGGATTTGATTGTGGGGATTTGATTTAAGTTTTAAATAAATATTATTTCTCAATCTAATACACCGTAAGGCACCTGGGGTTATCCAAGGCTTTATAATTCTTTTACTATTAGTGACAGTAATATTCTTAGTGTTAGATAGTAAGGCCGTTCTGACCATCTCTATTAGTGCAAAAGCATAAGTATCAGGGTCCTTAAAGGTATTAAAGAAGGACATATCATTATTTATTAAGCTTTTATAAGCATTTTCATAATTAACCACAGTTTTGCACCTGTTAGGAACAGTTTGTACACCCTTATTTAATATAGATAACAGAACAAGACAGTGGTCTGTTATTGTTGTGTTTAATACTGCGGTAAAAACCGTGTCTTTGTTGTTGTGTCTCAAGAAAACGTGGTCGAGGCAACCGTCTCCCCTTGTCGGTAAATTATGAGTCGCGAGTAGCCCATGTAATGATAACATGTTCAGATAATTTATTCTATTCGTTCTTTCTTGGGCTGTCTCTGCAGGAGAAATAATCAGATCGATATTAATGTCACCTACGATCATTATATTTTGACAGGGGGTAGTATTTTCAAGGTGACTGTTAAGAGATGAAATAAAATTACTTGAGTTAGGAAATGATGGGGAACGGTAAATACCTAAAATTATAAAGTTAGATGTATATAACTCAATTCCGGTGGCGTTTTGAAGGTTTAATTCTCTGAAATTCACTGAGTATTTATTACTGATGTATGCAACTACTCCATCACTCTGGTTAATATGGTTTTTGGTTTGGAAAGAAGTATAGTTCATTAGTTGTGGAATGGGTTTGTTTAAGTTTAACCAACATTCTGTCAGGATTAAAATGTCTATATGATATGTTATTTGCGCCAGAGTGAGAAGGAGGTCGTCAAAATTTTTGTATATACTTCTAATATTTTGTGTTAATACAATAAAATTATGTGTAGAATTATCCACCTTTATTTTTAAGTCTTGTATATTACACTTTAGTGACTCAGAGATATTAATATGATCTATTTCATTTAATGTATTAAAACTATCCATTAAGAATTAATTTAGAACTCTTAAGGTTACAGGAAAGGTAGGTGGAATGTACTACTATAGTAACAAAGTTAGATCGTGGATTGTATCGGTATTCATGTATTAATCCAGTTTGTCCGGTAGTAAATTGTGTGTAAAGTGTTGTATGTTTGTGCTTTGTGTGGTATTGAATTATAAAATAATATATGAGTGCAATGACAGCGTTAATGTATAATAGTGGGATGTTTATTTGCTTACTAATATGTTTTAAATAATCTTGTAGGGTGGCGTGAAGTGTGCCTGTGGAAAAAGATAGGTATCTATATGTACGGGATATATATGTATATTTATGTAAATTATATAATGGCAAGCAAGATAGTGTGTAGAATGGGTATAGATGTACAAGTGCGCTTTGTTTAGATATAAACTGTTTATGTATTGTGAAGTGTAAGTATACCCTTGAGTGTATAAGAGCACATACGGTATCAGGGTAAGTTCGTAGGTTATTATCCCACTTACGTTCTGGTTTGACTTGAAGGTGAGCTTGAGTTGTGTGTATGTAATGAAGTGATTGGTTGTGTGTATGGGGATTATGTGTATTTGTATGCGAATGGTGATATAACGGCTTTAGTGTATGTCTGTTGCAAGTATTTGATATTATCTCACAAGAAATTTGTACAAAATAAATATGTAAGAAAAATAGTATTATTAACAGAGAACTTAAGCTTAAGGTTAGTCATAGTTCTTGCATTAGCTGATGAACCTGAGCTTCGTGTTGGATAAGGACAATTTTAGAGGTGTCATCTTTCCTTACCAGAACTTTCCCCATAGAGGTCCAACAGTACTTAACTTTTTGAGCTCTTTTTAGGTCTCGGGCCAGGAAAAACAGTCGTGCCCCCTTAGAGGTAAGATGCTCGGTTACAAAGATGGGTGTGTCTTCGTTGCTCGTGAATCCAAGGTGCTTAGCTTGCAGGCGTGTTTTGTTTTTGAGATTAAAGTCTTTCACCTTTTTCAGGAAGTCTATTTTCAGATTACAGGACCTAAGTTCGACGATGATAGTGGGTTTTTTCTCGACGTCGCCCTTTGATTTCGCACGGTGTATATCATTAATGTCACGATCGTTTAAAGGGAAATGAATGGACTTTGAAAGACTTACAGCCATTTGTATCAACTCTTCTCTGGACTCTTGGGATTTTTTGGGAACATTTCTAATTTCTAAGCAAGTTTTACGTGAAGTTCTTTGTAAATCCTCAACTTTGTCCTCTAAAATGGTAATGTATTCTCGATCCTTCTGAGCGCGCTTTTCAAGATCGGCTATTTTACCTCGGTATTCTTCATTTTGAGCGGTTAAAATTGAGATGGCATCGTCGATTCTGGCGTTGGATTCGGTTATTGCCTGCAATTTATTATTTATTGCCTCTAATTCCCGATTTTGTCCGCCAATTAGCGATGTGATTAAGTCCATGATCTCATCCTTAAAGATATTTAACTGATTGGGAGAGGAAACTTCCCTGGTACGTTTGTTACGTTGTGTGATATTCATACTGGGTGTAAGGGTTCCTTCACCACTATTTACCGGGCGATTTAGTGTTGAATCAGAATCAAATTGTGATAATTGAGCTAAGTTTTTGTCTGCCCTCTGCGATTGGTAAGCAGTTGTTCTTTGTTGTGACATCTTAGTGTAGGCTTATTGAATCAATGACTGGACGAAATCGTAGTTAATTGTGTATATATGTTTATTTACTCACTCCTAAGGTAAGCGGGGCAGACGCGACGACAGACTCAGGCGCAGCTAGTTATCTCTTGTGTGCGTATAGCACAGTCTCACTCAGCCTAGTGGGCGGGGCTAAGTACAGTGCGTGCAGCAGTAATGACGACAAGCGCAAGAGACGCTAATTGTCTTTATTCCTCACGTAGCTAGGTCTCATTCTGCCAAAGTGGGTGACATCACTTAAGTAGCAGCTTGTTGGTTCTTATGTTCTCCTGGTATATTGATTTTATATGATCGATTTAAATTTGAATAAATAATTTTAAAAATTCAACACAGACACTGACAACACGACCGATTAGCACGGAATCCGAGGGGGAAGAGGGCGATGCGACAGATGCGATTTAATTTTGCCAGCATTAATTAAATAAGCTTTGAAAGGAAAAAGTTAGACAATGTTATTTTCTCTTTTGTTTTAATTCTTTTAAAACTTTTTATTTTTTTATATAGCAATTGTTTTTGATAACAAACTATTTAGAGTATTCTTTCACCCAATATCCCCCAGTTCCCCTATGACTTAGCCCGCACAAGGCACATTCCACCACCGCAATGTGGATTCGACATAGAACATATAATTGATACTCTCACTCTGCACTTAGTAATCGTCGTGCTGTAAGACATATATTTTATTTTCGTATTCATTGTGGAGATTTAATTAGTGTGAATTTATGTTATTTTGTCGTTAATTTAAACTAAACAGTTGATTTCTGTAAAGAGCCTGCCGCAAAAGTACGCGCCAAAATTTGTCCCTTTTTTGATTGTGCCGACATTTTGTATAATTTATTGATAACTGTCAAAAAGTTTGCTCGCGCAGAAGTCGCCCAAATAGAGCAATGAAGCCCCGAGCTAATTGAATTATACACCCCGAGGGCTCCGTAGTTCGCTTTTCAAGTACCTGGTCTTCTTTGTGTGCAATTTAAATTGTTCCATGTTATATTTTTAATTTCTATTTATTTTGAATATCTACTCTCCTACGGAACCCTCTGCGTTTGAAACATCACCATTTAGTGTATTGTGCTAATTATGTGTTGGTCTGGGTTTGAATTTTGTTCGTTGTTTCATTTTGACTAAACTGTGTGTAATATGTGTTCTATAGAAGCTGTGGTTGTTTTGTTCAGTCATCACCAGTGGGTGATGCCGCGAGCGCGGGTCGCGTGTCGGGCGGCGGCGTGACACGGGACAAACACACCTATACATGGTGTTTAAAATTTGCATCACTTATTAAACTCCTTAATTTTCTCAAAAATTCACTGTTTACTTTTTCGCTCAAATTTGCCAACTAATTGATTATGCATTGTGTAAGATAAAACTTGTTACAGCAAAAAGTTATTTAAATAACACAACAAAAAGTTACGAGATATTCTCTTAAACTAACTTATGTTATTTCTTTGTCATTCCAGTCTCAAACTTATCGTTACATCCAATAACATACTGAATCCTTAATAAGTTGTAAAGTTTGCCGCGTTTCAAATATAACTTTCTAAGAACCTATCGCGCGTTTGTTCCACTCTTCAATTTACATTTTGTGTGTAATAATACAAGTTTTAATATTAGTACAAAACCCGACTGTTAAAAAGTCCGCTACATGTAGTTAAATGGAAAGCCCGTCACTCGCACTCGCCCGGTCATCAGCGAAACCGCCTAACTCAATTTTATCGAGTTTTCATTTTGTTTCTTTTTTTTGGGGATATGCAATTGGCACGGGGTCGTAAGTCCGCCGCTCCACGCACCACCGCTAGGCTTATTGTGGTTTTGCGTTCTGTGGAATTTTCTAATAAAACTGATGGTGTTTTTTCGCCGCAGATCGGAAGCTGTTCGTTGGAATGCTCAGCAAACAGCAGACGGAGGACGATGTGCGCCAGTTGTTCACGCCGTACGGCACTATAGAGGAGTGCTCCATACTGCGTGGACCGGACGGCGCGAGTAAAGGTATGTTCTAATCCATTTTATTTTAAAAACAATACAACCATGTGTAGTTGACATTTGTAAAGAACAATTTCAAATATTTAGTAGCCAGTATTGATGACTAATGTGATATTTATATTAAGATGGGCTATTTACCTTCAGTCTTACATCCTTATATCGGACAGAAGTTTAAGCTTTGTATTTTATTATAATTTTGGTATCCTTTTTTTATTTCTACGTTTTTAATTTTGAGTGACATGCGCTTTAGTCACTGGAAACAAATTTATTGAAGCTGCAAGACTGAGAGAAAGAATTTAAAGGCTCTCACGGTGAAATAAATTTCTCGCAGTCGTTAGGTTTCGGCGCTGAGAAGATTTACGTGGTATTAGAACTGAAAGTGAATTTCACCTGTGTTTCAAAGTCAGAGTGGATTGAACTTCTTACTATGCATCTGTAATTTTTTCTCAAATATCAAGTATTCAGATGGAAATCGATAATTTAAATTTGAATAAAACTATCTACAATAACAAATATCTACAAAACAAATTAACCTTACTCATTCATCAAATTACCAAGAAATGACAATCAATAGCTATAAACATGTAAGTTGCCTTGATTTAACCTATTGATAGAATATAACGTGATATTCGTGTCAACCACACTATGTCTTAGTGTATAGCTCTTTTCCCACGAGGGTAGCACAGTGATTCAGAATAACCTATGTACTGCTCAATACTACTCTGTCACGGTGTGTGCGTTAAAAAGTACTGTTTTAACAGTAAGTGTGCGTTTAAAAAATAATAATACTGCGCTGTCTCTTCCCCACAGTTCTGCCCTTGTGTGAAACTAGCTTTACGTCGATCCAACACCGCTCTGCACATCATATTCGCAGACGCGACGGAGCGTCTCGGTGTGACGCAAGTTTAATTTCATTTCGTTCCCGCTCCAAATTCGACGGATTTTAATTGAGTTTAGACCGTAAACTCCGCAATAGCGCTGCGCGGTTTGTTAGTTGCCTAAGCGAAGCTGTCTTTATGTACATATTAAGCTTTTTACGCCTTAAACGCCTGCCTATTCTGTCATTATTGAACGATAAACTTATTAAGTACAGATGTACCGAACAGCGCGGCAAATTGTTAATTCGCTTTAATTACCAACGGCGCCTTGGCGGGCGATAAACTCATTTTTATGAGCTTCTTTGCGTTATGGTTGTCGAGGATTTAATTTTGACTTAAGCGGAGTTTTAGTCTCGCATTTATACTTTGATGTTAAAATTGACAAATTGAAAAATTACTCCGAATCATGTTAGTATTATTCAACGATGTACTTTGTTCAAACTTGTGGTTTTTATAAAATAATAAATTTGTTTTTTGTTACTTAACATTTAAATTATCGGGTAAATATATAATACAGAATTTGTTATTGATGCCATGAAACTATTTTTACTGCTTCTACGAGGTAGCGTAGCATATGCTACGAAAAATTTATCAGTTTTTTTTAACACGTTTTTAATTTAAAAAACAAGTTAAGATGTTAAAAATAGCTTGTTACGTTTTTTATTACATTGTTAAGCTTTACTTATGTTATTCACCATTGCATAGATGTAATTTAATGAAATGTCGGGTACTTTATAACTGTAACATATTGAGTAATAACTTTTATGAGTACTATTAAATAACGAAATCACTTGTGGTGAAGCGAGGATTTGCTAACGGTCGATAAACGTCTGTTTAATCCAACATTCAGCCCGCTATCGGAACCAAGTGCTGGGATCGGTCGTGCGATCATATTTTGTGAGAATAGTCTCACAAAATATGATCGCGCTCTAAATCGAGACTCTAACTGTGATAAATTGACTATATTTATGGTTACGCTTTGTTTATTAAATAATAATTGATGTTTATTCCCTTAGACATACGTAAATAATTTGTGTTTTAATCGTGTGATACCATTTTTTATTTCAACACAACATACAAAATATATTTTATGATCGCGAATGATATTTGTTGTTATTATATGATAAGGATCCCAAAATTTAGTTTAGAACTTACAAATACTTGTTAAGATCTAAAATAAATTGACTTTGATGTTTAAAGCATCTATCTGTATTATGTCTAGTAAATATTAAGAAACCTAAAAGTTTACGTAACGGCGTAGATTAGTAAAGTGGGCACTAAACCTACTAAAGAATGAATATTATGAGAAGAATATCATCTCCCGGCACGGAGCGTCGTTTCTCACCGTAATAAGGGTGCAGGTCACGGCGATAACTATCGTAAAATTGCCGCAAACCCGCTCTCTTTACGGCGCCAGTAACGGCTGGATCGTAAAATATCGCCAATTTAGTTGACGCTTAGCGTCTCACGAGGTCGCAGTGACGTATTGTCTGTGGTCTCTAAGGGAGCGAATAGAACCGACGCCTACCCGCCACGTGTCACACGAGCCGCTTTTGTGTTGAGTGTTTTAGGTCCTTCGTACACAACGCAAAGTAAATCGTCGAAACTAATATTGTATGGTTGCGTCGCTAGCATCGCGTTATGTGCACTACACCCGTAAACACAATACAGTACAGTAACTACAGGCATAGCGACTAGATGCCAACTATATAGGTTTGCTCCGCCATCTTGAAAACTTTTCTCGCGACGATCTTTATAAACAGGTTGCGATCGAATAGCTTCGACAATGAGAGATACAAATATCGGCGATGTGAACTATCCTCTATGACATTATATTGCGGAAAATTCACGTTGCCTTGTCTACAAAGGACGTATAGCACCTCATGACGCATTATCAACAAAGGGTGAGAAAATGACTGATACGTCACGACTTGCTATCCGGAGGTGTACAGGCCATTATTGTTTCAAATGTTTTAGTGGACTCTTAGTACTGACATCTATAAATGGACAGGCTATAAGCCGTGGTATTTTGTGCCTATTTCATTTTAAATATTGTTTAGTTTTTTACTTATTAAACAAGATTTGACCAATAATTTATTGCTATTTTGTAACTACATAAAAAATAGACTCTAGGTTACTGTTTGTCTTAATTTATTTGTTTAATTCGGACTTTAAATTTCATGTCACTTGTTATTTAATTAATTTTAGAAACAAAAGACGATTCCTGAGTAAAAAATAAAATAAAACATGAATACATTTTGTAGGAAAATCGAATTTGCGTGTTCTTTAGGAACTGGAATCCAATGTAATCGCATAATACAGACCCCGTTAGTCCTTTTCGCTTTGCAAAATTTCGCTTAACACTCCCTGAGCCTATATAATCCCATTGTTGATGTGAAACAAGTAAAATAGGGTTTATGTACTTTCAACGCTTCAAGGTTCATACTGAATAGAGCTGTACCCTTCGATACACTTCTTTAATGGGCATTTATATGAAAATATAAAATAATATTGAATATTTTTTACGAATATGTCATATATACACTGTTATTACCAATTCGTTATTTCGATAAAAAGAGATAGAGGTATGACCTCGTTTAAATTACAAAATTATTATTTGTAATAGTTATTTTTTTTTATTGATTTTGCCACGATACTGAAATCTTTATTGTCGAGTATCAATACATTCATTAACATTATTGTCAATTGGTAAAAAAATGCTAAACTTTTCTTTTTAAATTACACATATAAATAAATTGAAAGAATACGCATTTTCAGATCAGGCAATTTTAATTTCATACCAAAGACGTGCGGTGATACATTTGTGGAACGTATTTTTTTAAATATCGGCTACAATTGAATGTACTTTGATATTCGCGACTCCGAATACACAACACATAGCCGAAACAGCAGTTAAAAACTCCGTGATCCTCGACATAGATAGAATTCAAAAGATAATCATGGGTCGGGTTAGGATGCCCTTTTTATTGTCCTTTGTAAGAAACGAACCCAGTATGATGTTGCAAGGATATGAAACCAATTTCTGTCTGACATACAGACAAGTAAAGATATGATTTGATGATAAAATATAGAAAGATATAACTAACTAACTAGGGTGACGCAGTGACCCGAAGTGGGCTTTGGCCTCCGCCAACAAAAGTCTCCACAGTCCTGGACCTGTAGCTTCCGAAGATCTTTATCCGCCTCATCCATCTAGCGATACCTGGGACGTCCAACTGGGCGCCGACCACTCGGTCTTTCCAAGTGTGAGCGTTTGACACCACGAAATTCATCCATTATTTCTAAGAAAGACATAAATTGGTAAATTTGAAATTTCATAAATATTTATTCACAAAAAATATTGATGGCTTCACTTTCATACGAAAATCGCAGTAGCCTGAAACCTATTCATATGTTCTTCGATAATACTTTTAAAATTTCAACTCGACTTCCTATTTAGCTTATCCTTTTGTAATGCAAAGAAATAAAGCGGTACTAAATTTGTTATTTAACGTCTATGTATTTTCGTATTACTTCCTTGTAACCATAAACGCCAACTAAGATTTCATCGGAAGCTTTTAACTTGATAGTTGGTTCATTGTAGTAATAAAAACTAAAAGCGCGATAACGCTACCACATAAAATCTTGCGTAGTACTTTCTATTCTGTAAACAGAAAACGTTGTGGATAGTCACAAAGATTTGGTACAGTCACGAAGGTAATAAAGATGTTTTATTATATAATTATAAATAAACTAAATTATTGCACCAATGGACCGAATAGATAAGCGTAGAATGATAATAATAGATTAGATATTGATGGGTGGTAAAATAAATTCTTTATGTAGGTATTTAAAAAAATTTAAAACGAATAATTAAATGTAAACGTTTCCTATGACACAGATATCTGTCAAACTAGACAGTACTAATAAATCAAAGAACATATTAACTATAGTAGAACTGTGAAATTGGAACTTTGTTCTACTAGAATAACATTGGTCGGGGCGCACACCACACTGACATGATTCACGAAATTTTATCTTCGACCGCACCTTATCTGGCTTCGGTCCATATTTCTGAATCTCGGTATATTGTTTGATAGATAACGAAACGTATACTACAGTACATAGTTAAGGATCTGTGGAGATAGACCTAACGCGTCCCGCTACGAAACTGTGGTGTAACGTCGTAGCGGACCCGTAGCGTAACGCCACAGCATTCCCATAACGTTACGTCGTAGTAGACCCGTCTCGTCATGTGACGCCGTACCATGCCTTCACAAGATAGCTGGGAAATTGCGATCGACTTGTGAACAGTGGCCATTATACTTTTGTTCTATGTCACAGACATAGGCTGGTTTGTAAAGAAACGTTGCTAGCAAAGAACAAAAGTCAATCGAGTTACGTTGTTAGCTGTTGTAGAGCTGGAAGTGGAGCGAGCTCTTACGCTTGCAAAAGCTTGATTTTACTATTTTGTTTTATTTTCACGCCTTGCACACGCCTAACACACACACCTATATACGGTATTTTATTCTGAAATGTTTTAAATAAGATCAACGTAATAAAATTATAGATATATTTGAGGTTTTTCAATACCCAAATATCAAGTCGTTCATCAAATATTTATCTGAATTGTAAGCGTGCTTATCTCGGTGACATGTTAGACACGGTACTATTGCGGAGCGTGACCGCGAGCACGTCGTCACGGTAACGTTACGTGACAGTTGCGGCGCCGCGGGCAAAGGTCGACGTCCACGTGCGGTCGCCCGCTGCCACTCTCCGCGTCTCGATCATATCTGCACGACAAATTCTCTTCATGTCACATCCAAAAGTCAACCAAAGTTAATAACTTCATTCCGTATAAACAGAAAAAAATAATCATAAAATTCTAAATACTAAAAAAGAAAAACATTTTATTATTAAGATAACATTTTTTGTTTGTTTAATAGGTATTGGAAACAATGTGCTTTTTTTTACTTACTTCGATACGAGTTTTCTATTAATTAGCCACTATAATAAATAGTTGAATGACCTTTGATAGTTAAAAATAATATGTCATAAGAATAAAATAAATTGCGAAAAACTATTTGTAACAATATCATTGCTTTATTATTATTCCAGACATGTATTCCGACGGTACTTCAAACGATTGAACGTATTAAATTCATGTCCGTTGGAATCATTATTTTGAATTGTTCATACGCTCCACTCTGCACATCTCTAGAGTCCTCAACACTTTAAGTCCCAATAACATTCGCTTTTGACTAATTTGTTATTGCTTTTTTTATGTTTCATAAATAGTCGAGAAATAATATTTTATTTTACAACTTATTTGTCATAACAATCAAGAAGATTTAAATTTTATAACGATGAAAAAAAAATTTAAATAAAAAAGTCATGTCCTAAATAATAAATAAATAGAGAGCTTAAACATAATTTCCATAGAGATAAGAACATTCCTAGTTATTAAAACATATCATACTCGTATGAGCTAAACGCAATGTTTAGAGCCAAATCATTAAACCATAGATCTCGTAAACACGCCGCGATATTACTTTGATTAAATTCGTCGGTAACACGCTGTCACGATGGCTAACGCAACACGCTTTCCGCCGCAACACGCTCGCCGCTGTTGACGTGACGCCGTGACGAGGGTGAGAACTGGGCTGCGTGTCACTCCCCTGCAGCCTATATAATTATTATTTGAGATCTTCAAATTTGATGCAATTTAAGTTTTTTGCGATGTTTTGGAAGTTCCACAATTGTGACGATTATTACTTTTTCTAATTTTTTTATTTATTTTAATGACATTTAAAACTTTGTTGATTAATAAATTTCGTTTTTTATTACATATTACACGCTAACGACTACTAATATCTTCCCACCTTCGCTAGAAAATTCCTATATTTACATAAAATTTGAGAATTAACATTAACTTCAAATCTATGTGATATGTTGAGATTTATTGCCAAAAACATTTCTAGGAAAAAATCATTACTGAAAGACCTTCTGACTTACGTCTAATACCCAATTAGTAACAACGAAGGCCTCCATATCTCAGGGATGACAAAATATCAATATATATTATCGTAAATTCCTTGAAATCGACACATGTTTTTCTTTGAATAATTATTTTCATAGTTAATAATGTTACTTGAATAAAGAGTCAATATTATATTTTGTAAGGTATCAAATTTCGTTTTAAAATAAATCAACGAAATATAAATGTCGCAACCCTGTCTCCGAGGCATATTTCCATGAATATCCTCAACGGGCCTTGTTACATTAAGCCCTGGCCCGGGGGGATTGTTCAACTATGTGGAAAAAAAAGAATTTCACTTGTGTGCTCGCTTCTCTGATATGAAATACGAATTTAATTAAGTATCAAATCGTTTAGATGTAATATTGAACGATAAAATTAGGCCAGAAATTTCATATTTATTGGACAAGAATATGAAATGTTTTCGGAAAAGTTCATAAAAGTGATATAAATTCAATACAAGTAAATATTGTTTTGAATACATTGTATTGATACAGAGAAAAACTTAAAAAGTAACGTTTAACGTTAGTACTTTATTAAGAAAAAACTCTTTAAGTTACATAAATTGTATACCGCAACTTAAATAAGCGTGAAATTAAAAAAAAAACTTATTATACATTTTGATTTGAGCTTTCAACATTATGTTTTAATCATCTTGGTTACTACTTATATATTATCAGTGCAGAGATTTATAACTATCATTATCACAGCGATATCGAGGTAATGACACAATCTTCGTGGATACAGCAGATTATTTAATAGAGAAGCGCTCTGTTCCCGATGAGAAATATCAAACAAATAGCCTATGAGGGAATATTACGAAGCTATTATTTCATACTAGGCTTCGCTTCTCTTAGCATTTATTACAATAAAATACACAATAGCTTTTAAAATTAAGTAATACTTATTTCTACATATTTAAATTACTTTTATACTCTTCACTACTGCTTAGAATTTCAAATATAACTAAACAATTTAATTAAACATCTCATTGAAAACAATCTCAGCAGTTGATTAAATAAATCAGCGGGAACCTTGCGCGAGAAATAATTTACTTTGACGAGCTTCCTCGAACAAACAACGCGTTTATCAGTCACCAGGTCCTTTCAGCCGTAAGGAATAGCTCCAAGTGGCGATTAATTCACGTCCCGGCGTCACGTCGGAGTAGAGTCACCGTGACGCGGCGTTACATAGCGTGATACGTCACTTTATAAGCCAAGTCACCGTCTATTCGAGTTGATGGATTCAAATCAGCGATATATTAATATCGATGGCCTATTACACGCCTTTTCGAGTGACGTTTCACTTGTTACTTCTATGTTACTAATTTGTTGCTTTTTAACGTTTATCCGTTTAACTCCTATTATTAAATTCAGTTCTAGAAAATGCACTTAACTATATGTCAGTTAACAGTGACGCTACAACAATTAAGACGTTTAATAAATCTAAGGCCAGTACGTCTGAATATAATTTAATCTGCTCACAAGGTAATAGCGTAAGAGACGTCGGTATTACTGCGACGGTATTCGAGATGGAGGCACCAACGCGGCCCGCTCACAATGACACGTCTTGAAGCTACGTTATTTACTAAAGATCGAGCTAGTCGTCGACTTCACCGATGATAATCTGGATAGCTCTGTCAATGCTTTGTGGTAGTACCTTAGAAGGTAATACCTTAGAGAACTTGTCTTCACATTACGACTGGCACCTATAAACATGTGAGTGTGTATATACTAGCTATCGTCCGCGACACCGTCCGCGTGGAATTAAAAGATTTTTTTTAAAGTAGTCTATGTATTCTTCCAGACTATGTTCTACTTTTGTGCCAAATTTATTCCGTAGATCCGTTCCGTAGATACCTTCAAACAAACATCCATCTCAACATTCGCATTTATAATATTAGTAAGATTAAATATACTGAATAATGACTACAGAAATCATTATTAGAATAAACTGAATCATTAATGATTTGATGATGATTAAAATTAATGTATTTTTTTTACTAAGAGATTGAATATCAAATTTCTCTATAGACTATGTTGCGTTTTAATTTTCTCTATCGTGTTGCGAATTTAACTTGTCTAAAGCATAAATATATACTTAATATGAGAATATGTATTGCCTAGAACATATTGTAACATTATACAACATCGTTTATAAAATTAAACGCTCGCAGCCGCAAACTCAATATAACTTGCCGTAAACTGAACATAAACCTAGTATTTGAGGTATTAAACTAACGCATTATGGTGCAAAGAGGTTTATTAATAACTAGCGAGCGCCCGTGACTTCGTCAGCGTAGAAAAAAAGTAGTCTAGAATATATCCGCGTGCATCAGCTGCCTTCTAGTCAAAATCAGCCCCGGAGATTGTCTGAAACAAACGCGGCGTTGCGGACACACATATAGATAGGCAGACAGACACAATTTTTTAAAATTACTTTTTTTGTTATAAGCTACATGAATACATCACGTTTACGAAATATGATTTTTTTCAATACTACATAGCTATAGATATCTATATATAGATTGATGCTTTAAATAAACGCGTAATTAATCCGGGGATGAGATGTCTTGGTTACAGGTCGTGGCTCATTTTAGTTATAACGAAAGTATGGGGTAAGGTGGAGAGGGGAGGTGCGGGCGAAATGGTATCCCTGTTCATTAACCCGACGACAATGTGACGACAATGAGCTGAAATGATGACTTGTCACCCGCACACCCAAGTTATAGATTGAAAGCGGTTTTGATAGACTTTAGTACAATAGCCTCGTTATAGTTTATGTACCTACGAGTATTTGGTAGAGAAATTACTGATTTCAAATCTGTTTTAATCTCAGTAACCAATACTTTACAAATAATAATAATAATAATTAGTACGATATTATAGAATTTCACGCGTTTAAAAAAAACAAATGAGACATATTTAAGTTTACTTCGTACAAAGTCTTTGTCGCTTAATACTTAGAACGTAGTTCTTTGCACTGACATTATTCTCTCTAGAGGCTACTCCTCGTGCCCTAATTTCCATGAAATCAAAAGAGTGTTAAACCCGTTTTGTTTTTCTTTTTTAAAGACATTCTCTGTGTATTAGGAAATGAGATTAATAACATGTTAACACTACCATTTTTCTACCATTTTTATGTTTTTTTTTAAAATCATATTTACATTTCACGGGCTGACAATGACGTTTACAATCTATGGAATTATTTTTAAATATTTCTGAGTTTAAGTTTATGAAACTGACATGTCTATTTTTTTTATAACTCTATGATTACTACTTTGTAAAGTTAACTAACTTTACTAAGATAAGATTGTAATAATTTGTCATTTCTATTTCTATTATACGACTATTATCATAATCCATAGAGAATCTTCCACGCTTCCTTATCCTCAAAGATCAATGTAAACCATTTAAATAACTTTTTAATATCGAATTTCCACAAAAACTTATAGATCGTCTAATAATTGACATTTATGTATTGCATACAGTTTTACCGCAACAGTTAAAACTTTTAAGCAAGAGTCTTAGCTTCCATTTCTGCGAAGAAACGACTGCAACGCCCGAACCATTTTAAATCTAACGACTAACGAATAAACTCTTTAATAAGATGTCTCTGAAAATATTAAATATTGTCGTATTAATAATTTAAGATGCCATCATCAATGCCAAACCCAAAAATCGAACCATTTTTCTTATATAAATTATTTTTAATGAATATTTTAGTCGGTTTGAATCAATCTAAAAATTGCAATATTGATCTAAAAACTAATCTATTGTATAGAGAGATATCAGCAATTAATAATGTAACTAGTCATCCGATATGTGTTTTAGTATCAATTATAATTTTGGAATCAAAGCTTTATCATTTAAGAGATAAAATTCAAAATGTAATGGTACCCTACATAATAATAATAACTTTAAAGCGTTAGTAAGCTAAAAAAAATATTAAATGAAGTAAAACGTATTCGGTAACTATAGACGATGGGCGCTCGTAGCGAGGCGTAGTTAAAATTAATTAAGTTTACCATAGAGCAGCGTCTTATAAGGAAGAAAAATAAAATCGAACCAAAGTAGGAATTTTAATAAAGCGGGGTCACGTAAACATTGGCGGCCAGGCACAATCCAGTGCCTTGGCCGACGGGAAAATAAAAGAGAATCCCCCCTCTCCTCCTATTTATTTGTTTTATACCCAACTTATCGAACGCCGTCCAATATAGGCTCAGGATCCGTTACGTGTTTTTTCAATAAACTATACATGTTTATTGAAAAAACACGTAACGGATTGTGTTCGTGAATAGGAAAATGTTAATGTCGTTCGGACATTTTTGACAGGCCAAAATTGGGCTGTTTCACTTGTGAACGGTGTGTTGTAGATAAATAGACCTAAAGTACTTTGCTAAAGATATATTTCATTTCAGAAAATAACGTGAAATCATTTGCATTCGACCTTAAGCCCTTGTGATTTGAAATCGACTCCATTAACTCCTCCACAGTGCATCCGGTGAGACACCTTATTATCATTTTGCTGTATAAAATAATCGTTATAACTCATTACAAGTCGATAGAGTTGAACTCTAGTAAAAGTGCCTTCCGGGTAAGTGATGCTTTATTTATACGGCATCTTAAACCTGTTATTAGCAAGTTTAAGATGTGTATTTTTCATTCTTACCTACCAGGTTGTTTGTAATTTTCCATACACGCATCTTAGCAAGGCATTATTTTACGGGGACAAAAATCTTTAGTAAGGTCACGTAGGCTACTAATTCCCTCCCCTGCGCACCTCCCGCTCCTCCCATGGCAGGCAAAATCATGTCGAGAATACGCTGTATTATTCCGTCGGTTTAGTCTATAAGATTCAATGATTTAATATATTTCTTAAAAAGTTAATAATAATGAGAAGGTCTGATATTATAAAATTTTCGTAATATTTAAATTTTATAAAGTGATAAATAATTTCTTCCTTAAATGCACACGTTAAGGTACAAAGCAATATAATCTTGGAGACATACATATTAGCACCGCAACAAGCTTAAGATATACAAGACTCGCGCTTGATCCATTATGAAAGCTATCAAGAAGATATCGGCTTTCAATTGCGCTTGTTAAAGTCGCTATCAGTTTCTAAATACTATTTAATATTAGGAATATATTCATTCTGTGAACTGAAGCGTAATTTATATACCTGCATAACAATCAATAGGATTATTTTATAAAACTAAAGTATGTAAATATTTTGTAAACACGATTTCGACTTCAACAATAAAATATCACCCACTATCATATCCCGACAAACACAAAAGAGCATGTGAAACCGTCATGTAAAATTTCGCATCATTATTTTTAATGGCTCTCCCGATTTGTGAAACGGGCCACACGGTACCGCGGCGTAGCACGTGCGAAAAAAGAAGACATGACGTTTTGTGTAGACAAAACATGACATTAAAATATGGTCCAGTGACTGTAACGCATGGCGAGGTGGGCGAGCGTGCGGAAGGTTTTAATGTTTGAATGTTTTCCCCGGGGCACTGTTCACGCGCCGATGAGCCTATGAGCGACGCCTAACTCCTTTCAAACGGCCCAGGGACGGCTTAGTTCTTAGCCGTCCCGTTAACGCCTCCTTTTGTGACAGTTGTCTCTTGTTTTCATTTATGTTTTTAAACCATACAGTTTTTTTATTAATTTTGTTACAAAAGTTGAAATGACTTATGTTTTTTTATATTCATTATAGTATGTCATAAAATATATACCACAATTCATAAGAATGTACATAATGGTATTAGATTGAAGCTGGTAGTTGGATCACCGATAGTTAATAATATTTTATGAGGAACCTCAGTGAGTTTCATTGACCACTATGAATTGTGTAGTAAGTAATCCTCCTTTAATTAAACGATTCCTGTCGTTAACGATATATACTTCTCAAGGTATATTTTTTTATTAAAAATAAATAAAACCAGCTTTAAAATCATTATGAAGAGGAGTTATAATTACAAAGGCCCTTATTCGAAGACGAGGAAGCGGGAAAATGCTTTAGCGTAGTATAGAGTTGCCGAGCAACGTATCAGGCCTGATAATCGCCGCCGAGCCTCTTAAAATGTCTTAATGAAGCTCTCCATAGAGATTATTATATTTTTACCGAGCCTTACGCTAATAACACGAAGCTTGCGAAATTGCGAAGAACATCCCGAGTTTAAAAAGAAAAACAATCTCGACTCAATGCGAAGGCAACGAGGGCAATAACAGCAATAAAAACGTTCGGCGACTCCATCGCAACGGTCGTTACCGAAGTTACGCGATCTGTTCTAATATCCGAATGTCGGTTTTGTACAATTTCAATACTGGCCATTAACATAAAAAGGAAACAATAACCGTTTAAAATTCGAACCGCCCCCGATTCCTTTTATTGGTTTTAAATCAGAATTCGTGAGCGGGACAAGGAACGGGAGAAAAATTTGAATTTCGAATTTGCACCGAAGGTCGGTGCTGGGAGCTCGTAATTAGGGTCTAATGAGAACAGGAGTACCGTCGTCCGTCGCGCTTGTATAACATCGTTTCCTCGTGAATTTTGTTTCGTACCATTTACATTTTGTTGTCTACAGACCGTCATAAAGTCCGCGACCCTCGCGCGTCGTAATAAAAACCTTCATAATTACCTTTTTTATCGCGACGCCGTACAATGGTCGTTGCGTGTGTGAGGCGGCCAGTCGTGTGTCATCATTGTTTTGAGAAGGTTTACGTCGGTCGGCGGCTATTCACACGTACCTGGATGTCTGCGCTTCCATTATCGACGAGGCAACGCAATCAAATTATCCTAAAGTTGCTCTGTTAAGTGTTCGTTGAGGCGAAATATACGTGACAAGTAGCAATAATGCTATAGGTGCCGCTTTGGCCGTTAAATGTTATTACATCAAATATTTAAGTTTATTTAAGTTCGGTATTCTTTTAACGTGAGTGGAAAGAGCAAATAAAAAGAAATGTTATGTTATATTAAAACATTATTAAGCTCCATTAGTTTAACGTTTTTGAAAACATAACGTACAGAAATTCGCCTTTTAACTATTATCGAAGCCTAGTAGCTTATGTGAAACATCATTTTTATATCTTTAAATTTACATAGCAATTAAATATAAATAATAAATTAAACACTATGTTAAAACATGATGGAATTAAATTAATAAAAATATAACAAGACAGTGCCATCATAAGTTAGTCACAAAAAAAGATTATTATACAAGCAACTATTTCTATCGTAATGGCCACTCACAAATTCACCCGTTCTTCCCGACAGGGGGTGCTCGGGGACTCTAGTTTTTCTTCTGAAAGAAACTTTTCCCAATTAAAAAGACCCCCGCGATAACAATGTTACAACTTCCCGAAGACTTAAGGCCGAAGGCCCAAAACTAATCGTGACACGTCTCTAATATTTTTTTATTCTCATTTTTCTTTTAATTATTTATAAGTTTTTTTTTAACTAGGAAGTCAAAGGTGTATCTAATATATAAAATTCTCGTATCACGGGGTTCGAACTTGAACTCCTCCGAAACGGCTTGACCGATTCTCATGAAATTTTGTGAGCATATTCAGTAGGTCTGAGAATCGGCCAACATCTATTTTTCAGAACCCCCCCCCCCATTTAGTTTTTTTTAACTGCGCGCGAACGGAGTCGCGGGCGACAGCTATCTAACATATAAAATTCTCGTGTCACAGTTTTCGTTCCCGTACTCCTCCGAAACGGCTTATCGATTCTCATGAAATTTTGTGAGCATATTCAGTAGGTCCGAGAATCGGCCAAAATCTATTTTTCATACCCCTATTGATTTTTTTTAACTGCGCGCGGACGGAGTCGCGGGCGATAGCTAGTATATTATATATATTCAAACTTTATAATCCAGCTATTAGTAACAAAGGTTTACCATTTAATATTTTATTTTTAGGTATTCATTAATTATTAAAGTATGTTTAAAAAATTAAATATTTTCGGCAACAGTGATAATCAATAAAGTCATATGGCGATGGTTAATATTGCGTTGAAAAAGCTTTTTAATAAAGTGCTCATTACGTGATGAAAATAAAGCGAAAAGCATAAAACCACAGAGTTCGGTCACATGAGAATAATAGGTTGCTTCCGCTAATGATGTACGACTTTATAACTACACTGTTTGTGTTTATTGACTTTGATTTATAAATTAAATCAGTGCACTTTACAGGTTTCTCCTGTCTTTGAATGTTACAGAAACATAAAGACATCGTGTTTGTATTTTCCTGTGGTTTATTAACATCGCTATACAAGTGACATAAAACGTAGTGGCAAAAAAATAATATATTTTGTGGAATTACAGATAATACTATCAATAGGAAAGGATATAAATTTATTAAAAAGAAAAACTTGATCCTATTTTATGGATATTATTATTTATTTTATGGATTTTTACAGACGAAAAATTTTGTAATTTCACATGTATGTAATTTAATGGGTATTTTTCACAGATGTGAACAACGCCGCCGTTAAATTATGATACATAAAAAAACATTCAATAGATTATTTGCAAATTTTTTTCAGCTAAAATCTACGTATTTTATGTTCCGTTCCACTTTATGGACATTCGTTAATGGATAATTTATTGCTAAATGGATATAAAGTTGCCGGTAACTGTAGTATGCGTAACCCAATTTTATTTTATGTGCTTAGTATTTGTTTTTACGCGAGATATTTTGCAATAAAGTGTTGAGAAGAATAGATGAGATATGGATACAAGACGTTATGTAGCACAAAACATATTTTATCATCAACAAAGAATGTGACTTTTTCACACACAAACAAATTCATTTTTACCTATTTTTATATTCAATTAAAATTGAACGGATTTATACTTTATTTAAAACGATTAAGGAATCCAAAATATTGAAATACGACAACAAAACCCAATTTGATGAAAAAGATTTTTTTTTCCTACGTTAACATCGATTTCCCAACAGTTTTTCCGGTGTTAAGTAATTACACTGTGGCCTGTAGACATCCATCTTGTGGGATGACTTTAAAAAATGTGCGCTTTTCTTGATTACTATGGAGCTTTACTTCTTACTAATATTGTAAATGCGAATGTTTTGATGTATGGATGGAAGGATGTTTGTCATAATACATCTCCAAAACGACGCAACGGAACTCGATGAAATTTGGCATAGGTTTATATCATAACAACAACTATCAATAATCAATAATTGTTACAAAATGATTGTGATGAAATGATGTGCATGCTCTGTTAAAATACGTTATCGTTTCCGTTATTTCTATCAAAGTATTTATAAAAGTAAAAGATGAAAAAGCCTGTTCGAAAAACCTTTATTTAAATTTTATTAATCTTTTGCTTATAATTAATATCAGATAACGTATAATATGGAGATAGGGAACAGTTTGCTGAAAAGAATGTTTCAAAACAACATAGGACATTTCTTTACTATTAAAAACTCTAGTCAACTTTTGAAATATACACAACATTTTTGTAACATACACAGCTCTAATAATCTTCAAAGATCACTATTAAATATGTCCCAATATAACAACAAAAGAATAGTAATTTAATTAACATCAAAGCGACACACGGCCGTACAAACTAGATTCATATAGATATCAATAGAGGTCGGACAATAATAGAGTGAAATCCAGTCGACCGCGGCGCGTCAATTTCGTCCAATTTCCGAGCGTAGCATCTCGCTGTGACCATTGTGACTGACCGCCGCTAATCCATTACCGATGCGACTTTTACACAATGCCCGCTGATGCGACGCGAAACCCCGAAAACGCTCTTTGTGTGTAACTTTTAACGCTAACCGAAATTGACTTCTCTTATGTAACTAGCTCATCAAAGAAGGTGTTTCTCGATTTTTCCCTTTCCGAACGAAGCTATAGAATCAATCGGTCCAATGGGAAAAAACCCATCGGTACGCCATCTGCCCAATGGTAAAAATCCGAATTATGTCAATTAAGGTTGAATTTTCCTCAAGGGTTATTATTGACAATTGTTGCTCGCTAATTGGACGCTAAGTGATACTTTTAGTGGGGATTTCTCATCTTAAATCTACACTAAGGCTCATCACACAATGACATTGAGTTCCAATAACGACACTTAGTTTTCTATTATTCGTTTAAATAATTTTTTATTTATTTATTTGATTATCTTGCAATATAAACTTGATTATTTAAATAGTAATAAAATGTGTAAATACATTTCAACACTGTATAGTACTGCCACTTACTAATTACGTTCATTGTGTGTTCAATGACTGGAACATTCCGAAAGTGAATTCTACAGTTTAACAGCACATCGCAATTTTAAATGAAACAAGTTAGAAATCCACTTAGTGTGAACTCTCGCTTAAGGCCAACGAAACGCTCCAATAGAACTGCGCTAAGCCTGCATTGGACTCTGCACTTCTTTACGATAAATATTGTTTCAACAAAGCTTCCGCTGCCTGTACCGTTATATAACAAATTATCAACTTAATACTGTACTATAAAAACTCGGTGTACGTATAAATTAATGCAAATGCAATTTATCTCTTTTCTTGTCTATTTCCTTATTATACTTTAAAAACAAATTACTAACAACTCTCGTACAAAAAAATTCCAATATCGATTATAAACATGTGAAGAAATAATTGATGTATTATATTACTATATGACTCCGTCCGCGCGGAGTTAAAAAAAAACTTAATTAGTCTATGCCTATGTCTAGCCTGTGTTCTTCCAGACTATTCTCTATGCCAAATTTCATCAAGATTCGTTAAGCCGTTACGGAGATACATTCAAACAAATATCCATCCGTCCAAACATTCGCATTTATAATACTATTAGTAAGATTTAATATGTAGTTTAACATAAAAAATCGTGTTTTTACTAAATGTACGATGAAATACAAAATTTAATTGAAGATGAAACATTATCATTATGTTTTAAAAGAAAGAGTCTTAAAAGCGATACGTAAGTCGCAACACGTTCTCGAGTTACCGAGAGCAAGTGAAAAATATTGCGTAATTGAGTCGCCTCGGCGCCGGACGTAGATTGAACGTAAACTTATAAATGCACCTCTTATATAAAGGTACTTTTCCACTGATGTATTATTTTCGCAAAATTTAACTACAAGACTAGGGATAAGGTTGCAAATATATTGCATATCTTGGAGATATACTTTCTTTAAAATGGTTTAATGTTATAAAAATTGTTCGACACTTATCATCTGAATTTAAATTATCTAGACATAAAAAAGATATTTTCAACATAGTAATCAGCAAGTAAAATAGTTGGACTCACGTACGAATCAGCGTGGCGAAAACGAAAATAAAGTTTTGATGTAAAAAGTTCGCTTTTTATTTGCCCCATTTGAGAAGTAACTTAGTTTGTGTTGGAAGGGCGTTGTACTACATACGTGAGCGTATGTTGGTAAATTCAAAGCTTGTAAATCAACTAAATGACCCCATTCTATACTAAAACGTACAGATTTAGTGTATCAGTAACTATTACATTGAGAGGTTTTGTATTTAAACCGAAAAAAAATTTAGAAGAAAAATTTTAACAGTGGTAGATCCCGCAACAACAATATTTGTTGGGTGCACGAATTGGCCGGGTCGACCGGTGCAATACCACGACCACACAGAAGACAGGGGTCAAGTGGAAGCAATTCCGCGTTTCGTCTGATAAGTGTGGTGCCGGAGGCCTAATTTAAGTCCTCTTTCCCTTCCCACCCTTTTCCTATTAGGAAAGGATGGGAAGGGGAAATGGATTTGGCGGAAGAGGGGACGCAAAGGAAGGGGAAATATTCTCTTCCTGTGCGTCCCCTTCTCCGTTGATTAAAGGTAGGCAACGCGTCTGCATTTGCGGATGTCTACGGGCAACGGTCGCCTCGCTATTTCGGCGAATTTAGGTGGCCGTTTGCTAGTTTGCCTCCTTTTGGAATAAAAAAAAATCGGAAATTGATAGAAGTAAAAACAACAAACGTTATTGTACATGATTTTTTTTTTATCAAATATAAATTCAAATGTTATGGTTGTCTATGAAAGCCCTGTCAATAGCTTTATTAAAGCCTTAACGTAAGTAAAAGCCCAGTAATTCGATAACGCTCAAAATACGAAGAAAATTACTACGTCTTTGACGCGTAATTGTTTTCAAATATCCAATAAAGGACTAACTACATATGTTGCTAATTAACCAATATATTACATTAATTTACGGCAAATTACAGGTTGTATACAACCAACGTACATATATATTAAAGTGGTGAACACTTTAACATAACATAATGTACTGCTTTGATAAATTAATTAAGAACAGCTTAACTCACTTGTGATCGTCCGGTGACGGCACCGACTAGTCTCGGACCCGTCGGGGATCCATCTTCAGGGCGAATGTTTATATTACTTCGCGGTCGCGTCGCGTCTCGCAATGCTTTGAATCGAAATATTTTTTACCTAAGATAAACATTTAGTTATCAATATGATGATGCCTAAATGAAAGCCTATTTTTCATCTGTGATAAGTAAATTCTACAAAAGTAATTTAGAAATCTGGTGGCATTCATCTAGGGTACCATTTTCCGACCAACTTTGAAGACATAAATTTTCGTCTCTTTCTTTGCATCAAATCAAAAAACCTTCTAACATCTTTTTCATTCAGATCCTTACTTGGAAGTTTACAAACTTTCTGACGGTCTTCATTCATTCTTACTCACGTGTTTGCGTAATTCCAGTAAGATTGGACGTGACTCGACGTGTTTTCAACAGTTTTTTTTATAAATGCGTACACCCTCCCTCGCCTCTACCGAATGTTTCTTCACAACTTCCTCTCATTTCCCGAATCCGCACGTACACTCGATAATAATTTACGAAACAAAAACAAACTAAGTATATTAGAAGTTTTTTTATGAAGCACCTTCCAGGCCAACGTAATTATACCTAGGTAGTCTTGCGACTTTTATAAATGTGTTGTTGTATCATTTATGCTATCGAATATTTTTCTGTGTTTGTGTATTATTTCTTAAAATTCGTAATACGATAAAATTTGAAATCCAATACTTATGTAAAATATTTTAAACAATAGATGAACAAAAGGTTTCAACAATTAAATGAAAGGTCACTAAATTGTAATAGTAACCTCAGTTTTGACAGTATGTTCTATAAATGTTCGATACTATGTTCTATATCTATGCCAAATATAAAAAAAAAATAAGTTGTACTATTGAGGAGTTATTGAGAAAATATGTAAATAACAAAAACCTATTTATCACCCAGAAATTGGACACATTTTCAGGATAAATCGAATACTATGTGTTAGATAGAGTTATGTTCTACATCTGTACTAAATTCAAATAAACGTATGCGGAGGGAATTCGATAATTTTCGGAATCATAGGTAGCCTAAGTGAAAATCCATCTATACCAAATTTCATCCAGATTCCGATGAGATGGATGCCGTTTTGGAGATGCCTTGTAGCAAACGTCCATCCATCTAAACATTAGCATTTATTAGTAAGAAAAAGAAAGATTAAATAAGATAAGATTCCTTTTAAGACTGTAGCAACACAACGAAAAAGCTTAAAAAGAATCAAGTTTAGATCAAAGGATCATCTTTGTTTTAAATTAAAGAGATCCGTAATCGTAAAACAGCGATAGCCTAATAGAATCTCGAGGTACTTAGATCCGTCGAGGCTGAAAACCGTCAGCTCGGCACAGGCGTCGGGTTAGCTCGCGTATAGCACGACTTGAATACAAATGAGCAAATCTTAACCCTCAATCTGGTGCTGAATGCATGCAGACGATAAGGACGCAGCCCACCTGAACATTGATTTTTTAAAAGGAACATTTTCCATTACGTTGCTCGCTTATTGCGTTACAACATAATATGTTCGACTAGAATAATTTCTAATATTTGAACACTATGACGCAGTTAATTTTTCGCCAAACAAGCATATAAATATACCCGTTAACTTACCTTAAAATCTTTAAATAAGCCTTAAATGAAAACAAGATTTTAAATCATTAAATAACTTAAAAATACTCCCAATATAAATAAGTTCTATCTTTCCTTTTAGTTTCGTATCTTGCACGGTTTCATCTTAAACAAACAAAACAACAATAAAACAATTTAATTTCACATACGAGTCAAACAACGTTCTTTTCATATACGAAACCCTTTTTAAACCAAGTCCTAAGTACCAAACGATATACATTTTAAGGGTGGCATTAAAAAGAAAGTTAGAAGTGTGTTCGCTGAGCATCACATCGGCAAGACGTGGCAACACATGTCAGCTATCGCGGCCCCATCGCGATCCTATCGGGGGACTTAATAAAATGACACTCTTGATATTAGTGTGCAAGTCACAAGCGGAAAGCGTTTCTAACCTATTCCTAAAATACGAGATTCTTTACTGTTATTTTCTTTAGTATTCGAATGTGAATCATGACGTATATCTAAACATGTTTTTAGATTAATGTCAGAAGGCGTAAAAAAATGAACCATAAATGAATGATAACTATTAACGTGGAAGCAATGGCCCCTAATCTAGATAAGTAGTTGGGATATCTATTACTTTTAAAATTTTGAACCGAAATTATATTTTACGTTATTTACTTACGTGATAGTTTACTTGTACGCTGTAAGCAAATTATTTGGTAACAAGGAAATTATACATCTTTCACTTCTCCGCTTATACGTGATTTTTGGGCCAAACGTTTAGGCGAGAACATGTTCCTCGGAGTTTGTCTACTGATCCCCTCAGATCTCTGTTAACCGAATACTTTTGGGCCGATGAGTGTTTTTTTTAACTTAATCGGGAATTCCGGAATTCCATTTTAACTTTTACACACGCCTTTTATACAGTTGTTTCTGTTTACGATGCGTGTTAACATGTTATGCGCTATAAAAACTGGTAGACATCGTCTAGAATGTTCAAAAAGATTGAGTCAGATCAAATATGTTACTTTTCGTTGAAACCATAAAATAATAAACATCAAAGATATGGCATGTACTTTTGCTTTTTTTAAGACAATCAATAGATATGCTGATCTAATTAAACATCCCGAAAAGTTTTAAACACTACCATTTTTAAATTAAATCCAAGCATTGTGTGGTTAGTTTTTAGCATCTCACGTCAACTTAGAAGCATTACTTAATTAATAAGTATATTTTTTTAACTAATAAGTCTGGCACCTATAGTTCTGATTCTGAAATATATTATACTTTAGAGAACCACTTAAATTTTAAATTTTAATTCTTATATTTGTAGAATATTAATGTGATTGTGTTGAATATTTTAATATTCATCGGAATTAACAAACGTGGGTTGAATTCGAGCTAATATTCAGTAGCTATTTAGCCGCTGCGAGCAGCGAGCTGCGAGTATGCGTATTGAATGGGAACCGGGTAAAATAGAGACTGACTCGCGGGAGCACACTTCCGATTTGGCCAATAGCGAACTAATCACGCGGAAATCTGGATATCGAATTGTTCCAACAAATTCATGATCATTTCGACCAATTTACAATTATTTATCGATTACTAATATTTGATGCTTTGTCCATTGTTGATGAAAGATTTCTTCAACATGTTATGTCATGAAAGACAAACTTATAATGTTATTGTTACAACTATATCGAAACAGAAATCAACATTCGACAATAAAATAGTGAGTTAGAGAGTATCAAGTTTAAAAGTTAGTCCTCAATAGAAGAGCTACAGAATTTATACGAACACAAGTTTAAACGACAGTTGCAAATGTGTACCTCGTAGACACGACAACATGTGGAAACAAGTTGCATCCTCACAGCTGTAACGTATCAAACAATTGCCAAGTGTAATGTGCGAAAAACTACGCGCTCATATCGCTACCCGTTGAGATAGGATACGATGCAATTGTAAATACTGGAGACGACATAGTAAATCAAATAAAGTAAAATATTTTAATACGTTAGGCTTAGTTTAATACGTACTTAATAGACTTGAAGGCTACTGGTATGATGAGTCAGACTGTCAGTTAGTTTACGAAAAGACTTAGCTTCGATAGAGGTACTGCAATACGTGATCGTATTTTGATAATTAGATGCGCGAATAATTTGCCTGTTGCCTTAATATGCTGCATAATTATAAGCCTTTATATTTTAATATACTGCAATTTTAAAGGTCTAGATGCTAACTTGACTGTTCTACTTGACTATCTAATCTATATCGTATAGCAGCACAGCTGTGCATCGTATCGTATACAGGTGATCTATTTTATTTCAGCGAAACAACGCGCTTGTACCGAGGCTGCTTTAAAATATCTATACTAAAGTGCGACGGGAGCATCTTCGATAGTAATGATTTAGTTAAATTGTGGCCATTTTAATATCAAATGTCTTGATTTAAAATTTATTCTAAATACGATAAGTTTCATTTCATCATCTCCCTGACCATGTCCTACTTAGGTAGGGTCGGCGCAACATAATCAAACACCGTATAATATTTATAATACTCCGTAAAATACCGTCTATAAAACACCGTATAACATTTATATAAATAATCTTATGTAATTAATTCGAATATGCATCGTCTCCAGTTATTTGCAGCTTACTGTCTAATTCTACTAACAACTTATAATTAAACTACAGCAAATTTAAACAGTGGAAAATCCCGCAACAACAATATTAGTCGGGTACACGTATGGGCCGAGTCGACTGGTTAAATACCACGACCACACAGAAGACAGGAGTGAAATGGAAGCAATTTCTACTTTTGTCTGATGAGTGTGGTACCGGAGGACTAATTTTAGTCCACATTTTTTCGCACCCTTTTCTTAAAAGGAAAGGATGTGAAGAGGTGAATTTGATGGAGGAGGGGACGCATAGGAATAGGATATGTCCTCTTTCTGTACATCCTCTCCTCTGTATATTAAAGGTAGGCAACGCATCTGCAATTGCGGATGTCTATGGGCAGCGGTCGCTACGCTTTTTAGGCAGATTCAGCTTGTTTGCCTCCTGATATAACAAATTTTTTTTTTACTTTTACAACCTCCGAAACTATTTAATAATAAAAACGCATTTTTACTTCTTTATTTGAAACAATATTATTTGTACAGAAACATAAATCTTGTGGTGAAAAACCTTGTGTGTTTTATGTTCGTGTTATTTAACTTTTCATTCGGCACTGCTTTTATAATAAAGTTGGTACGTATCACTTTCGAATAACAGAGCCTCTCTTGTTTCTAATCAAAACAGCAGACGAAACCCACAAAGTCCTCGCTACAGATAGCGTATATGTATTTTGAAAACTAATTTCATATAAATGAGATTTCGCCTCCTCAAGTAACAGCATGGCAACGCCACAAAGTGTAGCTAGAGTTTCACTTCAAACAAACTCATTAGTGTTTTCGCTGTATTAAATAGTGTTCTCTTGCTTGTTTGAGGCAAATACGTTGTTATTTTAATACTCGGAATCTCTCTCGCGGTGTTTTATTACAGAAGCTGTTTTGTTTGCATTATTATAGTCGACTCGCACTTCATATAATTTCCTATGGTTTGCAATGTTTATATTGTTTTATTTTTATACTATTGAGTTACGATCTTGGATCGTGTCGAGAATTTGTAATAGCTTAACTACGGATTCCCACCTCTAATCCTAGTTGATATAGTATGCTTATTTGGTATTGTTATAGCTATGCATTTAAAGAAAAGCTGTTCAACCATATGATGGCGATATTTGAAAAAGTAAGGAAGAGTTTTTTTTTCAAGCATCGTGTGTGTTTGACTCAAAAACTTACAATATCATTCTCTTATTGAAGTTATGCAATACATACATGTTAAAAGTGTTTTTTTTATTAAAATACGAGTCACTACATAAAAGTAAATTTGAATGAAAGGATTTCTAAATTTCCGGCTCATAAATTCTCGCTGTGAACTATTAACGAGTTTATTCTGCACGTACTCGTAGTTCGAGATATAATTAGGGGCCTCAAGAAGTTTTTATTACATTAGAGAACGAACGACCCAGCGAATGGCTCGCGGTCACATAAATCCGAGTTAAATGAGCTGATGCGGACCACTTACGTACGAGTACCAGAAAGACTCCGGTACAAATTTTAATCAGCCCTTTACTATCCCAACTGAAGGATGTTGTTCAGGCAGAATGGCGGGAACGTCTTCAGAAATAATAATAACTGTACTATAGAAATACAGTGAAACTTGGTTAAGTGGGACCTGGATAAGTGAGAAACCTCCATAACTGGAACTCATGCTGAGGTCCCAACACTTTGGCACTAAATTACCTCTGTTAGTGGGACGAGGTAAACCTCTATATCTGGGATTTGTTCTTTCGATTTATCATCATAGTTACCTCTATAACTGAGACAGCGAGTAAATTTTATATGCATAAACCTCTGTAACTGAGATAAAATTGTTTGTTTACTCATTATTATTCTACCCACAAATTCAACACGTAATTCCAAGTACGTAAGTACAAATTTTGAACGTTATTTTATTTAATGATCGCACCTGTATAACTGAAATAACCTGTATTCTCAACTCTATTAAGGGAACCCTCTGTAAATGAGACAAATATTTATTTATACCTGTATATCTGAGACACTGGGTAAGTGGAATACCTCTATAAGTGAGACGACATTGCAGGTCCCTTGATGTCTCACTTAACCAGGTTTCACTGTATTAGTCACAACAAAAATTTTACAACATTATAGAAGTTGCAGGATTGACAATATTTAAAAGATATTTTTAAGAAACAGTCCCTATAAGTTCGTTATAATTTTACTAGTAATTCAAGTACTTTTTCATTTATCATTTGTTATTGCACGAAACATATTATATTACAACAATAAATTATATTCCAATGATAACAAACTCAACATTGTTATATTTATTGGTAGCGTAAAATTTGAAACTTTTGACAATTCGTCATTTGGAAGTACATAGGATAGGGGAAACGTGATGCGGACGCGGCTGTGATTGCTCAGTTCCAACGTAAACAATGTAATAAAGATACACGTGTGATTGTATACGCGGTACAAATACTAACAATTGGGGATCGTATACGCTGGATAATAAACGATTATGTTCAGTTTGAAATCGCTAAAATGATTGCCAGAGTCAACATTTTTTAACCCTCCACTGCTAAACTGTTTAAAATGGTATACCATACCTAAATGATGTATAAAAATGATTATACGAATTCAATAGAAATGAGATTTTTTTACATATGTCACTGGCTGAAGATAACATTTACTGTCTATGGATTTATTTTGACAAAAACATTATAAAAGTAAAAATTATTTAGATACGTTTGTTATAATTTCTAATTTCCATTGAATACTACTTATAATTTGCAGTTTACTAAAATAAAAATAATTGTTTTTCTTTTTTACAAATTAGAATAAACACAAAGACAATAAATATTTCTTAAACGTTATAAACTAAAATAAAAAATCTACAGATTACTTCAAACATGTATTTTATAGTTAGTTTGGAAACAAACATCTTTAGTAGCGACTGTCACCATTCGATTCCTGGCTCACAATTGCGGTTACGAGCTGAAAATAAATAGTTGCCAGTATTATTCGGTCTAACGACGCGGAATATAAATTTCGACGGATCCCTTTACATTTTACGAGGCGTTCCCGCGAATGGATACACCTATTGAGAATGTTGGATGACGATAAGTTTGGACAAAGAGAAATTACTACTTGTATTGCAATCACTTTAACTAAATTGATAGAATAATTACTATTAACTGGTTTTTGAAGGTTAATAAAGACTGTAAAAATATTGTTTAAATTTTTAATTTTTTTAATGGATTGTAACGGAAATAATAATAATAAAACGGTCATAAGAACCGTAATAGATGAATAATCCATGTTATAAACTGATCAAATGGAAAAATCAATAGTCTAGTTAATAATCTGCAGCGTAGTTCTACAGTGTGCTACGGCGTAGCACGTCTACAATCGTAACTCAATTGCGAACAATTTCGACTCCACTAAAATAATATGGAAGTATCTATAGAATTGAATAGTTGAAGTCGGAAATATAGCACCAAAAGAGTTGAATATTCAACTTTTCATCAAAATTCTTATTGTTTTAATAATATATATACTATATAATGTTGTAATATAAAATAAACTGTTACGAAAATACAAAGTTGTCACTTGTAAAGTAATTTGTTGATTATTTAGCGCGTACTTGAACGTTTGTTCATGAAGATATTAAAGTAAAAGCCGCGTATGTTAATATTCATTCGCTTTACGAGGCCCGGGCGGTTTGCGGGGCACTTTAAATGCGGTTAATTGAAGCATTGTCGCTATAAGTTAGCGGCGACGATGTCACACGGCACGCCAGCGCTACCACGCGACGCGACAACGCACCATTGTGTTTAATTAGTTTTGATTATAGGCATGGCTTGTTTTTCGGTGATAAATATAATTTCACATTCTAATATAACAATTAAACGTATTTGGATAACATATTTTAACATACAATTTATATTTTATGCAATTCTTTTACAAACTCTACTAAGCAAATCAACATATGTATAGCGAACATAGAATAGAAAAAAAAATGATTGGTCGAAGATCTCATAAGAGAATATAGTAATAGACTTAATCTTCTGGTATATATTGAAATAAAGACTATACAGTTATCACTTTTAAAATGCGAGTTTCCACTTAAGTATAAAACATTTCGTTATCATTCTCTTTAAAACAGAGACGACACCCTAGCACGAAAATTTGCGAGAAATTTTTCATAACGTCATCGACAAAATTAGTAAAAGATTTGTGTAGCACCAATATTGGGTGTAAAATATAATGACACATCTCATACAGTTGACAGGTTTTGTGGATTACGTTACGAATACTTCGACGCAATTTTACGTGCTCCTATGTGGCCTCCAGTATGTTTTTGAACATGTAACATTAGAAACAAACTAGTACGAATAGTGACAACTGTCAGTTCTATAGATAACTATAAAATGGCGCTAATAAAATGAATTAACATAGAGTACGGGCAGCGTGTCGCATCGTCTATAAAAAGTTAATTAAACATGAACATCGCAGGCGGACGCGCGGTCGTGTGACGTACTACGGTACCTAATTAGTGGGTTTTAGTTTAACTCATTTGCATAACTGTTATGTCGGTTTACATAACAATGTAAACGAATTATCAACCAAATTTAACTTGGTCAGTTTTACAGCATGTTTACCATAGCTTTTGTTACATGTAATCATTTAAAAGACAAACTTAAGAAAAGGTTTACTAATTTTCTGTAATTGTGAAAAATACAGAAGTAATAATAATGACGTGATTAAATTATTCCTAACACTTCCAAGAAACAATTGACGTTAACACAATCTTCAGAAGTAAATAGGTAATAACTATAATGTATTTAATTTAAAAGTCGTAAATATATAAATGTAATGTAATTTGTGTTTATGTGCTTATTGGATGTTGATAAAACAATAATAATTCAATTGGTGTCGTAAGTTCACATTTCGACAGTGCGTAAAACAATAAACAGGCGTTTAAAATTAAATACACGGATCACTTGTTACGAATGCATTCGGCTTTACAAATAAAAACGGAATAAACCCCTTCGATAAACAGAACGCGTGCGACATCGCATAATCATTTCCCATTTGCGAATAACGAGCGAGCGAAACGTCGCAGCAAAACAATTGTACGCAAATTGGCCCTTATTAATATTGTTATGACACAATGCCGCTGTATAAACAAAGTTTATTGCGTCAAATGAACGATCATATGTAGATTCCTTATTATTATCTTCGCTTTTAGTGTGCGAGTGCCTTTATTCTGATAGAGAATATTTTATTCTTCCCAGTTAGTAACAATTTTGTTTTGATCGCTTCTTTTTATATAGCCAACAATTCACTTATAAAAAAAATTATAACGAAACATTTAATAATACATTTTAGGTTTGTAAACTATAAATGAAACAATAAGTACTTAATACAAAAATATTGACACTTATAAAACAGAGGTCAAGTGTTACTCGATACCAGAATTACGTTAATCATTTTATACCGTAGCGCTCGAACAGGCCGGAAGTACGTTGAAAGGTGACAACATTGACAACTCATTTGAGTTGCAAAGGTTGCGGCGCCGTAAGCCGAGTGTTGTGTACAGAACAAACATTATACACACATTGGTATTACGAAACCTTTGTTTATATATATTCTCGCCTTCTTTTTATAAATATTTCGAAATATTTCACTATGATATGCAGTCAATTTTTATTCTGTAATTTCTTGTTTATCTGTAAAAAGAATTAAAAAAATTAATCTTTCAATACGAGACGTGTTTCAAAGAATGGTATCTGAGTAAATTCGACGAAATTTATTTGATGGAAAATACTTCTGCGACAAGTTCTAAGAAAATGTACTGTTGTCTTGAGATTTTTTTTATAATCTTCTTGAAGTAATTACTATCTTATTCCTTTTTGAACTAAAAATATATTACATTTTTAACTCAAGATTATTATCCCGTTATACTGTTACTTTGAATCTGGTTATAGTAAGTTTTGCGACGTTCTCCAAAGATTAACTTAGAAGCGACGTCTTGAAGTTAGAAATTTTTAAGTGAAAAATTTAATTATTTTAATGTCAACTTGACGCGAGATTGGCACCAAAAAGATAAGAAAAGTCAAAGTCTATTATAGACTGTATCTTAAATTTTACCTTCATTTTTATTAGACTTTCAAAAACGTTGTATAAAGTATATTAGAATTTTGTTTCATTTAATTTACATATTTAAGTAATAGGTAACAAATGAATACGCAATGAGAACGTAGAAACATGCTAATATCAAAGCATTAATCCTAATATTAACTCGTAACCAGAAAATGTTAACAGCCAACAGTAAACAAAAGCAAATAGTTCCTCGGGGCATGGAGCGAAGACTACCAACCAATTCAAGTAATTAACAAATGAATTATTATTCCGAATTTGTAATCTGAAATCAAAATTTTTAATTAATACTCAGTTGTTTGATCAGAGTTCAAAAAAACGCAATAACACAAGCAGACGCTTCCGAATACGGTCCCGCAAACGGTTTTACATTTTATTTTTTTTCGGCGAATGAAAATTATATATTCGTTGGAGCGAATAAACAAGAAGCAATTACTCGACCTGTTTACTTTTACGCCTAAATCATACCGCGCGTTTGAAAAAAACTCTCCCTTGTAAAATAAAAACATAACAAGTTAAATATTGAAATGGTTCCAACTCATTGGGCGTAAGTATTTGTACGAGTGGGCGTACTCTGCGAGGCTAGTGTTGGCTTATAAAGTGCCACGCACACAACCTGCACTGAAACAGACATTGATGGATGCATACAATTTTGACGAGTTTGTTATTTGGTACATCAAATTCATATTGAAACACACTAGTCGATAGTTTTTATAATTGAGCATGGTACGAAAATATTTTAACACAAGAGTTAATTACTCATACATATTAACGACGTAATGGTTTTAATTCTTATCCATATTTTTAAAAGTCAGCAATAATTCTATGTAATGTTTTTTTTTTTTTTTTGTTTCAGGTAACAATGATCTATCGGATCCAAGACCTATTGTTTGTTGTAAGTTTAATATTAACCTATACATGTTCATATAAAAAAACTTTAATACATGTATGAATACATTGCTCATGTTAAGTACCAGAAAAATTAATGAGCACAGCATTTAATTAACCGCATCTTCCATTAAATCAACATCATTGTTCGATCGTGATCGCGAATTAAAGCGTGTTTTTATCCAGAGCGGGATGAGTTAATGAATAGCAACGGGACGTGTCGCCCGCCCGGGTAATGTCCCTTCCCCGGCCCGATGAGCTTACCCATCCGGGGTTATTTAAGGAGTATATTTCGCCGGTCCAATTTGCCAAACACATCGATCGGTTTGTACGCTGGGCTACTTTATTGGACAATTAAATGTGCTGCAATTGTTTTCCTGCCCATTTGTAACGCGATGCATTTTGTAACACTGTACAGACTGTAACACTATCGTTTGTTACGACCTGCATTTGTTACAAGCGAACATCTGCAGCTAATAAAGCGCCCGTGATCCTCCTGCTCACTGATAGGAACAATGGACGCAAAGCGACTGCTTTTTACAGTCATGAAAGGGATTTTAAAAGAAAAAAACATTGCAGTGCTATTTTTCTTATCAAACTTTACTTTATCAACCCGTTTAATAATATTAATACATAAACAAAAGCTATATAAAACCTATCATAGAATTATAGTGAATGTTAATATTTAAAAAAAAAACAATTAAACTCTATCCAAAAAGAAGCAAAGTACAAGTATGCCAAAAATTTAGTAATTAATTATCACAAACATTTAGGAACATTTCCAAGTAATATTACTGAAAATACTTGAAAACTATCTCCGAAAAGTTTCGTGTCCTCGATCGTCGGATGTCGATTGCCCCGCCTTCGGCATAGTTCCGACCCAACAAGAGTTTGAGGATCAAATATCAATCTACGAGTTGGTTCCTTCGAGCGGACGCGATTGGGGATATATTTCGTCCGCATCGCGAGTGAACTCAACCAAAAACTTGTATGAGGTACCCACGGCTCGTAGCTATCGGCTTGCAACCAAATTGATATGTAGGTATAGTAATATTATGTTACATGTTTTATTATTTTATTATACTCGCTGTTCTTAGATGATAATGGTACATAGACGCTAAGAAAGATTTTAAGAAAAAAGGAAGAAGTGAATATAATTCACAAAAAACAAATATTTTATTATTAATAGGAAAAGACATTTAGAACTGTATTCAATGATATTTTTTTTATATTTACCTGTTACAGAATTTTATTACTTAATCAAGTATAGAAAAAAATAAATCCTTTCCAAAGTACCAAGATATTTTCGAATACTAAGTAACAGAAGGGTGGTATGAAGGTCTGAACTTTGTCACAACTTTACTTAAGTTACACAATCAATCTTACTTTCGCTTTTCAACGAATCTATTTTACTTTTTACTTCGTATTTATATTCCGTATTTACCTTTTGTAGTTTCAATATATTTATATAGTTTATTATTTGCTAACATATTTCATAAAAGTTTTTTTCTGTACAAATAAATGTGTCCGTAATAAATCACATCTCTGCAACTTTTTATGTCATTAATTTACCGCTTACTGTAAAAGTACAAAGTATCAAAATAACCTTATAAATATAATTTTTATCGACTTATTTTCGGTAAATTTTGAAGACAGCGAAATGGTTTTTTAATTTAAAAAAAATTACTCTCCTACCACAGTACCAGTGGATTGCATAAGAAAGTAAACGTATAGTGAGAGTTAATCCAGATTGCATTAATCAAAAAATGAGCCGCGACACCTGAACTGACTCGCACAGAGCTTCTTTCATGCACAACTTTCCGCGCAATATTTTTGTAATTATGAATCTTTTCTCTTTATTAAAGACTTTCGGACAATAAGGTATTTTTAATGTGCTATTTTTTGCGAAGCTCTTTTGTTTCTCTCTCGTAATATTACTTTACAAAAAAGGTCTCGCCTCGTTTAATTTCAATTTATATTTCGATGAAGGCGACAGTGTTGCAAACGGCTTCACTGTTTCCAACGCTCTTTTTTTATTGTTAAAACAAAGAGTGCTTTTTTTTCACATTTCTCGTCAAAACTAAATAGCTTACACAACATTACTTTTGCGTTGTAAAATGAGTTGTTACTATTAACATTATGTGATGTATTGCTTTTTTTATGTTCACTTAAATAAGTCACGTAGTCAATTAAAAAAAATAACTATACTGCTATTTTTCAAAATATATTTTTAATTTACTGTTAAAGTTAAATTTTCTTACGTACGTACAAACATGATCTCATTTTCTGAAGCACTTTCATATATTACAAAATACAATCCGTTTACAAAAAATCAATCAAACTAAAATGAACTTTATGACTTAAACAATAAGATTGATATTTGCAGCTTGCATGCGTTTATAGATTGTCACGTACTCTTACCTCTGTAGCTTGCTTACGATCGACTCGCAGTCTGAGAGAATACATTTTTTTTGTGTATACTTTTCACCTGCATCGTAACTATATTCCCACCCACGTAAAACATTGAACAAGAAGTCTTGCGATCGTTGCGCCCTCTGTCGATGCAAATTGCCTCTATGTGACAAAGGGTGGCTTTCAATTACGTGATGAATTCTCTTTTCAACAAAATAAACAATTATATCACTGTTTTATAAACATAACTTTGTTTTTACATCAGGGTATTAAGACAGTATTTACATGTTAACCAAAAAAGAAAACCATTATGTTCGGATACAATAATCACATCATTTGACTTTAAGGTAAGATCATAGTGTATGTGTGTAATGTTTTCGACCTAATGGCATCGTGTGGGTAGGAAATTAAAGTCCTTTACGGTGTAAATCAAACTACGTAACAATTCAATTATTTCCCAAAGTTACCGTCACTCAGTACGATCCAACGAGTTGTGAACCCTCAAAGTAATATCTTATTGAGACCTACTCCCCCACACCCGCTCAATATGTTGTCGAAATCTATTTTAATCGTGTATGGGTCACGTCTGCGACTCGCACACGGCAGCGCATCGCCGTGGTTCGACCTTTTCACGCACGGCTTGCGGTCCAACAAGCTCGGGAGGTTAGGGGGAAGGGTGGGGATTAAATATAGGCGCGAAATCCAGGTACTTGCTGAAGATTGTGAGCGATAGGTAGTTTATATGGGAGCGGTTTTTAATATACCTCGACACTCAATGAAAGGCGAAAATGATCCTCATTTGATTTTTTGAATAGCGAAAATGCCTTTAAATTGACATTTACTTAGGTGTTCCGTGAATTGAAATTGACCAAGGTAGAGTTACACAGAAAGGAGTAGACTTTCGTTGTTCCTAAGACAACATAAAACATAGTAGAGATACGGTTGGATAATCAATTTTCTAGCTATACTTTTTTAAATACCTACAAATTCAATACTGTTAAAGATATATCAGCTATTGTCAAATACGACAGATAACATTTCCATTAAACTAAACATCATTATATTGTTTGCGAAGTAATTAAAGGCGCGTTAACAATGTAGAATGGATAGCGCGTTAATAGTCAGTAATTACGTAACCGGGGCCTACGTCGGTGACACAGCGGCGTCGGGTTTCGCCAACACCTCATTATCTCTTTGACACCGGAGAATGTTCGTCCAAACCGCACAAACACGCCCTAATTCATATGCCAATGTTTTTTAGACAGTTCCCCAACCTTAAGAGGTCATATTTGGACAATGGTTTTTTACATATTATACCTAAAATTTAATCATAGGCTAATATAATCTTCATTAAATTTGCAAATATCTGTTAATTTTTAATTATCTATAAAAAAATATTGGCTACATATACTCTTTTACTAAATTGCTCATATTGTTTGTGGTACAATACTAAAGTCATAGTATAATAGTCTCAGAGCCAAAAGATAAAATAAATAAATAAATAAAAATGTATTTATTTCAAGTAAATTTTTACAATTAAGTTGCCGGGGCTTCCCAAAAAGTAGTCAAGTGACACTTGTGTAGGAGAATATTAAAAGTTTAAAGAGCTTTAACAGAAATACCCTGAACAGAAATAAATAAGTATCCACATATAAAACCGAAAACATTGTGAGTGCAATAAAATTTTAAAGCCACGCAATTACACGGCGACGCGCTTTAATGAAGTTAAACAATCATTACTTCAAGTTCAAAGTCTCTTTTGATCGTAAATTCGCTATAAAGTGCAACCGGCACAAGGAACCCTGTTACTGGTTTGTTAATTACATAATGTGATTTTATTTCTCTCATTGTACTGCTTAACACTTAAAAATTAATATATATTAAATGACTATCTGTCTCCAATGAATCCGTCCACGCGGAACTAAAAAACAAAAAACGTAATAACGCTTATTATTCTTCCAGCCTATGTTCTATATCTGTGCCAAATTTCATCAAAATCCATGGAGCCGTTCCTTGAAACAAACATCCATGCATCCATCTAAACATTGGCATTTATAATATTAGTAACATTTAAATTACACTCAAAACGTTGAATATTCTACTTCGATATATTTCCTCACATCAAATTACTTTCCTTTGTTTTCTTTGAGGTCACAACACTTAAGTTCACTGGATCATACGTGTTAATGGAATCTACGATGTTTAATTACATAGCCATACATTTATTCTCTTAGGCTGCCTGGAACCACAGCATAATAACAAAGTGTTTTGACTTACATGAAGTCATTTCTCAGTTAATACAATAACTTTTACAGTAGGTAGTAGATGTATCGATACTGAATAGTTCAATAGTTGTTTAATTTCGCATTTCGAATAAAAATCAGTGACCGTACATGTAGGAGGTAGTCAGAACGCGGATCACCTCGTAAATTTCTACATACAGAGCGCGCACGGGGCGGCGAGCGGCGCGTCTCTTGCTGATGTCACATTTTCAGGTCAACGGAGCGAGAAATAAGTACATTTTTGCTCACGCGCCGTAATAAAAAAATAATGACATGTTTTAAAAGTAAATCCGGAGACGACGCCATTGACAGATGACGAGGCATTAGCGCGCGTTTACACACTCGGCGATGCTTCGAATAATATATTGCAATATCTTCAAATGGCATATGTTAACGCATGTAAAAGTGTAAAATGATTAAGTTATAATATATTCCTTCAATGAATGTCTGGAATCGATAATGGAATTAAATAAAGCTTAAAAAGATACTGTGAATTACGACCGAAATGTTGAAAATTGAGCTACAGTTAGAATTTTTGTTGTAAAGTCTGTGCAAACTCAGTACAGAAGTCGATCACACGGCGCGGCGCGGGGCGGCCCACTCCACAACTAACACGAGCTCTTCACCGATACGTGAGCGAGCTACGTTTAAACAACAGAGAAATGTCGTTATTTACTTTCCGAACGATCCGCCGCCGACTACCTTATAAATTGGGACGAATTCTTTCACAAAAGCACTTTTAATGAGACCTTTACGGACGGCTTTGATGCTATAACTTTTTTTTCTCTTTCGATATTTTCATCTCTTCATAGAAAAATATCATTCGTCCCTGTCCCACTTGAGAAATACCAGATCGTAGCGTCCCTCTCACTCGTACGATTGCAAACAGCTTTCACGGCATCTGCAATCAATGGAGCGTTTAAATTGAAATAAGATCTTGGAAGTACCTCGTGCCGTAATAAGACACTCCTCATAGACCAAGCATTTCTTACAAAAAGATTGTGTGTTGAGCTCATTTCCCTCACGTGTTTCCTTTCCTACGACACTCGAGTCCGCTTTGCGTCGCGGTAACGTCTCAGATTATTGGCTCGTATGTGAAAGTAAATTACTATCTTTATACCTTTTGACGTGTAATAACAAGTCTCTACCTTCGTTCTCTACTAATTTGTTTTCAACGTTCAATGTCTTATATTTCAGCAGACTTAATTCTGTTATATTCCATGATTAAAAATATTTGCGTTAACGTTCCAGTTAATTAAAGGTCGAAGTATGTTTATAATTTTAAGGTAAGCGTAAGTAATCTTACTAATATTATAAATGTGAATGTTTTTAGATGGATGGATGGATCTATGCATGTTTGTTAGAAGGTATCTCCAGAACGGCTCAACGAATCTTGATGAAAATTGCCACAGATGTAGAACAAAGTCTGGTAGAACACATAGGCTGCTTATTAAGTTTTTTTTAATCCCGCGCGGATGGAGTCGCGCGTACAGCTAATATAAAATGAATGAATTGTGTACTTACAGGACTCGTTTAATACAAGTGCTCTAGAAATCGATATTTTTTTAATATGAAAAAATATTAATTACTTGTCAAGACACAACATTTCCGTGCAGAACATAGACCAGATCGGTAGAAGTTTCGCGCTGCCTCAACCAAAGGCATGGGAAGTTTAGCTTAGGTTTAATTATCGTTTAACTTAACGGTGATTCTGTCTCGCAATCTGCGCGCTGCGCTGCACCGGGCACGCGTGCTCGTCGAGACGGACACCAAATGTTTAATTCCAAGCTTAAGTAAATTCACTTTGTTAACTCTATTAGCGAACTGATTATTTTCTGAAGAGCTATTAGCCAATTAGACACAAATTTAGGTTTAATATTATAGTTATGCTATCACCGATATTTCGAAAGTCTGTATATAGCTGTTTTTTTTTTTTTGTTTCTATACAGTTGGAAATTAATTTGTGTACTATCATTATGCTTCAAATTACTTTGTATCTTTATATCTATCTTCACTAAAGCCATTTATTTAGCTCGCATTCAATAGTTTTAGAACTATCTCTTCAGCAGTTTTTCTGAGAAAATAATTCTGGGAGTGGCAACCTTTCCAAAACTATTAAATCAATCAACTATCTCTACTATGAGCAATGTAAAATAAGCAAAAGCTACACAACCTTGATTCCTCATAGTTTTTATATTTCAAATCAAAAATGATCCTTTATTTTAGGATTACTTGCATTTAATAGAATATTTTATTAATTTTCTATAAAGTTGCCAAATTGTACCTTCAAAATACTAATTTCTTACCGTTGGTTTCTGAGACAAAAATCTATGCTTAAAAAATATATTCATCCCTGTCGTTGTCTTTGACAGAACAGAGATAATCTATATCTATATATATAAAAGAAAGTCGTGTTAGTTACACTATTTATAACTTAAGAACGGCTGAATCGATTTGACTGAAAATTGGTGGGAAGGTAGCTTAGAACTAGGAAACGGACATAGGATAGTTTTTACCCCGTTTTCTATTATTTATTCCGCGCGGACGGAGTCGCGGGTAAAAGCTAGTATATATATAAAAGAAAGTCGTGTTAGTTACACTATTTATAACTCAAGATCGGTCGAACTGATTTAGCTGAAAATTGATGGAGAGGTAGCTTAGAACTAAGAGACGGACATAGGATAATTTTTACCCCGTTTTCTATTTTGTTATATTCCGCGCGGACGGAGTCGCGGGTAAAAACTAGTAATCTATATATATAAAAGAAAGTCGTGTTAGTTACACTATTTATAACTCAAGAACGGATGAATCGATTTGGCTGAAAATTGGTGGGCAGGTAGCTTAGAACCAGAAAACGGACATAGGATAATTTTTACCCCGTTTTCTATTTTTTATTCCGCGCGGACGGAGTCGCGGGTAAAAGCTAGTATGTTTTAAATGGAGATTTTGGTCTTAGAAACCCACGGTTAGTCTGGCGTAAAATTGTAAGTCTTTTTCAAGTAACTTTATTTCAATTACCTCTCGACTACCTCTAGCACTGAAGGTTACGATCTCAGTCCCAGCACATTCCTTTACATTCAACTCATGTCTTAGCTTCTAACAAAACTTTTATATTTGATAATATATGATTATTTTCACTTAAGCTTCGAAGTCCCAAGTTTCTCTTTCTAAGTTATCTCAGTGTATTTAGGATTTCACTTTGAAATTTCGTTCATTTAAAAATGTTCTACCTTTTACAATCTTCCATAGCCTTTGACGTTGAAATAGTATATCTTTACGACACAGTACTTCGTTTCTCTCAGTAAAGTGGCTTCTGTCTCTGAGATTACATACTCTGGAGCCGTGTCACACCGATATGAGCACTATTCCCATCACATTAACAACTGTATTTGATAATATGTGATGTCATTATTAAAATAAATATCTAATTAAGCTATTTAACGCTCCACTGCTCGGTACTTTGTAATTTAGTTTGTCATATTTAAACTCGTTTGAGACAAGGCTTCTTCGAAGAGGACCGAAAAAAGTGAAAAGGAAGGAGAGGTGGATTTTGCGGAAGACGGGACACATAGAAACGGAAAAGATACACTTTTTGAGTGTCCCCTTCACCGTTAATTAGGTAGGCAACGCATCTGCATTTGCAGATGTCTATGGTCAACGGTCGCCTCGCTATTTCGGGGAATTCAGGCAGAAGTTTGCTCGTTTGCCACCTTTTGATATAAAAAAGTGAAATTATAATTTTTTCAAATATTTTCGTACATATTTCTGTGCATATAATATCTCATCTGAACTAGTAACGACTGATTTAGAAGTTAACACCTTACATATACAACCATCTCCCAGTAAAACTAGAATCCCATCTTAACTAGAAGATCAATCTTCACTAAAAATATAAAGACAGCAATCCGCTCTAGTACTATGACTTTTTAAATCAAAGCTTATAAATAAGAGCGTCTTGAATTGAATTATAGAGAAGATGTCTCCAAAATTAAATAAAGGACCAAATAAAGCTCTTCAAAAGGTATCTGCGCGAAGGTACGATCCATTCATTCAGCAATTTGAACGTCTCAGTCTGTCTAATCTCAGTAAATTGGACCGTAATATCTTACATATATTTAAAGAGCGACATCTCAAAAGACAAATATAATTCACATAAATTTGTACCGAAATGAACATCTTTACATCTTAGTTTTAGTACTTTTACACGATCGTCCCCGTCTGAAAATTAAGATAAAATTTCTTGCGAAACTTTCATAAACCTAAAGTTGAATAGTTTGGGTAAAATATTTTTCTTAATCAAGATCACAAATTAATTTCTCCCGATTTACATCGCCGACGTTTAAATTAAATTAGTTTTCGATCCGAAACATTCTTAATTATTCAACTTTGTTTAAGTTAGAAAGACCAACATAATATTTTGTTTTATTTAACCTTTAAGCTGAATGAGATTTATGGCAACATTTGAAATGGATCTCAGGCGGAGGCGAGTGACTTGAGTAAAGAGGTAGGGTGAGGGGGGATTAAACATTTATTAGTTTTAAACGAGTCAGTGCTTTGTTATCGCGGTAAACAATCGCATGTCCCGAGGCGGCGGTAATCAGCGCGAATGAGGAGGCCCTTACATTTAGATCATCGGTGTAGATAGCGAGTGTTTTGTTCCGGTGTCAGTAGGCCGCGGGGGGAGTGCGGCGGGGCGGCGGGTGAGGTCGAGGGACCGCCTCGCAACTTCATTAGCATAGCGAGTCAAAGTCAGCAACTCCGGCAATGCTGACTACACAACCTACCTTTTATTTGGAGATTTAACTCACTTAACTTTCCGCGGAAAACGAAATTCCGTGTTCGTCGTTCCTTTTGCTCTCGCCTGATAAATATAATTCTGTCTCAGCTCGTTGCGCATTTGCGTATACATTCATCAAGTGAGCGCGTGAGCTCGCAGTATAATTTGATCGGAGACAGAAGACTGCCATCAGCAGTTTCACAGGAACACGGCTGGGTGACGAACATCCAATTTAATATTGTAATAAGGTTGCTTTCAGAAACCTCTGCGGTGCGGTAGCGCCGTGACTTAATAAATTCAAATACGAATCTATAATACAATGAGGCTCGAGTTTACACAAGCAAGTTACCTATAAATTGATAAAACAAAACGAGCGTCTTTCAAAGATTTCTCATATTGTTATACGGTCGTTAAGAAAGTCTTAAAGTAACTCTTAGAAAAAACATCAATAACAATAATACTAAATTGTACCATATACTAGAATGTAGAGAGATGTACACACTGTTAGTGAGTTTGTTGTTATAGTTGTCGTCGCGTAGACAAACGACAATGTTTGCGAGCGCGTGCGGCTTATTGCTCACTTTATAATAAACAGGTGCAGTTAAATACAGTGTACGTAAATGTGATCGTCATGAAATAATCTTTACAAGCACGTGCGATAGTTTAGACTTCCCTCGACCTTCAAATACAATTTACTAATTTGTTTAAAGTTGTTACGACTGAAGTTAATTATCTCTTTACATTAGACATTCACTATCCAAAATCGAAACGTCGTATATTGTTTTATTCGAGCTAACCAAAATTTTGATGGTAAATTTGCTGTATGAATTAAGACGATATTTACCAAATTCAGAGACAAGGGAAGTCTTTAAATATAACATTATGTAATCCTCAAATGTTTTAATCCATATTGTAATATTAACCTAAGCTCCAAATTAAATTACACGTCCCCTGATTTATTAATCAATACTCGATCACATGATAACAAAGCTCTTAAACCCAACATTCATATGTATTTTGAAACTAATGTAGTCGAGAGGTAAATGAATATATCTCGATAGCAAACACGATGTAAACCAAGCCTAAGATATACTGATTATAATATAATCCTTAATAACGGGCATAAATAGCCTGCGATAGGAAGGTACGGAAAGTGTTGGTACCTCACGTACGCGAACTGTTTGAACACACGGACGTGAAGTTAATCAAGCGAGATTACCAAGTTTATATAATTACTTACTTACTAAGATGCTATTAAACAAGTTGGTATATAACTCGTAATATATCTTACTTTTAATTATAATCAAAATACGTGACGATACAACATTTGTCGGCAATACAAATTGAGATAGTAAGTAAGCATTCACAGTAGTATTTTAGAGAAATAGACAGATATTACGATTGTCAAACGCAATCTTCGTTTGCTAAAATCTTAACTTTGCAATTTTAACTTACTTATAGATATTTTTAAAATATTGTACGTTTAACGTAATATGTTTAAAGACCTTATAAAAATTAATTTACATTTAATATTGTCATAACAAGCTCGCTGAACGCAAGCGCCGTGTGTATCGTTACACTCGCCTGTGCGCTGTAACTTCAGTTAAGGATACCATAAAGTAGTTTCTTGAAGCAGATAAAGATTTAGTCACTATACGTGGGATTACACGAACATACGAGCTTATACGCCGGGGATATGTTGAAAACTTTTATCAGTATAAAGTCGTAAATTCTAAATATAAACGTACTATATTTTCATATAAATCTATATATATAAAAGAAAGTTGTGTTAGTTACACCATTTATAACTCAAGAACGGCTGAATCGATTTGACTGAAAATTGGTGGGCACGTAGCTTAGAACCAGGAAACGGACATAGGATAATTTTTACCCCGTTCTCTATTTTTTTTTATTCCGCGCGGACGGAGTCGCGAGTAAAAGCTAGTATATTCTATTTGTGACATTCTTTGAATTGAACATATACATTTCATACACAATTTCAAAATAGCTTTACTCAATTCGATCACTGTTCGTGTCTAAATAAAAGTTAATAATTTACAATAAGAAATAAATATAATTTCTTAAAATTATCTCAACACGACATTTATCTAGCTCAAATCTGTAATGGAACATTTTTCTAAAGTCGTAAAGTCGCGTAATAAATCCAACGCAAGAGACATTTGCACGAGGTAATGTAAAAATGTGGTGATAGCAATATCACACGGATTATGTCTAGAAAATAAATATACTTGCATATATTATTGTTAAGGTATTATACGTAGAAAGTAAGATTCTAATAGAAGTAATTCCTTGTTTACATTATAACAGTACAATGTGACAGAAGCGCTGGTCTGGCATGGACTGTTGGCTCACTGGCATCAGTTAGTGTTTATATGCCAGTGCTGATTTTCAACACTACTATTTTACTATACAGGCACAATGTAAACCAGGAATAAAATATTTGCCCGTCTTACATTACAAAGATGTTATTCTCAGGTATTCTTGTAGATCAACTCCATTGTATCCTTCTGCAGCTTAATCGTCAGTCATTTGAGTTGTATTCTGTACTGGACTAGGACTCATAGAGATATATTCTGTGGGGTTGTTTTTTTTAAATTCTTGTTAATCATTGTGAATTTCAAAGGTAAGGGAATCCACATACAAACTGCTTTTATAGCCAGTATCAACAGCTTTTACAGATTGGGTTTAGGCGAGCTGTATACGTTTACCATACACAGACCGTAGTGTGACGGCACTTGGTAGCATGTTAACAAATTAAAAATAAATTTAAATTTATGCATGCAAATATTCTTTATTTTCTTATAAAGTTTCGTATGCACATAGTATATTGGGCTGTTACTGAGAAATTTCATTATCGTTCGATATACGGGCTTGAGAAGGTCCTTTAAATTTTACGATCTTCAACTACCAAGTTTTTTATAGCCTTTAGATAGCAAATATATTAACGTTCCAATAACGTCATTTACTTGCAAACTTTAAATTTGATATAAAATTAATATTGTTGTTTTTATAATGTTTATTAGGAACAGTAAGTACTCTTTGAAAGTTTTTTATGGTATATTTAAGAAATTGATCCAAAGGTAATTTTTAGTTTTTGCCCTACATACCATACTAGATGTCGCCCGCGACTCCGTCCACGCGAAATTAAAAAAATATAATAAGTAGCCTATGTGTCCTTTTAGACTATTTTCTACATCTGTGCCAAATTTCATCAAGATCCGTTGTGCCATTTCGGAGATACCTTCAAAGATACATCCATCCATCTATCCATACATCTAAACATTCATATTTATAATATAAGTAAGATGAATGTTAAGTTAAATTTCTCAATTTAGTCTGACTGCGAATAAAATAAATGGTTTAGAATCAAGACAAAATATGACCATTCACTAGGTCACTTTGCTGGAGCGTAATACTGATACTTCGTTCTTCACAACAATTAATAATTTCATTCATATCAAGGCACTTGCCCGTATTCTGTCGGTATCACTTACAGTAACATAAAAGAGATTTTGCTCGCAATTAAACCTACCCACATTTTATATTCACTCCAATCGCCTTTATAAAAAGATCCCGCAGCGTAAACCGATGATTTCAATCTTGTGAACTGAAATACATTTTCGTTTCATTCAAATAAGCCTTTTCAAACTCGGCCACTCGTAAAAAATTCAATCTACGGATAAACACTTCAGCGATAAAGAGATTCTAACGGACTTCCAACATCCAATTTGAGATACACATTTCTAGTTTGCAAATAATTTTTTAATATTATTTCTACCTAAAGGCGACCATGACTTGAATACAGAACACTAACATAGCTATTAAACATAATATAATTGTTAGTTCTATATCTGTAAAACTACACAACAACAATCTTTGTTTTTCAATAAGTTCTCGAATTGGTCGGCTCGCTCGGTGAAATACCACAACCATACAGAAGACAGGCGTGAAGTGGAAGTAATTCCGCGTTTCGTCTGATGAGTGTGGTGGTAGGGGGTAGGCAACGCATCTACAATCGCGAATGTGAATGCGCAGCGGTCGCTTCGCCATTTCGGCGAATTCATGTGGCCGCTTGCCAGTTTGACACCTTGTAATATAAAAAAAAATACTTCACAATTTCCTCTTTCTATATTGTTACCTGAAACATTTGAATAATCATGACCGAAGTAGCTGTTACAGAAACAAATTTTAAGACCACGTTAATAAATTATTACCGTACAATGTTTTCTAAGGAAAATAAACTCTGCGGATGCGTAGGTTGGCCGGGGGCCAAACAGTGAAAGTTAGCGAGTCGGCCTACCGATTTGTTTATTCGAGGTTCTGCCAAACGTCTGTGCCAAAAACGTGAGAGTACCGCTACCGAAATGGAAAGTGAAGGCGGATTTGTGAATAAACAAACATTATAGACCCCCGAGCTCCGATCCCCTCCGAGCCCCTCACGCGACACGACGAGGAAACGTTTGTAAGATTCAAATATCTCCGCAAATAATTCGGTCTTTGACGTAACTAAAAATCTTCGATGGTTTTATTGCTTTTTACTTTGAAATTTTATAATATCATACTTTCTTTCATATATTTCTTTGATACGACCACATAAGACTTACATTTTTAAATAACTTCAAAAAGTATAAAGTTATAAATTCGATTGTTTTTTGTTTCACAGGTTAGTTTAGTAGCTTATTTAAAAACTCGTTATGATATCAAGAAAGTACATTGTTTATTCAAAACTTATCCAATACAAAAAATAATATTTCATAAACGCTTAGAATTAGACTTCAACAATGCCGTCGTTTCCGTCAACCTATACAATTTGCCACACTGGTACAAAATGAGACATGCACGGCACTAAAGTGACAAGCTATAATTCAGACGACAATGTAAGCGGAGGTGCGGGTCCCGAGCCTCTAAACAGAAATTATGGTGTTAAGTAATGGCCCGCCTTATATGCTTTAGTGCGAGCACGCCTTTGTGTCTGCCTTATATGGTCGTAAAGTCGACCGTGTGACGTCACACCGCTCACCTTACCAAATGAGAAACAGAATCGTAAATATTATGTTTTATGTTCAAAGACAATGCATCGTCATCACCAACCAGTTATTAATTAATCGGAACGGCTGATTTTTTTTTGAATTATTTTTCCAAATGGACAAATATTTGAATCGAAATTCAAAAGCTTTCTTACTCTTTGTTGTGTCTAATAAATAAATATAGATCAAAATGAAACCTAATTTATTACTGAAATTATAGAACATACGCATATTATAGTCTATTTAAGGCATGAGGCATGTGCCTCTTCAAAGTTTCGTTTTTCATCAACGAATGAAACTCGCTTACGTTTTTGAGGCTTCCTACAAACAGAGAAAATTTTGTTTTTTATTTATTTTAACGAGGCAGCACGAGATAATTCTGAAGTTCAGATAAAGTTTTGTCAGCAAAAAAGTCATTGCAATTTCCCTTCCTCTTTCTAGAAGTTGTTTACTAACGAATGAAACCTAATAAACATCGACTTTGGCCTTAACAAAATATGATCTTTATATTAACTGTGAATTCGTATTAAAATATTTATAACTGCTATTTATAATGTTTTTTATCACTTTTTCTCCCATGTGGCATTCTCTTTACCAAACATTCAACTTTTATTTAAAGTGTCTTTATTATATGCAATACAAAAGCAAAATTTCAACAAGTAACATTTCGAAAATAGAATAATTTTAACATTAAATAAATAAAAGCTTTTATTTGCGTTAAAACAAATTAAAGTTATTTAGCCTTATCCATTTATTCTTTTACTTACCATTAGCAACTTTACCATTATCCATTAAAAAATTCCAAGCCGTTAATAAAATTGTCACCTGGCACATCCGAGGATAAACTGATTATTCTCTCAGAGTACACCCAACTTGTAGTGGAAAGTTAATTATATAGGTGCTCGCATCTCGAATTCTCGCCCCAATTCCAAACGGACAAAATAAACAAGCGGTTTTGCGACGCGACACTTATGTAAATATTGCCTTGGTCACCGGGTCACTAAGTCACACGAGATACGCGTACAAAGTTAAAGAAATTCATTAGTAAAAGTTACTATAAACTATAGCAAAAGACACTTGAAAGATTGAATTTATTGGAACATATTTCTAGGATGACATTTAAATAAAAATAATGCACCTTCGCAATGTACTCAAAATTGTAAAAATAGTGCGACTATAAATAACTCACAGACTCCCGGACTTCCAGCAATAATATTTCGCTGAACATAAAATAGTAAAAATATCAAAACGTAAAAATATATATATACATGCCTAGTGATACGATAACTCCAGCCCTCGTTGCGCTGTCACTTAGGCCGACCTTTTATATATTTTAAATATCTGCGTGCGACGCGTCCGTCACGACGAATAAAAGTTCTACAGCATCGCAAACACATTACAGCCTACGAATGTATTTGTGCGGTGGAGATTGTGTGCCTATTTATTTTCTCGCCCCTTTACCACTTTACCCCGCTCTCCCCACCACACCCGCATTATTTGCTCAGGCCGTAGCAAACCGCGTGAGCAAACGCGGATGTTAAAAGCTATTACTTTATTTATATGTCCAGTGACCACAATCAAAATTATTTATATCTCACGCTTTGTCCCCGCTGACCGCCTGTGCGATGTCCCCTAAATGGTTTTATATAACGACTGACTTAATATTTTCTGTAATTAAAAACTCGTCCCGAACGTTTTCATCGCGGCTGCGGTGTTTGGGACAATTTATGCGAATTGTTTTAATTATTTATTTATTTATTTATTTTGGAAAATTTACACTTACACAAATATACTTTCAAATATTACATGCCCCGCAAAACTGCTTACGCAGTTTGACTGCAGGTCACTCGCTTTATTTACATTACTTAAATGGTTACAATGAATTTAACAAGTGTTTTTTAATAATTTTTTAAATTTACCAAGTTTAGGCTCACGTCTTATGTCCTCAGGTAAACTGTTCAGTAAATATGGAACTCGTTTTTTTAACATTCTATCTCCATAGTAATTTTGTACCATGGGTATTTCAAATTTACCTTTGGACATAGACCTTGTGCCCGTTTTATGTTGCACCAAATTAGCGAATCGATCCTGTTTACTATGGTTATTTACAAGTAGAAGATATTTATGTTTCAGGCTAGCCGGTAAAATTTTACATATTTTATATAGATTAGAGTAATCTCCTTTACATTGATTCTTTGTCTTTTTATTTACGAGTAATTTTAAAAATCTTATTTGCAATGATTCTATTTTATCTATGTATGTTTTAAATGTTAATCCATAGCAATCAAGAGCGTAACTTATTATGGAATCCACTAGTGCAAAATATAAACATTTTAGTATTGGCAATGGGACTTTAAAACTTAAGTGATAAAACTTTTCTAGTAGTATTCTTAATTTTCTACAGACGTATTCTATGTGGGAATCCCAAGAAAAAATTCTATCCGTCTACCTAATCGCAGGTCGAGATTCTATCAATGGAATGTACTTAAGGTCGTAAATTAAACCGACCTGAATCACTCAAAAAAAGTATTTATAAATTCATTGCAGATTGATGAATGATTAATCGCTAACATATGAAATAAAAATTAAACAAATACAAGAAGATGGATCATATTTCATCAGACGCAACAGCTGTTCTCTTATGATTAAGAAATAAATGAAATACGTAACAATTTATGTATATTGAATGTATGCAATGGGAGGCGATCGCTCAACGCGCAGCCAGGGGCGAACAAACACACCTCGCCCGAGGCCCGCTCGGGGCCGCTACTCTCATTGATTCGGGATTATCCGGCAAGATTAGAGCCCAGCTCACGATCTATAACTATTCCCTGCGAAGCCTCTTTTATTATACCCACATATATACACTTGCATACAACGCTACCAGATTGTTTTAAAAGAAAACCGTCTTCGCAATAAAAATGTGCTGACCATATTATGACAAGTAATGATTTTTTTAATATTTAACTTAAATTCAAAAATTCCATTAAATTACGTCTTATGAATATTCCATGACTGAATTGTTATAATTCATTAATTTTTATCCTAAAATCCTCATTAAATTCATATTACCACCACATTTCAGCCTTAATTATAATTTACTTAATTATAAATTTTCCAAGCAGGATACTAATTGACTTTTAAGTGACGTAATTTTTATAAAATTATAATACGACCGTGGAAGTGTAGATATATTACGAAACCAATAAACTTGATGGAGACTCACGAAATCGAATTTATTTTAATTTTAATTTCACACCAACGAGTTTAAATATTCATTTGGCCATTAATAGAATCCATTAAGCTAAATCTACATACACTCAGCGGGGGAATTAAAAATTGTCAACGCCCTTGGGCACTAATAAAGGCTGAGTTCAGACCGCGCCGTGTGAAAAACACTAAAATTGCAAAATATAATTTCACTTTATATCAACATCATTATCATAAGTTCAACAAAATATATCCAGTTAAGAATAGTGCTAGCTACTTTTTTAATTTATACTATAGTTAAATATTAAATAACAACGCTATTAGAGAGGTAGTTGATAATTGTTTATATGCTATGGAAATATTTCAACCTCTATTACTTTAGTATTTCGAGTTTTTGTTTTTAAAAATTTTTGGTATACTTAAAAAGCAATTTTATATCTATCGTGTCACTACCAACGTGCGTAATTATCAGAATCCAATAATTGATCAATTATTATTTCACGCAGATGTATTTATTCAACTGTTCGTTGTATTTTTAACGTTTCCAAACATTTTACAATATGTTTAAAACGTGTTTGTGATCGAAAATTCGATGCTCGTTCGTCGTAAAATGAGCCATTACACAAATCGCAATACATGGATCGTGCCGCGGCAATCGTTTCCATCAAATAATGCGGAATGTTACAAATTTATTCACGAAATATGTGGACACTTATTTACATACAATGTCATCAGATCTCTCCTTTTTTATAAAATGCCAGATTTGAACTAAAAATTATTAAAATAACTTGAACCAACGGATGTAATGATAACGCACTCTTTACTTTATGTTGTGGCTGCTGTGTCTAATTTGTTTTACACCATCCACTTACACGCAAAAGTATAAATATTTTTCTCGACTTCGCGTGCATCATTAATATCAATAGGTCTCAGCGCGGACACGAATGAAATAGGTAATAAAAGAGTAATAAAGTGTATTGTTTGCCTCGAGATCGATCGGCAAAGGCACGTTTAATTAATGACCAATCTCCCAAGACTCACCGGCACTTACATTAATTAATTAGAGCCGACGAACGGAGTAATAAAGCGACCACCCCTGTAGCTGCCCCTGTCGTCGCACGATTGTTTTCTTTTAACAGGCAAGGCGCAGACGGACCGAAGTGAGAAACTGCATTCGCCTTCGCGTCATCATTCGTAGCTTTTATTTATAGTTTAATTCCACAAAACGATTTACTTCAGTAACAATACAAAACTCAGTTTTATAAATCTAGGTGACGTTAGTCTTAATCTGTGATTTTTTTATTTTACTCAGAACTTAATAGCAAACTTCTATCGTTAGTCTATAAGTCTATAAACAAGTCTATAAGCGTTATTATTATTTAGGGACAAAAATGACAAACAATATTATATGTGACTTAAGGTGACATCATCTATTCTATAATGATGATGATCAGCTGATAGGTCCTTGTCGTCGACAAAATTTCCCTGCGTATCCACGCTGACGCAATCAAGGTGATTCGATCGGAGGCAAGATTGCGCGCGACCCAGATTAAATGGACCATCTCCCGTGCGATTGCTTCCCGATGGGATTTGCCTCGAATTGGCACAACGCACAATGGATTACTTTAATTATGTCTGTAAATACTTGTACGTAAATAAGTAAAATACACTCGTAAGCAATTCTGCAAATTTACATAATTTGTTTAGCAGCTGTCAAACATACAAAATCTCATATTAAATGTTACATATTTTCAAGAATTTAGTAACGCAAGTTTTATAATAGAGCAAATAATTATTAAGAAGACAAGAGAGACTTGATTGGCTGGGAATATGTAACTTTCAGAATCAAAAGTACGGAAGCCTTTGGATGCTCCCGATGCTTTATTGAAGAAAATCGACAAATAAAAAGCATCACAAGCGACGTAGAAACATTTCTTTTCATATATAAAACACATATTCTAATACATATCTGAAAACATTGCGAGTGACGCAATAAAGACATCGAGAACCCTCTGTTTAAATAACCCGACATCAAAGGTCCACATTATTGGCTCGAATTGTACGCAATACATACGCGACGGAGCATATTTTTGTATTTCAATTCGCGTCTGAATCCACTTTGAGTGCTCGTATGAAACCACGCTGAGGCGTACACTCTGCCTCTTCGCTTTTCTTTTTGAATATGTTTCAATCCTTGAGGAGAATAGAGTAAAGGTAATGTCGCTTTCCATTTACAAATGATAAATCAAGCGCAGCTCGACACTTGAATCCTTACTTTTCTTGCATTGGTGGAGTTTCAAATTAGGTTTCAAAATATATATATTACTAGCTGTCGCCCGCGACTCCGTCCGCGCGCAATTAAAAAAAAATGAAAAATAGATGTTGGCCGATTCTCAGACCTACTGAATATGCTCACAAAATTTCATGAGAATCGGTCAAGCCGTTTCGGAGGAGTACGGTGACGAAAACTGTGACACGAGAATTTTATATATTAGTTTATTGAAAATAATTTAAATGATAACATTCATAGTAATAAATTCAATTTGGTTTTGTTCTTACGCTTACAATGTCAGTATTGTTTAAAGCTTCTTTGGTCAATTGTCCTTTCTTTTAGGATTTCTTAAATTATTTCTTTACCGGAAAAATGACTAGTAGCAGAACGGACGAAAATTAAATTACTTAACCGATATGTACAGTTCGCAGCGAAAACATCCAGCCGCAAAAAAGACAAAAGAACCATTTTATATCCTCGACAAGAAATTAGACGATATTTCCTTTCAGCTTTCCACACAGCCAAGTGTTTACACCACATCGAGTCATGCAATTGTAAGCTAAAACGCTTCGAAATAAAGTTTAAAATCTTTTAGACAATTTGATGAATGCACTAGCGGTAATATAACGCGCTACGCGTGAGCTTTATGCTCGGCGGTTCTTCGAAAATTCATGAACTTTATTGATGAGGAATAAGGGCGAGGTTCACTTGTTCAAATCAGGTAAGGGTGTTATTTGCGGTGGCCAGAGTACAGAAGATCGCTCGGTTGGTTCCCGCCCATTATTTTTACGGTCGTCGGCCACCGCTCATCGAGATCACGCTGCAACCGCTAGGCTACGTACACTGCTGTCAATAATCTAGAACGTTTTAACTTCTTATTTTTATTTTAAAAGAATAGGAATCTGAACAAGCGTAGGGTATGTTACAGAGTAAGAATCAGTTTCGTCGGAACACTAAAAACAACAACAAACAGTTATTCGGTGGCACTGTACTTTACTATCCTTTATTGGTTAATGTTTTTCTCTTACAAACAAGGTTAATACTTCATTGTTAACTTGTGAATGTGAAAATTGTGTTTTGCAATACTAATACATTTGTCATATTTACTTATTATTTTTATGCCACTGCTCAAATCCCCATCCTTTCCTTCATAAGAAAAGGGTGAGAAAAGGAAGAGCACTGAAGTTAGTCATCCGGAAACTTAAATCGCCAATATAATAAATAATTTAATCGACATATAAAATAAAACAAAAAAAAAACAGTCAGCAGTGTACGCTAACCGTATTTTTATGTCCAACAGATCGTAGTAATTCCGCATTACTTCCGCCTTTTTCTTTTCTTCTACCTAATGATTGGTGTTTCCACGACCGTGTAGCCTTCACTTAAAATTATACCTACAGGAGTACGGATAATTTAAATCTTATTCCCATTTCTGGATTGTTTCAAACTTGATAACTTACTCCTTTTTACGATACAAACTTCAGACAGAATTAGATAATTTTCTATTTAAAATTTTCATGTATGGCAGATAAAATCTCCTTCTAGTCTTAAGTTAACTTCTCTGGAAATTATATTCATTTTCATAATTTTTAACGTCTATTACATAATTCAATCGTCTTTGAAAAATTAATTTTTGTTAATAAGTAAACATTTATTATTTCTATCCAGTTTAACCAGGTAACAAAATAAAGGCCTCAAACCTAATTTTCACCTTTTGCCTGTTCCACATAAACAGTATTTAGGTAATTCATGCCGCGATCTTGTCTTGTCCCTAAATTAACTAAATTTAATTCGGTGGTTTGCTACACGTTTCTTTATCAAAATTTAAGGCTCACCGATGTAAATGGCCATTGTGAGAGACGGAAAAATAGTAGCGTTGCGTGACGGGACGATGTCCGTATGGATCAAGGTAAGAGCGAAAGACAGGAAGAGGTTCATATTTCTTATTCTTCTTTTTTCTCTAAAACATTTGAACATTAAAGACAAGACGAGCCTAGGTTAATACAGTAGAAAAACAAATATTAACAAAATTACTCATGTATTTAAAAATCAATATAATTTAATTATGGTCAATAATATTACATTTTCGTAAAATAAACTGCTGTTTCTTTCATTGATGAAAATACAGAAAGAATTTTAATCCCATAACATATTACAAGGCACCTTCGTTAAATACTATATTAATACCACGATGTGGAATGGTCTGTCCTCGGCGGTATTTCCAAACCACTACGACTTAGGGTCCTTCAAGAAGCGAGCGTATCACAATCACAAAGGGTGGCAACGCATCTACGATTCCTCTGGTATTGCAGATGGTCCATGGGCGTCGATGAACAACTTGGTGTTCCCGCTGCTCGTTTGCCTCCTTCTCTTATAAAAAAAAATAATCAGCGGCGGTATTTTGATTACATTTGTCCCTCTATCCGCTCGTAGTTTGTACCATAGCAACAATATTTATCGTAAGCAATTAACCGGTCAGGGTGCGCGTGTTATCTGGGTTGCGTCCCAACCGGCCGCTATCTCGTGGCTTAAAACGCTATCGCTTTTTAAATACGCTCCTTATCTCACCTCCAATTATTTCGCAACAACTGCTAGTAAGGGTAAATAGGAAAACTACTGGAACGTTCACCTTTCCGCAATCTCTGCTAAAATACGAAACACAAATGTAAACCCAACACTAAAACATTTCGGTTATTTTAAGTAAATAGAGATTCTTGTTGTTTACGTCGTGAATTGTGGTGTTTATTCTATTTAAGGAAAAAATATTCTGAGTCTAAAGTATGTAAGACATTATCATTATCTAATATAGAAAACGGCTCACTCGCGTACATATGTCGGGTGCCGACTACAAGCGATACTACGTACGATTGTTTGTATTTTATCTTCAAATGTTAGTAAAATAAATAAATAAAAAAGATAAATATATAACAAATAACGTCCAAAAGTCAATTTGTAAGAATATAAGAACACATTTATAATAAAGAAACTTCGAACAACTGTCGAAATGGGCTATTAGATAGCGACAAGAGACGCAGGAGGCGAAGCCGAGCACAGCCGGGTGTAACCGGGTACAGGCGGGTATAACCGGGCACAGTCGGGTATAGCCGGCTCTATCTATCCGGACAATTAGCCGGTCGGTTGCGCTCGTCCCTGTTATCTCCAGCGCCAGCCCTTCTTAATACGAAACTATCCCTGTTATAAGGCTCCTTAGGAAATAGGTCAGCTTCTTAAATGGGCCCATATTAAGGTTTATTGTGTTCCTTATACGTATACGATTCAATTGATTGTTATTGAACAAAAATAATAATGCGTTACTGCCACAATGTCACACTCGAACAGATGCTTGGTAAATTTCTCATCAGTAAATCTGTAATAGCGCAGTCAACGTTTTAAATGCATATTTACTAAGTTATTTTAATGGCTATCAAATCAGATAATATAGCAGTTTCACTTCGAAACCATTAAATTTTTTTAAAAGTATTTTTTAATTCAATTCAAATTAAAAATCAGATATAATACAAATAAATTTTACATTTAACTTATTCAGTGACAAAGATTGAATACATTAATCATCATACACAAATTAAAAAGTAAAAATACAAATTACACAGCTATTACATTCACCTTAAAGTGTAAGTACCACTTACAGGTACATAAAAGCATAGTATTTGTGCGCACGAACAGTTAATGATCAGTTTTCTGTATCGTAGCGTGTGGTTACGGCTAATGCTTTACAACCATAGAGTTGTTCCGATAGCAACTTTGCAAATATTCCACAATTGCATTCTACAATACATTATTAGATTATACAATATTCATAAACATAATATTGCTAGTGCATCGAATTTACTAATAATTATAGTAAGGAGCCCTAATTTTAGTCTTTTCGCTCCCATCCTTTTCTTATAAAGAAATTATGATAAAGGGAAATGTATACAGAGGACAGCGCGTAGGAAGAGGAAATATCTTTCTTTGTGTCTCCTCCTCCGTCTATTAAATCAGGTTGTTACTTTTTATATATATTATAAGGTGGTAAAAGAGCAAGCGGACACCTGAATTCGCCTTAATGGTGAAGCGACCGCTGCCCATAGACATCCGCAATTTCAGATGCGTTGCCTACATTTAATCAACGGAGGAGGAGACGCACAGACAGAGAATATTTCCCCTTCCTATGCCCACAGCCCATTACTATTCTTTCATTAGAAGAAAAGGGTGGGAAGGGAAAAAAGAATGAAACCTCCAACACCACACTCATGACACATGACTCTATTATTAATGCATAATGTCATGTGTTATGACACTATTATTTATTGTTTACTTCTGTGGTAAAAGAATAAAGATCTAAATTAGTTGTCTTAAATTCAAGAACGACTAAAATATCACAATATGAGAACAAAGATAATTCAGTAAGATTAATTTTCCTTAATAGTACATTAATAATACATGAACCGGTAAGAGCGTACTGCCTTTGAATAATATTATTGCTCATCATACAACCTGCATAACTATCACCTAAATATTATATATAATATAACCAGATTGTAACTGAGTAGAGACTGACTAATAATGAACCTATTCTTTAATCAAATAATGAATTTTCATTTATTGATGTTTATTAATTTTATATCTTTTCAGTAATACTATTATTATTTATTGTAAAAAAGACATTATAATTATCAACAAGCATATGTTTATAAAAGGCATTCAGTTACTACATTTTTTAAATGACTTGTTGTACAATGTTGTCCAATTTATTGTTCAGTCAAAAGTTAAACTTGAAGAAAACAATCACATAAAACAACTAACAGCAACTAAATACTTGTAATTTGTATTTAACAATGATTTTTAAATAATATGTGTACAATTTAAGAATTATATTTCAAGTATTACTCTATACAAGATATCAACACCTGCTTGATTTCTTGAAAACTTAATCATAATAAACTGCTACTAATAGCCGAAGAACGATTATAGATAAAGGTGTCAGTAGGTAAACAGGCAACAGCGGTAATGCGTACTTTTTAATGGTGTTATTGGAAAATGAATTGTATTACAATGAAGTAAAAACAACATTCGTTTAAATTGTGGTAAAGTATTAGGTGTAATGTTGTGGCTCGGTGTACAATAAGACGGCTCGCGGGGCAATTGCGATAACACAACGACTGCCGGTCACGCAATACCTCACCTTCTGAGGTAAAGCTCCCGCTAAAATAGATTTTTACTTCGTACTAACAGCAAATAAACATGTTACTGACATGCAATTTAATGTCAACAATAAAAATATAAGCAACAAGTCTAAACGATACTTTCGCTTTATCTTTAGCTTGTAACTGAACTATCTTATAACTTCGGATTGACAAATAAAGTAACAGGCAAAAGGTTATCATATCAAAAGATATAGTAAGCAATTATTTCTACAACATTTGTAGTACGAATTGGCCGGCTCGCCCGGTGAAATACCACGACCACACAGAAGACAGGCGTAAAGTGAAAGAAATTCCGCGTTTCGTCTGATGAGTGTAGTGCCGGAGGCCATCTTAGTCCTTTTTCCCTTCCCACCCTTTTCTTATATGAAAAAGATGGGAAGGGGAAGTGGATTTGTCGGAGTAGGCGATGCATAGGAATGGGAAATTAGCTCATTTCGTATGTCTCTTCCTACGTTCATGAAAGGTAGGCAACGCATCTGCAATTGCGAATGTCTATGGGAGGCGGTCGCTTCGCTATTTCGGCGAATTAAAGTGGCCGCTTTCTCGTTTGCCAACTTATGATTAAAAAATACTAGATTATAGAGGATAAGGGGATTTAGAATTTGAGAAAACGCTTGCTTATATTGGAATTACAAAGAATATACTAAAACAGAACCCATTAAGCTTCCTCGAATTCTTTATCGACTATACAAATTTCTTTTACCATCTTAACAAAAATAAAACTAAGTAGGCATAAAGTTAATGCTATTAAATTCCTGAATAATCGAACGCGAATTAGAGATTACGACCTGTAAGCGTTTACGCGAAAACAAAGAGATTCGGATAATAGGGGATGAAAGGGATAAAAAAACACCTTGCAAAGCAATTTTGAGGATGAGCGAGGGAGATAGCAAAGCAATTTTCGATAAGTTACGAGTGCTCGGGCGCTGCAGGTTTATACAGATGACGTCATCCCCCACGACTTCTATCGCTTTATGGCTCACCAATCGTGCGTAAATCGGTAAATGGCAAACTCGAACAAACGCTCCAAATTGCTGATAGCTGAACGGAGACGTTCATTTTGTAGTAATAAGTGCTTGGATCTTACGTGTATTAAGACAGCATTTGACTCTAGAACATCAATCTTGAAGAAATGTCTATTTACACATCTCATATTAACGTAGCAAAATATTATTTCTTGATACTAACATAAATTCTAATCGAAATAAAAAACAACTACAGTTGCAATCCTTGTAAACGAATTTGGACTATTACCGTATCCGGACTTAAACAAAGGTACACGTGATCTAATAAAGTTTAAAATTACGTCTCGTAGTGTCCATTGTTTCCGTCTGAGGGCGCTGTGTCGGCGGCGGAACAAAGACGCTCCTGTTGGGACTCGAGCGCTCTTTTGTGGCAAAAACTCTGAAAGTGAATCATGGTTTATAATAAGAGGAAGAAAATGAACAGCCAGTTTACAAGCGTCCTAAGACTTAAAGAAAGTAATTGCAATTGTTGATTATAACATAAGCAAAAAATGCTAAAAAGATGCAAATAACCGAACACAACTAATCCCAAAGTTATACATACTTTCGAATAATCCATCGTTCAAAGAAGCTCAAGGTTTATAACAAAAAACTTGAGAGGTGTCAAGGGACACCCGGATGGAACGAAGTTCCTTTCAATTAATTAGTGAAGGAACCAATGTTTATTCTATGAATTAAAAAACTTAAGTCTTCACAAGAAGTACATTTTATTTCTATGAATTTTCGTTATATATTGTCACGTCGTTGCCATGGTGATATAGCAAAAAGTGTCGTAACAACTTTTCGTAAGAATTTTTTCCGTCTAGTCCCCTTTCACAACGCGCGATAAGGAACTTCGTTCCAAAAATACATAAAAAAAATAAGAATAAGTTAATATTAAGGATAACCAAAGTAATAGAAGATTTACTCCGAAGAGTATACTTCTCTTTGGAAACCTTAAGAGCACTCATGTAAATACAATATATCAGAGATACAAACCTCCGAAGACTCTCATACGCTATCTAATAATGTTTTATAGTCAGCGCTTAGCAGGCTGCGCGACCCGCGGTGTAAATCTCATGGGTGTGGATTTAATTAACTATCGTCTTACATGTACCACGGCTACGGCCAAAGAATTAACCCCTCCCCCTTCCCTCTGACGCCCCGCAAGAAACTGGAGAGCCATATTAAGGCACTAAAAGACAGCTAATTGAAAAGCTAATATTCACCGTATAACATTAATTATTCCTTAGAGGGTCGCAACCCAAGCGAAATACTTATTATTTTAACCTTACAACATCGAGTGCTATCTCAGCGCTTATTTGTGTATTACTTGTGTTTTTATTAAAATTTTGATTTTATTTTGTAATTTTTTTTTTTTTATTTAAAGATACAAAGTATTATGAGCAATATAAAGCCTAAAAATTCCTGAAATAGAGAAATAAATTAAGTATTCCTAAGTTTATTTAATCCTTCATCGATGGTATCGTCCATACAACGGAATTACGAAATATCTTAAGACATTTTTGCACTAAACTTTTACTACGCTCTTTAAAGTTAAATTTTCGCTGAGCGTTTACACCAGTTCCGAAGAGCCATGTTTTCGGATGTCAAAAATTCAACGATATTTCAAAAGGGAAGGAATTCTCTGGCGATAAGACGTAACAGAAGTTGGCTGAGAGTGTTTCATTCGAGTTGTTATCTGTTCGGGGGCGTGAAGTTGGTTGGACCTGAGACCGAAATGGTGATATTCACGTACCGTATTAATGTACGGAATATAGTAAAGAAGTTTTCTTAAAAATAGGCTATCACTTTGGCACTAAGATAAAGACTTCAAACTACTGACCTCAATTGGAAAACTATAAAAAAAACATTTTATATTTTCACTGTAAAATACACGCCTATACAAATAAATATATACTGTGTCAATTTAAAAACAGTTAGAACTTAGGGTTCTTCAAGAAAAGAGCGTACACCAATCCCTCTCACCTTCCTCTGGTGTTGCGTATGTCCATGGGCATCGGATTAAATATAAATAATATTACACGAACCACAACTCGTTTGCCTCCTTCTAAAAAAATAAAGTCTAAAAACTATGACTAGTATAACATCTATATGCCAGTAACTATAGCTAATAACCTAAAACATATGCAAGCCACAAGGTAACATATAAACCTGTCACACGTCGGTACTCAAATCAAATTCTGCTAACGTTTGCTCGCTCAAGATGACATATGTCAAAGATATAAGATGTGCCTTTGACAAGCAGAGCTCCCCTCTGAGAACAAAGAACCTTTGATGAATTATAGTGTTCAGTTTTCAAGCAAATATTTTCAAAACAATTCACTACGCATCAGCAAATCTGTTTCTTTTGTGACTTTTTTTTATAATAATTTAGTTCCATACCTTTAGTTTATTAATTTTATGTTTAGTTTATTAGTTTAAGTCGCTGCGATGGAAAACCAATTGGGGGTCAGAGGGTCTAAGATGGCTACATGTAAACCATTCCCCTTATAATAAGTGACTACCGCAGCAAAAAATCGACTGAAATATACAAATAGAGTCAAAGAACCATTTCCGCTGGAAAGTTTACTAATTGTAGTACTATTTCATATTATATACAAAAAGTTCGCAAACTCATCGTATTAAAATGTAATATGAAACAAGTTTTAAAAACTTTTTACCTTTACGCTACACAAGTTGTAACTTTCTCGTAAACTTGGCAACAAACGAGGCGGTTAATGTACCTAAGGTTGCAAATCGAACCCGATAGAATTTTCATATGAGGACAAAAGCTGTCCCATTAACCCTTGAGCCGCCGCTCCACTGCGCACAATTGATACACCCCGAGTTGCCAACTCGCATCAAAATGTAGATGAGGGGTATTGTAGTCGTGACATTTTGCCGTTGTTCTCAATAGAAATTCCTACCTAACCCGCAACGTACGTCGCTGTTATGATATACCGCATCTTACAATACTTGCTTTACCGAGATAATGCGAAATATCTTTAAAAAATAAAAAGAATTTAGTTAGTTACAGCTAAAGTTTTCTCATAGATATATTGATGATTCCATCGTTAAGGTTCTATTTATGACTTAGTTCCGGAAACCTGTATTTTAAAACTAAAATATTAAACAACTATAACTAACATCAAGAACATCAGTTATTTGTGATATACTCGAGCTTAAGCCTAAGCTTTTTATGTTATTCAATTCTACATACTAAAACTTTATACTAAAAGATTCCAACTTTGGAAAACCTACAACACATTAAAAGTTTTATATCATTTCAAAATATATCAGAAACTTGACTCGTAGAGAACCAATACTTTCGAACAAACAAATTTAACAAAATAAATATAAATAAGATTGCAAAATATCAAGTACACCGGCATTCGAGCATCAAACTTTTTAAAGTTTAATGCTTCCGATACATAAAACTAACGATAGATATTGGTGCGGCGGCGACACGAAAACATTTCGGCGGGGACGATGCCATCGATGGACAATAAAGGCCTTTTGAGCGATAAACACTGATCTGCGAGTTCAACGACACATCGCAAACAGAAGTTTGGCGCACAGCCAATGTACCTGGCCCCGGGGGTGCGCCTTGAGGGACTCCTCGTGGGCTCACGTTCGCCGCGATGTGATAAAGGCTTAACAAATTGCGCCTAACTTCGGAGCACACGTCGCCGAATGTGAGCAGTAAATAGTTCCTTGTTTACCGGCAAAGTTTTAACTTCTCACTTGACTTTCGAATGACGGTAGCGTAATGGCTGCGTTTCCATTGTGCCGCAGCCCGCCGGCGCGGCGCCACGCCATGGAGACGCTCACTCGCCTCCATTGTCACCACTTAAATTACTTCCACGATGTTATTTAGTTGACACTAATCACGTTTGTTTTTGCATAATCGACTTAACATAAAATTGCGTTTATAACTGTTAAACTGATGTCTTATATTTTATATTAAATTTGACTAATAATAATCTAATATATAAAATTCTCGTGTCACAGTTTTCGTTCCCGTACTCCTCCGAAACGGCTTGACGGATTCTCATGAAATTTTGTGAGCATATTCAGTAGGTCTGAGAATCGGCCAACATCTATTTTTCATAACCCCGTTTAGTTTTTTTTTCTTCAACTGCGCGCGGACGGAGTCGCGGGCGACAGCTAGTAGTTAATAAAAATCTCGTTGCCTATTATAGTAGTCTTACACACCTATCTACACCTTAGTATATTTAAATATCGGTATGAATTAGTCAAACTATTGAAGTCCTCATATTCTAATATAAATTAAGTCTCAAGTTATTTAATTATTATCTTTAAAAAAAATATTTTAATCGTTAAGAATTTCTTCGTATGTTAAAAACAAATGCCCCGTAAACAATGCTAACTCAATAATCAGTAGAAAAGACAAAGAAAGTAAAGGTACTTTTTGTGCAGTGATCGCGCGGTGCATTTACAAACTCGCTCGCTCGCTCGCTCGCTGCAAACTTTATACGGACAAGTTTAAAATGAAGGATTGGAAAATTCGAGGCACAGACGCCGGGTATTATTGAATTTCAGCAACTTAACCACCTTTGATTATCAGAACGCGTTCACCTCGCGCTGCAGAACTTTCCATTTTGGTCACAATTCTTTTTGTTGCGTCAGCTGTTGCATTTTAGATATCTTTCGTCTTTATTAATTCTTATTTTTGTGGATATCTGTAAAAATTTAATCATTATTACAACCTTTATTCCAACTAACATTCAAAAAAGTTTACCATACAATAAACATTGAAAAAAATAGAATGAAGGCCTCGTGAGACGACATATGACTTTATTGAAGTTATACAAAAGAGCCCCAAAACATTTAGTTGTCAACTGAACAAGATCATTCGTCAAAAGTTCTTTGCCGTCTGTTAACTTGGTCCCGGGATAGAAGTGTCTCGTGCGTTTGACACGCGTCATTCTTACTTAACATATTTCTGGCTGAGAGACACACACGACACTTAGGAGTATTAAAAAAATTAACAAATTATTTTAGTATTTTTATATAATTTATAGTCAATTTGATATATGACTCTATTTTGTTTTAACAATTATTTTTAATGAAACTTACGAAGAAGTGAAGATAAATAACGCGTGACTAAAGATAATTATGTCTACAAGCTACAAATTCGATTGATCAAGAATATTTAATTCAAGAAATCGAAGAAAACTAGAGCCAAAACGATTCAGTCGAACAAGCGATTGACCTTAAACAACCTAAACGACAATTGCAAATCAAAATAAAAACTCAAGGATCTCGAAACGGTCAAGTGTCAAACTTGGCCAGTTATAATCCGATACTAACATTAAATTATCGAAAAAAATTGCTAGCGGAGGTAACGCAAAAACATTTCAGTATCGCCCCCTATGCTACGGCTACATAATAAAGGTCTTTCGGGCGATAAAAACTGATCAGCAAGTTAACGTTGGAAAAACACATTCTTGGCACTCAGCCAAGTTACCTGAGTAACACGGCGTATCTAAGGCAGGGACAGACTGAGTGCACTCACGATTTTTCGATGCGAAAAAGCTAAAGCAAATTAAATCTGCAACTAAAAGCTAAAAGGAACTAAATTTGTCCCAACACTAGTAGCGCGCAACGAGAGAAGTGTCTACGTATCATTTGAAAAAACTTCTGTTTTTTTTTGGAACGAAGTTCCTTATCGCGCGTTGTGAAAGGGGGCTAGACGGAAAAAATTCTTACGAAAAGTTGTCACGATACTTTTTGCTATAGACGAATGAGCGCTACTTCACCATGGCAACGACGTGACAATATATAACGAAAATTCATAGAAATAAAATGTACTTCTTGTGAAGACTTAAGTTTTTTATTCATAGAATAAAGATTGGTTCCTTCACTAATTAATTGAAAGGAACTTCGTTCCATCCGGGTGTCCTTTGACACCTCTCAAGTTTTTTTATATTGAGAACGGACCTTCACAATTTTATGGGTTTTTTCTACTTTAAAGTAAACAGAATTTAAATAAATATTATGAGCTAAAATTTGATAATTGTAGCTATTCTATAAATTGATAATCGGAAAATAGCAAAATAAAGATAACAATCTTACGAAAAAAAGAACAAAACCGGAATTCACTGCAGAATCGCTTTGTGTAGCGCTCAACACTTTTGTTGTTCCCTCGGCCTCCTGTCGGCAGTTGTCTGTATTTTTTCAGCTGCCAACGAAATAAACAGATCCCTGCTTTAAGAATGGGTACTAATTTATTTGAGGCGCCTATCAGAAACGGTTCTCAGAACAATTTTTAATCCGACAAAAAATATAACGGATGAAAGACCGTCCTGAGCAAACGGCTGCTAGGAGCTGCAAATAAACACATAAAATAAAACACATCCGTGCAATATGAATATAAAAAAGCACTCTAAATAGAGATAGGTAGAGAATATGAATGCTCGTTTATCATCAGCCTGATATACCTTTGTTTTTCCTCTTATATTCACGCACATGTGTTTGTTAGTTTTGGATTTTTTTGCGCAACATATTAATTTATCATCTTTGAATACGTTCCATCCATTAATGCATCTCATTTTTAATTAGGATACCTGATACAAGGTCAATTGTTATTTAGAGCGATAAACAATGGATCATAATAACTTAAACGTTATACCGTGTGTTTTTGAGTCCAAAATCTCCGTTTAAAATATAATATATCTATCTCTGTGTTGTCAAAGATATTGAGAGGGGTGACGATGTTTTTTACAGAGATTCTGGATTAAGAAACCCACGGTTAGTGGTCATAAATGACACAAGAGCAAAGGATGTTTAATATTTCTGACTGATTTAATCGTGTAACCAAGTCGCAGGCTTTAAGTAACCCAATCCTCATAAGCGCGAGACCCATCAGTCGTCATTACGCGGACACGACTCCCCCTTCTTCGTGTCCCTCTCCCCTTTGCCTGTACCCTCCCCCGCTCTCACCTACTGGGACCAAGATTGATATGGTCCCCGCCGCAACAACCACTGTGTTCTGACAGGTTGTTATTGAAAAATTGAGCGATAATCCCGCTGCGCCGCCATGTTGTTTAAGATTTTTTTTTTCTTTTCATGTTCACCGCCCAAAATTTTACAGAGCTTTATTCCCAGGGCTTTTAGTGACGGATGGATATTGAGTGGGATTTCGGTTTACGCGAACGCGAACAATGTAGACTATCTAAAAAAGTTTTAACAACTATTTAAAATTTCATCTTTTACCACGACAGAAAAATTGTCGTTGTTAACTTTTGTTAGATTCAATGTTTTACGTTATGTACATTTATACGAACTGAAGATTTTCAACAGTGAATAATATTATATTTTTATTTTTAATAATGAGATCTCCATTCGTTTGTTGCAGGCTGTGCATTCGTTAAGTTCAGCTCACACCAGGAGGCGCAGGCAGCAATCACCAGCCTGCACGGGAGTCAAACTATGCCGGTAAGCGTCACACTAGGTTGTAGTGTACGTCAGTCTCATATGACGGTACTGTCAAACATAAACTGAAGTAGAAGTATATTTCGTAATATCTTATTTAAAATCTACAACAAACTGAACAATTGTCATATTTCAAAGCTTTTATATTATGAATCGACGAAGTAAATGCAAACTCCACTATAAGTTCAAATACTTGAAACTTGTGCAGTTCTCAGGTACAGACGTCACTTAGAACATTCCAAACATTATCACTTAGCGACGCGATCCATGTCGCAATTGAAACTTCAGGTCCACGGTAACTTAGCGACGGCACTAAAAGTGATTCGGCTTTCAGGACAGACTTCAGGCATTCCAGACAGTGTTTCTAATTTAGTTAGAGCACGAACGTACGTACAAGTAGATGGCAAAATTAAATCTTTAACTAATGTTTTGAATTTTACAAAGTGAAAAATTAATTCAGAAATGTGAGATCAATCAATTTTGAAATTGGTATAACTTAGAAATTAAAAAAAAAACTAACTATACTACTACTTTTTAGTTTCAAAAATTATTCATTAATATAATTACTTTTTCTTAGATTATAAAAATAATTCTCACTATCAGCCCAATGGTATTGAGTTGTACCGCAGTGCCATACTGTATTTTCAGTAAACATTGCGAAGTTACAATGTGGATGTCAACACCGGCGGCGGTCGACTTGTGTTCCATTCGAGTGCGTGTTTGCGAGCTGCGGACAGACAGACAAATATTTAAGTGCGTTAGTTAAACACGGGTGGTAGCACGCTGTTTGCGACTGTACGGCAATGTCGCAACGATGTTTTTATTGGTGTCTGTACACAGACTATGATGGATACGTTTTATTTGCTCGCTTTGTGTTACGTTGTTTGTTCCGTGAATCAATCAGTTGCGCTTTTCATAATTTTATTACTCGTTGTATTTATTTTATTATGTTGGTAACAAAATTGATAAAATCATAACTGGTTATGCGGAAGTCACAATTAAGTACTAGTAATGTACTAATATTCTAAACTAAAGTAAGGCTTATTTAAGCGTTTAAAATATGACTGAACACATACTTGATTTCTAAACTGATAACTGTTCACATTAAAAATATCATCTGAACCAAAGACATAGGTTAGAGACGACAGATTTTACCTGGCGCTGTCTAAACACACCTATCGTCACAAAATACATTAAAATATTGTACTTTACTTCACACTATAAGAAGGCTTTAGTTAGGTCGAGCTTGCAGCAAGCCACTATAATGCCATAGCCCTCCAGCTATCATCTTCTGAATATATTATTCAATCGACATAAAGAAAGCTTAGGGGACATTTCTTGAAATTAAACAAACCGACTGCCATTTGCATGAAGAATGTCGAAGGTGCATTACAGCGAAAGAATTCCAGAACCATTATCATAACAAAGTGTTCCTTGAATAGACTCCAAGCATTGTCTGACCGCAGACGTGATTACGGGATTGAATTTAGTTTGAATTAATAGTGAAGGTTTTGTCTGCTGTTTCTACGAACTTAGCATCAAAAAGAAGATTTGTTACAATGGATTTAAGTTACAGGAGAGAGTTAAATATAACGGCCAATATTATGATTTCCTTAAGACTGAAAAAGATTTTACACTGTCCGTATTACCGTCGACTATTACTTACTGAGCGTCGGTGGCTCAGGGGTTAAGCACTTGACTTGCAATCTACAGGTCCTGGGTTCGAATCCCGTCATGTACCAAGGTGTTTTTCGATTTTCAATTTATATATGTACATTTATGCGACGCGACGTTCTTACTGTGAAGGAAAACATTGTGATGCAACCTGCACTTATCTGAGAAGAAATTCAATGATATGTATGAAGTCAACCAGCACTTGGTCAGCGTGGTTGACTATGGCCCAGTCACCCTTAACTTAGGGTAGGCTCCGAGCCCCTCATTGGGGACGTATAGTGAGCTGATGATGAATTACTGACTAAAGAAAAAATTGTTTCAAATGTTAGTTATGCTGAAAGAGCTATCTATTCATTAAACCACTTTTAACCTCAAAAATTATATAATTTTTATTTTCATGTATGCATACACAATAATATGCATAACAGTATACAAAAAAGTTAGAATCTAAATTTCTACATATATGCAAATACCTAATGAGAAAAAAGTAGTTGAATTAACAATGTACCTGTGGTCGTATAAAGTAGTATGAAGCTGCCGACGTACTAATTAAAACTTAAGCGGTCGACCGGGACTAGCCCGGACTGGACCGGACGGTCAGTTTTAGGAGTTTTCGCCACCCTCAAGTCAGCAGTTGCATGTTTACAGGAGCGGCTGCAATTTGTTTGCTGTAGGCAGATTTTTTTTTTCTCTAGTTAACATGTCGACTGAGCGCTGATTCTGCGATGGTGGACTCTGCAATTTTGTTTTTTTCCTGTAAGCTTTTTTCGTTGAAAAGTTTATCGTGAGTTTATTTTAAAGTAAATGATGTTACTGAATTGTTTAATTTACGTAACACAGACATAATTGCGAACAAAATTTTGTTAGAACATATAAAATCAAAGGGCGGCCAAAATAAACGTACTGTGACAAAAGCAGAAAATATGTCAAAAGACTTGAACAGATTAACAAATAATCGACTTTCATTTTTAATAGAAATGAATCCACTCCAACACTAAGCAATGAACTCGTTCAAAATAATTCATTTCTCGCTCTCAATACGAACAATCCGTTTCTAATTGGAGATAGCTGATAGATTCGTAAATAACAAATAAGTGGGGACACCTCGCGTTATCGCCCGTCGCGTTCTCGTACAATTCGATCAATATTTGCTCGAAATACAAGATTACAAGCAATGGAAGATGGGCCAGACAAAAACGTCATTAGGACCGAGTTGAGGGAAAATCCGCTGGGTGGCAGAGGGCGCCTTTGTGCTCGTGCTCAGCAAAAGGAATTATCGGGGAGAAGGTCGCAGCCGAAATTCTATTCTGATTTCGACGGAATCCCCTCCTCTCCCCTCCCCCTACTCGACCTGTCAACACTTCTGATAGTTAATACTTGATGACATATTCACACTTTATATACATATTCTAACATTTCACTTATATAACTTAATATATATAATTTTGAATAATACTGAATTCTAACTGTATTACTAACAGTCTGTTCGAAGTATTTATAAACTCTGCTTACCTTTCATGGACGCAAATATAAATATGTACTTTTATTTTAATCAGACTGAATTTTTAACTGTTAATAAAAAAAAAGCAAACCAAGGAAAAGAGGAGAATAGGAATTTCTTTAGCAAACTTCAATTAACAAAAGTAATAACGATCATAAAACATAATTTTCCTTATTTACTTTACAAAACGCGGAGTTATAAAGAAACAAGATCATTAGGTATCGTCCACTTTAGCGTTTTGTAGATGAAGATATAAATTAACAGGAAAGTGTTAAAGGCAGTCCCCGGGGCGGCGGCGGCAGCGGCAAATACTGCTCTAAACGCTTTCACTTTATTTACATGTAATAAAATATAAAAAAGCAACAACGTAGACTCTGTTGTTGAAGCAACTTTACAATTGTTTAACGCAATATTAGTAGAGTTAACTACTTCAAGCTAAAAGTTCAACATAATAAGTGTAAATATTCCCTATCTTAACAAAGGGTTACCATGATCCCAGATGAAAATGATTTATTTATAATTAATATTAATATATCAGAAGCGTACATAATTCACTACCAGTACCTAAGCCTAGTCAAATCAATAGAATTTTTTAAAGTAATGTTCAATTAGTAGAACAATATATTCACTAATAGAATCAGAACATAATGTTCTATTCTTTAATACATCTTAAATCTGTTTTGTTGTATTTGGGAGATTCGGTCAAGATGTTCGATTCTCTTATTAAAGGAAAAAAAATCTGTACTTCAGTCGGGATCACGTAAGGGCCGCGCCAACAAAGAGCAACCCCGTCACCCTCATCTGCTATAGTTTATGGGGAACAGGCTCTCGTGGATAACTATAAACTTGTCTTCTTTAGTAATAAGCCTTTGTTGTTCATGTTATTAGAAAACCTTACCATTTTCTTTACGATAGATTGTTTATTATTTAATGAATGAAGTTTTTATTTTGATAACGTTATATGGTAAGACCATACATAACCTAGTTTAAAAGACGAAAAAACGTATGGAAAAATACAGCTCAGTATTTCAATAGAGTTATTTTCATGATTAAATCTTAACAATATTATAAATGCAAATTTTTTGGTATATGGATGAATGGATGGATGTTTGTTTCAAGGTATCTCCAGAACGGCTCAACAGATCATGATGAAATTCAGCACAGATGTAGAACATACTCTGAAAGAATACATAGGCTACTTATTTTGTTTTTTTTATTTCCGCACGGATAGAGTCGCGGGCGACAGCTACTTGTTTGTATAAAAGAAGTTAGCTATAATAATCGGCTCTAATTACGCGTCATAGGAAGGAAAAATATTATAGAAGGTAGCAAGTTAAAAGTGCTCCATCCAACCGTCGTTACATTTTGTACGACGAGAACATGACCACGTAAGTTGTGTTCACCATAAATAAATCTTAATTAGTATAATGTATGTAAATGAGTTTAAGTAGACTCGCCGTGTTACAAGAACATTCACTTGTTTTACATTAGTCATATTTTCTATTTGCAACTTAGCGCTAAACAAGACAATTAAATTAAAAGATTAGAATGAATGTAAAATGGTTTTGCGCAATAAAATGGTAACTGGAATAAAGATACAAAAAAAATCTGTTGGTTGAAAAGTTAAGACTTAGGTATCACAACGTACCCATATAGTAAAGATATAAAGTTCTTAAAGTTACATAAGTTATGGTATTTTTTAATAAAAATATTGTTTCACTTCATATTGTTTCACTTCATATTGTACACTTTCTGTCAGTAAAATATGTACTGACAGGAAGTGTATTTCGTATAGCTTTCAAATATAATCTCTTAACTTGAGACAAATAATTTGAATTTTGCCAAAGCTTTCCTGAAAAAAGTAAGTCAACGAAACTTCCATTTTTACATAAATCGACGACCATCAAAAAGAGATCCAAAACGAGTTTGAAGATTGGAAGAGATTTAAAGTCGATAGCAATTTTTTTTCACTTTTCAAGTAAACTCAACCAATCTGCGAAGTCCATTTATAAGTCTATATTCTGAAGGAAAACTTCAAAGCCTTTTATTAATAAATTAAGGCGAAATAAGTACTTATTTTTCGGCTCGCTTAACTAAAGAATAATTTGTGGTCTTTTTATACGAATTTTATTTCATTCTACAGAATAACTTTTGCATTTATACTTGAAAATTAGTTTCAATATTTAAATAGTGACATAGGTGACGATTTAATGGCGTCAGTGAAGTAAATTTAATAATTAACTCATCTAACTAATTTTACTTCTAAAAAAGGAAAAAGGCCTATTCTTCGTAAACAAAATTAATTAAGTTAATTGTTAAAAGAATACGTCCATTGTCAATAATATTAGACACAATTAACAAGCAACTGTGTAACTAAATATACGATACTATGATAATCTCAATTGACCGACGTCATTCCCTAAATAATTCAACTTAGATTAACATCAAGGTAACTTAGACCGGCCACTTCTACGTAACTATGTAATATATATACCTCATCCAAGTCATCAAGGGGAGGTAACGAGTTAACATAATACAAACATAGCATTAGCCAATTACAAGCTGAGGGCGGGCTAAGACATACTAAGCTACATATATAATATGTATATCTACTTAGATATGTCATATCTAATTACGTTTCCGGAATATCTTATTAAGAGCTATTGAGAGTTAATGCGATTGAATTTTCGTTACTTTAATGTTTTATGGAGAACTAGCTGACGCCCGCGAATCCGTCCGCGAGGTATTAAAAAAAATCTCTATATGTAGGCTATGTATTCTTCCAAATTATGTTCTACATTTGTGATAAATTTCATTAAGATCCGTTGAGAAGTTCCGGAGATACCTTCTTATAAACATCCATCGATATAAACTTTCACATTTATAAGATGTATATTAATTTATTGTTATGAAAGTAAAAATCGTGACAACGATTTTCAAAATAGAAAGGCATAAATTTGCACTTTATACTTCCTTGGTTTGAGTGTACCATAAAATAAACGAAACCCCAATACCAAGGTTAATTCCTTTCTTCGTAGTTCGAAAAAACCTTAAAGACCTTTGTATTTAAAGAATACTACGAACTTACCTTTACTTAACGTTTGTAACTTTTTAACCCGTGCCATTTAAGCTAAGTTTATCAAAACAGCCATTTGTAAGGTCTCGTTGAACGTTATTTTAATTCCATCAAATCTCATTAAAAGCTTGTTCGTCGGGCAATCGCTGTAAGTTTACACCTTGCAATAAACACCGTTAGAGCGGTACTATTTACTGAGCTTATGAACGAGGCGGGCGCAAAATTAAGAGATTCTCTGCGGCAGTACAAACATTGCCGACCGACCCTTATTAAACCGGGTCCCTGTTTCGGGACGGCAATTTTAAAATGGAGACGCCGTGATAACGGCATATATTTGTTTAGGTATCAGCTTTCATTTCTTAATCACGTTGTAAAGTGCTAAGGAAATTTGTATTACGAACAAAGTGAATATAAACGGAAAACGGTTTTTTTTTAATTTGTCTATCACTTGAGAACCAATTAACATAACTTTGACCAAACTATGATCGCGGAATTTATCTCATAATCACGTAGATTATGCATATTTTTTATTACCTTGCCTTTGCACCTTCCTTTTTTTAAGCCAGAAAACAGTAAAACTTCCACCTAAATACCCAAATCATTTGTTGTTAACCTATAAAAAGTAAACTTTTCTTAATAATTTATCAGAATACTAGCTTTTACCCGCGACTCCGTCCGCGCGGAATAAAAAATAGAAAACGGGGTAAAAATTATCCTATGTCCGTTTCCTGGTTCTAAGCTACCTGCCCACCAATTTTCAGTCAAATCGATTCAGCCGTTCTTGAGTTATAAATGGTGTAACTAACACGACTTTCTTTTACATATATATATAGAAAGATATAAGTTAATCAGTAAATTCTAAAGAAGATATCTAAGATGTAACAAACTGCAGGATCAAATAAAATCATAAACTAACAATCCCGACATTACCCGAATTCAAACGTAGATAGTAGACGACTTGTAAACAATACGAGGTCCCCGGATCCGGAAGTACGGGTCCAATAAAAGTTCATCCCGATGATCCGGACGCCGGGGACCCGAGTAGTGAAGAAATTGACCCAAATTTAGTCCCTTTTTAAAACACGCTTTGCAAATAGGAAGAATTTGCAGGAATCACAGAAATGGTTTTGTTACTTTGTTTACTTTTAACTCCTAGTTGAATTTTTTTCACATGTGGCCTACAATGTATGTATATTGACCATTATATATTATACTAGCTGTCGCCCGCAACTCCGTCCGCGCGCATTTAAAAAATGGGGGGGGGGCGTTATGAAAAATAGATGTTGGCCGATTCTCAGACCTACTGAATATGCTCACAATATTTCATGAGAATCGGTTAAGCCGTTTCGGAGGAGTATGGCAACGAAAACTGTGACACGAGAATTTTATATATTAGATAACATACCCAATTGAATGTAAAGTTGCGAAAATTCAAGTAAAAGTGGTAAAAATTACCCTGTTCACGAAGTAATAGTAAAGATTTTACTTTGTTTAAATGTCATAATCGCATAACATCAGGAAGAAATACTGAATTATAAAGAATTTTAATACAAAAATAAAATAAATGAAGTGATTTTTATAAACAACTTAAAATATAGACATCATTTTTTAAAGCGAGTTCAACGCTTTGCTACAAACGCTACGTGCAGCTACGATATGCTACGAGCTGCTACGGACGGGTGGCGGGTGCACGTTATTGCGCCGCCGGACGGACGGACAATCGAGTTTATTGCTATAGTTGACTTCTATGTGTCATAACATACGACAGCGCCTTATATATCGGCCAATACTATTGCTCTAATGGGACAATAACGTTTTATTGCGCCGACCGATGTCCGCACCTATGACAATTGCTTTTTATTTGACTATTATTTGATTTTTTTATAACCCTTCTCTCGTTAATTCTATAAATATGTTTTACTAAACATGTACATGTTAATACTCATGTCATCAAGCCATTGATTTAATGTAACAATTTATATGATTTATTAGAACATGATTATGACTACTGTTATAGTTCGTTAGTACAATAAAAATTGTATATTCAATGAAAAGATGTTTTGCTCTGATTATACCTTATTCAACTCATGCGATAGATAGCGCAAAAATTACACGGAGCGAACACGCTTCGAGTTAAACAAACCAACTTTCATATTCTCGCAGCCAAAAGAACATGCTCTAATCTTGGTAGCTCGTACTCCAGTAATAGGGACGAAATTTATTAACATAAAATAACAAAGGCTAATTAACCCCAGTTTCGTTCTGAATGCCCGGAGCCCCCGCGCATAATGTTACCCTCGTGCTTCTGTATTAAATCAGCGCTGCATGTCCCCTCCCCCACACCCTCACTGCTTTCTTCCCCCGCAGAGGTCCCTCGGTCCCATGATACCAGAGCATACAGTTATAAGACCCTTTTTCCACTGAGAAAAACCAGCCACTCGTGAGCGAGTTCTGTGGCAACTACATCCTATAGCCAGTCAAGCTTGTAGAAAAGAGGCCTTAGGAGTATAAATACGCATACTTCTGTCTACCAACGCCATAACCAAGGAATGAAATATTGCTATTTTCTATTTACGCGGGACAGGAGTCGTGGGCGACAACTAGTGGTAAATATATGTACTTAAAGAAAATACTACCGTATATAATGTTATATTTTATTTTGGCTAAATTGTCTATAAAAAAAATCATACATTCAAACACACGCTCGTATTATATTCAGTGTACTATTAATTGTTTTTTACTTCAGGGTAATAAAATTTAACTTGTATTATAGAAAGGTATCTCTTGTATGAGTATCTTGAGCGCGAGACTTTATGTATGTATCGAGGATCCGCATTTTTGCATACTTAATAGGGATCAAGGTGTAATTATTCTCTCGTTAGTGGGAACCGATCTATACGATGTAGATGAACGAGCTTTACTTAGCTGCCAATTTAAAATGCACCTCGCTTTAGGCCATCTTTTAACATAAATCTACATTTCCATAGTCTACGTTATACGAATATCGTTAAAAAAAAAGAAAATAATTACTGCTCATTTTTCACAAAACATTTTATCTGATTAAACTGTTATGGAAAAGACTTATTAAATATCTCTTTGTTATTTTATCAAAATTCTTAACAACTCTGTCACTCTCTATTTATCTTTCTACATCTGTTATTACGTATTTCATTATAATCTGTAAGATATTATTTATATAACCTGTGCTACAAAGTCAACATATATTAGATAAGGTAAATAAGACAGAACAAAAGAAGTAAACAAAATAAAAGCTGCAATTTGTCCAATGAAATTGGTTACACACTACCCTATCGGGCGCTAAGTAACGGCAACAAGGACACAGGAAGCGACGCCTGGCGAGCGGCCAATGTGTTGATCCCTTACTTTATCTTGTTCCCCACCTTTTCTAAATCAGCCTCGCCTAGAGAACCAAACAAGCGAGGACACTCGGTCACTTGTTTGTAATTTTTTTTTATAGAGACTTTGATTGGTGGTAACAATAAGCGACAAATTACTACAATCGTTTAATAGTTGCCAGGAAAAACCTATTAACTATGTATATCTTTAAGCGACGAGTGCAACAGTAAATTTTGTGACACACGGTCTTAAACATGACCTATTGAATATTCTCTCAAAGACCATATATGCCAAAAAATTCCGCATTATTTGTAAGTTCATCTTTACTTGCACTTAGTTCGTCACGTCGTAGCTTAAGTTCGTGCGGGGTCAACTTAACTACGTGACGGTTTGAACTTGCAACACAAGCTCTCTCACTTTAAAACTTATCCCCTTCTATTAGCTGGCACAATTTATGGATATACATTTTAGAATATGACACTTCCGAGCTTCCAAGTTCATACAGTTACTATAAACTAAATAGTTACATATATAAAAGTACTGGAGTTTTACGTAATTTTACATAAATACAACTTAAGTTAAATTAGACATAAACGTTTTCCCTACTTACGTTAAATTAACGTACAATAATATTATCCGCCGCGGTTATAGTCATAACGAAATTAAAGAATCGACAAAAAAAGCTCATTCTCTTTCAAAAGTTCGATGACCTTAATCTGAGCGTTCCAGATTAGCTTTGTGGAAATCAGGCTCTGTTAAAGTCAAATAAAAGCTAATTGTCGGAGGTTGGCGCGTCGTGTAACCGGGAGCCAGTTTTAATATAGTATTCAGTCGGAATTACCTGAGGGGACGGCGAACGGTCCCGGACGGCAAAAATAAACGACCGGTGCACTTAAACATTTCGTATGCGAGTCCCATGCAAAGGCGTACACTTGAATAACTTAGGGTCTGTTTGCTTAAAAACTTGCATCTCCAAAACGCTCGTTTAGTCTCACATCGGGCGAGCGATTTGCATAGAATAGCAAGCGGGGTAAGAGCTCTCGGTCGCGAAATCTCGTGCCATTTGGTCGCCGGCGCCAGGTAGCAATTGCAGCTTCAAATGCATACTGAATGTTAAGACCGTTTGTGTTTTCGTCCTTAATTGGGCCCAGCCAAGTGCTACTCGAATATCGAATTGTAGATTTTCATCGCTAAGCTTTTTTGTACTGTTCTTACTGAATACTAAAACAAGGGACTTATTTGTCGAACTTTTTTTTCATTTATCGTTAGTTTCTGAGACCAAAATCGATGTATAAAACATTTTTCTTAGAAGTGTCTTATTAATTGAGATTAAATACTTAATTGTTAGTAACAAATATGTTATAGAGGTAAAGTTGCTTTTGGTATTTGACTGTCTCATGTAGGTTACTTAAACATAATATTTGGATCCTATGACATGGTTAAAACTTATGAGCATTTGATTAAATAAAAATATTTAATATTGAACAAAAAATATATTTAATACTCAGCCCTGTCACTGAATTACAATTAACTTGACACGAATAAATTTCTTTTTTCTTGAACATTTAAATCACAATTAAAGATCACATTACTGTGTAATGGCACTTAAACAGTAGGAATATTTTATTTAATTAGTTCACTGAGTTGTTCTTCCCGTAATAGTACAGACGAAACCTAATAAACATTTTAAATTTGTCTTAAAGGTCCTCGAGTTGTAATCCGAAGGGGAGGTAATAAATTGAAATTAACTGTACGTATCGTTTGTAATAAAATACGGTTGCCGCACTTTACGCTCCCGTACGTCCTAAAGGAGGGAAACAATACAGCTCGGTGCTCGGGACGCGGGGAAAAAATCGCTATACTTTAAGCGGAAAAAGCGCTGTTTTATAAATAAACAGCGTGCCGCTATCAGCTGTCGTCAGTCGAGCGACTTGACGCTCAGTTTAATAAAAAACCTGTTTAAAGGAGCCCTTATCACCGAGTATGGAGGCACTCAAGAGAGAATTATGTGAGGTAGTCGCTTAAAGATGAAAATTAATGAGGTAAGAGCGGCTTACAGCGCGGGTGCTCTCGGTGTGTCGCTGCCATTCTTTTAGCTATTTCTTTTTTACAGTAGTTGCGGGGGTAAAGGGAGGGGATTAATGGGAATGAATTAATGGTCCGAAGTAGTTTCTGTTTAAAGCATCTTTAAAGCAGAAACTCGGAGGACGCTTCGCGGTTTGATTTGCTAATTGCTTCAGTGCAGCGCGCACTCTATAGATAACGGCTATAGATAATGGCTCTATCTATAGATTCATTTTAATGCTTTGGTAGTTCATTGTTGTGGTGTAAATTGTTTGCAAACTTACATAACTGTAAGGCTTTATTAAATAATAAGCATTGACAAAGTATATTATCTTTATTTTACCCACACGCGTTATTTATGTAATTTATTTTAATCCAGTAATATGCACAAGAGCAAAGGAGGGGACTTATAGGTAGGAGAAATATTCTCTTTTTGTGCGTCCACTACTCTGTCGATTAAAGTTAGGCAACGCATCTGCAGTTGCGGATGTTTATAGGCAACGGTCGCTACACTAATTCGGCGAATTCAGGTTGCCGCCTTATAATACTCGTATATAAAGAAATATTATACTTGAAAAACTTACGTATACAATCTAGCTCTAAATAAGTTCAGTTTTATAAGCGTTATTACAACTTTTCCTATTCGACGTAAGCTATAAAGAATATTGGGTAAAGCGTTTACGTTGTCATTCAATAAGACTACTAATTTTATAGTTCGTATAGAGTTTGTTGATTAATACGAAGGTTGGAGAGTTATAGTCCGGACATTTATTGCCGGACAAATTCTGATTACCAAGCCCTTTCCTAACTTCTGTCGAAATACGGAATCGTAGAATATCACTAAGTAGTGCTGTATATACACTTTAGTAATGTTACGTATTCCGTCAAGATAAGACTAAGTATTTTTTATTATTATTATTGCAGAATATCAGCGGTTATTTCTACAAAGTACTAAGCACATTGCTGAGTAAAGACCTTATCCATTCAGCATTCAAACTTGGTCGAATAACACTTGTTCATTATTTTTTGTACTTGTTAATATGTATATGAATTTTGTCTTTTGGTTATTATGTTTTTTAGCAAGTATTTTTTTACATTATTTTATCTAATTTGTGAATAAGTGTACAATGTTTGCCTTCCGAATGAATTTAATGAGTTTGTTAATATTGTCTTTGTCATTCATTTATTATCTTACTAGCTGAGCCCGCGACTTCGTCTGCGGGAATTACTTTATTCGGGTAGCATTTTAATTTTTGAGGCTATAATAATTACAACTATACAAACTTTCATCTCCTATTCCCAAAATATTATCATTTTATCACCTTCCTAGCCGCTTCTTGTATTTTTTAGTTTTGTCTTTTCAACATCTATAACTGTAACAGATAACAAAAAATTGCTTCAAAACGTATTAAAAATGTAAAGCTAATTTTAATTTTTCACAGCGTTTTATGCTTCTTCTTATTAAAGGTATGAATACACCTAACCAACTTTTATTATATTTAGGGGAACCTATCTACTAATTTAGTGTCAATAATCTAGTTAAGTGACTTTAAAATAATTGAAAATTCTGCTTACTTTTAATGAAATACAAAAAGACTTCATTATTATTATCACTTAATTACTTATTCGTGTCGTTCGTGTGTACCTGGCCTTAAGTCATAGCGTCTCAAGAGCAGGTCCGGCCATCGTTCAGTCACGGAAGTCTCGGGGGAGAGCGGGAAAAATGAGCCACGCATTATTTCTTGTACAGCGGCAATCAGGATAAAGGATAAAGTAATGATCTTTGGACCGTGATCTCACAAATATATAAAATTTGAAGGTATTCGCATAATAGTGCTAAGCCTGCCGCAAACATACGGTGTTATATTAATATTAGTTTGGTGTTTATCTTTTAGATTTTTTTTACAAATTACTCTTTACCTAGCCTTTATACTTTTGTCCTATTTTCAAGTTTGTGCCTAAAATATTTAGTTTCATAATAGAGGGAAAATACATAGTTCGAATTTCTCAAGTTTCTGACGTCTCGCCACCGGCAAGCCAACAAAAATTCAATCCACCAACTTTTGGAAATTTGAACTGCGCCCAAGAATGTAATTTCACTTCGGAAACTTAAATAAAATTATATTTGAACTATTCTATAATATAGTTATGAAACTTATAGTTTAATAATTTAAATAAACTAAAATTATTAATAATAATGTTCTAAACTGAAATACGGACATAAATAAAAATAAATTAGTCATAAAAAATTGTAGTTTATTAATTTTCATTTTGTTATTTACTCTCGTATAGGGCGAGTATAAATAATATTTATATTAATCTAGCCTTAGAGTTTATAAAGTTTTCTTATAATTCATAAAGAAGGGGAATCTCTTCATTTTTTTATGTAATTTATGAAGACCTTCATAAATATATCGGGGTAAATTCTAATTATGGTAGGGATACATTTTATGGACTTATAATTTTATTACTTTGGCGTCATGAAAGTAAAATTGATTACAATGGAATGTTTTCAAGATATACGGCGCATACTTTTAATTAAGGTTAACTTTAAAAAGGAGTTAACTAGTAAGACTTAATAGTGGAAGACGCTAGCAACAACATCTGTTACACAAATGGGTCGAATCACTGGGTACAATACCACGACCACACAGAAGACATGCGTCAAGTGGAGGCAAATCCGCGTACAGTCTTGTGAGTTTGCCTGCCGGAGGCCTAATTTTAGTCCTTTAGACGCATATGAAGAGGAAATCTTTCTGTGCCTCCCCCTCTCTGTCGATTAAAGTAATCTAAAATTGCAGATGTGTAAATAATATGTAATAATGTGTAATACGCATGCGCTCGCTTCGTTTTCCACCTTATACTATAATAATGCATATAAAGACATAAATAAGACAAATAAAGAAAAGGACTTTCCTATTTAATATGTGTGTACTTCAATTCAAAAACTAATTTAGAATGCAGCAGATAACCACTTATCCTTTAAACAATGAAATAATTATCAAAATCGGTATACAAATTGAAAATTAACGAACTAATACATCGTAGCGTGCCTTTAATTTTGTCCAGCCGCGCGCCGCACTAGCATTTTTCGAATGCGCGTAGTTTTTAATTATTTAATATCTCCCAAACTATTGATCAGAATTACATAGTTTAAAGGCTAATGTAATCTGCATTTAATACTCTAGCCATCAAACATATTTATTTGGATAAGGATTCATATCGAATATAATATAATAGCGCCGTAAGCTTACGACGCTGTTTTTCGTGTGCATTTTAATCGAAGTTTGTTCACAATAACATGGTTTTTGTGAGACATCCATAGATGATAGATATATGCCACCGAAGACTTTTATTTAGCAAATTTAAGGATCTATAATTACTCCATACTTATTTTTATGTAAGTCATATAGTTTGACCTACGTAAGCCCAGAAAGCAAATTTGTGCTTTTCGTGTAGCATTTTTCGTTTCCGCGTAATTTTATTCTTACGATATCTCCTAAACTATTAGACAGAATGATATAGTTTCAATCGCAAATATAATCTACATTAAATTCTCTTGATAATGAACATGTTTATTTACATAAGGGTTAATACTGAACTCGAATAATAGCGTCGGAAATAGGGCATGAATTTAATTGATATTTCTGAAGAAAAAAATGGTTATTGTGAGAAAACTATAAAAGATAGATATATGCTATCGCTGACTTTTATTTAGCACATTTAAAGAGCTACAATTCGCCATACATCACTTTTATGTAGGTCCTATAGTTTAGCCTACGTAAGCGCTGAAAGCAAAAATGTCCCTAATTTTCGTAACAAATTTTGAAGCTGTATTCAAAATCTACTAGTTATTTAAAAAAAAAACAAAAAAATGGGACCCACCTGCAAGCACTTCCTTTCGATTAAAATATTTTTCATCAAAATCGAACCACCAGGGGCGGAGTTTCGCGGTAACACACATAAAAAAAAAAAAAATACAGTCGAATTGATAACCTCCTTCTTTTTGAAGTCGGCTAAAAAGTTACGGATCGTCAATTAGTAGACAAATTTTAGGCACAGCACACTCGTATGTTTTATACTAGCTGTCGCCAGCGACTCCGTTTTAGTCTTAAAAAAATAATTAATAAATATCTATGTGTTCTTCCAGACTATGTTCTAAATCTGTGCCAGATTCTTCAAGATCCGTTTAGCCGTTCCCGAGATACCTTCAAACAAACATCCATCTATCCATCTAAACATTCGCATTTATAATATCAGTATTATTTACGCTTATAGTATTATACGAGTACTATGAATATTGATAAAAGAGATCCGCTGTCACGTAATATTTGTGTCATTATTAATATAATGCTTACACACGACTCCCTGGGGTATCAATTAATGACTGATCTGTTGTAGCGTGAAATTGACGCGCTATTACGCTCCAATACTTACTTTATAATTATCATGTGCTTACGGTAGATATTGATGCATGATCTACTACATGAGATTAGATATTACATATTTATCAGATACATGTTCAATTATTAGTTTGCAAATATAATTATAGTGCAGATTATAGTTAGATAATGGTACATCCTTGTTTACTTATCTTTATCCTTATATTCGTAACTGAGATGAAATATTACGAAAATTCGTTGAGACATAAGAAAATGACAGAAACTTGTTTCTTGTGTCACTTCGGAATGACTAAATTTTAAAAACAATGAAACAAAGATAATTTTTAGTGTAAGATAAAAAATTAGACGAAATTATATTGTAGTCTTCTGCTTGCTTCTGCGATGTCTTTCAACGAATTTATATACAAATGAAAAGACGGCTTAAAATCGGAAAGGGATCTCCTTGAAAGGGACTAATTAATTAATATTTAAAAGGGCTCCGTTATTTAGCCTCGTTATTATACTTCGTACTTACGTTTTGTCATAATGTAAATTGATTACTTGCCGAGTAATAAATGTAAAATTTTGAATCCATTAAGTCAAAGTTTTGATATTAAGTGCGCACCTTAATTTTGTTGATGGAAAACTTGACTCGGCCTAAACTTCTTATGAAGAAGTTTTTTTTAACTCTCCATCCCTCGCTACACCCCGCGCCCCCGCTAATGAAGACTGAACTCGATTTTCCGACGCGGCTTCCGTCCGCGAACTTGGAGCGAGCGACTTAGCTTTTACACGTACCTTCCCTTCTCTCTTTATTTAGGCTTATTCCTCATTAATTAACTTTCCTTACTTTCATCTAAACTCGACCATGTTAATGTTGAAATAAAACTTAATTTTAATTATATTTAAATATAACTACTTGTGACAATCTGTGACGTATCATGTGTATCACAAATTCCTTTAGAATTTCTAAAGCTTCTTTCAAACAAAAACAAAACAAGTAAATAACTACAAGTCTTCAAATGAGCTAGTTAAACATATAAATAGTTTGAGAGATGTTCTCTTAGTTGCTTATGTGTCGTTAGTGATTTAAATGCATGAAAATCTTGTTAAAAGCTCTCAAGTTTTATTTGTTCGTGTCTGTCTGTTCACCGGCGCTCAGTTATAAAGCTGACTGCTTGTTTGTGTTTAACAATGCACCAAGTTGATGACATTCTCGCGTTCCTTTTTCGAACTTTCACGACGGCCGTGCAACGCTAAACTAAACGCATACTTTAATTTTTTTATTGCTTTTTCATATTCTTTCATAGCGTAGTATTCGAATACTTTTAAATTCTTACTAATATTATAAATACAAATATTATGGATGGATGGCTGTTTCTCATCAGTTATCTTCAAAATAGGTAAACGGATCTCGGTGAAATTTTTGTATAAATGAAGAACAAAGTGTGGAAGAATATAAATGTTACTTACTAAGTTTTTCTTTTCTAATTCTGCGCGGACGGATTCGCGGGTGAGCGCTTGTTACATATAAAGGTTTGAAGTAAAATTTTTCGTAATATAAAACGACGAGCAAACGCAACCTTCAAAACTATAAAAAACAATACTCCTTATTAATTTAAATTGTAACAAAACCATAGACGTATTTTATAAATATAGAAGATAATAAATAAATAATATTAGGTAAATAAATTACCCTTCGACATTTGATCTGGCATTAAAATACGAGGAGGCGGAACCAATTGTCGGAGCTAAACAAGCCTACTCCAAGTAACCGTAAGGCGATGTCCACATTGCATACAGATTAAATAAAACATTTACTTAAAGAATAAAATTCAGATTAACAATTGTTTATACCAATACCTTAACAATGACCAGATGAATTATCTCTTATTAGTAAAAAAATATAACACAACATTATTTTGAAATTAATTGATTATTTCACGTTACATTTAAAATTTATTCAATCGTAATTAAATCGATTATGAATAAATATTATATTAGATGGATAAAATATTTCATTCAAGACAATTTGTTCCAATTAAATTTCTTCATTGAATTTAAAAAAAACATAGTATCATATAAAGAATTATTTATATACCACGAAAGCACACCCTAATGTTCACAACTAGCCAAGGACCCCGATCTGTTTTCGCGAGAGAAACAGAAAACTCCTTTCACTATAATTGGCCGATGAATAATACAAAAGGTAGTTATTGCAGACATCCTAATCCGTAAACAATTGACCGTATACTTTAAGAATCTTCACTCTCAAGTACAGCTGATATTTCAAACTTCAATCCTATTATTATAATACTAATGATAAATGGTAAATACTGAAGAATCTAAAATAAGAGCAAATAATTATTTAAACCAGCGACATATCGTTGTATTCATATTCTTCTTTATTTACTAACAGTTGTCGCAGACTTTGTCCACGCGGAATAAAAAAAATCTATTAATAAATATAGTTTATGTCACCCGGAGATAGTGTAGTTTCCATATAGTGAAAGAATTTTTTATAACGGTTCAGTAGTGTTAGTTAATGAATGAATATTTGAGCCTTTTTATTTCTTAATACTCGTAATATTATAACAGTATGAAGATTTTAGTTGGAAGGTTAATTTTTTAAACATTCTTCTGTTACTGTTACTCGTAGCATGTCACGTATAATCACGAGGACGTTGAATTGATATTCAAGACACCTTAATTATCTAGCAATTAAAAAAATAAATTAAAACACCACAACAGATTATTACGCCGGTGCCTTAAAATTTTATTTTATTTAGTACGTGGTAAATATACTGAATCTAGTAAAAAGTTATTACACAAAAAATCAAGTAAAATATCTAACCGAAGTATGATGTTAACAAGTCGTTAGAACTAACTGTAAAAAATATTGGACGCATCAAACGATTCCCTCCGACCGCACATCGCGTACAAACAACCACTAAAGCAGTTAATACGAAAGAAACGAGGATGTTTAACGCTGAGAAATAAAAGCAAAGGGAGTAACTCGAACCTGCCGATCTCCGAGCCAAATCGGTATAAAGTGACCCTATAGTCGAGCCATTCCAGCCCTTTTATTGCCAGGGTAAACTTTAAAAGATTCCAATTACGAAGGCGGTATAAAGGCGAGGCTTTTACACTGGCCCTCTCTTAACGAACAATGACTTATGAGAGAAGCCTTCGACACTACCTACTATTTATATGAGGGAATTACAGGCCTACAAAGACCTTCATACTAATAAAACACGGCCAAAGCTGCAATTAGACCGGGATGCTTTCGGGCGGTATAAAAGCGGTTAGCCCGCCTGTTAGTCCTCAATCCCGAGCTTTTTCTTTGTTGCGGCTAATGAAAATCCATTCGCAACCAAGATTGCTAGATAAGCGGCTGTGCTATATTAAACTAAGATTTTTCAATTATAAAGTACAAACACAGCGCAGTGGTCTATGTATTTACTTCACTTATTATTTGTAAGATATTTTTATATATCTTTATATATTCGATAATTTGTTAAATGCTTAGTTGGTAACAAAATAAAGTACTTGTTAAAAAATAAATATTAATAAATATTTCTTTATATTTTACTAACCTACTACAATGATTATTTTAAACAAGAAGGGAATTTCAGAATTTGTCTAATAAAACTGAAAACTGTGTCAATTAATGAGCGAGATTTATGTCTCAATTATTAATTCCAACATATTTATAACAACGTTACAAACTTCACCCGATAAATCTAAAATTGAAATTGCCTCTAGCGTCTCCAACTAAACTATAATTATCCGCATGTAAATCTCACACTTCTCAGCAACGTTTTATGTTAGTGAATCTCAACGGAAACCTTTCCAAAATTAATTAAACATACTTGTTTTAGCGTTAACATTAACAACCATAAACAAGTCTGTTAAATAAGCGACAACTTACAATTAGCGCCCTTTGTATCCGGTATGAACCAGTTCGAGTCGGTCTAGAACCGGTTTAATCCTGCCACCGACCAATCACGTCGAGGTATTTGTGTTTCAATTAAGTGGGACCGAATCTGTGGTTTTGTGCTGATTAATCGAAATATTCAAACTATAAAGTGCTCGGGGGGTACGGCTTTGGAAATAAATAACTTTCAATTTATAATACCTATTCCCAATTAATTTAGACAAGTTGGCTGTTTACCGAAAGCTTTGTGCTATAATTAAGGATGGCATCCAATCGTATTTACTCCGCCCCCTACGGTAGAAGGATAAATTTGTGATTCCTGACAAATACTGCGGTCTAATACTTACTATAACCTATATTTCCTTCGGAAGTAATATTCCTTCTTCGAATGGGGTGTAATTAATAATACATTTTTGGTTTTATTATCCGACTAGCTGTCGCCCGCGACTCTGTCCGCACGGAATTAAAAACGTAATAAGTAGCCTATGTGTTCTTCCAGACTATGTTCTACATCTGTGCCAAATTTTATCAAGATTCTTTGAGCTGTTCCGGAGATACCTTCAAACAAACATCCATCCATTTAAACATTCGCATTTATAACATTAGTAAGATTATTATTATCGGAACGTTGCAATGATAGCACAGCAATCTTTTGACCATTTTCATAGCATAAATACATTTTAGAGGTTTCAGTCTTTAAAATTATAGTACACTTACGCAAAATAAGCATAGTGGCATAAATATAAATAATTATATGTTGTTACCGATAGTAACTGTATTATATTCAGGAAGTACTGTATATAGGTAGGTGTGAGAGGCAGGACAGCGGGTGTCGCTGTGTGATGGCCATGCATACATTGCACGCTACTTGATAACCTTTAAGCTGAGGTCACACTAGAGTGCATCCTTATACAATGAATGACAAAAAATAAATCACTAGTAATGGTTTATACGTGAAAACAATCAAAATATTAATCAACAACACTACCCACACTTATGACACTAAAGTAGTGATAAATTTTACCTACGTCTTTGAATTAAATGATACTGAATAGTGTACAGTTAAACTTATTCAATTTTAATTTATAAATATTTTTTTGTTCTTTTTCCCGGATTCGCTTGTTTTATTGCGATATATATAGATATATATTTTTAATCATTGTCTCATTCATTGCCATTACAGTGTATGTACATGGCTTTATATACATGCATCTACATCCGGCGCGGCATTACGTGCATTGTGCCGCCAGCTGGAGGTCATTCCGTATGCGGCAGCCGGTCCGTACTCTACGCTAAGTATAGCCTGCTACTGTACCACTGTAACTGTGCACTTACGGACAAAGCCTATGTACAATGTGTCATTGCATTCAGTTATTTTTAATGCTAAACTCATTTAAAGTATCGACATATAAATAAAATAATTCTAATTTATTTTAGGGTGCAATTCTCACTCGAATACAAAGTGTTAGGAACAACCAGATCGAACTTAAATTCGATACAATTTCTGAAACGCGACAAAACAATTTGTTGAAACACATTTAAGAAATTATACAAACATGTTACAACATTAAAAGAACCCCATAGTCATAAATTTGTAGATTCCGGTTGTGATAACGTCGTGTTTTAATAATTCGCTTAAGGCACCGTAAAATTTTATACAAGTGAAAAATAACATGCTCGTGATAAACATCTAAGTTACGAGTAGTTTAGTGTGTAGCTATAAATATCTTTATTTTCTAATATTATAAAGAGAAAGGATTGTTTGTTTGCATTAAATAGGCTCAAAAACTACTGAACCGATATGAAAAATTCTTCCACTGTTGGGCAGATACACCATCGCCGGGTGACTCTATTATTACACTAAATTATATATATATTTTTTTAATTCTGTGTCAACAAATCGCGGGCAAATGCTAGTTATCTTTATTTTTATAAGTAGTTTAATGTAAGTAACCTACCTTATGCGCATCCAAACCTGCAAAAATCTATAATTCATCAAATAAGAAATCTAATATTAGTAAATTAGTTTTTCGTACTTACTATTATCATACAAAGGCCAAGAAGGTCACAAACAACTATTTGGGTAACTTAGACTTTGGTATTGATCAAAAACTGATTAGCGGTACATTACAACATAATTTACGTTTGAATCTGCCATTGTGGCCTCCACCCTCCCTCTCCCCGCATCCTGCCCCGCACACCGCACAGACCATTAGGTGCCGGTTTGGCAGGAAGCCCTCTGTCTCCGAGCCTCAGTTATTTACCGTTGATCACGATCTGTCCACAGACTGGACGCACATAAAGCATTCCGTTACGTGTTGCGATATATCAAACCACCTTTTGTTCATTCTAGCATCATTTCCTAATACACTAACTTGTTCATGTTCATTCTAGCAAATTAAAGGACTTAGATTACTCAATAAGATAAATACAACGTTATTCAGAATGTAATCAATACGTGAAACCATCAAGAAACACTATTGACTTTGACCAATATTGTTTAATACAATAGAACAGTATTTATAAAGGCTATAGACTCATATTTTAAGCGGACGGTGGCGCGGGCAACAGCTAGAATTCCCATAAATAACAGATAATTATAATTTAAAGTACATTTAAATATCACCGTATCAATTACTTCATCCTATCCGGTGCAGGAGTACGCGTTAGAATGAATTGCAAGACTCCGCGGACAGACAACAAAACGATGCAATTAATTGAAACGGTCTCGATGTTTGCTCGCAGTAAACGACTGTACTGCAGCTCGCTGCGGTTATTACTCGACTTGACGACTGTACTTTGTGAACTGCTATTCCAATTCGAGATTGTGTATTATAAACTGACTAGAAGCTATTACGATAGGTTATATTGTAGAAGTGTGCTCGAGAGAACGTTACAATTATGTAGTAAGTCTCTCAGTTAATAATACAATTTTGTTGCACTTTACGTTAAGTCTGATTGCATCTGAAATGTTTTATATTTCTTTTCTTCGTTTCTGCGTACGCTATTAAGCTTCGTCTGGGCCAAAATCAATGATATTCTTTGTACTCATTTTTAAGCTTACACAGTTTTATTTTATTACAAAATCAATAATTCATTTTGTTAAATTAATGTAAAATTACAATAATATTACGTGTGCATCTGTTTGCTACGAGGCGTAGAACTGGCCTCTACGGAAAAGCTCTACTGGGGGTGTGCGAAAGATCAAATAAAATTGAATCGAATATTAATATTTAATTCGAAATTCGAAATTGGAATCCAATTATTCGAAATTTGTCTAATTATTTGATTTTCAGTCGAATTATTCGGGAGCATTCGAATAATTCGTGAGTTCCAATTATTCGTAGACTCCTATGGTTACTCGAAGAAAAATATCTATTCTTGGAATATAATATCATGCTTCATATTACTTTCCACGAAATTATATCACAATATTATATCAATTATAGTTGAGTTTATTCACGTGAAATATTAAATCTATTACACGAACGATAAGAAATGATCAATGGCCTTTGACATTTTATTATTAAAATAAAAAAAATGAAACTATCATACGATGAACCTTAGAACTGATGTTAATTAATCATTCAATATTAGTCAACATTTTCGTCTAATTCAAAATACGATGTGTTTGTCTTAAACTGTAAATTAAACAGTAAGAGTAATCTCTTTAGAAGAGTCCTCTCTTCTAAAGAGATTACTCTACTCTTAAGTTGTGCCACAACAATGAAGTAGGCAATATCCCTTTAATTGGACTTAACATTGTAACGAATGGGTCCCGTGTAGCTCGTAACGTGGAAAGGGGGACAGAACTGGGTAATAAAATCCACACTATCATTATTATCATAGCCGTTTACAATGGTGGGGGCTGCCCCAGTGCCCCAGATTAAGAATGATATACTGATTACCAACATACAATATTTTACAATATTGTTGGAATACTTGTGTTTTATTACAGTTTTGCATTTAGAGGACGCATGGTTTAGTTAAATCCAGCTTAGAGTAAAGTTTTTTAGTGATAAACTTTGTTAAGCAACATAAAGATTACTTACTACTCGTAATGATCACATGGTAGCCACGATAATATTTTTTTTTATAAAAATTAACATATATAAGATTATCTAGATGTTATACTGTCTGTCTCAAGAACAAGACTGTTAATGTTAACGTTTCGCAATAATCAAGTCGTACCTTAACTTCTGTAGAGGGCGTTCGAACGTTATTCTTAAACTAGGTCGTAAGCTATATTCGTTCCCGAGGGAGCCCGCTGGGGAATCGGCTGGATTTAAGCGAAGGGAACCTTATGAAACAAAGCCGTGATAACGTTTAAACGACTTACGAAACTATCTTTATTGTGCGCTTTTCCTTTGCAGACTTCTGTGTATAGATAGTCAACTAGCAGGTATGTCTCCATTGAGGGGCTCGGAGCCTATTCGAAGTTAGGGGTGTATCAATCACGCTGGCCTAGTGCGGGTTAGTTGACCGGGATAACTTACAACTAATTATTTTGTTTAAAAGTTAGTTATTAATAGAATCACACAATCAGATATTTTTGTCACTTAGCGAAGTGTCCACCAATACTTTCAATTTCGTAAAAAAAGTACAGCTAAATAACATATTGCAAGAATAACCGGCATATAAATAATAAAAAAAATATCCAACAAAGCTATTCAATTTATAACGTGAAGTAACAAAACTACAACTGCTTTCCTAGAAGCACAAGCACCAAAAACTACACGCCTAAAACAAATTTTGAGTACAATAAACAAAGAAAATGGACCGCCAACAGCCGGGCAATTACCCCTACTTAACATCGGTGAAGTGGCGCAGGCTCTACGGGCTAACTTTGCAGGCTCGATGCATTTTTGGATGTCCGCCCAATACTTGTTGCAGCGCAGAGGGGAACGACTTGTTGCTTCGCCGGGCCTACGCCGGCTCTACGTATTTTTGCCCTGGGAAATACATAATGAATGCGCTTGCCGTTTAGTTCCCGCATTGTAGTTTCCAGAGAACGGAATCGCCTTTGTCGACCTAATGGGGGTTTCATTTTTAAAGAGTCTCTTTTCCTCGCGTTACATTTGCCTTTCATAGTTGGAAGCGTTTGCCTTTTAATTATTAAATACCTGTTTTGGTGTACTTTTGCAGCCAGTTAACGTTTGTTGAAAATTTGCTGAATGGCATAAAATAAGACGTAAAAGTAAAAAAGGAACATGAGTTCATAAAATAAATATAAATTAGTTTGCAATCATAGAGTCACACGACAATAAAATTTATTTGTAGCAAATGTAAGTAATATAAATGTAATCGCAAAACTACTACCTTCCAACTTGTTTATCTGAGAATGTGTTGTCGTAGGGCGCGTCCTCGAGCTTGGTAGTGAAGTTCGCGGACACTGAGAAGGAGCGTCAGCTGCGGCGCATGCAGCAGATGGCCGGCAACATGAGCCTGCTCAACCCATTCGTCTTTAACCAGTTCGGCGCGTACGGCACCTACGCGCAAGTCATCACTGAGCAGGTATCACTCACACTACTTTGTCATTCGTTTTAAGTGACCGCTGCCCGTAGACACCTACATTTGAAAATGCGTTGCCTACTTTTAAACAATAAAGGAAGGGACGCACAGGAAGTAGCACAGTATATTTCAACTTTCTTTGGAACCTCTACAAAACCAACTCTCCACACCTTTCTTATAACAAAATGGTGGAAAAGGGATGACTACTAAAATTTATTATCCGGTACGTACCCTCATCAGACGAAACGCGGGTTATTTCCACTTCACACCTGTCTTCTGTGTGGTCATAGTATTGCATCGGTCGCCCGTACCATTGATGACGTCCAATGATGATGATGATTTCGTTGTATTGTCATGAACATCTTATTTAAGCTTAATGGTGTAAAAGTACATTTTTAGACCGTTATTATATATATGGTACATACTATAATTTAAGGAACTTACGAAGCAATTTTTTTCGTAATCTTTTATTGCCAAAGACCCTAGTGGTCGTGAACTAATATTTATTGTTGTATAAAGTTTGAAATCCCGCAGCAGCAGGCGGCGCTGATGGTGGCGGCGACGGCTCAGGGCTATCTCAGCCCCATGAGCCTCGCATCGCACGCGCTCAACGGCATGCCCAACTCGGTCGTGCCTCCTGCCTCTGGTATCACCACTGTTTATACATTTATATGAAGCGTATCATTACATCTGGACGGATAACGATGTTGATGATGAAGCAATAAAAAACTATACCTCTACACTATTTTTATTCTTAAAAAAAAAGAAGTCATAGAGACCAGTTATTGCCTTTTGGGATTAAACTTTTAAAATATCATTAACATTAGATTCGGTAGTTTATACTAATTTTCATGTTATTATTATTTGTATGAAGTAAAAAGGCAGTGAACAGAGTTGTTCAACAATAAAGTCTGGGACGAAACAGTCAAGTCGACTTCTGAAACCTTTAGATCTTTTACTAAGTAATTAAAGAAATATTTGCCAAAAGAAAAGGTTTCGTACTTAATTTTACTTCAAACAATATTTCGTACTTTTACGTCGACCTAATCATTAAAATTGCTTTTTTTCAAAAAGAAATTTTTACTTACTTCAAACAAATTAAGGTAGAAAGGGTTAAGACGTAGAACATTGGAAGACAGAAGCCTTTGTAAATAAACTTTATTTAGTTTTTAACTTCATTCCCGGAGTCGCACTGAAGAACTTTGATTTGACTTCATAAGTTTCTTAATTAGTCAGGTAATAAGAAATTTATCAGCTAAGATGTTGTTTCGCTTTTTTCAAAGACGTTAAAACCAACAAACAATGTTAATTATACTGTCCATATAGCCGTTTATAATAAACCAGCAGAAGTTATTCTTACTTATACCTAAATATAAAATTCACGCACCGACTCAATGAGTAGTTTCACCAGTAACTCTAGCTGTTTATTGCAGAGAACTTCTCCGGTTTGGCGATAGGCACGGGCGGCGGGCAGCCGTTGAGCGGCGCGTTGCCTTCTCTGCCCTCGCCCACCATGCCCGGCTTTAGCATGGCCGCACAGACCAACGGCCAGCCGCCACCGCAGGATGCTGTCTACACCAACGGCATCCACCAGACCTTCACTGGACGTAAGTTACAATACACCTTTTCAAAATACTTCTTCTATACAAAGACAAAAGTAATAAGAGATATACAAAGAAAAAAGGTAAAAGATATTGCTCATTTAAATCCAATCAGTGGTATTTGCGACATGAAAGCAGTTTTCAAAAAGAAAATGCAAAGGAACTTTGAACTGCTTTGCATTTGATTTTTTTGACTATGTGATGGATGGTAGCCACATGGTGGCAACGCTATTGCTCATTCCTCAAATTTTCTTTTCTCTCTCTCTCTCTCTCTCTCTCTCTCTCTCTCTCTCTCTCTCTCTCTCTGTATCGTTTCCTAATCCTTGAGACCACTCTTCTCAACTGCGAAATTCTCGTAGAGCATTTCTCAACGACAATTCATCTAATTCTGACTTTCTAACCGCTTTTGTAACCCCATTGGATCAGTTAACGATAGTAATAAAACATTCTATAACTTGGACTTTCCAGCAGTCCCAGTGACGGCACAGGGCCTGGCCAACGGCGAAGCCGCGGCGCTGCAGCACGCCGCGTTCTCCGGCATGCAGCCCTTCCCCGGCGTCGGTGAGTAACGCACGCATATAACGCTTGCTTTCGTCGTCTGTAGTACTCTCATCTGCGTTGAAATCTTTAATTACTATCCATACGGTTTCTAATCAAAAAGCTGGAGTGATGCTAAGATAACAATTGGTGAAAAATCCATCATAACATGGTAGAACAATAAATTTTCAAAGTACAATTCCTCTGCAATAACATTTCAAATTTTCCTCTTGATAGATTGCCAAAAAAGTATTCACGATTGAATCGCAACAAATTGTATTGAAAAATTTTAAGCAAATTTTCGCATTACTCGACTTACAAACAAACCGAAACCCTAATTTGACATCTGACAAATTAAACAAAGTATTGCTTTACTCCGAAACAAATTGTATCCGCAAAGGTTGTACAAAAATTTTACTTTTCCCAACAAGAACCTAATTATCTCTCATCTCCCCTTCATGTTCGTCTTTATCGACGTCCATTTTATCGGGGTAATTGTTCTTAGGTACGGAAAAAGATTGACGATACGATTTGACTTCCAATGTTTTTCTAGAGAGATGTTTTAAACATTATAACATATTAAATTGCTCAGATCTTGTTAGACGAAATGTTTATTAAAGTTTTATTTTATGTGTTATGACATATGTAGTAGTTAATAGAGCTTTTAAATGTCCTTGAACATTAATCGATCTTCAGTTCAAAAGTTCTTGAATACTTCCCTAAAATGTATAAATATTTAAAGGTAGAGAAGGACTTTTAGTTTTTGAAGATCGATCATTGACGTGAAATGTGCATAAAGGATGTTATAAATTGTTCAATGTTAAGTTATAATGAAAGTGTAATGCTCTGTTGGTTCATATAGCACGCTACAGAAGGATGTTGAATATCGTGCGCTCACTTTCAGTAGTTGCATTATCAATGTTTTATTTATTATATTTAACTGTTACATCTACAGCATTTACTTTATTAGAAGTATCTTATGTGCCTTTCAGATATATGTATATTTTTTATCGAATACATTGGTAATTGATTTCGGAATAATTGGCATTTCAATATTGTGTAAAATGTTTCATACAAAATTTTAGAACTTTAAAATCTGTGTGTATTACGTTTTGTTCAAACCAAAACTCTTATATAATTTATTACCTGTCAGTAAAGTCTCAAGTTTATAAAAAAAGGATTTTATGTACTTAATATATTTAAATTAGTAGCAATATTGCTTTATAATTTGTGTATCTATTATTATTTGGTGCATGTGCGTTGCGCAAAATAATAGGTGTTCATTGTGAAATGTGCAAATTGATATTCGACAGCTTATCCAGCGGTTTATGGGCAGTTTCCGCAGCCCATTCCACCTCCGTTGTCCACCATAGCACCGGCGCAGAGAGAAGGTAAGTGGAGCCCTAAGACGAAGATTACATTAGCTACCATAACTGCGATGGAGCCGAAAACTTTGCAACCACTGAAGGCAATCAGCAGCATCTTTCCAGCAATCGTTCGGAATAGTTAATTCTATTTTATTCCCTTGTTAGTTACCAACAAGAATGTATCATCTGATATAACAGTTATGTCTATCGTCAACAATTTTCATTTTAATATTTAAAGTATTTGCTAAAATTGTGCCTTAATTCATTGGCGTTCCTTATCATCTCATCATCATCCATCTAGTAATTGAGGAGCAAAAATGTTTCCTTATACTAAATAATGAGCTGGTTCCCACAGCATAAAGTGCGTCATCAAAATTTATTTTGATCATCTATTGTTATTCAATAATTTAGATATTTTGAAATAATACTATTTTATCCTCAATTCAATCTTACTATTTCAGAGTTAATTTTTTTAGCTTGCTTAGTGTTAAATTCTCTCCTATCTCTCTTGGTTTCACGTCCATTCTTGATAGAAATAACTTTTCCTTCAGCAAATTTATAATAGAAAGTTTCTTCAAGAGGTGCGTTCCTGCAAGACGTCTACTTCAACATCTTTGTCTGATTGTTACTGTGGAATGTTTGTTGCTATTATTATTGGAATTGTATGTCGTCTTCTGTGTTCAATGTTTTGATGTTCTGTAATCGTAGATCTAGTTCTATAAGATAACAAAGCGACCAATGTTTGTGTTCAGAGGCAGATTTGTGAGTTCTTTAAAGATTTTCTTATGTTCCCAGGCTGTTCCATCTCAGGGCCCGAGGGCTGCAACCTGTTTATCTACCACCTGCCGCAGGAGTTTGGCGACGCGGAACTGATGCAGATGTTCTTGCCGTTCGGGAACGTAATCAGTAGCAAGGTGTTCATCGATCGTGCCACCAATCAAAGCAAATGCTTCGGTAAGTAACATTATAATAGAATGTGCTAATCCTCTAAACTTGACTCTTTTTAATTTGGAATCACCTTACATCTCATGATACAAACATACATCAAATTTTATCTGTTTAAATATTTATTTAATTAGTATAGTTCTTAACGTGTCTTGTACTGGACTGGAATGTTTTAACCATGATTATGTGTTTGTTTTCAGGATTCGTATCTTTCGACAACCCAGCCTCTGCCCAGGCCGCTATCCAGGCAATGAATGGGTTTCAAATTGGTATGAAACGACTAAAGGTCCAGCTGAAGAGACCCAAGGACGCCAATCGGCCTTACTAACCCAAAACGCCGTCCCTGCGCGCTTATGTCGCGCCCATGGTATGTATTTAGGTATTTACCTTGACCGTTATTGACTCAATTCTTTTTTTTTAAATATTCATTTTGGACCATTTTAATCTTTAAAAATGATAATGCCTCTGTATTTCTTTACGAAACGTGACAGATATTTTTTTTCCTCGATGCATATATTCTTATCAATGTGCTTTGTTCCAGGCGGCGGCGGCGGCGGCCGGAATGTTCCTCTCGCCCGAGGCGCTCTTGTTCGCGTTCTATCAACAATTCCAAGGAATTTAATATATTTAACATAATATAGTGAATATCATTACCTACAATACTAACCTAAACCTATGCAAGCCCAATCGGCTCATATATTAACTTAGTTAAAAGTAATTTATCGATCGGCGCGTAGGAATGCTTCATTCTTATCATTATTGATTAATCATTAAATTACTCTATTATATTATTATATATACAATTTATTAACTTTGATTAAATTATTATTATTATAAAATGACACGTTATAAAATTTCGTCATTCGTAATCATACTTCTACTTCTAAGTACTTAACGTTTAAATGAAACTTTTAACATAAATTTATTATACTAGTTATTTGCTTGAAAAAAGCCAAACTGAATTTATTAAGTAAGTTGAAAATGTAAGAAAAAATGTATTTTAATTATTGTATATTGCATAAATAATTGTAGCGCCGGGGTTTGACGAGCGTCTTTGTCTCTTTCGTTGTTCCGTTCGTAGTGTATAGAGGTGGTTGTTGAGGCGGTTGTCTATGGCACGTCGCGTGCGTTTATCCTTAGACGTAGTTAACTGTAGCAAAGATGTGCCCAAACCCCGGCGTCGCGAGCACTGTTGTCTCCCTAGGCCGTGTTAGACCACGATAATATATATAACTAAGTGCTAGTATCATTATCGGAGTATGATATCCTATATTTTGTTAAATTTTATTATTTGTGAGACACGTAAGATAAATGCCCGGTCGTACCAACATTATAAACAAAGATGGTATAGACGGATGGTAATCCTCCGTGTTAATTTTTACACTAGTTAAAATTTGTATTGATAATTCGAAATTCAATTACAATAGGTTTTGTTCGATTTTTTTTTGTTTTGAAGTCAACATCGAAGATGCAATAATTTTCTCTTCTGCTTTGGGAAGTTGAATATATAAAAAAAAAAATTTATTCTATTTTTTATTTATCTCTGGTACGACCAGCGGGGCAAAAATCTTGCATGTTAGAGAACATTATGATAAAGATGATATTGTTGACATAATATTTAATGTTCTTAATAACGCTGTGTACAAATCAAAGTGCACTTCCATAAGACCGAATACTTAAGGCCTTCGTTTCAAGAGAACGTATTATGTGTTGTAAATTCCAAATGGGCTGTGATAAGAAAAAGGTATTATATCAACATAAAGAAATGTACAGGCCACTCGTGTTAATCGACATTTGTTGGATTATGCTTTAAAATGCCGCTCGCTTGAAAGGATTTTTATTTTCCTACAACTATTAGAATAAATTGTGATGCAATTGATTGTAACTACACGTCTAATGTATATGTATGTATGGAACAATTTGAAGCATTTCTTTGCGAGTTTACTATCTGTAAATACATAGTTAATATATTGTCTATATATAGCACAAGATCAAATGTACAAGTAAATTGCTCAGCATTTTAAAATGTTTGTAAATAATATAATATTCAAATGGTCCATACGCATAAATGTTAAATGCGAAGTCAATTTGGGAGCCCGCGCTATTCAGCTTTAGTTGTGTATTCATGTGTGTCTATACAAATATTAAAATAGTTCGTGTTAAGATGTTAAATACAATAAATCTGAGGTAACGCGCCTGGGAGCCAACAGTGGCGGGTGCGCGAGCGATCATAATACAAAACTAGCGTAATTTCTACAGACAATCATAGATTCATAATCAAAATGTACCAATATAAAATTTAAATAATACTGAGATACCTTAGATGTTAATGCGTGCGCGCTGGCGGGTTCCTGCCCCGGTGGGTGACGTAGGAGAGTGCAACAGCTTATGTCACTGCCAAATAACAACTGCCGTTTTCGCGCCGAATTAAATCCTTCTCGCGCCGAACGGCGTTATATTGGCAACACTGTAAGCTGTTGCTTAGTATTTTTATAAGAAGCGTTAAAAATAACCGAAATATACAATGTCTTCATAATCCTGTAATTGTATAATATAAAATTAAGAATTTCTTCAAACTAATCCATGTTAAATTAAATTAATTGCTTGAAAAATATAAATGTACGCTATTTATAAAAATACAATAACAACTCTGAGTCCACTATCCTCAGGACTTTGGTAAAACATTCGACGTACTCAACGCCTCTCTACGCTCTCCTCTCATTAAACAATATATTCATTTGCTATTCATTTATTTATATTCTGACTTTGTCAGGCGCACAAACTGTATAACTGAAAACATAAATAGTAAATGAATGCCGCTTAAATATAAATTAACCAAACATTTATTATACCATACATTTCCGTCCGTTTTTGTAATGCTTATTCTATTGGCGTTACCTAATACTTGCAGAATGTGCTACACATTTGTATTATGAAAGTTGGAATAACATTTATATATGTATTTAAGCTTATTATTAGCATTTTAATGGTTAGCAAATTATATTAAAATAATAGCAACACTGCGCTAAACTTAAATGAACGATGCAAAATTCATAATGTAAATATATTATTAACGGTAGTGAGCTCAGAGTTGCCGCTAACCTCACACAGAATTCAATTAGATAGGTACATTTTATGAAAAAATGATCTGTGCTATGTACAAGCAAAGAATCATTTGTGTTTATGTCCCGTAAACTTGAAGGTCAGATGATAATTTACCTAACTATTAATAGCTATTTTCAAACTTTAACGATCGGTAGTTTTCCTACCACCTGTGGTCATTTCTGTGTGTGGTTGGGAGGGAGAGGGGGAGTGAGTATGGGGGTACTAGGAGGGTAGATAACGTGTGCGGTAGTGATCGCACGGCCGCCGCCTCGCCTCTAGTCAAATATTACACTCACCACAAGACATAGAACTTTATATTTACACAAATAATTATATTATATTAATATAGTATTCTAGTTTTAGGCTATTATGATTTACGAATAAGTCCTACGCATAAAAACTCATCGCGAGCGTTGTGCGATATCGTTAATTAAATTCTATTCTATTCTAGTTCTTTTTTCTCTAATTCTCATCGTCGTGCAATATATTGTTAAGCTTTTTAAATTGTTTTAGAGGTGTTTTAATTTATGATCTTTTATTTCTAATCGTGTTTTGTTACCATTTTAGATTATTCGTCGACGTGGTCTCGTTAAGTAAAATGACTGTTGGGCCCGCATTAGACAATGCGGGGACTCTTTACACGTGACGAGACGGCCTCGTAGATAGGGAAATATTATCACATAACGTAGCCGGGTAGTCCGTTGCGTGTAGAGGGTAGCGTTCTTAGAAGATAATGTGAGGATATGTTAGAAGAGGAAGGCCGACTCGCGGGACGACCGCGAGGCAGTTGTGTTGCTCGCAAGGCGGTCGTGTCGGACTCGTCTCGTGCAGCGTGTTAGAGCAGGCAGCGGAGCGGCGCCGGCGTCGGATGCACCCAATCGCATTCACGCCGCGCACATTTAGGTTACATAATAAATCGATGCCAAACCGGAACACGTATACTAAGTATATATCGACTATCGATAATATCACCTCGTGGGTAATGTAGGAATAATGCGCCCGCGAACCACAGCCGCGAGGCGATGCTTTCGCGGGCTGTTAATGATATTGTACTTATATCTTTATACTGATTAAAATTAAATTCCCTAAAGATATATTGCGGCAACGCAGACGTTTGTAATAGATTAAATGAGTCCTTCTGAATGTATAAAACGATCGCCCATAAAGTGATTCTAGGATACAGGGTATGCTTTGCAATTATTTAAATGTATCTAAATGTTTTCATGTCGGCAGATTTTGCCGATCTCTCCGATTCTGACTCTTGTCCTCTGACTGTTATCGCGAAACTAGCAGCGATTGTTCTCGACAGGTCTAGCAATCAGGGGCCGAGGGTCGGAACTCATTTGGTAGTGCATCGGCCACCCCGCATCACTCTCGGGTCCACTGTAGTCTGTCGCGAATTTTTATACTCTCTCGTAACTATCGTAGCGTAACCGAATCCCTCATCTTCATCTCACTCGCAACAAGGAAAATTATGCTTGGCTTCTTTATTTTAACCAACTACTAACTAGCTAATTTGAAACTTATTTTATTGGTTAAACATGAATGTCTGCAAATTGTAAATTGAATGAATAAGGAGTATAAATAAATTCATCTAAACCGTTATACCTAAATCAAATTTAAAGGCGACTTTTATTTTCTTCGAATATTTTTATATTCTAGCTGTTTGATCTCGTCGCGACGCTTGCGTAGTTATGGAATATCGCACTCGAGAATGTTTGAATCGTTTAAGTTGGTATTAAAATCGGAGTATGGTTATTTAGGAAAGTAGGTAAATTAAGCGCCGGTCGGTGCAAAGAGAGCCGCGAGTCGAAAAAGTATCGATCAGTTTCGTACGTGAGGAGATACGTCGTGCCATTACGTGTCGTACGTTATAAAAAACAAAAACGCATCCGACCACCGTTCGTTTCTAGTTAGTAAGTTGAATGCCAATATCTTAATCGGGGAAAAAACAAATATAAGGATTCGGAATAATTATTCTTACAATTATATATCTATTTATATTATAAAGATATGGGGAGATGCGCATAGTGCTTTTATGTAGATCCTAGTAATGAAACAAATTTATCTAGTCATATCTCCTTCCGTTATTTATTTTTTCCTATCGCTTAGCATAGTTTAGCTTCAAGCACACGATTATCCACTTTATACTATAAACACTTTACGTATTAACACAATCTTAGATCTTATTCTAATTTAGAGTACTTGCTAAAACTACTTTTGTATTTTAATTAAATTGAATTCTACTGACTACTGTACTGTACTATTACTTCAAACTAAAACTTTACTACCAAAGATTTTTAATATAATAAAAGAAGTTTTGTTCCATAAGTTATCCAGAATATTGTTTCACGCTTAATCCTTTCGCAAACACTTGTTTTGTAAAAATTTATTAAATTAGAATTATTTGAAGTTGAAGAAAGACGTAAGTGCCATATCAGTGTATTGGACTCGAATGGCCCACGTATTGACAAGAATATGGGTGTAATTTAAATTGATGTGTAAACATTATTATAACAATATAATAAATAATAATTCTAAGCAATTATAAAAGTAGTAAACACTGGAATATATTTAAAATACAGTAATTTTATTCCAGCCATGAAAGTAAAAAAAAAGGGAATGGTATTTAAACTTGATATCCATTAATTATAAATTATAACGATTTTTTTTAATTAATTAAAGCATTGGATATCTAATAATAGCGAAGAAATTTAGTATTGCCATATGTCTTCAGTTAACAATTTGTACTTTTAACTAAAAAAAAACACATATTTCAAAAGAATTTAACATATAAGTAGTGTAATCATTCAATACTTCTATCATATTAATAAACTTTTAAATAAAATAATTATGGAATGAAATTAAGGGTATTGTCGTGTAAATAGAAAAGAATTTGGTAGGTCAGACATTTTAACGGGACAATGTCGCTTTGTGACAGAAACGTATCGTTACTTATTGAGTTAAAAAAAATCACGCCGTCCGACAAAATATTAAAGTTCGAAAATTTACAGTACACTCCACTGAGCGTATTAATTCCTAATAATATTTACCGTTAGGTACAAAGTGAGTGAAAGTCAACGACGAAATTTCTAACACTTAGCAATTTTTCTTTAAAAACTGAACTGTGTCATTGTTAAATATTTTGTGCAACATCCACCTCGTTGTGAAAGTATACATATTTATTAAATGTAATTAAAAAAACGAAATGAAAACACAATTCTCCATTAACGATTGGTTTAACACTTTGACAGAGTTGCCAGAAGTAATATTTAAACTACTAACAGTAAAAAATGTTGCTATTTGTAATGTTACTAGCGTAAGAAGTTTACACTTCTGTATTAAACTTCTTATAATTCTATGTATTGAGTAAGTTTTTACTAACTTACAAGAGTAGATACTTACTTTCCCTACATTACAAAAATAGCAATTTGTGTAACTTTGTATGTAAAGTACATCACCACTTTGTATTCTATAATGTTGATAAAGAAGCAGAACAATACGTGCAACTTAATTTTTATTGTTATCAGAAATGTTTGAACATTTTTGACATCATATCTAATTTAGGAGCTTACTAGCCTTTTGTCCCGGGGCCGCTCGGACGGATGACAGGGTGTCGCTGTTATATTGCTAAGTGGAAATCATAATCATTGAAAATGTCAAATTTTTATAACACTATGTTTGTTCTTTGGTTTCCTCGTACCAAAGTAACCAGACAATGTCAAATCTACTAGTGATTATTACAATATCATCTCACTTTTGTCACTAATTTCTGTTCTTACGTATTGTTGTTTGGATTAATTCATTAATGGTAAAAAGTCAAAATATAAATATATAAGGGCACCTTAATTAGAAAGAGAATACGTATAACTATGCGCTCAGACTTTACATACATTGTTCTGGATAACTTATATTAAATAATTTAACACCGTGCCGTTCTGTCTTGGTTTATTCAGACGAAGATTGCTTTTCGTTAAACTGTAAAATCGTATTTGGTGAAACAATTATCAATCGAAACCTTAGTAGATCAGAGCATGTTTGAGCGTACAGTCGCCAAAAACAGTAACTATATAAAAGACTACCTTTAACATACAGAGGAAGAGACGCACAAAAAAGATATTTTTCCTTTGTAAGCTTACACTTCTCTGCCAAATCCATCTCTCATTCCCGTCCCTTCCTTATAAGAAAAGGGTAGGAAGGGGATGATGACTATAATAACGCCTCCGGCACGCACACTTATCAGGCGTAACGCTGTCTTCTATGTAGTTGTGGTATTAAACCAATCGATCAGGCCAATTCGTGAAAAAGGTATTATTACGTGCTCTCCCACTGTTATTTGTGAAAAGATGTGGGTTTAATTGTACTGATCAACTAAGATTACGATTAGTTGAATGTCAAATAACTTGACGTTCTGAAACAAAAAACCAGATTTGGTTCGTTAGCAGTTTTAGAGCAGACTAGCTGTTCAGATTTAGCTTAGCAAAGGGATGCCGTGGCATCTGTGATATACGCTTGTATCGTTCGTCCATTGAACCTATTCTACGTATCAACATTGTACTCCCATTTTTATTTTGTCTCATTAACTAAATTATGAAATAAAAATTAAGTGATAAGTAAGTATGAACATTGAAAATCAATGTATTTTACATATAAAATAATTTTTCAAATCAATATTTGTGAAACACAGGAGTGTTGATTAGTTACCTACGTAAGTGAAACGTAATAAAAAATCTTTCCTTCATGTGGACTCTTTTGATCATGAAATTACTAAATTCGCCAAAAAAGTTTGTTTCATCTAGTAATGTATGTTTAGATACTACCATCTTATATGTAATTAATTTGCAAGAACAATCGTCTTACGTTTCTGTAGATACATTTAAATAATAAATGAACCACAAGAATCATATTTTTATTAAAATGTAAAGTTGTTTAATGTTTTTACATGTTGATAACAAGACAACTTTTTTAAATTTAATTAAATTATTAACAATATCAAAATATGTATTCTAGGTCAAACATAGTTAAGAAAATAATGTATGTCTAATTGTTTATGTTAATTCATAAGTACATGAACCGTTGGGTAGCAAGAACTTACTATCTTTTACCATCTAATAAAGATTGATAAATTTCATTTCCAGCTATGAGCGCAGCACTAATATTTGTTCGTTTGGCTTTAGTTGATAATAACTTAGCGAGCATACGAATAGACGCGACAGCTTTCTCCTCTTAGATAATAAGGTGTTTAAACAAACAAACATTATATAACAGACCAGATTTCCTATACGCTTTTATTAAAGTTAAATATATGAAAGTCGAACAATTAACACTAAAATAGTAATTTTAAAAGCTGTGCTCAAAGTTGGAATGATACATTTATGGAGTATGAAAGTTATTTTGAAGTAAACGCAGCTTTTCTTGAAAATATATCGATTTTTATGTAATCTTCTAAATCGTTCGAAGTTAGTTAAATGTTTTAAAATCATATGACATGATTGTTTTTGTGTCTTGAATGATATACTATGGATTAAAACAAAGTAATATTCTTCATTGCATTTAATAGCTAGGCTATTTGAAATATTTATTCTCGTATATTGTTATAGATCGCCAAAGATTGTAAAATAAGAGATTATGGTCACTTATTTGAAAAGCCGCTAGGTAATGTTTTTATTATTAACTTTTCTGCTTTTATTTAAATAATGTTTTTCTGTTTCATTGGGGTGACTTGTTGAACCAAAGAAATAGATTCATTAAACCACTCACTATGGAACTAAAACAATAAATTTGCCTACTTTGCATGTCTAGTTTAGTTAATTAATTAAACTTATTATCAAGTTATTATTATGTATATTGCTAAAATATTTCAAAACTAAATTACTATTCAATTATTTATTATTATACACTTATTACGTTTAGTATGCTAGAAATATGATGAAGGATAATAAATAATTTTAATTATAAGTTGTATGTGTTTTATTTTGTTTTTAAACACAAAACAAGAAATAAATATAGTACGACAAAGTTAAGCTCACCAGTTCATTCACATCACAATTTTTCTCCTTTGCACTAATTAAGGAATACAGTGCCATGCCATCCTTTAAGTGGGCCATCACTGTGTAATCCACCCTAAATGTGAAAAATTAATTTTTAAAAGTCGATGTAACTAATTGTAATTTACGTTTCCAAATATTTTAGAAACAAACGATATTATAATCGCACAAAGAAATTCCTATACAATTTATAAACTGCAAAATGTTCAAAATTGTTTTAAAAAAATGTGCGGTATACACATGGCAATATTGACAATAATGTCAATGTTACGTAAAGTATGAAAGTTGACAATTGATATCGACAACTGACAACATAAGTAAATTGAGGTTATGTTGTTCTATGCGGTAATCTTTCATTAATATACATTAATATGAAATTGTGGTACTGCCTTTAACCTATATAATCCGATACATCTTAGCGGACAGTAAAATACCAAAATGGCTTTAATAAAATCGAAGGATATTCCAGAAGATGCAGTTGTTCTAACCGAAATTGAAGCTACTACGTATATTTGGGATATAGTAAGCAATTGGAAAACTTTTTCAGATACGTAAGTATATTAACTAAGGTTTTTTTTGTATAACTATTGAATTATTAGAAATAAAATTGTCAAATCATCAATTCTGCAAGAAACTGGAAAAAGAATGTGTTTACAAGTGACTTATTATCCAGGCTAAGATGTAAAATGATTTAACACAAAACATACAATTAAAATGTAAGCGCTGTCGTTTTGTAGTTGAAACTATTACTAAAGTGATGTAAATAAAACATGTATTGGTTTACAGATGGGCGCTTAGATACTCACCGGCTATTCTTGGAGCAATAAACGGCGTGTGTGGTCTCTTAATAAATAACCATTTCCGACATAAGCTGAAGCTTGGTACTTATGGATATTTTGCATCAGTGATACCTATAACCGTTATGCCAGGAGTACTCACAGCTTTATTCCACAGGCATGTATGTAATGAGCTCTAATAAAATGAGATTTTTATTTCATGATTATTATATTTTTTATCAAGTACAGCCAAAATGGGTTATGACACCAAAGGTACTGACAAAACTCAGTTATAATAATCAAGTTTTAGTAATCAATATTGTATTTTTTATAAGAAGTTTTTGGGTATCTGTGGGTTTAGTTGCCTTAATAGATATGTTGTTTTAACCAATGCTGCCAAAATGAAAATATTTTAACCAACATATTTGTTCACACAGATAATATCAACAGATATGTTACTAATGAAGTTAGATGCATGTCCAATATGTTACGAGGTTCGATCTGGTGTGACACAAGTAGCACTGGGAACCGCATATCCATTGCTGCTTGCACCAACATGCGCTCTTATGGTGAGTTGTATATTAAAAAAGTAATAACGTCTTACCTTGGTGTGGATTTCTGAAAGTAAATCGACAGTAAGGAGAACACATAATGACTGTGCAGCAGTCAACCCAGCTAAAGTTTGAGATAATAGTTATGTAAAATTTTATTCCAGCTTGCCAGTCGATATGGCACCTACCGAGTGCCAGACCTCATTGAAGGCCCAAAAGCCATATTTAACTTTTTGAGGATCAAAACTAGACCCTTCAATGCAACTTTAACATACATGATAGCAATACAAATGATAGCCTCATCAATCTTAACTTATTACGAAATGAGGAATACATTTACACTAAAGAGAAAACTAATGGAAATTGAAAAAAAGGTCATGGAAGAAAACGGAATGGTCTAGTATGTTCAGTTATAACTGTTATACATAACGTTATAAATGTAAATAGATATAGTTTTAAAATTTATTTATTTATTTATACCTTACCTTTAAACAAGACAGTATATGCCATTAATACATAAAACTTACTTTTTTGCTTTTGGATATTACAAAAATAAAACACATAAGTATTTAGTATAACCTATATTATTAGTTCTTTTATTTTTATTTACGAATTACAAAAAAAAAATGGACAACTAATACACACAACTATAATCATATGAAGTATATTTAACTAATAAGTTTTGAACACATGCAAAACCGCGCCCTTAAATCTAAAGACACATTTCTTAGTGCAATATTATCGAGATTTCAGAAGCCTGAACAATTTTCCAATACCAACTGTGCTTCACTTCTCATCAAATACAATAAACTTCAAAACGGTAGTTAATAAGTGCAAATTGCGAAGTAACAGCTCGGTTAAAATTTAAATGAGAGATGACCATGAGAAAGATAGATAGATTATATATTATGTTGCAATATAGAATATTTTCACAAAAAAAAACATAACTGAATTAAAAAGCAATATGTTTTTTGCATCGTCGGTTTTGTTTTTAAAATTGCGTCACAGCGATATTTTTTTTATTATTAAATTTATGACTAATTAGATTGTGCATCGAGATCAAACTGCATTATTCCATGCAATTAGTTTTTCATTAATTTTATTAAATTTTATGTCCAGTAAAAAGTTTAATAATTCAACTCATGTTCCAGACCCTTTAGTATTAGAGGAGAGAGATTTGCAAATATTTTTGGTAAAAATTAAATAAATTTTGATTGTTTATGTATTTTTTAAAGGACAAAGTTAGCACCTATCAATAAAAGTATGGCTCTACTTAGACTTTTTTTTTATATTGGTTTTAATGTCAAAATATTAGAACATATTCTTTGAATAAACATTTAAAGACATGTAAAAGGCAAATAAACTATTTGAGAAACTCCTAGAGTAGTAATTCTATTTATTGTAATAAGTCCCCCCGCACTGATCTTTTTATAAATTAATAACAAGATATTAAAAGAAAACGCACACAACAATTTTTTACTTCACTATGTTATATTTATTGTAATTAAAATAAATTTGTAGGTTATTAATGCTTAAGATTTTTCTCAAAGGAGGGTTTAATTTAAAAAAAACGTAATTTTTATTTAAATTACTAGTTTTTTCATTTCATTATTACATATTCTAATGCAGAGGTGGTCAACCTGCCTTACATTAGTGGTCATTCCAAATTTTATGAGCTTTACATACTGATGTGTTAAACAATTTTTACCATAATAGAGTTAGTACTTTGAGACTAGTCAGATATTAAAAAAAAGTAAAAAGTTGACAACCTCTGATCTAGTACTGATCTAAAGATAATTATCGTCATTAACAAACCGCCGACCGGTCTTTTCCTCCATACACATATAAAATCACTTGAATATATCTAGATTTTAATTTAAAAAAACCTAGCTCTCTAATAGGGCATATGATATTATAATTCAATATAGCAGAACTTTATAAATGTGACATTAAATATTAAATTGTTATGCATAAAAAAAATCATGTTCCCCACAATTAATGCTAAAAGGCTTTTTAATCAAACAAGACAGACTTATCTATAATAAGGAAGGATTTTTTTTCGGCTTTTTAGGATTATTTCATTTTTTTTTAAATTATTTTCCTTTAAATTCTATAGCTTACGTAATTACTTCTACACGAACAATTATTGTTATCACAAGAATAAGTACTATGAAAAAGATCTGCTATTTTGAAACTAGGACACCAACATTACAGGTCCTTTGGTCTGAATACCATATACCAGAAAAAAAAAACTAATCTTTTTCACTAACCAATTCTTTATTATCTATTAATAATCTATGCCTTGAGTGAATTCTTTTTTTGAAAAAAATCCTAAAGATCTAATTATATTCTTAAATTATATGAAAACATGTTAAAAAAGTTCAATTTTTTTAAATTATTATTATGGTACATGATAAAAGATCACCCTGTACAGTGCAGTGGTTGTGCACAAAGTTTATTTGCAAAATAATATTAAACTAAATCCGCCCAAGTAAACAAAATATGATAAAAGTACATATAAACATGCCATTTGTTAAGAATACTCATTACAATTGAAGTTTTCAACTCAACCACATCTATCAAGATTTACTTTTTTAGCATAAATGTATTCTTTAACAGAATGCTTGTATTCTTTATTTTAGCATGCCTATACATACTATTATAATGCTGAAAATTATTTCTTCACACTATTCTTTTTGATATTTTAAAAATATTTAAAACAAGCAGAATTAACACAATTTAAAAAAAAGCTGCTTGAAAATTCTATAGCAGTCTATCTATTTTGCATTTTATGTGCGTATCACAAACCTTACTTGTATATATGACGATAGAAATATACCGAATTTTGTTGTCTTTTTCATTAAAAAATAAAAAAATATGGATTAGCACATAAATTGAATAATTTATGTCAGACCAATATAAAGATTTACATTTTTTTGATCATTAAAATTTAACAAATATAAATTTCTGCTTACATTTATTTAAATACGTACATAAAATTAAACGGAGTTAATCACATACAGCATACAGAGAGCGTCGGTGGCTCAGGGGTTAAGCACTTGACTTGCAATCTGCAGGTCCTGGGTTCGAATCCCGCCATGTATCAATGTGTTTTTCGATTAACATATGTACATTTATCCGACGTTCTTACGGTGAAGGAAAGTCAACCCGCACTGTTACAGCGTGGTTGACTATGGTCTAGTCACCCCTAACTTGGGGTAGGTTCCGAGCCCCTCAGTGGGGACGTATAGTGAGCTGATGATGAATGAATAACATACATAAAGGAACAATATAATTATCGTAGATATTTATCCCATTAAAAAAATGAAAAGTTACATGCTAGTTATTCCATTAAACTTAAACATTTAGTTGTGATACGCACATTACAATATAGAACAATAAAAAAAGAAAGTCAAAACTCTGATCAAAGTGAATTCACGTCAAAATTAGAAAGCTACAAATTCTTTTAAAAATTTCCTTTAATAAAAATAAATCCGTGCCAATGTCTTCAAATATATTATATTTAACAGAACCTAAAAAAAATTCTCTGGCATAAAAGACATCTCTTTACTCTACAACCAGGAATTTAAATAGAAATAAATTTACTATTATTAATAAACTCTGTTCAATTGAGTAAATGGATGGAGAAATACCTCAAATTTCATTTCAACAGAAACGGAACAACTGCCTTTGGAACCATACAATTCACAATTAAAATAACAGAAGCATTTGATTTATTGTGTTCTTCGAAACATAATTTCTTATTTTAAGTATAATGATTCACACGGGTGAACATATAATCAAAACAAATTCGCCACTGACGTACACAAATATAACAAAACTGCAAATGCACTGAGAAATATTGATGCTTTATTGCGAATACTTAAAGTCGATAATCGCGTGGACAAAGGCAGACGTCTGTTTAAGAGAAACAATAACATACCCCTGGAGACTGCAGTGAATCAGTTCGATGGCACCTCGAATCTTCCTTAAAGGAATGTCGTTGGCAGTGATATTAGCTTAATATTACATGATATTGACAAAACACAAGCCGCTCCCGTCGATGCCGGAACCACTTTGAGCATAATTCTGACTTCTTGTACTTTTGACCGCGCTGTGTTCACATCGGCCCGTCTGATCGACACATGTAGTACACTTAGATACTAAATTATTAACACAATATTTGTAATTTGCACTCGCAGTTGTAAACGATTGCTCGTCTGTGCGGGGCGAGGGGTAGGAGCGCCCCCCGGTGGCGGGGTGCTAGCAGCGCTGGCTGACGTAATCACCGTAAGAGGCGGACACTTCCTCCGACTGGTATCTCGTCAGCTTGATGCTGCGCCGCAGGTCGGCAGTGATCGCCGCCTTGTAACCCCCCTTTCTTAGGAGCGAGTCGATCGTTTGTATTTGGTCCCAACCTGGAATTATTTACATAAATTTTATATGCTATTTGTACTTATAACTGATATCATTTGACATGTTCCATAAAACAATATGGGATGTGGAGGTTCCCATACCTTGCTCTGTGGCAACTTGAGGTAGGTATGTGGCTGTGCGCTTTGTGCCGCGCTCGCTCACAAACTCGATGCGGATGCCGTGCTTGCCTAGCTTCCAGTCCAGGTAGTGCTCGGCCTCCTCGAAGTGCTGCAGGATGGACACTGACACCGACAACCGCGGCACCTCCTCCCGCGTGATGGGTGAGAAGCGCGAGTCCTTTAACGCACTAGTTATGGCGTACTCCCGAAGACCTGGGGAGGATTTTTAATAATATTTAATTAGTTTTTGATTTGATTAGTTGAAGCATTGAGTCAAAGTTAGTTTGGATGTTGGTGTTAGTGTGCGCGTGTGTAAAAGAACGTATTAAAAATGCGTCTCAAATTACATCATACAAAGTTAAGTTGAACATCTTACGTTATTTTCTAAGGAGTTTAAATAAAACATTACGTTTCTATTTTATTCATACAAACACGCCTGTCGCGGTTCCTAAGTTATCAAACTGGTTGATTTGCCCCATTTTTATATACAAACTATCAAATAGACTCTAGTATTCGTATAAATTGGTTAAAAGCACTATAGTATTAAATATTTCCTTATAAAGATTACTTTAGTAAATTATTACTAAAAAGGGCTTTTTTTCAAATAAAAAAGACAACCGCTAGGTCCAAACGAACTGCCAGTGACTAACAGCTGAGACCGGCTTAATTATTTTATGATCGACTAACCGCGACCTTGTCTGAAGTTTGCGAATTTTCGGCCAGTCATGCGTAAAATCAATACTTATGAAAATTATCACGTTTAGTTCTTTATAAAGTACAAACTATTATTACCAGAATTCGTTAAAATTTAAATAAAAAATCGCAAGAGCTTTTCTAATTCTAAGCTTCGGGTAGACGTTTTATTTCTTAAAAGTTTAACAAGGTACAAATAATATATAGTTACGTCTTGGCTGCGTACCAACCACGTCCGAATTTATTAGAGAGAATGTGCAAATTTTCTCATCAATAATAAACAAAAGCCATATTTTTGGATTGTATCAATATCAAGAGGACATAAGGTCAGTATTGTAAAATGGAAAATCTTAATTTTTTTATGATATCTGTAAAAAACAATAATTAAAAATATGACTTTTTGCTATTAATAAAAAAAATCAGGAAATGCTGTATTGAAGAGTCTGTGAAAGCTTAACTTTATCAAAATATTTTACCTTATTCAGGTTCTAATGCTAAAGTTATGTAACACTTACAATCTCACACTGAAGAATTACTATGAACCCGGAAAATGCCAGTATTCCTCTGTATTTACGGTGCCATTGCACAAATTTAAACCTTATAATCTTCTTCCAGACATAATGCATGGTGAAGAGAACAATTTCTAAATATTAATTGCGGGCATAAACCATCAGTTCGACTGTCTTTCTGTTCGCTATTCAACTGTGAGAGAATCCATATCCTAATGACCAAGACACCCAGAAAAACCTGTTGATACTCTTATTTTCCTGTCACCTTCATATTCCCCCGTAATTCATAAAAAATAACTGCTGTTACCTTTTATAATTTAGTTGAGTAAATACAGCTAAATATTATATTTGTACCAATGAATTATGACATTATTAGATATGTGGATGACAATAAACTTATGTGATTTTAGACTAATTTTTAAAGTAGACCTTAACAACTATATTTTTGTGAATAGATTTAGAGTTATTACACAATTATTGATATTACAATATTGTACCAAACATCTTTCCATTCAAGTTTACTTATTATATTCTTTCCTACATAAAGGCCTCTGTAATACATATAAACTTTGGTATTGACTACAAAAGGCTCTAATTATATACTATCTATTGACCAAGAACATCTATGTACAAAATATTGTATTTATAATCACACAGAGTCCACTCACCCGAATGTAAATGCATTGCATTAAACGTCCCAATGCAACCCCGAAGACGGTGCTCCTTGCCAATTTTCCATGTTACGAACAAAGGACTGGAAGCAAGATTTCGTTACAAATATAAAACATAAGGATATTTTATACCGACTTAGATTTTTTTATATATTTAAGTATGTTTTCAATAATATCTAAGAATTAATGATTATCTCTATATATAAAAGAAATTCGTGTTAGTTACACTATTTATAACTCAAGAACGGCTGAATCGATTTGACTGAAAATTGGTGGGCAGGTAGCTTAGAACCAGGAAAAGGACATAAAATAATTTTTACCCCGTTTTCTATTTTTTATTCCGCGCGGACGGAGTCGCGGGTAAAAGCTAGTTAAAAATATTTTTATGTCATCTTTATAGAGTATATAAAATATCAGTGTCAAACCACTTAAAATGGAAGTATGTTAAGAGCTTTCAAGAGCTTACTGCATTAAGCTTTAATGTATGATTTTAAATACTTGAATGAGCCACCTATTTACATTTGGTACTTTGATCAATGCCATGCACTATGTATGAACAGCTGTATAACATACATAAGTGTTTTTCACTTCGCTTTTAATTCTTTTAATCACTTTTAATTTCACCACAAAATGAAAAATACCACTTGATATTGTATTGTGGCTTGAAATAAAAGTTATTATTATTATTATATAATAACAGGTGTAGAGCTTCCTCAGTTGTTTTATTTGATATATATGATTAAAAAATTTAAATTCATTTGTTGCCAATATAAAAGGACTATGTAGTGTTTATTAAAAAAATATAAATATATTAGTAATAGTATTTATAATATTTTTTAATTATAACGGTTTTTTATTCAAATAAACTATTATTATTAGTAACAGTTACTATACATTCAGTTATTTCTCTCTGAAGAATTATAATACTATAATATAGCACTTGTGTAAAAACCAAGTCTCATTGTTAGTAATCATCCTTTGTTTAATTGACTAACCTATTATTATACTTAACATTAGTAGGTATATTCTGAAACACATACACAAAATTTGTATATCCGTGACATAAACTCTTTAGAAAAGTTTGTTAGAAAGCCAACTATACTAATAGAAAAGTTTTTTTGTTAAAAAAGTACATGCTAACTTATTTTTTTGTATAGCTCATTTTTATCACTTAGATAATTGTAATAGGTACTTACTAGGCCTCATTAGTAAAGTTTGGAGTTTGTGGTGGGTCCATACTATGCAGCTGACAATACAAAACATCGAAACAAAAGTAACACATATCAGGAATTGCTACAGTCTCATGGTAACCATTTATAGGTCTTTCAACATTATTACTGTACGAGTTGTTTAATTTCTGTTTTTTGGTTCCACAACACACTGAAGACATATTGGTTGGTATAAGAGTAATATTCTAATAATAAAAGACAATGCAGTCACACAATTAACAAATAAACGAAATCAAACACACACACTGGTCTTCGGGGTTTTCCTGCTACGTGTGTGACAGATGCAGTGTCAGTGTTAACTTATTAACTGTGGAAATTGGAAATTAAAAATGTTATTTTAGGATTCATAAATGTTTTGAAGAAATCCTTCATATTTTTTCAGATCTCTATAATAATTCGCAGGAATTATACAAAATACCAACTGCTAACAAAATAAAAGATTCACTTTTAAAAAAATTATTACGTTGGTGTTTATAAAATACCTTTGACAAAAATAATGCCTCAAAAACTTAAAAATTAGTTATGGTGCGATGGCTGTCATCGAGTTTTATTTTATTATTTTAGAAAATAAGGATAGAAGCATTGAGTTTAATTGAGGATGAAGCTATTTTCGTGAATAATGTACATGTTTTATAGATTTCCAATAGATTTAAGTGTGACAATCTCGTACCGGTAGTTGCTATAATTCAGAGATGTTTAGTAAATGAGCATAATAATTGTCGACGATGGCGTCTGATGGAGAAATTTCATGTACGACTGATCCCAATTTTGCTGTTATTTACTCGTTTTTGAAAGTTTTCGGTAAACTGTACGGTTTGGAGATACCTACGATAGCCAAATTGCAAGAACTAATAGAGAATACACAAGAAGGTATGGAGCGGATATCATAATATCGAGTTAAATATAAACAAACATGTAAGCAAGTTTTTTGTTTTAGTGTTGGATCCGTTAAAGGAGTTGCATGTAAGGTTGTTACGAAGAGCACTCAAGTCTATTCAAGTTAACCGTTGGGAAAGGGCTCTCATAAAGTTTTGTCATCAACAAAGATATCATCAGGAAGCCTGGGAAATTGAGAGATTTTCTTACAAGAAAGCTAGCACTCAGGTTAAATTGAGAATTTTAAAGGTAATGAAGTTCATATAAACAAGTTTGTTATTACATATGTGTAATTAAAACGATTAAGTTTTATTTTTTATAGATAATTAGATTAGATAAACTTTTTAAATGGAAAATAACATCATAATTATTTGACATTTCTTTTGGTAATAACCCATAAACATAATTACTTTCTATTCATGAATTTTGCTATTTTATTGTCATGCATTTACAACACTAGTACTTTGATATTATTTAATTTTTTAAACTTTGCCCAAATGTTAATTATTGATTTGCAGTTACTCCTCGAATACCAGTTTACATGTCATCCAAAGTTTAAAAATGCTGTCAATGCATTATCAAGTAATGAGCTGAGATTAGATCCTATTGGCAGGGATAAATATGGTTGTGTTTACTGGCTGCAGATAGACCATGAAGCCAACCTGTGCATGTACAAAGAAGATCAAGATGAGGAGACATGGCAATTAATTGCTAGGTAACTATAACCAGAGAAGTCCACTGCAGTGGAACTTGTTTTAAGAGATGTCCCTTTCATTATTTTTGAAAAAATACAGACAACAATATTTGTTCTAGTTTTTTGGCAGTGAAATTTAATATAATATTTAAATTGAGTATTGTTAAGTTTTTGTTACTAAAAATAAATGCAACTGTGATGTCAAAAATAGGAAGGGTCAATGTGTTTATGAGAATTCTGTTGAACCTGAATGAGAGATATCTGAATAAGCAAGGAACCTCTACAAGCCAAAGAAAAATATTGCGGTCCCTTACTCTCTCTTATACAGGTTCAACGGTATTTTGAATGTCGGACATACATATAAACTGGGTAGAATAATCAGATAATTCAAAGTCATCATGAGTATGTTATCTTTTAAAGGAAGATTGATGCTGTATGTAACAATATACTAATACAGATTACTTTTTAAGTAGCATATAATTTAGCTATTAAAATCTTATTTTCTATCTTGAATCTAGAATAAATTATACTTATTTTTTACTGACTAAAGCTCAAATCTAACAAAAAAAATTAGTAAGTTAAAATAGCCAATAAGACTGATTTCGGCAAAAAAAAAATGAATTGAATATGTCACTCATCCAAATTAGTGTCAATGGTTTGGACTACAGGTTATTATAACAGAATTGATGTTAATACAAACCCACTTCAGTTAGGCAATAAGGTATGCAGTACATTTTAAATATTGTTTCATTTTTCAGCAATAGAGAAGAGTTTGTCAAAATTATAAGTCAATTGAAAAGTGGGGAGCAGGTGTGTCAGCCAGTAGCAAATGAAGATTCTAGCAGTGTTGATGTTCCCACTCATAATGAGGTAATATATTTATATTAAGGTACAAAAATAGAATGTTTTTTATTTAAATTTGTTAGCAGGTCCCCGTAATGGCGAAATTTCTCCTACAAAGTGATTTTTTTTTTTTATGTTTTTCAGATCAGTAAAACAGAAGTTGAGGAAAATGAAGAAGAGTTCTTAAGCCCTGAATCTGAATCTGGCAATGAAAGTGATGAGACCAAAGTGGAGAAATGCAAAGATGATATTACAAGTAAAGAAGAAGAACCAGAACCCCCTAAAGATGATGCCCCAAAAGATATTGTTAAGGAAACAGTTGAAGAAAGTAATGTTACAACAAATACTGTAGATAAAGTTGAAGATAAAAAAGACAATATGACAATAAACAATGAAACTGATAGTAAAAAGGAGGAAGAAAAATGTGAGTCAAATATTTCTGAAAAAGAAACAGATAAAGAAGAAACTGAAGAACAAGAAGTTGGTGAACAAATTGGTGAAGAAATTGAGGAGCCTGTTATGATTATAAAAGGGGAAGGTAATGGAGAGGATTGCGAAAGTTCCTACTTTATTGGTGAAGAGATATCTGAACCAGTAATGTTTATTTATGGTGACGGTTGGGGATGGGACAATGATACCGGCAACCCTGAGGCGTTAGAACATGAAGAAAACACTGAATTGGAAGAAAATTCAGATGTAGACAATCCAAGTGAGGAAGTTTTAAATGGAGAGCATGAAAATAATGTGCAGAAATCTAATAGTAGGGTAAAATTAAATAAAAGTGCTAAATTAAAATGTAGATTATCATCAGTTACAAAGAGGTCTTTAAGAAAACAATCAAACGATAATTCAGATGTATCAAAATCTGATTCTAAAAAACATTGCGTACGAAATTTGGATAAATCAAATGGTTCAAACTCTATAGCCACAAGTAGTCAAAGAGAATTAAGGAGAGATAGCAGTGTTCACGAAAAAAGTACAGATTGTGAAAGCTCAGGTAAAAATAAAACGAAAAAAATCATCAGGAAAGTTAAAAAAAGGGAAGGAATGAGGACACTAAGGAATAACAAAGGAATTGTTAACTCAATATCTGAACCTGAAAATACTAGGAATAGTAAATCTAGTATTATAGAAAAAAGAAAAAGTAGCGTATCATCAGATCATGATGGAAATGCATCAGAGAATGCAGAAAGTGAAAACGTTGAAGGGGAAGAAACTAAAGTTGAGGATACTTTACCGCCCAAAAAGATACGCTTAGAATCAACACCAGAGTCAGATAATGTCTCACATTCCAAAAGCGAAAACGTTGAAAATATCGAAAACAATGACGGTAATACAGAAAACGACAAACATTCAATAACAAATAGAAAGAAAATAAAAGCAAGTAAGGGTAAATTAAAAGGTAAAAAGTTTCTTCAAAACAAAATACAAATTAGTGAGGTAAGTAAGGATTGTGATAAGATAGATGTTAGTGATAATAAGACAAGTAAAGCACTAAAGAGAAGTTTGCTGAATAAATCAATGGACGACAAAACAAAATCTGAATCTCAAAGTGATAGTGAAGATGAAGAACCAGTCAAGAGTGGGAAAAGATTAAAATTTAAACCAAAAAAAATTGTAACTAAATCAAGGTACTAGAAACATTCATCTTACTAATATAATTGTGTATGTTTGGATGTATGGATGGATGGATGTTTGTTGGAAGATATCTACAGAATGACTGCATAGATCGAGCTGAAATTTGACACTTGTAGAACATAGCCTGGAAGAACACATAAGCTACTAATTAAGATTTTTTTATGATTTTTATATTTGACATTATAAGGCAAATGTATTTTTTATTTTCAGAAAAAAAATTGAAGCTAAAATAATGGAAAAATGCTCCAGTGAATCAGAAGATGAAACTTTATATAGTTTAGGTAATTAAATAAAATAAAGTCTATTATAACTTTATTAAATGGCAACATTCATTCATAATAGACGATAGTCCTCATACTAATATTTGGATGGATGGATGTATTTAATTAATTAAGAAACGGCTTAACTCACGTTTGATCGTCCGGTGGCGGCACCGACTAGTTTCGGACCCGTCGGGGGTCCATCTTCAGGGCGACACTCGCCCTGAAGATGGACCGGACGATCAAAACGTGAGTTAAGCCGTTTCTTAATTAATTAATTATGATGTCTCACGAAAGTTTAAACAATTTAATGGATGGATGTATGTTTACTTATCTCTAAAACAGCTTTACAGGTATCAATGAAATTTGGCAGAGATATAGAACATAGTCGGGAGAATACATAAGCTACTTAATTAGTTTTTTTTAATTCAGCGTGGACGGAATCACGGGCAAAAACTAGTATTTTGAAACAATGTAATAAACCATTTCTATTGTATTTTTAAGGTAAAAAATCAGCAAAGAAAGTATTAAAGAAGAAACCTAAGGCGAAGGAAAAAGAGAAGACAACAGCAGCAAGTACAAATGTGACAGATAATGACACTCCTGTGAGACAATCTAGACGGATTGCTCAGATGAAGATAAAAGAGGAAGCGGACAGAAGGCACCTCGAGGAGGTTACATTGAGGGAGCTCAAGATGATACATAAGAAGAAAGTAAGTTAATTGTATTTAACATCCATTTCAAATAAAAAAATGTACATTTAATCATATTGTACACTCGGAGAGATTTCATATCAAACTGCACATTCTGCTAAAAATCTTAAATATTTCTTACACTTTTTTACAAATATCTGATAAAAGTTTATTATCGTAATGGCCGCCATTGTATAGAATTTGACGTCTGCCTTTTTAGTAAATTAGAAGAGTATTAGATGAAGTCACTAAATAAATATTTTTAAATATGTAATATTTATTACTAACCCAATCTAATTTGTTCGTGCGAGAGGCTTTATTTCAGTTCATGTTCCCTTCCCACCCTTTCTTATAAGGAAATGATGGAAAGGGGAAGTGGATTTGGTAGAGAAGTTATCCTCTTTCTGTGCGTTCCCTCCTTCGTTGATTAAAAGTAGGCAACGCATCTGTAATTGCAAAAAAAAAGGGCAGTGTTCGCGTCGCTGTTTTGGCGAATTTAAGTGGCCGCTTGTTTGCCACCTTATAGAATAAAAAATCTTTTATTAAAATCTGTAATTTATTAGCGATTTTTGCCAGATCACAGTCATTCTTATTTGCAGCCTAGTTATGTGTTAACTTTTCTATCAGAATAAGGAAGAGGAGGAGGAGGAGTGGCAGGCGAGCGCCAGCAGCTCGGAGGGCGAAGCCCGGGCGCGGCGTTCGGCCGCCTGGCGCTCAGACTCCACCGGCCCCGAGCCAGACTCCGACTCTGACGAACCTCTGTTTGAACATCACGATGAACCTGAATGTAAGTTTGTAACAAATTACCTTTGGTTTTTATTCATGATAAAGATTGATTTAAAAGTAAAATAAAAGATTTGTTTTTGATGATGAATCGTTTATATTTAATTTTGCACTAGACTAACAAGATAATGCTTCTACGAATAAGGGCCAATGTGCAAATTGACTACAGGAGAGGCTCACAAAGTTTCAACCATATATAAAAATAGGTCGCGTAGGCTCTTTTACTTCAACAATAGCAAAATATTTACGAGTGTAAATGTTTATTTTGTTTAATACATATTGTTTAATAAACTAAGAGGTTACGTTTAATATAAAAAAAAGTAAAAATCATCAATGTGTTACTTTGGCCCTTATATAAAGGACTTATCGATATGTCAAAAAGATTTTGCATTTTGCAAAAATGTCCGAAAAGTCGTGACACAACATACCTAATATAATTATTTAGTGCCTACAGTAATTATTAATATTGAAACTGTTCCTTTGTCCAGTGGAGGCTCCAAGATCGGATCACGAGTTCTCACCAGAGTCGGACTTGGAGAGCGGTGAGCCCACAGAGCCTCTCAAATTAGCGCGTACCTTACAACAAGGTAAGTTAATATAAATATACTGAATGTTGCAACAATTGTATATTGTAGTTAATTGTAACATTTCTTGACAAATGAGATTTGTTAGCCTGTGAAATATAACAACTGTGTGGTATTTCATGGAATATATGCGTGAAGAACAAGTACAGAGTATTTCAAACAATAATGTACAGCAACGTTTTAAGAAATCAAACCAGTATTTTTATTAATTATGTAATTATTTTTTAACAAAATATTTTTTTTTTTTGTTGAATTCTATAATGTTTTAAGGATTGCTGAAAGATCGTGACGTCGTGTTTAGATGGATGGATGTTAATACGTATCTCCAAAACGGCTTAAGGGATCTCGGTGAATTTGACACTGATATAGAACATAGTTTGGAAGAACACATAGTCTATTAAGTTGTTTTTTTAATTTCACGCAGACGAAGACACGGGCGACAGCTAGTATAATTAATGTGTTGAGATGCTGTGTGCACAGGCAAGGATGAGGGATTCTGCAAGCGTTGCGGCAGTGGTGAGCAGCCGGAGTGGATCCTGCTGTGTGACCGCTGCGACGCCGGCTACCACGCCAGCTGTCTCACACCTGTACTACTGCTCGTACCTGAGGGTGACTGGTTCTGCCCCCCATGCAACCACGTAACTAATTTATAACGCATTATTTGTTATCTATCTGCAGTTTGCAGACCTAGGGCATCCCCTTTCAGTCCTACCCTGGGCTGTCACCCAAACGAGCCCTACTCTAACGCCAGCCCTGTGCCTATATAAATACAGTCAAAACCGTTTATAGCGACATCGTTTAGAACAACATACCGGTTAAATTGACCAAAATCAAAGGTCCTGGCTGAATGTTATTACATATCTTTCCTATTAATACCTGTCACCGGTTGTTACAACTATCGGTTTTTACGACTCAATATGAGTAGTCCCTTCGATGTCGTTATAACAGATTTTGACTGTATTCTGATTAATGCAAATAAATTTATTGAAAAGTTAATCACAAAGTAGCAAATAAAATGTAATATTTTGTGAATATTTTCAGGAGAAATTAATATCGGCGCTGGAAGAGGAGCTGGTGAAGTACGACCAGCTGGTGGTTGGTGTGGAGGAGGAGCGCGAGAGACGGCGCGCGGAGCACCCGCACTCCGACACTGAGCAGGAGCACGACAAGTTGGAACATGACGACCACAAGTCTGATGATAAATCTGGTTAGTATTATCTATATTAGTTTTCAAGTTCATAAAAATCCATAGATAAAATTTTGTTCTATTCAGTGATTTGCTCGTATTTCGATTACCGCTCTTGTTGTTGTGAACTTTATCTAGGTACAAATTCAGAGTTCAGTTGGAATGTACTCAACATTAGGTAAACACACAGTACAAGGATATTAAAAACTATAACACAGACAGACAAACATAAACAGAGACAGGATAAATATATAAAATAATAATAATAACAGCTTTATTGTAACACTCATATACATAATTATGTGGAAGCCTTGGTTCCTGAACTAGGGTAAAGCCCCGTGTTTCAGGGGACAATTCCTTCCCCCTATCATTAAATTGATTTTACATTTAGTGACAAAATGAAAGAAAAAAACAATCATTTATAATTTAAAAAAAAAAGAAACAACTTTCTTTTTTTTAATTCGATTTTTTTTTGCATTCAAGTTAGTGTGGGTGTCTGCGCGTGCGTTTTTTGTGTGTGTGTGTATTGTGTATGTTTGTTTGTGTGTGTATGTATCTCTATGAATATGTCAGATGTGCGTATAACAAAAGATAAATTAGCAACTAGTTATTTTTTATGATACACTTGTATTGGTTATATTGTGACAATTATTTGACATTGACAAGAGGGGCGCTAGTGAGCTATGAAAATTTAATTTGACTTATGTCCGGGTCAGATTATTTCGCTCTACGTATTATTACAGTATTAAGGAATAAAAAATATATTGTTTGTTATAGATGGCAGTGGCAGCGGTAGCGAGTGGTCATCATCGTCGTCATCAGGTGCGGTGTACCGGCTGCGCGCGCGCCGCCAGCTGCCTGTCAGCTATCGTGCGCAGGAGTACGACCGTCTCATCAGCTCCGCCATCAAGGTAGCGATTCTTCTTCAAATATCTTAGCGAAAACCCTTTGCAAAGACTTCGCAAGATGTTAAGCACCATCAAGATATTTGAAAAGACTTATACATACTAATGATACAGAAAGTTTCATAGAATACCTTGCTTATGAGTAACTTGTTAATTCTGTCATAATTTGATGTAAAACATCTATAGGCTCACTTGTAAACCGAATTGTTGGCGTGGCGACGCTTGCCGTGGTGACGAGTCGCCACGCTATAATAAGATATACATATATATATATATATATATTTTATGTGTAGTAGAGTGTACGGTGTGGCGACGGGTCGCCACGCTATACTGAGGTTTACATTTATATATATATTTTATTTTAATAATATTTAATATTATTATTATTATTTAATGCATATTACTTGTACACCCACGATGTTTCACATCTGCCAGGCGTCCCATGACGGCTCACATTTTTTTTTGCGTTATTCTAGAGTCCTTAGTTAAGTTAGTACATAAATAATTTGATAGACAGTTATCCATAAAAATACTTTTTGATATATTAACCTGTTTATATCTTTAAACTGTTGTACCGATGTCAGCGCCATCTGTACATTGCAATTTTAACAATACTTTAGCTCATAAAAAATAGTCAAATTGTTATTTCAACATTTGTAATGGTCGCAGGAGGAATACGTAGAGCCTACGACGAGCGCAGGCAACCAGGGCAGGGGAAAGGACATCTCCACCATTATAGAGGCGGCAGAGGAGGAGAAGATGAAAGCCGAGAGAGAAGCAAGGGATCAGGTTTTTCAACATTTCTTTTTAGACATTTCAATTACGAATGTACTTGTCTCTGAGCAATATTGTGACTTTATATATCAAATCAAAATATGGTAAAGTCGGGCTTTTTAAAAAAAATTGTTTTCTATACTTATATAGTTGTCGCCCGCGTCTCCCTCCGCGCTGGATTAAAAAACAACTTAATATGTAGCTTATGTGTTTTTCCAGACTATGTTCTACATTTATACCAAATTTCATCAAGATCTATTCAGCCGTTCTAGAGATACCTTCAAACAAACATCCATCCATCTATCCAAACATTCGCATTTATAATATTAGTAAGATAGAGAAAAATTTTAAAACTAATAAAACGGTTTCAAAAAATTCTTTCACTGTTGGAAAGCTAATCTATCCCAGGTGACATATTAGACTGTTTTTTTTTTATTCCGCGTGGACGAAGTCGGTGGCAACAGCTAGTTTTTAATAAGAACTTTTCAAGCGATTGTTGATTGCACATTCTTATTTGAAACCTTCTATAATTAAGTTTTTTATATCATTTAACATGAACTGAAGTGATTCCATTCCTTCTTTAAAAATACTATCAGGGTGAAGCTGGGGAGGTAGGGGAGGGGAGCCAGAAGAAGCAGAAGAAGAAGCAGCGTCGCAAGCCACGCAAGCTGAACTCCCTCGACGTACCCTCCGAGGATGACGACGAGACTGATGAAGACTTCAAGGATACTGGGTAAATATTGCCTCGCGTTTCCACTGTGAAACATGTTTTCATCTTTTTGTTGAAAAATTAATGTTACAGGTGTTTCCCGTTGAGTCAATTGACATACTTCTCAATGCAATGAGATTTTTTTCCTATTGGACTGATTGAGTATATAGAATTAAAATAAATTCCCATTGGGCCGATTGATCGGTTGGTCGAACGGCCCAACGGGAAATACCACTGTTATATATCTATCTATTCTATTTATCTTATTTTACTAACGTAGTCGTAGGATCTGCTGTTTTTTTTTGCACTAACACTATATGGATGTAACTGGTCTGAAATAAAAGTTATTTTATTTATATCTTTTCCTTATGAGATGATAGTTCTGTATGATATATATGATATATAAATACAACTATTTTGGTATTGAAGCATATAAAATGTGAATAAAAGTAATAAATGAAATTAATTTATTTATTACGAACAGATATAAATAACACACAGACAATAAAAATAGAGGAACTTACAGATGACAGACGTACACAGAATTCACGACAATAAAAACAGAAGAATATACACACAGCATTCACAAGACAAGTTTTAGATATAAACATTGTACCCAAAAATTTAGATGGCTATTATGTAGCTAGCACTAGCTTGTAACAAAGATAAAAAAAAAATTAAAAAAATTAAACCGAGATCCCTTTTGTCGTTTGAGGCCAAAAATCGGCATGGAGTCCTAAAAGATGTCAACATCATAATTATGAATTGACAAAAGAGGTTATATTGTTATATAAATACACGTGTTACTGGCACATTACATAATATACTTTTTATTTTTAATTTCGAAACATTTAGTTTGCAATTGTTTGTTTTTACGTAATTAACATTTTTAATTGAATTGTCGTAATTTATTTTCATCGACTACTAAAGTTCTTTGTACCAATATTTATTATAAGAAAATATTATCTATCTATATATATAAAAGAAAGTCGTGTTAGTTACACTATTTATAACTCAAGATCGATCGAACTGATTTAGCTAAAAATTGATGGGGAGGTAGCTTAGAACTAGAAGACGGACATAGGAACTTTATCTTATGTGCATTTTTTTTTATTCCGCGCGGACGGTGTCGCGGGTAAGAGCTAGTATATATATATATGCCATTTATATTATGATTGTTTCTAGCATGGAATCATCATCTGAAGACATATCATCATCAGCTGAACGAGATTCCAGATCTTCTGACTCATTGCCGATCATACGCCCGGGAAGAAATGATAAGAAAGGTAACTATGAATGTTATATAAATATGAAATATTCCATAATTTCATATTTGATATAAGTGTATGAAATACTAGATGTCGGAAAAAAAATGTACTATGCCTATGTGTTCTTCCAGACTATGTTCTACATTTGTGTCAATTTTTATCATGATCCTTGAGCTGTTTTGGAGAAACCTTCAAACATTCGCATTTATAATATTAGTAAGATGTTTTTTTCCCCAGAACGAACAAAGTTAGAAGAATCGTCTCCTGAAGTGAAGAAAAAGAAGAAAGGCGTTTTCGAAGACAGCTCCAGTGAATCTGCTGATATTAAGGAATTGCCCAAAAAGTAATAATACAATGTTATCCAATATTTATTGTGATATAGCTGTCGCATGTGACTCCGTCCGCGTGGAATTAAGAAATCTTAATTAGTAGGTTATAAGTTCTTCCAGACTATACATTTATGTCAAATTTAATCAAGATCCATTGAGCCGTTCTGGAGATACCTTATAACAAACAAACATACATCAATTTAAACATTCGCATTTATAATATTGGTATAATATTACGGGTTTTTATTTGACATAGTCCTGGAACACTTATCTTGTATTATCCACATATTTTTTGATGTGAAACATCTATAGGATCACTTGTAAATCGAATTGTTGGCGTGGCGACGCTTGCCGTGGCGACGGGTCGCCACGTTATACTAAGGTATACATATGTATACATACATATATATATATATATATATATATATATTATTGTTATTATTATTATTATCATTATCATTATTATTTATTTAATTATAATATTTAATATTTTATGCACATTACTTGTAAACACACGATGTTTCACATCTGCCAGGCGTCCCATGACGGCTCACAAGTTTTTTTTTTTAAATAACTACGATATGTTAATACATTTATTGATTTAATTAGTATATAAGAGTAATTTGTATTAATGAATGTATCATCAGGCCGAAGTCCCGCAAGCGAGGTGATGGTCGTCGGTCGAAGCTGACACAGTATGATGCGGCTGGCAATGTGGTGCGCGCTAGAGTTACATATGGCGGCCTCAGTGACGGACCTGGACCTAATGACTGGTCACCAAAACATCGCACACGACAACGCAAGATCAACTACACGGAGATGCCAAACACAGAGTCTGAAGATGTCAGTACAAGTTGAAATACATTGATGTTTTATTTGTATAGTGTTAAGGTCAAGAAAAAATAATGACGGACTGATTTTAGTAGTATTTCCCTATCCACCCTTTTCTTATAAAGAAAGGATGGGAAGGGGAGGTGGATTTGATTGAGGAGATGCATAAGAAGGTTAAATTCGTCGTCCTTCGTCGATTGAGGGTAGGCAACTCATCTGCAATTGCGAATGTCTATGGGCAGCGGTCGCTTCGCCATTTCGGCGAATTCATGTAGCAGCTTGCTCGTTTGCCACCTTGTAATATATGTAAAAAAATAGATTGTTGTGTAATTTTACATACACAGGAGATGCACAAGTCATCGGGCAAGCACATGGCGGATAGTTCTGACGAGTTCCGCGTCACAGACGAGTGGGAGAACTCCTCCTCTGGCTCTGAGCGCGCCAAGAGGCCGCGTGGAGAGGGAGGGGAGGAGGGCGAGGGTGGCGCGGAGGAGGAGGAGCGCCGGCGTGCCCTCTGCGACCTCGTCACCAAGACGGCAGTGGTGCCGCTGGAGAAGCTGCCCGAACATGTCACACGCGAGAAGACGGAGCAGCTGCACCAACATCTGCTGGGTGAGTAACTACAGTATGTGCCGACTTGCTGCTCATCATCACATTATAATATTGGAGTAAATATTAATGTACTCTTTAAGCCATAGAATGAGGTATAAGGTATTGAAGATAGCAGTTTCTATCAACCGTTTGCGTTGTGAATGTCATCAAAAATGTGTTATATGACAGATGCTCAGCAAGCGGACCTCGCGGCGCGTACTATGCGAGGTCGGGGAGGTCGGGGAGGTGGTCGAGGAAGCAGGTACATTTACAATAGTTCTATTAATTGTAATCATTTGAAAATGTTTATCAATCAAGATATAAATGATTGCTTGATGTGACTCGCAGAGGACCACGCGGTGGGCGGGGGCGAGGTGGTGTGGGCGGGGCAGGGGGAGGGGGCGGAGCCAGCAAGTCCTCGCCCTCCAGCGATGATGCGCTTGCTAAACTGGTCGGCGTTAAAATTAAAGGTACACCTTAAAAAATATCCATATTTGTGACTTGAACAATGTTCATTTACTAACATTTCATACTTTTTTTTTTAATTTTTATGTGATTATTTCCACAGATTTAAGAGAAACTGGAGAAATGCCAATGAGACCGAATCAAGTAAGTAACATACAAATAGTACATTAAAATAGAAATAGTAATCTCTCGAATGGTAACCTCATTGTATTCTTCAGGTGGAAAGAGATAGAAAACGACAGGAGCGCGAGGCGAAGCAAGCGGAAAAGGAGGCGCGCCGTTTGGAACGTTTACAGAAGAAAGAAGAGAAGGAAAAGATAAAAGAGCAGCGGGCTAAAGAGCGAGAGGAGAAGAAACTCGCGCGTCTCGCCCTGCAGGAGAGCAGACGAGTGAAGAGGGAGAAGGTGGAGTACATGCCGCCGGTGCCAGTGGGGGCGGGGCCGGGGGGCATGCGGCCACCCCCACCCGGCTCTGCCCCGCCCCCGCCCCACGCCTCACACGACTACAGGGAGAGGTTCCCCGCCACACCTCGGCTGCAGGTACACAAATATAGCTATGAATCATTTTTAGCTCTTGTTTAAGTTCATTAATAGTATTACTCATTAATTGTTATGTGTAGGTGCGAGCGGAGCTGCGGGGCATTGCTATGGGCGACGACCGCATGCAGCTGATGCACCGCCCCGAGCAGGCGCCGCCCAGAGAAGGTGACAATCTCACACAATTATATTAAACCTTCTTGCTTTTGCCTTTTCCTCGTAACATTATGAATAATGTATATTTGTGTTGCAGGCACATTGTCTGTGGCGGGGTCCCCGCAGCCGTTCAAGCCGGCGCCGGAGGAGCCCAGCCTCATCACACGCATGCCACACATGCTCAACCACCAGTACAGGTACTGTCATCCCCCCCCCTCACTACACATCGCACGCGAACATAACAACACGATATCAAATCAAAATGAGTGTAAGTGCTATGAGTAAAATATTGTTAATTATTACCAGGGGTCCAATGATGTATTCGGGCGGTGCGGGCGGCTCGCCGGGCTACGGGCCGCGTTCTCAGAACATGATGTACCAGCTTCACCCCGGCATGAACCGCGCTCAGTACCCGCAGGGATACTACCAGCACCTGCGCGCCATGCCGCCCGCCTACCCCGGCCATCCCCCCTCGCCCGGCATGCACCCCCCCGCGACACAGCATCGCCAGGTCCCGCCGCCCCCACACGGCGCCCACGGCCCGCCCGGCTCCTCGCCTCATCACGGTCCACCCGTCTCCTCGCCGCACCACGGTCCACCCGGCTCTTCGCCTCACCACGGCCCTCATGGACCACCGGTTTCCTCTCCTCTGCATTACGGCTCCGGTCCCGCCGGACCCCACCCCCATCCGGGTTCCTCTGCAATACCCCCGGGAGCTCCAGGAAACTTACACGGTTCGCCCGTATCATCCCATGGGGCACCGGGAGCATCGCTCGGTTCCCACGGGCCCGGTCCCGGTCCGAATCATGGACCGATCCCACCGAATATGCAAGGTCCACGTCCTCACATGCCTCATGCCGGACCTCATCCGATGGGTCCCGGTCATATGGGTCCTCGTGGTCTTCATGGACCGCACAATTCGAGCATAAACCCGCACGGCGCGGTCCCCGGTCCGCCAGGCCTCGGTGCTAACGGCTCTATAGGTCCGAACCCTCACGGCCCTCTCGGATCTAGACTTCACGGACCGCCGGGCATGCTCGGTCCCCCGGGTCACGGACCGCCCGGAGCTAATCCACTCGGTCCACGAGCTCCCGAAGACTCGAGCCCGCACAGACCGGGCCCGAGTCCTTTGAGCGCAATGGCTCATAGTCTACCACCCGGATTAGCACCCCAAGGGCTGGAGGGTCACGGTCCAATCGGGCCGACGGCGCTACCCGTTCACAGACCCCCCTTCGCCCCCGGCCCTCCCGGAATTACCGCCGCCGGACTGCAACCAAACTCTATCCCCGATCAGGCCGCGGTGGCGACTCGACCCGGCAGCGCCCCCCGCCCCGCGAGCACCGCCTCCCCCGGCCAGTCGCCACACCCGCCCAGCCTCACTCCGGCGACCTCCTCCAGTCCTCCCGTGTCCGCCGAACCGCCCATACAAATCAAAGCCGAAGTCAAAACCGAACCCGAATACAGAACCCCACCGGGTTCCCCCTCTCATCGTCCCCCGTCGCCGGAGCCCTTGCGGAATCATCCGAAGATCAAGCACACCGACAACAAGGACAGGCGACCGCGATACCCCCTGGGGCCCTACGCGCCGCAGTACGGTCCCTACGGGCCGTACGCTCCGCCTGCCGCGCAGCCCCCGGACGCCGCGATGAACCTGCAGGCGCGGCCGCAGCATCCCTCGCCGCTGCAGCGCATCCACGCCAACATGGCGCAGTACCTGCCCGCGCTCGCAGACAAGCCGGAGCCCTTCCTGCAGCACATGCGGCTGCCGCGACCTCCCTACCCCCCCGCGCCCCCGCTGCATGCCCCGCACGCGCCGCCCGGACCACGCTACGCCGACCTGCAGCAGCGCCCCACCGCACCCACACCTCCCCCGCAAGCCCCGCAGCCCGCACCAGCACCCGCACCCGCACCCATCTCACCAGAAATACGTAAAGACGAATCACCCAAAGTCGCCGAGGAGGAGGTGGAGGGTGAGGACAGTCAGCCGAGCTCGCCGCCCGACACCAAGCCGGACTTCTCGAGGATAGAAACTGTAAATAAGATGGAACCTCTGAAGGCGCCGGAGCACATCAAGGTAGAGGCGGAGGCTGAGGCGGGGGCGGGGGCGGGGGCCGGCGCGCGGGAGGAGGGCGGCGAGTTCGGAGGTCTCGTCAGCTACTTCTCCAGCCAGCACGAGGACGACCTGGACGCCTAGCGACACACAGACAGACAGACAGACACACACACACGCTCGCGGTGTACATATAGACATAGATAATTATATTTTTAGGGTGAGTTAGACGCGACGCGTGTAGTTTGGACGCAATGTATATTATATAAATCTAGATCGAAAAAGTTAAAAAATGAGAGTCTTTTTGGTCTCGAATGAAATGATGTATTATTATTTTTATTTTTTTGTTAATTTCTAAGCGAGATTTATTTATACAACAAACAATAAGTACTTACTGTATACTCTAAATACGAATTTTATTAAAGAAAAATAATTTCTTTTTGCAAAATAAATGTTTTCTCTTAATCCTTGGTTATTTTCTTCCCTTTATCCTCTAAAATATTTAGTGTATGAGAGGACTTGAGCATTTCTGCCACTGAATAACAACAGCTATATTTTTTTTTAAATCTTATTAACCTTATTTCTTTGGACTGCTGTTTTGGACGTTATTTATAAGGGATTAAAAAATGCACAAACTTTATATATAAATATTTATTTACTTATAGTTACTTCCGAGGCCTGCCCGGTACCTTCTTGTTGCCAGCTGTCTGTTTATTCTTACCGCCAAATGATATCGTTTGCTCTGAAACAATACACGGAAAATTCGATAATTGTTCAAAGCATCACTTCATTTTATTTCTTGAACAAGCTGTCGCCCGCGACTCCGCGCGGAATTAATAAAAAAACTTAGTAACCCATGTGCTCTTCCAAACTATGTTCTACATCTATATTAAATTTCATCAAGATCAATGCAGCCGTTCTGGAGATACCTTCTAAAATTCAAACATCCATCCATCCATAATACATCCAAACATTTACAATTATTTATAAGATAGTTAGTAGTAGTATTTTTTTTTAATTAACACTTGTGTCACTTCACAGGGAATTTATTTTAGTTATCACTAGTTTGTTATAATTTGTAGACACTAACCAGGAGGCGGTATCTTGAGTGAGATGTCGTATGTCTTGCTCTTGGGTCTTTTGGCGGCGGGCTCCAGTTTCTCCGGTGTCTCAGTGGGCGTCACCGTCTCCTGAGTCGCCGCCCACCCATCCTATGAAGCATACACAAAATTTACGTGTTATTACAAACAAGTAATTTCCAACCAATTTCATTGAAATTTCGTTTATCAAAATTCAACAGTTGAAGTTATTCAATATAGAAACATGTTAACTTATGTAGCAAATAACTTGTATCGTCTATTCTTTGTTGGGGTCACAAATTTAATTCTTTGACCGTACATAAATACTATCATACAACTGTCTCATCATCATGACTGACCTCCGGATCTTCAATCTCAGGTGCGATGGGCAGAAAGGAGAGCAGGTTCTCATCCTCGCCTTCCTCATCCGAGCTGCAGAAGGCCGCCACAGGCTCGCATGTCGTTACATCAACCTGCAAGTTCCCACGACCAAAATATTCACATAAAACATAGTTTGTTCATAAAATAGAAATAACTAGCTGTCGCCCGCGACTCCGTCCGCGCGGAATAAACAAAAACTTATTAACTTATCAGTCAAGTATGAGATACAAAAAAAAAACTACCTTTGAAAAATCTATTTTACAGAAATTACGTCTATTGTGGATCACCGTCACCAATAACCAATATACTGAGAGCCATCACTCACCTCAACTTCCTCATCATCGCGGCTCTCCCCCGCCTGGTCAACAGATCTGTCCTCATCCTCCACATCGAACTCGCTCTCCCGCTCCTCGTACTCCACGTTCTCGTCCAGTTCCTTGAAGTCGGGGGCGAAGGCCGACCAGTTCTCCACCTGGTTCTGCGCCCAGATCGATACCACGCCTGGAAATTGAACCCTTCAGATTACATAACATTCCCACTGTACGAAAATTAACTCGCCAGCCGAGTAGCTGGTACATTTGTACATATTTTAATGTAAATAAACAAACATCAAACATCAGATAATCTTTGCTTTAAACCAAAAAAAAAAAACAACGAAGTAATTTATTCCTACACATTCCTTCTTTACAAATAAAAAAGCCATTTCCCTATTTTTATTGCTTCAAAACACACCTTTAAATAATGACAAAAATTTAAGTTGCAAGAACTTTCGAAAAAGAATTAATAATTATTACAGCAAGTTACATGAAAACAGATGAATGAGTATTATGACAGGTGACAGGTTACTAACCGGCACTAATACTGGCTATGATGGGCCTGACGGGATGCCAGACGACGTCCAGCAGCAGCTCACCCTTGGTGCCGTGAAGGATCTTCACAAGGTTTCCGATGGACTTCTCCCAGATGTAGAGCGCGTGCTGGCGGGCAGACCCCGCACAGATGTACTCCCCGTCTCCGGAGAAACAGCACTTCTTCCAAGTCGTTCTTGATTTGTTACAGATATATTAAACAGTAGTTGAATATTTCTTAAAAAAATCTTTATCAATACAAACCGTAACTTTATTCTTAAAATGTTTTGAGATTTCTAGTACTATTAGGAATGTTGTTTTTAGAAAAGGTGTCTACAGACAGCTGTTGTGGGTTAAAATCTTTCCATTCAACTTAATAGTTATTAAAAAAAAAATACTAACTTATTAACAAGATCCTGTAGTTTCTGTATAGGCTCTGGTTCCCCGTTCACACCACATTTGATCACCGTATTTGTATCATATACTCTTATCACCCTATCCGATGTATTCACAAGGAAACAACTGAAAGTAAATAATTTTTTAATACTTTACACTGGCAATACATAAATGTCCATTCAAGTTTGTACCAAATTATACTTACTCTCCTCTCCGTGCAAATTCAATACTTTTAATGCCTGTCGTACTAGACGTTCCAACTGTTATTTTAAAACTTGCCTTCACAGATAATAACTGAGAGTCTAGAATTAATATTTTGCCTTTAGCATTGCCTGTGTACACATAGTCACCTCTTCTGTCAAATGATGCTATCACATTTATATCACCCTAAAAGAAAATATAATCGTAAAGAGAATGATAAAAGTTAGGAAGGACTTGAAATTACTACATCTACAAGGACACCATAGTTCTTAAATTTTCAACAACTAAATAAAATTATAGAAATTAGTAATGCTGAAAATGTCCTATTAACTTCAAAAGGTTAAACTAAAAACACTTGTTGAGTTTTTTTTTTTTGTTTATTACATGGTTTGCAAAGTGTTAAAACTGTTGGAATATCAGTGTGTTTCTACTCACTAAAAACCTGTTTATTAACAAACAAGTTGAACCTGGATAAGCGATAGTCCAAGTGGCGGCAATAGATTTCTCACATATAGTGGTTTCTTTTACCCGAGTTTCCCGCATATAGAGATTATCTGTTGTGACCGCATAATAATTAACTTATTGAGGTTTCTTGTTTATTCAGTTCTTTCTTGCCCAGGTTCAACTATATATAGTTTATTTATTTTATTTATTTAAACTTTGTACATACACATGAAGTATTGTACTGGAAAGCTTAACTCTAAAAGAGTTCTCTTACAGCTTACCATTATATAGAGAGAGGTTGTTTAATGGGTAATTTATTTATTTATTTATTTAATAAGTAAATGTGTGTACAAGTCGTCATAAATAACGTCTTAAATAATAAACTTAATAAATATTACATATATAAAAAACGATTTTATATTCTTAAAGTAGAGTCTTCGAGCTTTCCAAAACTCTATTACAAAGTACAATTATCTTTACATTAATATAAAAAAATTGTGACAAAATTATATTCCATGATTACTTGTAATCATACACTTAATTCATTTATCTTTTTGATATCATGTGTGCTGCAACCTACACTACGTACTAAAAACCATTTTCGAAATTTGTAATATATAAAAATTCAATGCTTACTAATAGTTTAAGTAAAAATTTTGAGGATTGTGCAAAAAAAAAATAATTCCAAGCATTTTTCAAATTTCGAAATTTAGTGATTTTTAAATAGCTGTAATTAGTCTTTAATATATATATATATATATATATATATATATATATATATATATATATATACAGTCAAAACCGTTTATGGCGACATCGTTTAGAACAACATACCGGTTAAATTGACCAAAATCAAAGGTCCTGGCTGAATGTCATATACATATCTTTCCTATTAATACCTGTCACCGGTTGTTACAACTATCGGTTTTTACGACTCAATATGAGTAGTCCCTTCGATGTCGTTATAACAGATTTTGACTGTATATACAGTCAAAACCGTTTATAGCGACATCGTTTAGAACAACATACCGGTTAAATTGACCAAAATCAAAGGTCCTGGCTGAATGTTATTACATATCTTTCCTATTAATACCTGTCACCGGTTGTTACAACTATCGGTTTTTACGACTCAATATGAGTAGTCCCTTCGATGTCGTTATAACAGATTTTGACTGTATATATATATATATTTATATATATATATATATATACATATTTTGTTTAATAGCAAAACTCAAAGTGATATAAAGTGTTCCTTTAGACCTGTTTTGAAGGATGGCAGCGATGTACTTTCTCGTATGGACGACGGAAGAGAGTTCCACAGCGTAACAGCACGGACAGTAAAAGAGTTGGCAAAGCGAGAGGAAGTGTGTGAGGGATATTTTAAAAGAGAATTTTTTTTAGACCTGGATGGTTGGTTTTCAGGCACGAGAAAGTAAGTTTCTTCCAAACAAAATTAGTGAGATGACAACATTTTTGTAAAGATGTTTCAGCAGTGGAAGCCTTGGGTTTGTAAATTTATGTACTTCAAAAAATATGCAATATATGGTTTAATGTGTTTTAAAGAATAAATAATCCGTCCTCATTCACAGAACATATAAATCAAATTTGGGCCACCATTCTCTAATTCCGAGGTTGTGATAGCACCAAAGATAGCATCAATATTTTCCATGATAGTCTACCAATGTATAAATAAAAAATCGTCGGCATATCAAATCCTCGTAAAGTTGCAGACATTTTATTTTGTTTTGTTTTGCCAAATTATGTTATACACATTTTTAATTGTGGTTTCATTTAAATAACTATTTAATTTAAATTAACTCTGACCTTTAATATTGTTTGTTAAATTGCTTTACCAACATAGATAAGTCTTTTGTTTTATTATTTGATTGTTTATTAGTGATGCAACGGATGTCTGTTTCCGTTTCCGCAAGTGCGGAAGTTCCGCGTACTTTTCAACATCCGTTTCTGCTTCTGTTTCCGCAACTTTTATAACGGAGATAAAACGGAACTTTACGACGGCTGAGAGTTCCAAATGCGCGGCGCGAGAAGCGCGGTTCGTGCGCGGCCTTTCGGCACTTGTCGCATTTGTTTGTTCACGTACTTTTTTTGTCAATCTAAGCGCGTAATATTTTCTGCTGCTATTTGAAACAATCAGTTTCTCTTGCTGGAGTTAACTGTCTAGTTGTTGTCCATATAAAATTTGACAACTGGCAAAATGTGACTATTTCATACTTCGAGTTATTAAATGTACTTTTGAATAAGTGATAACCATGTAATATATCATCATCATTATTATCATATCTTAACACATTCACTGTTTACAAAATAAAATAGGTAAGGGCTGTAAGGTAAGGTAAGGCTGGGAGCCAAAACCTTTTACGGTGAATTTTTATTATTTAATAATATTTTTATTTTTAAGTTTTAATATTTAAAAGCCTCCGTTTGTCAACACGTATTTTAACTTATTGCAGCATAGTAAAAAATACATACATTGAAGGCTAAAGGACACCGATATCCAATGCCTTAATAAATTAAAAACGAATACAAGCTGTTTTTACCAAAAAAATAAATATTTGTAAATATGTTTTTTTTTTCATATTATTTACACTTCTGTTTCCGCATCCGCTTCCGTTTCCGTTTCTGCTAAAATTTATTTTTGACATCTGTTTCCGTTTCTGGTTCCGGTAAGACACTTCCGTTGCATCACTATTGTTTATGCCCCAATACTTTATATAAGTTGTAAGTGAAATTACATGTTGTCTGAAATCTTTTTTAATAGTGTCTAAAACTGATGTAACACATGTACTTTTGTTGATGAACCAAATAAATAAATAAAATAAATAAATTAGGATGGTAAGATTATCTAAAACTGTAACTATATACTTACATCATCATCAATAGGTAATATTTTATGTTCACCTTCCGTATCAACTAACAAAGCTGCATGTCTCATAGGACACACAAGAAATCTCCTGTCATTTCTCGGATCAAACTGTACCCTCACTATGGGGGTTGGAAACCTGTAGCGCTGTTCACATTCACCTGATAGAACATCCCATATACACACATTGTGGTCAGTTGAAGCTGACAATAGCTAAAAAAAAAAAATTATATGATTATAACTTAAATGTTGCTGGCCAGTACATAGCAGTAATTATCAAATTATGAAAAATATGTCACTGAGCTACCCATATAGTTAACTTCTAAATCTCAAATTAAAAAAAAAAAACAATGTCTAGCAGCAAACATTACAATAAGACAATAAAGTTTCAAATTGTTTTTTAAAATAAGTAATTTTTGAATATATCTCATGACAATAGACAAAATATTTACTTTTTTACAATTCCTTGACCAGCTTAGACTGCAAACAGGATAAACATGTGCAGATATTGATTTAGCAATTCCTCGAGTCAGGAAGTCCCAGATAAAGATCCTGCCATCATTGCAGCCCACTGCCAGCAGAGTCCCCCGTCGGTTGAACGCACACGTTGCTGCCAATGATATAGAGTCCAGAGCACCATCAAACTCCTATCATAAAACCGTAACTTTTATAAATATATTATACTAAAACTCTGCATCTTAACTAAATTTTACTTGTTTTAGCAACTCATATCTTTTCCCTCTATAAATTTAGTATGTGGAAGAAAATTTTCTTCAGGTTTTTATTTATTTACATTATATAGCAACGTAAAACACCGGCCTACTTGGCCGGTTATGTTTTTGTAACAATATCAAATCGTCTGAATTTTCGTGAAAGACATTAAGAATATTTACCTCTGGATAATTTTGTCCGAATGATTCTAAAAATAAAATAACGTAATTAATAAAATGTATTCATGACAAACGAAATACGTATAGAAAGTATTATTACCGACCCAATAGTTCCAAATTCATTTTAATATTTGTATTAAAACAACATAGTTTAGCCTACAATTTAATTCGAAATTAAAATTATAAGGCTAATAAGGAATCCAGATCAAGCTCAGCCTTTAGGAATAACTGTGAAAAATGTTGTTGTTATTATATTACTTCACTGACATAAATTTTAGGTTAAAAATGTCTCAAAGAATATAAAATTCATACGTAAAGGTGAAAAATTATTTTTGAATGAGCAACAAGCACCAAAGTCAAAAAAATGAGAAAAAATGCTGTTATTAAAATTATATTCAATAAGTAATTTTCAGAACCTCGGACTCCCTCTATTTAATCAGACTACTAGATTCATCAAACCAATCGTATTCGACTATTCTATGATGTTCTTTATCTTTGACATTTCAAATAATGACAGGTTATAAAACTGAATTTCAACTAAAACGGTACTGATTAAAAAAAATTTTTTACATTTCACATTATTTTGCTTTAATTAAAAGTAAAATTAATGCTATTAATGTTTCTGGTTCTTTTTTATAATCATATCATTAAGAATAGTAAGTATTACATTTGATTTTTTGTTGCAAAATTCTTGAAAAGTCATGTTTATAAACAAAAAGACTTCCTTTACACATTATAGATTTAAAGAAGTTCTTTCAACCTATTACTAGAAGTTTAAAGATGTCATCAGGAAATTATTGGAAAGGAGCTCCTTTATCCATGCTGTACGGATCGGAATCTCCCTGGGATAATCCAGGATTCCCGCCTGTGCAGCCTGGACATAACCATGCAGTTCTGTATCATATACCGGGTAATGGCGTACTGGCTGGTGATAGACCCCCGAAGCCACAAGTTGGCCAAGACAAATGGGACCAGCATCATGTTAGGTTACCATGCTCTAAGCACAGCTTATACCCTGTTACCGATGTAAGTTACTAAAAACTTTCTATTAATTTTTCTTTTAATCTATTTGATGATACAACAGTTTTCCTCACTGTTCGCCTGTATAAATAATTTCTTTATGTACACTAGTTCTATCTATGCTAATATTTAAAGAGGAAAGATTTGTTTGCTTGTTGGTTTAGAGCTCAGCAAATTGAAGTAACCTTGCCCTAGAGCTCATATGTAATTTTGTTATATTTTTTGTACCACAGGACAAAGGTGAAACTCGATTAAGAAAACGTTGGGCAATCATAGTGGATACATTAAAGAAACCAATCAAAAACAGTCATGAACTAGCAAATGCCATATTAGCATATAATACAAAGTTTAAAAACAGATGGAAATTTAGAGCTCTACATAAGTTATTCAATGAGGTATTTTTATTATTTATAATAATAAGCCTTTATTTAGCATGATATAAGATAGTTAGCATGATAAAAGACTGTCATGTCCCCTGCTGGGTATAGGCCTCCTCCATGATTCTCCACTTGTCTCTGTTTACAGCTGTTCTCATCCAAGCTTTTACCGCTATTTTACTATATCGTCTGTCTATTGGGCTTTGGGTCTTCTTCTTTTTCTCTTGCCTCTTCCTTGTCTATATCATCACTCGCTTCATTCACCTGGCATCATCGGTGCACATCATGTGTCCCGCCCATTTCCATTTAAGGCGCTGCGCCTACTGAAATTAATTATTTACTTCACAGTAAATAACATCAGTATTTTTACATGTTATACAATTTTAATATTTAATGTTCATATTTTCAGTGCTTGGAAGAAGAGGAATCACAATCTTTTTTTGATGTGACATTGCCTGAAATAGTCAAATTAGTTCTGGATTTGCCTAAATTGATACAAGCACCTATACCATTATTAAAGTAAGTTGAGTTAATTGACTAATACCTCAATAAGTAGAACTGTAGAAAACAAATAGTCTATTATAAATATTTTGTACACTTTCCTATTGGAAAGCTGTAATTATTGCAATTTCATCATCAGCTCATTATACGTCCCCACCGAGGGGCTCGGAGCCTAACCTAAGTTAGGGGTGACTAGGCCATAGTCAACCACGCTGGCCATGTGCGGGTTGACTTCACACATATAATTGAATTCGTATCACAGTGTTTTCCTTCACTGTAAGAAGATAATTATTGCATGCACTTTTTTTATATTTTCAACTTTTATTTATATAAATTAATTAAGAATGGCTTAATTCAGGTGTGATCGTCCGGTGCCCCCGATAGGCCCGAAACTAGTCGGTGCCGTCACCGGACGATCACATCTGAATTAAGCCGTTCTTAATTAATTAATTATTATGTATCATGAAAGTTTAAACAATTTTCTTTTTATTCTCAGACAACACAAAAACATGTCTATATCACTATCTCAACAACAGATTTCCAGTTTGCTGGCAAATGCATTCTTTTGTACATTCCCTCGGAGAAACAGTATGAAGCCGGACTCGGAATATTCTACATATCCCTTCATCAATTTCAACACGTAAGTTTTTACTTTAATGTGATCTGTAATTATAATATATTATTTATTATTAAGCTAAATAATTTATTTAATATTATTTCAGGCTATATGAAACATCGGGATCAGATGATGTAATAGAAAAACTCAAATGTATCTGTCATTACTTTAGAAGAGTTTACACAGAAGGTGAAACTACGTCATATTTATCAAATTACTTTTAAATTCCTTAAAAACAACCAAAAAAAGTCTCTTTTGAATGTATTTGATTAATAGTATACAGTGTAAACTCTTTATAACGTTACCCTTTATAACAATAAACTCCCTGTAACGTTGAAGTGAGCCCAACTTTGTTGGTTTGCGTTAAAACCCACATATTGAAACACTCTTTATAGCGATACGCCATTCTCTATTACGAAGAAATGTGTTCATATTTGTAGACAGTAAATATTTATTATCGGTATTATTGTTTATGTTATGTTATCTTGTTAATTTGGTTGTTTTTTTGTTCACTCCATATAACGATAACTCTCTATAACGACAAAAATGCTTAGTCCCTTGAGTTTCGTTATAAAGAGTTTACACTGTAGTTATAATTAAACTAAACAAGTTAAGAAAAAAGTGTATTAGTTAAGTTTTCTATGTTCAAAAAAGATTCTAAGAGATTACCGGAGCACTTGAATATGTGCACAACTTAAGAAGCTATAGATGCCTTAATCCCCCTGATATTCTTTCCACTAGCTGAGAGTAGAAATGCAACTTGCTCAGTGGAAACAGGGTGTATATTGTGGGTGGTATAACGCAGACACCTGGCGGTGTGTTGCAGTGCAGTGCCGTGTGGTGTGGTGACATACTCCAGACGCTCGGTGCCACCTCGTGCGCTGCCTCGCTGGAGAGACTCCACAAAGACCCTCGCCTTGCCGCTGCATCTCAACCCCATTGATACGATAGAAGACGCAGATGGACTTATACAAGTGGATTTTGCTAATAAGTATGTGGTTTTTTATGAGAGATTTGTGTCGGGACCTTGCCGAATGTAAGTCTGCCTACCCTTCTGGGAAGAGCACAGGAGTTTGCCCCAATATAAAATGAAATTTTCATTTTTAACTAGCTTTTACCCGCGACTCCGTCTGCGCGGAATAAAAAAAAGCACACAAGATAAAAAAAAGTTCCTATGTCCGTCTTCTAGTTCTAAGCTACCTCCCCATCAATTTTCAACTAAATCAGTTCGACCGTTCTTGAGTTATAAATAGTGTAACTAACATGATTTTCTTTTATATATATAGACTAGCTTTTACCTGCGACTCCGTCCGCGCGGAATAATAAATAGAAAACGGGGTTAAAAATAATCCTATATCCGTTTCCTGGTTCTAAGCTACCTGCCCACCAATTTTCAGTCAAATCGATTCAGTCGTTCTTGAGTTATAAATAGTGTAACTAACAAGACTTTCTTTTATATATATAGATATCTGAATTATCAATTATCATTGAGGTAGGAAAAAGACTGTTTGATTTAATATTATTTAATTATATTATCCATTTATCATATATTTTGTCCAGGTATTTGGGTGGAGGTGTGCTGGGCCACGGCTGTGTGCAAGAGGAAATCCGCTTCGTGATCTGTCCGGAGCTGATGGTCTCCATGCTCTTTACGGAAGTACTGCGCCCCAACGAGGCCGTTATGATCATTGGTAAGAAATATGACTGTATTAAATCTGCATTCATGAAAATCTCACAGAACTTTGTTTTACTCTAAAAAAAAAGGACAGGATAACATTAGAAGGTTACAAGATAATGAACTAAAACCCTACCAAATTGGTGATTTTGGTAAGAGAAAGTGATGCTAGTTGTTTTTGTGTGGTGTAAGGTGGGGAGAGATACAGTAGGTATGGGGGGTATGGACATACGTTCGAGTGGGCGGGGCCGTGGGCGGAGCGCGCGCCGCGGGACTGTAGTGGTCGTCGCAGACAAGCACTGCTCGCCATTGATGCCCTCCTCTACCACAGCAGCCGCCAGGAGTTCCGACATGAAGCCATCACACGAGAACTCAACAAGGTAATTCAGATTCAGATTTAATGTTAGGAACATTTCGATTTTAATGGGTAGGAAAAACTTTTGGTCACTGTAGATTTCAGCACTAAATGTATAGACTAGCTGTCCCCCGAGACTTCACCTAGTCTGCGTTCTTCCAGATTTTGGTCTACATTTTTGCCAAATTTCATCAAACATCCATCTATACTTTCGCGTTTATAATATTAGTATGATATACAAAAAATAGTTTATTTTACATACAAAGTAAGTTTTTTTAAGACAGTTCATAAATTATTTATAAGAAAAATTGAATACATATTTTTGTAATCGCTCAAATTCCTTATAAAAAAATATAAAGATGACATAAGACAGCCGGTACTTGACGATAGCGCCACCTACTTAGAACTTTTAGTTTTGTCCCCTTTAATAGTAGGACTTATAATAAACAATTCGGTAATAATAATAAAGTAACAGCCCGAGCCGAGACTCCTGAGGGAGCTCTCGAGCCTAGTTACTCTTAAACGAGGTTTTGGCTAAGCGCCATCTGCGCCCGGCCACCTCAAGCCCGGTGAAACTGACTGTAAATGCCTCTTCAAGGAAAACAGTGACTACTCAGTCACACAAAAAAAACATTACGCGGTTAAACTGCGTGTCGAATTTATTACCTAGTGATAACAAGAACCGTTCTATAATTACTATAAGCATGTTGTAAAATATGTAATGTTACTTGCTTATTACATCTGATCCAATGCCGCATACAACGGTACATTATAATCACAATAATTGTTATATTTTGTAGGCTTGGGTAGGTTTTTCATTCTACACGTCAGATGATACATCGGACATGAAGTACCCTGGCGTGGCGACAGGTAACTGGGGCTGCGGCGCGTTCGGGGGCTCCGCACATCTCAAGTCTCTGCTGCAGCTGATGGCGTGTGCGCAGGCGCAGCGCCCCATCGCGTACTACACATTCAGGGACAACAAGCTCGCTGACGACATACACGCCATTTATACTCAGCTTGTCAATTATAATGTTACTGTTGGTAAGTGGATTTATTTATATTGTCTAGAATCTAGATAATAATTCTAAATACCAACTGACAGCAAGGGCTACACCAAGAGCAGTTGTTCAATGTTCAATAAAAGAGGGGCAACTGCCTCTCTTTGTATTCTCAAGCAAGAGCAAATGACCCCCCCCCCCCCCCCACCTAGTGAATCCAAAATATGTAAAATTGGTATATATAAAGTACTAAAATGCTTACAAATCCCTTATCAGTTTTACCATTCAATTAAAAGAAAAAAATCTACTACTAGCCTTCTGATCATCTGCTGGCGACTCCCTTAATTACAATATTAATTTTAGTAGAACCACTATTGGTAGAATAGGAATATACATTTATAACATGTCTTTAAAAAAGTGACCAAAGAAATATTCTTTATTTGTTAAGCTACGAAATAAAAAATTTGACAATTAATTTTGTGTCATGTGCAGGGCAACTGTATCAAATGCTGGTTGACTTCTGCGAGGAGGAACTGCCTCCATCCCGTCTTCATCGTTACATACTGCAGCATATCACTGGCGACTCAGACACGCCCACGTCCACCACCACGTCCACTACCAGCACCACGCCCACTACCACGCCCACTACCACGCCCACTACCACACCCACTACCACACCCACTACCACGCCCACTACCACTGACTCCACTGAAGTAAGTTCACGAATAACAATTAGACTTTTTTAAAACGTGTCAAAAGAGCAAGCGGTATATTTGATTTCAGGCAACCTTTTTAAGTTTTAGAATAAAACTTTTTTATACCGTTGAAATCTGGATACGCGAAAATAACGCGATCCCTTGGACTCTCGCTTATCCAGGTTCGACTGTATTTAAAAAAAAACAACTATATGTCCCATAAAAATAACACTTTTGTCTGGTTTTAGAGTGAGATTCGAGATGACATACATATGAGCGATTCAGTAATAACTGAATGCTTCAATTCCCCTTTTGTATTTCACACGAATACGCAAGAGAAATGTTCACTCTCAGAACAACAAGTCGATGCTAAAAAAAACTTCGAAGAACGTAATCAAACATCACGTGATGACAAAATGGAGACCGATAACAAAATGGAGTCTGATAACAAAATGGCTGCCAGTGATTCGAATGATATGACGTCACGATTGTTCCAAGAAATGGAGAAATTAGATGAAGGCAATGGAAGTTTAAATTTTTCTCGACCGCATACAATGCCGCTGTCACACAACTCACAATCTGACAGCAAACGATCCTCTATGGATTTGTCTATGGATGTAAAAAAGAAAATTAGTAAAAAAATAACAGATTACTTCTCGAAGAAGTCTATTTGATGTTATAATTTTAAGAGAAATAAAATATCAAAACAAATACGTTTTTCATTTTTTACCTTTTAAATGTTATATGGTATGGAATTTTAGTAATTTGTGAACAACTAAATTTGTGAAAAAGGGAATGTGTATTTTACCCTTTAATTTCATGAAAGAATGAACAAAAAGATTTCATGGCCCATGAGGGGATCGAACCCGCGACCTTCGCGTTATTAGCACGACGCTCTAACCAACTGAGCTAATGGGCCGACGATGTTTTGTGTCAAATTTAAAATGTCAAAGTTTCACATTAAACATTTGCATTTCGTTATATAAAATTAATATGTTGTTATGTAATTTTGTTACTATTGCATTATTATACGTTAAATATGTTCTATGTTATCTGTACTTATTAATAAAATTAGATTGTCTGTGTCTGGTGTAATTGCTAAACCTATTACGAAAAATCTATTTAAAAAAAAATCTATCCGCAAGCCGCGTTTATTTCTGGGTTATATCCGAAACGGCTGAACCGATGTTGACGAGACAGTATGTTCTATCCGAAAGGTAACTTATTTGCGGGCATTATATTGTACTTTTTTTTAATTTTGCTCTGTACAAGACGCGGGCGATCGGTAGTAAGTGATAAATAAATTCAGTATGAAATTATAAGTCGTTATTTTGATCTAATCTTCTATTATTTGGTTAAAGCAGTTTTTCTACATTATGCAACCCTTTGTATACGCTTAGTAAAATATTTCAAGACTAGAAGAACTGCATAATTATAAATTTGTTTTTTACTATAAATAATTGAAACTTTATAATACGTGTTATTTATAATGAATTAATTTAATAAAACTAAAATAAATTTATAATAAAATAATTGGAAAATTATTCTTGTTTTAAATTTTTTTATATACGTCGTCGGCCCATTAGCTCAGTTGGTTAGAGCGTCGTGCTAATAACGCGAAGGTCGCGGGTTCGATCCCCTCATGGGCCATTTCCATAGGTGGGCACAGTTAATCAAAAAGTTAACTTCGTTAATCGTTAATTCGTTAAATAAATATTTAACTTCGTTAATCGTTAAAGCGTTTAATTTGCGAAAATTTAACGCAAGTTAAAGTTAACAGTTAAAGTTAATTTCTGTTTATATCACGAGTATAAGGCGCAATCGAGAAATGGCCATACGAATAATCTCCGAATCGTATGGACCGATTTTGTCGAGACTTTCAATAGAACTTAGGCTATTTTTTTACTGAGCTTACGAAATCTCGGGCGATCGCTAATCCTATCTATAGTTTAGTTATATAATATACTAAAATATAATTTAGACAACAGGAGCGATGTACTAATGCCTGTACCATAATAATGACATAGCATGCACTAGTTACACACACTTATATACTACACTGACAATGATGGACAATTGACTTTTTCAGTCAATTTTTTTATCGACAATCCGACGTCACGGAATTAGAGAGCTAACTAAATTTAGACAACACAAATTTTCTATTAAACAATAAGACATGTGATAATATTAAAAAGAAAACAATCAAAACTTTTGTGCAGTATTTACATTTATCTGTTACTATTTGCACCCGGATATTCATTTGCTCATACTCCATCAACTGAACATTTAATTTTATGTATAATTTGGTAATATTTTTTTATTTTATTTTGGCCAAGGACCCACGAACAGAGTTATCATTTTTTACGTACTTTTTATTTATTAATAAAACTTCTAACATCAGAGGAAACTTATTATAACATTGATAAATAAACTATATAACCGATCCAGTGATACATCTCAACACATCAAACTATACAACTGAGATGCCTTCGATAACTTCTATCATCTAATGATCTATCGTCCGATCTATTGTTATATGTTAAATCAAGTTAAATTACTCTCAGTGTATAGAGCATACGTTACACGACATAACGAAAACAACCGATCAAGGGTGATGTCTTCTCTCTTTCTTATCACCTTTAAAATCGTTATAGTTAATTAGTAAGAATATGGTTTTGAATTATTTTCAACGACATTCGATTAATTTTAAAATAACGATATACGTAAAAAAATCGATGTCTTTTTGTAAAGGTCACTTGTGGCAACATTTCATATATTAAATTTAGTATAACACAGTTTAACATTATTTCACTAACATAATTATTTTATCTTTTTCCTCATACTTTCTCGTTTTGTCGTATACTTTTTTTTTGTAAACAAACAAATTATCTTCGCTATTGTCTTTGCGCAGCGCACGTGCATCCCCGACCATTAGAAGGGTTGGGGCCATAAATCCATCGAGTTCGTTATCGCATTCTCTGTGCGGCTGTCCATTTGATCCTTTGTTCATATTTTTAAAATGTAAAATTATTTTTCGTTGACTATGAAGAAGCCCCAAAAAAACAAACGATGGTAATAAACACCTAAATCCCTTTTGTTTTTGAGGAACGTTTATTGCGTGCACATTTCGTCTTTCGAATTTTTAAATTTATTTTTCATTGTTTGGTTCTTATCTACGCAATGACAAAAAAATCCTATTTGTACGCTTTTTCAAATGGACCATAAACTATTTTTTTTATATTTTTTGTTGTCTTTAAACTCCAACATTAAAATAAACATTTTTGTCTGCAACAAAGTTTAGTTGTATTTTAGGTACGACGTTGAAGAGTAATCTCGATTATTTTGATTGCAATTCAACGCAGAGTTTATCTCTTTTAATAGATTTTGCGTCTCACGTATAACAATTATTGTATTAAGAGTAAAGTGTTTTCGAACCTTATGTTGATTTTATAACAAAGTCTTTTTCTAAAAAAAGTGATGTTAAATAAATGAAAACCAGTTTTAATGTGAATAAAATGTAATAAAGACTTTTCGAGATATTTGTGTAAATGTGAAATAATTATTAAACTTTGAAGGTGTCTAGCGCCTAAACTTCGCAATATTTGATAGAGGTAAGTTTGTTTAAATCGTCACTATTTTCTAACAAGGATTCTGTGGTACTCTTTTGATCACGTCTATCCCGGCCGCTCGGTGTATTGTACAACATGCATCACACTCGCTCGTTCTCGTTCTCTCTCGTTCTCGTTCTCTCTCGTTCTCGTTCTCTCTCGTTCTCGTTCTCTCTCGTTCTCGTTCACCATTCGACTCGCCGACGGTCGCCGAACATAGCCGAACTCACGAATGTAGCCTGATGCATAATTTAAATAAAATGACAACACTTCAATAAGTGTCTATTGTAACAATTAACGGACTTAATTAACGGAAGTAGAATTTAACGGAAGTTAACAAAAGCGTTAACACTTTTTGAAGTTAACCTAAAAGTTAATCCGTTAAGCAAAATGTTAACTTCGTTAATTAACGATTAACGGATTAACGAGTTAATGCCCAGCTCTGGCCATTTCTTTTTTGACTTACCGGATATTATCTACCTAATCCTATATATATCATACCTCTCACTTCTTCTACATTAATACATGTACATGGACGTCGGTTTCGGCTGCATCTTTTTTTCTTTAAATTAATTTAAATTTTAATAAAATGAAAATACCAAAACTTTATCAAAATAATGTCATTTATTTTAAATACAATAAATATATTTGCAATAGGTAATTTACATTTTAATATCGTAAATTAATTTATCTACCCGTTGTGAGTTTGGCGTACTTTGTACTAAATTAGGAATAATTAATCAATAAATTATAACTAAATACTTATATCTTATCTTAAATTAATAAATTGAGGGGCGTCTGAACAAAAAACACACTTGTTTTTCTTGGAAAGGTTTATGTGGCCAAGTTTATGTTCCACAATCAATTGACAACATTAAAAATTTTTTTTTCATAATGTGATTTTTACATCATTAAAATATATATTTTTTTATTAAATTTATTTACATAACAAAATTTCACACTTATAGCATGAATGTTTACTACAAATTATTTAAATGTAACTTGATTTTAATACAAACTTTATAATAACAAGCAAATTGACTAAAAAAAATGTTGTTCTTTAAAGTTATTTTTTTAACTATATTTTAATAAATGCTGTATTCTCAAGTTTAAAATTTATCTTAAAAGAACTACGTAGTTAACTGGATTATTGATGGTAATACTGTCTTTCGAGAGTCTTAAAATGCGGTATATAATAAAATGTTTAACATAATCGCTGTTATCTAGTCATGTAAAATAGTACAGTTCAGTAATAACTTGTAGTTTATTTTAATGTTAAATATTTCCTATGGCTGTTATACTTTTTTAGCCGTCTTCAAAAAGAAGGAAGTTATCAATTCGTCTGTATTTTTAGTTAATACCTAAATAGATTTTACAATCCATGTAATCTCCATGTAGGACATATCAATGTCTTGTCTATGTTTTATCTAAGATAATGACGAAAGGATGACGATATGTTCTATAGAGACTTTGTTCTTAGAAACCAACGGTAAGTAATAAAAATTCAGTTATCATTCAGTTACCATGTTGTCAATTACAGTACACACAAGATTATATTGGACCCTAATGTTCAATTCTATAATTATATATCACATGTGCATTAAATCTTATACTAAATAAATGCTGGTTCATTTAAATTCACTCATACCTAATATAGAACCAATGAAAGGTAAGAACCACCAATGGAAGGTATCCATCCGCCTTTGAAAAATGCAATAATTTTCAACAAAGATTGAAAATTATTTTTTCAAAGTCTAGTAGAAAACACTCTTTGTACACTGGCAATACCGGCGTTCAAATGTCTCAAGCCGCGGCTGTCAGTGATATACCGCGCGCAGTAGTCAGGTGCGAGTGTTGCCACTATCATTAAGCAGTTGAGGAAACCAAAAGATGGAGACTTCAAAAGTCTTATGTACGTTCCCAACACGTCGCCGTCGATTTCACTGTTAATAAAAAAAATAGGAAATAAAAAACCTGTACTACTAAATGCATAATGAAAATGGAATCAAATGAAATGGAAATCCATACATCTTTTTATACATTTATGGGTAGTTAAAAATAGTCTGTGAGTCGAATGACAATAATTTGATCATTGTTTTTTTTAGGTGTCCATATCGAAAATACTGTACGAATTTTCTAAATCATGTGAAGATAATAAATTTTTACAAGCCAGATTTTTTTTTGATATACATACAAATAAAACAAAGAGTAGATGGTGTTGAAGATGACGTAACTGAGCATAGACAAGAGCAGCGTGAGGACGAAAACGAGCGTGTGGTAGCGCGCCTGCAACCACAACCGCAGGGTCACCACAAGCATCATCATGTGGAATAGTACTGCTCCGAAACACCTGCAACACCAATATTACGACATTAGGTAACCCCACTCATAGACATTTATAACAACACTAGCTGTCGCCCGCGACTCAGTACGCGCGCAGTTAAAAAAAAAAAACTAAATGGGGGGGGGTTATGAAAAATAGATTTTGGCCGATTCTCAGACCTACTGAATATGCTCACAAAATTTCATGAGAATCGGTCAAGCCGTTTCGGAGGAGTTCAAGTTCGAACCCCGTGACACGAGAATCTATATATATAAAAGAAAGTCGTGGTAGTTACACCATTTATAACTCAAGAACGGCTGAATCCATTCGACTGAAAATTGGTGGACAAGTAGCTTAGAACCAGGAAACGGACATAGGATAATTTTACCCCGTTTTCTATTTTCTATTCCGCGCGGACGGAGTCGTGGGTAAAAGCTAGTTTTATATATAAGATGGGTATAGTTCCTTTCATATATGTTGGCAGCCTATGCGCTGCGCAATGCCCTCCTTCGCACTCCGCTATACCTTTACATACCTAACATAGTGTTGTACGCAGCGATACAAGTCACCAAGATATCCGAAAACTACTGAAACGGATACATAACCTTACCTTACCTTCATTGGACAAAGGGTAGGGTATAAACTAAAAAATATTCTTTCCTTATATTTGTTTTCTCAATGCTTCCTATACCCCCTCCCATTTTTTCCTTGACATATAAGTTAAGGAAGGGAAAAGTAATCGAGAGTATTTTTCATACCATAAATCGATAGTCTTGGCATCAGTATTTATGACGGAACTCATAAATACTAGCTTTGAAAAGCCGTAAATGAGTACAGAATGATAGACAGAGGACAGGAACCACGCGAGGAAGTTCCACCACGACATCAACCTGTTCTTCCTTATTTCTCTGTATAATGTTGGATTTCTGAAAACAACAATATAAAGTATAAATTAATTGTAATCACAAAAAGAAAAAAATGTTTATTACAACTGTATTTGGTATAAATTATTCTTAAAGAATCTTGTCTTCATAAAATGGTTAAGATAAAAGCAATTATTATGGGCTTTTGTAATAATATCGGGGGCAATTTGAGTTACCATTTGAATAAGGCAAAGTTATGCACTAAATAATACCCATTTTCCAGAGAAGCTATTTTCGCTAAAAGGAACAAATCGCTCAGTGGAAATGGGATCTTAGTAAGAATTAATTACTTCATAAGTAATGGTTTTGGCCAGCGCTGGTCGGTGACGGCGAGCACGAGGCAGGGCACGGAGGTGAACAGCAAGTTGTACAGCGTCAGGTACATGGAGTCGTAGATGGACTGCGTCGAGAAAGCCGAGTGCACTTGGAAAAACAACTAGAAAAAAAGAAAGAGGAGACGTACAAGTAAGTCTACATATAAATAAATAGAAGCTTCAGACGACAAAGACAAAGTAACAGATCTATAACATATCAGAGAAACAGTAGAGCCCCTGCAGAAGTGAATACGACTGAAACACTTTTTGACACCCTCGTAATAGATTTCTAGAATTTAACACGAAATTTAATTATCTACCTATAGTATTAAATTAAAAAAATTCTCCACTGAGTAAGTCCGGTGAAAAATACAAATCCTCAAACCGTTTAATCTAGTTTACAAGAACAGACTACTAAATAAGTTTTCTAGCAGTATTGTTTATTCACTATACCATAATGTTCCCGAGCACTAGATTCTTGTAGAAAAAGTAATGTATGAGGGTTGCGAGCCGCTGGTAGTACCAGTGCCCCATCACAAGCAACATCTTCTTCACCATTGAAAACTTGGTCAACGCAAAGTCCGCAGACCTGGGAACCACAAAAGTTTTATCCTAAATTAGTTATCGAAGATATTTTAGTCGATTTCTTCTAAGATGCAGTTTTTGGTAACAGTTACATACCTAGCAGCTTGGTGTCCCTCTTTCCCGAAGATGCCGAAGCCGACGTGTGCCTCCTGGATCATAGAGATGTCGTTGGCGCCGTCCCCGATGGCCGCTGTAACCGGCTTCTCTGGACTGTTCTTTATCAGTTTTACTATCTGCAACAAATTCAACGAGATACATGTACTCCCGTACTTACAAATTTTAAAGATTACATAAGAAGTGTGGAATTAGAATATTAGGCATTTGCTTTATCGTGAAGTATGAATCCATCTTACCTTAGCTTTCTGTATTGGCGAGAGTCGGCAACACAGCACGGCATTACATTTCAAGGACACATCAACAAAGACGGGCGCAGCTGGAGTGTCCAGTATACAGCTCATGCTGGTGCCGTCCACGATCAGCGTGAGGTCTCGGTAGCTGGGCTCCAGTATCGTCCGCTGGCACTCCTCGAGGTGGGCCTGGAGTGCTAATTCGTCTTTCACTCCGATTAGGAACATTCGCCTGTCGTTCTCTGATATGTGGCTGCAAGATTGGGCTACATTTATTGCTGTTTCTACCTAAAAGTAAAGAATTTTTAATAAAGTTTATACCTAATTATTGACTACGGTCAGATTTGGAAACATCAGCTTCTTTATATTGCAGTAGTTGTTTGTTCATTTAATGTCTATTTTTTTAATAACATTGGATTAATTGCTGAAACAATTTTTACAATTTCCGTTTTAGATTATAAAACATCTGTGACGCTGAAGTAATATCAATATTAATTATATCTTATCAATAATGTAGTTAATTTGCAAAAAAATAGAAAGAGTGCTAAAGGTTTTCAAGACATGTAAAGTGAGCGACGTCGACCTTGTTAATATTGCAGCCAGCTGATTGCTAGACTCTAAAACAATAACATGAACTTCAATATGATGAATGTTACTTCTAATTTTCGCCACAATACTGAGAAATTGACCAGAGTATTTCCCTAGACCGGATTAATAGACTATCTGGTCATACCTTGTCCCCTGTCAGGACCCAAGTCCTAATACCAGCGCGGCGCAAAGAGGCCAGGGTGTCGGAGACGTCGTCCTGCAGACAATCCTCGACGGCGGTGGCGCCCACCAGCGTCAGTTGGTGCTCCAGCACACGGTACTGCAAGTTCACTTGCTGCAGCGCAGACGCGCTCTTACCATCTAAACGCTTTATCGCTGTCATCAAATAAACGTAATTACTACTAGGATCAACTTCTACATTACATACTGGATATATTTCTACAAAACTAACCTTCCGTCACTCTGGCGTATTCTTCATATGGTATTTCTCTATACGCAATCGCTAAAGTCCTCAATCCTCTATTCGCAAATGCGTTTATGTCACGATTTGTCTCTTCGATCATTGCAGTGTCTTTACAGATAGGAAACACTGAACTCTCCGCACCTTTACAAAACAGCCATATCTGTAACATTGTGTAACTTTCTTCTTAATTAAATCTAATATCTTGTTTGCATAAAGTTTATTTATTATTATTTGACTTACCTTTCCATTTTTATCTCTAACGATGACCGACATCCTTTTACGTTCTGAAGTAAATTCAATAAGTTGCAAGCGCTCATACATTTCTGTATCGTCTCCGATTTTTATAACCAAATTGTTTCCTTCTTCACCGAGGAATGTTACGCCAACTCTATCGGCAGCTTCCACTAGAGCCTTTTCGTCGGGACTGCTCGCCTGGTAATCCATTTTGCTTCCAGTATCTCTAAGAAGACTGTTCCATGCTGTAGTATTTAAGACACCAGCTTTGTTTTCATTCTCATTGTTGACATTGTTACCTATCGTCCCTCTATTTAGTTTTTTCCTTCGAAAGAAATTCATAAGTTGCATGTTACCATTCCCAGATAACCTTGCGCTCAATTTCTTCATGTCCTCGCTAGATATTTGCACAGAGTGGCACAGCGCAAGTATTGTGAAGAAAAATTTAATATCTGTCTGAAATAGAAAGTTGTCACTAAAGCAAGATCAAATAGCCAACCCTTTTCTTTCGATTACATGACAAATGCCATAGTGTTATTACGCAGCATTGCACAGAAGTTTAGTAGCAAACAAATTACGGACCTGAAACGTGTCAACCGGTTCATCGAATCTTTCAATATCATAAAGTCTAGACTCCTTCTCCTCGTACACACGTCCTCCAATAGAGCAAGCTTTGAACACCATGAGGTTCTTAGTAAGTGTGCCTGTTTTGTCTGAGAATAGCACCTCGACCTGTCCTAGCTCTTCGTTGAGATCGGAAGTGTTTGCGATGGCAGGTCGACCTGTCTCCTCACAGCGGAGTTCCTCGTCCCAGCCAATGTACAATGCACCTAAACGACAACTTTTGAAGAATTATTTTTGAATGGAATGAATTAAGCTTTAGCTAGTTTCCTTACAAGCATTGATAAATTAGTTTTTAGTTAATTAGTTGAGTTTGAGTATTATGTCTTGCGATGCTATGAATGCACTATGCATATGCATTAATGGATTAATTATTAGTGTATATAAAGTTTTAATAGAATTTATTACGAAAACTAGAATATATGATAACCGAATGGGTTTTCGTTTACGCAACGCCATTGTTCTCTTTTATTTGTGACACATCATATCAAACTTTTATACGATAAGATTGTATCACAGGTGTCAGAAGTTTTTACTGAGAAAATGTAATCTAGTTTTGTTAAATCTCTAATATCTGTCTTTACATGCTTATTTATTAGTGCTGCCTTACCTATAAATTTATACAGCTCGATGGTGACGTATAGCGACATAGGTATAATATAGTAGTACAGCAGTAGAAAGGAGAATAAATCTTGCAGCACAGTCCCAACTGACGGCGGGTACTTTGTACCTGGTCCTAGGTACACGTCTCTTTCGGTATGTCTCTTCTCGATAATCACTTTGAATACCATCGATATCGATATTTCAACCAGTAATAACAAGATGAACAGCACCAGAAAACTGTTAACTGCTGATTCGCATGACGAAAATTTGTTGCCAGAATACTTCGAGTTTAAAGCTAATTTTGTTTCCTCTCCTAAAACGAAATTGATCAATGTCAAAAGACAGACATATTGTGCTTGGGATAAGATAAGGATGGATAAGGCGTCCCGATCCAAAATAGAAAAAGGAAAGCAGGAAGATAAATGTTAGATAGTAAGATAAACAACACACAGAAGATAACTTCAAGGCAAAAGTGTTGCGGAAATTACTCAATTCATTAAGTACATTCGAAGGTTAAGTATAGGTTAGACTAGCCTAGATAGGTAAAAAGAAAGCTCTTTATTTGTTTTAGTGTATTTCTAAAGCAGTCATCAAGGTCAATATTTTATTGGTAAAACAGATAAAATTAACAGTTTCTTATTTTAACAAGAATCGATGCGCTCAAAACAATTCTATCATATTATTTACATGTTTATTATCACGAAATTATTATTTCGAAAACTAGGTTAGTATCCGTTAAACAAATTTATAGCAATTAAAAATACATAATGCCAAAAACTCGCCTCGCCTTGAGTTTTTTTGCATTAAATCTTACATCGAAGGCAACATTAACTCACCTGTGTACACGGCGCATCCTATCGCCCACTCGGTGTTCTTGACCCTGGAGCCCCTCAGCATGAGGTTGTCGGTGCTGAGCGCCAGGCTGTCCTGGCCGGGTATCTCCAGCCGCCCGTAGAACGTGTACAGATCGGCCAGTGGATGCGGCACCTCTATACGCATACCGTGAGGTAGGATATCTAAAGAAATTGTAGTCATGTTAAGTAAAATACTTAAGTTTTTAACGAATGAAGAAGAAACTTTAATAAAAGTGCGCAATATCAAGGAATACCGGGAAACCTTACCATGAACTTGAGAATTACAAAAACTTTTACTGGCTATACAAACATCTAAGACAATCTCTGAGATATAGGATCAGTCAGAGATACTAGTATAATAACAATGGAATCTATTTAGGTATGAAAAATCTAAATACCAGGCGTATATCCGACCAAAGGCGGGGGCACTCTAAGCGTCTTGAGGTTGGTCTCGCCGTCCAGATTGGCGGTGGTGACGTAGCACTTGCCACCGCCGTCAGCCGCGCACAGCAGTACGAGGTCCGCGGGCACCTCGCGCCCGCGTCGCACCCTCACCAGCGTGCCCGGCGCGATCGAGGAGTTACGCACTTTGTTGATAACACCATTGCGAACTGTTTCCACTGTAAAACAAACCTCGAATCGGAATTACATAGCCTCACGTCTCGCTTAGCTTCAGAATACATGAACGCAAATAAATCAATACCGACTTGGTTATTCGATAAATGAAGTTGAATATCAGTTGTAGTTAACAAAGAAGTAATCCAATATTAAAGGTATAAAATAAACATAAATATAAGCTTTTGCAAAATGGTTAACGTTATAACTTGGAACAATGTGGTCAAATATGATAACACACACATTGATGAATTGTTTGGAGAAAATTGATTTAAGATATTAATTTTTTTTAGAAGACTATTGCATCGGACGTAACATAATCATAGAACAATAGATATATCAAATCTATTGACAGTTAAGTTTCACGGCAGATATTCGTTGCCTTCAAAATCACGTGAAGGACTGTGGATATGATGAGCTGATTAGATAAAGTTCGCACTGGGTCAGGTTCGATGTTCAAGTGTTTTTTTTTTCACAATTTCCTTTGTTGTCTGATTGTTTGTATATATAGGGTGTCTCAGTAAGAGTGCACTTTTTAAAATTGGAATATTTTTTTTTTCGTGCATGTGGCGAGTCTGAAATTTTACAGTTGTCACCTCTGTTTATTCCGATTATTAAAAAAGGTGCGCTTTTCGAAAGAACAACGCGTTATAATTGTGAAAACTTATTACAAAAACGGGGAAAATTACAGCCGAGAAAGTGCACCTAATGTGTCAACCATTCGAAGAGTGGTCAAAAAATTGATATGATAATAAGAATCCTTTGCGTCAACGTACCGGTCGGTCTCTGAAAACATTGCTGCTGTAAACGAGAGTGTTGCCGAAAATCCAAAAACATCAATAAAACATCGTTCTCAACAACTTTAAATTTCACAATTTTTCGAAAAAAGTCATTTTCTCCGGATCATCGGAGATTCTCAGGATATGGATCCATGAATGGCTTCGTGAATACACAAAATTGTCGAATTTGGGACTCATAAAATTCTCATGCAATCCATGAGAAACAAATGCACCCCACAACGAGTAACTGTCTGGTGCAGATTTTGATTAGGCGGCGTGATTGGACCTTATTTTTTGAAAATGAGGCCGAAATTGCAGTGACTGTGAACGGCATTCGTTACAGGAATATGATAACGGACTCCTTGTGGCCTCAACTGAACGGTATGAATCTGGACAACATGTGGTTTCAGCAGGACGGCGCAACCTGCCACACCGCGAATGAAACAATCGACTTATTGCAGCAACGATTTCCAGAAAACATTATTTCACGAAATTCTGATGTCAACTGGCCACCAAGATCATGCGATTTTTTTCTTTGGGGTTTTGTGAAATCTCGGGTTTATGCGAATAAACCCGAAACAATTCCTGAACTCTGATCGGAAATCCAACGCGGATCGGTGAGATACATACACATATCTGTGCAAAAGTCATGGAAAAATTCATGAAAAGAGTAATGTCCTGTGATCGGAGCCGTGGGGGTCATTTGCCAGATTTTTTATTCCATACTTAATCGGAACATGTCTTCTTTACAATACAATAAAAATATCACAACTCTGTCATAAAATACTTGTTTTTATTTTAAAATGAAAAAGTGCACTCTTACTGAGACACCCTTTATAACGGTAACTCTCCACTACTGAAACCTCTTTTCATAAACATGTACAGAGTGTGTGTTACGAATAGAAAGAACTTCTTGGGAATTATTAACATTTAATTTATTAGAATTGACGTCATCGTTATAGTAAGGGAAAGTACCCTCAGATTACACAATTACGGTATAACGAAAATTATAAAGCATTTAGCATTTTAGCTCCTTATCTTATCATTAAAATTGGAGCAAGCTTAATTTGATTGACTTATGTTACGTACGAGTAACTCGAAAGATTTATTTTTACCTATTGAAAAAAAAGATTAGGAAATATAAATATTATAATATTAAAAAATATTACTAAAAACTAAAAAAAAAAAAGTTAAAAAAGTGGTAAACAAAAGAGCACATATTTCCGAAGGCATTAGACAGGACCTATATCAGCAGAAACACAGCATCGTTCACCCTTATGGAATTAATATTAGAGTACGACGTCAAAACATACAAAAGAATTCTTCTGACGTCACAGTTCTCTCTGTAACCACTGTGACCACCTGAATTCGCCGAAATAGCGACCAATGCCCATTGAAATCTACAATTGCAGATGCTTTGCCTACTTCTTAATCAATGGAGAAGATAACGCACTGAAAGAAGAAAGACAAAAGAAAGGGTGGAAAGGAAACGGAAACGGGAACGCTTCTTTTCGTAGACTCACCGATCTGATTGTTGACCTTGTTGTCGGCCTTGTGCCGTAGCCAGTCCTCGTAGCCTTGCTTCATCGCTGTCACCAACACCATGAAGCTCAGCGGAACAATGCTCGTCAACGGAGACACGGGGCTGTCTGTCACCATAAATGACATTAAACTTAACCCAGATTATGTAAAAAAATTCACATACATACGCACTATTATTCCGCAAAAAAATCATTCCTCTTCAAAGTACACGTCACGGTACACATGATATTAACTTATTCACAAAGAGCTGTTTGTAGCCAATAGTTATGCAAATCGATAATATTAGACTGTATTGTAATCAACTCGGCGATTAAATTATTATAAACTAGCTTTTACCCGCGACTCCGTCCGCGCGGAATAAAAAAAATGCACAAAAGATAAAAAAGTTCCTATGTCCGTCTCCTAGTTCTCAGCTACCTCCCCATCAATTTCAGTTCGACCGATCTTGAGTTATAAAGTGTAACTAACACGACTTTCTTTTATATATATAGATGATAAACTGTTACAGCACAACGTTTAAAGATTCCTAAAAACATGAAATTGTGTTAACAGACATTCATTAATCTATTTTTCTGTACTAAACTTACGCTAGACAAAAATTCGAGGTCTGATCCTGGAATTCGTCGTAATATGCCTAAGGATACGTATGGCTAATATCATACGATTTTTACCTCATGTACATCCCTATGCATTTTACCTTCAAAAATTAGTTAATAAGCATTAATTCTTGTGCATATTGGTGACATCATTTGCAAAATTTTTAGTTCGTAGGGTTGTTACGATTCAGTAAAACAAACCTATGACAACAGCGATGACGGTGACGATCAGAAAGTAGAAGTTGACAACCCTGCGGAACTGCTCCATCAAGTTCTTGGGAAGAAACATGAGCAGCGTGTACTTAGAGGTCTTGATCTTGTTGTGCTTCTTCTTACTGCGCTCATCCACCGCGCCCACCTCGATCAGACGGGTCTCCGCCGCAGCTGATACTTTGTTAGACTGCACAATTTAATTTATATGAGCCTCTGCTGAATATGGTTGTGTGGTACATTGTTAGGAGTATGCCTAAAGAAGGGATGGATGGATCACGTGATTTAGAATGAAATTAATGTTAGATCAATTTGGTGAACGTAAAAGAAATAGAGTGTTAAAAAGACGGCGAGAGTATATTACTTTTTCAATTTAAAAAATAAATCAATTTATAAGTATCAAAGTTCGATTTTACGTGGCAAATTGCTTAAAAAAGATAGAGCCATGCGAAAAATGGCAAGTTACCTACGTAGGCGATTGTTATCGTATGATAACAATATTAATTATAGAAACGTAATTATATCCGTAAAAGTGTCCGATAACGAAAGACTAACCTCTATTCTATATCCTGTGGGGATTTGTTTATTAAAATTCTCTGTGTTAATCCGTTTTTTTAAACAATAAATCGGGTAACGTTGAAAAAAAATTAAATAACCAAAACTTTTTCTTATAATACATGGTTACCAAAGTCCATAAAACGTAGAGTTTTCATACGATTTTGTACCGCAGAAGGAAAAGTGTGTTCAAGTTTTAAGTTCAGTTCCTTACTTTTGTGAAATTAATTGACGCCTCGTTACGTTTTCACAGAAAAGAATACTATAATAACTATAAGGTCCACGAAGGACTATGTACTAATTAAAGCTTAACGTGAGAGTATCGGAAAGTGTTATGAAGGGCCTTCGAGCGAAAAAAAAAATCGATTACTGTCGATCTTAAAACACAATAGTTAAATCGTTTAACACGATGTGAAATATCAAATCATTGGATATGTGCAATAAAACTTTATCCATAACTTAGTTGCGATTAGAAAACACATTTTTAATATGTATACTTACTTAAAATTTAAGTATATTTTTTAAAGAAAGTAAGAAGTTTTCATCTAAATGTGAGAGATGAATTTACGTCTGATAAATTAAACTAATAAACTATTTGATTCAAAATCGAAATCAAAGTTAAGGCACTACATATTTTTAACTCTTTTTTCCTTAGGTATTACACAATCTTACTAATATTATATAAATGCGAAAATTTAGATGGATGAATGGATGGATGTTTGTTTGAAGGTATCTCCGGAACGGTTAAACGAATCTTGATGAAATTTGGCACAGATGTAGAACATACTCGTAGTTTGTAAGAACACATGACACAAGAACACACAACGGAAGAATTCGCGGGTGACAACTATTGATAATAAATATCGAATATAAATTATTTATTTTTTTAATCTGTTTTGTCTTCCACAATTGAACTCGCAGTTACTGTACAATTTAACAATTCACATTCATAATTTTTACTAGACGCGGGTACCTTCAAGAGAAGAGTGACAGTCTACTGGTAAATGAAGGCGTGCAATCTTACAATTACCATTTAAAATCAGTGCCAATTGAATTACTGTAAGTCATTAAATTTCCCAAAATTCTCATGTATAAATTGTATGGACAATTTAAAAAAAATTAGCGTGAAAATTCAGTGACCACTGTGACCATGATCATAAGCTAAATTGAAGATTTACCCTCATTTTTCGCGTGTAATCTTCGATACGTCAAAGTCAAGTTCACCATGTCAACAATTAGCGGACACTGAGTAAGGGTTCGCAATGCGGCTGCAGCGTGGGACGACCGCAGCTGCGGGACGCGGATGGACAATTTCCACAACATAATAACAACGAAGAGGTTGCAAGTCTGCCACAACCCACCAGTCAATACAGAACACTTATATGTTTCTTTTTTGCATGATACAATATATTCTATATTATGCCATTATAGAAACGTTAAAGGTAAATTTATGATTTCAAATGACTTTCACATGTCCATCCAAATAAGTAATAAAGTGAATTAAGATGATATAAATGTTGCCTACTGAACGTAGACAATAGATGATCATCTTTATTTATTAATCATCATCCTCATCCTCATCCTCGTCGGTGATAAACCATACTTCATACACAATTACTCCTAAAACACTGGTAGAGTCCGCTTTATTTTGAGTTACATTTGTTGCTGAATGCCAAAACATAGAAGGAAGGGTTTTTATATTAAAAGATGGCAAACGAGCAAACGGCCACCTGGATTCGCCGAAATAGCGAGGCTACTATTGCTCATAGACATCCGCAAATGAAGATGCGTTGCCTACCTTTAATCGAACGGGAAGGGGACGCACAGAAAGAGAATATTTTTCCGTCCTATGCGTCGCCACTTCCGCCAAATGCACTTCGCCTTCTCATCCTTTCCTAAATTAGGCCTCCGGCACCACACTCATCAGACGAAACGCGGAAATGCTTTCACTTCACGCTTGTCTTCTGTATGGTCGTGGTATTGCACCATTCGGCCTATTAGTGCACCCAACAAAAAATGATGTTGCGGGATCTACCACTGTTAAAGAAGTTAGGTGTCAAAGTAGTAAGTATTTTCAATTATGTCTGACGAGTGAGGTACTGGAGGTTCAGGTCTTAATCTTTTTTAAAATTTCCTTATAAAGACATGACGCAAAGAGGAAAGACGAAATACCATGAGAGCCACACGGCTATCATATCCACTTATTGAAATGACTGATCTGGTAAATATGCTGTGTCATTCAAACCTCTTGATATATTCGTGTATCATGTAAGCCATTGTAATTTCGGGTTTATGACTCATGTCGAAGTCGTAACAAAAGTCGCTAATCTTAATGAATATTTGCACTTCGCTATCGTAGTTTTATCATGGATAATGTTCCGTTATACATGTTCGTATGTTCTTAAGTGTTTTATAACTAGCGATTGCCCATTGCTCCTAACTCATGCTATAGGTACTATAAATAGTCTAGTTGAGACTTCGATTTTCTTTGTTTCTCAGAGACATACTGGTACATATATAAAATATATACTCGCTATAGATCTGATATACCTATTACCGCAAAAAAGTTACCCTTTGATAGACGCGCAGAAAGCTTCCAAACATAATACTACATATTAATCATAAATGGGCATAATTAATCCAAAAGTTAACTTATTAGTTATTAAGTTTACTTCTTCAATAGTTAACATTTTTGTAGTTAACCCGTCAAGCATATTGTTAACTTTGTTTGTTAATGATTAACGAATTAAAGAGTTAATGCCCTCCAGTTTTTTAACTTACCTTGTTTTTATGATAGCGATGTAATTTCCTACTCGTATCGACCCATGTGCGACATTTTAATCGTCAACTTAATGTAATTCAAATATAATTAAATTAATCCGTTTGTTTTATTTTATTTTCAAATTCGTTAATTAAGAAATATACGAAATAGAGATTAGGTTTATGCAGACGATAACTCAGGATTTGCAGACAGATGTAGGTTATTTTGCGCTAAGTATGTCTATATAAAAGTATAAGCTTTGATAACACAAAATCGGTTAATGCACTTGATTGGTGCTTGTCATTGCAATATTTTTTTGTTGTGTTTGAAAATTATAAAACCTTTACATACTTAGAACTCTTCGTATATTTCTTTCGTTGGCTTGGTTTAAAAGTGAATATAAATGAATGATACAAAATAGTTATAGCAAAACCGAGAAAAGCAAAGCAAGCAAATGTATGGAATAATTTTTACTTATAAAATGAATAGCAACCAGTATATAGAAATACTGTGATCTCAAACATGAGGAGAGTCAATTAAACGATTTTATAATAGAAATTTTTAATAATTATGATAACGTATCGATAAATTAAAACGACTTTTGGTGTTTTCGACATTTTTAATTTACCTACACTATCTTTTTTATGCTAATCCATTAAAAACAAAACATTACACGACCTTATCATTAGTACGAAATTATCGCAAGTTTGCTTATTGAAGGCAGTCAATATTATAAATTCATTTGCATTCAATTCAGTTACATCTTGAGTTTTCACTACCATTTATTGAACTCATCATTAGCAGACTGCCCTTTTCTCTACGGAGGGTCGACATTGTATTACTATATTCCAATATCCATACATATACCTATATATTAACCGTCATATCTGTAATTATCTCCCCTTTTTACGCCTAACCTTTTTCACAGAATCTGCCACACTTTGTTCTGTCTTCCTCTACCTTTGTAGCCATCCACATTCAACACCATTACTTTCTTGATTACTTATTGTCTGAACTGATGTGTTATGTAATGTTTAACACTCGTAGCCTTGAAATTTTTATACAGCGAAATGCGTTGGCGCAGGTAAAATGATTTTAAGCGTCAATCGAAATTATATTTATCGGTTGTCACTCGGGAGTTTCAAATTTACGTTGACCCTGATACAAGATTGCAGTTGAGATTACTTCGTTTTATCATAAATGTAATAATGATTTTTATCTGAATGATGAATTTGTTTTTTAAAGTCCTTTTAACTTTGCACAAACTAAAAACAATGTTTAATTATTAAAAACCAACATAAAACTATTTCTTTTCTTGTTTAGACTTTCGTGTCGCTTTACAAACTAACATATAATTAATTAAAAATAGAAACTATATTTTTTTATAAAAATACTAAAAAAGAAATCAAAAAAATGGGACCCATCTGCAAAGCACTTCCTTTCGATTAAAATAATTTTTATCAAAATCGGACTACCAGAGGCGCGGTACTCCTTCTTTTTGAAGTCGACTAAAAATGAAAATTTTAACCAATTTTCCAAACTTTAACGAAATTTTCCAATTTAACGAAATTGGTAATAGAGTTTGATATTTCCCTAAGGTCATTTTAGGTAACGTTTTTGTGAAGTAATCAGTATCTTGGTCATTTAACACTAAATCATCCTATTTATATCTACCTATATTTGATTTTCAAGAATGGTTTATGACCTTAAGACATGAGGTTTTAATATTATTGTAGAGCCCGACAATTTCCAAGAGTACCGTAATAAAAACTATTATAATTATATTTATTTACTATTATAATTATATATTGATGTCAATTGAATAAAATAAATTAAATTTTGGCGCGAAAAGACATTTTTTTATATTTAATTAATATGTATAAATTACCAGTGGTATGGCTTACATTTTATACGCTAAGCGTTATTTGCATTAACGATAATCATTATTTAAAAAAAAAAAAAACACTCACAGTACAGCAACAGCAAATAAATACGAAAAATGCACACACACAGTCGCGTAATCTACGCACACTATTGCCGAAAACCATTTTCCTTTTTTTAATGTCTATGGTCTGTTAACTATTTTACTTTATGCACATTTTGATATTCAGAAAAAACAAAAGGCGTGTCGTGACCGTGGAGCTGTCTGTAAATACGACAGGAGTTGAAACAACTGAGCTGATAGCGTAAGCAATCTTATCGGCGTTCAATAAGATATCAATAAAACCGGCGCACGATGCCCGCTGGGCCTAGACCTTTTCGTTTTTAACATGTTTGTTTAATGATAAAGCTGTCACTTTTACGGCAGTTGTTAAATGCGTAATGGGTTAACGATAGTTGAACCACCTAATGTTAAGTGACCGCTGATACTTCACATCGCCTACAATCAAAATGATGATGATAGCAGATTATAGAAATTAGATTTACTGAAATGGACCTAGACACATCAAATACCTTTACAAATAAAATATTAAAAAACCTACCTCTTTCGTTGCATACCATTCTTCGTCAATTAAAGATAGGTAACGCATGCAATTGTGGATGTTTATGGGCAATGGCCGCTTCATTATTTCAGCGAATTCAGGTGCCCGTTTGCTCGTTATTAATATATAGTAATGTTACGCATGTATAAATGCGAATGTATAAATGGATGGATGGATGGATGTTTGATGGTATTTCTGGAACGGCCCCATGGATCTTGGTGAAATTTGGCACCGATGTAGAACATAGCCTGGAAGAACACATAGGCTACATATTAAGTTTTTTTTAATTTCGCGCGGACGTAGTCGCGGGCGACAGCTAGTTACAAATATAGTCTTATTGAGGGTAGGACGAAACTTATAAGTTGGCAACATGAATTTTATACCATAACTAGCTGTCGCCCGCGACTCCGTCCGCGCGCAGTTAAAAAAAAAAATGAAAAATAGATGTTGACCGATTCTCGTCAGACCTACTGAATATGCTCACAAAATTTCACGAGAATCGGTCAAGCCGTTTCGGAGGAGTACGGTGACGAAAACTGTGACACGAGAATTTTATATATTAGATTTAACCATTTCAATTAATGTATGTTTCAACTGCAAATAATTTTATTACGTTCAATTAAAAATACAATATACATGGACATAACAAATCACGGTTTATGATAATTTTTATAGCTATATCATGTTCAACCTATTTTACGACTGTTACTATTGGTAGGATTGGTGGTGAAGGTGGATCTTGAAGCACTTAATAAATAGCTGATATATCAAAATGTACGTCAATATGCAAAAATTAGGTTACTTTGGATATTTCCGGAACGTTTACTTATGCAAATTAGGCTTACGTTCGATTGGCAGTCAAATCGACTAATTGAATACTGAATACTTTCCAGTGCGATAAGAACTCCACAGATAGTTTTGTTGGTATAAAAATGCCAACTGCCTTTATGCAGGGTAGGTAAAAATTTATCAATCGTTAAATTCGATCGAAAATATCCAAATAACATAAGCAAAGATTAATTAATTACAAATTGATGTCACGCGTCTTCTCATTTTGAATAAATGAATATAGACATTAAAAAGTGTTACACGTTATATCAGGTCATTAGTGTACACAAGTATTCACAAGCAAAGATGGCGGTAAATTTGAGTACGTGTTTAATACGATGAGTCGGTCGCACTTTAATGGCGTCATAATAGTGTCAACATTTTCGGAAACAGAAAAGAGAGCCCTTTATGCCCATAAAAGGGAAATAGAGAATCACTCACAATTTAGGAACTGACACCTCTATAAATGGACTGGCTATAGACGTAGTATTTTGTGCCTATTTGATTTTCGATAGTTTTGCACTGATGGTAGCGGTTTGTGGCGGTGGTGTGGATTCGAACTAATAATATAGATAGAAATAACAGTCAAGGAACATCAACAGGCACGTTGTAATCTGAACGAAGCAAAAGCTGTCATTTCCTAGAAATCGCTAGGAATAATCGGTCATAATTTATAGTATATCAATAAAACTTAATGATGTCAACTAAATAAAAAATGAAACTACATATTTAAATCCAATATATTTAATTACATCAATATTAATTTACTTAAAAAGATTGATTATACAAGTAGGTATTCATAAATAAATGAGATTTGAGCACGATTGTGGAACTCATAGCATTTGCTACATCTATACAGCCTATGTGGCACTGCAAAGAGGTAGGCAGTGGCAGAAATGTATAAAGATTTCTATTTGGCAACACTGTCATACTTCACAAAAAAGAAAAAAACTGCATATTTAAAAAAAGTTGTGAATATATAATTAATATGTGTAATTATTTATGTTTTAAACAGTAATAGCAAGCTAAGAGTATTTTATTTTTTACCTATATTTGGTATTTTTATTTTTCAATGAAGCATGCATAGATTATACATTGTATAGATAGAATAGATAAAATACATAATAACTACTAAACGCTTTGGCTAGTTCGAAAACATCTTGTCACTAAGATGAATTGTGCTAAGCTTGAAGTCATTTTTTCTCTTTCCCTCTCTGATGGCTTAATTTTTAAAGAGGCAACTGAATGTAATATTGACTAGATCTCAATTACTCTTAACACATTACATTCTATTAAATTATTCAAATTTTCGTCAGACATTATCATTAAACTAATATAGGAACGGCTAAAACACTCACATACATATGTCCGATGTCGGCACCAACTAGTTTCGAGCCCATCGGGGGCCCTTCATCAGGATGATCGGTCACTTGTCGTCGTGAGCGACGGGCCACATCCGCGAAATAATACCAGTCCCACTTACCCTTGCGAAGGGCCCCCGATGGGCTCGAAACTAGTCGGTGCCGACAACGGACATATGTATGTGAGTGTTTTAGCCGTTCCTATATTACATTACAAGCTACTACTTTTTTCATATGAAAGTAAACTCACCAAGTGAGTTGGTGGAACTGAATGAGTTAAGACGAAAATGTTAACTTGGTATTCTCACTAATCAATTTCAAGCATTGCAAAGGTAATATTTGTTAGATAAAATCTTAGTAATATTTTACATTGACAACATGAAAACTAGTTCAAAGAAGCTGACTAAACATTTAAATGTTACAAATTTGTCTACATTGTTACTAATATATTAAAGGCCATATTCTAATGGCAATTCTAGTTTTAATAATGGTGTAATAAGACTCAGGAATGTGACTATAATATTCCTTGAGTTGAGCTTGAACTGTGCCAGTAGTTTGGCAGTGTGACAAGGATGCATGATGAAATATGGCCGGCCAAACAAAGGGTGCTCCTGTTGGGTTATGACTGAGTAGAAATCCTCACGTTTTATACTGAAACATAAGAAAGAAGTTTGAGTTTCTTATTTTTGTGTATAGATTAGAATTCGATATAAATTTGCTATGAATTTTTTTTTATAACATAAATTAATTTTATGAATATTAGGCCTGGTTTAAATTAGAAAGTGTAAATTTAAAGTAGCAATTTCTTTAGTTTTCTTTGCTGCTTGATATAATAAAAAGCTACTCATTAAAAGTTGATTTTCGACAAAGGATCATATTGCCATAAAAACCTTAAAACTTCATCATAATTTACAGTTTTACAGGCTAGTTATGACTTCACATGTGTAATAATTTTTTCGTAAAAAAAAAAACTTACTGTATGAACGACAGTTGTCTGATCTCTTCAAGTGTTAGTAGGGTACCGTTCGACTTCCAAACATTAAAACTGAACGAAGGAACTGCATAGCTTATGTTGTAGAAAATATTATATTCCACTTTACAAAGAGTTAATTCTCCTTGTAAATCAAAATTAATAAATGATTCTTTTTTGAGATACGATTTATGTATTTCATTTTTGTTTTCATAAATCCGCCATCCGTCGTTAATTTGATCTGATACATTTTTAAATTCATTTATTGCGTTTATAAATTCTTCAACGGTAATACCAAATTCGTCCATTAAAACAATTTTTTGGTTGCTTTAACAGTAACGATCCCTTTAGTCGGTTTGCAATTTACGCAACCACTTAAATTTTACGACAAACTATACAAATGTGGATTATAATCGGATCAATATTTGTGTTTATTTTTGTTGTCAATTTTTCGAAATTGTCAAAATGACAATTTGATTTTTTTTTCCGCCCACGGCGCAGGCTATAGTCTTTCGACCATGCCGCCTAGATGACAATTTAAATACAGAGAAAATATGACCTAAATTAACTTAATATACATAATTAAAGGAAAAAGTCTACGAATACTAGGCAGTATGGTCGAAAGACTATATAGCCTGCGCCATGGGCGAAAAAAAACTGAAAAAATACATATTTTTTTAATTTCGACCTGGTAACATAGATCTTTAGACAGAGAAAATATATTTTGATACGTCAAAGTGCGGCATAATCTTTGTAATTACAGAAGTATTTTTTTTTTTCTATTTGATGTGTACTCTTTGGGAATTTTTAGACAACTGACATTAGATAACAATAGATAGCCAACCAATAACCACCAACCAATAACGAAGATAACAAATAAAGTGGTCAGGAGTAGTGATAACAAGTAATTTATAGCATTATTGTCTTATTAAATAGAGCGTCTCATTTATTACATTTATTTTTTAATAATTGTTGTGGGCGCAAGGTTATACCCACGTGTACGGAAACAAAGTTTTGTGTTAATCAGGTAAAATATTTGGTTCGTTATTATACATTTTAATATAAACAATCTTCATTAATATAGTCCCGACATATTATTACTGTATTTACGTCCTAATTATTTAGAAGTTTTCGTAACAAATCGCATGTTTTTATAGAAATCAAATATTTCGTGACTTAATGGCCTGTCCAATGAGATATATTTATAATATTATTTGCATATTTTTTACAGTTTAAAATGAATATCTTAAAGAACAACTGGTATACAGAATCATGTGACATGTGGCCTGGAGGAACATTCTCATTTGAAGTAAAAGAAATTCTTCATCAAGAAAAATCACCATATCAAGATATAATTGTATGTGATACAACAAGTTTCGGCCGTGTACTAATCTTGGATGGAATCATACAGTGTACTGAGAAAGATGAATTTTCCTATCAGGTAAATAATAAATTATCGAAGTATCAACTTGTGAAAATCCATTACTGGGCCCTTCTTTGATATGTGGAATTTCGTATCCATTGATTAATTGAAGTATACAAAATTAATTATCTTTGCCCTCAGAATCTTCACATCAAAGTACACTAATTCTACTACTGTTTTAGGCACACATTATTTCAGATTTATAGCTAAGAAAATTAAGTAAATCCTTATGTAACATGAATTTCCATAATTAAAATGTTAAAATCAATAGTGAATAGATTTTACAGTATAATATTTACTACAATAAATTTTATTACTTTATTACTTATTAAGTAGAAAGAGGTACAGTGTTATTAATTAATAAATAATGTTTTTCTAAACTTTATACCTGTTTTCGTTTTAGGAAATGTTATCATTTTTAGCACTGTGCAGTCACAAGAATCCTGAAAAGGTTTTAATTGTTGGAGGAGGAGATGGCGGTGTTGCAAGGGAGGTTGCTAAGCATCCTAAAGTTAAAGAAATTGTTCAGGTAATATACTTAATTATGTAAAAATATTATTTACCCTATAATTATTTCGTAGCCAAAACTTCAATCCTAAAAACTAAACATGCATATTGTGTAATTATAAAACAAAGATAACAGTGTTATCTATTTCTAAATAGCTAAATGTAAATATGAACTATGTAATGACTTTGTAGCTATGTCCGCTGATAAAGTTAAAATAAGGAAGTATTTACTAACCCAACAATTATTAATTTAATTTATTTAACTCATATTGATGTTCAAAAGCAGTTTCTTTAGAATTGTTCAATATTTACAACAAATAATAAATTTTATCTTACTAATATTATAAATGTGAATGTTTAGATGGATGGATGTATGTTTGAATGTATCTTCAGAACAGCTCAATGAATCTTGATGAAATTTGGCACAGTTGTAGAACATAGTCTGGAAGAACACATAGGCGGCTACTTTACTTATAAAGTTTATTTATGCCGCGCGCACTAAGTCGCGGGCGACAGCTAGTATATTATATAAACTCTACTTTTCTATTAAATACTATGTTGAAAATAAAAATATTTTAATTTACTTTTCAGGTAGAAATAGATGCAAGAGTTGTTGAAGTGTCCAAAAAGTACTTGCCCTATATGTCGGTAGGTTTCAACAGTGAAAAGTTGACTCTTCACATTGGAGATGGTTTTGAGTTCATGAAGAACCACAGCAACGAATTTGACGTCATCCTAACGGATAGTAGTGACCCTGTGGGTCCCGCAGTAAGTCTCTTCCAAGAGAACTATTTTGCTCTAATGAAGAGTGCACTAAAACCGAACGGTATTGTTTGCTCACAAGCGGGAACATTCTGGAATGATCTTGATTTGGTAACAAACACATTGAAATACTGCAGGAATCAGTTCCCAGTTGGTGCATATGCATATACTTCTGTGCCCACTTACCCTTCAGGATTGATAGGTTTCGTCTTGGGATCTCTGGATCCAGACGTCAAATTTGACAGTCCACAGATTACATTCACGAAAGAAGAGGAGAGGGCTATGAAGCTTAAATATTACAACAGTGATATTCACAAAGCGGCTTTTACGTTGCCAACATTCTTAAGGAATCAACTAAATTAATTTTTGGCTACAACATAGTACTTAAAAGTGCATTTATTTTGATTTTTTTTCTTATATTCTAGCATAATAACTGAATTTGTTTTAATCTATGGTTATGTCGTTTTTTTAAGTTATATAACTACATAATGTTTATGTATGAAATTGTAAGCATATTATGTATTTAATGTTATAATTTCTTTGTCGTTAGACTAAACTATTTAGGTGGTAATTACGAAGATCTATATAATGAATACTCATATACTAATTTGTTTTAATGTATTTTTTACATAATTTCAATCTCAAAACTTAAAATTTGTAAACAAAATGAACATGTTTATACATTTGTAAAAATTTTGGAAAATAATTGTTTCTATAAATTAACTATTTATACAATTTCAATTCATTTTCTGTTATAAAATCTTTTATAAATACTAATGTTTAGATTGATGTTTGTAAGAAGTAATTTCCAAAAAGGCTTAACAGATCTCGGTGAAATAGACAACTAAGTCTTTTTTTAATACTGCATTGTCTGTGTTGCGGGCGACATTTAGAAATACAATGGATCTAAAGAAAGTTAATTTGTTTATAAATTTTAAGTTTTGAATTGAAATTAACCTTACATTTACATTCCAATACATTCCTATATCAATGTTAGTATAGAGTTTTTATACATTTAATATTTAAGATAAGTTGACAAATCTCGAAATAAAATGTGCCTTCAAGAATAGCTCAGTTAAAGGTGATACATATTTTTATATGATATTTTTTTTTTATATTTTAATGTAATGTTATAATGGGGTAAATAAATTATATTTTATAAATTTTTTATTTATTTATATCAACTTATTTTACTCTGTTTTTTGGAATGGAAAATTATATCTCCTAAGGGTCCGTTCACACAGACCGGGACAGAGAGCAGTGCACATTTTTTATCATAAACTAGCTTTTACCCGCGACTCCGTCGGCGCGGAATAAAAAAAATGCACACAAGATAAAAAAAGTTCCTATGTCCGTCTCCTAGTTCTAAGCTACCTCCCCATCAATTTTCAGCTAAATCAGTTCGACCGATCTTGAGTTATAAATAGTGTAACTAACACGACTTTCTTTTATATATATAAAGATAAGAAACTACACAATTGAAACAAAGTAAAACTTTTCTTTTAAAGTCTTTTTTACTCTTGCTCTTAATAAAAAAGATGTGCAAAGTAAAACTAAACCTTGTTACAATTGTATAAAGCTGAATTTTATTTGCAACAGAAAATCTGTTCTGCTCTTCGCCTCGGCCTGTCTGTACGGATCCTAACTCCGAAAAAAACCGACAAGGAATACTATCAATACAAATGTCACAGCAACACTTTATCATTTGACATTTTTTGGATGTCAAAGGTCAAATGTCAATCTCTGACTTATTACGCTAAAGTATACGATAACAGATTATTAACCGATATCTGAAATTCATTGAACTGTACTATTCACGTTATATGTCAATGTGATACGTTTAACCAAAGCGCTAGATCAGTGCGTAAAAATACTATAAACTCTGCCTACCTCTTTACGAACTTAAGACATTATTTAACTTTCAACTATAGTCTACTTTGTAGACTAGTGTAAGAGAATCTGTCCGGTTCCGCCGAGAAACTAGCAAGAAACTAGGGTTAGAGAGAAAAACCTTTATAAGCGAGAAAAAAGTCGCGGTTCCTTAGACTCTCGCTTATCCAGGTTCGTTTATACATAGTTATGGGTATAAAGAAATAAAACAAGTGTAATACATAATATATAATACTATTCACTTCTATTACCTTCGATACTTTTAGAGCGTAGAATATTTTCTCCCTCTTTTTCAGCCTCCACAAGAGCAGAGAATATGGCGCCCGCTCTTAACTTCTTTAAAATTCTCTCATCGTGAAATGGATGCGTGTGTGCAGCTATTCTACACATATATAAACAAACTTAATTTAACTACCAATGTTTATTATCCGCATTAATTTAGAAATAAAAAAAAAACAATATATATAGCGCAGACACAGGTGTTAAGGGTTACCAGTGAGCAAAATTTCCTAACTTCTTCCGAAATTTATTCATGTTGCAACTCTAAGCAATTGATTTACTTACGACCGAGTTCTCGTAATAATTCCTTACTATTTAAATTAATACATCCAAACACATTAGCAAATAAACCTACACGTCATTACATCATGCGTTATCAGAGCTGGGCATTAACTCGTTAATCCGTTAATCGTTAATTAACGAAGTTAACATTTTGCTTAACGGATTAACTTTTAAGTTAACTTCAAAAAGTGTTAACGCTTTCGTTAACTTCCGTTAAACTCAACTTCCGTTAATAAAAGTCCGTTAATCGTTAAATTAGAAACTTGGAGACGTGCTGTCATTTTGTTTAAATAACGCGCCACGCCACGCTCGTAAGTTCAACTATGTTGGGCGACTGTCGGCGACTCGAATGGTGAACGAACGAGTTGATAATTGATATATGTGAAGTTCGCGTGCAAGTGTGATGCATCAGAGCGTTCGGGAAAGACGTGACCAACAGGACAAAATCAAAAGAAAGTTCGAACTAGTATATTTAATTACGAGTATATAAAAGCAAGAGTATGTAATAGCCCACATTCCGAACGCTCTTCGTCCCTGCAATACCCTCCAATTCCTTTTTGAGAAACTGAATTAAAACATTTTTTTACTCGTGCTTTTTCTTTAGCTTTTCCAAACTCGTGTGTTCTCTTTCCCAACTGTCAAAATAATGTCTATTAAAAAGAAAAAACCAACCACGAAATTTTTACAAAAAAAATATCATTGAAGTTTTTATGATTCATGCAAATATTTCTAAAAAGAAGCTCCTAATTTGTTACAATATCACATTTACTTATTTTATTCAATGAATTAGGTTAGGTTTCATTTTATTTCATATCATTAAATTTCATTTTCATTTCATATCAATAAAAATAGTCTACTGAAGACTTGGCGGTTTGGGCAATGGGCATAGTTCCCTTTGCCTACCCAGAATTGGTGAAGAAAACAAAAAAAATCTGTTTGTATTCTTTTACGGTTGGCGCCATTTTTCAAACATTTTAGTTAGTTGAATGTTAGTTGAAAGGTAGACATTTGTCGGAACTCTTTGCAATGACAGGCTTTCCGCACTCGTAATGAAATATACTATAATGCATTCATACCTGTCTCTAATGTGTTATAGAATGTATAGTGAAATTACTATTTTGAACAAGTGTCGCCACAATAAGTGTGAAATTAGTATGTATAATTTTGGTATGGTTAACTGTTAACGATTAACTTTAACTTGCGTTAAATTTTCTAGAATTTAACGCTTTAACGATTAACGAAGTTAATTTTTTAATTAACGAATTAACGATTAACGAAGTTAACTTTTCGATTAACTGTGCCCACCTGTGTGCGTTATATTTTTTACGTAATTATGAAAATGGCAACATTAAACAGTGCAGCTGCCTCATAGGTAAAAATATGTCGCTGTCAAGATAAAATTCAACAAGATCTTTTGTCTATACCAGGGATTTCCAAAGGGGTCGATATTGAACTTAAAGCATTGCTAAATCTCACTCTGTCTTCTTCTATTGACCTAAGTCAGAATAAATAATAATAATGATTGACCTTAAAACAATGGAGGTCTGTGGTAACGGTTCATTTTGGAAATGGGGGTCACTTGTAAAAAATAGTTTGGGTATCCCTGGTCTATACCAACAGCACCCAAAATGGTGAAAATCAAATAAGCACAAAATATCACAGTTTAAAGCCTGTCCATATATTAAAGTAAGTGACGTTTTCAACTTACCTTTGTACAACAACATCGTCTTTAGTAACAACATGTGCGGGACAGCGGACACTCTTTAAGTAATCAACGCAGCGCCATTGCCGCGAGCGATTGCGGTTCGTGTACTTCAAATAGTACATATATCTGTTCAGTATCATTTGTAATGAGCCCTGATTGGACACTGTGTATTGCAGAGAAGAGCTTTCTGCAATACATTTTAAAAATTATAACCTAAAAAAACTCAATAATCCATGATTTATGATTAATGTTACTTTAATATTATAAACTAGCTTTGACCCGCGACTTCTTCCGCGCGGAATAAAAAAAAATGCACACAAGATAAAAAAGTTCCTATTTCCGTCTCCTATTTCTAAGCTATCTCCCCATCAATTTTCAGCTAAATCAGTTCGACCGATCTTGAGTTATAAATAGTGTAACTAACACGACTTTCTTTTATATATATAGATGTTTAGATGGATGGATGGATATTTCTTTGAAGGTATCTCCAGAATAACTCAATGGATCTTGATGAAATTAGTCACAAATGTAGAACATAGTCTGAAAGAACACGTAGGCTACTTAAGTTTTTTTTAATTCCGCGCAGACAGCTAGTATGATGATAATTTTAAACCATCTTAAGGGATGTTTCTATAAAATTGTTGAGAAAATGTTATACGAAATTTACCTGTATCTTTATTAGCATTGGTGATTTTTACTTTAGAGATGCCAACTGAAGACAGAACAGGTTTACCGATCTTATCATCTGCAATAATAGTTACAAAAATACTTAATAACATTCCAACATTGAAATTATAAAATAATCTTTTTTTACCCTTTTTTACTAGTGCAACTCGCAGCAAGACTATCAATGTATCAGTGGTAGAAGCCAGCAACAACATTTGTTGCACGAATTGGTCGGCTCGTTCAGTGAAATACCACGACCACACAGAACACAAGTCAAGTGGAAGTAATTCCACGTTTCGTCTGATGAGTGTGGTGCCGGAGGCCTAATTTTAATCCTCTTTCCCTTCCCACCCTTTTCTTATAAGGAAATGATGGGAAGGGGATGTGGATTTGATGGAGGAGATGCATAGGAAGGTTAAATATTCTCTTTTTGTGCGTCTCCTCCTTCGTTGATTGGGGTTAGGCAACGCATCTGCAATTGTGAATATCTATGGGCAGCGGTCGCTTCGCCATTTCGGCGAATTCATGTGACCGCTTGCTCGTTTGTCACCTTGTAATATAAATAAAATGTTTAATTTCTATATAGATATAGGCAGCAGTTACGAAGAGGTTGGTGAAATAACTAAATAATGGTCTAAAATGGCCATATAAAAATTATGGGTGGTATAGAAAACCAATATGATTAACTTACGATATGAATGATCTCCTGTGAAGTAGTCATCATTGTCATCTTGGCTTTCTTCATTGATAATTTTGTCATCTTGTTCCATATCCTCTAAGAATATTTCCTGGTCATCATCTTCATTCATGTCTTTAATTTCCATGTTCATATTACTACAATTACAAAAACTATATGATCAGTATATATTTTTCTTTCTTATGGAGGTTGTCCGTCAGGACCGGACAATGACTCTCGCTTATAGAAGTTTCTATTATCAAGGTTTGTCTGTATTTATTAGCACTCACTTATTTAAATCAAGCAAAATATATGGTATATGTATTTCAAATTACAATCTAAGAAAACAAAAATAATGTGTCTAAAAACTTAAAATTAAACCATCAATTCCACACGTCAAATTAAAAGCAGAGTATTGTATATTCAAACGTCTTGGCATCTCAGAACACAATCCCACACATAAGGCGTAAAGAGATGTGGTGAGAGATTACTGATCTCAAGGTCAGCTAACAAAATTATTGAAATAGCCAATACTATAAGTTATTTAGTGGTAGGAAAATGTTCTCTGAATTATTTCAAATTTGTGTTTTAAATTAAAAATAAAACTTATTACACTTTGTCCTCTGTAGCAAAGTTGTCTATGCTGCTGGTTTCAAGATATATTTCGTTCATTCCAATCTTGTCTTCATCCTCTGTTTCGTTTTTTGAGTTAACATATGTTGCATGCGCTAAAGTCTGAAAGAAGCTATAATTTTATAAAATTATACTCAGCATCTATAAATAGTGCACACTTAGTATATTGCTTTAGTATGTTGGTTAAAACAACATATGGGGACCAAAAACTGTAGATCGGTTCAATGTTACAAATGTTTGGATGGATGGATGTTTGTTGGAAGGCATCTCCAGAATAACTGCATGGATCTCCATGAAATTTGGTATTGATGTAGAACATAGTCTGGAAGAACACATAGGCCACCTATTATCCCAGAAATGTATATAGTACCCGTGGGATAAGTTAGATTCACATTTTTACTCAAAAACTCCACAACAGTTCAATACATCTTATTGATATTTGTCACAGATATAGGACAAAGTCTTGACAAAGATGGGATTAATTTCACTTTGTTTTTAATTTTGCACAGACAAAGTCATTGGCAAAAGCTAGTGCTATATAACTGCCTTAAAAACAATCAGTGATTACAATTGTTCTCTTCAACCTAATTATCATTCAAATAACTGTTAACTTTTGACTTCATGTAATTAGTTTTAGTAACATATTTACCATATCTTCTAATCCTTTGATGTGAAGCTCTTTACCGGCCTCTACTAATTCTTTTAAATTCTCCATTGATACTATTACTTCCCCTGTATAAATATACTCTAGTATTGCACAGAGTGTGCTATGTGAAATTTTCTGAAAATATTGATAAAACATCTTTAAGGTAATTGTATGAAATTAATATCATATTCAATAACTACAATAATGTATGTTAAATTAACAAAAAATATCATAAAAAAAATTACTGATCATTGATTTCATAACAAAAAAATATCTTTACTAAACTTATAACTTTCAACTTTCGTGGTTTTGAGACATGCAACTGGTGACCAGTCAGCCTGTCATTATTGTGCATGCAACTTTGCCGGAATATCAGGAGCTCAAACATCTTAACCGTGGTAAATTCCCGTTTCTTACAAACAAGACTAGACTAACTCTAGACTTGTTTCCAACATTCTGTTCTGACTCGCGAAATTGGTTGTAACTTACATTTAAAAATATAACAGGATGCTGACAATTTGCTGAGGCGACAAGATCTTTGATGTAAGGGCTTGCTATAGCTATTATAACTTGGTGGACCTTCACAAAGTGTCCATCGGCCGCTAAAGTCATATCAACAAACTCACCATTCTGAAATAAATTGTTGGATAGGATTTTTTTAAATTACTATTATTATATTTCTTATAGAAACAGTCTAATTTAGTTTGTCTTCGTATAATAAACAAAATATAATAATTGATGAATGAGATTTTCACGTACTTGTTGCAAACAACTTAAAGCAGAACATATATTTTTATCGTGCAATTTCGATGAAACGACGAACTGAGAATTAGCCATAACTTAAATTGATTCGTTAAAATATTAATTATTTTTTTACTTTTATGCCTTTTATCCAAACAGAACTTATTTTATTTATAATTCAATCTCAAACAATAGACATTTGACAATGACATAAACTCCTTGTTTTGTTAATAGCAATTTTTACGGCTCTGGGTTCTTGTCCATTTAAGCAAGAAAATAAAGTACATTTGACTTTTCATTATGTCTATGATTGTCAGCGTATATTTTGCCTCATATAAGTTATGTATGGATCTTAGATTATATTTTAAAAGGGTTCTTCTCCCTATACTTTGCTTTTTATAATCATAATCCCAAAGATTATTTGGAATAATTAGGATAGGTTCATATGATCTATAATTGAAAAATATATTAACTAATCAAAATATTTATTTTATTGATACACCTTTTTGTGTTAGTGTGTTATCTTCATACGTCTCAAGAACATCTGCTAAATGTTCATTGTCTCTAGGTTTCTTAAACTGTCTTCTCTTTTGAGAGGCCTTTTTCCTTTTCGGTGCTATCGGTTTTCTGGGTCCATGGTCTTGCATAGATTTAATACCCTGTTTTTCTAAGTATTCTTCTATTTTTGCGTCGTCCATCGCATCTACAGCAGTAGCACGCCATAATTTAACGAATTCTTCATCCACCTCAAAAAAAAATTGTACTTTTAATTTTCTAAAATGAATCTTTTTAAAAAAAATGAAACCAAAAAAAGACTTACATCTAATTTGGCTGTTTTATCATTATAGAACAATATCTTCTTTTTGTCTGTGGGCCTAGTGATGTACAGGATTTCTTGAGCTAAATGTTTAAGTGCTCTTTCACAATGTGGCAATGACTCCTGCACATCTTCCAATAAAATACCACCTAATCCTTTTAAGTCATGTTGTTTTAATAACCTGTAATATAATAATAAAAATTTGAACTGATCAAAAATATGCAGCATATCTCATTAATCATAATATTGTACCTAAGCAAAGACTTTTTGTCCTTTATTTTGTAGACAGCTTTGAAAATATATTTTCCATCAGGTGTGCACTCTATCTTTGGATTATTCTGTAGAGCTTCTGTTTGTAACCACTGAAAAAAATGCGTAAATTTCGTAATATGTATGTTATCTGTATCAATAAGTTTTTTTTTATTCTTACTATTTTATTATAAAATACTCAAAATAAAAAGCAACTAAGATGAATATCTTTAAATTCATTCTGTGTCTGGTTTGTTCAGTTTATATAACAAATAAAAAAAAATGTTTTTTTCATCAAAAAACTAACCTGTTTTACTTTGTTACCAACATCCAATTGATTGGTTTCATCCAGCACTTCATCTAGTGTCAAGGGATGGTCGTCACCATCTTGATGTCTAGCTCTCATATGTCTCACAATACGGGCAAGCACTCCAAAACGATATGAAGAGCTGCCCGTCATTGTTTTATAGCTGGAAACATATTAATAAATGATGTTAACAACCCCGTTCATTTTAAAACTTCGAAGTATGGTTGGGGACAGGTCACTACAATTTTTGTATTGAAGTATACTCATCAGGCAAGTTGGTGACACTGATCACATTCACATTTTTCATGGTAATATTTTAAATTTTATGATGAAAAATAGATAAATAATGTTTTTTCAGTGACATACGTACAGAATGCTGTTTGTGGATTAAAAAATGTACTCACTTTGTAGCATCAATCTTAGGCTGTGCATTAACAGAGCTTGATGATTTTGATTTTGACTTCTTAGACTCATCTTTAAATTGGGAGTCATCTCTCTTCTTCTTTTCTATGCTGTAAAAAATATGTTTCATAAATGTCAATAGAAAAACCCACTTATTCCATGAAAATTTTTAACACTACCTTAAAAACAGATCTAAAATATTACTATATAGTTTTACTAAGGAGATTTTAATAGATTTTTGTGACTATATTTTCATAATTTGAAAATGTCAATGTCACAGAAAAGTATTTGTTGACAAGCAAAGACAAATTCAATATCAAAGGATAAATTATCTAGTTTTACCTTTTATTAGATAATTCCTTAGGGTTTCCGTTTTAAGATTAATGACAATAGCCAATAAAGTAATAATGTAACGGGTGGGAGCGAGAGAAAAGTGAAAGTGGCTGTCGTCGTATGTGAACAAAATAACGCTAGTGGTCGATTAGTAAGTATGTAGTGCGTACCTTGGCGTTGCGAGAGCCTTTTTCTTGAAAGCTTCCCTTTCGCGCAACAGTGCTGGATCCATATTAAATCACCAATAGCTCCAGTATTCCACCAAAAGTAAGTAATTTACAGTAAAATTATTCCTTATTTAGTTTTTAAGCAATCTCTTTGGCATTTGAATTGAAAGGTTTGTCAAATTGACAACCAAGGCAACTGTCTGCCTGACATATGTCAATTTGACTTAAATTTTAATTTCACAGTTCACTACCTTGGTGTTTGGCCGACCCGTACTATTTTTTGTTTCCTTCTAAATCCCTAAACCACACCTTGGTTTAGGGATTTAGAAGAAAACAATCGCTGGTATTTCTTATCAGGCGATAGTGCTAAGTAATTTTTAAGAGAAAAAATATTTACAACCCTATATAAATATAATCGTACTATACTAGTCCGTATATATATTTATTCTCCACTACTCAACATCATCTACGATCGGCGGTCAAGATTTTATAAACAAATTTTTACTTAATTTTTTACACCTGACCTCCTGCTGTGGCCAACCCTTCTTGGGAGGAATTAATAGGAATACATTAAATTTAATTAATTCTAAAATTGAATACTTATATTCTCTTTTATTACTTTATTCCTCTTCTAAACTTGCGACTCTAAAAAACGTTCTATATTATAGATAAAATAGCGTCAGGTCATAATATGTATTTCCGCTGAGCGACTCTAATCTAACGTAAAGTATGGGCGTGTAAACCTAAGTCCAACAATGCTGATTTTCCTTGACTGTAAGGATGTCGGCTAAATGTTCTATGAAATTCGAAAATCAAATACCCCTATGGCGAGAATCGAACCGGATCGAAAGGAATAAATAAAAGATGGTAGATTAAAAGTCGATTGCTTAACCACTGTGCCGCCGACTATCCAACTAAAATTTGTTTTGCTTAAAAATAAGCATATTATTAAAAAAGTCCCTTTCGTCTGGATCGACATAAAACATAAGTCCTTTAAATGCCCTAGAATGACTTTGTCCTCTGTTATATTGTTGAATCGTCTTATTTTTGTATTCGTCTAATGTTGTTTTTAAATTAATGTCAGATCGTTCTGCCAGGTAGTTGCAAAACGATTAATGGACCTATAAAAGCCTTATAGATACTTGAAATATACTTTTAAATTAAATTCCTACAAGCCTCCTTGATCTGCCATGTTTGCGTCGAAAAAATGGATAAATCGTTAATAATTAAAACAAAACAATTTTAATAGGCACCCCGAATGGGTTTGATGATTATGTTAATGTTTTAATTTATTAGTAGAGGTTATTGACAAAATAATAATTTTGCAGTATTTAAATGTTAATTCTTAGCGGCTGGTTACTGTCAAACGAGTTTCGATTGGCGGGAGATCGTTTCGCGTTTCGCGTGTCCAAACCAAGTCCGAACTGTCACAGTCACAGTGTTTGCCTTCGCGGCGTTGAGTGGACGCTGTAACCTTCAATGTAAGTACCTTTCCTCGTATTGTTGTAAACACGTTTTAAAATACATATATTTTTTCCTCTATGTATTTACAATCATGAATATAGAATATCGTTTTAATTTGTCAATATTAATGTTTAAATTAAACGCTTTAGACACAGATAAAAAAGAATCACTTTCAATTTCTTTTATTATTTATGAGGCCACTAACTTTTTACTTGATCTTATAATAAATAAAAACTTATAAAATGCTCTAGTAAAAAAAAAAAGAAAACATGTAAATGTATTTAGAATACGCAATTTATATGTTACGAATGACTTTAACTTATAATTTACCGGTTTGATTGATTCTCAACGAAAGTCATCATTATTGCAAAATTTGAAATACGATTTATTTTCAGTGGGTCTAGCACGAATATTTGCGACAAGCGCCCAATTATGTCAAATTTAGTACGAGATTTTTGGTGTACTCTATATGACATTTTGATACAAAATTTGTCGATAACGATACGATGGCGATTATCATAAATATTCCTGCTAGGCCCACAGATGCTATCATTTACTTCGCATTTCATATCTGTCAATAACCGATAAAAATAAAGTATGTAAACAAATACAAATGTTTTAAGGCATTGCAGCAAACATTTGCAATAATAGATCTGAGGCATCAGTAAATATTAAGAAATATTCAATTTTCGTTTATTTGAAATATTGGTAATAGTAATAACAATTAAGTACGAAATATGTAACAGTCAAATTACATTAGTAAAACTCAGACAAGATTTAATTTTTTTTTATAGTAATGGAAGGCAATCAAAAATATATTATCTTTTTTCGCTTATCCATGAAATTTATTTGCGTATGTTTATATGTGAAACTCTGATCATCAAACATTAATGACGTAAACGCTTACCAATCTTATTGATTTGGCAGGACGCAAGTACTTTAACAACAATTTATCCAAGCATTTTCGCTAGATAAAAGAACTGGGGGCCTAGCACGAAATATTGCGAAATAGTATTCATATTGACATCGACAATATGACATTTGTGCAGCGCCCGTATCAACCAAATTTAATAGACGATAGACGAGAATAGGTGTCAATATATAATTGTCACTGAAATCGAAACCCATTCTAATCTTGGTTTCCTTGTATTATTCTTGGTGTCGCTATGTCTCTACTGACCGAATAGACGACTAGCGTCGACGATTCAACCATGCAATATTAGTTATGACGATTTTGGTAGCATTGAGTAGGAAGGGCCTAACGGTCATCATGTATTAATTTTGACGTTCTTTGTTTATACTTATAATTTAGAATTTAAATGAAATCTATATATACAAAAGGAAGTCGTGTTAGTTACACTATTTATAACTCAAGAACGGCTGAATCGATTTGACTGAAAATTGGTGGGCACGTAGCTTAGAACCAGGAATAGGACATAGGATAATTTTTACCCCGTTTTCTATTTTTTATTCCGCGCGGACGGAGACGCGGATAAAAGCTAGTTACATATAAAAATGGTTCTGGTTTGAAGTCTTACTAATAATTAAAGAATAATACGATTTAAATTAAAATATGTCAAATATATGAGAAGATAATAAGATCAAGTAAATCATCCATTATTAAGGGGTTAGAATGTTGGCGTTTTTTTACTTCTTTCTTAAAAGACACCGCTGCTATAATATTAAAGGTGCCTTGAAACAACACGTATAAATTTAACCTGGGCTTGTCCGTTTTTACGACCTACACCTATCTAATGTAATCTCTTTGGCCGAATAAAAATAAATATAATATAAGGTTTTAAAAAGGTCAGAGGTTAACGAAAACGATTTGGGTTAGATGTACGGTACTTATGTTTGATCGATGATGTTATCGATTGAAAGCAAACTTTTTATTTTTTTCCTATATACTACATGGAATCCTATACATAAGTTTTTGACTTATTACTCTCTTTATAGATAATAGCAGAAAACTATCCTTGTCTCGCACATATTATAGCAAAAAGATATGCGTAGTGAAAAACGTCAAACAAAGCCGCATAATTTGAAAAACACAAACTTTGACAAAAAAAAATATGGGTCTAACCTTATTGCATAGATTATATTAGTTCGCAAGCTTATTAGGTAACTAATGCGGAAAATATTAAATTGAAAGGAAGAAATGACTCGAAACGTATAAAAATATTACATTTTTTCAAGCATGCAGCAGTTATTTAGAGTAATAACTGCGGTGTAGAAAGATGTGGAAAAAAGGAAAAATGTATGCAGTACATATCTGAGACTTGAAACTTTTCTGTTTGTACTCCGCAAGTTTTCTATGCCCGGTTGGTAGCTATTGTTCCTAGGAAAAACAGACCGCGTTTAGAGAAAACTCGACAACTGCCTACAACTACTAAATCTGTATATCGAATATACGAGAAGGATGAAGAACAATGAAACGCTGATACGGATTAGCTAGCGGTCGTAGGTTCGAAACCCGTCAATCCAATATTGCGAACAATAGCACACACATAGATTAGCACACATTTGAACTTAATTTTCTAAGAAAAAAAAAACTTGAGAGGTGACAAGGGACACCCGGATGGAAAGAAGTTCCTTTCGATTAATTAGTGAAGGAACCAATGTTTATTCTATGAATAAAAACATAAGTCTTCACAAGAACTACATTTTATTTTCTATGAATTTTCGTTGTATATTGTCACGTCGTTGCCATGGTGAAGTAGCGCTCATTCGTCGTTAACATACTTACTATAGCAAAAAGTGTCGTGACAACTTTTCGTAAGAATTTTTTCCGTCTAGCCCCCTTTCACAACGCGCGATAAGGAACTTCGTTCCAAAAAAAAGAATAATCATGATACTAGTTGTCTCAGTGTGGTATTCACTGTTCCATTACCCATATAACATTGGCATACAGAGTCAAGTCACGTTAGCTCCTTCAGTCGGCCTCTGTTGGCCCATCAATGTTCTATAATTACCTATCGATACTTTTTCTTGTATCATATCGATCTCATTCCCTTCTTACTACTTACATTTATTACATTAGGTACAGCACTATACAGATACGGTATCATATCAATACATAGTATAAAACAAAGTCGCTTTCGCTGTATGTCCGTATGTATGCTTAGATCTTTAAAACTACGCAACGGATTTTGACGCGGTTTTTTTTAATAGATAGAGTGATTCTTAAGGAAGGTTTGTATGTATAATAAATGCATAATATAGTAGAGAAACACTGATAAATTTAAAGGTTTCTAATGTGAACGCTGTGAACGTTGTGTATAAGGACATTCTGTAGTAGGTATATTTTGCATTGCACCCGTGCGAAGCCGGGGCGGGTCGCTAGTATAAATTAAATCAGATAATGTTGTTAGCCACCACTAAATAAGCATAACAAATATGTTTATCATTACAGTAGGACGCTCCCTTCTGGACTGTGTTACTTCTAAGCCGTCATTTATTCTATTCTAGGCGTATCTGGTTAACCACTCTACCTTCATATCTTTGATTCTTCTAGACACAATGTCATTTCCTCTTCAGTCCTCAATCCTTATTGGTCGGTAGTCTCATCTTTGATCAGGATTTGTTTAGCATTTCTAACGTATTTCAGTTACAGACATTCATGCAAATTTTTACATATTTTATATAAACGTTATTTTTTTGTTTTTGTTCCAGATTGTTACAGCCATGGGGGCTCGTAGACGTCAACTTTTCAACATTATCTATTTCTTAGTCATAATAGGATGGTAAGTGTTGTTGATCATAATCTTCTAATATATAAAATTCTCGTGTCGAGGTGTTTGTGGTTAAACTCCTCCGAAACGGCTTGACCGATTCTCATGAAATTTTGTGAGCATATTCAGTAGGTCTGAGAATCGGCCAACATCTATTTTTCATACCCCTATTAAGTTTTTTTTAACTGCGCGCGGACGGAGTCGCGGGCGACAGCTAGTTTAATATAGAATCGTTAGTTTCAGTGGGTTAAAATATCTCTCCTCGATACATAACTGTGGCCTAGCACGAATATTTGTGACAATCTCCTTCTTATCGATATCGTTAATTATGTCAAAATTATTATGCGTTTTTTTGGTGTACTTTACGAAAGATACGGGCGCTACACTAATCTTAATACAAATTTTGACGATAACGAGACGATGGCGATTGTTTGAAATATTCGTGCTAGGCCCACTGGTGTTAGGTTAGTGCATTTTGTGATTCTTCGTTTCGTATGATAAATGAGGTGCCGAAAGCATAATTTACTCTTACATTTTCTTTTTTACCTTATTATTAGGATTTTTCTATTTATTTTTAAAGACAAATTAACTAATCTGACATAAATTAATAATTCTAGCCGAAGAAATGGTAGTAAAGTTCTAGCCGAAGTAATAGTAGACATGTTTTGTTCTAAAAACCAACTAGTACATGTAGGCATTTCTATGAATCGTACAAAACAAAGCGAAGTTACGTTTCGCTCACGCAATCGTGAAAATAAAGACCTTAAGTAATATGAAACATTTCAATAAATACAAACATACAAACATTATATTATGTGCGTACATTCTTTTCACGTTTGTTTACTGCACAGTTTGTGTCATTTTCTTGCAACTTCTTGAAGACAATGGTACATTCTTTACAATTTTTTCGACATAATCACTATCCACACTTAAATAAAGTTGCAATTGTATACTTTTCTATTCTATATTTTATCTCTGTTTCTTTTATTAAGTTTGAGAGTGATAGATACTCATGGTAAGGTTCAATTCCTGCTATTGTTGAATACCAGGCGGTGTCAGTTATTGATTTGATTCAGCAGTTTGTGATGACACTTGACGTTGATGCGTGCTGATGCGTTTGATGGTACCGCATTCTAAGATTTATTACTTTATCGAATTTGAACTGAGTTCATATTAGAAAATATCAGCAACATTAAGATATTATCGAAACAAGACACAACAATGTTAAATTTTCTAGCTTATTCATCGAGTTAAAACGATGTAATAAAGTAATTTGAATATATGTTTTTGTACTTATTCACTTTATTAGATTGACAGCAATTAAAACTTCATCTAGCCGCGCGGTGATAGTTGCCTTCGGACGAACAGATAACGATACTGTTTTTCTTATATATTTAACAAATTTTTCCCTCATATATTTTTTTAAGTGTGAACACTGAAGACGAAAAGTCTCCTTGGAAGTGGGAATGTGAGAACAGCAGGTGTGTAAAGTCCCTTCATGATCCTGCGAGCAAGGAGCCTGCACTCAGTCTGGAGGCTTGCAAGATGTTCTGCAATGAATATGGTAAACTATCTCCTAGCAATCGAGCAGCAGGTGTTTCAGTTTTAGTGTTTTCACTACCAGAGCAGATGCAAAGATAAAGAAAAATCGAAAGTAATAAGATGGATTTTTCGATTCTTCAACACTTTTAGCTATTTCTTAGATTAGTTTAATAATATTACTTAGGCCCTTTGTACACAAGGCAATGGCTTCGAAACCCAGCGATTTTAGTCGCTAAGGAACGTACGCAATACAATGTGATGGAGGTTCGTACATAGCGCCTGTCGCCGACATTTTATTTTTTGTCGCGATCACCAGTCGCTGCACCAACCTGTTTGTTAAGATCATCGCGAAAAAGTTGATTTTCAAGAACTAAATCTATATAGTTGACATGTTGTAGCTATGCATGTACTGATTAAATAGACGACTAGCGTCGACTATTTAACTTTATATGTACCGAGCGCGCGCAACGCGATTTTCACGACGCAACCATACGATTTATGTTGCCTTGTGTACGAAGAGCCTTATATTAATTTTTAATTGTGTTTGTTTTTTTATGAAGATTGTGTTCGCAGGTCTCCTGTGGCCGCGGCCCACCGGCGAGACAAATCTAGGCAACTTTTTGTCTAAGATCAACATCAACAACATTGACATTCAGATCCCGAAACGTGGCAGATCTGATTCCTTGTTGGATGAAGCTGGACAAGTATGATTAGTCTTCGTGTAACAATTATTGCAATTGTGCCAATATTTTCTATGTCTAAGAATCTAAAGAAAAACTAAAAAGACATATTCTTATGACAGCATGTTTTGTATGTTTCTTTAGATTCTTTCCTTGGTTTAATTTTTATTTTCTTATGTAAACATTTTTCTTCTAGAGGTTTAGACAGATCGTGTCTTTGGCGGTGCCTACTGGCATGTCGGCGAAAGCGAGCGGCAAAGCGCTTACTATTTTCATTGTTAATGAAAATCCAGATATAAAAGGTGAGTTACGATGAACAATTTACATCGTAATACATACTTATAAAACCGGTTGTAAATAATCTCTGAATTTAAGAATGTATATAGGGCGTGATTTCTACTTCACCCTTTTTTACCATGCCTCGTCCCCTTTAAGGCAAAGGCTAATAGGGTTATGGAGACTGTAATGCAGACCTGTGGCGCTCCTTTTCTCTCCAGCGCCCTGGGCGGTGGACCAACGGCGCCCTACCCTAGCGCCGGCTCTGTTAGAATGGTTCTTTTTTCATACTGTAGGTTTTAATTTTCAAAACAAATATAATAAAGTAGTCATTCCATCTTTTATTAAAAAAAAAAAACAGATACGTGTTCTCAAAAAGGTTTACGACAGTTGAAATTTGTTGTTCAACCTGTTTTTTAACTTTGTAGCTATTAATATAAGAAAATGTGACTAATGAGGAGTGTCGAATATTTTGTATTCATACACAGTTGTGGTATTCGACAGATATTTGCAACGGCCTTGCATTTTGCTATGCGGATACGACCGTGAAGTGAACATTTGTCGAACACAAGTTGTAAATATAAACAATAAATTAAAACTAAATAAAAATCTTACCCACCACCGACGTCTTGACCTGTGTCAAGTTTAAAACGAAATATAAATTATTTTTCAAGCTATATTAAACTTTCTGTTAATGTTTATATAATCTAAAATCGTGTAACACTATGATTCTATATTACGGGTCAGTGACATTTTAGTATTCGATTGCTATGTTGGTAATGAACAATCAAGTAAAGTCTATTTCACACTAACCTATCGTAATTAATTCTTTTTTTAAATAGGTGTCAACTTTGCTTTTGTTGAAAAATTGCAGCAATACCTTAGAAGCTCAGTAAAAAGCAGGAATATTCGATAATGTATAATAATAACTAAAAACTAATGAAATTAATACAGAAGTCTAAATATCAACAAGACTTCAAAACATCATATGTGTGTTTTTTTATGTTTTTCCGCTTTTCTACTTCTTCTTTTCAGTCATATGACGCCCACTGCTGGGTATAGGCCTCCCCCAAAGATCGCCATGACGATCGGCTCTGTGCTACCCGCATCCAGGATACTCCCGCAACCTTGACCAGATCATATGTCCATGTTGCGGGAGTCCTGGTTTTGAACTTGACAAATAATTACTTATTAAAGGCGCTAAATGAAAATCAGTAATCTCTGATTACTCCTTAAGGTTACGGGCATAAATTTTATTGTTGTTTTTAATTTGTTTATAGAATTTTCACTGGAAATGGATGAGAGTTACACTTTACGCATCTCGTCAATGTCTAGTGAGCGTGTAAATGCTACTATCACTGGCAACACTTTCTTCGGCGTGCGACACGGACTGGAAACTCTGTCACAACTTATAGTCTACGATGATATTCGTGATCATTTATTGGTAAGATATTTATGGCTTTGTAATTCTAGGCAAAATTAGGTTTAAATTTATAAAAAAAGTTACGATTGGATATTTCATGTTGAAATTCTTAAATCTACAAATTTTATAAATACAAAGGTTTGATTTATTGATGTTTGTTAACGCGTAAGTCCAGACTGGCTGAACGGTCCTGGACGAAATTTAAAAAAAAGTCACGTGCAACGGCTAATTTACGGTCATAATTTCAAAAAAAAAAAAAAAACAACTTTCACAGTGAAAATATCAAATATGTAGTGTTATTACTGCGATTTATTGAAATATAGGTAATTAAATAAGTCGCACAGTGTGTTTTTTGACCCAAAAAACAACCATCCTCTTTTTATATTTTTATTTTATAGAACAGATCATAACAAAAGTAAGAGTAGAACTCCCGATGTTCAAATGTGCTTTGATCAAAAGATATGATTTTTTTTGTAAATATTCGAAAAATTTAAAATTATTAAAATCTTCGATTCCATATGTGTTTCTATAAATCTACTAGTGTCCCTCTATGCGGCTTTAACATACACAAATAACACAAAAATATGAATCGTAACGTATGAAAGATACGCGAGATAAAAAATAAAAACGTTATTTTAGGTTTTATTTTTTTATAGCTATATCTTGTCCGGGCTGGATTCAAAACCTTGATAAATAACTAGCCTCCTATAGAACCAGTAACACGAAAAAAAATCAAATCCTAATAGTGCAGGATCTTTGAGTTACAAGCTTCTCGAGTTTTGTACTTATTTCTATGGTTTTAGGGTTCCCACGCAGATATTTTTAATTTCCGTTATTTTCATATTGAAAAATGTTTTTCAATTATTGTGACGAATTTAAAATACAATTATAAGAATAAATCCTTCTTACTATTATTAAAAAAGCGAAAGTTTCTATGGATGTATGTTTGTAGAATTTTTCATTGTAATTTTCATTAATACAAAATTTAAAAGAGTTCTAAACACAAAACAACAACCAAACAACATAAATAGATCCAACAACATAATTTTCAACATAAATAAATAAATAAATAAAAAAAAAATTCAAACCAAAATTTTACGATGAAGTTATTTTTGATCGAAGCTGATTATGGCCGCTATTATGCGATCTTTTAATTAATAAAATAATCTATTAAATCTAAAATAATTTTGATCTAAAGAGCAGGTAGCAACCCTGACCTAATTTTTAGAATCTTCATTACTCGCAGATCCTGCGGGTTACACGTCTCAAAATATTAGGGCATATCAACATTAGCCTAAGCTACAATATGGTTTAGTTTTTGAATCCAGCCACCCAAAGAATATCAAGAAAAAAAATAATTTCAAAATTGAGGTCAAAATTAAATTTCTCCGTACCTAAGCCGGCTTAATTCCTGCAAGTTTTTCTATATAATAGAAAATTTGAACTTTCACACGGGGCTAATTAAGATTGAACGAAATATTGAATAGTTTTTTTATAATAGCTGTTTTCATGGAATTTCTGATTTCCATAGAATTAAAATTAAAAAAATCATATCTCTGAACCTGATAAAATTTGATCGCCGGGAGTTCTACTCTTACTTTTGTAATGATCTATTCTACAAAATAAAAATATAAAAAGAGGATGGTTGTTTTTTTGGTCAAAAAACACACTGTGAGTCGTCTTACATTTTAATTACTAGGCTAACACCATATTATAGAAAATATCGTGCCATTTCTATTTGCGGTTTATAACTGGATCACGTACATAGCTTAGTGGGGCTTCCACACTTAATGAAATATTAGACGCCCTACTCGCGTGGGCGATAAGTGGCCTTAATATTTCAGTGAGAACGTTGCTTAAGTTTTGTAGATTGACATTTAAATAAGCAATGCGTGTAACTGCGGACATGTACCAATGTCAGGACGTTAGAATATATTTATTTACATTAGGTGACATTAGCACAGCTTTCGATGTTTTTATTTTATGTATATAACCTTACTAGCTGTCGATCGCGACTCCGTCCGCGCGGAATTAAAAAAATAACTTAAAAAGTAGCCTACGTGTTCTTCCAGACTATGCTCTACATCTATGCTATATTTTATCAAGATTTGTTGAGCCGTTCCGGAGATATCTTTAAACAAACATCCATCCATCCATCTATCCATCTATCCATCTATCCATCCAAACATTCGCATTTATAATATCAATATTAGTTCCAGTCTGAGAACGGGTTTATTACCAAGCAGAACGAACGAGCTCTTTGTCGTATCAATACTTCTCGTAAAAATAAATGGTTATTAACCGATCAGCCAGCTACTTTTGTACCTGGCAATACTGAAGTTAAAAGAAAATCAAAATAACACCTCTTTTTAAATATAGTTCACTAACAATTTTAATATCGATGAGCAAAAAAATAACCGGTTAGAGATCGTTGACTTCTTTATTTGGTTGTGTTTTACGTTCAATTTGCATAAGCAACAAAATCCTATATGTAAATTGGTCGCGTTGACATTTTATTGTGATTGACAAAAACAGATTCGGCGGGAATAAAGATTGGCGCCATTTTTGATATGTCATGAAGAGAATTGTACGAGTTGTTTTATTTTAACTATTAGCGAGTTACATTTAGATTTATTGTCTTACTGCGATTTACTTAATAATTACTTTATCAGTCCCTTAATGTATATTTATCATATTTTACGATTTACGAGTTCTCTCGTTTTAATTGAATAGTTATTTTTAATTACATTGCAGATTGAACATTTTATGAACATCTTTATTATACGAATCCATGTGTACTTGTTTTCATATGCGGCCTATTCATGTGATTACTTTTGAATGATATCTCATAAAAAAAAATAACACCGATAGACATAACAAAAGATTAGTCTCAACAATTCTGTCGGAATTTGCGTCAAATATATTGAAACTCTTTTCACGGTTATAATGCAAAAATAATAGATTAATCATACTAATATTATAAATGCGAATGTTTGGATGAATGTATGGATGGATGGATGTTTGTTAGAAGGTATCTGCAGAAAGGTTAAACAGATCTCCAAGAAATTCGGCATAGATGTAGAACATAATCTGGAAGAACACATCGGTTACTAATAAAGGTTTTTTTTAATTCCGAGCGGACGGAGTCGCGGGCGACAACTAGTAATAGTAAAGTACTATTTCGTACAACTTACATTTTAACATAGCCATGCGTTTAATAAATTTATTAAATTTATACGTAAATAAAAAGTTTGTTATGTCATAGTATAAAAAAATATTGTCATAAAAAACTTATTTACTATTTTGTCACAGCAAAATATTAACAGAACATAGATTTTAAACTGAAAAAATATTACATTTAGTATAGAATGTGTTGATGTAATTACAGATCGTAAGAGATGTGTTCATCTCAGACAAACCGACATACCCTTACCGCGGGATCTTGCTCGACACAGCGAGGAACTACATCGACGTTGATATTATCAAATCTACCATTGGTAAGATTTTACTTCATTCTATGAATGTGCACTTAAATATTTTAATAGTCTTAAAACTACGATCGGTGTTTTTATTTATTTATATTGTTTATTTTTCCATTCAAGGGCGTCGGCACTCGATAATGTAGGCTAATAGGGGTAGGGGGGGGGGGTATTAAAAATATTTTTTTATATAGTTTAGTAGTTTTTGAGTTATCTTTGTTAACTGTAAATATCTTATTAATTTCAATTTCTCTTTATAAAAATTTAAAACATGGGAAGCGTAACAAACCCATTCTTTGCCATATCCATTGGTCAGTGGTCTTTGACCTTCTGCGACAAATATCTCTCTTACAGATGCATCTGCAACGGTGAAGCTGAACGCCTTCCATTGGCACATCACTGACAGCCAGAGCTTCCCGTTTGTGATGGACAGTAGACCCAACCTCAGCAGGTTGGGAGCCTACAGCCCCAGTAAGGTGAGAGTCTTCTCACACTAAGGGCATCCCTTAGTTAGAAATGTCTTGTACAAAAAAATTAATATCCCGTATATGTTACCCCAACTTCAAACAGTTAAGTAATAATCGAGGTTAATTTTATAAGATTGTTTCTCCAGGTGTATACGAAGAAGATAATAAAAGAGATAGTAGAGTACGGGCTGGTGCGCGGAGTTCGCGTCATACCTGAGTTTGATGCGCCTGCGCATGTCGGCGAGGGCTGGCAGGACACAGATCTCACTGTCTGCTTCAAGGTATGCTGGTTTTCGTTCACTCGTTTACAAATGTATAAACCTCCTCTCTTCTAGATTTATAGTAAAATTGTGTATTGTACCTTAAATTGTCGCTTTTACATCTATTTAAGGTGATATAGCTGTAGCAAAACTTAAAATTTAAACCTATCATGTTTCCTTAATTAAGACTAATTCCACTGATGCGACTAATAAATAACAGTCGCTCGCAGCTAGTCGCGAAAACTTTTCAGGTGTCCATGGGTATTGTCAGTGGATTATCAAGGCTAGGTCTAGGGACGGTAGCTATAATTAATATGGTCTTATATCTATTTTAAATTTATTAATTCCATAGAAGGGGAGGGCTTTCTCCCTTTCTACCTGGGGACGCCGATACGTGTGTGTAAAATAATATTTGTAGGCGGAACCCTGGTCCACGTATTGTGTGGAGCCTCCCTGCGGCCAGCTCAACCCGACAAAGGAGGAACTCTATGAAGTGCTGTATGACATTTACAAAGAAATGGCAGGTCAGTCAAACATACTCTATACATATAATTTTACTATATATCATTGTTTCAGATCTGTAATCTATATATATAAAAGAAAGTTGTGTTAGTTACACCATTTATAACTCAAGAACGGCTGAATCGATTTGACTGAAAATTGGTGGGCAGGTAGCTTAGAACCAGGAAAAGGACATAGGATAAGTTTTACCCCGTTTTCTATTTTTTTTTTTCGCGCGGACGGAGTCGCGGGTAAAAGCTAGTATTAAATATTAACACAACTGGAAGTTTTAATTTAATTCTCTTGTTCAATTTTTGATATGGAAAAAAATAAACATTTACAGTGTTAAAAACAGTCGTGTGCGGTTACTAGCTTAGTGGAAAAGTGTCTTAAAGTTTTAATTAAAAATAGATAAATAATAGCGAGATGTTTGTCCAGAGGTGTTCAAGACTACGGACATGTTCCACATGGGCGGGGACGAGGTGAGCGAGCGCTGCTGGAACAGCTCGGCGCACATCCGCAGCTTCATGCTGCAGAACCGCTGGGACCTCGACAAGGCCAGCTACCTCAAGCTCTGGAACTACTTCCAGACCAAGGCGCAGGATAAGGCTTACAAGGTATACAATATATTCTCATCATTTATAGCTCTCTCCCTCTCTCTCTCTCACTCATTCACTCTCATTGTCTTTCTCTCTTTTTCTCTCTGAGTCACAGTCGGTGATTAACATTCGATCCTGGATAATTTTTTTAGGTGTAATATCAGCGAATGGATACTTTTTAAGATATCCATGACTGCGAATGTATTATTTGTTACCTTTCCCAGGCATTCGGCAGGAGGCTGCCTCTCGTGCTGTGGACCAGCACATTGACTGACTACAGCCATATTGAGAACTTCCTGGACAAAGACGATTACATTATACAGGTTTAATTTTTTTATCTTCAACTATTTGAGGTTAGGATTTAAGGCAGAAAACTCAATAACAATATCGTGACAAAATATAAATCTTAGATACATATTTGGGTGTTAAAACTAAGACTGTACTTCAAAAAATACTATTAAACACTGTTTAGTTGTGTTTAAACCCTTTGACTGCCTCTGATTAATATGTTTCACTATAAATATGAATCACCACAATGCTTTCGGCATAAGTACTTCATTATTTATTTGTAAAGATTACGAGGTTAAGGCTTATTACGAGTTTTAGGGTAATTACGAGGTTTAGTCTAATTACGAGGTTAAGACTAATTACGAGTCCTAGCGTAATTACGAGGTTTAGTCTAATTACGAGGTTTAGTCTAATTACGAGGTTAAGACTAATTACGAGTCCTAGCGTAATTACGAGGTTTAGTCTAATTACGAGGTTAAGACTAATTACGAGTCCTAGCGTAATTACGAGGTTTAGTCTAATTACGAGGTTTAGTCTAATTACGAGGTTAAGACTAATTACGAGTTTTAGGCTAATTACGTGGTTTAGTCTAATTACGAGGTTAAGACTAATTACGAGATTTAGGCTAATTACGAGGTTTAGTCTAATTACGAGGTTAAGACTAATTACGAGGTTAAGACTAATTACGAGATTTAGGCTAATTACGAGGTTTAGTCTAATTACGAGGTTAAGACTAATTACGAGGTTTAGGCTAATTAGGAGGTTTAGACTAATTATGAGGTTTAGATTAATTACGAGGTTTAGTCTAATTACGAGTTTGAGGCTAATTACGAGGTTTAGAATAATTACGAGGTTAAGACTAATTACGAGGTTAAGACTAATTACGAGATTTAGGCTAATTACGAGGTTTAGTCTAATTACGAGGTTAAGACTAATTACGAGGTTTAGGCTAATTAGGAGGTTTAGACTAATTATGAGGTTTAGATTAATTACGAGGTTTAGTCTAATTACGAGTTTGAGGCTAATTACGAGGTTTAGAATAATTACGAGGTTTAGGCTAATTACGAGTTTGAGGCTAAAAGGCTTTCTATGATAAAGCCTAAATGTGTGTAATGATTATAGGTATGGACTACAGGTTCAGACCCACAGATCTCTAATCTACTGAAAAAAGGCTACCGATTGATTCTGTCTAACTACGACGCTTTGTACTTTGATTGCGGTTACGGCGCTTGGGTCGGTTCAGGTGAGTTTTATATAAAGGATGTTTTTTTTTTAATACTATGATTTTATTTATTTTTATAATGTTGCTCAGTTTACGCACTAGAAGTTAATTTTTATATATCTGAGGGCGCAGCTATGCCCCTACCCCCTGCCCCTACTGGGGTGAGTTTTTTTTTACAATTTGACATATTTTATTCGTAAATAAAGTCGATTTTTTTTTAAATTCTTTTATACTCATGAATTACTCCCAGGGAAAGTTTTTTTATGGACACATTAATTATCTTGTTTTTTTATTTTGTATTACGTATTTATGTGTAAGGTAACAACTGGTGTTCGCCTTACATTGGCTGGCAGAAGGTGTACGAGAACCGGCCCAAGGACATGGCCAGGGAGTACACACATCTTATACTCGGTACGTAAATCTTATTTCCGCGCTTTAAAAACAAACTTTATTTATAGATTTTTCAAATTTTTTAACGACTAGCTGTCGCCTGTGAATTTGTCCGCATGGATTTAAAAAAAATACTTAATTAGTAGTCTATGTGTTCTTTCGGACTATGTTCTATATCCATGCATAATTTCATCAAGATCAGTTGTCGTGTTCTGGAGATACGTTCAAACAAACATCCATCCATCCATCCATCCAAACATTCACAATTATAATATCAGTAAAATTAGCAGTTCCATCCATCGATTCATCCAAACATTCGCGATTATGATATCAGTAAAATTAGCAGTTGCTAGAAAAAGTGTAGCTTCCCAACAATGAAACAATTTTTCAAATTGGTTCTGTAATTGGCAATTTTCATTCTTATGCATTCCCTCCTTTACCAAATCCACTTCCCCCTCCTATTTAAGAAAATGGTGGGAAGGGAACGTGAACTGAAATTGGGTCTTCGGTACGCACACTTATCAGACTGTACGTAGATTTGCGTCCACTTAACGCGTGTCTTCTGTGTGGTCGTGGTATTTTATTCAACAAATATTGTTGTTGCGGGATCTACCACTGTTGTAATATAGGGGGGGAGGCGGCGTTGTGGACGGAGCAGGCGGACTCTGCCAGTGTTGAGGGTCGGCTGTGGCCGCGCGCCGCCGCGCTGGCGGAGCGCCTGTGGGCGGAGCCCGACACTGACTGGAGCCACGCCGAGCACAGGATGCTGCATTTGAGGTATACACATTGTACATACAACATGCTTCATCACCTTTCACTTAAAATATATATCTTCAAAAAGACAGACTCTTTTCAGATTAGTCTTGTTCTAATTAGGTATAAGGTCTACTGAGAACCTATCACGAATATATGAGACGCGCGCCTTCGTAATGTCATCGAAAAAATATGTCAAAATTTGTATGACATTTCGTATCATTTACTCTCGGTATAAATTTTAATTTAAGTTTTGTCGATAACTTCGACTTGAACGTTCTAACAAATACTCATGTTTACACGTTCAAATGTTTCAAGTTAAAATGTTTCCAGTTTTTTGGGATAATCTTACTCTAATTTATTACCATGTACCTTTTAATAAATAAAAAAATAATTCGTGCTAGGTCCTTTGTTTTTTATTCTGCCACAGACTTTTCAGAATCGTAAGGTGTGAGGTTTTTCTTTTTTTTTCGATGTGTTTAAATTTATTACTAAATAATAGTACAAGTGTTGTGTAGTGCAGTGTGCACTATGGCATAGCCTTTTTGGTTAGTGTATTAGCCCCCTTTTTCTAGGTACGCTTCTGATTACTTGTTACGCTGATTTTCTGTATAATATTATTATTTTTATTGTTGCAGAGAGCGTTTAGTTCGCATGGGATACAAACCTGAATCCCTCGAGCCCACGTGGTGCTATCAGAACGAGGGATATTGCTACAATTAGACTTTCCATTGAGATTATGTAGCTTTCTATTTTGTAGAACTACGCGACAGAGATTATTATTTGATATAAATTATCGACTGCAATTATTACATTTTATTTTTATAATTTTGTATTTAAATTTCTTTTTCATATTACTTATGTAATTTACTGTAGTATTATACAATGAATGTTTTATGTAATTTTTTTCAATGTATGAAAATTTTTCGCTTTTTTCGTTTTTGTTTTCTTAGATATAGTTTTTCTGGATGTTTAATAAAGTATTTGCTTTTTTTATCTAAGGATCTTTGACTTTTATTTCTACATGTAAGTAGAATTAAATCATCTAATTTGGCCACAAAGAAAGATTGAAAATCGCTTAAAACCGTCGAATTAACGAGGATTTTGCGGTCTAATATGGAATATATCAGGAAATTTTTAAAGATTTTTTTTTAAATACCACAATTGAAATCTCATTACAGCTCACTATACGTCCCCACTGAGGAGCTTGGAGCCTACCCTAAGTTTAGGGGTGACTAGGTCAACCACACTAGCCCAGTGCGGGTTGTTTGACTTATACACATATTTAACACACACACATATTTGTACACATATTATCTTTAAATTTCTTCTTAGATATGTGCAGGTTGCTTCACGATGTTTTTCTTCACCGTAAGAACGTCGGATAAATGTACAGATTTAAATCGTATAACACATTGGTACATGGCGGGATTCGTACCCAGATTGCAAGTCAAGTGCTTGTATTGCTTAGTTAATAACCTTATTATTATAATCACAAAACAATCGGGAATTACATCATATGTTTTTAGGGAAGCAAAACAAGACTAGTCGCTACTAGAGCTATAGTATAATTGGAATCTATGATTGCAGATTGCAAGGCAAGTGCTTAAAATCTGAGCCATCGACTTCATCTATAGTTAAAATTGGAGAAAATGCTCTTTATTATTTTATTTGTTGCACAAACTGTATTTTTTCAAATATCTCATTATTTTCAAAATTAGCATTTCGTAATGTGGCTGAAAGATAATAAAACTTTTGCCATTAAAACAAAACACACAAAGTTGTCAACTTGACTTTTGTCATCAACTTGTCATTGGTCACGATTTGACATAACTTAAAACATGGATTTGAAAAGTAATTGAAATTAACTAATTAATTACTTTACTGTTTTACGAAAGACATAAATGAACCTAATATATAATTAAAGGAAAAAATTCTACGAAAGACTAGGCAGTATGGTCGAAAGACTATAGCCTGCGCCAAGGGCGAAAAAAAAAATTGTCATTTGTCAAACTTATTTACAAAAACATTCTCCAGTCTGCCTGCTTTCTAAATTCCGTTGATTGTATTTTTAAATAGTAAATAATTTTCCATTAAAGTAGCAATCAAAATGAGTTGCTTTGAGAACGTAAATTTACCTAACTGCGTGTGGTTTGATGGGGACGACAAACGAAATACTGTAGCTTCGATTTTGGCTGGTGTTTTTGTATGTATTTCCATGAATCATTGGTAGCAAAATGGGTGCCATTACCTTTTTGTGTTTTCTTATTTAAAACATTTACACAATACCAAAGTGTGTCGTGTCTTAGATATTGTAAAAAGGAAATCTGGCTAAAAATGGTTTAAATACAGTGTTTTATCTTGTGAATGTTAAAACTGTCTTGTCAATATCATGACTGGCCATTTCTTATTGTTATTATATTCACCATTCTACAATATATACCATTCTAATAGCATAAATGATTAATCTTATACATAAAATTCTTGTGTCACAATGTTCATTCCCGTGCTCCTCTGAAATAGCTTGAATGATTCTCATGAAATTTTGTGAGCATATTCAGTAGGTCTGAGAATCGGCCAACATCTATTTTTCATACCCCTATTAAGTTTAATAGGCTTAGGCTATATTATAGACTATTTTTTATTTTGCTCTGAAGAAGTCAAGGTAGATAGTCTAAAATTAACATATTGGAAAACAGTCCTTTAACAGTCAGATTATAAAAGTTGTTTGTGTACAAGGAGACTTTGAAGAGAGTAATGACTAAAGGGATGAATGATAGATAGATCTGGATGAGAAAAACCTAGTATACAAACTGATATGAACAGGGAGATGATACTTAAAATAGAAGTAGCTATCGCCCGCGATTCCGTCCATGCAGAATTAAAAAAAAGCTTAATAAGAGACTACTTGTCTATAAATTCTACCAGACTATGTTCTACATCTATGCCAAATTTTATAGACATCCATTGAGCCGTTCTGGAGATACCTTCAAACAAACATCTATCCATCTAAACATTTGAATTTATAATATTAGTAAGATTGTTACATATTGTTATCACTATATACCCATTTTTGTGATATCTTGTGAGTGTTTGATGTACATGAGTATGAGTATGAGTGTTTGTGGTATGTTTGATTACTTTACTATTACAGTACTTTGCGGGCTGGTGGTTCATCATAGATGCAGCGTCAGTATATCCAGGTGATCTCCCCAATGCCTCTTATGTATGCGGTGTTATGGCAACACTCTCACTTGTCATGGTTAATTCTGTCTCCAATGCTCAGGTGAATAAACATTCCTATAAAAATAAGGATATTTATGTAATATTTTTTTAAATCACTTTTTACAATAGATTGTTACAAGAACAATGGTAAAACTAAATGGCATGTTTTAAGTAAGGTTATTACAGACTTGCAACATTATTTATAATAATGCACATAATATTTGTGAAAAAAATTAAGATATGTTTGTGAAGCCAACTAACCCCGTAATGGACCAGAGTGATTGACTTCTTATTAAGGTCTAATTTAGTGTAGGCTTAGTCTCCGCGATGATTTATAGAGCTGACGACATGTTTGTCCTATTTCCAGGTCCGTGGTGACACATACACAGGTGGCTGCATGGGCCCTCGTCGCGCTCGTATCTGGCTGTTTATGGGCTTTGTTGTAGGTTTTTTCTCCCTCATCTCATCCTGTGGGATCTTATTTGTTAACTATGCTAATGCTGGTGAGTTTTACATTGAAATTAAAATAATTTTTTTTAGAGGAAAGTACCACAGGATCGACGATATTCAGTCATGACAGAAAATAGCCTTCCATGTATTTTATACAAGACAGTTAATACTACTATTACTTCATTCAGCCAGGATTTGATGTTTCAGTTTTAACCAATGTTGCAAAAGTTATTGACGAAATGATTTTTCTTAGATTTATTTTTAGCTAGCTTTTGATTAATTAAAAAAAATCTTTATAAGTATCCTATGTGTTCTTTCAGACTATGTTCTACATCTGTGCCAAATTTAATCAAGGACTGTTCTTCACTTCCTTCTGGACTTCAAACAAACATCCATCAATTTAAATTCTAAACATTCGCATTTATAATATTAGGTTGTTGGTTTTTTTTAGGGAGCAAAAAGCACACATGGGCCGGTGTGAGCTTGTTCATGCAAAACGCATTTATATTCGCGAGTTCGCTCGTCCTCAAGTTTGGCCGCACTGAAGATGTTTGGGGATAAGATTATTCAGATTTATAAAATCTGTGGCTACAACCAATTTATACTTCAATTTTTACTTATATTCATAAATAAGATGTTTAAAAATCATTTAACTTGTTTCATGCGATTGCTTTTATTTTTGTATGGATTTCATTTGTACACCTGGTTGTGTGTATGTGAGTGTGTTAACTTAATAAGTCACAAAATAATATACTAATAATACACAATTAGTTAACAATATAACAAAGTGCATTAACACATTGCACTATAAAACATTATGATAATCATTAAAAAATAATTAAAAATGTGTAAACCAAGGTCTATTATTCTTTTGATTTCATAACATGAGTTAGAGTAAAAGATTTTACTAAAACTACTCTTTGGTAGGTTCCAATGACTGGCAATACTTAATTAGTATTTTTGTCTCCGTCGAGGCAAGTCCTGCCGCCCCTGCCGTCGGGTAAGCAGAGTTGTCCTGGGCCACAGTTGCCGTTCCTGTATTGGCACACGTTGGTGTGTGTGGGACACTCCTCAGGGGCCACGGCGACTCCGTACAGCCTCCTTGTGGCCGCGGCTATCGGAAGCCGGCCTTTCACTTGAGTCGCTGTGTCTATAAATTCGATATCCAGTCTGGAGAGATACGATATAATCGATTAATCATAAGATATTTCTGTGCGAGTGTATTTATTAAAATACCTAAACACTACACTTATTTTGATGATTGTAAATGTTTGAGGGCTTAGCTTGGACTTATAGTTGAACTCGTGTGCAACTGTGAGAGAGTTGTTTTTTGGTGATGGCGCTGCGGAGTGAATGGCGCTAGTGTTGCAACATTGCTAAAAAGCGGGTGTTGCTATCTTTGTCTACTTTGGTAAATTTTTATTATTTTTATAAAAAAGAAGATTAGTACTTACGTTCGCCAGTCTGTCCAGTAGAACTTGTCGCCGCTGATGGCGAGACGGAAGGGATGTGAGTAGTTGGCGGCGATGATCTCCCTTTCGGAGGTGGTGATGCTGACACACCTGATGCTGAATTGATGAACACCAAATTTTTCATCTTTACAATATTTATAATATCGCTAAAAAATAGCCTGTATCATGCCCAAACACATCACCTACCTACCAGTCAGTCCCATCAAAATCGGTCCAGCCGTTTCGGAGATTACCCGTAACAAACACGCTTGCGGTCAGACATACAAACATAAATTTTCAATTTGTAAACCGATTTTGATAATTTATTTCTTTGTTTGAAGGATAAGAGTTTATCTGCTGCATTCTAAATTAGTTTTTGAATTGAAGTATACAACATATCAAATACATATCAAATAGGAAAGTCCTTTTCTTTATTTGTCTTATTTCCGGTCTCATACGTATTCAGCAAATTTATAATCGAACTTCAAATTCCCAAAAATACGAGAAGTAAAAAAAAATAAGAAAAAAATAAAGCCGACGTCATAAAAAAACAATCTCAAACAAAATGCATTAAAAAATAACAAAATGTCATGAAAACCCTCTAAAGAAAGTTATCTTCTTTCTTGTGACATGTCTATATTGTATAAAACAGATCGAAAAATTGTCAATAAAACAGATCGATTTGTCTATGTACTAAAGAGGATAAAGCAAATAGTTAACATAAACACTGCACTGATAGCCTACCACGCTTACATATCATCAATTCTGAGATACGGAATAATAATATGGGGTAATTCAGTAGAGGCAGATAAAGTTTTCAAAGCTCAGAAAAAATGTATCAGAGCAATATGTGGTGCTCACTTCTTAGATAGTTGCAAACCACTTTTTAAAAGACATAAAATCTTACCATTGCCCTGCCTATACATCTTAGAAATATGTATCTTTGTGAAAAAACACCCTCAATTATTCGAAACATTTAGCGATAGTACATATAGCCGATGTAGACATAAAAATAGACTGCGTTTACCTCAGATAAAGCTAAAATTATTTAAGGAAAATGTTTATTGTATGTGTATCATGATATTTAATAATTTACCCTCAAATATTGTACAATTGCCTTTTACACGGTTTAAAAATCAATTATTTAATTTGCTGTTGGATAAATGCTATTATAGTGTTGAACACTTCCTAGCTGACAATTTACAAAATGTTGACCTAATGATAAATAAATAATTAATGACTAAAATAATCCTACTAATATGATTTTATATAATAAGGTTAAATTTGCATTCAATATAATATTTGCATGCCATACGTGGCAGAATATGTTTGTTCGTCTAACCATGTAACACCATTTGTACCATATTCTGGCAAATAAATTGATTATTATTATTATTATTATTATAACTATAATTATTTTTATTTTGGAGTCGGCTGGCGGAGCATCTGTGGGCCGAGCCTGATACAGACTGGAGCCACGCCGAGCACAGGATGCTGCTTTTGAGGTATACACATTGAACATACAACATGCTTTATCATCGTTCACTTAACATATATATCTTCAAAAAAGACAGACTCTTTTCAGATTAGTCTTGTTCTCATTCGGTATAAGGCAAAGAATATAATACTCTCTATAGAGAGAAGAATGACATGTTACATACTATAGTATTATAACTTTGGTCTATACGCTTATACTACTAGCGCCATAATGGTCGCCCATATGAAAAAATAAAACGCGGGAATTTTGAATATACGTTTAGTATTTTAATTTATTTATAGTTAAAAATTTATATTGGAAATTATGATTATTTTAATAATTTGGCAAATGTAAGATTTTTTTAAAGAAAGAATAATTTTAAAATGAAATAATCATTATTTCCAATATATTGTGTTAGTAAAAGTTATTAACTTAAATTAGTTAAAGGAATAATGAAATGAAACAGAGTAATTTAACATCATTTATTTAATTAAATTTAGTTCCCGATTTTTTTTAATTAAGAATCGCTTTAAAGATATAAAAATTATTGATTTTATTATGAAATCACAATTTTCATTATAATGTCTGTCACAATTAAGTAAAAAGCTGAAATCCACCATGCATGTAAGGATGGATTTTAAATTTTTAACTATATAATTTTTGTATCCATTTGATTCAAGTTCATTATTAATTATTGAAGCACTTATCTCCACACATTGAATAAATTTTTTACTGGCGTAATTTAAGCTTTCAGCATAATCTTTAAATTGTGTAAAAATTTATGGTCTGATGATAAAAACAATTCCTTACAATTATTACAATTTATATTTCGTTTTTTGACCATAAATCCACATACATATGCACAAGCCTGGGCCTCTGACGTACCACTATCAATGGTATGAACTGCTTCACCAATAATATCTTCAAATTGATCTTGATGTGGATCAAATTGCCATTCTATGTCATCTGACGTCTGTTCTATTTGGCTATCGCCGGCTATCAAAAATGCCTCTAGATTATTAATATTTCAATATTTCACTTATCAGAGTCAATATCTCAAAACTTAAACACTCGCGTTATTAGTTCAAAATACAATGCAATATCAAAGATTTCGGAACCATACGAGAACACGTTTTGAAACAAATTTGAAAACTTATTTTTTTAACGGTTATGATTTAAAATTGCCATTACTACATTTTTTTGCGATGTAGATATAAGATAACAAGTGATCGTATATCTTGATTTATAAATACAAATGTAAGAAATAAGACAATTAATAATAGGATTTTTTTTAAATCATGTTTTCTTATTTTTAATTATAAATACTTTATTATAATAATAAAAGGATGAAATATTTTTTTTATATGGCAAGTATAGCTTGGACTATCGCGAGCGAAAACGGCATAGATATATGCTCTATCTCGTTCATATTATGGAACCCAGTTAACACAACAACAAAATTGTCTCTGTGTGAAGTTTCTTGTTTTTCGTTTAAAGTTGGTGGACCCTGGTATAAGGTCTACTGAGAACCTATCACGAATATATGCGACGCGCGCCTTCGTAATGTCATCGAAAAAATATGTCAAGATTTGTATGAGATTTCGTGTCATTTGCGCTCGGTATTTGCAGTTTTTGGGACTATCTTACTCTAAATTATTACCATGTCCCTTGCCGCGAATTACCGCTTATTTTATGCTGAACTCTCTCAATTTTGTGTGATTTCAACAGTCATAACCATGGAACAGTAAATAATATTTAATTTTATTTACTTATATCGATATTATATTCTTTACTTTTTAAGTCAAAATCAGCATTAGAACCAATACAACGTCCAAGTCACTTTACAAATTTAACCCCTAAGCCACCGACTTCATCTATAGTTAAAATTTGATAAAAATGCTCTTTATTATTTATTTTATTTGTTGCATAAACTGTATTTTTTCAAATATTTCAAAAGCGATAGCATTTCGTAATGTGGCTGAAAGATAATAAAACTTTTGCCATTAAAACAAAACACACAAAGTTGTCAACTTGACTTTTGTTATCAAATTGTCATTTGTCAAATTTATTATACATTCTCCAGTCTGCCTGCTTTCTAAATTCCATTGATTGTATTTTTAAATAGTAAATATTTTCCATTAAAGTAGCAATCAAAATGAGTTGCTTTGAGAACGTAAATTTACCTAACTGCGTGTGGTTTGATGGGGGCGACAAACGAAATACTGTAGCTTCGATTTTGGCTGGTGTTTTGGTATGTATTTCCATGAATCATTCGTAGCAAAATCGGTGCGATTAACTTTTTGTGTTTTCTTATTTAAAACATTTATAAAATCCCGAAGTGTTATATCTTGTGAATGTTAAAAGTGTCTTGTCGATATCATGACTGGCCATTCTTTATTGTTATAAAATACCATTCTAATATCAAAAATAAATCTCATCTAAGAATTTGTTACTGTTTGCTAAAAGATTGGCAACAAGGAGCAAAAAATAAAATTAAATATGCTTGACTTGTATCTACTTAAAATTTCCTGTACATCATAAAACCATCTGATCATCCATCCTTATCTCAATTATCTTTATCTAAGTAGCTTTTTGTTCTAAACAAAAAGAAAATAATAACCTAAGCAATTTACTATTTATACACTTTAAGATGTTTATATAATAGGAGTGTTATATAAAAAAAATACATATTTCATATACATTATGTATTTGCATTATTGATAAATAAAACCCAATTTTAAAAAATGTCTATGTCTGTCTGCATGTCTATTTGGAAGGTCATGTTTTTTTCTGGGTAATGTCTGGAACAATTTTGGTAGGACTTTAACAGGATGGTAGTTGATGCATGCTACTTTTAATAGGCTTAGGCTATATTATAGGCTACTTTTAATTTTGCTCTGACATAACGAGGTATGTTGCTAGTATAAAATAAAAATATCGGAGAACAGTTTTTTAACAGTCAGATTATAAAAATTGCTTGCGTACAATTACTAGAATATAAGAGAGTAATGACTAAAGTGATGAATGATAGATAAATCTGGATGAGGAAAACCTAGTACACCAACTGATATGAACAGGGAGATGATAATTATAATAGAAGTAGCTGTCGCCCGTGATTCCGTCCGTACAGAATTAAGAAAAAAAGCTTAATAAGTAGTCTATATATTCTTCCAGACTATGTTCTACATTTACAAATTTCATCGACATCCATTGAGCCATTCTGGAGATACCTTCAAACAAACATCTATCCATCCATCCAAATATTTGCATTTATAATACATATTAGTAAGATTGATGGTGATATGTTACAGATTGTTATCACTATATACGCATTTGTGGATATATTGTGAGTGTTTGATGTAAAATATGGTATGTTTTATTGTTTTACAGTTCTTTGCGGGTTGGTGGTTCATCATTGATGCAGCGTCAGTGTATCCCGGTGATCTTCCCAATGCCGCCCATGTATGCGGTGTTATGGCAACACTCTCACTTGTCATGGTTAATTCTGTCTCCAATGCTCAGGTGAATAAACATTCCTATAAACATAAGGATTTTTACACAATATTTTTTTTTTTATAATCACTTTTTAGATTATTACATGTGAAACAACAATGAGAAAACTAAATGGCATTTTTTAAAGTTAGGTTATTACAGACTTTCAACATTGTTTATCTACTTTTAATAGTTCCATTCCTGATTTTAATACACAGAAATAATGCACATAATATTTGTGAATAAATTAAATATTTATATGTGATACCAACTAACCATGTGATGGGCCAGCGTGATTGACTTCTTATTAAGGTCTAATTTAGTGAAGGCTTAGTGTTTGCGATGATTTATAGAACTGTCAACATGTTTGTCCTATTTCCAGGTCCGTGGTGACACATACACAGGTGGCTGCATGGGCCCTCGTGGAGCTCGTCTCTGGCTGTTTATGGGCTTTGTTGTAGGTTTCGCCTCTCTCATCTCAGCCTGTTGGATTTTATTTGCTAACTATGTTAATGCTGGTGAGTTTTTCATTAAAATTATTTTTTTTTTAAGGAAAGTACTACAGGGATCGGCAATATTCAGTCATGACAGCAGATAGCCTTTAAAACCTTAGTTGTATTTTTAGCCGACTTCAAAAGGAGGTTATCAATTAGACTGTATTTTTTTATGTGTTACCGCGATGCTCCACACCATGGGGCTCCGATTTTGATAAAAATAATTTTAATAGAAACGGAATGCTTGTAGATGGTTCCCATTTTTTTTAATACCTAGAAGACTAGTAGATTTTGAATTTAGCTTCAAACTGCGTTGTGAAAATTAGGGACCTTTTTGCTTTTAGTGCTTGAAGAATTGTAGCTCTTTAAATGTGCTAAATAAAAGTCTGCGATAGCATATATCTGTTTTTTATAGTTTTCTCACAATAACCATTTCTTTCTTTAAAAATATCAATTACATTTATGCCCTATTTCCGACGCTATTATATGGGTTCAGTATTAACCCTTATGTAAATAAATATGTTCATTATCAAGAGAATTTAATGTAGATTATATTTTATACAAGACAGTTAATACTAGTATTACTTCATTCAGACAGGATTGTTTCAGTTTTAACCAATGTTGCAAATGTTATTGACAAAATGATTTTTCTTAGATTTATTTTTGGGAGACTGTACACGACGAATTAAAAAAAAACTTTATAAGTATCCTGTGTTCTTTCAGACAAAGTTCTACATCTGTGCCAAATTTAATCAAGGATTGCTGAGCTGTTCCGGAGATACCTTCAAACAAACATCCATCCATCTTAACATTTTTAACATTAGTAAGATTATTGTTTTTTTTTCCAGGGAGCAACAAGCACACATGGCCGGGTGTTAGCTTGTTTATGCAAAACGCATTTATATTCGCGGGTTCGCTCGTCTTCAAGTTTGGCCGCACTGAAGATGTTTGGGGATAAGATTATTCAAATTTATAAAATCTTTAGCTGAAACCACTTTATACATTCATATATAAGATGTTTGTAATTTAATTTATCTTAAAAATCATTTAACTTGTTTCATACGATAGATTTCATTTGTAAACCTGGTTGTATGTATGTGAGTGTGTTAACTTAATAAGTCACAAAATAATATACAATTAGTTAACAATATAACAAAGTGCATTAACACATTGCACTTTAAAACATTACAATAATCATTAAAAAATAATTAAAAGCGTGTAAACCAAGGTCTATTATGCTTTTGATTTCATAACATGAGTTACAGTAGAAAATTTAAATTTATATTATAGCAACATTATTATATGCTAAAAATACTTTTTGTAAGAGGAAGGAATGTTATTAGAATCTTATTAATTTTTTTGCTAGTTAAAGTAGCTGTTTTTTGTAAAATGCTTTTGTTTGTTATTTTTAAATTCATTGTGTAGGCGAAAAACTTCAAATAAAAAATACAGATTATATAGGTATTATATTTACATTAAACAAATACAGATAACATTCAAATTAAAAATATTTAGTAAGATTCGTAGTTAATTGGATTTAATTATAAAATTTGCAAATGTTTGTCAAACATTGTATATGTGAAATAAATAAATATTCCTTTGGTGTCTTGATTAAATCTATTATAATACAATAAAGATCTTAATACTATTAATCTTTTTATTAAATAAAATATCTGAAATAAAAAACTTATATGCATTTTTTTATAAACTTAAGTAAAATCAAATAACTTATTAAAATTATTGCAATATAATATTTTTTCGGTCAATTCGTTTTGGAAAGCAGATTTACATTGGTACAATATTTTACTAAAACTACTCTTTGGTAGGTTCCAATGACTGGCAATACTTAATTAGTATTTTTGTCTCCGTCGAGGCAAGTCCTGCCGCCCCTGCCGTCGGGTAAGCAGAGTTGTCCTGGGCCACAGTTGCCGTTCCTGTATTGGCACACGTTGGTGTGTGTGGGACACTCCTCAGGGGCCACGGCGACTCCGTACAGCCTCCTTGTGGCCGCGGCTATCGGAAGCCGGCCTTTCACTTGAGTGGCTGTGTCTATAAATTCGATATCCAGTCTGGAGAGATACGATGTAATCGATTAATCATAAGATATTTCTGTGCGAGTGTATTTATTAAAATACCTAAATGCTACACTTATTTTGATGATTGTAAATGTTTGAGGGCTTAGCTTGGACTTATAGTTGAACTCGTGTGCAACTGTGAGAGAGTTGTTTTTTGGTGATGGCGCTGCGGAGTGAATGGCGCTAGTGTTGCAACATTGATAAAAAGCGAGTGTTGCTATCTTTGTCTACTTTGGTTAATTTTTATTATTTTTATAAAAAAGAAGATTAGTACTTACGTTCGCCAGTCTGTCCAGTAGAACTTGTCGCCGCTGATGGCGAGACCGAAGGGATGTGAGCAGTTGGCGGCGATGATCTCCCTTTCAGAGGTGGCGATGCTGACACACCTGATGCTGAAGAGGCCCGCGTCCGCGTAGCACAGTCTGTCCCGAGCCCAGTCGATTGCTAGCGAGTTGGGCAACTTGACATCTGTCTGGTCCAGAAACACGCCGCGTTGCGTTCCATCCATGTTGGCCCACTCAATTTTTGGTCCGGCGCGATTCCAATCAGACCAAAAGATTTTTCTGTGAAACGTTATAATTTAGAAATCGTCAAACACTTTAATAGTACTTATAATCTATATATATAAAAGAAAGTTGTGTTAGTTACACCATTTATAACTAAAGAACGGCTGAATCGATTTGACTGAAAATTGGTGGGCATGTAGCTTAGAACCAGGAATAGGACATAGGATAATTTTTACCCCGTTTTCTATTTTTTATTCCGCGCGGACGGAGTCGCGGGTAAAAGCTATCTTTTATAAATTTTCTTCTTTCAGTAAGTTTTACTGAAAACTTACCCTCTCTGTGGATGTACAGCGATGCCTCTGGGGTTGGCGATGCCGTCCATGGAGAATAGAACTTTTCTCGTCTTCCTGTCGAGATTGGCCACTTCAATAGACAGTTTCTTCGAATCAGTCCAGAATATATTCCTCGCAGCCCAATCGACGGACAGACCCTCCGGAGTTTTGATGTCTAAATATTAATTATACTTAAAAATTTTGTAAATTTAATTAATGTTATTATTTTAAATTTAAGAAAGCGTAGACTTACCCTCCGTCAAGAAGTTTTCTAAGCCCGATCCATCGTAGGCTGCTGTCTTAATCACATGCCCAGCGACATCGCCCCAATATATTCTGCCAGTGAGACAGTCGACGTCGATACCAACGGCCATCTGATAGACTGCGCTATTCAGCGGCGTTGCGAACACCCTCGGCGAGACTCGGAACGGCACGCGGAACACGGATGCTCCATCGCTGGCCACCAGGAAGTTGCCGGCCTGTCGGGGGTTAAGTTCGCATACGGTGCCGTTGCCGTTGTAGCCCGTGTTGCACGCGCACTCGTACCCTTCGCTCGATTTAATACAGGCGGCGTGAATGTCACACATGTACGGGTTTATCCTACAGCTGAGCTCCGGCGTGCACGTGTAGCCGTCGCCGTTGAAGCCGTCTTTGCAAACGCATTGATACGACTGGTCGACGAGTGTGCACACGGCGTCGTAGCTGCAGTCGTGTGCAACGTCGCACGTGTTGCCTTGCGGGACGCACTGCCCTATCCCTTCCCCCTCGTACCCCGGGTCGCAGTGGCAGTAGCTCACGCCGATCGTCTCGTCATAAAGGCAGGAGGCGTGCTCGGCGCACACGGCGCCATTGCACAGCTGGCCGTCTGGGATGCAGGCATCGTTTTGATCTTTGATGTACCCGTCGATGCACTGACAAGCGTAGTCACCGCTGCCTGGGTCAGGCCGGCACTCGGCGTGGTACTCGCAGTCGGAGTTGTTGGTGCAGCTGAAATTGGGTCGGCATAGGTATCCGTCGCCATGGTAGCCGGTGGCGCAGACGCAGATGAGCTCGCCCGTGGGCGTGTCGATGCAGTGTGCGTTCATGCCGCACGAACAAGTGGGGCCTGTCTTTTCGATGCACTCGTAAGCGTCTCCCTCATAACCTTCGGGGCAAATACATTGGCCGTAATTCGTCTCCGTGGCTTCAGGAGATGGAATAGAACAGATGGCGTTCGGTGGACAGTCGGAGTCGCCCAAACATTTAACTGAAAACAAGAAAATTTGGTTAGAAATAGTAAACTGAAAAAATGACACAATGCTTTGATCAATTTTACTTACTTCCTGGGTCATATCGACACAAGCTGTTGCCCCGTTCGTCTTTGAAGCTGGTGTACCCTGCCGGACAGGTACATTCGTAGACATCGCAGTGCGGTAATACGATTGACTCGTTGTAGTCCGATTCAGTGACAGTCGTAGTCGGTTTGGTCGTGGGCGCATCGGTAACTTCAGACTCTTCACTTTCATCTAGTGTATCTTCTTCGGACGGTGTAGTGCTAGGTTTAGGTGTAAAAAAAGCATTGGGGTAACTAGGATAATCTGGGACAGTTGGCTTGTAACTGGGTAAACTCGGTGGGGTTTGATAACTTGTAGTGCTGGATGCATATGTAGAACCACTTGGTTCTTGACTTGGATAGTTATATGGGATGTTCGATGTAGAAGGTGTAGAGTAGCTAGATCCACTTGTCCGTTCGGTCGTGGGGCTGGTGGGGATGTCTGAGGTACAGTAGTATCCATCACCAGTATAGCCATTGTTGCACTCACATTTGTAATTATTTGTTTCTGTTACAAATCTGCAGTAAGCGTTTGGAGAGCAGTTATCACATTTATTTTCGTACGTTGGCCAGCATCTCTGCCCATTTCCAGTAAATCCAGGATTACACATGCATCTCGCTTCATTTTCCGTGTTTACACATTGAGCGTTCGGGTCACAATTTCTGTCCCTGCATTGTAGAACACGACTGCAGGAGACGCCGTTGCCGTCGTATCCGTCCCGACATCTGCATTGGAAGCCTCCCTCATGATTATAGCAGTCGGCATTTACGTCACAGTTGTGAGTTCCGGTCGCACATTCGTCAATGTCGTCGCATTCGACTGTAGAATCGTCCCGATATTGGCTCGAGAAACCCGACTGGCACACGCATGCGAAAGTGTCGCCTTGTACCACGCACGTGCTGTGAGGACCGCAACTATTTTTACCTTCAATGCAAGGGTCTTCCTTACCTAGAGGTACGATTTTATTACTAGTACCGTATCTTACGATATTTTCTCTCGCCTCATATCCAAGATAGTTTTTAGCCACCTTCAATGTCGAGGAGGTCGTGTCATCTTCTGACGGAGGAAGGTATCGACAAGAGTTGAATGTGAAGGTTTGTGACACTCTCTGTTCGTACTTTTCGCCGGTAACTTTGTTCGTAAATGTGCGAGAGGAGTCACTGCGTAAGACACCTAATTCAACGAGCGTATATTGCTCTTCGTATTCTGAAATATCAAGCTTGGTTCCGGGTGCTACCACAGGTATAGTGCCTCTGACATCAGCTTCTAGAGTTATCTGATCGAACACATCGTGGCCCAAGTATTCCTGGTACACCGTTAGTCTATCACCAGTTTCTGGGAAGAAAATGTCAGCGGTGTGATTAAAAAGAGCGCCGGTCAACTGATAGCCGTTCTTTGCTTCACCGGACGGCTTCGCAAAGAGCCAGCCGATAACTCCTCCTATTACACTCAGTTGTAGTAAGCTGGTGCCGAGTGAAGGTGGCGCTTGGGAGAGAGCCGTGTAAGATCTACCGTCCGCTACTACGACGTAAGCTTGTACGTCTACGTCGTTTAGATTAACATTATTGATGATTCCGTTGACTTTTCCGTGAACTCGGAGCGGTACGTCGTCTTTGATACAAGACTTTCCATTGCCGTAGAATCCTTCCTCGCATTGGCAACATATACCTGCAGGGTAGTCGACGCAGCGCGCTTGGATGTGACACACGCTGGGGCCGCTCTGCGCACAAGTTTTCGATTCCTCTTCGATCTCATCTTCACTTTGATTGTACAGGTCAGGGACAGCTACGTTGCCATCGGGAGAGATGTTTCCCACTCGGAACACGTATTTACCCGGTTCGTGGACGTTACTCCATCTTGGAAAAGAAAACAAGTAGTGTAAATTATGAAAATAGAAAAAAGATGTCTAAAACTACAATTATCAATTAGTATGCAAGGTTATGGATAATAAGATTGTGAGAATTTTTAGCTTGATTTCATCTTTCTTTATCATGGTATAAAAAATAGTAAATTATGTGTGAAAAAAAAACTTACGAAACAATGTTTCTAATTTGATGGCTGCCGGATCCCCTGAGCGTCAGTAGTCTGCCGTCCTCGGCAACGAAGCCGGCCTGCGCTTTGGCGTCAGGTAGACTGTTGGGCTGGGCCTCGCGCTGTATCCACTGGATGTCTCGCTCCGGGTAGATCAGTTCCACGAAGCTTTCAGTGCCATTGCTGATCACTGCGATTTGGAAGCTGTTCTTGCGGTCGGAATGGCCAGCGTATGAGACCTCCAGCCACGTTGCGATGAAAACGCTTTTAGGTTTGAAGTCATAGTAGTCGTGGAAGTTGCTTTGTACACTCTCCTCTGCTTTGATAAGTACGTGGGGCTCGTCTGTTTCCCTGTAGAATATGTCGCCGACTTCGCTCGTATCCACGTTTGTATAGAACGCAGCGATTGAGGGATACGGCAGAGGGAACTCCGCGTTCAGGAACGTTGGAATGTCCGCTCTGAACGAGAGGACTCCGTAGTTGTTAACCTGCAAGCAAAAAGTAAGTGATTAATACATACAATATGGCCCTGATACTGAGTTACTTTATCTTCTTTTCGTCTTAATCTATAGATATAGAGATATTTATTAAAATAAATCATGGTTACCTTTTGTAACTGATTTAGTTGTTTACAGAGAATTTTCATAATTATTAATACATTTTATTTAAAGCAATCGAGTGCATTAGATAAAAGACAATGTTGCCATCTCTATCTCTATATTTACATCCTCGATGCCGTGTACAAGTTCCGGTATTTTAGTAAGCAAAAAAATACCTAATATTAATGGTCATACATTTCCTGTATCCGTTACTAAACTATTGTTCAAATTGTGGCGAAACATTCCTTGTTTTGAGGACGCCGTTGAGGGGTTTATAAAAAACTAGCTTTTATCCGCGACTCCGTCCGCGCGGAATAAAAAAAAATGCACACAAGACAAAAAAGTTCCTATGTCCGTCTCCTAGTTCTAAGCTACCTCTCCATCAAATTTCAGTTAAATCAGTTCGACCGATCTTGAGTTATAAATAGTGTAACTTACACGACTTTCTTTTATATATATAGAAGATAGATTTCATCGATTGAAACTTAGTGTTTTTTTGTTTAAAACGAAAATTTGTAATATGCTTTGATATAGTTCCGACTTTATTAGTTTTTACAGCCATGCCCGGTTCAGATAATTAGGTACTTTATAAAGTACGTGCTGTCAATATGCTCTAAATCTTTGCATACTTCGCGTAAATTATCGTGGCTGAATGCTTAGGCGGTGTGTGCCTACAGCATGTCTGTGACCCGGTTCCCGATAGCGTGGCCGTATCGTAAGGTACACGCAGAGGTCTCGACTCTTGCTTAACGTTTTGATAACGCGCTCCTAAAACGTCTAACGAGATATTTGTGAACATTTTGTAATTGCTTGTTTTCTTATCGTTATCTTATCGATGTTTTAAGATTCAATGAATTACAATAGAGTATTTGACAGACTTTCAAATTAAAATTATTAAACTTATATGAGGCTATAACGTCTATTTAGTTGTCTAATCGTTGGTTTCTCAGACCAAAATCCCTCTATGAAACATATCTAATGAAACATATCGACATCCCTTTCATTATTTTTGACAAAACAGATTTTGGTCTCAGAAACTAACATCATCATCATTAGCTCACTATACGTCCCCACCGAGGGGCTCGGAGCCTACCCCATGTTAGGGGTGACTAGGCCATAGTCAAACACGCTGGCACAGAGCGGGTTGCTTGACTTCACACATATCATTGAATTTCTTCTAAGATATGTGCAGGTTGCATCACGATGTTTTCCTTCACCGTTAGAACGTCGGATAAATGTACATATGTAAATCGAAAATCGAAAAACACATTGGTACATGGCGGGATTCGAACCCTAGACCTGCAGATTGCAAGTCAGTGCTTAATCCTTGAGCCACCGACGCTCTAAACTCTCTAGAAACTAACGATATGTGTGAATTTAAAGTTATTAATTTGTAAATTCTAATTGTATACAAATTGTACCTAAGTGGCTATGTATTTACTGTCTTTCTTTAGTATATTATATAGGTAAGTTTGATCGGTATCTTTAAGTTTATTTACATTCCCCGCTGACTTTTTACTAACTCTGCTACTGGTATATATAACTACGGAAGGAGATGTGTTCCAAAATCTTGCTAACTTATCAATGTTTTATGCAGTTTTTGCACTAGTGTGCTAAATGTTGCGATGTACCCCAGTCAGTGACCGCTCGTCCGCGCCGCCCCCACGCCCACGTGCGCTTCCGCCCGCTGCAGTGTGAACCCAGCCTTATCTCGCTTGCAAATTTAAACGTTCTGCATATTAGCGATAAACGCATATCAATGTTGCAAAATTTACTAACGAATAATTCAGATTTAGATCATATTCTTTGGTCATGTAGTTTGTTTAATGATGTGAAATTCATGAAAAACTACATTTTTTGCTTTGCAATTACAAAGTAATTAAGTTTTTATAATGTTTCTATTTTAATATAAATAACTAGTATACTATAAGGTAAAATTGTATGAAGTTTTAACTTTATAGATCGTATCCACATTTAGACTCAAGGACGCTCAAAAGATATCGGATTATCTTTTAGCGGATAGCAATTTTGTGAAGCAATCATTTTCACCATTTCGTTAGATGTTCACGTTAATGTCTTTATAGTAGTGATGCAACGGAAGTGTCTTACCGGAACCAGAAACGGAAACAGATGTCAAAAATAAATTTTAGCCGAAACGGAAACGGAAACGGATGCGGAAACAGAAGTGTAAATAATAATAAAAAACATATTTACAAAAATATTTTTTTCGGTAAAAACAGTTTGTATTCGTTTTTAATTTATTAAGGCATTGGATATCGGTGTCCATTAGCCTTCAATGTATGTATTTTTACTGCGCTGCAATAAGTTAAAATACGCGTTTTTTTTTTAATTTATTTTCAGGAAACAAAATTACACTATTTACAAATTAAAGTTCGCCAAACCACTCGTGTTGACAAACGACAAATATATTTCTAACTATATAATGATGATGATACGAGTATATTACATGGTTATCACTTATTCAAAAGTACATTTAATAACTCGTAAGTATGAAATAGTCACATTTTGCCAGTTGTCAAATTTTATATGGACAACAACTAGACAGTTTACTCCAGCAAGAGAAACTGATTGTTTCAAACAGCAGCAGAAAATATTACGCGCTTAAATTCACAAAAAAGTACGTAAACAAACAAATGCGACAAGTGCCGAAAGGCCGCGCACGGACTGCGCGTCTCGCGCCGCGCATTTGGATCTCTCAGTCGTCGTAAAGTTCCGTTTTATCTCCGTTATAAAAGTTGCGGAAACAGAAGCAGAAACGGATGTTGAAAAGCACGCGGAACTTCCGCACTTGCGGAAACGGAAACAGACATCCGTTGCATCACTACTTTATAGCTTGATGTCGGATGAAATATTAGTAATAATAGGGATACAAAATATTTAGGACATTGTAATGCGTTTCATTATTATTTTATTTAATAATTATCCGTTAATAAACAGTAAGTTGTTTTGTTGTAAGTAACGTAATCAATGCTCCGACTTTATTTGCATGGTCTAAATAATTACATTTATTTAAATTTACAAGTATCTTGATTTGTTAACCATTTTAAAGCTCTTTTGAAACATGAAACCCGATGGTTGCAATTATCTCTGCTTACTTAATTTTTTTTTAATTTCCTTTATTCATTTACAAATAAAAAATATTGAAAACAGTTCTTAAACATGGAGTCAATAGTTGACTTCATAGTAACCAAGTCGTTTTAGGTTAGTGTACCTTTGTGATGCTAGTACTTTTGTTCGATATTCGAGCAATGATATATTACTTTATTAATGTTTATTTATATGTTGTCTTTTAAGATGATTATTTATCTGTTATCTTTAAAAAACTGTTAAAATTTGATAAGGTCCACTAGCGGTTAAGTGCGATTGAAAATCTGCAATATAGTTAAAGACAGTCGGATAATTTCGCTTTGAAAAATACAATTTCTTAGATGATAAACAAAATAAATAAGCTAGGTAACAGAAAGCATGCAAAAAATCTGCTCTACGCACAATAATTATTAAAAAATTATTAAATGTAACAAACTTACAAATATTGTTTCGTAGGTCTCTCCGTAAAAGCTAATAGGCACTTTTAGAGGAATTTCAGGGGAGGAGAGCGCCTGTCCTTTCGGTAGGCTCGCGTCTAGGGTGGGGCCATAGGGGTAGAACTGATCTCGCGTGACGGCGCAAGCGCACGCCGCGAGCGCTAGCACTCCTACGCACGTCCACATGCTGACGACGCCTCGAAACAACTGATGCGCCCATGTCTAAATTATATCTTTGTAATTTTATTTAAAGGCTGTAGAAATGTGAATAGCCTATCTTTGGAACAAGGAAAACGCAGTTTATTAGTTACTATTATTTTTGTAAACGTGCGTTTCTTTCTTCCTTCAAAAATGTTTGTACACCCGTATAAGTATTTTGGCAAAGGAATATGATAGGATAGTATAGTTTTCATATTAATAACTTGAGGGATAAAAAAACTGTTAGTTATTTAAAATTAGTTGTTTAAAATGATAAAAAATGTTTTTACAAGACAATAAAAAAAACTATGCAAAATTTGCTCAAGTTCTTTTTTTCATTATTTTTTTTAAACAAAATTGATTATTAATCCGAAAATGCACAAAATCTAATTTAATCATTCAATATTGTTTGTTCCTAAAATAAATAAGGAATTTATGATGCGACTTATAATTAATTACTTGTTTATTTATTGTAATGATTAATGTAACAATTTAACAATGACTCGAGTTAGTAGTTCCCAGGAATGTTATCTACACTAAGTGCGTTTGTGTTTGTTTGCCCTAATTAATACAGAACTTTGTGTGTGAGTATAACTAGAAGAACATTTATAAATTTTATGAATAAACTTCCAGTTCCAAATTCTAGTATGTTAAAAAATCGTCTTTGTCTGTTTGGTTACAGGATGTTACAGTGGTAAGAACAAGTGGTAAGGTCAGCTATAAATACATGCACTCAATAAACATTACTTCAGTCGGGACATACACTTATCGCTAGAAAAACGATATTAATGTACGAAGTCTGAATCAGGAAAATATCTACTACAAAACTTATATCTTAAGAATTATACCTATATGGTTAATTTTCCTGCAAATTTTCACTTATGGATTTTTTGTTCCTACAGATAAGTATATCTTGTGCTTCGAAGTTGATAAAGATTGACCTCCATTGAACTTGCATACTTTCAGCGGTGTCATTGTCGTCTGACGTCACTTGCCTAAAATAATCGAATTCGCACATTCCTATATCGCAACGCTTGTGGCTGGCATAATGCCGCGATGCGTTGACAATATTTGTTTAATTCTAAATACATTATCCACGTTTACATTATAACTACACTAGCTGTCGCTTGCTCCATCCTCACGTAAGTAAAAAAAACATAGTAAGTGTGTATGTGTTCTTCCAGTCTATAATCTAAATCTATGCTAAACTCCATCGAGATCTGTTGAGCCGTTCTGGTGATACCTTCAAACAAACCACCCATCCATCCAAACATTCGCATTTATAATATTAGTTAGAAGTAAGATTAGTAAGATGAATATAATCCACATAATGTGAATTAATCAACGACCATTTAGCATGTAGTAACTCCTATCTTGTGCCTCTTTAATACGTAAGAAATACTCAATATTTAAAAGGTTACTTAAGAGGCATTATAGTTTAGTTTATTAAGTTTCTGAGAAAGTCTATTGTATTTGACTGTGATCTAGTGTTTCGGAGTTTTTAAATCTCACTTTATTAAATTTAAATAAAGATTCAAGGAAAGCCAAGTGTTATAAAATATATTATTTCATTACAATTTAATCCTAAGTTCTTGGTACGTCGTAAATAAGGTTTAATTCCTGAGGGGTATTAATTTAAGAATAGTGTAGTTAATAAACTATTATAGTAATATATCGCTTGGCTGCAGACGGCGAAAAAACCAAAGTGCAGCCATAGTTAGCAAATGATGATAAATGAGTGCGTGTCCGCGCTAACCCCTATCAACTATTCTCGAACAGAACTCGCAAGATAGACCAAAATCAGAATCAATGAGTTTATAATAAAACTAATCCTGAGTTCTCGAGTACACGAACTAGATGAAATAGCAGTAGAGATTATAATTAAAGTAATCCAATGTTTATAAATGAGTTTGTAATGTTTGATCATTTGAATTTACGGAACGTTTGACCTGAGGACAGTTATCTATTTAATAAAAGATTACTGATATAGTAAATAACTGTGTACTCTAGATACATTGTAAATATGCGAAAACTTTTTTTGTCGAACGAACATTAGTAGGGGTAGCAATTGATATGATTAAAAATTTACTCACAATAAATAATTTCAGCAAAGGGAATGATTAAATTCTACGAAATTTATATTTCGAGATTATATTAAAATGTTTTTAATGTTTATGTTGATGGTTATATGATTTTTTCCGTCATATCATGTTCAAAAGCATTTTGTTAAAAATATTGCCTCGTAGATAATCAAAAAGTTTAGCACAAAATAATAAATCAGTAACGAATTTAAACCAAAATATAGCATAGCCAGGAATTGAAGTTATAACCCGTAATGTAACAAAATACTGTAACTACTACACGAGGTAGTCATTTAAATGACGAAATAAAACCAAAGAAGGCGACAGCCGAGCTTTTAATGAAGGCATCACAGCCCGGATTTTTTCTTTTATTCCTTATCAAAACAAATTTCGACTGCACTGTCCGTACAAAGATATTGTTTTAAGTTCCAAACAAAGCGACGCCGCAGCGGTTGTGCGCGGCTCGCAAAAGATCACCCGAATTCCTTGGAACAATTATTCCGCCGCGACTTCCCTTCGAATGCAATTTATCGTTCAACTTTTTACCGCTTTTCTGCACAGTCAAACGACTCACTTTGGCACAGATTAATAAATCACAGAGATGTTTGGACACTGAATTATTTTCGTCTGATTAGTGTGGTGCAGGTAGCCGGTAAAATGGATTTGACGAAGGAGGGGGGCATGGGAAGGGGAAAAATTCTCTTTCTGTGCGACGTCCGACGATTAAATATGTCTATGGGCAGCGGTGATTTCTTTAGTGTTCTAGGTGATCACTGCCTGAATACCCCACCATATTAAAAAATCTGTTATAATCTCTGTCAGTACGTTAATCTGTGTTATACAATGAGATTAATTGAATGGCGGGTAGTTTTAGGCGTCGTCTGCGGGCACTACCGGTCTGAATGATTTGCCGCTTCCGACGCCGCGGACTCGCCGTTTAACGATATGTCTTGGGGTCGGCAGACTCGCCGCTTTGTCATAAAAATGGGAGGGTGCAATTAAGTGCATCCAAAGGGACTGTCAGAGCTGTAATATTTTCTAAATGTACTGAATTTTTGTTTTGTTCTATGAAAGTTTTCTACCATTTTTGTTTCCAGTGAATACTTCAAGTATTGCTGTTATTTTGAAATAGAATTTTAGTTTTACGCACTTGTCAGTATCGTATTTTACGTAACATTATGCGATATATTTGTAAATATAGAAAGAATAAATGTCTGAAATAAGACAGATCAGAAACAAACACTTATAAGATCTAGTAAACCGTCTTTCAATTAGTAGAAGTCATTCCGATAGCTGTGTGGCACAAACTAATGTGAGGATATAATAAAGCAGGGCGATAGTGGAGTCCCCAAGGAACACAAATAATATACTTTGTGTGGAACGTGCTCGAACTCTGTATTCCTCTAATTAATATAAACTTGCCGGATTCAGAGATGATAATAAATGTTGTAAATATCTTTAACAGTTTTAGTAAGAAAGGAGGTTTTTAAAATAAAATGTAGTTTGATAAGTACGTACGTTTGGATAAATGCTACTTGCGTTTTGTATTTACAATGATAAATTTAGTTGATATTTTTTTTTGTAAGTAATTGAGAGAATGTCTTAAAAAAAGACAAGAAGAAGTGGTTTTTTATGCGATTATTTCCATCACCTTTAATTGGTTAGATTCTTTGTTATTTTGACATAATTATAGCTTTATTTAAGAAGAAATGTTCCCGAATATGGATTTATTTCTAGCATTTACTTACATAATCTAAAATTCAACCGAAATTAATATTTCCTTTCCTGCAGTGAAAACGTTTTATATTTTGATTACTTAATTAGTTATAAAACAGTCATAAGTTGTAAACTTGGCTCAAGAACGTGCGTGGTAAAATAATTTATAGATTTACTGAATTTACTACAGGAAGTAATATAAACTAGATTAATTAAATAAATCTTACGAATGTAGTAAACCTTTCTGCAATTTTAATTGAAATATAGCATTTTGTGTTAATTGTAGGAATAATTTTAAGGAATTAGGTTAAATTTTTATGATTGTAACATGTTTTTTTTTTCTATATCAAAATTTATTGCCACCAGCTATAATTAAAAAAAAAAATACGAATTAAAAAAGTTATCTTAAAAAATAAACGCTTGTTGGCTCTATTTGGGCTTACGATTATTGTATTTTAGTGAATTTTTTAAACAGACTAACGGGATTAATAACCAAATATTAGCGTTTTATTTCAACCAAAGTGTATATAATAGATAAAATAGGGCCCGTAAGCTCTGACCATCTCTATTCTATTCAATATAATTTGCGTAGGTACATAGAAAAGCGAACAAAGCTTTTTCTTTTTAAAAATGTCCGGGATTTTTTTATGCAGTATCGTTTTATAACTGTGGCTCAATACTTTGCGTTTGTAGCGTTAATGGGCCGGCATGAGTTATTAGGCTCAGCATGAGTTATTAGGGCTGGTATGAGTCGCAATCAAGAAGCGTCTCGCTTGTACGTCGTAAAACGCGAATCGCATTAGCAAAGGGTTGGACGGAATGCCTCTGAAGTTCCATTGTAGCTGTCGCTAACTTGCGTGTGGTACAAATTGCGAGCGATGGATGGAAAGAACTAAAAGCACGCACAAATAGTGAAACCACTGCTGTTCATAGACATTTGCAATCGCAGCCTACCTTTAATCGACGATGGAAAGGACTCACTGGAAGAGGACATTACTCCTTCTTAAGCGGATGCTTGGATGTATGAAGAAATGGATTTAATGGAGCAAGGGATCCTTCTCCATCAAATCCACTTCTTTTTCCCATGCTTTTACTATAAGAAAAAGGTGGGTAGGGAAAGTGGACTAAAATTAGAGACACGCACACTCATCAGACGAAACAGGAAATTGCTTCTACTTTACGCCTGTCTTCTGTGTGGTCATGGTACGGCACCCGCTGACCCATGGGAGCAACCGATGTTGTTTTTGCTGGAGTTTACCACGTGAGAGAAATATTTCTCTGACATATACCTAAATGAAAACCCGTAGTAAACACATAGTTATTAGAAATATGTACTCCGCTTTATTTTATGTTCTGCACCGCAGTGAAAGTGGCCGGTCGTAAACAGTTTATGAGGAGTCGGTGGTGTGGCGACGGCACAGATTAAAATCATGCATTTATTTTATAATGTCATTATGGCGTAAGTGCCTGGTGTTCCCTCGACGTTGCAATAATGTTTCCTTACTTCAAAATACACTGAAATAGGTCAGTCCAGAAGAAAAAAACTTCCTTATATTTTCTTTGTATTCCTATGTCACTACGTAGTACAAATGTTTTACTCTTAAATAGGAGTTAGAATTAAACATTTTGAAAGTTACATATTAATTTATATACTAATATTATATGATGATGGATGGATGTTTGTTTGAAGGTTTCTTCGGAACGGCCAAACGGATCTTTATGAAATTTGGCACAGCTGTAGAACGTAGTCTGGAAGAACACATAGGCTACTTATTAGGTTTCTTTAATTCCACGCAGACGAAAAGTATCTAATATCTTAGATAGTCACTTAGTAATAGAGAAAGAGGTAAAGAGGAAAAAACTTGTATTGAAAACGTTTAAAGGAAATATTTGTTTATTGCGATAAGGTCTAAGATGACCTGAGGTCGGCCGTTTAACTTTGTTACGTCGATACGAAATCTGAGAGCACAAGGTTAAAGTTACAAGTTATTATCTCACGCACTTGGGTATTTATTGCGATAAAAATTATTGAGCAACATATTATTCCATATGTACACGGGCATAGTAACGTCGGGTATTCTCCATTCATTTACCGCCTTAGACAATATTCCGTTTGGTTCGAATCTGGAGTAGAAAACAATTTTTTTGGTGATCGAAGCCTAGGCTAGGCTACATGTTGCTAAAAAGTGTATAAAAATCTTGTATTTTTTATTATACTTTATTTTTATCCTGCGTAGTGTCAAACGAGCAAACCACGTTGTAACTAGCTAGTTTTAAAATTGAAGATTGAGGTTTGAACTGCGTAAAATTCTTTCATTAACTACCAAAAAGACTCTCAAATGCTGTGGCAATTTATCGACGTATCTTTACTGCCGAAAGAAAATCACACATGAACGGTATCAACGATGAGAACACTTATGTTTTTTCACACGAAAGCAGCACATTGAAGCAGAGCAAAAGGACAGAACAGTACTCCTATCATTTGAATGAATACGCTGACACAGAACAGTATTATTTTGAAAGTAAGTATGCAAACAATAGCAGTACTCTACTGCTCTGCCTCACTATTCTACCTTCGTGGGTAAAAGCATTAGCGCCTGATGAACTCGAGATGGGTCGCAAACGTTTTGTTTACTGCCAGCGTTAGTGTCGATCAAAAGACGACGCAAATACATTCTTAACCTAATTCTAATGAACACTTCTGGTTTTATTTACGTAAAAATAGAAATAACATAACAACGTGCCTGATGCAATTTAAAATCATGTGTTGTTTATAAAAGAAATAAAAAAATTAAATGAAAACAGAGAAAGAAGATTATAGTAATGTAATATCACTGGAAAGGATTCAATGCATTTTCTATAGTTATAGATTTTTTTTTCAGCATTGTTGAAGTGCGGGTTGGTTGACTTTACACATATCATTGAATTTTTTCTCAGATATGTGCAGGTTGCATCACGATGTTTTCCTTCACCGTAAGAAGCGTGGTTGACTATGGCCTAGTCACCCCTAACTTGGGGTAGGCTCCAAGCCTTCAGTGGGGACATATAGTGAGCTGATGATGATGATTGTTGAAGAAATTGAATTCCAGCCAGTTAAAACTATGAAGAATGAAACCTTTACACCAAGTATTATTGACATTATTTTCTTGGCTTTTAACAGACTTTCATCGACAGCTGCAGAAATAGCATTCAAACTGTAGTTACATTATAGCTGAATATTTAAAATATACATTCAGCAATTGACCGTGATGTTAAGTTGCGATGTAATAAAACAACGGTCAGAGGGGTGCATTACCTTGGTCATTATGCTCACGACCGCGCTCGGGGACTCCCCCGGTGAACATAAAACTGACCGACGATGAAACTTAACGGCATCGCAGCAACCTTTTCAATTAACTACATCATGTTCATGTCTTAGATGTGCTTACTGATGCCACCACGGAGTGTATTTAGGTTAACTGTGACTATGAATGCCTTTATTGGTTGTCTGTATATCCTATTTTTAATTTAAATTTAGCTATTCAAAAGCTCTGCATAGCATACAGAATCGTTAATCGCACTTACCGTGGATTTCTGACTTTAAAATATCTGTTTAAAGGATATTGTCATCTCTGTTTTGTTAAAGATAATGAAAGGGATGACGATATCTTTTATACAGATATTTTGGATTGAGAAATTCACGGTGAGGGAGTCCTTTAGTGTCAAGTTTGTATATTAAATCTACTCTAAGGGGTCCACTAAACACCTCTGCAGCTTTGTTCGTCTTCTTCGAGTTTTTTTTTTAATTTTAAATTATTGAACTTGAAAGGTCAATTGGAAGAATTATGTACTTGATAATAATTAAATAGCTAAACATATAAAGTCAGTATGTATGTCAAGTTAGCACTTAAAGTTAGAGACGGTAAGTAACATAAGCCGAAGGCATCAGGACGCAGTTATCTTGCAGGCGACGTGAAGGGTTGGCAAGGGCCCTCGGAGATTTGACGGCGGGATAAGGGCCCTCACAACTAATAGATCTGATGTCGCTTATGAAAGATGCTTCTGCAACGCTCCATTGCTCGAGTTTCTGTTACTTTCAAGTGGAATAGTAAGGATACATCTGTGTTATATACGCAGTATTAGAGATTTTGCAGATTGGGATACAGTTCAAAATGTTAAATAAGTTTGTTTTGACAATGTCTGGTCTAATATGCAGTGTACAATAGGATAGCATACTTAACAAAGTGGAAAAAAACTATCTTATTTTTTGTAAAAAAAAAAATCAATGACAAAATAATACGCAGATCTATTTGGGGAAAAATCTTGGGCATTCGTATTGCCTATTAACCCGTGATTTTCCATAAATAGCTAAAGCGCGCCTCGTTTAATATAAATTCCAATTAAACGTACGAAATGGCGGAAAATGGGTTTGATTAAATTCATACAAAAGCGCCGAAGGCGGCGGGATGTGGAACATTCGCGACCATCTTAATTTGAGGGCGAAAATCGGCCGCGACTCAATGTCGGAGTATTTCCAATTACTCTTCAATCCTTCCATTCCAGACCCCTGGTATGGCATCTGTCACTTTCTTTCAAATGTGTATTTTGTTGTGTGCGAGTGTGACAGGTGTGGGTTAATTTTGTTTCGGCCGCAAGGCATACCTCACCTTCCGTACGCAAATTGATAAGGTGAGTTGAAACAGTTGTTATAATTGTTTAAAATATAAATTGTATTGAATGTACTTATTTGGGTCCAGATACCCAGATTAACAGCGCCAATATTATAAAAAATTTACGCATTATAAGTGACAATAATTTTGATAGTTATGGCTGCTTTATTTATGACTACTTTCGTAGAACGTTTCCTAGAATTCTGTTCAGATAAAATTTTACATTTTGATTCATCGAAGAGTTGATTATTCTAATATATTAATCATACAAGTATAAGTACATATAATGTGTTCAAAATATTAACACCTCTCCGGGAAAATTAATGTAGATCCTAAGATTGCACCTGTGCTGTTACCCTCTCTGCTTTATTAGTAATTATTACGTGGTTGGGTCCCGAGCCCATCACAAAGGCAGGACACTGTGCCCCTAGGGACTGACGCTACATTATATTAATAACAAATTTAATAATCCAAATTATCAATTTAACCTTAAACCTATAATTTATAATACTAGACTCTGTATTTCAATCAAATTTAGGTACATAATGCAATATTTTTCTATGGTAAAGGTTAAGATAATCTTACTTCTTACTAATATTATAAATGCGAGTGTTTAGATAGATGGATGGATGTTTGTTTGAAGGTATCTCCAAAACGGCTCAACGGATCTCGATGAAATTTGGCATAGATGTAGAGCATTGTTTGGAAGATCACACAGGCAACTAATAAAGTTTTTTTTCCACGCGGATGGAGTCGTGGGCTAGGTGATATTTTTAAACCCAAAGTAGCATTGTTAAAATTATTATCTCTCTTTTATATTTGACTGGCAATTTACATAATCTTTTAAAACTTGAAGACAGAAAGAATACGACCCAAAAAAGAAAGTTGAAACTAACTCTCATAAGGAATAATACTCCAAAAAAAATAATTTTAAATCTCCTCCAAACTTTCCCCATATAAACTTGAGAAGAGTCATAACTCGGTTATACCCTAATGCAATCGTGCCCTAACTTCGGGCAGCCATCTCGTATTTATGACCCTTGACCCATGTCCATACATCAAAGCGAGCAGTCGTCATTAAGAGCTGACCGTTTCCAGCGACTAAATTAAGATTACATTCAGCAAGTGTCGCCATTTGAATAACTTTGAACTTTACGACCCGGTGATAGGGCGAAGTGACATTAGGCGTTTGGAATCGCGGATTTCATTCGTGTTAAGCCTGTAGTAATTTATTTGAAAGATTGCAACAAGTTACAGGCAGAAGCGATAGCTATTAAAGTATTCGTTCTTTTATCAAAAAATGCGTTAAAATGGTTAAGTAAACATATGCACTTTAAATATTCTCATATGTTACCACTTTATTAAATATCTACGTCATCTTATTAATATTATAAGTGCGAATGTTTAGATGGATGGATGTTTGTTTGAAGGTATCTCCGGAATTACTCAACGGATTTTGATGAAATTTAGCACAGATGTAAAACATAATCTGGAAGAACACATAGGCTACTTACTAAGCTTTTTTATTCCACGCAGACAGAGTCGCGGGCGACAGCTAGTATGAATATAAATCTAGCAGCTAAAATAATCAGATTGTTGAGTTTATCAGTGTTCTCAAATCTTTTTCAATTCTTTGGCAAAAGAAATGGTAATTTTCATCAAAGAATAAATCGTCAAATCTTCAAATCTTAAACAATGTCCAAAATACAAATATAACAGCAACACTATACATGTGTATACATCATTAACTTGGTCACCGGAGTCGGCGGTGGCATAAATACGGTATCAAACTGTTTTATTGCGGGCGACGCATGATTTAATGAAATCTTTAATATTGCAGATAAGACCCGGGACTGCTCGTAAATTGCCCCGGGCAATATACCCGCCTTCTCTAATGCCCGCTTGAAATAATACGAGCCGACTTTCTCCATCTCCCAAGTCGCGGGTCGGCTTTTTTTGTAATATTAAATTTTAATTCCGTCACAAAGCAATGCAGCTCTGATAATGTTCTCATAATCTCATATAATTCTGTCGTTAAAACGTTGTAATGAACGCTCAGAATTTCGGCTCGGTTTCAGCAACGCCCTTTCATATTGTGGCGCATAAATCACGTATTGTTCAGGTTTTCGGGCACGATTTTTTTACGACAATCATTTCGTGCGGTTTAATGTGGTTTGCTTGATAAAATTTTAAATTTTTAGATAAGGAATGCTCTGCAAAAATATATTAAGAGTTCGTTCCTTTTTAAATTTAGTACATTCATTTTTTTCCTATTTGTCTCTGAATAGCTACATATTTTGTAAGTTCATTTATTTGCTTTTGTTCTCTTCCAATACACAGATTAAGAAACCATTTTTAATATCTTCGTTAAGAACGAATCGAAATTTTAATTAATCAGCGGCGACTGGAGCAGCATGCAGCAGCTGTTGCGAAACTTTTCAAACTTGCATTAGCACGATATTAAAAAGCACCGGCAATGATTTACACGTCTCTGTTGTCATGTTGTTTTAGAAATTCCTTACTTATTCTTGGGATGTTCTAAGATTTTAATTAAAAAGGGTTTAACAATCGTAACAGTTTCCATGGTACAGAAATTAAAGCCGTACCAAATCTTACAATGAGAATGTTTGGATGGAGGGATGTGTGGATAGATGGATGTTTGTTTGATAGTATCTCCGGCACGGCTCAACAGATCTTAATGATATTTGGCACAGATGTAGAACATAGTCTGGAATAACTTGTAGACTACCTTTTAAGTCTTTTTAATTCCGCGCGGACAGAGTAGGAAACTATGAAATTAACTTTTAATTTTGAAAACTAAAATTATGAAGGGTGATAGAGCAGAGGATTTTTGGGACAGATAAATAATTCTATGTAGAAGAATTTCATGATGAAAGTATTTAAAGATTTTGATAATGATTTTAGGTATACTTGACCAGTAAAAGTAAAAGAAAAGTGTTGACTGATAAAGATAAATGTGGGCCTAGCAAGTACATTTGTGACAATTGCTATCGTATCATCATAAACAAAATTTCTATTAAAATTTGTGCAGCGTATCGGGTGTAAAGTACACCAATAATCTCATACTAATTTTGAAATAATTGACGATAAGGATACGAAGGCAACTGTCACAAATATTCATGCTAGGCACACTGAACACTAGGTGGGCATAAATCAAACTAAATTATGACAGTTCACTAATACTCCCCTGTCAATCTAATAGTGTCACAAGGTCCTATTTATACTATAGCTGTCATGTAATTTTTTTCTTTAATGTAACTTTCTATATCTAATAAGGTTTTACAGATATATTCTGACAGAAGTTAACCGCGACATCAGCGCTTCTCTCGGTTCAGATATTGTTTGACTATATTATGTATTTTCAATTCTATTAACTTCAAACAAGATCCCACAAGCAATTTCAACTGATTAATGACAAGGAAGAGAATCATGTGACAACTGAATATTCCATGGAAACAGTCCCTATGTTGGCATAGAGTAATTATAAATAGAGAGTATCGGGTTGCGTTTATGACAAGTGGTGGCGCTGCGGTCGTAAAGTGCGGAGAGGACTTCACTGTTGTGAATCTCAGTGCTTGTTGTGTGGTACAAGTTATAAACTTAAAACGGAATAAGTCGGTATAAAGATAAATTATTATAAATAAGAAGAGTATCTTCTGTATAGAGACTAGTTAAGCGAAGTGATTGGCGTTTGTTAGGTTTGTTCTTTTTTGGTATGGAAGAAAATCTTCAAAGCTTGTTGGTCCAAAAAAAATATTAACGAACTAAATATAAACTCACTGACGCGATATTCATCAACGCAAATTTTAGGTTATTGCTGCTGTTAATCTTACTTAGTTTAGACTATAACAATATATTAATCTGATAAAGGCCTTTTTATAATTATTTTATAACTTGCACCAAACATATATTTGCATGTCCGGATTTAGACCGAAGCCGTGGTTCCTCCGGTCCTTTCCCGAGGCAAATGCCAGCCAAATGTCAATATGGGCTCAGGAATCAGGGATCACAAATTTAACTGTGATACAAATTTTACTTGATTTCGCTCACCTTATATTTGTATAAATATAGTTATGAGTATACATCTCAAAAATTAAGGAAATTTAGTGAACATAGCCTTCGAAAAGTTTTCGTAATAGAACAGAAAACAAATGAAGTTATTAAACTCACATGAGTTACTTGTACGTACTTGTACATTTACGTTCAGACTTGATTAAGTTTATTTCCATGAAAATACAAAGTCTTTGGTAAATTAATTTTCCTTCAAAACAAGTCGCTACAGTTTTCATTTAAAGTTGCACTTTAAAAGCGGCGAATGAAAGAAGCCTGCCGCCTTTCAAAGAAGTCTCGATGGAAGTGATAAGGGAAGCAAAACACCGCGGAATTACTTTGGCTGACATCTATTGAAACTTGTCGCCTCACAAACTATTTAATCAATCCGAGACGAAGTTTGTCAACAAGATAGTATATAAAAATACTCGTTGAACGTCTATATGAGGAACATTAAAACAGTATTTTCGTAGTAAATAAAGCAGCTTTAAAAATTTAAATCAAACTTTTATATAATTTTCTCATAAACAAACAAAGAAGCATGTGACGGTATCAGAGTGAGATTGGGTACAAAATTGCATTACAAAATGTTAAAACAAATCTCAACAAAATAGGTATGCAGATGTCAGCACGTAGAGAAGCCTCCTCGTGTTTTACAAAGGTTTGAAAAAAGATAAAAAAAAAGAAACATCAATCACACCGCTCACGTTACAACACACACATCCACTATTCGTCATAGTTACACACAAGCACTAGATGTAAATCACAGAAGCGTGAATCAACCTGAACAACTCGCTAACATTTTGTGAAGGGCGCACAAGCACGCAAATGGTGCTTCAAAAATCCCCGATCAAAAAGTCGGACGCACGGACGGACGGCTAAATTAGATTAGTTAGCAATGCACAGTCCGCTTGCAGGCGCTACGCATTCGACAATTTGTACTAATACCAGGTAACGGATTGATATTATATACTCTAATCATTATGCAGAATAAGTTATCAAGAGTATTATATTGTTTATTGGTTAGGAACTAAAAATCTAATAAACGCCACACAAATCAGACTTAGTTACATACCACAATTATGTAGTTCAAATAGTTCTTCGATATTTTTTTAAGAAATATTCTGTCACATCAGAAGGCAAACATTTTGATTTCATTAATTTCTTTTTCTTGAATTGAATTGTCCTTGGAGCAACACGTCGCTCTCTCTTCTTTGTCACATTCACTTCTTATTGCGTGACTTTCTATAGTTCTGATTTAGAGAAAATAGCATAGCGGTTTCTTATAATGCAATTTAAGCGCCAGTGCATTAATAGTTTGGAAAGATTATTTGATGGCGGCATTTTCGTGCTATGTCACAAACGGTCTTAGGATGTTGCAGCTTTTAGGAAAGTTCTTCATACCGAACTACTGCATCTGATAATACTACAGCTGAGTAGTCAGGGACTGCTAATTCAATATTCGTAATTAACCACCATATCTGGTAGCCTTGCAGAATCTGCCACCTGTGACCCTAGGTAGCCTGTGACCTACATTAAATATCATTTATAAGGTTCATTCAAACTAAAAATGACTAAAAATCCTAAACACTATACGAACCCTTACCGTGGTTACAGCACGTCCATCAAAATTGAAATTGTACGGAAAGACAAAGCTAGCAAAAACAAAACTCGCGCCGGTGTAAAAACGTTCCTAAATATAGCTTCCCGTTTGTTGGGAGTGTAATTGACCGACGGACGGACTCCGCATGCATTATTCACAGGCGATCGATAGCGGCGCGGAGATGTGCCAGAATAAGCTCCTAACTACTCTATAAGTAGCATTAATACCAGCAATTGAAGAACTGACCTGGTTAAGATAAATGTTTAAACATGGCGATTTGTTATTCGAGTTAAGTTGCTTGTCAACTCATTGAAATTAATGAAAGTTTCTCGAGTAGTAAGTAGCAATTGTATAATTAAATAGTATTAATTCTTGTTCAGTGCTGTATTTAAATAAAATCTCTTAGGTTTTTATTAATAAGACAATTCTACCAGCAAAAATTTTTACAATGCCTATTGATAGTTAATTATTGGATTGGGCCCTTATTTCCATGTATTTAGTATAGATATATAACTTTAAAAAATAATCATTTCATCACACACGCACATACACACACGTACGCACACATGAAAAATAAATACATGTCATTGTTACTTCGATTACAGAAATGTGCAAGAACAAATAAGAAAGGATATTTTCGTAGTTCAGGCAAACTGAAATACTTGTAGACCAAAAAAGCCTTTACATATTTTGGGCGGGAAAGCGTAGCGATCTAAAAACGGCCACTTTTTCTCTCGAGTCAAGTTTGAGTGATGTTTTAATGGAGTCGAAAGAATTTATTCAGGAGCACCGTCGCTACACCAAATACCGCCGACCGTCGTCTGCCAAAGAATGTGAACACATAGAGATGTTTTACTTTAATTCAGTACAACAAAATTTTTAATATGTTACTCAAAATATAAAACAACTCTATTATTTTTAACTATACGTATTAAATAATTTTCCCTAGTAAGATGCTTATTATTGTTAGAACAGATTACTGACGTGTAAGTTTAAGTGACTCTTACTGAAATCACAATAAAAAAAAGTTTAACCTTGGAAAACATTTTAGAGCCTCCGGTATTCAGAATATATTTCTGTTGAAAACTACTAATGGAGTCGGCTAGCATTTTTTCATATACTTAATAAAAAAAAACAATAATACTCTCTATAGTTTTCTTTGTGAAATAGAAAAAAAACATAAGTTTCCACATGAAATCCGCTGATAAAGATAAAACGTAGTTTGAGTAGGGTGCGTAGCTCGCGGCTTTCAAAATGCATGAGCTGACTTGCTCCGGACAAGGGATATGTCGGCCACAATACGTGTGCTATCTTTTAGAGGTCAAATTGTTGGATTTAATTGTGTCAACCTCTTTTATAGCCTGACGACTTTATTACGAAAATGAGCAACTCTTACGATCTTTGCAAAGTACAACTAGATGACCAATACGAATAGACGACGAAGAATAAAGTAATAGAGAGAAGAAATGAAGAGAGAGAAGAAAAATTGCAATAAGAAAACTCTACTGGTATAAATTTGCCCGATCGAATGAAGCATTGGTATAAAATCTGATGCTACTGTATTTATTTAATTACAATAACTTTTAGAATTAAAGTGTTAATTAACAAATCTTTACGTTACAGTGTCGGAGGCCTTAAGTCCGCTTCTTGTTACTTGAATTACAAGAACGCCATCTGTTCTAGATGCGGGTCAAGATGTATTTTATTTTGAATTCGCATTTCTCCTAACTTTAAGATTTACAATTTTTATACGCAAATTGGTTGTAAGTAGAAAGACATCTTTAAAATATATTTTCTTTAAAGTGTAGACTTTAAAGAAAATATATTAAATATATATATAATATATATGTAGTATTAAATATATATATAAATATATATATATATATATATATATATATATATATATATGTAGATATTGTATAAAAGAAATCCTTGTTTTAACAGTTGCTAAGAATTCCAGATGCCTCGGCTCTAAATGTCGACATTCAAAGTGATTTTTAAAATAGTTTCCGCGAAGTTCAAGACATCGGGGACGCGTAAGTGTTCGCCTGACTTCGATGCTTCTAACCCCCTTTTTGTTTTATTATGTAAATAGGATCTGTCTGAGTATTTTGTGGCTGTGAGAGGGGCATGTGGGGGGCGGGATGGGGAAGGGAGGGGAGTTAATGTTCTCTGCAATTCCATTCGACCTCGCACATGGTCGTTTGCATATGTTATTGACGGTGAACTTGTATAGAGCTTGAGAATATAGTGTGCAAGAACTACTAGGATCAGTTGAGAGTCAGATCAGGTGCGAGTAGCATTAACTGCCTGTTTTCACTTTGTCGAAATACTTTTTTACATTTTTGGTTTTCTTTAGACAATTAATTAATCGACATAGAGAAAGTAATCATATAATTTATGATTTAGAAATCTTTAAACGGATGTCTTGTTACATTTTAATGTTTCTGAATTGAAGTTGAATTACTTCGTTTAAGAGTTAATTCAAGGGGAAGGAAAATATATAATAAACACATAATAAAGATATGTATGTATCTATGTATTGACCATTGTACAATAACAGTATCACGTATCATTCCGTAAAATGTAGACGCGCTTTGTAATTCGAAACATGCTTTGTTGAATCAAGGATTTGAGCTCACTGTTGAGTGAAGCCATCACGACCCCACACGTGAAGATGAGCCTATCGTTGAGATTTTCACAACCACATTATGCACTTAAATGGGAATAGAGGTAATGTGAACTATGTACTTATATTCGGTGTTGCAGGTATTGTAGGAATTTGTTTAAATAACAGAGTGTCTAGATCACAACATTCGTGATATTGTTACAAATGTTATTATTTCTTTGAGAATTAACTGTTGCAAGAAGCTTTTACTTCAAAAATGTAGAGCGGTAGTTGACCATTATTAAAGCCTTTGAATTAAGATATTTCATAGAAGCTTTAAAATTATAATTTTTTATTCCATTGATCTAGTGGGATCGAAAAGAGATCGAATTTTGAAATTAACTACAACATAGGTAAATCCGCAGTTCGATTGGCAGCAGTGTCACGTGTCCTCCAATCGCCCCCGCGTCGAGTTCGGTGGCGTTACGCGCCTTAAGTGTCCATTATTTGGCCGTTTTATAGGGAACTTTACGAAATATCCCCGATTTCAGGCAAAACAGATTGGCTTTTAGAAGAATGGGGATTGTTTTTTTTTAATTTTAAGAGCTATGGTTGGTTTTGTTGTAAACAATAGCTTTTTGTATGAAATTTTATAAGAGCTCTAGTTATTCAAGATCATTTTCTGCTAAGAGTGATTTAATATGAAATATAACATTCTTTGTATTAGATTGTTAATATAATATAATTAATATAAATGAATCATGGGACTAAAATATGCTGAAATAAACTTAACACTACCTAGTATTTTTACTTTGTGTTTTCCATACATCAAATGTCCTACTTCGAAAGCTAGGATGACAGACAGAAAGACAGAATTTGCTTGCAAAAGCCTTCTATTTAACATGAAAAAAATAGGGAAAAATATACACTTTCTCCCGTAGTACGACGTCATTATTTTCCAGGGTATCGGAGTCACCACGGCCGCGGGCGTTCATTTGACTTTCCGTGATAATAGCGCCCCCTATGCTGAGATTTTAGATTACGATTTATGACTCACTTCATGACTTTCGGTTACATATTTGAAATCAAGCACGCGTCATGATTTTTATAATCACACGTCTCGCATTATAAAACAATAAGCTATAATATACAATAACATAAAGCTATAATTCGGTTTTTATAGCTTTTAGTATACCGATCAGAACAATTATAATATGAACAAATTATTTATCAGAAATAATTTAATCGTTTGCTTTTTTAGAGTTATAATTGAAAGCTGAATATAAATTCTGAAATTTTAATTCACATTTTGTTAGAATTTTTCTTTTATCAAGTAAGAACATATATATAGACCAATCGTAAGTGTTGTTTAACATAGAGTTATGAAGGTGCCGTCCCTTACCACTTGTCCAGTAAGCCTTGGATTTAGAGTAAGCAAGTCACCGAGCGATCGGCCCGAGTGGGGATAATAGAGTTGGCCAGATGATTTGTCGGATCGATCCCTATTTTAGGAAATTGGATCTGTAGATCGGGCCCGATAAGGGAGGCGAGGGACGCGCGGGACGGGAAGGCGCAGAGGAAATAGACGGTAAAAGTTTACTGAGAGGCTGTTATCACTGATTTGCGTATATCGATTCTGTCGCTCACGACCCGCTTTATTTATACCTTAGGGATTTTTGTTTTGTAATATACTATTTTAAAAATAGAATCGCTTTTTTAAAGTGTGTTGACGAACACATTTAATAATTTTGGTGCATAATTTCGGTTAAGGTCATAGTTAACAGTTACCAGCTTACATTTCTTTTTTTAAATTTGAAATTAATTCAATATCATAGGAGTAGGGTTCGAAAAAGTTCAATAAACTAATTCATCCCTCTATAAGCCTACGATTGTCTCGAAACAAACCTATCCAATTTAAAAAAAGAATTACGCGGCCACATCTGCGTCATTCGGGGCGCGTATCACGTACGTGAGCAATTTTAAAGACCGAAGACCGAAGTCTGGAGACTGAAGACCGGGGACTAGCTGGGACCAATACGAGTGCGTCAGTTCCAGTCGGCAACAGATGGCATTGTTTGTATGTAATCGATGTTTACGGACGAAAGATAAGTGCTTTTTTACGTGACGTTGTTACGCAACACAAGAGATTTATAACCTGGCCATTACCTTTACCCGCGCCATCGTTTACACGGACTCTATATCCATTTCTATACGTAAACCCTCTTCTCTTCAATTGAACTTTTTACTGAAACGATTCGCAATAAGAAGATTAACTTTTAAAATAAATTGCGTGACACAAATATGTCAACGACTTTTAAACCAGGCCATCTCAAATAAAATATCAGTAAATAATAGGAAAAAAATAAAAGAAGCGTAGTTATTTAAACATTCCTTTTGCTTAGACTTCTCTGAAGTGTGTAAGGACTCGGTGTTTTTGCAATTATTCGGAAAATGTGATGAAAATTTTCCCAAAAAAGCAGAATACATTAAGAGATACAGTGAGTTTTATGTCAAAACGTGGCTGAACATTTAAAAATAAAAAAGGGCAAGAAATCGCTACATCTAATTCCTGAGGGCGGCGTAAAGTTGACTTCTGTTTTGTTTTAATTACACCCGCCGTGCCGCCGCCGGGGCCGCGGAAGTAAAAAGTTAATTACGTTTAATTTCTAACTGCTGCAGGGTTCGAATCTCGATGGACCACCTCTCTACCTCCTTTGTACTACTTGATAAACGTATTTAGGTTTTTATATTATAAATTTTTGCATGTTAATATTATATTAACAAATAGGCCGCACTCAACGATTCTGTAACACCTTAATAACTGTACCCTATTTATGGCAAATAAATGAATTTTGAATGTTTGAATTTTGAATTTATAATTTCTTTTGGCAGTAAAAAAATATCGAATAAACAAAGAAAAACAGTTTGTATTAACCACTATTTTTAAGTTTGGTTTGAAATATTGTTATTGTGCAACCTTTTACTTTCGTAAGTGAAACTAAGCTTGTTGGGAAACAACATAAACCGAAGTGTGGAAAATAAATCAGTTTTGCTTTTAAGGGTTAATGACTTGATATAAAAGTGTCATGGTTTCAACCAATTTAACTAGTTTTTTTTAAGTTTTCGAAAGTTGTAGCACTAACACTCGTACTTAAAAGTTACGGCTAATTTTTTTTTTTAGAAAAAATATCCATGAAATAATTCATTAAAAAAATCCGAACCGATGTTGGATATTTTTTTAGCTGAAATGCAATTAATATGCAAAATCGAGACTTGCGTTATCTGTCGCCGGCAGCAGCGAACATTTTTTGATAATAAAACTTTTATTTCGCATAATTCGTACATAATTTTGATAAGAGTTGCCCGGTTTGTTTAAAGTATTAAAATGCTTATAAGCCATTTTGTATATAAAATTGTATGACAAAAAATATACACTCTTTTCAACCTTATGATTTACTTCAGAAGGTTTCGTATTTAAAAATATAATTAACCTACATTTTTTAGCTTTCTACTTAAAAAAATCTCTTGAGATGCTTTCACTATATTTAGAAACACCGAGTCTTGCATTTTCCGATTCAAGGAAAAGTGTTTTGAAGAAATCCAATGTTCCAAACAAAGGAACATCGAAAAGTTTTGGTACACGGGTGGAAGGCATCATGTTTTTTAGATAAGTGAAGTTACGTACGCAGTTACAATGCGACCGAATGTAGGGGGTAGGGGGGGATTTTATTCTTCTGTGTATTGAGTGGGCTCTCTGAACGTTTGCGTTCTTCTTCCAATGATACGGTGCAAGGGATGAGTTGTAGCGTTTCTTCCATCGTTTCTTTTATCTACACTTGTTATAAAGTGTTGCTATGTTACAGTAACTTACGAAAAAATACGTTGTTATTTTTTATTATAACTTAAATTAAATTTAACTTTGTTTTCAAAAAGAATGTGAGAAATAAAAATATGTTTTTGTGCAGATTTGTAATTAGTGAGATCTCACAATAAGTTTAAAAAAAACATGGGATTATTAAAACAAAATGCACATTTTAATTGTTTGGTAAGTTTATATATCTAAAAATAGAAATGATTCTAGCATCTTTGTATTATCACAACATACTTTGGAAGTCAAGTTGTGTTAACTTGGACCCCAGTTTAAGAAGGGTGGCACCAGATGTCGCACTGGTGACAATAAATTTTATCGCCTCTGCATATTCTCCGCTACAAAACCGTAAACTCGGATTTGAAACAAACGCAAGAATATAACATGTATAGAATAAATTCATAGTAACCAAAGAATTTGTTTGCTGAGTATCAAATAAAGTTAGAACTTTTCAATATAGTTTCAGATAAAAAAAAACACGATATGTTTGCTTTTTATTATCTTATTTCTTTTGTTTATTGGATTCCATGCTTTCTAATTAATCATTATTTTATATTCGTGTTGTATATGTAAGCGCATAATCTATGCGCATTGACGTACGGCTGCTGCGTCTGCTGTCAGTTTGACAAGTACGCGAATAAACGAGTCTGCACTCAGCTAACGGTCGTGTCATTACTCCCTATATCTAACAGTGGCGACGAGGATTCGAAATACCTACATATGAAAATTAAAAATGGCAGTGTCGAATTTCGGTGTTTTATCGTGTTTCGATCATAATGTACATACGTGGAAGGTGTACAAAAGTCGCATAACGTTGTGGTTTATTGCGAACGATATAAATCACTTAAATGATGCGGCGGGAGTGAAGCGACGCGCTATACTGCTCAGTGCGCTCAGTGAGGGTACATACAAGCTGGCAACGGATTTGGCGTTGCCGAAAGAGCTGCAAGATTTACCCTATGAAGACATCCTGGCCCTCCTCGACGCGCATTTTACTCCGAGACACATCGGGTTCAGCGCGCGGCATAAGTTTTACACGGCGGTACAACAACCTGCAGAGTCGCACACACAATGGGCGGCGCGGCTGAGAGGGTTGACGGTGAATTGTGGCTTTAGCAACATGGAGGAAGCCGTAAGGGACCGCTTTGTAATGGGCATGCTGCCCGGCATCGAGAAAGAGGAAATATATGGCAAGGATCTGGCCAGCCTGCCTTTGTCCTTGGCGGTGGAGCTGGCTGAGAACATCAAATGCGCGCGGGCGAGTGTCGCCTGCGCAGCGGCCGCGAGCAGCGTCGGCGCCATCGCACCTACGGACGCTGCGGGTGATATCGGACAATACGGAAAGCAAAGTGTCAGTGTAATCAGTAGTAAAAGGACGAAGCGCCCCGCTTGTGGCAACGTTAATCATAAGAGTGCGGAATGTCATTGTTTTGATTCCAGTGGTAATAAGTGCAACCGAAAGGTTCATGTAAAAAGTGTATGCAAGGTTAACCTGTGTAAGGTGGAATCAGCCGAGACGGACGAGAGCGACGACGGTGAGTTGTATCATATCCGTTCTTTCACGGGGGAGCCCATGGTGGAGTATATTGAGTTGCATGGTGTTAGGTTAAAATTCGAAATCGACAGCGGCTCTGCCGTGACAGTTATTTCAGAACCCAGTTATAGACGCCATTATAGCAAGGTATCTCTGTGTCCATCGAAAAAAAAATTATTGGGTTACACAGGCGAAAAGATACATTGTTTAGGTGTTATGTCTCAGTCGCCGATATCGTATGGCGGGGTTACCCGCGCCATAGACGTGTACGTAGTACGCGGCGGAGGTCCCGCACTTCTCGGCAGGGATTTTATTTCGAAATTCAATCTGGAACTTGCACCGGTTAAATATTGTGGGTCACCTACTTCAATAGAACAACTTCAGGCTCAGTATTTCAAAACATTTTCCGACACTTTAGGAACTTTTAAAATGTATAAAATTAAGTTATTTTTGAAAGAAAATTCGCAACCGATTTTCTTTAAAGCCCGGCCTATAGCGTTCGCGCTTCGAGACAAAATTACCGAGGAGATTGATAGGTTAGTCGACTTAGGGGTGCTAAAACCGGTAGAACATTCTGACTACGCGTCTCCGATCGTGCCGGTCTTAAAGAAAAATGGTTCCGTTAGGATATGTGCTGACTATGCCGTGACGATAAACAAACAACTCGTCGTCGAGCAATACCCTCTGCCCACGGTTAACGAACTGTTTTCGAAGTTGCACGGCGGCGAACAGTTCACTAAGTTAGACTTGTCGAGCGCGTATAACCAACTATGTCTCGATGAGGAGTCACAGAAGTTGACGTGCATCAACACGCATCGGGGCCTTTATCAGTATACGCGTCTCGTTTTTGGGTTGTCCTCCGCGCCAGCTATTTTCCAGCGCGCCATGGAAACTGTATTGTCAGGGTTAGACGGAGTATTGTGTCTCCTCGACGACATACTCGTTACCGGTCGGAATAAGGAGGAGCATTTGAGTCGCCTAGGTGCCGTGTTACAGAGGCTCGAGGAAGCCGGCCTTACATTGCAGAAGGAAAAGTGTGAATTTTTTAAAGACGAGATCAGTTACCTGGGTTATGTGATCAACAAAAATGGTTTAAAGAAATCGCCGGAAAAGGTTAAGGCGATAATGGATGCACCTAGGCCGACTAACGTAAGTCAACTTCAGTCATTTTTAGGCCTAGCAAATTACTATCGAAATTTTGTACCGGGCGCGTCAACTGTACTAAGTCCCTTGTACGAATTATTGAAAAAAAATAGTAAATGGAAATGGTGCAAGGTCCACTCAGACGCGTTTCTTTCCATAAAAAATAGTTTAGCATCGGATTCGGTACTAGCTCACTTCGATCAAAAGGCTAAACTTATTTTAACTGTGGATGCGTCCCCCACAGGCCTCGGCGCGATATTATCGCAAGTAGGAGGGGACGGTGCCGAGCGGCCGGTCTCGTTTGCATCGCGCACGCTAACGCAGGCGGAGAAACGATACTCGCAGATTCAAAAAGAGGCAACGGCTATAATCTTCGGAGTGCGCCGCTTCCATCAATATTTGTACGGTCGATCGGATCCTTTTGTTTTGCGAACCGATCATAAGCCTTTAATTAGCATATTTGGCCCGCATAAAGGCATTCCAGAAGTGTCTGCTAATAGGCTCCAAAGATACGCATTATTTCTCAGCGCTTATAACTTCATTATAGAATATGTTCGCAGCGTTGATAACAGCGCGGATTATCTATCGCGCGCGAGCCTGGTGGGGGCGGGCGAGCGCGGCGCGGGGGCCGCGGAAGCAGGGGGCGCGTCGTGCGCAGACGCTGCCGCGGCGCTGTATGATAGGGCCGCGTATGTTTGTTTCGTGGTGGACGGAACGCTACCGATAACCGTTAGCGAGCTGCGACACGAAACATCTAAAGATGTGATATTGTGTCGTGTCGTTAATTACGTTTTAAACGGATGGCCAATTAAAATCGCTGATTTAAAATTAAAAATTTACTTTTTATGTCGTAATCAGCTGTCAGTAGAAAACGGCTGTTTAATGAGAGGACATAAAGTTGTAATTCCTGCGTCCTTACGTAACCGAGTGCTAAGTGAATTACATACGTCTCATCTGGGCATAGTAAAGA